>NC_084850.1:112690660-114089827 GCF_033115175.1 Lepus europaeus
AACAAACAAAAAGAAATATAAGACATCTAAAGAAGAAAGGAAGATGTAAAATTACCTCCTTTTATAGATGACATGAACATACATGTAAAAAATAAAATCCTTAAGTACCTCACACACAAAAAAATTTACAACTAATAAAAAATTCAGTAAGTACATATGATCCAAATTCAACACATAAAAATCAGTTGCATTTCTCTATACTAATAACAAACAGTCCAAAAGAAAATTTAAGGTGAAGATATATATATTTATGGATAAACCTAACCAAGGATATGAAAGAACAATATAGTGAGAACTGCAAAAGAGTGATGAAAAAAATCAAAGAAGGCACATAGCAATGGAAAAACATCCCAAGTTCATGAGTCACAAGATTTATGTTGGCAAAATGTTCATACTACAATAATGTCCACAGATTCAATGTAACCTCTATCAAAATCCCACTGACTTTTTTCACAGAAATAGAAAATCCATTGAAAAATTCATACAGAACCACAATTAACATCAAATGACCAAAACAATCTTGAGAATGAAGAAGAAAGCTGGAGGTGTCAAAAAACTTCATTTCAAAATATATTACAAAGGTCCAGTTATTATAATAGTATGGTATTGGTATAAAGACAGACACACAAATGTAGAACAGTTGTACAGACTAGAGAGACTAGAAATAAGTTCATGCATATACGGTCAGCTAATTTTCCACAAGGGTGCCAAAAGTATATGGTGTGCCTAAGTTTTTCAACAAATGAGATTAAGAAGACTAGATATCCAAATGGAAAGAATAAAGTTGGACCCTAATCTTATGCCACATATAAAAGTCAACTCAAAATGGACTAAAGACTCAAATGTAATGACTGAGACTGTAAAAGTCCTAGAAGAAAAAAGGGAAAAGTCTCATGACTGCTCTTGTTAATGATTGAATTATGTAAGATAACAAAAGTATAGGCTTGAGAAACAAAAATAGGTGGGAATATATAAAACTAAAAAGCTTCTCCATGGCAAAGGAAACAATCAATGGCCTGAAATGGCAATCTCTGGGTTGGGATAAAATATTTGAAAACCGCGTATCTATTAAGGATTTAATAGAAAAATATATAAAGAATTCCTAGAATTCCATAGAAAATAGCAAATAACTCAGTAAATGAATGGAGGACCTGAATAGACATTTCTCCAAAGAAACATACAAATTATATGAGAAGATGTTCAATGCCACAATCAGCAGGGAAATGCAAATCAAAAGCACAATTAGATATCACTTCATCCCTGTTAGGATGAACATTATTAAATAAACAAAAAGAAAACCAGTTTTTGCAAGAGTGGGAGAAATTGGAACCCTGTATACTATTGGTGGGAATGTTAAATGATGCCATGAATATGGAAAGCAGTATGGAGATTCAAAAAAAAAAAAAAGAAGAAGAAGAAGAAGAAAGGAAAACAAAGGAGCGGAAAGGAGAGGAGAAAGAAAATTGGGATCGCAAAGAGATATCTGCATTATTATGTGCATTCAGCATTATTCAAAACACCAACTTGTGGAATCAACTTAAATGTCCATTGACAGATGAATAGATGGAAATGTAGTGTATATGCATAATTCAGTACTATTTAATTTAAAAAGGATGGAAATTCTGTCTTATATGTCAACATAGATGAACCTGAAGGGCATTATTGTTCCTGCAAAAAGTCAGTTACATACAGATATTTATGACTCCACCTCTATGTGGTATCTAAAATCCTCACATTCACAGAGCAGAAAGTAGAATGCTGTTGAGGGCTCAGTAGAAGGCAACAGGGAGAGCTTAGTGGGTATAAAAATTCAGTTATCCAAGATGAAAAACTTTAAGCTATCTGCTGTACAACATTGTGCTTACAGTTAACAATGCTGTACTGTCGAATTAAAATTTTGTTAAGAGAGAAGACCCCATGTTATATGTTCTTATTATAATAAAAAATTTAAAATTTCCCATATTCAAATTGGGTTCTCAATAAGATCACTACATTCTATCATTTCATTTAGTCCTCCAACAGTTTAAACCCTGCATTTAAGGCAATCATATTCCAGTGGAGGAAGCAAAATCTCATGGGATTGGCCCAGATGAACAGGCTTCTGTGATTTTGAAAGAGGTATCTCCTCCATATGAAGGAGAAAATCTTGCTTACCACAAAGGCAAGAATTAGTATAATGTCTCCTTTTCTTCAGTGGATGCTGCCTCTTGTTGGGACAATCTTTCCCTCAATGATATGCCCTTTTGCAAGGCATAATCTTTACCAGTCCAACGTTATCCTGAAACATGTCCACTAATTCCTCTATCAGACAGATTGTGACAGTATATACAACAATGAATGCATTTCTAAATGACAGCAGAGGCAGTGACAATTGATTAATAGAGGAGGCTGTTCAAGAAGAATGAATAGAAATTTGCCAGTAAAACAAAGAGGGTGGGTGGGCCTAGAAGAGCAAAGCAGCTAAGCACAACAGTTCACAGATACTTTCATGGCTGTATCTGAAAACAGTTTGTGAGAAGTGACAGAAAAAGGGGTGGGTGGATATTTCAAGCTATTATGAAGGAAGATAGTGAATTTTAAGTTGAATAAGTTTTATTATTATTAAAAACAGGGATACAATGGAAAGTGTTGAGCATAGGCATGATCTGATTTCACCTTTGCTTTAGAAAGTGTTTCTGGAGCCAAAAATATCAAGAAATTTACTGGTTGGACACAGAAATTAGAGTCAGGGAGAAAGGCAGATAAACTTTCAATGTGTTACACAGTGCCATACACCACCAATCTATTCTACACAATGATTGTTCTTCTGTAATTCTAGTAAGAAATGATAAGGGCCACAATTCAACTCCTAGCAATAGAAACGACAAGAAAGATATGAGAAGCTATGATGCAAGAAGGAGGTTATGATTTGGTTGAGAGGAAACAAGATGAAGAAAGAAGGTGAGAGAGAAAACTGTAAAAAACAACATTAATGACAATGCCAGTGGTTTTTGCACTTGAAGAGGGGTGAATTTTCACTTACTTGCAGAGTGAATTAGTGGCAAAGTTTTGAATTACAGCTTGCTTCTGAAAAATGCCATAGTGGGGACCACCACTGTGTAATAGTGGGCTAAGCCTCCGCTTATGACACCAACATCCCACGTGGGTACCAATTATACTCCCAGCTGCTTCTCTTCCCATCCAGCTCTCTGCAATGGCCTGGGAAAGTAGTGGAAGATGTCCCAAGTGCTTGGTCCCCTGTACCCACTTGGGAGACTCGGAAGAAACTCCTGGCTCCTGGCTTCAAATAGGCTCACCTCTGGCCATAGTTGACATTTGGGGAGTTAACCAATGGATGGAAGACCTCTCTCTGTCTTTATCTTTCTCTTATCTATAACTCTGCCTCTCAAACAAATAAATCTTTAAAAAATGTGATGATGAAGGGTGAAATAATTTTAATTTCAGTGCCAGAATGACTTCTTGAGTTTCGGAACAACCTCCTAATATTTGCTAAGAGAATGGCATATAGCATATGACGTACTAGGCAATTCATTTATGTTTCATGCCATTCTAGCATATATTGTACTTTCAAATTATTCCTGGAATAATATCTTAGGTATGCATTTGATGTTGTGTTAATTAAGATTGTGTCAAAAATGACTGAACTTTTCAGCATAAGCATATAAATGATTTTATAAGTCTTCTTCTCACCCTCACTGAATCTTCCAGCTCATCTCTGACTTAATTATTATAAATTATTCTATGCAAAATAATATTTTAAAAGAACAGTAATTATTCTTACTGGTCAGGTTCACATTATAATTATGGCAAAGTCAAATAATCATCTTCAATGATTAATGATGTTTCAAAATTTAACATTGTATAATTTCAGTTTAACTCAAATGTGCCTGTTTAGCCATCAAAATCATATATTATTGCAGAGCCAATTCAAGCAAATAAGTTACAAACCTGCCAAGATCTAGACCCAAGATAAGTAGAATTTGAGATCAATATGACACTGTGGAGGTTATCTGTATAGATCAAAGCTTGTCTAAGGTTACCCATCAAATTACAGTCATGGTTAGGATTTTTTTTCCTGAAAGTAAGGTTTTTATTTCCTTCCTTTCTGAATCATTAACAGCAGATTTTTCAATGTTGAATATAAGTATCTTACTGGGGATTACAGTTCACTAGACACACAAGGAACTGGATATTTTCTTTGAGGATTTTCTAGAATTTTACAGCGGCTTCGATATCTTTCTGAAAAATGTAATTCCACAAGATCCAGCTATCCCACTTCTGAGTATATATATCCATAGGAAATGGAATCAGGATATCAAAGAGATAACTGCACTACCATGTATGTTGCAGCACTATTCACAATAGCGAAGATGTATATTCAACCAAGGCATCTGTTGACAGATGAACAAATAAAAATGTGATATATACACAAGTGGAATATTACTCTGCCATTAAAAATAAGTAAATGCTGTTATCTACTGCATCATGGAAAAGAGTCCATTATGTTAAGTGAAATAAGCCAAGCAAAGAAAGACCAATGCCTCATGTTCTCACTCATGTGTGAAAACTAAATATGGTGATTTCAAAGAAATACAGAGTAGAATAGTGGTCTGTAGAGTTAGAAAGAATGGATGCAAGGGGAGGTATCAGAATGTTGGGAAACAGATAATAAAATACAATTATAAAATTCTATGTTGTACAGCACAGAGGTATGGCTAGTGATCCTGAACATTTTTTCATGTGTCTGTTGGCCGTTTGGATTTCCTCTTTTGAGAAATGTCTATTTAGGTCCTTGGTCCATCTCTTAAGTGGGTTGTTAGTTTTGTTGTTGTGCAATTTCTTGATCTCTTTGTAGATTCTGTTTATCAATCTTGCATGGATTTCAGCAGTTCATGTGTTTGTTTTTGATTACTTCTAAGTATTCTGATCATCAATTTTTTGAGTTTCATTTCTTGCATTTCTTCTATCTTATCATCTTCATAATCTTGTATTGAAGTGTCATTTTTTTTGGGTGCGTCATGTTTTCTTCCTTGTTCTTATTTCCTTGGTTATTGCGTTTGTTGTTCAGCATTTGTGGAGATATTCTTTGATTTCTTCTTTTTTTTTCCGTTGTGGTGGCTTTTCGCATTATACTATGACTCTCTAGATAAGTTGACTGTCTGCTTTCAGTGAATCTCTAGAGGGTTATGGTGGGTGTGGCCAGAGAGCTCTGTTCAGTTCTTCAGGGTTAATTTGCAAATATTTTTCCCATTCTGTCGGTTGCCTCTTCACTTTCCTGACTGTTTCTTTCGAAGTACAGAAACTTCTCAATTTGATGCAATCCCAATAGTTAATTTTGGCTTTGACTGCCTGTGCCTCCGGGGTCTTTTCCAAGAAGTCTTTGCCAGTGCTGCTATCTTGCAGTGTTTCTCCAGTGTTCTCTAACAATTTGATGGTGTCAGGTCATAGATTTAGGTCTTTAATCCATGTTGAGTGGGTTTTTGTGTAAGGTGAAAGGTAGGGGTCTTGCTTCATGCTTCTGCACATGGAAATCCAGTTTTCCCAGCACCATTTATTGAATAGACTGTCCTTGCTCCAGCATTGGTTTTAGATCCTTGATCAAATATAAGTTGGCTGTAGATGTTTGGGTTGATTTCTGGTGTTTCTATTCTGTTCCATTGGTCTATCTGTTTCTGTACCAGTACCATGCTGTTTTGATTACAACTGCCCTGTAGTATATCCTGAAATCTGGTATTGTGATGCCTCCGGCTTTGTTTTTGTTGTAGAAGATTGCTTTAGCTATTTGAGGTCTCCTGTGCCTCCATATGAATTTCAGCATCATTTTTTCCAGATCTGAAAAGAAGGTCTTCGCTATCTTGATTGGTATTGCATTGAATCTGTAAATTGCTTTTGGGAGAATGGACATTTTGATGACGTTGATTCTTCCAATCCATGAGCATGGAAGATTTTTCCATTTTTTGGTGTCCTCTTCTATTTCTTTCTTTAATGTTTTGTAATTCTCATCATAGAGATCTTTGATATCCTTGGTTAAGTTTATTCCAAGGTATTTGATTATTTTTGTAGCTATTGTGAATGGGATTGATTTTAGAAGTTCTTTCTCCACCATGGCCTTGCCTGTGTATACAAAGGCTGTTCATTTTTGTGCATCAATTTTATATCCTGCTACTTTGCCAAACTCTTCTATGAGTTCCAATAGTCTCTCTCTCTCTCTCTCTCTCTCTCTCTCTCTCTCTCTTTTTGATAGGCAGCATTAAACAGTGTGAGAGAGAGAGACAGAGAGAAAGGTCTTCCTTCCTCTGGGTCAGCCTCCAAATGGCCGCTACATTCGGTGCTGTATCGATCCGAAGCCAGGAGCCAGGTGCTTCCTCCTGGTCTCCCTTGCGGTTGCAGGGCCCAAGCACTTGGGCCATCCTCCACTGCCTTCTCGGGCCCCAGCAGAGAACTGGTCTGGAAGATGAGCAACGGGACAGAATCCGGCTCCCCAACCGGGACTAGAACCCGGGGTGCCAGCGCCACAGGCAGATGATTAGCCTTGTGAGCCATGGCGCCAGCCTCCAATAGTCTCTTAGTAGAGTTCTTTGGATCCCCTAAATAAAGAATCATATCATCTTGAAAGAGGGATAATTTGGCTTCTTCCTTCCCAATTTGTAACCTTTTAATTTCTTTTTCTTGCCTAATGGCTCTGGCTAAAACTTCCAATACTATACTGAATATCAATGGTGAGAGTGGGCATCCCTATCTGGTACTGGATCTCAGTGGAATTGCTTCCAACTTTTCCCTATTCAATAGGATGCTGGCCATGGGTTTTTCATAAATTGCCTAATTGTGTTGAGGAATGTTCCTTTTATATCCAATTTGCTTAGAGTTTTCATCGTGAAAGGGTATTGTATTTTATCAAATGCTTTCTCTGCATTGGTTGAGATAATCATATGGTTTTTCTTCCGCAGTTTGTTAATATGGTGTATCATGCTGATTGATTTGCGAACATTGAACCATCCCTGCATACCAGAGGTAAATTCTACTTGGTCTGGGTAGATGATCTTTCTGATGTGTTGTTGCATTCTATTGGCCAAAATTTTATTGAGGATTTTTGCGTCTGTGTTCATCAGGGATATTGGTCTTTAATTCTCTTTCTCTGCTGCATCTTTACCAGGTTTAGGAGTTAAGGTGATGCTGGCTTCGTAGAAAGAATTTGGTAGGATTCTCTCTTTCCATTGTTTTGAATAGTTTGAGAAGAATTGGAGTTAGTTCTTCTTTAAATATCTGGTAGAATTCAGCAGTGAATCCATCCAGTCCTGGGCTTTTCTTTATTGGGATGGCCTTTATTACTGATTCAATTTCAGTCTTGGTTATGGGTCTGTTTAGATTCTATGTCTTCATGGTTCAATTTAGGTAGGTTGTATGTGTCCAGGAATCTATCCATTTCTGCTAGATTTCCCAGTTTGCTGGCATACAACTCTTTGTAGTAATTTCTGATGACTCTTTTTATTTCTGTGGTATCTATTGTTACATTCTCTTTTTCATCTCTGATTTTATTGATTTGGGTCAAAATGGCACCCGCTCTGTTGACTCATAGACATTTGTAAGGTGATTGGAGAGAGAGAATCCTGTCCATACCATCCCTTTTATTTTTTTCTCTCCTCTAGTTATGCTGGTGTACTTTCCCTCATGGGGCTTCAAGCCTCATCCCCTCTAGCCTCTTCCTTCTGCCCTTCCACCAGTGTCTCGCACTACTGCGGTTTCGTCTCACTTTCACCTTCCAGCACTGGAGCGGAGGCTCTTGGCGGCTGGAGTCCCAAGCCGTGGGTGCTTGTGCCCTTCACATAGGTCCACCGTGCCACTCTAATTATGGAAGAGTTTCCTCAGCTGTTTTTTCCCTAACTCATCCCTGAGACTATACTCTGTCCACTTTTATTAATCTGTCTTCTCCCAGACTATCAATAAGCTCCCTCCCTACTCCACCAAGCATTTTTTCTTTTTTGAGAAATTTAATTAACTTTAAAGAACTCCAGAATTATACATCTTTTTGTGAGTGCTTATACATAACCACATCTTATGAGACATAAGAATATATCCTCCACTTAATACATTAAAATGAAGTAAATCTTTGAGAACAAATTTTACTATTAACTTTCATAATCCAAATCTTTGAGGACAGAGGTTCTACACTGGAAGTTAGTACACAATGACTCCTGTTGTTTAACAATTAACACTCTTATGTATAAAGTCAGTGATCACACGAGGCTTTTGACATGAGCTGCCTAGACTATGGAAGCCTTTTGAATCCACAAACTCCTTCAGTATTTAGACAAGGCCATAAGCAAAGTAAAAGCGCTCTCCTTCCCTCAGAGAAAAGTACCTGATTCTTTGATGACAAGTGAAAAGCTTTTACTCACCCACAGAATTCCTTCATATAGGACACTTTTTGCCACAGTGTCTTGGCTTTTCATGCCTGAAATGTTCTCCTGGGCTTTTCAGCCAGACTAGAATTCCCTAAGGGCTGATTCAGAGGTCAGAGTGCTACTTAAAGTGATTGTCATTCTATGAGTGTTGTATGGACTGCTTCACATTTTGGAGCATTGACTTCTTTTTAATTCTATTATTACCAAACACTTAATCCTATTTATTTGATCACTTTAACACTTAAAATGCTATTTTTACCACCCAGGTTAATGGGATTTGGGGTCCCATGGCAAGTTTTTAACTGTACCCTTAGAAGTAAGTCCAGAGGAATATATGCAGAACTATACAGCTTTATAGTTACAGACTTCATGCATTTCATAATTACAACTTTAGGAACATGATGATTCGTCCCCCTGTAGCTGCCCTCTGAAGCATACACATATACACTGAAAATGAATTCACATGCACAGATGTGTATATACATATATATCTTTACTGAAATTGAATGTTGGAGATAATTTTGAGAAATGATAATATTTTCTCTGTGTAAGATATGGAGTTGAATTGAATGTAGTCTTAGTTATTAATATTTTAATAGAAATTGCCTAATAAATGGCTATAAGTCTCTTTGTAATTTACATTAGAGGACAATATTCTGCCAATTAGCAATTTATTACTTTTAAATTGATATACATGAGGTAGTATTCACTTACATAGAATTGCCAAGCTCTATTTGAGTTTTCATCCAAGCACACAACCAAAATACAGGAAATAGTGATATACTCATTGCACACAAGTTCTTATGAATACTATATTTTGGGAAAACCAACTGGATTTGAAATAAACATAGAAATGTGAAGACATTCAAATAAGATTAAGAAATAAAGGCTTGTTTGCTCTAGCCTCTGGTTTGTTGTGCTGACATATTGCTCTCTAATTATCACTGGATATGATCTCCATCATTAGTATTGGTGACTACAATGTGTTTGTAGTAAAGCAGGAGAAAATTACATTGCATTTTGCAGAATTTTTTTTCAGACTGCATGCATGTTTAGAAATGAGCTATATGAAAATTTTATAAAATATGCTATTTCAATAAATGATGTAAATCATAAATAATTTAAAACATTAAGACTTTTCCACATTTTATTTTTGTCACAAATAGAAGATAATAGAAAATCTTAATTAGTAATGTTTTAGGGAACTTTTCCTAGGAAAAAACTGTACAAATGATGTACATAATAAATAGATCTCTTTTTTTGAGGCAGATAATGAAACTAAAAGTAATTTATCTTATATTTTGAAATAATTAATTCTAATATGTCTATTAAATTAATAATTGTGTCATTTCAGTTATTAACTAAATCATTTGTAATATTTTGAAATATATATTTATTAAGTAGCTCATTTACTATTATGCCATGTAAAATATATGTTGACTGCTCAAAGATATTTTTGGACTAATGTCTCAAGCGTAGTTAATATTATTTTTAAATTTGTGGGACACCTCAAACTAGGTTAACTTCATCTTCAAAGTTGGATTTGATATTCTCAGATTTTCTGGTAGTTATTTGCATGCCTGTCAAAAGCTATTCAGTTTCAAGATTCTTCATTGTGTAACTAAACCCAGTTTTGTCAGCCCTCCGTTTCTTAGGTCTTCTCAAGTCTTGACCTCATCCTAGAACATTTGAGTCAGATAAATAGCAATTACAAGATTCCTGGGTGATTCCTCTATGCATGAAAGTTTGGGATGCCCTGCTTTCAGAGAATGATCCTGCATCATTTCAATGGATCTCCTCAGTGCCTGGCGAAGGTTTACTTTCCTCATGTATATCAGCTCATGTAGTTCTCACTGCACCTTACTATCATTCCCATTCTTAATATATTTGACCTTTAAAGAATCACATATTAAATGATAGGATTGTAACCAAGTGTTCACAATTGCTCAGTGCTTACTCTCTGCCTTAACTTGATCAGCATTTAGTCATTCTCTCCTTTGCACAGACTCTTGAACTTTGGCTGGCCTCCAAGTCTGAGCAAGCCCTAAAATGCCAAATACACCCTCTCAAGAATTCATCCCAGAAATTAGCTGCCCACAAAATAGACAGCTGTGATCATTTTATCTGTTCACTACAACTCATTCAACTTACTTTCGAAAGTTGCTATCACCTATTCTTATCTCTTCTGGAAAAACAAAAACATTTTTCAGTCTTATTTTGAGATGCATGCAGATTTTGAGATCAGAGCATTCTCCAAGTTCAGTATTCTTCCTGAATAAGCTTTTTCCTTGTCTAAGTCTAGATTTGTTTTCATTTTACAGTTTTCATGTTCCTGACTCGGCGTCCTCCTTTTTTAGCTTTATTTTTGAGTGACTTAAACAACAGAGATTTATTTTCCTCATGGTTCTGGATGTTAAAAGTCCAAATTCAAAGTGTTAGCAGGTTTAGATGTTTTTCTGAAGTTTCTCTCCTTGGCTTGCAGATGGATGGCTTCTCACTGTGACCCCCACATGGGCTTTTCCTGTGTGTGCTAATCTCTTCTTCTTGTATGGGCATCATTCACATTGATTAGAGCCCAGTCATATGACTTCATTTTACCTCAGTTACCTCTTTAAATGTATTTTTCCAATATGATGATTTTTATGAGGTACTGGAAGTTAAAATTTGTGAATTTCAGGGCCTGCATAGTGGTGTAGGAGTCAGGCTGCTTGCTGCCTGTAATGCCAGCATCCCTTAAGGGCAACGGTTAGTGTCCTGTCTGCTCCACTTCCCATCTAGCTCCTTGCTACTGCTGTGGGAAAGGCAGCAGAAGATGGCCCAAGTGTTGGGGCTCTGCCATCCATGTGGGAGAATAGGAGAAAGCTCCTGACTCCCGACTTTGGCCTGGCCCAACCCCAGTCATTGTGGCAATCTGGGGAGTGAACCAGAAGATATGAAATCTCTCCCCTGCCCTCTCTGTAACTCTGACTTTCAAGTAAATGAATTAATTTTTAAAAATTTGTGAATTTAGAGGAGACACAATTCAGTCCCTAAGTACTGTTAGGGATTAAGAAAGACTCTTTATGGTAACATAGATTTTTAAAATCTTTTCATTAGTGTGAATATAAAATATATGTAATAATTAACAAAATTATAGTAACTTGCCCCTATATCCTTAACTTGGTTTCAATAGTACATGGGTAAATACGTATCATGATTATTTTGATGTGAAACATAATTGCCACATAATTTTTTACATGAATAGTTCAGTGTCTGTCAAACAACCCAAAATACATCCTTTTCACATAGTCATGATGCCATTAAAATTAAAGATACTTTACAATTAATTGTTCCTTGATATGTTCTGCCATGTTGCAGAACAACACACCAAACTAGTTGGAAGTGTTCCTATAGGACTCCCCAAGTCTAGGCCCACTTGCCTGATGCTCAGAAAACCAAACTGATCACTGACATCATCAGGATGGTTGGAAAGTAAGTATTTATTTGCAAAGTACTGAGCAAGGAGCCCAGCAACTATTACTTAATTACCAGGCTCCCTGAAGGGTTAGGAGTAAAAGTTCTTATAGAACAATTTCGCTGATGAACATAGACACAAAAATCATCAACAAAATACTAGTAAATTGAATCCAACAACACATTAGAAAGATCATTCACCTGACTCAAGTGGGATTTATCCCTGTTATGCAGGGATGGTTCAACATTCGCAAATCAATCAATGTGATACAGCACATTAACAAACTGAAGAACAAAAACTATATTATTATCTCAATAGATGCACAGAAAGCAGTTGATAAGATACAGCACCCTGGGGGCCGGCACTGTGGCATAATGGGTAAAGCTGCCTCCTGCAGTGCCGGCATCCCATATGGGCGCCGGTTCAAGACGTGGCTGCTCCAATCACAATACCTGATTTCAAGGTATTTTACACCCTACACAAAAGTCCGCTCAAAATGGATCAAAGACCTAAATCTATGAACCTATGCCATCAAATTATTAGAAAACATTAGAGAAACCCTGTACCACATTGGCATAGGCAAAGAGTTCTTGGAAAAGATCCCAGAGGCACAGGCAGTCAAAGCCAAAATTGGCAAATGAAATTACATCAAATTGAGAAGCTTCTGCACTGCAAAAGAAATTCAGCAAAGTGACAAAGAAACTGTCAGAATGGGAGAAATTATTTGCAAACTATGTAACTGATAAAGAATTAATATCCAGAATATACAAAGAGCTCAAGAAATTCAACAGCACAAAACAAACAACCCAGTTAAGAAATGAGCCAATGACTTAAGCAGATATTTTTCAAAAGAGAAAATCCAAATGGCATACAGATATATTAAAAAATGCTCAGGATCACTAGCCATCAGAGTAATAAAAATCAAAACCACAATGAGGTTTCACCTCATTGCAGTTCGAATGGCTTTCATACAGAAATCAACAAACAACAAATGCTAGTGAGGGTGCAGGGGAAAAGGTACTCTAATACACTCTTGGTAGGAATGTAAACTGGTAAAGCCACGTTGGAAGACAGTGTGAAGATTCCTCAGAAATCTGAATATAGTCCTACCATATGACCCAGCCATTCCACTCCTGGGAATTTACCCAAGGGAATTGAAATCAGCATCTGAAAGAGTTATCTGTACCCCAATGTTTATTGCAGTTCAATCCACGATAGCTATGATATGGAATCAACCCAAATGTCTCTCAACTGAAGACTGGATAAAGAAACTATGGGATATGTACACCATGGAATTCTACACAGTGGTAAAAAATGAAATACTATTTGCAACAAAATGGATGAATCTGGAAAACATCATACTTAGTGAAATAAGCCAGTCCCCAAAGGACAAATACCATATGTTATCCCTGATCTGTGATAACTAATAGAGCACCTACAAGGTAATCTATAGAAGTGAAATTCACACTTTTCGTTATGATCACTTTGAACAGCCCTGTCTTGACTGTTGAGGAACATTTTTTATGCTGTTTGTTGAACTCTTTAATTAGTATAAAGTTAGTCTTATGTGTATAAAGTTAATTAAAAATAGATCTTAGTAAAAAAAAAATAGGAATAGGAGAGGGAGGAGGAAGAATGATGGGAATGTGGATGGTAGGGCAATAGGGTGGGAAGAATCAATATGTTCCTAAAGTTGTATTTATTAAATGTCTTGTTTGTATACCTTAAATTAAAATTTCTGAGAAAGAAATCATAGTTACATATGTATGATTCTAAAAACTTGCATTTTATGAAATAATTAATTTTTCCTAAACAAAAATAAATTTACTGGGGAGAACATTATTATTTTTAAAAAGTAGTGAAAGTTCTTATAGATTGAAGTTTGGGGTCTGAGAGGTGGATGATCAGCTCATGTTCAAGTTTCTGATTGGTCATTTATACTTATGACTTTCCTTTGATTGGTCAGTGATACTTGTGACTTTCCTCTGATTCCTGTAAGTGGTAGTTGCATTTTGCCCCAGATCTGGATTTCCCTTCCCAAACCCAAAATTTTCCTAAAGAAAATCCCTCTGAACAATACTGACCATCAAAGTGTTATCTATTGGAGTAGTAAATTACTTCATGAGTTCTGTTATTAGAACCTTGTAGGGCCAGCTATACAACTCCCTTAAATCAATGAATTCTTTTTGATAACTAGTTCATCCTAAAGGAAGGACAAAGTCACCTTGGGCTAAAGGAGACAAACAAGAGGTTAGGTCCTGGTGATACTGTGTTTCTGCTTTAGGGACATTCATATAGGGGTTCAATCTCACCTGTATTTCCCTGGTTTTCTCCACGATCTCATGTGTTTGCTATATTTTGTATTTAAGAACTTTTGTTTGAATAAGGGTCTAAAAAAGGTTCAGATGTTGTAATGTGTTTTGAGTCTTTCTCTTACACACACACACCTTATACACACTTTCATAACTCCTCATATGTGTGTTCAGTGTTAGAGCCTATGAAAGAGTTTATGGAAAATGAACTTTTAATTCCATTTTCCACAAGCTTTTTGAAGCTCTGTATGTGTGTGTGCATGTGTGTGTATACACATATTCCAACAAGCCTATATATGACAGTACTTAATAAATCTACCACACAGATGAAAAACCTAAGGCTCAGAAAGTTTGGGAGTATGCCACCAAGTTCACATGACTAGTAGGTGATAGAACTGGGATAAGACCTTTAGTTTGAATTCATTTGAGATCCTACTGTTCGACTCCTCTGAGTCTGAAGCATACTTTTTGTCTCTTAATTCATGGTCTTACTACTCCATAAATGTATTAGAGTTTAGAAATAGGATCGTGTATCCTAAGCACTTAAAGCAGTTGTAAAGGAGAAATATGAAAATGATAAACACAATTTGAGAATTGTCTATGGACTCAGTTTACTTAAGGTATTGCTGCACTTAGGCCAAGACTTCCTGGACAGATGATGATTCTGATTAAGGGCCTGCATTTTTTTCTGCCTCCAGCTATTTCCTGCTTTATAGTGTCATCTTCATGGTCTTCTCCACTGTGTCCTCTTGCCCAACTCTGGAACCTGGCCTGATGACCAACTCTTCACTGCTTACTCCTCTGAAGGATGTTCCCTTATGCTCCCAGTAAAACTGTCAGCCCAGAATCACCTCCCAACCCCAAAGTTTGAGAACTCCTACTCCCTGTAGATGCCTGTGGATGTTGCTCTTCTTGTTACTTATTTCATGGCAATAATACTTTCCATATGAATGGTCACTTTGGACAGTGAGGATTAGAAATTTGTCAACTTCCTTGGCTGCCTTAACCCCGATATCAATATGTTTTCCAAATGCATTGTGGAGAAAGATTGATGTGAAATGTAATCTACTAGTTCTTGGTTTATAACTGAAGTTATAAAGGGGACTTTGAGGGCGTCTTGGTACTTTCACTAGGATTTTAATTTAGTAGCTTACTTTAGATGTGTGGTTCCTGCACACTTGTCATGCAGGAAGCCAATCACTGACATCAGGATGGTAGAGGAAAGTAGGTGTTTATTTGCAAAGCATAGAGCAAGGAGTTGGGCAGCTTTTGCTTAATCCCCAAACTTTCTTAGGGGTTAAGGGTAGAGAATCTTACAGATTGAAGTTGGGTTTGAGAGATGCATGTTCAGCTCATGCTCAAGCCCCTGGATGGACTTCAGTACTGATGGTGCTCCTTTGGTTGGGGATATCATGTTATTTTGGAATTTTGATGATGGCAAAGTGAGCTCCAATCGGTCTGGGGACTATTTGCATTTGATAGTTACTTTTTGCTCAGGGCCTACGTTCCTAGAAAAACTCTCAAGATAAGACCAAACATCAAGATGTCTATAGAGGAGGTAAATGACTATAAGAAGTCTTGTGATCTGAGACCCTATTGGGCTTGCTGTACCTAATGTAACTTAGTGACTTAAATCAAGAGGTTGATTTATGATGATAAATATAGGGCAAAGAAACCTTAAGCTAATGGAAGGAAACTGAGAAACTGGAGGATACTAAGGCCTGATAGTATCTAGTATCTAGGTCAATGGTAGTGCATAGGGGCTGTTTCAGAGACTGGATACTGAACATATATATTTATGAAAGAGCTTAATCAATGGAAATCATTGTGCAAGAAAAATCTAGAGGGTCTGTAATTCTAAAATTTCTAGAGTCCTTCTTGGAGGTGGGAAAATGATTTCTTGGGAGACATACTAGCTTTGAATATAAAGGAAAAAGAGTCATCATCCTTCCACTGATCTTGGTCTATATAATTTCCACAAAGCACCATTCTACTTTTCAGTGTGCCTAGTATAGCCTGTACAGATTTTCAGGAATATTTATTCCTGGGAAAGGCATAAGAGGCACACAAGTTAAAATTTTGTCCATATACCAAAAGGATGAACATTCTCAAATTACTAAGGTTATAGAGGTTATTGTAAATGCTATGAAGAAAATTGCTATTTAATGAAAAAGGGTGAATTCTCCATGTGGAGATTTATAGTGTTCTTTACAAAACTAGATGTTATCTTGTATTTGAAAGCACTATAGCATTAGTAGACTGTTGAAAAAGCTGGAAAATTATAAAACAAATCTACACTTCTCAGACACTCCTCCAAGTAATGAAGATGGTCTCCATAACAAAATATAATGGCGGCCCTTTAGTGAGCACATATTATTTTAAAGTTTATGGAAGAGATTTAAAATGCTGGTCTACATATTGTCTTCCTCGACTTTCTGGGTACATGAGAAGACGATATTGTCCGGTCATCTTGTAGGTATGAAGAATCATGTAATTATATTTGACACTGAATTGTGAGCAGAAGCAATAATTCTCACTTCCAGGCCAAGGCATCTCCATTTTATCTTTCCTTTAGCAGCAAACACACTTCACAATTATGCAGTTTTTGTTTCCTTGTTTTCTAATTTGGATTAAGAGCAAATTAACTTAATTTTTCATGCATATAAATTTGTGCAGTGATATCTTGAGTAACAGGATTCATCTGGGCATGCTTGAAATTTTTGGAATGTCTATGGGACTTTAGAAATAAGTATTGGATAAGAATGACCAGATACCAGGGAATGGAGCCAGACTTCACACCCTTAGCTAATGAAAGTTGTCAGAAGGAAGGAAGGAGAGCAAATTCCAGTGTCTACAGCAGACTCATAGAATGGCAGATGTCCTACATAGCACTCTGACCTCAGAATCAGCCCTTAAGGCATTTGGATCTGGCTGAAGAGCCTATGAGAGTATTTTAGGCATGGAAAGCCAAGACACTCTGGAAAAAAAAAAAAAAAGAAGAAGAAGGAGACCTAAATGAAGGATCTCAGCGAGTGTGATCCCAGTGGAAAGAATGGGGCCATCAAGGTAGGAGGTACCTTTCTCTGAAGGGAGGAGAGAACTTCCACTTTGACTATGACCCTGTCGGAATAAGATCAAAGCCGGCGAACCCTAAAGGCTTCCATAGCCTTGGCAACTCATGACTAGAGCCTAGGGAGATTACTGACGCCATAAACAAGAGTGTTAAATTGTTAAATCAACATCAAGAGTCACTGTGTACTTACGTCCCATGTGGGATCTGTCCTTAATGGGTTGTCCAATGTGTAGTAATGCTATAACTAGTACTGAAACAGTATTTTTATACTTTGTTTACGTGTGGGTGCAAACTGATGAAATCTTTACTTAGTAAATACTGAATTGATCTCCTGTATATAACGATAATTGAAAATGAAAAAAAAAAAAAACAACTTGGTGTTAAATTGGAAATTACATAGAAAAGTAATCAATCTTTTTAAAAAAATATCATGCAGGATCTCTGTCATTAATGTGCTGTACACTGTTATTTAATGCTATAACTAGTACTCCAACAGTATTTTTTCACTTTGTGTTGCTATGTGAGGGCAAACTGTTGAAATCTTTATATATACTAAACTGATTTTCTGTATATAAAGAGAATTGAAAATGAATCTTGATGGGAATGGAAGGGGAGAGCGAGTGGGAAAGGGGAGGGTTGCAGGTGGGAGGGAAGTTATGGGGGGGGGAAGCCATTGTAATCCATAAGCTGTACTTTGGAAATTTATATTCATTAAATAAAAGCTAAAAAAAAATTCCAGTGTCTATAAGAGAAACAAAGCACAAAACCAAATCCAGAGACCAGAGCAGCTGGCAATCAGGATTCTTAATCTGGAGTTCATCATTTAAGGGATAAAAGGCCTTAAGAAAAGAAAGTGAAGGATTTGGGTAGGACATTCCAGCATAAATTGTGTGAATGCGCTTGGAAAGTTACTGAGTCACTACTACCAGCTAGAAATTATGCTTGTGGTTTTCTGAGTGAGAAGGTTAACTGGATTAAAGGAGCAGAGCCACATCAGACACCGCATCCTATCTTAGAATCCTCACTACATATTGTCAGGCAGGTTATAGCTGTTTCCCTCTATCACTCAGCGATGATATTAATGAGTTCTGGGAGAGCAACACGGACATGTCTTTGCTAATGTACCATGGCTAGGAGTTTTCTTAATGTCTCCTAGAGAAAGAAATACACTTCTTGGTGGACAGTGGATCCCCTCCACAGAGATTGGGACTATGTGAGTGGGTTAGGTTGGTGAGTGGTAACAGACAGTTTAGAAAAGACAGGAATACTAATTACCACTGAGTTTGCAGGTGCAAGGAAAAGAAAATTACAAGAAAGATGCTGTGGTGTTAATTACACCAGTGATTTTGCAGATAAAGAGCTTGCTGTGAACATGCCTTGAAAATTGGTCCAGATGGTGTCTTTAGTTCAGATTGCCAACCATGGCTCCTGAGTTTTGAAACACCAGAAAGCAGTAAATGCTGGCTTACCTTGCCACCAGATTCTGCCCAGGAATTGGGGATCAGATGGTTGGTCTAAGGTACACACATATACAAAATTGATAGAGAACCCATGAAGATGACATACATTCATAGTACACCAACTGTGTATGATATGACTGTATGGGGTTGAGAGCATCCCCACCTCCAAAGTGCTGTTTCAGTCTGGGGAATCGAAAATCCATGACAATCAGAATTATTTCCTGTGGGAATGTTCTGCGAGCAATTGTAACATGGTATTTCTTTCATGGAGGCAAAAGACTCATAGGGAGCAAGCTCCACATTTTGAATCAGCAATTATGACCCTTTCTACTGCAATTTATTCATTCTTTGATTCATCCTGCAGACATTTAGTGAACATGTTCTAAGCATGAATTAAACACAAGATAGTGGAGACTGTTGAAAGATGAAATTAACTACTTTTAGAGTTCAGTGAGAATTATAGTAACTGCTTTGTATTGCTGTTAGAGAGATTCTACTTTTTTCTTCTTCAAGAATTTGTGTGTCACAACTGTATACCTACTGTGATGCATGTTATATTGGGAACAAGGGTACCATAGTAATGCATTTTTTCTTTTCATTTAAAAGTACTTACTTACTTATTTCTGGTGTTCATGAAGAAGCCAGATAATATCCAGTATGAGGCATTTATCTATACTAGTAATTAAGTTGCTAATTTTTGTTTTTAGGCTCACAATGAGAGACTATTTATTGGCAATGCTAGGACTCCCACAATATCCCTGAGGTTTTTCAAAAGCCACCCAAGGTTCAAGCATTTGGCCTACTAGTTAAAAGATACTGGTAAGAATGCCTGTATCCCATGGGGCCGGCACTGTGGCGCAGCAGGTTAATGCCGTGACCTGAAGCGCTGGCATCCCATATGGGCGCTGGTTCGAGACCCAGCTGCTCCACTTCCGATCCAGCTCTCTGCTATGGCCTGGGAAAACAGTAGAAGATGGCCCAAGTCCTTGGGCTCCTGCACCCGTGTGGGAGACCTAGAAGAAGCTCCTGGATCCTGGCTTTGGATCGGCGCAGCTCCAGCTGTTGTGGCCAATTGAAGAGTGAAACTTTGGATGGAAGACCTCTCTTTCTCTCTGCATCTCTCTTTGTGTAACTCTGACTTTCAAGTAAATAAATAAATCTAAAAAAAAAAAAAAAAGAATGCCTGTATCCCACATCTGAGTGCCTGAGTTTCAGCCTTGTCTCCAGCTCTAGGCTCCAGCTTCCTGCTAATGTGGACCCTGGGAAGCAGAAGTGATGGTGCAAGTGATTGAGTTCCTGCCTCCCACACAGGAGACCTGGATTGAGTTTCTGGTTCCTGGCTTCAGTCCCCAAGCCATTGCAGACATTTGAGAAATGAACCAGCATATGGGTTTCTTTTTCTCTCTCTCATTCTCTCTCTCTCTCTTGTGCACACACTCTTGCTCTCATTTTCTTTCATTCTTTCTCTGCCTTCAAATAAATAAAAATATTTAAAAAAAAATTATGTAGGATCTCTGTCTTTAATGTGCTGTACATTGCTATTTAATGCTATAATTAGTAATCCAATGGTAGTTTTTTTCACTTTGTGTTGCTATATGGGCAAAATGTTGAAATCTTTACCTAATATATACTAAACTGATCTTCTGTATAAAAAAAATATATAATTCTAATAAAGCTACTCAGGGGTCATCATTATGGTACAGCAGATTAAGCTATTGCTTGCAAAACTGGCTTCCCATATCTGAGTACCAGTTTGAGTTCCAGCTGCTCTGCTTCCCAACTAGCTCCCTGATAATGTGCCTGGGAAGGTAGCAGATGATGGCCCACGTATGTGGGACCCTGTCATACATACTTGGGAAGATCCAAACAGAGTTCCAGGCCCCTGACTTTGGCCTGCTTCAGCTCCAGTTGTTGCAGCCATCTACTGTTGAACTAGCAAATTGAAGAGTGTCTCTCTTTCTTTATCCCCTTCTCTCTCTCTCTCTTTTGCTCTACCTTTCAAATAAATAAATATATTTTAAAAAGCTATTTAGTTATAAAGAAAATTGGAAGCATGTCATTGTGAAAATTTAAAAAATATGAAAAGAATAAGGAAGAATGGGAGTAAAGGAGAGAGGGTGGGGTGGGGTGTATTAATATGCTCTTAAAATTGTATATATGAAAATTGTTCCCTTTTTAATAAATAAAAAATAATTTTTAAAGCTACTCAGTAACTATGTTTATCACAAAAAGGAATTAGGCTTATCTGTCATTAACCTGTTCCACCAGACTTTAGAATTTCATGGAGCAGGTATGAGTGATAGAGGTTAAAAGTCAAAGCTGTTTGAGGAAAATAAAGGAAACTGGAGTCTCTAGTTCCCTTTTGTGATGAGAGGCATTATTATTTCAATTAGATGGCTTTTTTGTGATTTTGTTTTCAGAAAGGAAAATAGAAGATTTATGTTACTTTACAAAATATCTCAGAAAGCCAATGTACTAGATAAGTACTATATTTTATTCTCCTTCCAATGTCATATATTTGTCATTTCATACCTCAGTTAATGACTTGCCTACAGATTTTTTTTTTCAATTGCAGTTACTACTTATTGAAAGTTCTTTATATTCTGGCTATCTGTACCAAAAAGTCTTAACTAATGGTTTCCAAATCAGTGGTATTTTAAGAGAATTTTTTAAAAGATGTTTTATGCTGCATTTGTTTTATTTATTTTTCAAAGAACCTTATCTTTGTATAAAATATAAGCTCTGTTTGTAAATATCCTTTATAGTTTTTAGATTCATGCATTTTTTATGTTACAGAGTTAAATGAGGAAAGGATGTTTCTGTTTAAATATGCTTGAATTTATTTGAAAATAAACTTTTTAGAACAATTTTAGATTTACAGATAAGCTAGGAAGAGATTTGTCAGATCCCCTACATCCAATTTCTCCTGTTTTAACATATTTAAAATAGCTATTGAACCAATATTGATACAATATTATTAACTAAAGTCCATGCTTTATTTATATCTCATTAGTTTATACTTACTCTGCTTTTCTTTTTTGATCCAGAATACCATCCATGATTGTGTTTAGTCTGTCTTCTTGGTCTTCTGTGCTCTGGCTTATTTTCTCAGATAGTCCTTGCTTTTGATGACCTTGACAGCTTTGAGTAGCATCATCAAATAGTTTGTACCCTGTTCCTCTATTAAGCCATATCTAATGTTTTGCTTATAATTAAACTGAATTTATAGACAGAAGTAGGAAGACCACAGAGATAAATGGCCTTTCCCATCATATCATAGCAAGGGAACATATTACAACATGACTTGGCACTATTAATATTAATCATCATTGTTAGGAAAAGAGTACAGATTGGTGCCTCCTCACACGGGGTACCAAATGTAAGAAAAAGGGGGCAGAACAGAGAGGAGACAGGATTTAAACTCGCAGCCAGACTGAATATATTCAGAGAAAATAAATCTGCAGATTTATTTATTTTAAATCAACTGTCATCATGCTCACAGATGGAACACAGGGCAGAGGCCCCGAACCCAGCAGGCTGGGCCTTTTTGTATCTTAGGTGGGCTAGGGGAGGGGGTGGGGGTTAGTAAGTGGAAGTGAGCTTCTCCCTATTGGTTCTTCAGGTTTGGCCCACTGGCTTCCAAACTTGGGGAAGAATTCGGGGTGCGGAGGGGGGGGAGTGGGGAACAATGCAGCATCTGAGGCTATGTCCTTGTTCCATTATTCATCACCTCATAAAATAAAAAAAAATTTAAAAATTATGTTACTATTTTGAATAATGACAATGCAATGACGTAGAGAAATGTGAACACACAGACAACATCAGAAAATTGGTAATCACACTTAACTGTAATAAATTGTTGCTTAATATCATTCAGACCCTTCTGATCAATTGGAAGCTTAAGCAGAACACATCTAGCTCTTCTAAGAGTTTATCTTGAAGTTAGAAGTCCTCTGCCAGTTGGGTGTTTCATGCAGTGGTTAAGATGTCACTTGGGATATCCTCTTCCCATATAGAAGTCCTTGGGGTTTGTGTCCTGGTTCTGCTTCTGATCCAAGTTCCTGCTAATGTGCTCCCTGGGAGGCAGCAGGTAATCACTCAAATAGTTGAGTCCCTGTCACCACTGACATGGGAGATCTGTAATGAGTTCCAGGCTCCTGGCTGCAGCTTAATCGAGCCCCTGTTATTGCAGGCATTTGGAGAGTGAACCAATAGAGGCAGGATCTCTCTTTCTCTCTCTGCCTTTCAAATAAATAAAATATTTTTTAAAAAGTCTTGTATAATGTAATTATGGTTCTAGGCCAGTTGGCAGCAACCACAGTCCTTCAATATTATTGAGGTTATGGAATTGTCTTAGTAAATAATGCTGAAACAAATCTCTAATAAGTTTTACATTATTTATTATGCCAAAAATGGGAAGAAATACAATTGATTAAAGAGAATGCACCTTTATATTTTTTATAAAAATCAGAAATAATATATTTCCTTTCACTAAATGCAGCATTTAACCCTTTCAGACAGTGGAGTTTTCCTCCACTTACAAATAACCCCTAATCAACCATCACTGAGAATATCATGGAAGCTAGCTAGTTATTTTCTTTAGAACATTACAATTATAGATAAAAGATTGCCAGAATATATATTTTAAATATTAAATATGAGGAAGTTTGCAACAAAAGTATGCAATAATTTTACCTCAAGAAAAATAGGAATTGGAACAAATAAAACAGCCTGACAGAAGGGACTAAGCATGAATCATACCAAAGTATTAAATTAAATATAACACAGAATTACAGTATCCTTTTAAAGGTTTAAGGGTTTATAAAAACAAATAGAAGGGATAGTCTTAGATGAATATAACTGATTTAAATTTTTCCTACAAGTTTTACTTGAAACAAGTAGTTTGTTTAAAAATTATGTAATAAACCCCAACAACGTAACTCTTTACCAAAGGAAACTCTTGTAGACATTAACATAATATAGAAATATTATCATCATATAGAACTCAGAAATTTCAGCTTCATATCTTCTAGGAATATATAGATACATTGTTACATTTTCAGTTGCTCTAGCATATACAAAACCTTCAGTTGGAATTAGGAGTTCATTGGAAGCCCTTTCATTATTACTGTCCTTGGTATATACTCATTTGAAAAAAATCCATCTGTATTTGTATACTTCTTCCTAAAGGAAAGCTGAACACATTCAAATCACAATATTTGACTTAGACTGTTAGCCCTTTCATGCATGAAATGGGCTTCAAGTGGCCTGGAAGGATTGGACCTTCAAACATGCTGAACTTTCATTTTCTACCTTCTCAAACTCCATTTATTTCATGAATTGGCCTTAAGTAACTATCACTCCATAGCAGATTGTGATAATAAAGTATAAAATCTATTCTTTTCACTCTCCAGACCTTGAGCCTAGAAGGAGCAACGTTTGCTAGGACTTATTCATTTTAATAATATATGCATTTGTTGTTGATTTTAACATAAATATTTAGAGGTTCTCTTTAGTTGTAACCCCTCACACATTTTGGTAACAAACATATTCCCTGTGTCAGCACAGTGGCATGAAAGCATGGTGAATGGGCACCACCTTTTTGGAGAGGTATGTAATGAGCCTCAAAGCATGAGTATCAGGATTGGATTTGGGTCCCAGATTTCAATGGCCTAAGTACAAAGAAGAGACATAAAAGTTAAAGGGATATATAAATTACTTAAAACATTTAGAGTTAATACAGTGACTATTGACCTATTCTTATAAAGGTTGCTAATTGACAATAACACTTAATTGTAGACACAGCCAACAGTGTACTCAGTCTAATCAGAAGTTAGCCTAAATGTTAAAACACAGATTCAGTATGTTAAAATATGGATTATATGTGTGTTAATAAGAATAATATTATGGTTTTGATATAGTTTGTGCCCCAGGATGAAAGTATTGGGAGGTGCTGTGGAACCTTTAAAAGGTACAGCTTAGTGTAAAGTCTTTAGGTCACTAGGGGTATGAAGTATTTCTTTTTTGGACCCCTTTTTTAAGAAGATTTATGTCTTTATTTTAAATGCAGAGTTAGAGAGAAGGACAGACAAGGAAAAAGATCTTCCATTTGCCTGTTCAGTTCCTAAATGGCTGCAACAGTCAGGGCTATGCCAGGCCTAAAGCCAGGAGCCGGATCTCCCAAGTGATTATCAGGAGTCCAACCACCTAGGCCATCATCCACTGCTTTCTCAGGTGCATTAGCAGGGAGCTGGATTGGAAGTGGAGTAGCTGGGATTCGAACCAGTGCTTACATGGAATGATGGTATCGCAATGCTGGTCTCCTCTGGTGTAACTTCTTTGTAATTTTCATTAAAGGAATGTTATAATAGGAGAAGACCTGGCCTTTCCCACTTTCTCTACTTTGTGCCACACCATATGATTCTTCTTCTAGTGCAAGCTCTATTGTCTACCATAAGGTCCTGTTCAGAGCCTGCACCATATCATTTGGACTTTCCACCTCCAAAACAGTTAAATAAACCTCTTTTTCTTCACAAGTAGACTGAGTTGGGTATTTCATTATAGGATGCAAAGCTGACTAATACAAATATTGACCCTTCATTCACAAAGACTTCAAAAAAGTCAATAAAAACTAACAGACTACATTAATGCAGTAGAAATGATAAGTAAAATGGCTCAGACACAATGTCTACTTTAATCACTCATACCATACAACAAAAGAAAAACAGGGATATGAGATGAAAATTGGCAAAAGAATTTCAAGTAAAAGCCTGAGGTAGGAAGCAGCATTTGACTTACATTATAGAGAATGTGATTGCTTAATTTCCAACTATTTGGATATATTCCAGCTATGTTTCTGTTGTTTGTTTTTACTTTAATTGATTGTCTTCTGAGAAAACACTTTGCATGATTTTATATTTTTTTCAATGTGTTTTGTGAATGAGAAAGTGATCTGTATTGATCAGTGATCCATATGAGCTGGGAAAGAATGTGTATTCTGCTTTTTTTGATGGAGTATTCTATAAATACCAATTAGATCAATTTGGTTGAAGCACAATTCAGGTCAACTACAGCCTTACTAATTTTCTGCCTACTTGATCTACCAATTACTGATATAGCAATGTTGAAGTCTCTCTCTATATAATAGATTACTCTGTCACCTTGAAGTTGTATCTGATTCCCATGTTTTAATGCTCTGTTATGAGTTACATATATGGCAAAACTTCAAAAAGTTCATAGAAAGTACAATTTTAAAATAAGTTTATTTGGTACAAAGAAATTTGAAATTCATGCATAGGTTTTGTATAATATTCATTTTCCTAGAACCTTTTAAAGGCCTTTCATATGTTAATAATTTTTACTCCTTATTGGAGAATTGACCCTTTTGTCATTCTGTAACATCTCTTTCATGGTCCATAATTTTCCATTTTCTGAAGTCTGATGATGTGAATTAAAAATTTGTATCTCCTCTAAATTTGTATGTTGAGGTCCTAGCTCCCAATGTGATGGTGTTTGAAGATGGCACCTTCAAGATGTAATTAAAGTTAAATGAGGTCATCAGGGTTGCTATAGTTTGAGTATGATTTGGCCCTGGAATTTATGCATGGTACAAAGATGATGGAAGCTTAATTCAATTATGGTTTCACAGGCAAGACCTAGTGGGTAATCTTCAGATCAATGGCAGTATATCTTCAGAAAATAGTTCTCATGAAAGGGATGTTGTAAAAGCCGGGCTGCGCCTAGCCCCTTTCTTTGTTTCCTGGCTTGTTGTATGATACTTCCTCTGCCATTGCTCATCCATCCATCATTGCCTCTTTCATCAGATGCTGAACATGGGGCTACCTTATTTTGGAGTATGAACCGCCAACACTGTTAGCTGAAATAAACTTCCTTTCTTCATAGAGTAGCTTCTCGCAGGTATTTGGTGTAGCAATGAATGTCTAACTAATACAAGGTTAGGGCCCTCATTAAAGGGTTGGTTATCATATAAAAGAGACAACAGAAAACATTTTGTCTTTTTCTCCCTGCACACATACAAAGAAGAGATCATGTGAGCACACAGGGAGATGGTGATTGTCTACAAGTCAAGAGAAGAGGCCACAAAATGAAAATTGCCGAAATTTCTTACACTTTTTTTTGGTACTCCCCAGGTATGAGAAGTAAATTTTTTGTTTTTTAAGTCACACTTCTTTGTTGTTGCTGTTGATATTTGATGATGGCAGCCTATGCTAAGACATCTGGTTTGTCTGAAATTAATATAGCTATTTCAGATTTCTTTTCATCAGTGCTATCTTGGTATATCTTTCTTTAATTTTTTACTTTTAATCCAGATGGGTCTTTATAGTTACGGTGATTTACTCATAAACAGCGTACAGGTATCTTTTTGCAGACAACATATAGTTATTTTTTGTAGCCACTCTGTTAGTCTCTATTTTTCAACTGGTGTATTTAGACCATTCATATATAAAATAATCATTAGCAAAGTTGGATTAATATCTACTATGTGACTGCTTTATTTGTTATTTTTCTTTTATTTGCCTTCCTTTTTCTCTTTTCCTTCACCAGCAATTTATATGTTGCAATTTTCTATCTTAGCAACACAATTGTAGTTGATTTTAAAAAATATTGTTTTGATTTCTCAAGAATGTGTAGTACATGTTCATAATTAATTTGAATAATGCTCCATTGTGTGACTTAGCATAATTTGGCTATCTAGTCAGCTATTGAAGAACATCTTAGTTGCTTCCAAGTTTTGGCAATTGTGAATAAAACTGCTATAAACATTCTTGTGCATAAATTTTCAACTCATTTTCATAAATAGCAACAAGCACACCTGCTAAATTGTATGGTGAGAGCATGTTTACTTGTACACAAAACTACTAAACTCCCTTTCAAATTGGATGTACCATTTTTACATTCCCACCAGCAATTAATGAAATTTCTTCTTGCTCTACATCCTCATCAACATTTGGTGTTGTCAGTATTTTGGATTTTAGCCATTCTAATAGGTATGTAGTAACCTAATAGTTGGGGTATATATGTGGTTTTGGTGTTGTTCTTTGCTCTTTGTTTTAGCATATTCCTCTTTAAAATATTTTGCATAGTTTGAATTTGTTTAATCTGAAAGGCAGGGAGACAAAGATAGAAAGACAGGCAAAAAGATATATTTCATCCATTGGTTCACTTCCAAAGTACCTGCAATAGACAGAGCTGAGTCTGAGTGAAACCAGAAGTCAATACTCAAACCTGGCCTTCCATGTAGGTGGCAGGAGCCCAAGTGCTTAAGTAATTACTTGCTTTACTAGGATGTGCATTAGCAGGAAACTGGAGTGGAGAGCAGAGCTGGGACTTGAACCCAGGCACCCTGTCATGGGATGCAGATGGCTCAAGTGACAGAATAACTGCTGTAACAAACCCTGGCCTCTGTTTTAGTGTATTTCTTAGCAATTTCTCTAAATTTCCTGTTGTGTCCTGATACAACTTGGAGATAAAGAACACAGGTTAAATCCAACTGGTTGAGACTTACATCGCCTTTCTACTTCTTTTTTCTTAGTAAGGGTGGAAACTCAACTGCTTGATGTGTCCCACTAATTTGGGGTTAAGGGAAGAAGGATGAATGGAATGCTAATGCCTCACACTCAAATGATTCTAGCAGATCTCTACTCAACTACTCTGATACAGCTCTAGTGTGAAAATAATGGAGCCATCAGCTATGGTTTGGCAGGGAATACAAGTTTAGTTCCCAGATCCATCTTAGTTGTTTCATTTTAACCAGTAAATTATTTCTCTTGTAGGGGACAATTTTGCTATTGACATGTGTGAATATTTGCTTATGTCATTCCATTCAGAAAATGGGAGGTAAGACCTTGGGTTTGTGTGAAAGTGAAAGTTATAACTGAAACTTTTGCATAAAATTGGAACTTTAAAATAAATAACAGCATCTTCAGTGAAATAAATGAAGGAGTTTACAAATTAGTCTACAAACACTGTATTTTGTGTCTTTATCTGACCTACCTTGAAGTCTATTTATTCAGTGTTCTTTGTATTATTTCACCTGAATGGATTAGGAACCCCGAAATCAAGAGCTTAACATAAAAATTAGTCTAGGGAGCATAATATCCCCTAGGATGACTAATAATAAAAGTAGACACAAAAATAATGTGAAAAGGGGCACTCAGTAGCCAGCATTGTGGCATAGTAGGTTAAGCCTCCGCTTGAGGCATCAGCATCCCATATGGGCTCCAGTTCATGTCCTGGCTTCTCCTCTTCCAATCCATCTCTCTGCTTTTAGCCTGGGAAAGAAGTAGAAGATACCCAAGTGCTAGGGCCCCTGCATTTGTGTGGGAGACCTGGAAGAAGCTCCTGGCTCCTGGCTTCAGATTGGCCCAGCCCTGGTCGTTGTGGCCATTTGGGGAGTGAACCAGTGGATAGCAGACCTCTCTCTCTTTCTCTCCATCTCTGTCTGTAACTCTACATCTCAAATAAATAAATAAAATCTTAAAAAGATTTTTAAAAATCTTAAAAAAGAGAGACACTCATGCAATCCATCCATGCTGCGCTGAGTGGAATGGGGAAAGCTTCAAAACAATGATCATGAACTAAAAGTTTACAAAGCATATAAGGAAGCAACCTATTAGAAGAAAGAATCACAGATGCAATAATTGAAGGGATTTGAGCCAAAACAACACTATAAAAATACTCAGTGGATGGGAGAAACTGCAAAGAGTTATGGATAATAGAAGCAGAGAGTTCTAACAAAATTTTCAGAAAATTATCCAGAATTTATAGTAAGAAGACAGAGATAAAGCTGTAAAATAGTAAAAGACAAATGAGATAGGGCTATTTGTTGTAGTTGTTTAGATTCCAACTGGGACACTTGTATCCCATATTGGAGTGCCCAGATTAGAGTCCCAGCTCCGTATCTGATTCCAGCTTCCCATGAATGTGCATATTGGAAGCTGGCAGGTGATGGTTTAGGTGATTCGGTGCCTGCCATCCATGTGGGAGAACTGGATTGAGTTTGAAATCCTTTATTTTAGTCTTGGGTATATGGGAAGTAAATCCATAGATTCAAGATCTCTGTCAGTCATTCTGTCTGTCTGCCTTTCAAGAAAATAAACAAATACTTATTTTTTTTCTTTCTACAAAGACATAGAGGTGGGCCTGCATTGTGGTGCATTGAGTTAAGCCACCACTTGAAATGCTTGTGTCCCATATTAGAGCACTTATATGGTTTGAGCCCCAGGTGCTCTGCTTCTGATCTAGGTCCCTGCTAATATACTTGGGAAAGCAGTGGAAGATGGCACAAGTACTTATTTCCTTATCATCCACCTGGGATGCTCAGCAGAATTGGAAAGGCCTTTGGGAAAACATATCCCTAAAAGAGAATGATCATATGATGACACAATGTGGCCAATAAAACTTCCAAGCTTCTAAGCACCAAAATGGTTGCTACCACTGCTAATTAACATTCAAAGGAATGCTGATACTTGTCTACAGAGAAGGGGAGACAGATGACTATTTTAACCCTGAAGTGGTTTATTATAAATAACACAATAGATAGCACTCGTATGTTTCTAGCATGAATCAGTTAAATTATTTCAAATATTTAAGAAAGGGAGCAGATATATATATATATATATATATATATCCTCAAATATATATATATCCTCAAAAATAAATAAATAATATATTTATAAATATATATCCTATAAAATATATATATATCCTCAAAAATAGACTTGGAAAATGTACACTTAAGAATGTCCTTGGCTTTCACCTTCAGACTCTGTAGCCATTAGGAAATGAATACGTTTTATGGAAAAGGAAATGTTTAATGTAATGCTTTTGACAGAACCTTTGTACTTAAACTTTTGAATTTCTATTATTATTTATTATCAAATAACTAGTGATTCTTTATCTTTGATAATACTAATAATTATTATTGAGTTGCTTGAATTTCTTATTCTAAACTTCATTTAATTTAAATTTTGTGTTCTAAAGATTTTCATTTCAGTTTGTTCATGCAATAGAAAAATCGTGCTTTCTATTTCTGGATTTCTTTTAATAAAATGACACATTTTGATCAAGCAATTATTTCTTCTGAATTACTATAATGTTGTCACAACTCAAATACCTCTCTCAAAATGAAAGTAATCAATGAACAAAGTGTGCCTGCAGTCCTTTTTACTAAGAAAATTATATTCTAAAATTAGATTTTCATTTGAGTAAGACAGAATAAAAACCAGCAACATTCAGACAACTTTTGAGAGTAACTGTTTGTTTCCCTCAAAGATCAGCTGAGAATTGGGAGCTTTGCTTAAATATTGTGAATTTCAGAGTGATTCATTATTAATGTATGAGAATATCTGGTATAAAATTATAATATGGTATATGCTTATACAGCATATAGCATGAAATATGTGCTATATAATATGTAACCAACATGTTGTATTATAATTAACTTATGATATAAAATAAAGCTCCCATGAAAAACATATAACACACACACACACAAACCCTCAACTTGTTTAACAAAGGATCTAAAACAATCTTTTTGAGAGAATGACTGGTTTTCTTTTAAAAAAGATTTATTTATTTATTTATTTGAAAGGTGGAGTTAAAGAGTGAGAGGGAGAGATCTTCAATATGATGGTTCATTACCTAAATGGCTGCAACAGCCGAGGCTAGGTCAGGTCAAAAACAAGAGCCTGAAACTCCATCCTAGTCTCCTACAAGGGTAACAGGGGTACAAGAACTTAGGCCATCTTCTGTTGCTTTCCAAGTTCAGGAGCAGAGCAAATGGATGCTTACATGAGATGCTGGTGTTTCATGTGGACCCTTATCCTGCTGTGCCGCAACACTGGCCCCTGGTTTTCTAGTCATATATCATTTGAGAATTTGAAAACAAGTTTGTCATCTTTAACATAAGAAGTATTACATGTTTCTCATACTAATGAGAATTCATCTTATTGTCATGATACTTGTTTGTTTATTGATTATTTGCATATGTTGACAACAAGGTCAAAGAAAAGTATAACAATAAAATTTATGTTAGGATTTTTTTTTTACAGGCAGAGTAGACAGTGTGAGAGAGAGAGACAGAGAGAAAGGTCTTCCTTTTGCCGTTGGTTCATCCCCAATGGCCACTGCGGCCGGCGCATTGCGCTGATCCAAAGCCAGGAGCCAGGTGCTTCTCCTGGTCTCCCATGCGGGTGCAGGGCCCAAGGACTTGGGCCATCCTCCACTGCACTCCCGGGCCATAGCAGAGAGCTGGCCTGGAAGAGGGGCAACCGGGACAGAATCCGGTGCCCTGACCGGGACTAGAACCCGGTGTGCTGGCGCTGCAGGCGGAGGATTAGCCTATTGAGCTGCGGCGCCAACCTAGGATTTTTGTAATCATTGAGTTGTGTATTTAAAAATATTTATTGCTTCATTTGAAAGTCAGAGAGAGACAGAGATCTTCCATCTGCTGATTTATTCCCCAAATAAACATAACAGCTGGGGCTGGGCCAGGGCAAAGCCAGGAGCTTGGAACTCAATCTAGGTTTCCCTCATGGGTGGCAGGAAACCAAGTTCTTGAACCATTACTGCTGTCTCACATTAGTGGAAGCTAGAACCAGGAATGGAGCTGGGACTCGAACCAAGGCACTCTGATATGGGATGTGTGAACCCTAAGTGGTGTCTTAACCATTGTACCAAATACCCACCCCTATGTTATGATTTTATATAGTATCCTACCTTAAAGTTGACAAGACCTGTTTAGCAATGTTTTTAGTTCATAAATATTAAGAAAATGCTAACTTTCAGAGAAAAATTGACTTTTCTCTAAAGGAAAAGATAGTACAGATAAGAGAAATAAAATACAGCTTGTTCTGCCTGCTCACAACTCTGATGAAATAGCAAAACTTTCAGTGGATCAGCTCTCATGTTAACAAGAAAGTTTTCAGTAGAACGAGGAATTTTTTTAATGATTATGTTGTCCCCCTGTTAAACCTCCATCATGTTGTGGTAATTTCCCTTTTTGAAGAAAGGGAATTATTGTTCAATAATTTCAGATATGAGATAGTCCAAAATAGATTTCAGAGCAGAAGAAAACTGCAACACAGTTTTATTCCAGAATACTCCATTTTTCATCAGACAAGATTTAATTAACAAATTTCAGCTCAGTAGCTTAGCTGAGCTTAAAAGGTATGTGTGTTTCTGAGTGCTTCAGGGTTGTGAATAACAGATACTTGAATGGAGGAAGTTTATTAGTCATAAACTCTTCTACAATGTCCCTACTTACTGTAGAATTAGATAATATGAAGCATAGAAAACTATTGGAGAGAAAATAACTTTATTTAAGAGTATCTCTGCATATATTATGGATATAAATTATGCATTAGTGTAGCTATATTTGCAGGAAAGGGTACATATACTTGATTCTGCAAAGATTGGAAACACTGCAAGTGGTCTACAAGGAAGATTTGAAGATGATTTCTTCTTAAAAAAATTAATAACACTGTAGAAAAAAAAGGATCATTAAATTGTTCCTGTCTCCTGTTCACAGTTGGATTACACCAATGGCTTAAATTATTTATGTGATATCCTAGAAAAATAATTTGCATAGATATAAGAAGGAAAACAAGAGCCTGAGGTAGTAGAAAAGTAATATCTCCCAAGTTATTATGGTGACAATAAAATAGGACAGTGGAGGGGGAAACTGAATATGGGAGTTAGTGGAAAAATTTAAGAAGGCTTTATTTCATAAGTGGTGGAGGATGCTTTGGGGCAATAGTCCAATTAGACTGCTGTATAATGAAGATCAGATCAGGAGGCAGAAAGCCATTTTAGAACACTGAAATTAATTCATTATCCATTTATTCAGTCATTATTTATCATTCATTCAATTAATCTTAGTGTATTTTATGTGCTAAAGCTTATATTGTGCATTTTAAATGTGTAGTGCTAAAAAGCTACTTTAGGGACTGGAGTTGTGGCATAGAGTATAAAGCCTCCACCTGTGACGCTGGCATCTCATATGGATGCCAGTTCAAGCCTTGGCTGCTCCATTTCCAGTCCAGCTCCCTACTAATGAGCTTGGGAAAGCAGCAGAAGATGGCCAAAGTGCTTGGGCCCCTGTACCCACGTGGAAGACCTGGAAGAAGCTTGGGCTCCTGGCTTTGGCCTGGCCTAGCCCCAGCTGTTGTGACCATTTGGGGAGTGAACCAGTAGACGGAAGATCTCTCTGTCTTTCTCTGTATCTTGTTTTCTCTTTCTGTAACTCTGCCTTTCAAATAAATAAAATAAACCTTGCAAAATAAAAAAGAGCTACTTTAAGATACAGCTGTGGAATTTAGCAGGGCCGAATCTAGGGGCAAAAATGCACTCTCAACACAGGGATTGAACAATCAGAAATTTACTTACAAAGAGAAAGAGACAGAAAATTAAGAAGGAAGCGTCACCAAATCAGGGGAAACACCAAATTCTGAAATTTGACAGCTAGGGAATCCTGGGACAGCTTTCAGGGCCCTGACTGGGAGGTGCCAGGCAGACAGACTGTCTTCTCCAGGATGAGATGCCAAAGTCTCCCAAGATCCCTTAAAAAATTATTCTAAGCAAAGGTGGCATTTATCCAAGAGTCCTTGCATGGCTAGGCAGAGTGTCCATTCCCTCAGGGACTGTGTAGGAATCTGAGGAACACATACCCATCCTTAAGCCATATCTTAAGCAAAAACAGAGCTGTTTTTTTGTTTTTTTTTTTTTTTTTTTTTTTTTTTTTTTTACAGGCGAGCCAAGCCTATAGAAACAAACAAACAAGCACAAAAACAAAACAAGAACAGCACATACAGCTCTAGGCTGCCAACTTAATCTTTAAAAAGAAGTCAAGGACAAGGACATGGAAGATCTACTACTTTAACATTAACCCTTTAACCTGGCTAAATGGACAATGAGGACACATTGTGGGAATCATAAATCTTTTTGAGAAAAAGTTATTGCTGATATTTTGCTACATAGACAGGGCATGAAATAGGATACAAATTGAAATTCAGTCATTTTCAAGAAACTAAATTCCGCATTTATGAAAATTTAAGCCAGGAATAAAAATAGTAGGAATTGATTCTGAATACTATAGGAAGATGCTCTCTTCAGATAAAAGAGGAAAGGAAACCTGAGGATGGCAAGTTGGGTGATATACATTCTGCAATCAGGTGCAAGAATATAAAGGAAATTAAAGCATGTGACAATAACAACCAAAAAAACAAACAATATTTGATTAGGGAGTAAATGTCATTTGGAGATTTTAAGAACCTCTTTTGAGGCCGGTGCCATGGCTCACTAGGCTAATCCTCCGCCTGTGGCTCTGGCACCCTGGGTTCTAGTCCCGGTTGGGGCACTAGATTCTGTCCAGGTTGCTCCTCTTCCAGTCCAGCTCTCTGCTGTGGCCCGGGAAGGCAGAGGAGGATGGCCCAAGTGCTTGGGCCCTGCACCCACATGGGAGACCAGGAGGAAGCACCTGGCTCCTGGCTTCGGATCAGGGCAGCGCGCTGGCCGTAGGAGGTGAACCAACAGAAGGAAGACCTTTCTCTCTGTCTCTCTCTTTCACTGTCTAACTCTGCCTGTCCAAAAAAAAAAAAAAAAAAAAAAGAACCCTTTTGAGTTCCTAATTACCAATATTTTCTGTCTTTCCTCCTTTACAGAAACATAGTCTTTGTCTCATCTGATGACATTAAACTTGATTTTTTTTTTAAATTTATTTGACAGAGTGCAGGCGGAGGATTAACCAAGTAAGCTATGGCGCTGGCCTTAAGCTTGATATTTTTAAACATAGTACTATATGAACACAAGATGGATTTCATAACACCAGAAATGTATTCTATAGAATAAAATGTACATAAGGGGGGACTTCAAAAAGTTCATGAATAACCAAATTTAAAGATAAAATTTAAAAATATAGACTGCTTTTTAACATAAGCTCCATCAGGTTGACAACACTTTAAGTGAAAATAGCAGTCATTTAGTCCATCCCTAAAGAACTGAGAGTCCTGGGAATCTAACCATGTCAGTGCAGTCTTTTTTACATTATTAAAGGAAGAAAAAGAAGTATGCTTTAAAGATTTTGTAAGGTAATGAGAAAAAGTTGATAAATCAGGACTGTAAGGTGGATGGCAAGTGATTTTTCATGAGCACCTTCAATATTGCCCTTGTGTGATGATAGGAATGAGCAGGATTGTTGTCATGATGGAGAAGCACTCTGTTGAAGCTTTCCTGGGGATTTTTCTGGAAAAACTTTGGCTAACTTTCTCAAAACACTGGTTAAGCTGCTGCTTGGGATGCCTGCGTCCCATATCAGAGTGCTTGGGTTTGAGTCCCACTCCACTTTTCATTCCAGCTTCCCACCAATGCTAGGCTTATTCATTTTGTGCCTGTCCTAGGACCTGAAATGGGACTGCAGGTGTGCCTTCAAAAGGTGGACACAGGGACTTACATATTAGTACCATGGACAGAAGCCCAAGTCATTCTTTTCACAGGGTTCAGGCTACACTGAACAGGCCCAGAGAGGGGAGGGCCATGACTTTTGTACTTTTTCATTGGCCAGATGGCTTCCATCTCTTAATAGCCTTTTTTTTTTTTCTTGTAGTGTGCTTTTAGGCTCATACTTATAAAGCCATGTTTCACCTTCTATTATAACTCTTGGAAGACATACTTCAGAGTCTTGATACCATTTATTTAAGATTTCCATTGATAGATTTACTCTTGTCTGCAATTGATCTTGGTGCAACAGTTTTAACAGTCACCAAACAAAACATTTATGCTTCAGTCTAAATTGTGTAAGTTGAAGCAATTGAGATGTGTGATGTTTGCTGTTAATTCTGCTGCTAATTGTTGGTCCTCTTCTATTAGAGCATGATCATAATTAACTTTTGCTTTGCAAACTGATGTAGATGGTTAGTCAGTGTGGGCTTCATCAACATTGTTTCATTGTTTACTTAAATGAGTTATCCATTTGCAAACTGGATGTGTTTGGATCATTGTCCTTACAACCTTTTCATAAAAGCATTAATAATTTCACATTTTTCCACCCTAGCCTAGCCATAAATCTGATATTTGTAATTGCTTCAATTTTAGCATAATTCACATTGATCAATAGGGGCTCTTTGCAAACCAATGTCTTATTCTTCCTAGAACCTCAAACTAAATCCTTTTCATACATGTTAGAACAAATTAGAAAGGGTTTATTTGGTGTAGTTTTTCTGAAATGCATAGTTATTTTCATAATATGCATCTTCCATGAGCTCATTGGTGACTCTTCACTCTTTCCTGTATTTCTCTATTTGGATAAAATTGAATACAAGCAAATATAATGGAAATATATTCATGAATGTGAATTATAGTTGGAATGTTAAATTAGGATTAATTATGTGCAAAAAAGACATTTATTATTCCCCAGTAGTTACATCATTTTGGTTGATGAAAAAAAAAACACACACAAACAAAAACAATTTTCAAATTCATAGGACATTAATCTTGACCTTATGAGAGAACAAAATAATTTATTTCAAAGATAGTCGAATCTAATGTGTGTAACCCAATAAACTTGAAATTTAATAATGTAATTATACTCCTTTTAAACTTGGGTCAGTTCATAAATTAATGAAGGAGCAAGCAAAAATAATAGTGAGTTCATAAAACTAACAGCAGGAAATTTCCTTTTGCTTGGTGGAAAGTATGGTACAGCATAAATAGAAAAAACTTCAATCCTAGCACCAACGCTTACAAACCCTGTGACCTGGGATGAATCATTAAACTGCCCTCAACTTCAGTTTCCTGAAGACCTTATGATGATATATATACTTTATGCCCTTAAGCAGGTGCTCAACTAACTCATGATAAGTGTTCATTGATGGTTACAATTGTGGCTGCTATTATTATTTATCAGAATCAAAAGAAATGGATAAAGATGTAAGATATAATACTATGCTGTATTTGATTTAACACAAAAATTTCAAAATACTAACTCTGGAGAATTATATAATTTGAAACAATATATTTACCTTCTCTCAGCCTCCGTTTCACAGAGTTTTTTTCCCACAGGCATCAATGATTGAGCTCACTCAGGGCATTACTGGACCAAAATTAGGGATGGGATGCCTGATGCTGGACAGTCAATACACCAGACCCGATTTGATGTAGGAAGAAAATACACTTAATAGAGTGGCTATCCAGAGGAAGGCAGTCTCCATGGTCCCAAATGTGCTCTTCCCTCCTTGCAAGTTAACTGCAGGGTCTTTTAAAGGGAAAAGAGGCAACAGGGGAAGGTAGTTCGATGGTTTCTAGGATGTTCAGAATTCTTTGATATGAAATCAGATGGAAACCTTGTGGTCTACCACAATGCTTCTCATATCTGAAGCTCTGGTTTGGTACTCTTCCTGTTGCTTAGCCTTTGTTAATCAGATGCTGGAAAGAAGAAGGTGTAATTTGTTTCCCACAATTGCAAATGTGAGGATAGTTGCAGGTTAGAGAGGAGGAAAGCGAAGTATAGCATGGTTACAAGAATATTTCAACTGTAGGTGCAGATTTTCACCTTGAAGTTAAATAAATATGACAAATGCTTCTCAAGGATGCTAATGCTTCAATATCTAAATAGAAAACACAAGTGCCAACAATTACTCCACTTCCTCCTGCCAGTAAACATCCTTACAGTTGGCCCTAGGTAGGTATCTGCTTTAATTATGTGACATGAGTGTTAACAAAGTATCTTTCTACAGGCATTATCTCCATCAGGCTTCAGTAGATGTTAAAATGCCCATCTTTTATTTGTATTGAGGCTTTGATGGCATCAAGAGAATACAAGTAGGTTTGTTTGAGTAATACAATAAAGAAGCATAGAATGTAGAAACAGCCATAGAAATTAAGACCAAGATCTAGTAATAGAAAATGGAGTCAAGAAAATTGAGAACATGAGACATTATTCATAACTGGAGGTAGAGTCAGCATGAAAATAATGAAAATGTTAGTAGAGGGAGAAGAAGCAAGAGATCACAAAGGTTTTAAAAGTTCAGATCGTAAGGCCCAGCATTGTGATGCTGCAGGTTAAGGTGCTGTCACCAGCATCCCATATGAGCTCTGGTTCAAGTTCCAGCTGCTCCACTTTTTAAAAAAATATATTTATTTATTTATTTATTTATTTATTTATTTATTTGAAAGAGTTACACAGAGAGAAGGAGAGGCAGAGAGGTCTTCCATCTATGGATTCACTCCCCAGTTGGCCGCAACTGCCAGAGCTGCGCCAATCCAAAGCCAGGAGCCAGGAACTCTTGTGCCTGCTTTTCCAGGCCATAGTAGAGAGTTGGATCAGAAGTGGAGCAGCCAGGACTCGGACTGCTGCCGATATGTGATGCCAGCACTGCAGGCAGTGGCTGTACTTACTACACCACAGTGCCAGCCCTGGTGCTCCACTTCTAATCCAGCTCCCTGCTAATGCTCCTGGGAAGGCAGTGTAAGATAGCGCAAGTGCTTGAGTCACTGCCACCCATGTGGAGACTTGGATGGAGTTCCAGGCTCCTGGGTTCAGTCTGGCCCAGCCCAGGCCACTGTGGCTATTTGGAGAGTGAACCAGAGTATGGAAGATCCTCTCTCTCTCTTTCTCTTTCTCTCTCTCTTACTCTCACTCCCTCACTGTCTTTCCCTCTTTCTCTGTGACTCCACTTTTCAAACAAATAAATACATCTTTAAAAAAAGAGAAGGTAGAATTCTAAAATTTTTCTGCAAATTTTAATAACCTTTTCATGTGTTTATTAACTTATTTGAATTGACAAAAATTGTATTTTTACTGTGAGCAAGACATTATTTTGTAAGTATGCATACATTGTGGAATGACAAATTAAGGTAATTACCAATGTAGTGTTTCACATAGTTACGTTTTTTTGGTGAGAACACTTAGAATCTACTGTCTTAGGAATTTTCAAAAAGAGTAGACTATAAACTGTTAAACTGACAGTTGTTAGAAGTCTGGTCTTACATTTTAAGGAAAGATTTATTTATTTAATCATTATTTTAAATGAGGGTTTTTTTTTTTTTAATGAGAGATAGAGAAAGAGATGTTGATCTTCTGTCCACTGGTTCACTCCCCAAATGCTTGCAACAGAAAGGGCTGGGCCAGGCCAAAATCAGAATGCAGGAACTCCATTGAGTTGTCCCACGTTGAGAGGCCCACGTTCTCGAACCATTATGTGCTGCTCCCAGGCATATTAGCAGTCAAGTGGATCAGAAGTGAAGGTAGGACTTAATCCTGGGTATTCTGATATGGGATGGAGAGATCTCAAACAGTGGCTTAACCCACTACATTACAATACATACCCAGTTCTCACATTTTGAAACTTTAAATTGAGTACTTACTTGTGACTTGTATCATATTTTACTTCTGTCTTATATAAAAATTATTTTCTTATCCATTGAATGCAATAATAGATGTTTGTTATCCATTTACCAGTTATTTATTTAGTACTTCCTCTGTAACAGGAAACCTTAGCTATTCCTGTCAGTTACTTGATATAGTGAATTGAAGAATGGAGTCATATATTAGAATCCCAAAAAAACTGTAGCTTATCTGACAAAATATAGTTTAAATGTATCATATACATTTGAAAAACAAAGCATACTAATTATATAAATAACTATTACAGATGGGAATCCTTGATGTGTGCCAATAAATATAGTAAAATACAATTAATCAGCAAAATTATTAACAAAGCTTGAAGGACTATTTATATATCTGAATATTGCTCCTGCACCTGGATCCATTGAGGATCATTGAAACTCAAATTTACATAAATTTCCCTTAATTTAATACATTGAGTAATCCAACATTATTTTCTAAGTCATTCATACCCACTACATATATTGAAAGAAGCTTATTCTCATGAATTTTCTCATGATCTTCTTCAGTTTTCACTAAAATTTGTCACTTGCATTTTATTCTTTCCATTAATGCATGTTGGAGGACAATTTGGGTAGGACCTTTGTGAAGCTGTTCATGATGAGTGCATCATTCCACTGCTGACCTTTCTCCCATCTTTCTGCCTGACTGGTGAAGAATGATGATGTTGTTGAGATGATAGGAATGTGCAAAATACACAAGAACATGAATCAGAAGATTGAGTTCTAATTTTAGCTCTGCCCTTGACAAGAAGAGGCGTTTTCTTTTAAATTACCAAGAAAATAATAATATATCTTCATATTACGTATATTGGGCTTGTTTTGTATTATAAATTCCATATTACCACATCATTACAGTTGAAAACAAAGAACTTCAAAAGCACTTAGAGTAACAACTACCATCGTAAATTATGATTGAATGACATGTTGTAATTGAAAATAACTTCAAATGTAGAAATGTCAAGGTCTAGAGTGATGATGTAAATAAGATAGTGAGCTGGTAAGCTCCAAATCCCCATTCCCTCACAGAAACATTTTATAGCTTTGTGAGAACTCTGGCCAATGTTGCTGAGTATGCAGCAACCAAGTGAATTCTTATCAAATAAAAAGTTGCGCTCAAAACCGTAAGAAAATTTGAAGAGGGGCCAGCGCTGTGGAGTAGTGGGCTAAGCCTCTGCCTGAGGCACCAGTATCCCATATGGGCGCCAATTCGTGTCCTGGCTGCTTTTCTGATCCAGCTCTCTGCTAAAGGCCTGAGAAAGCAGTGGAAGATGATCCAAGTGCTTGGGCCCCTGCACTCATGTGGGAGACCCAGAAAAAGCTCCTGGCTCCTGGCTTAGGATCAGTGCAGCTCTGGCCATTGCAGCCATGTGGGGAATAAACCAATGGATAGAAAACCTTTCTCTCCGCTGGCGCCACGGCTCACTAGGCTAATCCTCCACCTGTGGTGTGGCATCCCGGGTTCTAGTCCCCGTTGAGGCGCTGGATTCTGTCCCAGTTGCTCCTTTTCCAGTCCAACTCTCTGCTGTGGCCCGGGAAGGCAGTGGAGGATGGCCCAAGTCCTTGGGCCCTGCACCCGCATGGGAGACCAGGAGAAGCACCTGGCTCCTGGCTTCGGATCCGCGCAGCTCGCCGGCCGCAACGCACAGGCCATTGTAGCGGCCACTTGGGTGGTGAACCAACGGAAAAAGGAAGACCTTTCTCTCTGTCTCTCTCTCTCACTGTCCACTCTGCCTGTCAAAAAAAAAAAAAAAAAAAGATAAGAAAGGAAAATTTGAAGAATTTCTGTTTTCCTTTGCCCAGCCTCCTTCCCAGTTCCTATATTGCATTGGAAGGGAAAAAGTGGAACTTAATTGCAACATTTTGGCTTGACTTTGTGCTGCACATGGGAATGCTTTCTGTCTTGCCTGACTCAGAACACTGATCAGAATAAAAATGAAATGTGAAGTCAAGTTGGAAGCAGTACTGGGCTGAGGTTCTTTAGAGCTTCGAGAGGAATACAGAACTACAGGAGCCTCAGAGCATGAGATTAAGATCAGGGGAATATAATAGAAATCTAAGGATCTGGGAAGAAGTACAGGTGATAATCCTAAAGAAGTTAAAATGATTGAAAACTGCTTTATATACTGGGAACTGGAATAAAGGCACAAGAACAAGTCCATTGAAGACATATCTTCTGAAAACATTTGAAATGACCCAGAATCTAGGCTAATTAATGAACTTCTTTTCCTGCATAAAGCCAGTCTGAAAATACTGGGAGAGGTGGGTATTTTTTCAGATGATTAATTTCCAACAACACAAAAATTATATAATATAAAGAAACAGATAAATTTGGCCTATTAAAAGGAGCAAACTAAATCTCAATAAATTGACCTCAATTAATATATTCCTGTGATTACTTTATAAGGATTGTAAAATAATTTTCTAAATATGCACAAAGAGCTAAAGGAAAATAAAGATGGGTAAGTAAAAAAATAATCCAGGAAACAATATCTGAACAAAATGAGTATATAAATAATTATATAAAAGAACCAAGAAGAAATTTTGGAGCTAAACATATAGTGATCCAGTTGAAAATTCACTTGAAGGGTTCAATAGTAGGTTTATTTTTTAAAAATTATTTATTTATTTATCTATATATTTGAAGGCAGGGCTACAGAAAGAGCAAGATCTTCCACCCACAATTCACTCCCCAAATGTCTGCAACAGTCAGATCTGGGCCACGTCAAAGAGAGGAGCCAAAAATTCCATCTATATCTCCCACATAGGTAGCAGGAGTAAAGCACCTAGGCCATCATTTTATTGCCTTGCAAGTACATCAACAGGGAACTGGACCGGAAGCAGAGCAGTCAGAACTCAAACTAGCAGTCTGACATATGAAGTTGGCATCACAAGTGGTGGCTTAATCTGCTGGACCACAATGCTGGCCCCAATAGCATATTTAAATTTGCAGAATAAACAATCAGCAAACATGAAGACATGTCACTCGAAATTATTGAGTCTGAGGAGAAAAAAAAATAGAAAGAAGAAAAGGGAGCAGTGTTGCAAATTCCAATGCCATCTTACTAGTTAAAATGATTAGTTTAAGTTCATAGCTGATCATGAAGATAGGATTAAGTGTCAAAGGGATCACATAAACAAGACCAGTGTCTGCTCATAATAATTGATAGAATTAAAAAGGAGAGAACAATCCAACATGGTAAATGGGATACACAGCAGACTCAGAGAATGGCAAATGCCCTAAACAGCACTCTGGCCTTAGAATCAGCCCTTAAAGTATTTGGATCTGGCTAAAATTTAGTCCATGAGAGTATTTCAGGTATGGAAAGCTAAGACATTGTTGCAAAAAATGACCTAAATGAAAAGATTTGTGTGAGAGAGATCTCAGTGGAAAGAAGAGGCCATCAAAGAAGGAGGTAACTTTCTCTGAAGGGAGGAGAAAACTTCCACTTTGACTATGGCCTTATCTAAATAAGGTCGGAGTTTGTGAACTCAACAGGCTTCCATAGCCTTAGCATTTCATCACAAGAGCCTTGAGTGATTGCTGATGTCATAAATAAGAGTGTCAATTGTTAAATCAACAACGGGAGTCACTGTGCACTTACTCCCCATGTAGGATCTCTGTCCTAAAGTGTTGTACCATGAGAATTAACAGTACAACTAGTCTTCAAACTGTACTTTACACTTTGTGTTTCTGTGTGGGTGCAAACTGTTGAAATATTTACTTAGTATAGAGTTGATAGAGTTGATCTTCTTTGTATAAAGATAATTGACAATGAATCTTGATGAAGAATGGGATGGGAGAGGGAGTAGGAGATGGGATGGTTTGCGGGTGGGAAGGTGGATATGGGAGGAAGAACCACTATAATTCAAAAGCTGTACTTTCTAAATTTATATTTATTAAATAAAAGTTTTCTATTAAAAATTTAAAAATTTAAAAAGGGAGCAGTGTCTGAGGAATTTATGGAACACCAGCAATTAGACCAATATAGACATCATAGGACTCAGAAGGCAAGGAGAGAGAATGTAGAGAACATCTGTAGAAAAGCAACTCCTCATGTACGAGATTTTCAATAAAATTATCAGTGGATTTCTTGGCAGAAATTTTGCCAGCCAGAAAATGATGTGATAATATATTTAAAGTGTTGAGAGAAAAGAAGAAATAAAAACATGTCATTTAAGAATATCACATCCAGCAAAACTATGTTTTTTTTAAAAAAAGAGGGCAATAGGAAATCAATAGCAGAAGGAAAACAGAAACATACACAAATATGAGGAAATTAACTCACTTAACGAATGGGTCAAAAAAAGAATCACAAGGGGAATTAAAAAGATATTGAGACAAATGAAAATGCAAACACAACGAGCAAAAATGCGTAGGAAACAGGGGCCTGTGTTGTGATGCAGTGGATTAAGCCTACTTTTAACTCATACCTTTTTTTCCTGTGAAAAGTCCATTCTTATTGTGTGTATGTGTGTGTGTGTGTGCATGCGTGCGTTTAAGCACAGCTGCACATTTTGGGGCAGAGACTTTGCATAGTGGTTAAGTTGCTTCTTTGGAAACCTGCATCACATAGCAGAGTGTCTGGGTTTAATTCCAGCTTCCAGCTAATCCATGCTTTGGGAGGCAGCAGCTCAAGTAATTGGATCCTTGCCACCCATGTGGGAAACCCTGACTGAAAAATTTTTTCTCTCCATCTTTGGAAATTAGCTCTTGTTGGGTACTCCTTCAAATGCATAATTTATTTGTAACTCTTCCTTAGCCTCTACTTCCTGCTTTAGGAGAAAATTAAGATCAGTCAGAATTGATATCCTAGGGTCTTCTCAGGTCTTTCATGAGCATATTTCTAGCCCAGGGCTTGATTTCATTGACCCTCCTGTGTATATATGCAAAAACCAAAAGTCTTTATTTCCCTACATACTCATATCTCCTTTCTCAATATCATCTTCCCAGGTATTTCGGTATGTCTATTCTTGTCTTCCATTGCTTCAGACTACTGCCATCAATACTTTTGTCATTAAATGCTTTTAACTAAAGCTTCCCAGTCCTTGAAATGCTTCAGATTTTGTGAAATAAAAGGAAACCTTGCTTTGGGTGGGTGCTTGGCCTAGTGGTTAAGACACTGGTTAAGAAGCACACATCACATCTCAGAGTGCCTGGGTTTGAGTCCTGGCACAGCTTCCAATTCCAGGTTCCTGCTAATGCACATCCTGGGATTACACAGTGATGGCTCAAGTAGTTGGGTCCATTCTACACTTGGGAGACCTACACTGAGTTTCTGGCGACTGGCTTTGGCTAACACAGCCTTAGCCCTCGTGGGCACTTGGGGAGTGAACTAGTGACTCTCTCCATGTCTCTGTTTCTCTCTGTGTGTCTCAAGTGAATGGATGAATAAAAATTTGAAATACCCTTGATCTGATTCTTGAGGAGGTCGTCAGACTTGTCAGACTACATAAATGTAATTCTTGAAAATAAGATAAATTATGCTCCCTCTGACAATAACAACATGCACAAGGGTATGGACTTCTATGTTTGTGGCTTTGGCTACTATGGGATGTGGGGATGGTAAGCAAGTGGTTTAAAATGCCACAGGGCTTTAATATTACAAAACAGTCAGTCCATTAAGATTGCTTCTGTTTTAAGTCTTTGCCTTGATTCCAGAGTTCTGTAAAATTAACACTGATAATTTTTGCTAATGTATTAATTTTGGTAGAAGAATGGAGCCCTACTGCCACCATTTTTGGTGATGTCATGCTTCTCTTCATTCTTGAAGATTATTTTTACTGAAAAAGAGAATTACAAGTTCAATGTTTCATTTATTTATTTATTATAGTAAAGATGTTCTGCTCCTTCTTATTTCCACAGATTTGTTGAGAAATCAGAATTATTTTTTTTCAAGCAAGTAAGAACTCGGTTTATTGCATGTGTAGCAAAGCCTTTAAAAGCACAAGACCACAGGATTACTGGGGTAGGGCATAAGGACCAACCAATTACTTAAAAGGTCATTTTACGGGCTGTTAAATGGTGGTTAAACTTTATGCGCTGTGTTGCTTTTCTCAGGATAGTTTCAAGATTTTTTCTTTATGTTTGGATATCATCAATTTGACAGTGATTTATACAGCTGTTTATCCTGCTTGTAGTTTTCTCTACTTCTTGATTCTCTAAATTTATATTTTTAAACCAAATTTAGGTATTTTTCGACCGTAAAGTTTTTAATAATTCTTCTCTCCTGTTATCCCTGTTTCATCCTTATGGAACTAAAGTTGCGTAGAGTTACAATTTTTAATATTATTTTATAGGTTTCCAAATCTTAGTTCATTTAAAAAATAATCTTTTTCTCTTTGTTTTTCAGATTAAATAATTTCTATTTTTCTATTTTCTTCTTAAAGATTTATTTATTTTATTTGAAAGTCAGAGTTACACAGAGAGAGGCAGAGAGAAAGAGAGAAAGAGCTCTTCCATCTGCTGGTTCACTCTCCAACTGACCACGCTGATCCGAAGCCAGGAGCTTCTTCAGGGTTTCCCACGCGAGTGCAAGAGCCCAAGGGCTTGGGCCATCTCCTACTGCTTTCCCAGGCCATAGCAGAGAGCTGGATTGGAAGTAGAGCAGCCTGGACTCGAACCAGCGCCCATATGGGATACCGGTACTGCAGGTGGCAGCTTTACCTGCTACCCCACAGCGCTGGCCCCTCTATTTTCAACATGGATGACTTTTCCCTTTGTTATCCCCATTCTATTAAACCCATCTAATAAATATTTGATTATATATATTTTATTTTCAATTATAAATTTCCATATTTTAAAATATTTTGCAGTCATTTTCTGTTTTCCTAGTATCTCATTCATTATATTATTGAACTGTATTGTAGACATTTCAAAATCTTCATCTGATATTTTCAATATTTGTATTGTCAATGGGTCATATTCTGTTTTGTCTTAAGAATGGTTTAAACTTTCTTTGTGTTGAGAAGCTTACCAAATTTTGAATTGTGTTTGATGTATTATGAATGTTATAAATTACAGATTAAGGATTGTGATATACTCCTATGGAAAGTGGTAAATTTTGGGGCCAACATTGTGGCACAGCAGGTTAAGCCACAGGCAGCAATGCTGGCATCCCATATGAACACTGGTTCAAGTCCCACCTTCTCCAGTTCGGATCCAGCTCCTTATTAACGTGCCTGGGGAAGCAGCAGAAGATGGTCCAACTACCACTCACATGGGAGACCCAGATGGAGTCCCAGGCTCCTGGCTTTGGCCTGGCCTAGCCCTGTTTTTGTGGCCATCTGGGGAGTAAACAAACTACTGGAAGATCTCTTTCTCTCCCCGATGGAAGATCACTTTCTCTCCCTGTTTTTCTCTCTTTCTCACTCTGCCTTTCAGATTAAACAAATAAATAAAAAATAATAAATTTTGTTTTGTTTCATTTTGTTACTCTGTCACCTTGAATGGTCTAATACTTCAAGCTCTAGTCCTTGGTCATTTGTTGAAATCTAATTTCAATGTTTTTTTCTTCATATGGCTTGTACTGAGTCTTTCCTACACATTTCTGGATTAGACATCAGTGAGAAATTTGTATAAATTTTATGAAAATAATTATAGTGCTGCTCCTTTCTATCTTTGTTTCCAGGGCTTATTTTTAATGACTATGATTACTCCAAATTCTATCCCTCTGTTTTCTCAAGACAGAAAGACTGCATCAATCATTTTATTATAAGTAATAACAGTAAATGAATACATCAGTCCTTTGCTAAGAATTGTTCCCATTGTCCCAATTTTTAAATAAATATAGACTCAGATTTCTCTCATATTATAAACAAGGTTGTTTCAGCTTTACATTTATCTACAGTTGAGTTATTTTTGTGGAGCTACTTAAATTAAAATCCAATTGTTAATTAATGGAGTAATTTATTTCCTGATATACATTAATATTTATTATATAACTATTAATTATGAATTCCTTCTTCTAGGTAATGTTAGATATTCCAATATTATAAAAATGATAATGTAGTTCAGTTTATTCTATTTACATATATCCTTGGAGTTTTGCTGTCTCCAAATATTTAAAAAACATTAATAAAATGTTGTAGTTCTTAATGATCATACTCGGACTAAACTGTGGTGACAGGGAATGGATGTAGAATATATATTGTACTCTTTTAATAAAATTACCTATAGGAAACTTAATTAAATGATATTAAATAAATAGATATCTCAATTAAATGAGATTTCCACTTCTAAATAATCTTACCTCTGCTTCATATATTTATAACATATCTGATGTTATTTTATGTGTATAGCTATACTCTGTCAATATTTATTCAAATATATTTGTGAGGCAAATTCCTAGGAATAGAATTATTTAATGAGTATGCACATTTATGTTTTATTTCCAGCTTTAATGAGCTATAATTGACACATAAAACTATATATTTATGGTGTATGATGTGTTTTTCTGCTAACTAAACACATTGCTAAATGGTCACCACAAACAAGCTACATTACCATATCCATCACCTTGCAGAGTTGTCATTGTGTGTGTGGTAAGAATATCCAAGATGTATTCTCTTGGCAGATTTCAAGTGTACAGTATAGTATTAATTTTAGTTACTTTATTGTACATTAGGTTACTTCTTTATTGGCTTATAATGCAGGTAACTATGAAAAAAACTTGTAATGTGGAAAGCATACAATTAATAACAATCATGGAATCCTGATGAGTGCTATTACTTCATCTTCATTTGCCTGAATATTTGTTGAAGTCAAAGTATTCTTTTTATGGGCCAGAAGGAGTAAGTGACTGAGAGTCCTTTGAAACTGGATTGTGTCAAGGCTCATTTACCTTCTCTCCAAAGAGAGGAAAATGCCACTTAACTGATAAATGTTAGGAATCCAGGAGCTGATGGATCGCTTTTAGCTAGGATGTTGATGAAAGGCAACTCAAAAGGGATGAAACTGGAACTGGGGTTTACAGAATGAGTATTAACAATTAAACTTGGAAGTTGTTAGAAAATCAGGGAAAGTGAATGACATAAACAAAGGGTCAGAGGCAAAAAAAAGGAGAATGTTGAATTTTTCAAACTGAATTGGACACTGAACCTTCAAGGAATTTTAGGGATTGAGGGTATAAATCTGAGTTCATGCCAGTGACTTTTTGTATCATTTACTAAATAGTGAGGAGTTATGGGAGATTTTTGCACAAAGTATAACATAAAAACAGCATTTTGGAAAATTAGTATTGTAGCCTAACATGAAAGAGGAATTATTCTGTACTTAGAGAATTAATTTAGTAGAGGTTTTCAGTAGTCTACTCATGAAAAATCATTAACTATAAGAGTGAAGATGAATATGGAAAAATAAAAGTAAAGGTGAAAAGAAACTGAAGAGCACGTGTTAGAACTTGTGTACCAAATACTACTACAATTACATAGATTTTCAAAATGATTACTCAAAAACATATCATTTTGACTTTAAATAAGTCAAAAGATATGATCTGGATTGAAGATATAAATATAAGTATAAGTAGTTCATCAATGTTTCCATAGTTTTTCAAAGGTCAATCATTACTTGGGGCCAGCGCTGTGGCGCAGCGGATTAACGCCCTGGCCTGCAGTGCTGGCATCCCATATGGGCACCAGTTCGAGTCCTGGCTGCTCCACTTCTGATCCAGCTCTCTGCTATGGCCTGGGAAAACAGTGGAGGATGGCCCAAGTCCTTGGGCCCTTGCACCCATGTGGAAGACCCGGAAGAAGCTCCTGGCTCCTGGCTTCAGATTGGCACAGCTTCAGCCGTTGCGGCCATCTGGGGAGTGAACCAGCGGATGGAAGACCTCTCTCTCTACCTCTCCTTTTTCTGTATATCTCTGACTTTCAAATAAATAAAATAAATCTTTAAAGAAAAAAAGGTCAGTCATTACTTTTTCAGATTTTTGCTTTATAAAGCTGGTAGGTTTTGAAGTATAATAAGCCTATTCCAAAGATTCAATGAAGTAGCATCTTTTGCCATCCAAGAGATGTAAATTGACTTAAATGAATGTTAATTTCAATTATCAAATAGCAATGCTAGAATTTAATTTTTTTTCATAAAGGACAATAAGTCCCTCAGACATGGAATAATTATTTTTAGACAAAACATAATGAATCTCAGTTTCATGCTGTATTCATATATAAGGCAGCAAGTTATTTATGAAAATGAACATAAGTGCCACCATGAGCTATTGAATTAAGATTGTTTACAACAACATGGAAAACAGCTCTGGGGCCAGGAGTTACTGGAATGAATAGAAGAAAAATAAAATAATTAGATTTCATACTTGTATGCTTTTCCTTTGTAAAATGTTTTTTTTTTTTATTTTTCTTCCTAGCAATTGTGACAGTACCTTTCAAGACGTTTACATAAATCAAATATGTGGTCTTCTGACATTTTTATGAGAGATTTTAGAAGGGGTTTAAAGAAGTAAGTCAAGGCAGAGGTGCCTTACAATGTGAGGGTGAATTAGGGTAAATGTTGCTGGCTACAAAAGGAATGTTATAATCCTATTATTTTGAAAAATATTTGCAAGACATGATCATGATAGCTCTGTCCACATTTGTCCCTTAGAATTAAATTAATGCCGCCATTAACTATGAAAAAATTGAGCTAGTCAAGGAAAGGCTAATTCTATTTTTATGGTTTATAAAGCTGTAAATGTAATTGGTTTTAAACAGTCATTAACTAATCTGAAACAGTATAAGGAAAATTACACAATAAAATTTTCACACATATATATAAAATATTCACTTCTAGGCCGGCGCCATGGCTTAACAGGCTAATCCTCCACCTTGCGGCGCTGGCACACGGGGTTCTAGTCCCGGTTGGGGCGCCGGATTCTATCCCGGTTGCCCCTCTTCCAGGCCAGCTCTCTGCTATGGCCCCGGAAGGCAGTGGAGGATGGCCCAAGTCCTTGGGCCCTGCACCCACATGGGAGACCAGGAGAAGCACCTGGCTTCTGGTTTCAGATCAGCGAGATGCGCCGGCCGCAGCGCCATTGGAGGGTGAACCAACGGCAAAAAGGAAGACCTTTCTCTCTGTCTCTCTCTCTCACTATCCATTCTGCCTGTCCAAAAAAAAAAAAAAAATTCACTTCTTTTCACTACTCAAAGATGTGTATCAGCATTTGCAAGTGCATATATGTGCATATGTATGTGTGTATAGTCTTTAAAAATATTTTCATTTCAATTCTCTTAATAACAATGATTTTCTGAGGGCATATAATTGGGAAATACTAGATAAATAGTTATGAACATGGCTGGCATTCAACCAGTTGTACTTTTCTTGTTATGATATTGTAGTAGCTGCCTTTTTTTTTTTTTTTTTGACAGGCAGAGTTAGACAGTGAGAGAGACAGAGAGAAAGGTCTTCCTTCCGTTGGTTCACTCCCCTAATGGCCACTGCAGCCGGAACTTGCAACAGATCATTGATCAGGTGCCCTTTTTATAAGAGTTATATTCTTTGCTTGTTAGATATGTGCAGTATTAGCCTTGGATACAAAGATGGATAAGGTACGGCTACTGCCACCAAGGAATTTATATCTGGTTGTACAAATAAATATCCATAATTCATTTCAATACAACATACACTGTGATATGCTGAAAATGTAAGCCCAGTGCTATGGAGCATGATAGAGGGAGATTATTCCTAATAGTGGTGATCTGAGACCTTGAAGGATAAACTGGGATTTTTCAGCCAATATTGGGGTGGGGAGGAACATTGCAGCAGACCAAAAACATTGTTGGAAACACAGTGCCTACAGTTTCTGTAAGCAATAGGAAGTACGTGTCTGGTGTATGTGTGGGGTAGAGAATACAGAGTGACCAGTTTGAAGTAAAGCAGCTGAGTTTAGCTTTACTTCTTTTTGCAGCGGGAGCCACTGAAGATTTCTGAGGAGGCAAGAGGCATGAATCAATTGAGATTAAGTAAGGGAAATCTGGAGGTAATTTGGAAAACAGATGGGAGGGGAGAGACAGAGCAGCTAGATCTGGGAGCTCCTTTTAGCAATAATTTAAATCAGAAAACAATAAAGTTTTTTAAAGGTCCAGTTAGTAACTATTTCATGTTTCTGGGCTATATGGTCTCTGGTACAAATAGTGACCTCTGTTATTATAGTCTGAAAAGCAGCCAAAGACAACACATAAATGAATGTGAGTAGCATTGTTCCAATAAAACTTTATTTACAAAACTAGGAGGCAGAGCACATTGGGCACAGGCCTGTTGACCTTTCTTCTGGATCACCAGTTATTAATGAAAGTATGTTTATTTGGATTCCCCATGAAGCAAAATATGACACAAATATTTTAATGCAAATAGTTTATTTGGAAGGCAATCTTAGGAAACACTCTGAAGTGGGTAAAACACTGAGGATCTAAAAGCAATGAAAAGTAAAATTATAAACAGATTACTGCTCAAACCTGAGACCCTTCTTGGACACTGTATAGAATATACCTCAGGATCATCGCACTGTGGGGGGGAGGAAGCTTGGTATGTTTCAGTATCCCCCACACCTCATTATCTGAAGGAGGCTCTTGAGATACTATCTCCCAAATATTTATGATATGTACAGGCTGAGTGTGCTCCTATGACAAGAATTAATGTCTCTAGGCACAGACATGCAGTAGAGCACTAGTATGTATGGGAATCATTCATAGAGAGTAAAGGCTCCAGTGAGTGTCATGGCATATGGGTGGGTAGAGGAATTTTTAAGAAAATGGTGATATTGAAATGGGTGCCTTCAGTGCACTCTGATCAACATCTGTCTGTGTCTATTGGAGGGAATACTATTTTTTTCAAACCCACTTGGCATGGTATAAAAATTAAGAATGATCATTTGAATGAAAGTTAATAGTAGACTAAACTAACTAGGCCAGTGAGAAATAGGAGAGAAGTTTCAAGACAAATAAAAAGGTAGAATGGTTCTCTCACAGATTGGGTTCACTAGAAAGCAGTCGTTTTATGTTTAAGATTTATTTACTTATTAAAAGGCAGTGTGACAGAGAGAGATAGAGATAGAGAGAGAGAGAGAGAGAGAGAGAGAGAGAGGATGAATCTTCTTTCTACTAGTTTCTTATGACAGGGCCAGTCCATAGCCAGCAAAGCCAGGAGCCAGGAGCTCCATCCATGTCTCCAATATAGGTGGCAGAGACCCAGGTACTTGGGCCATCATCTGCTGCCTTCCCAGGTATTCTAGCAAGAAGCTGGATCTGAAGCAGAGGAGACAGACTTGAACCAACACTCGGATGGGATAATCACTTAATCCACTGTGCCACCACAGTTGCCCCTGATAAGCAGTCTTGACAGAATGCCGCATGCAAGATGCAGAGTGGATAGTGAGAGAGAGAGACAGAGAGAAAGGTCTTCCTTTTTGCCGTTGGTTCACTCTCCAATGGCCGCTGTGGCTGGCGCATCTCGCTGATCCGAAACCAGGAGCCAGGTGCTTCTCCTGGTCTCCCATGTGGGTGCAGGGCCCAAGCACTTGGGCCATCCTCCACTGCCTTCCCGGGCCACAGCAGAGAGCTGGCCTGGAAGAGAGGCAACCGGGGTAGAATCCGGCGCCCCAACCGGGACTAGAACCCAGTGTGCTGGCGCCACAAAGCGGAGGATTAGCCTGTTGAGCCATGGCGCAGGCCCTGTTGTTGTATTAACAAGGGTGTGCATTGAGTGCAGGGGGAATGGAATACAACTGGGGAAGGAGAGATATTGAGCTGTAAAGAAGTCCCAAAAAAGGCCTCAGCCCATCCCATGGCAAATACTGCAGCTGAGATGACCCTTCAGAATTATCCTGCGTTTGAATAGGCCAGGCCTTTATATCTCTGTATTGGTCAGGCACTGGAAATTAATTAGCCTTAGAAGGAGGCATGATCTCAGGAAAGGCAGTTTTCTTCAGAGGAGGGAACATGGAGAGAATGCTGACTGGCGAATGCTCTTTCTGCAGGATTCCTGGAGCTGAGGGAATAATTCTGCAAGATCATATCCATCACAGGTACATTTATTTCATGATGATTGGCTGTGGGGAGATGAGGAAGAAAGAAGGTAAAATTGATAATGGTGCTGAGCAACCTTAAGGAAGCTGATACCATCAACTTTAAGATGGGAAAAATATGAGAGAGAAAAACCCAGTTAAATTTGGAGATCAAAATTACCTTTTTTTGCAAGACATTACTGAAAATGAAAAAAATACTTAACAAGGTAACCTCAACATGAAAATATGGAATCTAATCTCATAAATGTAGCACCATATTACTGAGAAAAAGTGACATAACAAAATAAGCAGGGAGACTATTATTATTGTGAAGTCTATTTTTCTTAGGGCCATGGCAGAAATATGTTAATGATGTGATGCATTAAGATGTGATGAAAGTGAAGATTCTTTCCTTAATACCATAAAGTGACCTTTCCAGTCTTTATAAAAATTATAATTTAAAGGGGCTGGCACTGTGGTGCAGCAGGTTAACGCCCTGGCCTGCAGCCATATGGGCGCCGGTTCAAGACCTGGCTGCTCCACTTCTGATCTAGCTCTCTGCTATGGCTTGGGAAAGTGGTAGAAGACGGCCCAAGTCCTTGGGCCCCTGCACCCGTGTGGGAGATCTGGAAGAAGCTCCTGGCTTCAGATAGGCGCAGTCCCAGTCGTTGCGGCCAATTGGAGAGTGAACCATCAGATGAAAGACCTCTCTCTGTCTCTGCCTCTCCTCTCTCTGTGTAACTCTGACTTTCAAATAAATAAATAAATAAATCTTTTAAAAAATTATGATTTGAAAAGGTAATTTTACTGTCCATTATTACAGAATTGGCAAGAAACTGCAAAAATGCAGTACATGACCTGCTGTGGTAATGAATTATGCAAATAAATTTTCATTTTTCTCAAGAAGAAGTTTGTTTTTCACAAGACTAGTATTCAGATGGAGATGAGTATGCCTAACTGGTTAACTTCTACCTTAGTAAAATAAATCATTAAACTATTTTGATTGTAATAACATAATATGATTCATATACATAATTTAGAGATGGCTATAAAATGAATATTCATAATATACAATTTACTCATAATGCAGTATGAAGAAATCAATGTTTTTACAGAAAAGATTTTATTTACTTATCTGAAGGGCAGAACTACAAAGAGAGGAAGAGATATAGAGATAGAGAGAGAGAGAGAGAGAGAGAGAGAGAGAGATCTTCCATCCACTGGTTCACTGGTTCACTGTCCAAATGCCTGCAAGGGCCAGGCCAAATCCACGAGTCTGGAATTCCATCAGGACCTCCCATGTGCATGGCAAGGACCCAAGCATTTGAGTCATCCCCTGTTGCCTTCCCAGGCACATTAACAGGGAGCTGGATCAGAAGTGGAATATCTAGGACTTGAACTGGTACTCTGATATGGGATGCCAGTGTCACAAGTGGCAGCTTAATCCACTTTACTACAAGGCCACTCCCAAGAAAATTAACATTTATACATAGGGATTAAAAGTTATATAATGTGGCGTAAACTGCACATTGTTTTTCTAATAATTTTCTACAGTTGCTCTTTCATAATATACATTGAGCCCAAGTAGAAGTGTGTGCCTCTGGCACGACAGTCTTAAATTCCATACTAATCTGCTTGGTACCTTCTAGTTTGTGACTATAAAGGTATAGTATAGCTTTATAAAGAATGATTTAATTAGGACAAAGAGGTAAGTGTATAAGCTTGGACTACTCTCAGACCACTTTTCTGTGTTAGCTCTTAGCTGCTTCCAGACCATGCTGGATTCAGTGTTAACAGTTTTGAACCCACTTTACAATACAGATCCCTTTGGCTGTCTAAAAAAATAGCTTGATAATGTAATATAGAATTATTTTATATAAATAAAAGCATAGAAGATATCAAGTGAAACCAATAAATTTGAAATATTACTGTCAGCATACAAATAAAATATATTTGTGATGGAAGAATAGATGTGCTCCTTTACACCTTGAACAACAGAATCTCATGCACAATCTCAGAATTTTGAAGCAGTAATGCATATAAACATCTGGAGTTATGTGACACTGCTATTATATAATTTTAAAATACTTGGGTATTTCCTGGTGACCTAGTCATAAGCACTTACCATTCTTGAAGTCGGTGGTCAACATTCATATTTGAAGAACATGACACATTTCAGTTAGAGTTTAATGGAAACACAAATGTCACTCGTTTTCATCCAACCCTTCAGCCTTCCCAAACCACCTGAATCCTACACATGGGCCTGTCACCTGTACAAATTAAAATCTTCTTTTTAAAGATCTATTATTCTGTGACAGTCTCTGGCTGAAGGGCATTGGGCTGACTAGTGTAGCATCCTCATATAGAATTTGAAACTATCATGCCTGAGTTCTATACACAATACCTGGCTAGAAAACCACAACAGAAGGGACAGGGAAAGGTTGGTCAATGGATACCAAGTTAGTTAGGGGAAATAATTTCTGGTTTTCTATTGCACAGCAGGGTGACAATAGATAATGGTGATGATGTACTCTATATTTTTTAAAATGCTAGAAGAAAACATTTTAAATATTTTCACTACAAACACCTGAGGAGTTAGATATGCTTACCTTATTTGAACATTACACAATGTGTATCAAACTATCACATGGTGGTCTATAAATATGTATACTTTTTAAATGACAATGGAAACAATGAAAAGAAAAAGGAAAAGAAAGAAATCTGGAGTGGGCCTTGTTCTGCAGTTCTCACCACATCCATGGTGAGCTTCATATTGGTAAGTCTATAAAGCCTACTTCAATAAAAATCCTTCACCTAAGGGTATTCCTTTGATGTAAGTGCGGCCAAATGGGGAAGGAGCAAAAAGCCTAGACTTTTAATCCGTAGATGTCTTTCAGCCTTTGATACCTTTCTAATAGCACGCCAGCATGATCCAAGCAGTGGTTTCGCCTTGGATCTCTGTTAGTGGTGAATAGGATGACTTGAAGCAGAGAAAAGGTTGGGTAAGGCATGGGGAGGAAGTATGAGTTGAGTTGGGATAGTATTGCTATTGTTCTGTTTTAAGAATGAAGAGGAAATTGACAAGCCCTGTGATGAATTACCAGGAATCAAGGAATGGGGAGTTTTGATGATAGAGATCCAAAGCTCTCAATGATAATATTCTCAAACAGATAACTGTGAAACCCGTGTCAACAGGCACAGCAGCAGGGAAATTAAAAAAAAAAAAACATAAATCAAGGAAGGACATATGATTTTGGTTGGAAATTTTCTCCATTTCATATATTGGTTGAGGAAATCTCCAAGAGGCACTTGTTAATCTTGAACTGAAATTCTGCTGGAAGAGACTGAGTCATAGCTCTGGGTTAGGAGATACAGGGTACGAAGAAGTACGTGGATTTCTCAGTATAGTAAGACATCTGAGGGACACTCTGCACAATGAGAGAAGAGCAGACTTAAAACAAAACTTTGAGGAATACTAGATGGAGGTGGTGTCAAAGAAGTTTTAAAACAAGACCCCAGTACACAGAGACAAAGCCTAGGAGATAGAATATTCACATAAGGAAAGACACAAAGAAGAAAATCAACCACTACTGCTTGTATGTTCTTGTTTTCTATGATTTTATTTTCATCTTTGCCTATAGTAGAACTCCTACATCAGTTTTATGGTTTTATACATTAAATAGTCATTTACATTACATTAGCAACATGTTCATTGATTTTTTTTTCCCCTCAACATTGTTTTCAAATTTCAGAATTTCTTCTTCCTTCTTTTGTAAAGATATTCTTTGATTGTGTGCTTTAGGGAGGACATATTAATTGTTTACTCTCAGTTTGGGTTTGTCTGGAAAAGTCTTTATTTGTTTCACAGGGTACAGAATTTAAAAGTAACAATTTATCTTTGGCAGCGTTACTCTGTGATTTTTGGCTTGCATTTTGCTTTTGAATTACTAGTTTTCAATCTGACTAGTCCTTCTTCCCATATTTTCTTTACATTTTTAAAAATATTTTCTCTATGAGTTTAGCGATTTACCTTTTTGTTCTACACACACACACACACACACATACAAGATTAATTGGACTATTAAATCTGAGAATTGATGTCTTTTAATGTTTTTGGGAATTTCTCAGGTGGGTTTATAAATATGTATATATGTATATCACCTTTCTATTTTTATGTTTTCTCTTCTGGAATGCTGATTAAATATATTTGTAACTTTTAAATCTATTCCCTCAGTGTTATCTTTTTTTTTTTTATTAAGTCTCATTTCCTGAATTCTGACACATTTTTTCAAACATTGACTTTTTTTTAAGTTTTTTTTTTTTTTTAATTTGACATATAGAGTTAGACAGTGAGAGAGTGAGACAGAGAGAAAGGTCTTTCCTCCTTTGGTTCACCCCCATAATACCCACTGTGACCAGAACTATGCCGATCCGAAGCCAGAAGCCAGGTGCTTCTTCCCGATCTCCCATGCGGGTACAGGGGCCCAAGGACTTGGGCCATCCTCCACTGCCCTCCTGGGCCACAGCAGAGAGCTGGACTGGAAGAAGAGCAACCGGGACTAGAACAGGTGCCCATATAGGATGCCAGCGCCGCAAGTGGAGGATTAACCAAGTGAACCACGCGCCAGCCCCCCAAACATTGACTTTTATAACAATACCTCTGTACAGTAATCTCAATTTGTTGATTGATTATATCATATATATATATATATATATATATTATATTTAAAGTTCTCGTATGTGACTCTTTCCAGGTAAGATACACATTTGTATCTACCAGGGCTATGGATACCACTTTCAACTTAATAATTTATTTATGGTTATGAACCCTGAAATATAAAGTGAATTTTGGGTTCAAACTCACAAAAGTATGAGTGTTTTCACCTCGAGCTTTGTTTTGTGGTTCCTGCTTAAAACCCTTAAAAATCAAGATTCCATCCAGGCCCCCATAGAGGAGCAGATACTTTAGAGATAACATCATTTCAGGGATGTTTAGCTATTATGAATTTACACTTTTATAATTTCCTCCATTTATAAAAGTAGGGGTGTGTGTGTGTGTGTGTGTGTGTTGAATCAAAATTTTTTCAGCTGCAATTTACTGGAAGATTCTCTGAACATCTTTTTAAAACATATTGCCAGAAATGACTGGCACTAACTGCTTTTGAACAAAATTCGCCTCATTGTGAACTTCAGTTGTTGCCTTTTTAGCTTAAATATAAGACTTCATAATTATCTCCTATGCACCATTTCTGCAAATTTTTAACTTTTGAATTCTTTTGGTTTACCAGTGGCTTTTTATTTGTAACATCCCCTGACAAATTACACAAATCCAAGAGGGAACACGGTGCTAGAATATCTTTTTCTTGTCTATGTTGTTGATGGATGTGTAACAGGGAAGTATTATACATATCATATATTAAATTATAATTTCTTTCGATGTATGAAAAATTCAAGCTATAAGGACTTAATACATTGGTCATGATCTGGTGGTCTTAAATCATCTCCAATCATGACACAAGAGTATTATCATATAGCATGTACTTTACAGTGGCAAGTCATAAGATGTTACAGAAGACTGTACAGAGTTTAATGGCACCAAGATGCCTTAATTCTACGTTAGAAAAAAGTACTGAGAATTCATGGGTATGGTAATTTCTTCTCATATTAGCAAATATACTCTCTACCCTGAACACTCATAGTAGTATGAAAATCTCTTATTATTCATGACCCTTGATAATAACGAATAGTCGTTTAAGCTTGTAATTGCAGAAAATAAATAATAATGATGAATTTAAACATAATCAACAAAGATTTTGTTTTTGTTTAATAGCAGCTGTAAGTGCTTTTCTATTTGCTGAAAAGTGACTGTATTCATTTAATTCAGCACAACTGTGAATTATAGCTAAGATACTTTTCTAAAAATTTGCAATTCAGAAGTTAGCATAGGGAAAAGAGATCTATTATGACATTGGCACAAGGAAATCTCTCCAAACAATTGGCAAACAAGCTTTTATTCAGCTTTGGTAAAGGCTTGACATCAGAAAACTTCTGTTTAATGTCTAAATAAAATGTTTAATGTGAGCACAATAAAGTTGTTCTTATGTTGGGCCTACATTAAAACAAGACAGAAATAGTTTTTATTGTTGTCATTCTGCCACTCTCTGAAATGATACACTTTTCCAAAAGATATTTATTGCCAGCTGCCATCTTGAAAATGACAAATTTCATTCAAAATTTGATTCCTAATATTATATTTGTGAGAAGCACTATTTGCCCCATGCATTTTTAAAAAGTAAAGCCAAGCAAAAGTAATGTAATTTTGCATTTTAATTTAACTTTGGACAGGATATTTATGCTCTCCACCATTTTGTAAGGCAATTGCACAAATCCTACTTTTCTATTTCCTATTTAACTGTTATTGTGTTGCAAAAGAAAATGTTCAGAAGTCAAACAATTTGGTTTTCAATGTTTTTTCAAGCTTAGCCCTGAGAAACATTTCAAGGTAAAGCCAAGGTTACATGTTTCAGTTGATATTTAACATTAGGCTTTTTATTAAGGCATTATCCCATCACTACAATAGTTTCCTTGAGAAAGAAGTTTATTTTTTTTAAAACACATTACCCTTATAATAGGTAAGGTAATTCCATTTTTACTTTTATAAAATATATTATTTTTTAAAATATTAAGAAAATAAAAAACATTTTAAAAATTACTTCATTTACTTAAAAGGCAGAGAGAGAGAGAGAGAGAGAGATTTCACATTCACTGGTTCACTCCCCAAATGCCTGCAACAGCTGAGGGTGCAGGAACTGGAAACTCTATCCAGGTTCCCCACACGGGTAGAAGAGACCCAACCCAACCATTTGAGTCATCATTTGCTGCTTTCCAGGGTATGTTATTAGCAGGGAACTAAAATAGGGAGTAGAGCTAAGACTCAAATCCAGTCAGTCTGATATGGTAAGTGTGCATCCCAAGGAGCATCTTAACTGCTATGCCAGAAACACACTCCCAAGAAACACTTTTTATCCCAGCTTTATTGAGGATTGAATCACAAAACCTCTATATGTGTATGATGTTTGACACATGCATACATTATGAAATGACTACCACAATGAAGCAAATTAATATATTCATTACCTTGCTTAGCTACATTTTTTGTGGACTGGAAGAAGAGCAACTGGGACAGAATCCGGTGCCCCAACCGGGACTAGAACCCAGGGTGCCGGCGCCACAGGCGGAGGATTAGCCTATTGAGCCATGGCGCCGGCCTTGTGAACTATTTTTCAATAAGTGTCCTTTGAGAGTTTTCTTTCTTCTTGAGTGAAAGCCAAGCTACTTACATATTCTGAGTAAGCCATCGTTTGGTTTTTGCCATTTAAATGACATGCAGCTATTTCAAGGCATCTGATAATAGTATTAATAACAGAATCAATTTTTATAAAATACAATTTTAGTTATTCCAATATATCATAGGAATATGTAATGGCCTGTTATGTATGGCCTGTTAAAAATCAAAGGCCAGAATCTATTTTTTATTTTTATTTATTTATTTTTTGACAGGCAGAGTAGACAGTAGAGGGAGACAGAGAGAAAGGTCTTCCTTTTTGCCGTTGGTTCACCCTCCAATGGCTGCTGCGGTAGGTGCGCTGCGGCCAGCGCACCGCGCTGTTCTGATGGCAGGAGCCAGGTGCTTCTCCTGGTCTCCCATGGGGTGCAGGGCCCAAGCACTTGGGCCATCCTCCACTGCACTCCTGACCGGGACTAGAACCTGGTGTGCCGGCGCCGCAAGGCGGAGGATTAGCCTACTGAGCCGCGGCGCCGGCCCAAAGGCCAGAATCTAAATGTGATTGCTTGTTATAATCCCATGTTACCTGTGATAGATGCCTGCCTCTGGGACAGTTATTCAATCCCTCTGATTTTTAATTTCTTCATCCATGAAATGACAATATGAATACTCCCTAAATCACCAGTTGTCATGCCATCAAGGAGTGGTTATGCTGTGAAGCTCCTAATAAAGAATATGCAGAAGGTACTAAATAAATCCTAGCTATTCTCATTATTTTATGCAATTGAACAAATATGCCTACAACTCTGTTATGTCATTCTCTGGTTGTGTGACTTTGGGTAATTTACTTAACTTGACAAAATGCCAATTGTCTTGTTTGTAAAATATAGGTAATAGTTAACCTTTCAGGATGGTTATGGGACTTAGATGAGAATATATGAAATGAGCTTAGGTAGTAGCTGCTTAATTAGTGTTTGTTTCTTCTTTAATACACTAACTTCCATCTCCATCCCAACTCTTTCTCTCGGGTTTAGAAAAACAGTCTTTTCCAAGATTTAAAAAATCCCCTAGGGGCATCCTTTGCATGTAAACACTATTTTCACTGAAATTTATCTTTTTTTTTAAAGATTTATTTATTTATTTATTTGAGAGGTAGATTTGCAGACAGAGAGAGGAAGAGACAAAGATTTTTTCATCCACTGGTTCACTCCCCAAATGGCAACAATGGCGGGAGCTGGAGCTATCCGAAGCCAGGAGCCAGGAGCTTCTTCTGGGTCTCCCATGCAGGTGCAGGGGCCCAAGGACTTGGGTCATCTTCTACTGAATTCCCAGGCCATAGCAGAGAGCTAGATCAGAAGAGAAGCGGGCAGAATACGAACAGGTCCCCATATGGGATGCCGGCACTGCAGGTGGAGACTTAGCCTACTGTGTCACAGCGCCAGGCCCCAGATATTTATCTTTTTAACCTTTAAATATAGTAGGGCTTAGGAAATATCTATTTGGAAGTTTGTTCTGAAGATAAATGACACAAATGTAAAATAAATCACTTACCTGAATGTTTGCTAAAACTATGCATAGCATTTAAGGTTAATTAAATTTTGCTTATGATTATCAGTTTCATTTTTATCATGTCTTCAAGTAACTGTTGAGCCACACGTCGTTCCTTTAATTGTAAAATTAATAACTATTAACTCTGTGTGTATTTTCCCTAATCCTCACAAACATCAGAATGATATAGATACTATGTGTCCCTGTTTTACAGTGGAGATGAAAGTGAGGCATGAAAAGTTTAAGAAGGTTCTTGACATTCCTGGATAGTATCAGTGGCAGAGCTGGGATTTGAACCCAGGTACTCTGTCTCCAGAATCTTTGTTCTGCAGCAATATTCCAAACTGTCCCCCTTTTCATCATTTTAAAAGTATAATTGAAAAGAATGTACTGCTTGATAGTTCTTTATACACACACACATAGTAAAATAAACACCACAACTAAGCTAATTAACATACCCATCATCTCACATGGTTACCTGGTTACCTTTATGTGTGTGTGTGTGTGTGTACGCATATTGAGGATTCTTAAGATATGCCCTCTGGGGCTGGAACTGTGGTATAGTGGGCAAAGCTGCCTCCTGCTGGGCTGACATTCCCATATGGGTGCCAGTTCAAGTCCTCGCTGCTCCACTTCTGATCCAGCTCTCTGCTATGGCCCGGGAAAGCAGTAGAAGATGGCCCAAGTGCTTGGGCCCCTGCACCCAAGTAGGAGACCTGGAAGAAGCTTCTGGCTCCTGGCTTCGTTGCGGCCATTTGGGGTGTGAACCAGCAGATGGAAGACCTCTCTCTCTCTCGGCTTCTGCCTCTGTAACTCTGCCTTTCAAATAAATAAATAAACCTTAAAAAAAAAAAGAACAGCTCTGAAAAGCTATCCTTCTAAAAAAAAAGATATGCCATCTTGGCAAATTTCAAATATACAATACAGTATTATTAATTATAGTCACCATGCTGTACATTACATTAGCCTTCTGGACTTACTCACCTTTTAACTGTAAGTTTGAACTCTTTGACCAAATCTCCCCATTATTCCCTCCCCTCAGCAGCCATCATACTACTCTCTCAGTTTTTGTGAGTTTTACTATTTTATATACAAATATCAGGGAAATTACACCGTATTTGCCTTTGTGTGGATGGACATTTAGATTGTTTCCAGCATCCTGTCTCAATGTTGAAATTAAATGACTAATCACCGCAGAAGATGTTAAGATTTTCTCCAATGTAGATTTTTGCTATTTCTAGCTTCTCTTTCTTCTCGTTAGTGTTTTCTTTGTTTAGCAGACAAATATCTAACATCTAAGGAAAGATGGTTATGCATTCCCTTTTAAAATTCTCTAGTACAATATGAGTATACGGGGGGTGTTGGATTCCTTTTGTCATCCATCCTCTGCTAGCTTGTCTCAATGAGAATGCTAGGAAAGATGATGCCAAAAGTTTGGGTGAAATCTAATTCGTATTTTTCTGACTTGCTTCTAACACTAGTGTGGTCTTTCACACAGTTGCAGAAGCATAAAATCCAATCAGGTGCCACTGGTCTTTCAAAATAAGTGTTGCTTGCTACAAAGCATTTTATGATATTTTCAGTGACAAGAAAGGTTTACAAAAGCAGGGCCTTGAGACACTGCAGAGAGTGTACGTTTGCTTGGATCCCCTCAGTCCTTTGTATTCTCTTTATTTTTACCATCTCTGCTTTCCAAGTTGGGTCTCATGTTTCATGACAACTTTTGCCACTTTTATGGGGCTACCACACAGGTTTATGCTTACTAGACCTTGTATTCCAGCTCCTTGGATTTCAAAATAAGATACATGTTAATTCTAGCTCAAACTCCAATTCAGATGAATGGCTAGAGATAAATTCATTTCTGTTAATAGATCAGTGAATGATGATATGTACTGTGTTTTCTGTCTTTATAGGCAGAAAATCTGTGCTTTGACTGCCAGGGTAGCCTTGTCCTGTAAACTAATATCTGGCATACAGCTGCAGGTATAGTCAATTGAATGAGAACAGCAATGCATTTTGGAAATATTCTTTTTCTTAAATCAATAGCATATGTAGTAGTGCAATAATAGGATTTTAATAACATATAAGAATACAATCAGGGAAGATTTAGAAACTTGAAGAAAACCATAAATCTGACAATGGTATATAATCTGTCAGTATAAAGGAAAAACAATTCTGTAACTCCAGTATTGCCATCAGGCTCATGTTTAATTGGCACAACACTCACTCGTAATTCTCAAGTACATTTTCAGAGACATAGCTTTTCTGGAAGTTCAAGGCAGGCAATTCAGATTGCTTTAAGAAGAAGGCTATGGTGGCTGATGAATTCACTCATGCTCTGAAGAAATTCTTTATATTTGAATTTTGAACTGCCAGAATATATTTTGCATCTATATTGAGAAGATAAAATTTCTCAGGGGAGTGTGCATGCTTGTGTATCTGTCCTGCAGAGCCAATCAAAAATAATTTGCATGTTAGGTATTTACATAAAACGTTCAGATATAAGGGTTTATTATGTACTGTTTTATTCAATATATCATACAGTTTTAAAGAAATGTTTTTAAGTTTCAACACTCTTCAAAAGTGCTTCCTAATATATGAGAAATAAAAACTTGTTAATTGACATTTATAAGGTCAGAAGATCCTTCAGCAATCCTGAAATCCTATAATTGAGGGATTTACATGGAAGCTTAGGGTGCCACCTTCACAGTAACATTCACACACCTAGATTATCTCTATTGTATTTGGTACCAATGAGACATATTTGACTAAAAAAGACTTGGAAAATAAAGACTAGATGTTGATGAATGGAAATATTGATAGAAGATGGATAAATAAAGTTCTTGTAAATATTTAATTATGGAATATTAATTAATTATTCAGGGTTAATTACCTTCCACATGACATTGCGAGTGCTGGAAAGAAATCTTTAAGTAACTGTAAATGCCATTTACACACCATTTTGCAGTTCTTCCATTTTTGAGTGACAGTTCTCAAATACTCTGTTTATCCCTCTGAGCAATGCTTCCACAATAATGGTGATTCTACATATAATAAACTGTAAATATTTAAAGCATAGCATTTAAAATATACTTTCATGGAACCATAACATCAATCTAAATCAAAATAACTACTCTGGAAAGTTTCCTTGTTTCCATTTGTGAACTTTTCCCTGTCTCCTTCCTTCATATCCGGTCCACCCTTTCCCCAGGCAATAGATGGAACAGTTTTCTACCACTGCAATTCAGCCTGAATTTTCAAGAACTTTATACACACATACACCACACACACACACACACACACACGCACATTAGAATTTTATGTGGCTAGGCCGACGCCGTAGCTTAACAGGCTAATCCTCCGCCTTGCGGCGCCAGCACACCAGGTTCTAGTCCCAGTTGGGGTGCCGGATTCTATCCCGGTTGCCCCTCTTCCAGGCCAGCTCTCTGCTAATGGCCCGGGAAGGCAGTGGAGGATGGCCCAAGTCCTTGGGCCCTGCACCCGCTTTCCCAGGCCATAGCAAAGAGCTGGATTGGAAGTGGAGCAGCCTGGTCTTGAACCGGCACACATATGTGATGCCGGCACTGCAGGCCAGGGCGTTAACCTGCTGTGCCACAGTGCCGGCCCCAAGACATGGTGTTTTAACAAGTGTCTCAAGAGCTAGGTTAAATGCTTAACTCCAAAAATATTTATTAAACTTAATTTGGTATTGTGTAATATAATGAACATAGAGCAAATATTCATGCACACATACATAACACAAAAACTCTTCACAGAATCTATGAACCTCCAAAAGTTTCACAAATGGATAAAATGTCAGCCCACAGAGATTTTTCTTTTGACCATTCTCCTTAGTCACAGGGAGTGGTAAAGCATGAAGCCAGCGAGGGAGCAAGATGGTTGTGACGGGACCAAGTGTGAAAAATATATGGTCTTGTAATACTCATATACAACTTGTTAATTATTATAAAAATAATTTATATTTATTAGGAATAATAAAAGTACAATATGCATTAAGTGGGTGATATGGAGAAAGGAAACAATGACTAATTCTATGCTGAGAATATAATGTGCTGGAATAAAAAAGAATGGAGAATGTATACTTTTAATGCTTGAAAATATGTCATAATATTTGAAATACTGATTAGGTTCCCTTATTATTAAAATAATATACTTCATGTGACATGTATAGGTTTATCCAAATATTGTTTTTATCTAATCACTTTCTAACTGTTGAAAATGATTAAAATAAGTGATCACCTATCATTTAAAATAGAAAAGCAAATTATGTTTATAATAGATAATAATAACGTATGATAATACAGCTTACCAACTAAGAGACTTGGTTGTGAATCTCCCATCTAAAGATCAATTTTTTGTTAAGTTTCTCCAAGTGACAGTTTTTGTTTTGCTCCCTTGTTTCTTCTGTTAACTATATCTCTCATGCGCTACCTTTCATACATTTCCCAGTATTGCTGCTTTTTTTTAAAAATTTGTACTTCAAATTCTTTTTATTTTTTTTTTTATTTTATTTTTTTTTTTTTTTTTTTTATTAAACTTTTATTTAATGAATATAGATTTCCAAAGTATAGCTTATGGGTTACAATGGCTTCCCCCCTCCCATAACTTCCCTCCCGCCCGCTACCCTCCCCTTTCCCGCTCCCTTTCCCCTTCCATTCATGTAAAGATTCATTTTCAATTCTCTTTGTATACAGAAGATCAGTTTAGTATATATTAGGTAAAGATTTCAACTTTTTGCCCATATAGCAACATCAAGTGAAAAAACTACCATTGGATTACTAATTATAGCATTAAATAGCAATGTACAGCACATTAAAGACAGAGATCCTACAGAATTTTTTTTTTTTCAAATTAATTAATTTTCTATGCCATTTCCATTTTAACACCAGGTTATTTTTTTTTTTCATTTCCAATTCTCTTTATATACAGAAGATCACTTCAGTATATAATTAGCAAAGACCTCATCAGTCTGCGCCCACACAGAAACGCAAAGTATAAAAATACCGTTTCAGTACCAGTCGTAGCATCACTTGGCTTTAGACGACACATTAGGGACAGATCCCATATGGGGTGTAAGTACACAGTGACTCCTGTTGCTGATTTAACAATTTGACACTCCTGTTCATGGCGTCAGTAATCTCCCTAGGCTCTAGTCATGAGTTGCCAGGGCTATGGAAGCCTTTAGAGTTCGCTGACTTTGATCTTATTCCGATAGGGTCATAGTCAAAGTGGAGGTTCTCTCCTCCCTTCGGAGAAGGGTACCTCCTTCTTTGATGGCCCCGTTCTTTCCACTGGGATCTCACTCACAGAGATCATTCATTTAGGTCTTTTTTTTTTTTTTCCCATGATATCTTGGCTTTCCATGCCTGCTATACTCCCATGGGCTCTTCAGCCAGATCCGAATGCCCTGAGGGCTGATTCTGAGGCCAGAGTGTTGTTTAGGACATCTGCCATCCTATGAGTCTGCTGTGTATCCCACTTCCCATGTTGGATCTTTCTCTCCCTTTTTGATTCTATCAGTAATCAAATTCTTTTTAAAGACAAGTTCATCATTATTATCTAGTTCATCATTGAAGTTCATGGTGGCTAAGCTAAGCTAAATTTATTCTCCTTACTTTCCAACAGAAGCTAGCATCACTGGCAGATAACTAGCTTGAGAAATGACTACTGGGTCCCAGAGGGCAAATCAAAAGGAAGAGCTAGACAAACTGCTTTAGGTTGAGTTTTGTGTCCCTCTTATTAAAAGCTAAATTTTCATTTGAGTATTCATAAATGAGGTTCAAATTCAGATTCTTTTTCTTCAGGAGCAAGTGTTTTTTTTTTTTAATTTTTATTTATTTATTTATTTATTTTTGACAGGCAGAGTGGATAGTGAGAGAGAGAGACAGAGAGACAGAGAGAAAGGTCTTCCTTTGCCGTTGGTTCACCCTTCAATGGCCACCGTGGTCAGCGCGCTGCAGCCAGCTCATCGCGCTGATCCAAAGCCAGGAGCCAGGTGCTTCTCCTGGTCTCCTATGCGGGTGCAGAGCCCAAGGACTTGGGCCATCCTCCACTGCACTCCCAGGCCACAGCAGAGAGCTGGCCTGGAAGAGGGGCAACCAGGGTAGAATCCGGCGCCCCAACCGGGACTAGAACCCGGTGTGCCGGCGCCGCAAGGCGGAGGATTAGCCTGTTGAGCCACGGCGCCGGCCTGGGAGCAAGTGTTTTTAAAAGGCATCTCATGTCTTTAAAAATAATTTCCTCAATATCTTGTTTTAAGTGTATTGCATTCTCTTAAACTTCATTTATCCAATTATCTTTGAAATGCCTCTTTTTAATCTTTTGTGAGATTGCACCCACAATATTTAATTTAAGTCTTGCTCATTCCAGAGTTTTGTGGGTTCCATCTAATAATGGACACACGCAGATGGAAATTTGTGGTTAGATGAGTAGTGTGGGCATACATCTTTTATAGTCAATATAGTCTAAACATTCACATTTGAGGCTGTCTGCTTTACTCTACAAAACCCGTATTGTAAATTAAGAAAAAAAATGAGAGCCTTTGCATCAAATTGAGAAGTTTCTGTACGGCAAAAGAAACAGTCAGGAAAGTGAAGAGGCAACCGACAGAATGGGAAAAAATATTTGCAAACTATGCAACAGATAAAGGGTTAATAACCAGAATCTACAAAGAGATCAAGAAATTCCACATCAAAACAAACAACCCACTTAAGAGATGAGCCAAGGATCTCAATAGACATTTTTCAAAAGAGGAAATCCAAATGTCCAACAGACACATGAAAAAATGTTCAAGATCACTAGCAATCAGGGAAGTGCAAATCAGAACCACAATGAGGTTTCAATGGCTCACATTCAGAAATCTACCAACAACAGATGCTGGAGAGGATGTGGGGAAAAAGGGACACTAACCCACTGTTGGTGGGAATGCAAACTGGTAAAGCCACTATGGAAGTCAGTCTGGATATTCCTCAGAAACCTGAATATAACTCTAACATACAACCCAGCCATCCCGCTCCTTGGAATTTATCCAAAGGAAATTAATTTGGCAAATAAAAAAGCAGTCTGCACATTAATGTTTATTGCAGCTCAATTCACAATGGCTAAGACCTGGAATCAACCCAAATGCCCATCAACAGTAGACTGGATAAAGAAATTATGGGACATGTACTCTATAGAATACTATACAGCAGTCAAAAACAATGAAACCCGGTCATTTGCAACAAGATGGAGGAATCTGGAAAACATTATGCTGAGTGAATTAAGCCAGCCCCAAAGGGACAAATATCATATGTTCTCCCTGATCGGCGACAACTAATTGAGCACCAAAGGGGAAACCTGTTGAAGTGAAATGGACACTATGAGAAACAGTGACTTGATCAGCCCTTGCCCTGACTATTGATGTACAATTTAATACTTTATCCCTTTTAGTATTTTTTTTGTTCTAATTAATACTATTGGTTGAACTCTGTAATTAACACACAATTATTCTTAGGTGTTGAAATTTAACTGAAAAGTGACCTCTGTTAAATATAAGAGTGGGGATAAGAGAGGGAGGATAAGAGTGGGAATAAGAGAGGGAGGAGATGTACAATTTGGGACATGCTCAATCGGACTTGCCCCAAATGGTGGAGTTACAAATGTGCCAGGGGATTCCAATACAATCCCATCAAGATTGCATGTACCAATGCCATCTCACTAGTCCAAGTGATCAATTTCAGTTCACATTTGATCATACTGATAGGTCTAAGAATCAAACAAGACTAGTGTCTGCTAATACTAACTGATAGAATCAAAAAGGGAGAGAACGATCCAACATGGGAAGCGGGATACACAGCAGACTCATAGAATGGCAGATGTCCTAAACAGCACTCTGGCCTCAGAATCAGCCCTTAAGGCATTCGGATCTGGCTGAAGAGCCCATGAGAGTATTTTTGGCATGGAAAGCCAAGACACTCTGGCAAAAAGAACAACAACAACTAAATGAAAGATCTCCGTGAGTTAGATCCCAGTAGAAAGAACGGGCCATCAAAGGGAGGAGAGAACTTCCACTTTGGCTATGACCTTGTCTAAATAAGATCGAAGTCGTCAAACTCAAAAGGCCTCCATAGCCTTGGCAACTCATGACAAGAGCCTAGGGTGATTACTGATGCCATAAACAAGAGTGTCAAATTGTTAAGTCAACACAGGAGTCACTGTGTATTTACTCCTCATGTAGGATCTCTGTCCTTAATGTGTTGCTCAATGTGAATTAATGCTATAACTAGTACTGAAACAATATTTTACACTTTATGTTCTGTGTGGGTGCAAACTGATAAAAATCTTTACTTAATACATACTAAATCAATCTTCTGTATATAAAGATAATTGAAAATGAATCTTGATGCGAATGGAATGCGAGAGGGAGCGGGAGGTGGGAGGGGTGCGGGTGGGAGGGAAGTTGTGGGGAGGAAAATCCATTGTAATCCATAAACTGTACTTTGGAAATTTATATTTACTAAATAAAAGTTTTTTAAAAGTGAGAGCCTTGAGAGATGTTAGACCAATAATTGTTTTTTTAAGATTTATTATATTTATTTGAAAGTGTTACAGAGAGAGGTAAAGACAGAGAGAGAGGTCTTCCATCCGCTGATTCACTCCCCAGATGGCCACAATGGCCAGAGCTCCACTGATCCGAAGCCAGAAGCCAGGAGCCAGGAGCCAGGAACCAGGAGCTTCTTCCAGGTCTCCCACGTGGGTGCAGGGGCCCAAGGACTTAGGCCATCCTCTACTGCTTTTCCAGGCCATAGCAGAGAGCTGGATCAGAAGCGGAGCATCCGGGATTAGAACTGGCACCCATATGGGATGCCAGTGCTTCAGGCCAGGGCATTAACCTGCTATGCCACAGCTCCAGCCCCAGACCAATAACTGTTTTCAGAGGAATAGAGTGGGAAAGAAGAAAGCAGAAGGCTAAAAACTAATGACCAGTTATGAAACTAAATGGATATATTAATTTTCTTAACTTCTTTCATCATATAGTTGGACAGGAAGAAAAAATACGTAATTTTTAAATGAAGGTACTTTACTATTGCCATTATTTTATACTTCCCTTTCAGTATTGTTGATTGTCTACAAATGGCCATGACGTATTTAAATACATTGATGAAATAATTCCACTGCTGGAAATTTACCTTATGGAAATATTTCAAACATAAGCAATGTATATTAAGAGAAAGACTTTGCCTCATCATATTATCAGTACAGGGGATATTAAATAAACAAAAGGCCATGTCTTTTTAGACTAGGCTCCTCCATTGGGCCCCAATTCACCAGAGTAAAAATCAAAATGGAATCATGCATGCTAAATTTCCATGTCACCAAACTGAAAGTAAAGTGGTACTTGATCTTCCTAGAAATCAGGAGAGATGATATCCAAATTTCCCAAAGAGATCAGTTTCAATTGGCATGATAGTGAAATTCCCTCTACCTTAATCCCACCTTTAATCTCACCCCCAAAAGTAACCTGATTTAAAAAAAAAAAAAGATTTATTTATTTGAAAGGCAGAGTTACAGAGACAGAGGTGTGGGGTCGGGGGGCTTCCATCCGCTGGTTCACTCCCCAAATGGCCACAATGGCCAGAGCTGCACTGATCCAAAGCCAAGAGCCCGGAGCTTCCTCCAGGTCTCCTGTGTGGGTGCAGGGGCCCAAGCACTTGAACCATCTTCTACTGCTTTCCTCGGCCATAGCACAGAGCTGGATCAAGCAGAGCGACCAGGACTTGTCGGAGGCCACCCGACAAACCACATGGAGACACGCAGCACTCAGTCAATTCATCACCACGTTTATTGCCTCATCGCGTTCCAAGCCAAAGTAGGGGGCCCGGCGATGAGGGACTGGAGGCAGTCTCCCTAAGGAAACCCTTCAGTCTCCAGCCCCGAGCACACAGAAAGACAAGGATATATACCCCAGACCCCATACAGATAACATTCATTGTGTGCAATCATGCATAGCACAGGAATAGAGCAAGTTTACAAAGTAGCAATGATCAGGGTACAAGCTCTGCAGATAGAGCAAAGAACATCATAAACCTTCATCAGAAGTCACATCCTGCCTGCAGGAATATGGGACGAAAAGTCTTGGAAACAGGATTAGATAAGGGACAGCCTCAGCCTGCTGCATCTCATGTCGGGCCAGGGCCACTGGCCCCGACAAGGACTCAGTGCCTATCTGGGATGCCGGCACTGCTGGCAGCAGCTTTACCCGCTGTGCCACAGTGCTGGCCACAAGTAACCTGATTTTAACTAATCAATTATTTTCTATTATTCTGGACGTATCTATCACTTCTATTGTATTTTCAATTCTTGTTTTGTGGATTTAAAAATTGAAATACTATCTACTTATAAAGGTGTTCATTTCTCCTTTCATTTCCCTTTTTTATGCAATTATATTAAAGTATAATTAATGCACAAAATATGACATGTATTTAATATATATGACTTAATATTTGTGGGCATATTCATACACCCAGGAAATTAACACCAAAATCATGGTAATAGACATATCCTTCATAGCCCAAAACTGCCTTGTTGAAATCATGAGAGGGTTTTTTCTGATGTTCATGGTAAGAACATGAGCTCCCAGAATTCACAAAAGTGTGTCCTCCCACTTCTAGGTCACCTTGGAGTTTTTAACTTTCTGGCTTGTGTACACTGGGCCTCCTGTAATTTAACAATTAATGTTTCATCTTTCCTATCCCAGCACTGTTTCCCCTGGAGGTTTCTGTTCTTGGGCTTCTGCACCCATAAGTCATGGTTTTCTGTGTTTGTTTTTGCAGTTTCGAGGTCAGTGGTTTGGCCTGTGCCATTCTGTCTCTGACAATCCAAGAAAAGTTGTTGATTTTTCAGTCTCTTCAGATTTTTATTTGTTGCTAGGGTGGAGTGATGATTTCCAAGCTCTTTACACGCTGAACTTGAAGAGAAGTCAAGACTTTACTAAATTACTCAGACCCTGCTTCAGGCTTGTTTGTATCTGTTGGTTATTTATCCAGTGAACTGTTCCTTTGACCATTCATTGTCCACTTATCTCTCATAGTTGTACTGATACTTGCCAGGCATTGCAGACACTGAGATGAGTACCAAGCAGATACTACTGTCTTTAAGAAGTGGCATAAACATTTTCTAAAAAAAGATTTACTTTATTTATTTGAAAGTCAGAGTTTTACATATGTATATACACACAAAGAGAGAGATTGATCTTCCATCCTCTGGTTCATTCCCCAGATGCCTACAACAACTGAGTCTGGGCCAGGCCAAAGCCAGGAGCCAGGAGCTTCTTCTGGGTACCCCACATGGGTATAGGGGCCCAAGCATTTGGGCCATCTTCCACTGCTTTCCTAGGTGCGTTAGTAGTAAGCTGGTTCGGATGTAGAGTGGCCAGAACTCAACCAGCACCTATATAGGATGCTGGCATTGCAGGTGGCTTTATCTGCTAAGCCAAAACACTGGCTCCAGCATCAACATTTTAAGAAGCTAATATGGGATGTAGACATGGATGAGCTATAATGTAATGTTATTAGTGCTCTAATACAATTCTGAGCAGAGTGCTATGGAAGTCTTAAGCAGAAACAAATTATGCTATCTCCAAATTTTTGTAAGAACTTCATTTAGGATAATATGTTTGAGTTAAGCCTTAGAGAAAAATACCTCATCTGCAAGACCTCTATTTTTAATCTATGAGGAACTGTGGAAGTGTGAGTCACATTAGCCTCTGGAACATGCACGGTATTTTGCTAGGGATTTCCTCATCAATGAATTACTGTAATTGTTGCACACATGTACATCCCAGAGACTACAAAATTTCATGTCTCCAGATTTACTGATAGTACATGGTAAATTGTGGTACCAGTTTGGGGGTTCCAATCTGCCATGTCATGACATACTCTGTCAATATCTCTGATTCCTTTGTTGGAACAAGAAAAGACTTGTCTTATTCCTAAGGACTTAATTGTAAACCCTCTTTGTCTCCAGGAACACTAACATAATTTAATTATGTTGGAACTATTCTAATATCTTTCTTTAAGATCATTGTATATATTTCTTCTGCTTGAATTTAGATTTTTAAAAAATTTTTTTTTTTTACTTTTTTTTTCACAGGCAGAGTGGACAGTGAGAGAGAGAAACAGAGAAAAAGGTCTTCCTTTACCGTTGGTTCACCCTCCAATGGCCGCCACGGCTGGCGTGCTGTGGCCAACGCACCACGCCGATCCGAAGCCAGGAGCCAGGTGCTTCTCCTGGTCTCGCATGTGGGTGAAGGGCCCAAGAATTTAGGCCATCCTCCACTGCACTCCCAGGCCACAGCAGAGAGCTGGCTGAAAGAGGGACAACCGGGACAGAATCTGGCGCCCCGACCGGGACTAGAACCCGGTGTGCCGGCACAGCAGGTGGAGGATTAGCCTATTGAGCCGCGGCTCTGGCCTTGAATATTGATATTTTAAAAACCATTTTTGGGCCGGCGCCGTGGCTTAACAGGCTAATCCTCCGCCTTGTGCGCCAGCACACCGGGTTCTAGTCGGTTGGGGCGCTGGATTCTATCCCGATTGCCCCTCTTCCAGGCTAGCTCTCTGCTGTGGCCCGGGAGTGCAGTGGAGGATGGCCCAAGTGCTTGGGCCCTGCACCCACATGGGAGACCAGGAGAAGCATCTGGCTCCTGGCTTCGGATCGGCGTGGTGCGCCGGCCGCAGCAGCCATTAGAGGGTGAACCAACGGCAAAAAGGAAGACCTTTCTCTCTGTCTCTCTCCCTCTCACTATGTACTCTGCCTGTCCAAAAAAAAAAAAAAAATTATGACTGATTATTAGAAAAATAGGTTACATTTCAAAATCTTCACATGTCAGGTGAAACAGAATTTTTTTGCATTAAAAAAAATAAGCATTCCATAATTTTTACTTCTAAATAAACATTTTTCCTTTTTAGATAGTGTGTTAGTTTAGGCTACTATAAAAAAAAACACAGACTAGATTATCTAAACAACAACCATTTATTTCTCACAGTTACAGAGGCTGAGAAGACTAAAATCAAGGCTCCAGCAGATCTGGTTTGCAGATAGTCATCTCATGGATTCTTAAAAGGAGCTGGGGAAAGAGAGGCAGAACACTCTGGTCTCACTTGCCTCCATATAAGGGCACTAATCCCACTCAGAAAGACTCCACATAATCAAATTATTTACCAAAGGCCTCACCCTCAAATACAATCACATTGGGCATTCAGTCTTCAGCATATGCATTTTAGGAGCTACAAACATTAAGTCTATAGCAGTCATCAGGGGAGTCATCCAATTATCCTACAAATTTCAAACCACATTCAGCATGTCTCTTATCATCCCCTGCCTTCCCAGATGCATTAATTGGGAGCTGGATCAGAAACAGAGCAGCAAGAACTCAAATTGGTGCTCCAGATATAGGCACTGCGACACTGGCACCTATAATAAAAGCTTAGCTACAGAAAAACAGCAAATGTCAAAAATATGAATGGACTCAACATTGTGAATATTTCAGTGATTAGATAGCTTAGACATATTGAATAATTTTCTAAGGTAAGAAACTCTCAGTTCTGTAACTGGTACATTTATCAAACTAATTTTGATAATTTTAGAGTAAAGGAAATTAAAAATTCAAAAATATTAGTAACTAGTTTGATATTATGTCTTTCATTGGTTGCCTTCCATTCTGTCTCTTTCCCCTCTCCGGTGTTTACTTATGACTACTGTACTTCAGTCCTGTCTCAGATCGGCTTCTAGGGAACCCAAAGGCAGACACTGCTTCAGTATCTTTATATAGTGTCAGGTGATTGACCTCATTAGTGCTCAGCAGCCCACAGGCTGATGCTGGGAATACTGCACCAAAACTGGAGTCCCAGATGTGTAGGTCTTGCTCACAAGGGGTGGATTAATAAGATGGTGCATTTCTAGGACTGTTAATGCTCTTAGATGTCCAGCACAGGCAACATTTATGTCTTTTCTAGGCCTCTTATGGAGTGGCATGCACTTCCTTTGCTGACAACACAGTGCAGGGACAAGTTCATACACAAATAGCTAACTGCAGGAGGTGAGTCCTCCTTAGCATGTGCAACCACCCTGATAGTCCCAGCTCTGTGGGGGGGCCATACTCACTGATCTCAGCAAAACCCAGGAGTTCTAGTCCTTATGTGTCTCCCATTGCAGAACATGGGTCACACTGCTTCAAGACCCCTTTTCCAGTCCCCTGATGTCCACATGCAAATTGGCCATGGCTACACACTTCTACTTCACCAGCGTTCTTTTGTAATACCCTTCAGGCCAGACAAACACAGATTTCATAAAAGCCAGGCCATGAAAAACTGCATAATTACAAAGTTTATATTTGTGTATGTGCCTAACACTTCCCCTTTCATCCTTTAGATGACTTTCCACATATTCATGTGAAAATTAATATCTATTAGTATGAATTAATTTGGGAGTAATAGTAATTATTATCAATCCTTATTAATTGATAATTAACATTAATTAACATTAAGTTGATAATTTGAGAGAAAAGGAAATTAATTGTACTTACGTTTCCAAATATTTAAAATACTATATAGTGCGGAGGGCCACACAGGTTGCCCATGGAATGGAGCTCTTGCCCCCCAACCACTGTGGCATTCCACCCCCTGCTGTAATGGCTCTTTAATGGCTGTCACTGCCTGCTTCCTGCAGTACTGCCCAATCATGAATGTGTCTTGGGCACTAAAAATGAGATGACAAAATAAAATTTCACTAAAGGCCATTGATATGTGATAGCTTTTTTATATTTGCTCGGCTCTTAAAAATTGCCTATGCATTGTATAAAAGCTGGCTTTACTTTTGAAAAGATTTATTTATTTGAAAGGAAGTGTTTCACAGAGATGGAGAGAGTGAGAGTGAAAGAGAGAGAGAGAGAGAGAGATTCCTTCCATCCACTGGTTCACACCCTAAATGGCTCCAATGGCCAGGGCTTGGTCAGGCAGAATCCAGAAGCCTGATTTCCATCTTGGTCTCACTCTTGGGTACAGCGGCCAAATGACTTGGAGCATCTTGCACTGCTTTCCTAGGACCATCAGCAGGGAGCTGATTCCGAATTGGAGTGGCCAAGACTCAAATTGGCACCCATATGGGATGCCAGCCTCACAGATGGCAAATTAACCCACAAAGCCACAACTCCAGCCTGCTAACCCTAGTTTTGAAAGCATACATTTTAATTTATTATTGATTCTCATTTTAGTTGAAAGAGAGATAGAGAAAGACAGAAAAATATTTTCTTTCCACCGGTTCACTCCCCAGATGCTGATAGCAGCAGGGGCTGGACAAGGTGGGAGCCAGGAGCCGAGAACTCCATCCTGGGCGCCATGTAGGTGGCAGTGTTTCCAGGATTTGACCATAATATGCTTCCGCTCAGGGTTTTCATTGACAGATTCTGGAATGTGAATCAAAGCTAGGTCTTCAGCTTCCAGCAAACCAATATGGGATGTGGCGTCCAAAGAGGCATCTCAACAGCTGTTCTCACATCCAACCCCAGTTTTAAATTTTAGATTCTTATAATTCTGAAGGGCTAACATAACACCGCTCCTACATCTTACCTGTCCTTTTTTTCTTTTTCAGCCAGTTACTGAAATATCTTTTTTGTCATTTCTGGTGGGAATGTTAGATAACGCAATTCCAAAATATGAGCAGCTTTCAGAATCAGTAAGTTGCAAAGATTAGTCTGAGAAACTAAACTTCAAAAGTAGGTTTTAAAAAGAACAGTTTTTTAGATGTATTAATTAATTAATTTTGGAAGGGGAGGGAGAGAGAGAAAGAGAGAGAGGTCTCACCTATCCATTGGTTCAATCCGCAAATGCTTGCAATGGCCCTGAGCTGGTAGCAAAACCAGGATCCAGGAACACAATCAGGGTCTCTCACATGTGTGGCTGGGACTCAGCTGTTTGATGATGCATCCCAGGGTCTGCAGTAGCAAGAAGCAAGGATCAGCAGCTTGAGCTCATTATTGAACCCAGATTCTCTGACATAGGATGTGAGCATCTTAAAAGTTCTCTTAACCACTTAACAAAACCTCTAAACAAAACCGCCATCCCAAAAGGCTAAATATTCCTGGGCATTTCTCATTATTTTCCTAAATTTCTATTTAATTTCAATTCTGTCTGTCTTGTCTCTCTAACAAACTGGAAATTTCTTAAGGTCAGCATCCTTAGATTTTACCTTTTTCTATTGTAGAGCTTTCGTGGTCGCTTCGGCAGCACATAAACTATTGTAGAAGTTTCTTTACTGGGGACTTAACAACAATGGTGAACTGCACATTATATTATTTTTTTTCATGTATTTATTTTTAATGGTGAGAGAATGCTAACTGCCATCTTCTGGTCCACTCCTCAAATATCCGTAATAGACAAGGCTTGGCCAGGCCAAAGCCAGGAGTCTGGCACTCAATCTGGGCCTCTCACATGAGTGGCAAGGACCCAGTCACTTGACCCATCATTTGCTATCCCCCAGGGTACACATTAGTAGGAAGCTATAATCAAAACCAGAGCCAGGACTCTAACTTGCACACTCTAGCATTTGATGTAGGTACCCAAGCAGCGTCTTATCACTGTGCCAAATGCTCTGCCTTAGAACCTTGAAATTATTTCATTTTATAACTTATAGAGGTAAATTAGTAGATACCATTTTAAATGACATAAAGAGTGCTAAATCTTACCTTAGTCTACTGAATACATATTCACAGATTACAAACCCTTAGTGGTTAGTATGGGGCTTCTAAGATCGGACTCCACACTCTGTGATGTGGTGTCATTATTTCACAGTTGAATTTTTACTTGTGGGGATAAGGAAAATGTGCCTTTCTACTACTGCAGGCATTCTCACATAAGAGGCACACATGGGCAGGGCTTCTGACATGTTCTGCTTCCTGTGCTGATCCTTCAAGGTGTATCCTGTGTGCTCAATTGATTTCTGCAAGACAAATTGATGATTTGAGCCAATGCAGAGTCCTGGTAAGCACTGCGTGGAATATACATGGACTAGCTTATAGTAACATACATTAGTCACAAAACCTAGTTTTGGTGATAGCAAATTGCTTATTAAAGGATATAGGATCTACGCCAAAAGATACAGTATGAATACTAATGAACTAAAGTTCCTAAAGAAAGTTGTCAGGTTATGATATACAGCTGTGAGGTTAAAGTGACTGGAATAGGGAAAGCAAGCATGCCGGGTATTACTTAATACACAGGTTCTATCTGACTCAGAGAAAATAGTCTAAAGTGATAAATAGATTGTGGAATATAGAGATAGTCGGGGTCAGGCTGAAGAAACTGAACAGGGGCTGTCATTGTGCAGCAGCAGGCTAAGTTGCCCCCTGCAACAAGGGCGTCTCATATCAGAGTGCCGGGTTGAGACTCAGCTGCTCTGCTTCGGATCTACCTCCTGCTGATGTGCCTGGGAAGGCAGCAGATGACAGCCCAAGTGCTGCTGTCGAGAAAGGATCAGAACATCAAGAACATGCAATCAAAGCTGCTGTGAGACAACCCACAAGAGGTGTTAGTCTGTTCAGCAGACAAGCCACCCAGACCATGAACTCAGAGAAAAAACATGTGGCGAGAAGCAGATTGACCAGGAAGAGCCTGTCCAGACACAATCCTCCAAGGTAACATCTGCTTCCCTGAGCTTCCAAGGTCTAATGTCAGCGATAGCCATCAGTCCCAGACTTCTACTAAGGGGCAGCATCCCATCCAGGACCTGCCCGCTAGAGCCAGACAATCTGGCCCTGCTCTGCACACTCATACTGCTAGGCCACGCTTTACTGTCTGAAACCATGGCTCACAGGCAAATCCTGCCTCAGAAGCTGCCCCACTCATACAGCCCTGCCCACCACAGCCACAACCCCACACTAGGCCTGGTCCTCCCTAGCCAAAGCATTCAGGGAAGACCGGTGCTCAACAGGAACCCTTTCCCTACCTGAATCTATCCCTATACTGAATCCTGCTGCTCTTCCTGGGTCCACCTTTGGAAGGAAGTCTTCCAGAGTTCCTCAAACTCTCCTGACCTGGAGAGCTTACATCTTGCTTCCCATCCTGGTGATGCCACCTGCATGAATACCTCATCATCCTCATCTCCGGGCACATTCTCCCTTCTCCAGCACGGGAAATGTGGTCAGAGCTTTTCCTCCCTACTTACATCTCCTGACCTGAGCCCCGCCCCCACCACCACTAGGTCTTCTGTCTTGGGCTCCCCTTCCTCTTACCATGTTTTGTTTGGCCTGAGCTCCAGTTCCATGCCAATCATCCCTAGAGTTGGGAACACTTTGATGCTGGAGTTGCTGGCTGAGTCCTGCCTATCTTGGAGAACATGCCCAAATACACTGAAAATTCGTGCCTTTACCATCTGTGTCGTGACCCTCCTTGACCCTCCAAGACTCAAACAAGGAACTCATGCCCACCCACTGACCTGAATCAGCTGCCTGCCTGCCATTACCAGTGATGTTCACATTACTTCTGGTAGACAGTAACCAACATTATGTGCAGTATCAAGTCCTCCATCCCCCAAGACTCCACCGCTCAGCATTTATACACTGTTGGCCCTTGATTCCAGGGCCCCTGCTTCCTCAAAAGGGTCTGTATTGACAGCTGAGCTTAGGTTTCCTTTTTCCACATTGTATTTTATACAATGACATGTTAATGAATAAGGTTTAAAAGCTCCATTTTTTAAAATATAAAATACTTTTATTGAGGCCCCCCAAGATAATTTTATGTCATAATCATAGGGGTAAAAAAAAAAGTAGCATGCTATGTGACTTTCGAGAATGGAGAAAAAAATAAAAGCATATATCAGCAAACATTTGGTGCCTCTATTTGAAATGGAGTTCTGACCATGAAATTCTCATTTAGACACTTCATACCCAGCAAATCACTTAGCAAAGGTGGTTTTCAACTTGGGGCAGAGTTAGGCAGAGGTTTCCAGAGAAAAAGAGGGATGATGGATGTATCCAAAGTGAGGAAGAGGTGGGGCATGATAAATGTGTGTGTGTGCACACATGCACATGCATGCATGTGCCCGTGCAGGAGAAAGAGAACACAGAAACACGTGCAGAGTTAGGCAGAAGACTCAATCAAGAAGGTGGAAACAGAAGGGGCCAGAAGAGTCTGGGAAAGTCTCAGTTTGTCGAGCAGAACAATATTAATGTGTTGGGAAGAGGGACGCCTGGGGTCTCTAGGTACTGGGGGAGGGAGCAGGGTGAGTGATTTAAGGTTAATGATTGACATTGGACAATGGTGAGATATTACATGTAAAAATACTTCAATGGATAATACCAATTTTAAAAACAGTTATGGTTGTGATTGTGAGCATATATGGGAGTATGCATGGGTGGGGGAGTGGTGGGTGTGGGGACATGTTTGGATAGAATTGTGTGGGCACACACCATACTGTGAACATGTTACATATTTCTACATTCTGAGTTTTCTTCCTTGAGTATACCTCTACTTGTTGATAAGATGCAATTTCACTGTTTTAAAAAAGTTACGTTGTGGAGACTTGGTAGCAGACCATGTTTCAATGGATATAGTGAAAAAATTATATAAATAAAGCATTACAAGGAACTCCCTCTCCTCCTTCCCCATATTTCTCACTTCTTTGCTTTTCTGATATGTGGCCAATTGACAGTAGATCTGCACAAAAGGTCTTTAGTCCTGAGCCCTATGGAGCTGTTCAGTTTATTGTCATGCTGCTTTTGGTGGAAGAACTAAGAGCCTACAGGGACAATCAGATGAGCCCCCAGGGTGCAAAACCATGGGACTTCTGTAGAATATGTGCCAGGTACCCTAATTGCCTAGGGATGCTTCCAAGGCCAGTGAGGTCTTACATTCACAATCCTCTCTAGGGGAGGAAGAGTTGTGTCTCAAGTGTGCACAATCTTAGGCGCAAAAGGGGGTCAGGTGGCCACTGTTGTTGAGAGCTCTGTTTGTGGAAGTAGTAGGTTGAGATGCCTTCAGGATTAGGTGTGAAGCACTGTATGTTGTAGGACATACCTGGCCGTGAGAAGAGGAGGTTCAGGGTACGGGGAGGGACTTCTATTTCTACTTTTGTAAAGGTTGTTAGTGGAAATATATATGTCATTAGCTGTGTAAAAGAGATAGATACCCAATACTGTGTATTATTGTGTATTAGCAAAAGATGTTTAACAAGCCAAGGAGAATGTATTGTTTGCTCACAATAACATCATGAATATTGGGATTTGTGATGAATTAGGAGTCATTGTAGATATTCAGGGCTAGGAAAGGGGCTCAGGTAGTGTCGTGTTGAAGACAGATTCCCTTTTGTGAAAACCATAGATATTGAAGGGGCTTCATTCTGAAATCTAGATATTAAGCTCAGAGGGACATTGAGGAAAATCTCGTTTTTCAATAATACTTAAAGCAATGTTTTTCTATCTGAAACACAACAAGAAAGTGTAGCTATGCTGTAAACTCCAAGGGAAAGTGAATGCACAACATGGGTTTTGATCAAAATGTGCTGTATGTTTTGATATCCTTGAGGAGATAGGAAGTATCAGAAGGGCACCAACTTGTATGTATGAAGGCAGGTGGGAAGACAAGGAGAGTCATTTTGGAAGGCGGTGGCTGCCATGTGGACGATCAGGTGGATAGTAGGAATGATGTTGGAGAGACTAGAAGAGGAGAGGAGGATGCAAAAAAGAAAGACAACAAAAATGGTGAGGTTAAGAACCCAATGCGGGGACCTTAGGTTTCCTGTTTCAGCATCTTGAATAGAAGCTGACTACCTCCTGACATGTTCTTCTTCCGGCATACCTGAGAATGTTTCCAGTTTCATGATGTCATCCACGTCTATACATTCCTAGATGAGTCTGGTAAGATCTCAGTTGGAACGGATTTCCATTCAGAATCAGTATTATACTTTTGACTGAGAATTACAAACCAGGATTGGATACCTTGAAGTTTGTCCGCTGTATTAGTCATGAGAAAGACAAAAAAAAGATCAAAACATCCTTTTCATGTTGATTCAAGATTAATATTTTTGATGTGTTTACAAAGAACAGCAATTAAGTTGCCATTAGAAAGGTCTGCACCCCATAACAGAGTGCTTGGAATTGAGTTCCATTTCCACTCTGCATCCCAGCTTCCTGCTAATGTGTACCCTGGGAGGCAGTAGGTGACATCTTCCGTACCTAAGATTATGCCACTCATCTAGGAGATTCAGATTAAGGTTCAGGCTCCTGGATTTCACCTGGTCCAAGAGAGTTAACCAGAGGTTGGGAGATGTACTCTCGCTCTTGCTCTCTTTGTCTCCCTCTCTCCTACAAACACACACACACACACACACAGGTAAAAAAATAAAAAATAAGTAATTTTTAAAAAGTCCTGGAAGCTGGCATTAATACCTAGGTGAAGACAGTGGGGTGCAGTGTGCAGTCAGTTCTTCATCTGAGTCATGGTAACATATTGTCAAGGTTTTCTAAAAAGTAAAAATCTCATATTTTAAAAATAAACAAGTTTGTTAAAATGGATATCGCAATAACATGATCCTCAATTTTGAACAGAAAGATTTCAGAGAGGAGAGAAAAAGCAGGGTGTTGTATGCAGAGATCAGGAAATATGGGGCTGTGGAAAGATATGGGAGAGATGTAATCTTCAGGGGAAGTTCTTGAAACTTAACAAACTGTGACAATTAAAGTAACAGAAAAGTCTCAGCAGGGAGCGCTGATGGGAAGGCACATGAGGTATGGGTCTGGGCCTGAAAAGAGCAGGCAAATTACACCGTGACAATTCACGTAGAGTTTATGGCGAGCTCTTTGAGCCCTGTATAAAATACTCCAAGACCAAAGCCTGATCCTCAGTGTCAGGAAGGACATTGAGGGAGATGATTGGTTCAGGAAAAGCTAGCTCCCAGGATAACCCGACAGTAAGCACATGGGTCATGGGACTTCCAGTCATGGGGAGAACTAGCAGGGTATGCATGAATGGAGCTTGCAGGCCTCCCAGAGAAGAACCCAGCAGGAAATGCAGGGATACAGGTAGTGGCCATCTTAGGGATGTTTGGGCAGCACACATGGATCCAGGATGCAGTCACACTAGGGGAAGAGATGGTAGGAACTGCATGAGTAGAGGACAGATCCAGAATAAGGAAAGTATGGCAGGTAGTGCCACAGTACAGCATGCAGTCAGCCTAGGGGATGGACAGGAAGTGCACATGGTGGAATTTTCATTCATGCAGCAGGAAATGACGAGTTAGAGGGAGTATAGAGCCTAGAGGGGGAGCTTGCAAGAGATTTACATGTGGAAGGCACAGATGGCCTAATGCAACTTAAACAGGAAGCTCTGGGTGGAGAGAGCATCTACCTTCCACAGCAGACATCAGGAGAGGCACGGGCAAGAAAAGCTTTCCACCCAGAGAAGGAATGGGCAGGAGATGTATACACAGAGGGCCCAGCCAGGTTAGCTATGGTCTGACAGGAAGGTCATGCATAGAGAGCATTCCTAACCCAGAGGAGAACTCTAAACTGGGTACATGGATAGAGAGGACACCTAAAATAGGCAAGCTGATGGCAAGAGCTGCATGTGCAGAGAGGCCATGCAACCTAGGGGAGATTATTATACGTGCATTGATGCAGCCAGCTCAGGAGAGGTACTAGCAGGTGTCACTGGATGGAGGGAACATTCAGCATGGGGGAGGGGACATGACAGGTGATCCATGAGGGTAGGGTGCAGCATCATAAGGAGCATGAGGTGGAGGTGTACGAGTGCAAGGTGCAACCCATCTAGGGGATCACTGACAGGAGAAAAGGGTGCAGGCAGCCATTGAGACACTATGACAAAATTCATGGCGATAGAGAGTATCTGACGTCAGGAAGGACGTGGGAGGAGGTAAACCGGTATGCAGTCAGATGAGGACAGGAACCTGCAGGAAACATATTGACTCAGAGCACAAACAACTTATCAGTAGGATTGGGAGAAGGTGTATTTTCCATGAATCCATCTAGATAGTCCAGACAGGAGATCTTGGACGGATAGAGCATCGAAGACCACACAGAGAACAGCAATAGAGATAGTCACAGTGGGAGCACCTTGCCTAAAGGGATGCCCAGCAGGAGGCACTGATGCAGAGTGCACTCACACCAGCATCTGGGAGGAAGTACTGCAGACATGATTCAGCGGTTTTCTGGGGAATATAGCAACAGGCACCTGTATGGAAATCATGTGGTCTAGGGATGGACAGCAGATATGCACATTTGGAGACTGCAGCCAGCCTAGCCTACGTGCTAACAATAAGTGAACGAGTGAGTGAACCATTCTGCCTAGAGAAGGACTCAGTTGGAGATGAATAAGTGAATGCTGAGCCACCTAAGGGAGTTGTAACAAGGTTGATGGGAAAGGTGCCCTCATCAGAGATTTGCAGAGACAGAGACATCCAGAGACCTTTTCCTTTCAACTTGACAAATGTCAGCCATGGGACAAGAGGAAAAAGATAGGTAATGAAAGTCCCCAGCACAAATTCCAAATACCTATGCTTCTCTCATAGGGCATGGGATCTTCCACAGGACTGACCTGCAAATTAGGCAACCCAACAAAAGGAGTGATAAACCAGAGTCTGTGTTTTCTTCACCCAGTACTGAACAGATCTCTGCAAACTAGCATTTAAGAGAGATATTCAAATGGACAGACCATAAAACAAATTCTTACCACATGATCAAGCAACTGCTCCTTACATTAAGAAATTGAAAACACGTGTTCACACAAAAGATTGTCCATGAACGCTCCTGGTAGTGTTAATGATAATAGCCAAAATGTTGAAAATCTCAAACTTCCATCAACTGAAACATGCATTAATAAATTGGAATGTATCTATATAACAGACTCTTTTCTAGTCATTAGAAAAGATAAAGTACCAATAAACATAAGAATGTGCTTGAACCCTGAAAACATTCAACTAAATGAAAGCAGACAGATACAAAATACCATACATATTATGGTCCCTTTAATATTGTTGTCTCACACAAGCAAGCTGAGAGATACAGAAATAGATGAATGTTTGCCAGAGACAAGTGAATGGGAAGAAATTGGAGTGTGGGTTTTCATTTTAGGGTGATGAAACTATTCAGGAATCTATTACTGACAACTATTTCATTGGGAACACACTAAAAAGACACTGAATTGTACTCTGGAAATAATTATAATGGGTTATTTTGTTATGTGAACTTTACATTATTTTACATTAGTAAAATAAAAAAGAAAGAAAAAAATTCCTAACCATGGTTCTCAAACATGGGTAGTACATTACCTGTAAAAGGACCAAAACAAAACAGGACCACTGAATTTGAAGAGAGGAAAACAAAAATTATAAAACAGCCAAGAAAATACTCTTGACGCATTGGATTTGCAGAGAAGAGGCAAGGTAGACTTAACCGGGCTTCAAATGTGCGTGTAGTACGTTCAGTCACTGCGGTTTACACTCTAGAACAGGAGAATCAAGTGGACACTGATCTGTGTGTCCTGTGAAACAGGCGATGACAACTACACAAAGATAACATCATGGCAGTGATACAGGCATGAACACGTTACAATAGTTATCCCAAAGGAGAGAGGCACACACTATTACCAGTTCCATGGAGAATCCAACTGATCAGTGTTATTGAATGAACATGGACATAGAGGCAAAACCTTGTTTGGTTGCTCTGTGAGAGAGCACAGTGGGCCTCTTGCTGGAGGTGACTCACGTCTGTCAGTGCCCTGCGACTTGCAAAGGGATGTAAAATAACTCAAAGGCAACCTAGGCTACCATCAGGCAGTCACCCTGGGCCAGTTTCCTGAAGACAGGGCCATTTTTCCACCAGGAGATCATTTTGGAGGCGAATGCTAAAGTCAGATCAAAAGTGAGCACTTTCTCAAACGCAGGGGGTGGGCTCATGCAAACAGACTCCCATCGCAGCCATTTGCAGGCTTGCGTCATCAGGGCGCACTGGTCCCCTGTGACGTCACAAGGACTGAGGCGTCACAAAGGCTGCTCCCTAGCCAATGAGGGACACGGTGGGCGGGACTAAGCACTGGCATCTTGAGAGGCCCAAGCCAGCAGGAAAATCAAGCTGAGCCGATTGGGTCCCCAACCCCAGCAACCATCATGCCCGGGAAGAAACCCAGTAAGAAACCCAGCAAGAAAGCCGGCAAGCGCAGGAAGCCGAACGTCTCCCGCTCTACCAAAGCCGAGCTGCAGTTCCCCGTGAGCCGCGTGGACCGCCACCTGCGCCAGGACCGCTACGCGCAGCGCCTGAGCTCCTCCACGCCGGTGTTCCTGGCTGGTGTCCTCGAGTACCTGACGTCCAACATCCTGGAGCTGGCTGGCGAGGAGGCCCACAAGAACAGCAGGGTACGCATCACCCCGGAACACGTGAAGAAGGCGATCGAAAACAGCGAGCACCTCAGGGACCTGTTAGAGGAGGACCCCGAGCCCCGGGATGAGGAAGTGGCCCAACCCGAGGAGAAAGAGTGAGGCCTGAGGCCAGCGCCTGGCTGCACTGCACCCGGGGCCTTGCCCAGCCCCCAGACTCCCATGGAGGAGGCAGCCGTCAGCGCGTGCCAATAAAGTGTTCAGTTGATTCCACGGATTCTGAAGTCCTCTTTCTGTCACTCGGAGCACGGGTGCCTGTGAAACACCCGGAGGGTGGAAGGGGCGGTCGGGAGGGGACTTGGAGTCGGGGATTTCAGACAAGCCGTTCCAGTGGTGCCCATGGGCCTACAACTGTGGCCCTGGTGGGAGGATCTGGCTGGCTGGGGTGGAGGGCAGAGGGAACTTCCTCGCTGGTTCTGAGCAAGGAAGGTGGTGGGAGGCCAGGAAGCTGGCCTGGGGCCCCCTGGTCTGTGGAACACACTGCGTGATGTTGGGAACCGAGACGGAGCTGGAGGCCAGAAGTGGTGCAGACTTCCCTCGTGATGGAGGAGGCCAAAGTCAGAGGGTGAAGGCAAGGGGTGTCGGGCGGAAGGGTGGCACACTGGTTGACGTGAGCTTCATGGGACAGGGGCTTCCCATGAAGATAAAGAGTATGGAGAAACCACAGGAAATAGACAAAGCAGGGGTTATGGTCAGCTTGATTCCACTTATTATTTATTGATGCCCTGCCTCATTCCAAAAGGAGTTAGCGACGGGATTACTAGCTAGTGTTTCTATGCTTTGTGGACTCTATCCTTCTGCCCTCCTATGAACTCTGATAAATCAAGTAGTAATCATATGTAAAAGCTTTCTCTGCCTAAGATGTGTAGTTCAATCAGTTCTTAATGGAAATGAAGAATTTCTAAACTGACTTGTTTTAAATTGTTTTCTACTATAAACATAACTACTTCTCAGATGAGACACCTAACCTCTCTCTGAGCATGGATGTCACAGAAGATAGACTTACCAGGGGCTGACTACCTGCTTGGAGAAGGAAGTGTCCACTCTGTCCCTGCTGATGGACTCAAGTGCACACAATGGTCGGAAACACTCTCATAGGCTGTTTCAAGTTACAGATCGCTGTCACGTCAAGTGTTGTAGCCATCTGACCCATTGTCTGTGCGTGTCCATCCTCACTTGAGGTTTTCACTGTTCCTTGCATCCGTGATGGCCACCCCCTGCTGCCTTTGGTCTTCCACACGGGGCTGGGCAGAGCCTGCTCCATTGCCTCCCACAGTGGGTCAAAGGACCTGCATTCGAGATCCCAGTTCACCACTTTCTGGCCGCGTGGTCCTGGGCCTTCACCTCTTCCCCTACGCAGGTTTCCTGGTGTATAAATTGGGCAACACGAGGCCCTCCTCCTCTGATTTTGTAAGGACTGAGTCTACTTGTACCTGTAAATGGCTTCATCACACCACGTGTGGCACAGGGCAGCCTTGGTGAGCGGCTGCTCTGCCTTCCTCCCTGACCCCAGGTGCTCAGACATACTTCCCAAGAAGACAGGGGTGGAGAGACAAACCAGGCAGTCGGCACCTGGCTTCCTCACTCGTTCCGGGGGCCTCATTCTCTGCCTTGTCTAAGCAGAAGGACCTGGCTTGCTCTCCCCGTAATTCACAGGGGTGTGCCAGGAATGAAGGAAATAGTGCCGGGTTTCTGGTAGGGCTCTTGGGACATGTGTTGTATAAATCCAAGGAATCTTTCCCGTCACCTCAAGCCCACTGGCCCTCATTGTTAAGGTTTCTACCACACATTTGTGATTCCTACACTCAACACTCCCAGCCTTACCGAAGCTCAAAGCTCCTCCCCTGTTCATCTGAGGAGCAATCAGGGCTCTCCCAGAAACTACAGGTACCGGTGACCCCATGCTGGCAGGTGCACTGCACCCCTCCTCTCTCAGAAGTGAAGCATCTGTGTTCCCTGGACATGAGGACACATATTGCAGCATCCTTCAATGAAAACTGAGTGCCTCTAGGATGGGAAACGACAGGGAATTAACAACGATGCTCACATCCTGACAGGTTGCTTCCATAATTCTCTGATGCTGAAAAATCATTTAGTTTGCATATACCTGTCAATCAAGAAGACATATCCAAGGAATTATTACATCATGGGAGAAGCCAGAATAGGTTGGCGATCCATGTCAAACAAGGAGTTTTTGTGTGCTCAGATGGTCACCATATAGTCTGTGCAATTGTCAGCACATATGGTCATGGTGACTCCTGTACGAAACCAGGCTTCCTCACCTCTTTCAGACTCTGAGACCTGAAGTGGATTCAAAAGTTGAGCTAAATGAGGCCCCGTGGCCAAGCCCTCTGCAGCATCAGAGAGCATGGGTGGATCAGCAGAGACACTGCTGTTACTTTAACCATTGGGTTCAGCTGCCCTTGTGGTTTTCACGGGAATATAGGGCCATAACTAGCCAAGCATCCAGCACCCTAAACAATCTGCTAAACTCAAGATGCAGAGAGAGAATTGGAGGCTTTGGAAGGCGTTATCCACCCACACTTAGGTGGAGTGGGGGGGAAATTGTGAGGAAGAATTCCCTTCAGTCTGGGCCCTCTCGGCTAAGCAACATTGATGATCTGAGTTCTATTGGCAGAGGGGAAGCTAAGACCCAAGTGAGCAAGGACAGAGGCTGAGGAGGGCGTGGCTTCCAGCCAGGTCTGTGATCACAAACTCTGCCAGGGTGGGCCAGTTCCAGCACAGGTCACCACAGCAGAAAATATGTGTGAGAAGAAATGAGCCCAACAGGTAATTTGGAAGATAAAGTCAGGCAGTGTTGGCATGAATGAGATGCCTGACCACTAGGCTGTTCTCTCACAACCAGAATCCTTTGAGAAGAGAGGCATTTTGAAAGCCCAGGTTCACCCTCCCTCGCATGTGAGAGATCTTGCTGAATGGAAAAAGGGAGACAGTCCAACTCTTTAGAAAGGGCTGGTAGAGCCTAAAATAGGACTGTGGAACGAGGAGTCCTTTTGATCCCCATAAATACATTATTTTCTAATGCACAGATTACAAAACAATAGCTCACACACCTAATCTGGATATCACACACGTTTGCCAGACCTATGTAGACATTTTAAAGAAAATCAATGAGTGGGTGACATTTAAAAATCCAGGATTTTTACTGAATACGTAGATTTCTTTCTTTTCTTGATAAATTAACTATATGGGCATAGGCATAGTGACAGCTCAGGATGACACGATGTTTTCTCATTGAGACCAAAATACTGACCAAGTGTTTACTATGCCCCTCAGAATATCTGCATCCCACATCAGAATACCCAAGTTTGAGTGCTTGCTACACTTCCAATCCCAGTGCATCTGCGAGGCGACAGCTGATAGCTCAAATACCTGGGTCCCTGCCATCCATAAAGGAGCCATGGATTGAGTTCCTGGATCTTGACATGGCCCTAGCAATCATGGGCATTTAGTGGAGTCAGCCAGAGGATGGAAGATCTCTATTTCTCTGTCACCTTATCCTCCAAATAAAATGAAAATATTCTTTTAAAAAAGACCAACATCTCTGGTTTGCCACTGTCCTCATCCCTTTTGATTGTGTTTCATGTCTAATTGCCTTTACTTATTTATAGGAACTTCCAAAGCTACTACAGATGCTTGACTTTATTGCTTTCATCATGAATTAATTTCTACCCACTATTTTCAGATAATCACTCTTCACATTTAATGAAATAGTACAGTGGAATACTTCTCACACTGCCTTTGGTGTGGGCCAGCACTTTCTGGTTTTGTTGTTATTGTGATGTTGCTCAATTTAACTGTGAATTAATATGTGAGGGCCGGCGCCATGGCTCACTTGGTTAATCCTCTGCCTGCAGCGCCAGTCCTAGTTCTAGTCCTGGTCGCTCCTCTTCCAGTCCAGCTCTCTGCTGTGGCCCAGGAAGGCAGTGGAGGATGGCCCAAGTGCTTGGGCCCTGTACCTGCATGCTATTATGCCTCCTTATGCGTGTGCCTCTATGGCAACCAACGTCATGGTAACCATAGGCCAACTTGCTTGGCTCGCTGCTCATGAGTCTGTTATGTAACTGGCTCCAGGCCACTGCTGTCTGTAAGCCCATATAAGTAACTGGGGGCACGATTAGATGTGGCTGCTTGTGGACGGACGTGACACATGGACACAGCTATGTGTGGCTCTATGTAGATGTCTCTGTGTGTGTGTCTGACCACTGCCAGGGACACAGAGGCAGAGATCTTCTGTGGTTCCACCCTCACTGGGGTCCAGTGGTTGTTCCTTGTGCATCTTCTCACTGCCACTGTCAGGAAAGGAGATATAAGCCCACAAAAAGCTCAGAGTTCTTCTCTGACCTGTCGGAAGTGAAATTGCTCGTCCTGGGTGCTAAGCCATGGACACACAAAATCAAGCTGAGGGTTCAGATCCAGTGATTTTTCCACTCTTCTATTGCTATCCACAGATATCAAGTCATAACTTTGTCAATGTTATGTTATTACTAAAATTAATTTTTTGACAGCAGAGTTAGACAGTGAGAGAGAGAGAGAGAGAGAGAGAGAGAGAGAGAGAGAGAAAGGTCTTTCTTTTCCATTGATTCACCCCCCAAATGGCTGCCACGGCCGGCGCACTGCACCAATCCGAACCCAGGAGCCAGGTGCTTCCTCCTGGTCTCCCATGCGGGTGCAGGGCCCAAGGACTTGGGCCATCCTCCACTGCACTCCTGGGCCACAGCAGAGAGCTAAACTGGAAGAGGAGCAACCGGGACGGAATCCAGCACCCCAACCAGGGCTAGAACCCGGTTGCTGGCGCTGCAGGTGGAGGATTAACCTATTGAGCCGTGGCTCTGCCTACTAAAATTATGGATCTGTACTGCTTTTTGGGCTTAGGCAAATGTCATTGGCCTAGCCTCACTGATGCAGCTCCCAGTGGGAAAGCTCACCTCACTTCCAGGACACAGTCCGGGTGCTCAGGACCCAGGGATGTGCTTCTTGAATGGCCCTGACTCGACTTGCAGGCTTGTGTGGGCTCCATCCTGAGCCCACCATGCTAAGTACAGACCTGGCTCAAATCTGCATACACCTACACCTAACGGAAGCCAACAGGTAGATGGGGAAGGTGGTAGTTATTATACAGAGTACAAAAAATGTAGCATATATGAATGAAATTGACATCATGAGATTTGATTGTTTATAGCCCTTGTCTATACTCTTGAGGAACAGTGGTTTTTCTCCCGACTACTGTTTGAATTATTTATTTAATGGAGGATTAAGCTTGTGATTAGGAAGCAATATGTGACACACCCAAAGTGAGAGACAACATAATATGCTCATGTTACAGCTAATAGATCAGTTTGGATAAAAGAAAATCTCTGCATGACAATGAGGTAGAATAGCTATGTACACTATAGAGAATATTACTTCCTACCACTCAATTTGTTGTTTTTAAATTGATGTTGAATTTAATTATTTAATTAGTTTTATTCACTTATTCAACAGATATTATTGTATATTTCGTAGATGTCATGTAAGCGGTGCTAGGGTGTGTTCAAATTTTATTTACTTGCATTTTCTTTATTCATACTTTCCCTTGTGACCCCTTAGTGACATCTTAAAAATACCTTGGATTGATTTGAGGACATAATAAGATTATGATTTAGATCTTCAAGTGTTACTACAGCTTCACTCTTATAAAAAATAATCTAATATGAAACTTCTGTTTAAGAGGTTGTATGTCAGACAGATGTTTAGCCTAATGATTAAGATGTCCATTAAGATGCCCACATCCCACATTGGAGTGCTATGTTCAATTCCCATTTCCCTCCCCTGACACCAGCATCCTCCTAATAGGGATCCTGGTGATGAGTCAAGTGGTTGGGTTCCTGCTGCCCACGTGGGAGATCTGGATGGTGTTCATGGTTCTTGGCTTTGGCTCCAGACCAGCCCCAGCAGTTGCAGGCATTTGGGGAGTAAACTGGTGGATGTCCACTTAACTCCAAACAGGCATTGTTTATTATCATGCATACCATGTCCTGTAGTGGAAAAGAAAACTTAAAACAGGCCTTCTATAGTAATTGCAGAGTTGAAAAAATAATACCTCTGCCTAAGATTCGACCCTTATATATTTGTTTTCTTCCTGGAATGCAGTTTCCCTTGTCTTTACCTTGTTAAGTCCTCTGGACTTTAAGGGTTCAATTTAAGTATCACTTCTGTAGAGAGGACCTCATTGACAGGCTGGCCAAATTAAATTCCTTTGCTGCATATTCCTTTGGTACCTTGTGTTTCCCCATTCACAGCAATAAACATAATTGTTTCCAGGGGAGATACATAAGCCTAAATTTCCAGAACCTACCACCATGTAGGTGCTAAGTAAATTTTCATTTAGAACTTTTTAGACTTAACTAGAGACTCCTAAAGGAAAATTTAATAAAATTCTTCAAATATAAGAAATATTAATTCAATTGTAGTAAAACCAATGGGGAAAAAGAAAGCAGATTTGAAATAAAGCATAGATAAATAGTGAGTCTTACTATAAGAAATACAACCCAATAAAGGAATGACAGTTAGCTTTGCCTAAATTATCTCCATTAAGAAGAGGGAAGAAGGTCTTGAGAAATTTATTAAAATAGAAATCTCCCTTAGTGTAAATAGCTTATTCTTACTTTATTCACCTTACTGTATTCACCTCCCTTAGTGTATTTCACCTTGTGATATGATATAAGCACAACTATTTGAGAAAATATTTGTTATTGAAGTCAGATATATCTGATACAAGGACAGAAGGGATTTTTCTTTTTTAAATTTTTATTTAAGTTATACAAGTTTTATACATTTCATATACAGATTTAGAAACATAGTGCAACTCCCCACCCCCCATTCTCCCTCCTGTCCACATTCTGACTCTTCCTCCTTTCTCCTCCCTCTCGGATTTCTTGATTTTTATAATGACATTTTCAATATATTTAATGATTATAGGTTTTTAAATATGATCAAGAGTTATAGAACATTGTATAATTTTTTTCTTTGTAGAAATTTTGGTTCACTTAATACGAGCTTGCTACGATGTGTTAAGGACATAGTCTGTACTGTTTTGTTTAATGTCTCAAGTTAATCTGTGTCACCATTATAACTGAGTGCTATACTATTAATTCCTTGGAGAAAATATAAAATTAATAAAGTACATAATCTCTGCCTTTTAGAAATTTATATGTTTGACTTGATATTTGTATATATACATCCCGTGCTTATATACATACGTATCCCAGACACATACATATATATAGAAATCGATAGACAAGTGGAGGTGCACCAGTGTGTAATTTTAACCTTACAAAAGGTCAGTTCACAAAAGAATAATAGCAATATGTCATCAGCTAAAGGTCACTTACAGAGTATCCTACACAATGTGGGATATAATTGGGAGGTAGATGATAAAGAATGAATTCTTACAGAAACAAAAATAGATGTTCCCAAGCTCACACACTTAATCTTAGAAGAAAATCCATCATGCCTTCTCTCAAAATAAAATCTTCTCTTCTTTGAGACACATTTTTTACTTTTCACAAAACAGAATTTGGATACCTAAGCTCATTTAGAATTAACTAATCAGAATTTAATTGAAGATCCACTAATGAAGAGAACAGGAAGAGACATATGAATACTTAATAGAAAAAAAAAGCAGGAGAACTAAAAATGAATGCCTCGAGGTGTATATAGCAATCTATGGTTATCTTTTTACTTTAGGCTTCTTCACATGATGGCTAGAACTGCAATAAACTTACCCTAGCCTTTTGCAGGCTTGGCTGCATTGGAAGTTTACATTTTGCAGAGGATACTTGATATCAACATGCCTCATTTATCTTACCTTTTCCTTTCTCCTCCACCCAGTATGTTCTTTGGCATACCATACATTTTATGATTTCCTGGAAAGAGGTATAAATTTGTCTAAGTAGAAGTTCCAAAAGATTTCTCTGAAGGTCATGGATAAAAAATTACTAGGAAGAATGATAGATGAGATAAGACCTGAGACGAAGGCTACACGGACTCACCAATAACAAAAAATGGAACACTACTGATTATATTTCAACTGGTATAATTTAAGCTATACATTTTGCTCCCTTGAATTTTTGTTTGAGTTGGGGAATCTGAAATGAGACTCTCAAATAGGAACTCCAAAAATAAGTCTATTTTAATTAGGGTAATATTTTGTAACAAACTCAGTATGTAGACATTGATAATTGAATCAGATTATTTTCTTTTAAATATTTAAATCATTTGAAAGACAGAGTTATTTAGAGAAAGGGAGAGATGGGGAGAGAAAGTAAGACAGAAAGAGAGAGAGAGTTTCCAGCCACTGGTTAGCTCCCCAGATGGCCACAATGGCCAAGGCCAGGCCAGGCCAAAGCTAAGAGTCTGGAAATCCATCCAAGTCTTCCGCATGAGTACAGTGGCCCAAGTACTTGAGCTGTCTTCTGCTGCTTTCCCAGGTGCATTAGCAGGGAGCTGAATCGGAAGTGGAGTAGCCGGGACTCGAACAGGGTCCATATGGGATACCAGCATTGCAGGCAGCCGCTTTACCAGCTACACCAGAATGCTAGCCTCTGAATCAGATTGTTTTAAGATACTCAAAAGAATGTGGGGGCCGGTACTGTGGCAGCATCCCATATGGGTGCCGGTTCGTGTCCCGGCTGCTCCACTTTCCCATCCAGCTCTCTGCTGTGGCCTGGGAAAGCAGTAGAAGGTGGTCCAAGTGCTTGGGCCCCTGCACCTGCTGGGGAGACGCAGAAGAAGCTCCTGACTCCTAGCTTCGGATCAACGCAACTCTGTCCATTGCGGCCAATTAGGAAGTGAACCAGCAGGTGGAAGACCTCTCTTTCTCTGCCTCTCCTTCTCTCTCTCTGAGTAACTGGCTTTCAAATAAATAAATAAAATAAATAAATAAATAAATCTTAAAAAAAAGAATATGATGTAAATAATACATTCTCTAGGGATGTAATTCATGGAATCTACTGAAACTTTATTATAAAATCACTCCTTTTACAGCTTAAATTTAAGCTATGCTCAGGGCTTTCTATATGCTGCAGAAATAATGATTGGGGTCAATGCAACATCAAGTTGCACAATATAGGGCACATGTTAGGGAAAGAATAAAGGGCTTTGACAGAAGGCCTAGTATACCACAATTTGGAAAATTTCTTATCCTTTCCTCAGAGAGACACAATGTCCTGGGATATTCTGAAAGTAAGTGTTGTTAGAGTTTGAGTGGCAACATTGCTGAAAAGAGTGAATACACTGGCTATCCATGGGTTTAGACTTAGGAGAGTCGTGAATGTCTCAGAATGAAAAACTTCCCCAAACATCAGCAGCCTTTGCCATTTACCAAAATTTTCCTGACTCTAAGAGATAAGACAGAGAGCTGGCTATCATTCATCTTAGTATCAGGACATCAACAGGTTCTCTCTCTGAAATTCCTACAAAAAGCATTTAATGTATAGCTCAATGATTAAAGAGCCACTGCATTCTGATGTAGGGCACCAAGACCCATTTATTCAACAACATTCAGTTTGACTCCCCATAGGCTGAGGCAAAGAGCCTGACAATGAGGATATAAGAGTCTTGCTTTTCTCATACATGCTGACTATTTCCATGCCTCAAAAGAGTTCAGGGCATGAGCTTTACCAAAAGGCTAAATACATGCATTGGCTTTCATCCCAAAGTAGAATCATAAGAGTCAAGGTAGGGGGGCTGGTGTTGTGTCACGTTTGGTTAAGCCACTGCCTCCAGGCCAGCTCCCATATTGGAGCATATGTTCAAGTCTCCGTAGCTCCACTTCAAATCCAGTTCCTTGTTAATTCATCTGGGAAAGCACTGAAAGATGTCCTAAATATGTGGGCTCCTGCCACACACATGGGAGACCTGGAGAGAGTTCCAGGCTCCTGGCTTCTGCCTGGCCTGGCCCTGGCCATTGTGGTCACTGGGGAATGAACAGTAGATGGAATATCTCACTCTTTCTGTCTCCTGTTTCTCTCTGCTTTTCAAATAAATAAAATTAATCTTTAAAAGTATTCAAGGTAGTGCATTATTGGCATAAAAGGACATAAAAACAGATATATAGACCAGTAGAAGAGAACTGAATGCTTAGAAGTAAATCCAATCATATCCAGTCACCTAATTTTATACAGAGGTGCCAAGAACACACAGTGGGAAAGGACAGCCTGTTCAATAAATGGCATTGAGAAAACTGGATGGCTATATGCAGAAGAATGATAAGGCCTTTATTTTACACACACACAAAAAATCAACTGAAAATGAATTACAGACTTAACTGTAAGATCTGAAACCATAAACATTCTAGAAGAAAAGATAGGAGAAAGGTTATTTAACATTGACTTGAGCAATAAGTTTTTGGATATGACAGCAAAAGCCTTGGCAACAAAAGCAAAAATAGATAAGAGGCACTACTGCAAACTAAAAAGCATCTGTACAGCAAAGGAAACAATCAATAAAATGAAAATACAACCTACAGATTAGAACAGAATTTTTAAATATATTTATTTCATTTACTTGAAAGGCAGAATTAGAGAAACAGATGCATTGAGAAAGAGAGAGAGACCTTCGATCCTCTGGTTCACTCTCCAAATGTCCAAAACAGCTGGGACTGGGCCAGGCCAAATCCAGGATTCTGGAACTCCATCCAGGCCTCTCACATAGGTGGCAGGGGCCCAAGCACTTGGGCCATTTTCTGCTGCTTTCTCAGGCTCATTAGCAGGGAGCTGGATTAGAAGAGGAGCAGCCAGGACTCAAAATGGCACTCATGTGGGATGCTGGAGTTGCACTGCATAAATAGCTGCAATGGCCAGGGCTCAGCCAGGCTGAAACCAGAAGCCAGGAGCTTCATCCAGGTCTCCCATGTGGAAGCAGGGGCCCTAGGTACTTGGGCCATCTTCCATTGCTTTCCCAGGTGCATTAGCAAGGACCTGGATCAGAAGTGTGCTGGCCTCCTGACAGGTTCTTAATAAAAGAACACAGTTTTTATCAAAGATAGCAAATTAAATAAACTGAAGCTGCTCGTAGTCAGGGCCAAAACTAGGATGAGGCAAGAGAGGTACCAAAGATGCAAAATTTAAGAAGGCGTATGATATCAGTGTCATGCACCATAGGATTGGTACCTAAGAGTGAGGACTTCTACATTTTATACAATAGGTACCTTGATCATTTCTCCCTAGGTCTCATCTTGCTCCTGACTTCTGGGAGCTGACTGAACAAAGTATGCTTTTTCTTTACTTCTACTTTCTTCTCTCTTCTCCTTTTACATTTTGGGACTACTGTGATTCTTAAAATTGTCTTTTTTTTTCCTTTGATGTTATTTTCATTATTCATGTTTTCTAGACTATCGGGTCTCTTTTTTGTACAAAATGATTCTTGACTGATACCTTTATATTGTATCTTGTTCACGTTTCTTTCTTTTTCTTTATCTTTTTATCACCAGAAATTTTATTTTCCATTGTGATAGAATAAGAGTGTGATATTTTGAAGCTTCTGCTATCTTATTTCTTAAATCTGAAGTTTTATATTTTCTTTTTTTAAAGATTGATTTATTTATTTGAAAGTCAGAGTTACACAGAGAGAGGAGAAGCAGAGAGAGAGAGAGAGGGAGGGAGGGAGGGAGGGAGGGAGAGAGAGAGAGAGAGAGAGAGAGAGAAAGAGAGGTCTTCCATCCGATGGTTCACTCCCCAATTGGCCACAATGGCCGGGGCTGCACTAATCCGAAGCCAGGAGCCAGGAGCTTCTTCCGGGTCTCCCATGTGGGTGCAGGGGCCCAAGCACTTGGGCTATCTTCTACTGCTTTCGCAGGTCATAGCAGAGAGCTGGATCTGAAGAGGAGCAGCCGGGACTAGAACTGGCGCCCATATGGGATGCCGGCGCTTCAGGCCAGGGTGTTAACCCGCTGCGCCATAGCACCTGCCCCTGAAGTTTATATTTTCACTGGGTTATTTTTTCTATTATATTTGCACTTTGCTATATGCAATAATTTTGGAAGAAATACTTAAAATTGATTTGAAATTAAAGAATTCATAAGAGCAATTCAAATGTATGTCACAGTTTTTGCAACATTGTATTAGACTACATAATTGTGTAAAAAGATACTGCATAAACTTGCTTATTGATGAATGGATATAATTTTATTCCTAGAGCACTATTTTCCTACGTTGTTGGCAGTTTCATATTTCACTACCACATTTCAGGAGAAAAAGATGTGTTAAGTACACTAAAGCAAAGCTGAAATACAAAAAAAATGCGAATTCACAGAGATATATTACTTCCTTTTTATTTTTGTTTTTTTAAAGACCTTAAATATGTATTTACTTAGCTATTTGAAAGACAGAGATATGGGGAGTGGGGGTGCAGAGAGAGAAAGAGAGAAAATCTTCTATCCACTGGTTCACTTCTCAAATGATTGCAACAGTGAAGTCTGGGCCATGCTGAAGCCAAGAGACAAGAAGTTCCTCCAGGCCTTCAAGATGGATGATAAGAACCCAAATACTTGAGACATCATCTACTGCTTCCCAGGCACTTTAGCAGGAAGCAGGAGCAGATGGAACTCAAATTTATACTCCAGTATAGGATGCTGGTGTCGTGAGTGGTGGCTTAACCTGCTGCATCAAAGTGCCGGTCTGGATTAATTCTTTGTACATGCTTCAGCTGGCATGTACAACTGTAATTCAAATAAAGTCCATCCCTATAAAAATTAATAAAACCTATGATGTTATTACCATTATAATCACTTGCATTGTTGATTATATTCTCTATAAAAACTCTGATTTTGTTTAGTTTCGCTTGCTTAGTGACTGGACTCCATTTTTTTCTGACTCCATGTATTTCAAAACCACCTTCCCCACCCTCCTCATATACACATAATCTCATGCTGCAGTCCAACCTCTGTCCCTGCACCATTGTGTCACACTGAGCAGGTCAACACAGTGGACTGAGGAATATTCCTGGAAGCCATTCTATATCAGAATGACTAGAAATAACTGAACTCAAGATATATATAACAATGACTTGCATAAATATATTCTCAAAATTAAAACTAAGCACATCCCCAATTCAACTTAGCTTGATTCCAAAAATATTTATGCTTTTTTTTTTTTAATTTTTGACAGGCAGAGTGGACAGTGAGAGAGAGAGAGAGAGAGAGAGAGAGAGAAAGGTCTTCCTTTTGCCGTTGGTTCACGCTCCAATGGCCGCCGCGGTAGGCACGCTGTGGCCGGCGCACCGCGCTGTTCCGATGGCAGGAGCCAGGTGCTTCTCCTGGTCTCCCATGGGGTGCAGGGCCCAAGCACTTGGGCCATCCTCCACTGCACTCCCTGGCCACAGCAGAGAGCTGGCCTGGAAGAGGGGCAACCAGGATAGGATCGGTGCCCCGACCGGGACTAGAACCCGGTGTGCCAGCGCCGCAAGGCGGAGGATTAGCCTATTGAGCCGCGGCGCCGGCCAATATTTATGCTTTTTCCTATCCTCTCATCAAAGAACTGTGAAATCAGGGTGGAAAGAGTGATCACGAAAAAATGCATTCAAAATATATTATATTTCCAAATTTGCAAAAGTATGACCATGTAAGCACCTTGTGTGCTCTTCCTTATGGATCTCTGAAAGAGGTCTGTAAATTGTGTCTACCTATAAGTACATTTAATCTCATATGTACAATACACATATGTTTCTATGAAATATTCAGAAATGAATCAAGTTGTCACAATGATTCTATTAGATATTTTTGTTTATAAATAATTTTGGAAGTATTAGTTTTTTTGTCAGTTTCATCCTTATACATTGGCTATTTTTGTATTCTATATTAACTACTATATATCATAGAAAACATGACATTTGTCTTTTGGGGACTGGCTTATTTTATTAAGCATAATGGTCCTCAGTTGCTTCCACTTTGCTGCAAATGACAGAATTTCATTCTTTTTTATGGCTGAGTAATATCCCATCATGTGTGTGTGTATACATATATGTATATATATGTATACATATATATATGTGTGTGTGTGTATGTGAGTATATATATATATATATATATGCACACACACCACATTTTCTTTTTTTTTTTTTTTTTTTGACAGGCAGAGTGGACAGTGAGAGAGAGACAGAGAGAAAGGTCTTCCTTTTGCCATTGGTTCACCCTTCAATGGCTGCCGCGGCCGGCGCACTGCGCTGATTCGAAGCCAGGAGCCAGGTGCTTCTCTTGGTCTCCCATGCGGGTGCAGGGCCCAAGCACTTGGGCCATCCTCCACTGCACTTCCTGGCCACAGCAGAGAGCTGGCCTGGAAGAGGGGCAACCGGGACAGAATCCGGTGCTCCAACTGGGACTAGAACCCGGTGTGCTGGCGCCTCAAGGCTGAGGATTAGCCTATTGAGCTGCGGTGCCGGCCACATTTTCTTTAACCAGTAATCAGTTGATGGACATCTGGGTTGATTCCATATCTTAGCTATTGTGAATTGAGTTGCTATAAACATGGTAGTACAAATAAATCTTTCAGAGGCTGATTTCATTTCCTTTGGGTAAATTCCCAGAGGGGGATGGCTAGGTCATATAGTAGATCTATTTGCAGATTTCTGAGGAATCTCCATACTGTCTTCCATAATGGTTGCATTAGTTTACATTCCCAACAGTGTAGTAGGGTATCTTTTTCTCCAGATCCTCACCAGCATTTACTATTTTCTGATTTTTGGATGATAGCCATTCTAACAGATACCAATGATATTCTTCTCAGATCCAGAAAAAGATGATCCTAAAATTATATGGAAACATGAGACCCAGAATAGCTAAAGCAATCTTAAACAACAACAAAAAAAGCTAGAGGCATCACAATACAAAAAGGAATTTCCTGTGCATCCTTGTTAGTCCAACAATTTGGTTTTATTTTGACAGATTAAGTAAAGGACAATAGTGTGATCTCAGAAAACTACTTTGAAGTAAAGGAGGTGATGAGAAAACGTGGTTCCAAACATGTTTGAGTTTGATATTAATGTCTCCTTTTTTCAAATGATCCTTATTACCTCTGTATCTATGAAATGAAAATTGAGGTATGTGAATGGGAATCTCAGCACTTTGGAAAATCAGTATTTGCACATTTAGATCTGTACTACTCAATGCATTCTCAGAAGAGCAGCAGTGACAATATCTGGAATCTTGATTCCTGAAAGGCCACCACAAAACACTGGAGTTAAAGGAAAAGTTTATTGGGGTGAGGGACTGATGGGCTGAAGAGAGGGGTTGAGAGAGAAGAGGGCTTGTATGGGAAAGCAGGTCTTGTTATAGCCTTGCAGGGATAAGGAAATGGGAGCAGCAAATCCCATTATGGTAGGGGTGGAGCTGATGCTTGTGGTTGGGCCATTTGGTCATCTGATTTCTAGTAAGCCAGGCTGGACTTAGGAGACTGAAACTTATTTTGGAGAGGCCAAAACTTATTATACAAGATGGCAGCTGGGCTAGAGCCTAGGATGGCGCCCGGACCTTAAGATGGCACCTCAGATAAGACTTGACCAGTTTTACTAATAATCCCATTCCAAATCTACTGAATCTGAACCTCTGGTGTCTGACTGACACAGTAATCTGATTTATGAAGGTGTCCAGGTAAGTTTTAATCATGCTCAAATTACTAACTTGTTACTCACTAGTTGGCAAAATATTAGCTTCATTCCAAGGCCTAACATTTCTTTTAATTTTATTATTTGTTGCTTCATTATAAAAGTAATATATTTTATATGACATGAAAATTATATAATATGGTAACTTGTTTCATAAATATGAATAACATTTCTGAAAAGCATTATCTGAGACTCTAGACAAGAAGTGCCATGGCCTTGTGCTCTGAGTCTACCTTCTGAGTATTAAATTATATTTCCTCATCAGGACACGTCCATGCTAAATACATAAGAAGCTAGAGCATGAAAAGAGAAATCAAAGGTAAAGTCTATGAAAGCAGCAGACTGTAAAAGAATGGAATTGGCAACTTAAGATCTATTGGTGTGAAAAGACTTTGTTAAAGCATTTCTAACAACATTCATGTCCCTGCAGTATAAGGAATTCGATTATATTTTCTGTAACAAGAATTCTTAAAACTTGCATTTATTGATTCACAATTCTAGCCTTGAAGCTCTCAAGTATTTAACAGAGTTGAGACTTTCAACACATCCAGACTTGGTAAATACAGAATGTGTAAGGGTGAGAGCATTTATATTCCTACTCATAATTTGTAGAAACAGACACAAACACACAGCAATTATCAGCAAAGACATGATAATAAAACTGTGAATCTAAAAGGGAAACATATTTTTGTAAACTTCACCTGTGGAAAATGTAAATGGTCTCCTTTCAATCATAGTTGTCTGTATATTTATACTATGGACTTTATTTTTTATACATAGGCATCTGACAACTCATATATCTATCTATCTATATATATGTATTTATATTTATATGTCTTACAGATGGTGATTACTTGGCACAGGAAATAGATATGTTTAAGAGCTAAGGTAAACATTTGGGAAAACCATATGAACTAAATCCCCACAGGTTATTTTAGCACATGCAATGTTTAAAGTAGGCTGTAAAATTATAGAGAAGTCTCATTTCAGAAAGCAAATGATTGAACTAGCTAAGACTGCACTGGTGTGGTTCTGTACTGCTTGATAAAGGGCATTCTCAGGGAAATTTCCAAGTAGGTCTTAAAGGCTCTGTGCCATACTTAGACCAAGTAAGAAAAACATTCACAATTTTGGTAAACCTGAAATTGTTACAGATAAAATGGCGGCAAATAAGGTTCACCATTTTCTCACATGGGAGAAGAATTTCCATGAGGAAAAGGCAGGGAGAAAAGCAAGATATATTTAAGTCAGAAACCTTCTGCCGAAGCAGTCTGGAAGGAGGCTCCAAGAGAAACAAAAGACCTAATTTGTAATCTTATTTGCCCTATCTGGCTTGTTCATGATATTGTGAAGGGCCAGTGGTGAAGGCTGGGATAGGTACCTTGTTTTCACAAAAAAACTGGAAGCTCAGAAGGGTGGAGTCACCACTCCCTTGCTATTCTCATGATAAAATTGGAAGCTCCCAAAGAGTGGGCAGGCACTTTTGTTCTGCTAAAGGTGGCTTTTGGGGAGAAACACGCAGTGGGATTCAGCACATTGATCTTGCTAAGGATAACTTTTGGGGGAAAGCAAGCATTCTGCACCCTCAATTTCCACAGGGACCAACCTGACTGCCTGTTAACCCATCAAACTCCTCATAAAATCACTGTTAAAATTTACTCTTTGTTGGGGGCTGGCACCATGGCTTAGTGGTAAGGCTACTGCCTACAATGCTGGCATCTCATATTGCAGCACTGGTTGTGTCCCAGCTGCTTTGCTTCCCATCCAATGCGCCTGGGAAGGCAGTGGTAGATGGCTTAAGTGCCTGGGCCTTTGCCACCCACACGAGAGATCCAGATGGAGTTCCAGGTTCCTGACCTAGTAATGGCTGTGGCAGCCATTTGGGGAGTGAACCAGTGGGTGGAAGATCTCTCTCTGTCTGTCTCTCCCCCTCTCTGTCACTCTGCCAGGCAAAAAAATTTTAAAAATTAAAAAACAAAAAGAAATTTACTCTTTGTCATAATTGGAAGGAAATCTAAAGTAAGAAAAAGATCATGGCCGGGAGGTGGAGGCTTGCTGTGATACCTGAAATGACTCACAAACTGCAAGTGATCTGGGCTTAGTTATAGTTGCTTTTTGATCTCAGTCTTAGGCAACTTTCCAGGAAACCCAGGCAGGAAGCAAGACAGACACAGGAGGGTGAATTTGTTTTATCTCAGAGTTTGCTTCTATTCTTCCTAGTTCACCACTTCTGAGCCTGTCTCCATATGAAAGGTAATCTAAAAAAATTTTATTTTGATTCAAAAAGAGTTTGAAATTCATGTATACTAGGCTTTTCAAAAGTTCATGGAAAATATGCATAATGAAAAAACTGCATGATTTTAAATAATTTTTGTATTCAAACAAACTTATATTTAATTCCACTTTCCAGTAACTTTAAAAAATTTTATTTTACTTATTAAAGACTCAGAGTGACAGAGAGAGAAAGAGAGACAGACAGACAGGGATCTTCTGTCCTCAGTTCACTCCCCAAATGGTCATGACAGCCAGGGCTGGGTCAGACTGAAGCTAGGAGCCAAGAACTCCATCTTGGTCTTCCATGTGGGTGGAAGGGTCCTAAGAACTGGGGCTATCTGCTGCTGCTGTGAGGAGTCAGATGGGTTAATAGGCAGGCAGTGGAAATTGAAGGTGGAAAATATTCCCCCCAAAGTTATTTTTGGCAAAGTTAAAAATGCCTGCCTGCCCACTCCTTGGGAGTTTCCAATATTATGACAATAGCCAGGGAGTGCTGACTCCACCCTTCTGAGCTCCCAGTTTACTGTAAAACAAATTAGATATCCCACCTTTGTGGTGGCTCTTTAGTTTTACTAGGAGCAAGTCAGATAGGGTAAAAGATTGAAAATCAGTTCTTTTGATGGGTTTTGTCCCCGCCTTGTAACTGAATGTCAGTCTGATTGTCAAGTATTTTTTCCTCAAAAATTGTGCTTAAAAACCCCAACTACCAACAGCCCCTTCAGATTTGCCTTTCTTGGAGCCCTTCTCTATGCCTCTGGCTAGAGGTCTCTGACTCTAATAAATCTTGCTTTTAAACCTTTAAATCTTGCCTTTCTCTTTGCCTTGTCTGCTTGGAAATTCTTATTCCATGTGAGACAAAGACTCAGATAATAATAATATTCTCTCTGCCGACATTTCACCTGTAACACTGCCTTCCTAGTCACATTAGTAGGGGGCCGCACTGGAAGGTCCGCAGCTAGGATATGAACCAGCACTCCAACATGGGATGCAGTGTTGCAGACAGCAGCCTAACCTGCTGTACCATAATACTGACCCCTCCACTAACTTTTTGAAGAGCCTTGGTACTGTGCCTTCTGGGTAAACTATCCTTGGAATAAATTATGCATTTAATGAATATCTCTGAGTTTGAAGTAGGCAAGTATACAGGTTAAAATTGATTAGGTTTGTAAACTGGAAGACCACGTCTTGACCATGCCCCTGTGTGACCTCATCTCCCTACCTGGCCACACCTGAGCACCCACCTGCCAATCAGGTTAATTAACCACTCCCCTTTGAGAGTGGATTAAAAGCCCGGGACAGGGTGTGTCTGCCCCTTTTTCCTCCATTTCCCTCGCCCTGGCCTCTTGCCAGGAGGGGCTGGCTGTAGCCCTGTACCTCCAGGGATATGGCCTTTGGGCCACCCTCCCTAGGCTTCCTGGCCTAGATGCTCTTCCACGTGGCTGGTTCCTGGTACTCGATATGAATCCAGATTTTCCCTTCTCCTTAGACTGAACTAAAGCCCTCACTCTCCTATGCATCTTTCGCAATAAATAAAAGCTTAAAATGTACATGCTGTCTTGTTCATTTATGCTGGTATTTAGAATTCTTCTCTAAATACTAGGCAAGAACCCACTTGGGCTTATTAATATTGGGGATTTATTAATGAGCATATGGTGATATCATATGGCACCCCAAATTTTGATAACATAAGCGGCACCCCAAACTCGACTTCTGGGGAACTTTAAGGGGCCACATTTTCATATATATTTTAGGGGGTCAATTCCAATATCAAGTTGAAACTTGCTTTTATATGATTATGTGAAAACTAAACCAAATAAGTGCATATACATAAACATATATAGATACTCTTCCACTGTCTTCCCAGGAGCATCAACATGGAGCTGGACTAGAAGTAGAGTAGTCAGGACCGGCCACCATATGGGATGCTGGTGACACGGGCAGCAGCTTAATCAGCTACGCCACAACACCAGCCCCTAGAATATGAGATGTAATATAGGAATTAATTTAAGTGAACATTTCAATATCAACCAAGCAATAAAAAATCTTCAACTACCTGGGGCAAGAATTAAAGCTCTTCAACTTGATAAAGGACTTGTTGAAAAATAAATGGCCAGCATTATATGTAATGGTGAAAAAGTAAACACTTTAACAAAGAAATGCTGTCTGTTCTGCTTAATTGAATTCAATGTTAGAAACCAATGCTAAACAAAAGATAGAGTAAACAAGAACATATAAAAGTCTTAGATATTGGAATGGAAGAGTAGAATTACATTATTTTTATTTGCAGACAACAAGATTTCCTAAGAAGAACATCCTAAGAAAATAAACAAAATTGGATTAGAATATATGAATTAATTTACCAAGACCACAGGATATAAGATCATTATATAAAAATATTGCTAGTAAAAAAAGCACAAAAATAAAATTTTAAAATGATATAATTTATAAGACATCAAACTGTTAAATACCTAGAAATAGATTTAATGAATGATACACAAGACCCTGGCATGTGATATTGTTAGGTAGGTAGTCAGTTATGAGCTTATGTGTGTGTAACAGGCCTAAAGAGAAGACATCTATGTCCAGCATATGCATCTGCATCTCAAAGTCATCCCCATAATGTTTCAGGGGCAGCCTGGCCCTGGCATCCTGCCCTGCCCCGCCCCCTTCTGCCTTCCACAATCTCCCAGGTGCAGCCTAGTATCTGCATGTCAAACACCCTGCTCCCTTCCTCCAGGCTGATAACATTTGCATCCATAAAGTCCTTTGTTTCAGACCTTCAAGAGAAGTTTTTCTATTTACATCCAAAAAGCCCTTTGTTCCAAGAGGAGCAGAGGTGGGGAAGCAAGACCCATCTCCTTAAAACCCCCCAGCCTCAACTGGATGGCGCGCTCAGCTCTCTGTATCTTTGCTGAGCCGCCCGCCTGGCCTGGCCTGGCCAGGTGTACTCTCCACTCACCCATGCAGCCCCGCTCTCCCCCAGTCTGAGCGACTGGGCACTCTCTCTCAGGTCCTGTCTGGAGAGGTGCCCATCCGTCCTTACAGATGTTCCTTCCTAATAAACCTTGCTATTTTACCTCCCACTACTCTCTGTCTCACGCCTGAATTCTTTCTTGCGCAAAGAACCCTGCAATTTCTCCGGTAACAATATTGTTACAGGTGAAGCAGCAGTGAAGAGAAGACTTTTACCTCAGTTCTTTGTCTCACATGGAAGAATTTCCAAGTGGACAAGGCAGAGTAAAGCAATATGTATTTAAAAGCAAGATTTATTTAAGTCAGAGACCTCCAGGCAGAGTGGCACAGAAAGGGGCTCCAAGAAAGGCAAAACCCAAAGGGGCTGATGGTACTGTTACCGGAGAAATTGCAGGGTTCTTGTCTTTGCGCAAGAAAGAATTCAGGCGTGAGACAGAGAGTAGTGGGAGGTAAAATAGCAAGGTTTATTAGGAAGGGACATCTGTAAGGACAGATGGGCACCTCTCCTGACAGAGCCTGAGAGACTGGGGAGGAGGAAGGAGTGGAGAAATTACACCTGACCAGGCCAGGCGGGCGGCTCAGCAAAGATGCAGAGAGCTGAGCGCGCCATCCAGTTGAGGCTGGGGGGTTTTAAGGAGATGGGTCTTGCTTCCCCACCTCTGCTCCTCTTGGAACAAAGGGCTTTTTGGATGTAAATAGAAAAACTTCTCTTGAAGGTCTGAAACAAAGGACTTTATGGATGCAAATGTTATCAGCCTGGAGGAAGGGAGCAGGGTGTTTGACATGCAGATACTAGGCTGCACCTGGGAGATTGTGGAAGGCAGAAGGGGGCAGGGCAGGCTGCCCCTGAAACATTATGGGGATGACTTTGAGATGCAGATGCATATGCTGGACATAGATGTCTTCTCTTTAGGCCTGTTACACACACATAAGCTCATAACTGACTTCCTACCTAACAGTACCAGGGTTTTTAAGCACAATTTCAGGGAAGAACAAAACTTGACAATCAGATTGACATTCAGTAACAAGGCAAGGACAAAACCCACCAAAAGATCTGATCTGTAATCTTATTTGCCAAGGGGTGGGATAGGTAGCCAATAGCTCAGAAAGATGGAATCGCCATTCCCCTACTATTCTTATGGTAAAATTGGAAATTCTTAGGGAATGAGCAGGCACTTTTAATCTTGCTAAAGGTAATTTTTTGGGGAAGCAAGCATTCTGCACCCTTAATTTCTACCAGGACCACCCTGACTGCCTTTTAACCTGTCTGACTCCTCACAATATGAAAGAAATGTACTAGAAACTACAAAATACTTCTAAGAATAATTGTAGAAGGCCTAAATAATGGAGACATATACAATATTAAAAGATTGAGAGACAACATGGTTTTCTGGATAAATTTTCTCCAAACTGATATACTGATTCAACACAACTTGAATGAAAATCTCAACAGGATCTTTGTTATACAAATTGAGAAGTTGATTATAAAATTTATATGGAAAGAAAATTGATATGAAAGGACAGAGTCAACACCATTCTGATAAGAAAGAATGAAGTTGGAAGATTTGCACTCTGATGGAACAAAGACATAAGCCTTAACCATTCTCACACATTGCCCAATAAACATTGGAATTTATTCCTTGCCTTGAATCTCAATTGGGTCTCACACCCCATTACCTTTACAGCCCACCCCCATATTCTTCCCCAGGTTCTGGAGGGTCCTATGTGGCCACCTGAAAGATCAGTTCCAGTTATTCACATACACTTGCTACCCTCTACCCCCACCCCCATCCCTAACCCTCCTAAGATATAAAAAGGCCCGGCCTCTGGGGTCCCAGCCTCCTGCTGCATGTTCTGTTAATGTGCGCACAGGCAGTTGATCACCCACCTCTGCAAATTTATTTTCTCTGAATAAATTTGGTCTGGCTGTAGTTTCCTATACTGCCTCCTCTCTATTCTGTGGCTTTTTTCCTAACACTGACTGCTTTAAACACTTCTCATAAACCTCTACTAACAAAGGTCATGTACTACATCATGATAAAAATAGGTAGATTATTTGAGCAAAATAGAGTCTAAAAATAGATAACACACATAGAGGGTCAATTGATTTTTCAACAAAGATACCAAAGTAATTCAATAAAGGAAAAAATAATAGTATCCACAAAAGAACAATTGCATATCCTTACAGAAAAGAAAATTCTTTAGTCCTTAACTCATATCATACACAAAACATAATTTTCACTATTTTACATTTATTTATTTTAAAGGGTATGTGTGTGTGTGTGTGTGTGAGAGAGAAAGAGAGAGATTGAGAGAGAGAGAGAAAAAAAAGAGATTGATATTCCATCCACTGTCTCACTCCCCAGATGGGCACAACAGCTAGGGCTGGGCAAAGTCAAAGCCAGGAGCCAGGAATTCAATCCAGATCTCCTATGTGGGTGGCAGGGACTCAAGCAATTTAGTCATCACCTACTGCCTCTCAGAGTGTATTAGCAGGACGCTGGAATAGAAAGAAGAGCCAGAACTCAAACCTAGGCACTCTGATACAGGATACAAATATCCCAGTTGGTGTCCTAATCATTGTTCGATATGCCCACCCCAGAAACAATAATTTGCAGTAAATCATACCCATACGCTTATAAGCTAAAAATCAGAAAATTTCTTAAAAGTATTGAGAAGAAATAATCACAATACTAGGTATACAGATTTCTCAGATAAGATACAAAACTACCTACGTAATAAAACAAAAATTTGGCTATCATTAAAGTTTAAGCTTTCTTCTATTAAAAAAGACATAATTTATCCAATCAATAGATTTGGACCAAAATATTCATGTGACATATATCTGAGTAAGGACTTTATCCAGAATAATATTTATGAATCACTAATAATAATGTAATTAACTAAAAAATTGTTAGAAGACTTGAATTGACACTTCATGAAAGTGTATATACAGAGAGCCAATAAGCACATGAAAAGATATTCAGAATTATGGATCAGTAAATGAATTCAAGTTTAAATGATGAAGTACTACTATAAGCCATTAAAACAGGTCAAGTTAAAAAGACTGATAAGTCTCAGAGTTGGCAAGCATATAGAATATCCTGCCCTGAAATCAGATCAGTAGCCTGGAGCAAGATAGGAGTTGTGCTTCATTTTTGAAATGTGACACAAAAAAATTTGGGGATGATGGAATGTTCTTAAGTTAATAAGGGTTGTAATTACAAGGTTATATATATTTCTCTGAATTTACTAATCATGTGTAAAATGCGTACATATGTGAGTAAATTTTCTATCAACAAAGTTGATTAAAGTGGCAGCAAACACCTTTAAAAACATTGGTAAGGTACACAGAATAAATGCTATGATTAATTCATTTATTAGGAAAAGAATTCATTTTCCCTAATATTATTAGCTGTTTTGACTATTTATAAGTGATATATATTTTCTTTCTGGGCTTGACTCATAGATAAGAATTGTTCATGGACAGAGAGCAGGTTGGAATTTTTTTAATAGTCTAAATGTGAATAAATGGCTTGATTAGTACAAATTTATTTAAATATAACAGCATGGGTGCTGTGGTTTACAATTTAGAAAACTTAAAAAAGAAATCAGTACAATGATTTAAATTAAAAATTGATAAAGATGGCCGGCGCCGTGGCTTAACAGGCTAATCATCCGCCTTGCGGCGCCGGCACACTGGGTTCTAGTCCCGGTCGGGGCACCGATCCTGTCCCGGTTGCCCCTCTTCCAGGCCAGCTCTCTGCTGTGGCCAGGGAGTGCAGTGGAGGATGGCCCAAGTTCTTGGGCCCTGCACCCGCATGGGAGACCAGGAGAAGCACCTGGCTCCTGCCATCGGATCAGCGCGATGCGCCGGCCATTGGAGGGTGAACCAACGGCAAAAAGGAAGACCTTTCTCTCTATCTCCCTCTACTGTCCACTCTGCCTGTCAAAAATTAAAAAAAATTGATAAAGATGAACATACCATTTTAACTAAAATTTGGAAAGACATTTTAAAATGTTCCATTAATAAAATAAGTATGAATTTCAGATACCTGACTTGGATGTAGTTTAAAGTTACTGTCTGTTGTTATCCTTATTAAAGATCTTTATTGAGGCACTTGAAAATTTGAATTTCTTAAATAACTCTAGTCCTCATGTTGTACATTCAATCTTTAGATTTGTTCACCCGACATATCCATTGATCTACATCTCTCCATTTTCTGCTCAATTTCCCACCCATGGTAACTACTTTTCTTGTCACTTAATCTGCCATTTGCTACAACATAGATGAGTCTGGAGGACATTATGGTAAGTGAAACAAACCTGGCACATAAAGAAAAATACCACATAATCTCAAATATATGTGAATCTAAAAATCTTTGAACTCAATGAACTCAGTGAACTCCCCTGCTGGGCTTACTCCAAGTTCTTGTTTCAATGTAAGAGAATTCAAAGCAGAGACATAGACAAAGTGTAGGTAAGAGAGCAGGAATTTTTTTTAAGGAGAGTGAAGATACAGTACACAGTCAGAAGTGAATCCAGGCAAACCCTGCACTCCCATGGAGAGTGAGCTCCATCTCCTGCCACTCCTGAAGCTGCTACTGTGATACCTCCAAGTTCAGGTTATCCTTTTATGGAGTAGGGGCTGGTTTTCTAATTGAATATACAAATGGAGAGGAGTTTGAGTGGGGCTTTACTGAGAGTGGTGATCTCTGGGAAGGTTTCATGGCATTTCCATCTGGAGCTGCGTGTACATGGTCACCATGGTACCTTCTGTATGAGAGGGAAGTGAGGCTCAGGTGCCTCATGAAGAAGTGGGTGTGCCGAGCCTGCAGGCATGTTGGATCTGTGCATAGAACAGACAAAACTAGTTGATACTATAATAGATTGAAGCTCTATACAGACTAAAATTATAGGGTAGCAAATCATGATTTTCAGAGGAAGACAACCCACAGAAAGGAGGCTTCAGCAGGCCTGTGGAGCAAAAACCAAGATGTGGAAGCCTGAGGAAGAATGAGAAGGAGGCCAGGAAAGCAGTGAGAGCAGGAACCAGAACCAGGGAGTGAAAGGGTGAGAGTTAGAGACAATCTGCTTGATGATTTTCTGGTATCTGGAGACTGAATTATACTTTCAAATACTGGACTTGATAAACTTTTCCTCTTAAAAGAAAATAGAATAAATTTCTTAGTTATTTTAAATAGTTTGAGTCTATTTCTTATATCCTTGTGATTGTTAATTAGAACTATAAAAATTTCATATTTACATATGTATATGAATGAAGCTGAGCAGGACATCTTTTTAAAAATCTTTATTTTATTTCATTTTATTTATTTATTTTTGACAGGCAGAGTGGATAGTGAGAGAGAGAGACAGAGAGGAAGGTCTTCCTTTTTGCCGTTGGTTCACCCTCCAATGGCCGCATCGTGCTGATCCGAAGCCAGGAGCCAGGTGCTTCTCCTGGTCTCCCATGCGGGTGCAGGGCCCAAGCACTTGGGCCATCCTCCACTGCCTTCCTGGGCCATAGCAGAGAGCTGGCCTGGAAGAGGGGCAACTGGGATAGAATCCGGCGCCCCAACTGGGACTAGAACCCGGTGTGCTGGCGCCGCAAGGCGGAGGATTAGCCTGTTAAGCCACGGCGCCGGCCAAAATCTTTATTTTATTTTTTTGATAGATGGAAAGAGGCAGAGAGACAGCACTTCCACACTTCCATCTGCTGTTTTACTGTTCAAATACCTGCAATGGCCAGGGCTGGACCAGACGGAAGCAGGGAGCCAAAAACTTAATTCAGGTCTCCCATGTGCACGGCAGAAACTTAACTCCTTGAGTCATCACTGCTGCCTCCTAGGGTACACATTAGCAGAAAGCTGGAGTTGGGAGCAGAGCCAAGACTAGGACCCAGGCACTCTGATGTGAGATGTAGGTATTTCAACAGGCATCTTTGCTACCACACTAAACACTCACACTGTAATATATCTTTAGAAATATAAAAGCATGCTACGTTTTATTTGAAGTTTAAATTGTATTATTTTCCTATTGCAGTTGTAACAAATTACTACAAGTTTTCTTACTCAAAATAATAGAGATTTATTACATTACAGTGACACTCTGAAGTCAAAATAGTGTCAGCAGGATTGCATTCTTTCTGGAGGTGATAAGAGAGCATCTATTCCTTGCCTCCTCCAGCTTGGCCTTGACAGCATCATTGCAATCCATACTTTTATCATCCCATTGCCTTTTCCAGCTCTGTCTTTCTCTCTTGTGGTTGCAGTGGCTTCAGTGAAACAATCAAGGACAGTTTTCTCATCTAAAAAATCCTTTACTTAAGTATGTCTGAAAAATCACTGCAAATAACATACTCATAGGTTTGAGAATTAGGTCATATATTCATACATTTTTGAGGGGACATGATTGTACTTGCAGCACCATCCATGAGAGCAAAATGTTAATATTTTGTTCTTTTAAATATTGATTTTATTTATTTGAAAGACAGATAGCCAGAAAAAGGGAGAAACAGAGAGAACAAGAAAGGTCTTCCACCCACCGGCTCACTTCTCAAATAGCCACAATAGATGGAGCCAGGCCAGGCCAAAGGCAGGAGCTTGGAACTCCATCTGGGTCTCCCCCCATGAGTGGCAGGGACCCAAGTACCTGGGCCACCTTTTGCTGCTTTCCCAGGAACGTTAGCAGGGGGCTGGATCAGAAGCAGAGCAGCAGGGACTCATGCCTGTGCTCTGATTTGGGATTCTAGAGTAGCAGGTGACGGCTTAACCTTCTGCACCACAACACTAACCCCAACAGTTTTATGAGCTGTCATTTCACTCACGGTACATGCTTAAATTTATTAAAATGACTAGAGTTTATAATATTATAATAGTAATAAATTTAAACTTTGTTTTTATAAATTTTACATAACTGCTAGAAGGCAAAGTAGATTTAAAATAGATAAAGTCTCTACCTTCAGCTGTATTTTGATTGTAAAGCTTTATAAATTATGTGATAAATGTTCAAAGGGGGAATTATTGATTGGATGGACCTAACACTGTGATCTTAATCATTTGTCATATGCGCTAAAGATAGTTTTAAAACATGATAGTTCTTGCTTAAGTGAAAAGTATTTAGAACTCTGGTTCTAATGTGTTTCACTTATATGTGAGAACTTAAATGTATAATATTAATATTGAAATAATACAAAGACATTGGTCATCTGTAATTCAGCTCAATAGTTCAATTCATTTTAGTTACCATCTAGGCATCTCTTGTCTTTAATGGATACATAAAATAGTATCCCTACATTTACTGACAAGTCTATTCATATTTTAAAATAATGAATACATTTTATTTACTAATATTCTAGTTTTTACTAATATCCATACTTTCCTCTGAGGTTTATAATTTTAGAATATTTGTTCATTGTGGATTTTTATAGAGCAGTGTGCCATGAAAATATGAAAGGGAAAAATATTTTCCATCTTCTTGCTGGAGATCCACAAGTATTTAGTATTTAAAATAATGAGATTATTAGCTGAAGACCTTAGCTAACATGCAAGAGCAATTCTATGATTCTGCTTATTTTAAAAGTGCTACTTTGACAGAAAATAAAGGATCCAAAATCAAAGAGTGTTTAAGGGATACACACACACACAAACACACACACTCATGAGTTACTTGGAATCCCTTAGGTATTTTCATTTGACCAACTGAAACCAGAACAATAGAGGGATATAAGCTAGTGAAGAATTCCTTAAAATTTCATTAGAAATTAAAATAGACTATACATTTTGAAAATGGCAGGCAATTTAACTCTATGCATTTAAAATGAATTGATATTTCTTTCCCGTAGTTTACAGTCTAATATGGCTCAAAGTAGAGAGAAAAGATGGAAATACGAATATCTTTCAAAAGTAGAATACGATAAACTTCATGAAAACAGAAGAACGTGAAATAGACCTGCGTGCACACAAACACACACACACATACACACATTCCTATGTACACACACACACTATATCTATATCTATATCTATATCTATATCTATATCTATATACCTGTTTTAGGAAGATGGCTAGGGCAAGACCTAGCAGACATGACTTGCTAAATACTGTTTCCCACCTTGAAGATGGAAAAATCAATCTAGGGAAAATAGGAGGAGTTCAAAGAGAGTTGCTGAGAAAGGGTGAAGTAGACTCTGAAGAAAAAAGCAAGCACTCCGTTGCAACACAGTCTAGTATATGAAAAGATATTGATGGACTGGAGTGGATCATTACTTCCTATTCAGTACCTCAAATTGAATTTTCCACGCAAAGACAGAGGAGACACACCATAGCCAATGCCATCACTGCCACATCTTCTCAGCCAGCCCTGCCTTCACACAGAGCTCTGCTTGGTAGTATCCTGCACACACCTCGTGTGGCAATTTCAGGGGCAAAATGGTCTCTTTTCTTTTCTGGCTTAAGGCTTCTTTCTGCCTGCTGGCACATCCAATCAGAGATTTTAAAGCCCGCAAGGAAAGATTTCAACCAATGGGGTTTGTCCTGTAGTAAAATGCTCTAGTCCCCTGTCCTTTGGGAGGAAAATAGTGTATTCCACAAAATTATGGGGGCCCTCACAAAGTTCATGGAAAAGGCATATTAAGAAACAAACAGACAAAAAAAAATTATGCATGGCTTTCAGAATTGTTTCACATCAAAATAAACTTATCTGTTAATTGTGTTTTCCCCAAAACTTTTTGAAGTTCCCCTGTATTCATGAGGTTCACAGGGAGACTGAGCCTATTTGTCCACCAGACAAACCAGCTCCAGAGAGGTTATCCTCCTTCCCGGAGTGATACTCCTTGTTCCCTCCTCTATCTGTTAAATAAATCTCCTATTCCCAGAAACTTGTCTCATGCTCTGCTGTCAGGGAGACACAAGCCACGATACACACTCAGTTTTATCCATATAGTTCTGTTGAGAAAATATTTTTATAGTCACTATTTCCCTGTGGGGAAAAAGGGATGGAGTGAGTGCTAGGGGTTGAGGGATAGGCTATGGAATTGTTGTCAGCTCCATTTTACTTATGAGGAAAAGGCTTTAGGTAATCTGAGTGATTCTCCCAAAATCACACAGCTCATAAGTGGCAAAGTCTTCTTTGATGTGCTAAATAGGACCTTGGCAACACAAAAAAGAATGAATCATTTCCCAAATGAGTTCTGTGTGCTTTAATTTCACGTATAACCTCAATTTAATGTGTCAGCTCTTGCTAGCTTAAAACATCTCATCTAAATCTCATTAATTCGGATTCTATTAATTTATGCTTTCTGATAACTTGGAAATGTAGGAGTGAAATTTACTTTCTCTGTGAAAAAAATTACCTATGAACATACAATTTTAAAATTTTATTTGAGAGGGAGGGACACACACACACAGAGAAAGAGAGAGAGAGACAGAGAGAGAGAGATTCTATCCATTAGTTCACTCTCCAAATGCCTGCAATGGCTGAGGCTGAAACCAACATTTGGGCATTCAGTACAGGTACCCCTGTGGGCAGCTGGAACCCAATTGCTTAAGCCATCATCTGCTGCCTCCCAGGATCCACATTAGCTAGAAGCTGGAATCAGGAGCAGGAGCTAGGGATTGAACCCAAATACTCTGATATTGGAATATGGGCATCCTAAGCCAAATGCCCACCCCAGAATATACTTTCTAGTATGAGATCAAGTCATTTCTTCCATCCCTGCTTTGGGTTTCCTTCATGTAATCCTCCTTCAATGTTCTCTAATATCCAATAAAAGATAATAAACAGGGACAAGCATTTAGCCTACCTTATAGAAAAACTGGCTAAGATGTCCAAGTCCCACTTAGTAGCTCGGTTTGATTGATATCTCTGACTTGTGAGTCCAGCTTCTTGCTAATGAAGACCCTGGGAGGTAGTGGTGATGACTTGGTAATTCGGTTTCTACAACCCATGTGAGAGACTGAGATTGAGTTCCCAGCTCCTAGCCCTGGCCTGACCCAGCTGCAGCAGGTGTCTCAAGAGTAAACCAGCAGACGAGAGCTCTCTATCAGTGTCTGTCATTCTCTCAAATAAATAAAAATAACAGTAGCTAAAAGAGACTAAGAATATTAGATACACTGAATCTTAGGATGATTCATTACTCTTGCAATGCTCTCCAGCATAATGGAATGGAACTCTGTCCCATCTCAAGCTATATTCAGAGAAGGAAATATTCATGTATTTTTCCCAATTTTTTATTTAAATATAACGTTATACAGTAACAGCTATATATCAGGCACTATTATAAATGTTTTACAGTAGTAACTCATTTAATATTAATAATAACCCTTTGAAGTAGATACCATTATTTATATTCATTTTACCAATGAGAAAACGAAGGGAAAGGGAGAGTCAGTGGTTTGACCATTGTCACAGAGCTGATAAATGGCTAAGTCTGGAATCAAACTCAGGAAACAGCTCTGAATTTAGATTTCAGTGATCTTATCTGCCAATAGCTCCTTGGAAACTTTCAAATCCAACCTCATTCAGTCACCATAACAACCCACATACCATAATAATGTTAACACTAATAAAGGGTGCAGAGGAAAGTTTTCAAGTATGTTTTTCAGGGATGCCCTTCAGTGCTAATTTTATGCAAATAATTGTTAGTAAGGTCTCAAAAGCCCCAAGATGCTTGCATGCACTCTTGTGACTCTTGAATCCATGCCACAGTTTTTATATTTATTTATTTGTTTTTAAAGATTTATTTATTTATTTGAAAGAGTTACACAGAGAGGAGAGGCAGAGAAAGAGAGAGAGAGAGAGAGAGAGAGGTCTTCCATCCGATGGTTCACTCCCCAGTTGGCTGCAATGGCTGGAGCTGTGCCAATCCGAAGCCAGAAGCTTCTTCCGGGTCTCCCATGTGGGTGCAGGGTCCCAAGGACTTGGGCCATATTCTACTGCTATCCCAGGCCATAACAGAGTGCTGGATTGGAAGTGGAGCAGCTGGATCTCGAACCCGCACCCATGTGGGATGCCGGTGCTTCAGCCCAGGGCATTAGCGCACTGCGCCACAGCCTCGGCCCTGTTTTTATATTTAAAACTTGTGAATAATGACAGTGTTATTTCTTTCTAATATTTACATTGTTTCTTTTTTAAAAATAAATGTTATTGTGTATATTTAAGGTATACAACATGGCATTATGAAATACATATATAAAGCAATTAATATAGTGGTGCAAATTAACATATCCATCATCTCATACAGTCATGCAATTTTTATCCTGTGGCAATGACAGCAGCAGCTAAAAAATGTGGAATGCTTCATGATTGTGTGTGTCATCCTTGGGCAGGGGCCCTGCTAATCTTTTCTGTGTCATTCCAATTTTAGTATATGTGCTGCCGAAGGGAGCACAATGTCATCCCTGCACAGGGATCTTGCTAATCTTTCTTGTGTCATTGCAATTTTAGTATAGATGCTGCTGAAGAGAGCACAATGTCATAGCTTTTTAATGAGGGAACATTGTGACTAATGGAGGCTTTTGGAACAACACAGAGAGTGAATAGAAGGTTTTGGAGTAATTACTCTTCATCTGAAAAATTAATCACAAAGAAAAGAAAAACCAGAAGATTCCACAGTCGTGTGCCCATCCAAATCATTTGCAAATATTAGGCTAACTCACAGTTCATCAAATTTTGTGCCAGTATTAGGATTTGGTACAATCAGTCAGGGAGAGAAGATTTTTGCAGTTGTTTCTTGCTGAGCCAGGATAATTGTCTAACTGTGAAAGGCAGTTATTTTCCAGATTAACTCCTCTTTCTCTAAAATGTTTTAGTGAATTTCTCTCTCTCACACACACACTCCCACTCATACCATGTGATCTGCTGATTTTAAAGGACCATATTCTACATGTTAAGTGTCAATGTATTTGTGATTATAGTAGAGTGATTATATTAAGTAGAGTGATTATAGATAACAATATTTTACTGAATATTTTCCCAAAACTATGTTGAACAAAAGGATATAGAAGGTTTTCACAATAAACATGATAAACATTTGAGGAGAAAGATATGTTTACCCTTATTTGAATGTTACACAACAAATACATGTGTTGAAAGATCTCATTGTGGAGCCAGCATAATGGTGTGGCAGGGTAAGCCACTACCTGCAGCGCTGGTATCCCATATACACATTGATTTGAGTTCCAGCTGCTCTACTTCCTATCCATCTCCAAGCTAATGTACCTGAGAAATAAGTGTAAAATGGTCTCAGTACAAGTGTGGGACCCAGATGGAATTCCAGGCTCCTGGCTCCTGATTCCTGGCTTCAGCACGGCCCAGCCCTGGCTATTGCCTCCATTTGGGGAATAAATCACAAATAGAAGATCGCTCTCTCTCTCTCTTTCTGTCTTTCCTTCTCTCTCTGTAACTCTTTCTTTCAAAATAAATTTTTTTTAAAAAAAGAAAGATCACATTGAACTATACATATATATGTATATATATGTGTGTGTATATATAAACATATATATAATGCTAATGTATCAGTTATAATATTTTTATTTTTCAATTTTATTTAAGATACACAGATTTCATGTATTTCACATATACAGATCTTCCCGCCCTACCCTCTCTCCCACCCATGCTGCCACCCTTCTTCCTCCTTCTTCTCCTATTCCCTCTCTTAATTTTTACAATGATCTACTTCCAGTTTACTTTATACTCAAAAGATGAACCCTCCCCTAAGTAGAGTTCAACAAATAGTATGAAGAAAGAAAAAACACTGTTCCTCAACAGTAGGGACAAGGGCTGTAAAAACTCATCAAATCTCAAAATGTCAATTTCATTCCTATACATTACATTGTTGATAGTCTGTTAGTTACCACAGATCAGGGAAAACATAATGGTATTTGTCTTTTTGGGACTGGCTTATTTAACTAAGTATAATGGTTTCCAGTTGCATCTATTTTGCTGCAGGATTTCATTCTTTTTATGGCTGAGTAGTGTACATATACCATAATTTCCTTATCCAGTCATTAGTTGATGAACATCTGGGTTAATTCCATATCTTAGCTATTATGAATTGACCTGCAGTGGAGGTACAGATAACTCTTTCATATGCTGATTTCATTTCCCTTGGGTAAATTCTCAGGAGTGGGATTACTGGGGCATATAGTAGATCCATTTTCAGTTTTCTCAGGTATCTACATACTGTCTTCCACAATAGCTATATTAGTTTACATTCCCACCAACAGTAGATTAGAGTACCTCACCCCCACATACTCACCAGTAGTTGTTGATTTCTGTATGACAGCCATTCAAACTGGGGTGAGGTGAAACCTCATTGTGGTTTTGATTTGCATTTCCCTGATGGCTAATGATCCTGGGCATTTTTTTTTTTTCATGTGTCTTTTGGCCATTTGGATTTCCCTTTTTGAAAAAAATGCCTGTTCAAGTCCTTTGCCCATTTCTTAAATGGATTGTTGTTTTATTGCTGTTGAATTTCTTGAGCTCTTTATAGAATCTGGATAGTAATCCTTTCTCAGTTTCAGAGTTTGCAAATATTTTCTCCCATTCTGTCAGTTGCCTTTCAATTTGCTGAGTGTTTCTTTTTCAGTGCAAAAATTATCAGCTTGATGTAATCCCACTTGTCAATTTTGGCTTTGATTGATTATCTGTGCTTCTAGGGTCTTTTCCAAGAAGTCTTTGCCTATGCCAATGTCTTGTAAAGTTTCCCCAATGTTCTTCTCTATTAATTTGATGGTATCAGGCTGTAGATTTAGATCTTTGAGCCATTTTGAGTTGGGTTTTGTGTAAGGTATGAAGTAGAGGCCTTGTTTCATACTTTTGCATGTGGAGATCCAATCTTCCTGTCACCATTTTTTGAAGAAACTGTCCTTTATCCAGGGATTGATTTTAGCTCCTTTGTCAAAGATTAGTTAGTTATAGAAATGTGGATACTTTTCTGGAGTTTCTATTCTGTTTCATTGGTCTACACGTCTATTTTTGTGGCAATACCAGGCTGTTTTGATTATAGCTGCCTGTAGTATGTCTTCAAATTGATATTGTGATAACTCCAGCTTTGTTTTTGTTGTATAACATTTGTTTAGCAATTTAGGGTCTCTTGTGTTTCCATGAGAATTTTAGCATCATTTTTTCTAGATCTGAGAAGAATGTCTTTGGTATTTTGATTGGGATTGCATTGAATTTTAAATTGCTTTTGGTAGTATAGATATTTTGGTGATATTGATTCTTCCAATCCATGAACATGGAAAATTTTCCCATTTTTATGTCTTCTATTTCTTTATTTAATGTTTTAAATTTTGATCATAGAGATTTTCCCCTCTTGGTTAAATGTATTCTGAGGTATTTAATTTTTCTGTAGCTATTTTGAATGAAATTGATCTTAGAAGTTGTTTCTGAGCCATGGCATTGTCTGTCAATACAAAGGCTTTTGATTTTTGTGCGTTGATTTTATATCCTGAAACTTTACCAAACGCTTTTATGAATTCCAAGAGTTTCTTAGTGGAGTCTTTTGGTTTCCCTATATATTAGGATCATGTCATCTGTAAACAGAGATAGTTTGACTTCCTCCTTTCCAATCTGTATCCTTTTGATTTCTTATTCTTGCCTAATGGCTCTGGTTAAAATTTCCAGGAGTATATTGAATATCAATGGTGAAAGTGGGCATCTTTGTTTGGTTCTGGATCTTAGTAGAAATGCTTTCAACGTTTCCCCCATCCAATAAGATGCTTGCTGTGGGTTTGTCATAAATTGCCTTCATTGTGTTGAGGAATGTTCCCTCTATACTCAGTTTGCTTAAGGTTTTGATCATGAAAGGATATTGTATTTTATCAAATGCTCTCTCTCTGCATCTACTGAGATAATCATATGATTTGTATTCTTCAATTTGTTAATGTGATATGTCACATTTATTGATTTGCAAATGTGGTACCATCCCTGCATACCAGGGATAAATCCTACTTGGTCCAGGTGAATGATCTTTCTAATGTGTTGTGTATTCGATTGGCTAACATTTTGTTGAGGATTTTTGCATCTATGTTTGTCAGGATTATTGGACTGTAGTTCTATTTCTCTGTTGATGTTTTTCTGATTTAGGAATTAAGGTGATGCTTGCTTCATCTGAAGGAATTTGGGAGGATTTCCCCCTTTTCAATTGTTTTGAATAGCTTGATAAAAATGGGAATAATTTCTTCTTTAAATGTCTGGTAGGATTGAACATTGAAGCCATCTGGTCCTGGGGTCTTATTTGTTGGGAGAATCTGTATTACTGATTCAATCTCCAAATTGGTTATCTGTTTAGGTTTCCTAAGTCTTCATGACTCAATTTTTTAGACTGTATATGTCCAGGAATCTCTCCATTTCTTCTAGATTTTCCAATTTGTTGACATATAGCTCTTTGTAATAATTCCTGATGATTTTTTTATTTCTGTGGTATCTGTTGTTACATTTCCTTTTTCATCTCTGATTTTATTAATTTGAGTTTTCTCCTTTTTTCTTTGTTTTGCCATTGTTGTATTAATTTTATTTATTTTTTTTTTCAAAATCCAGCTCTTCATTTCACTGATCTTTTGTATTTTTTGTTTCAATTTTGTTTCTTCTTTAATTTTAATTATTTCTTCCCTCATGCTAATTTTGGGTTTGGTTTGCTGTTGTTTTTTTAGGTCCTTGGGATGCACTGATAGCTCATTTATTTGTTGCCTTTCCAATTTCTTGATGTAGATGGCAATTATTATAAACTTCCCTCTTAACTACTTTTGTGTATTCCAAAGATTTTAATAATTTGTATTTTCATTTTTATTCATCTCCAGAAATTTTTTTATTTCCCTTTTGATTTTTTCTATGGCCCAGTATTCATTCAGGAGCATGTTGTTCAGTCTCCATGTTTTTGCGCATGTTCTAGAGATCCCTGGATTTTCTGTCTAGTTGATCTATACACTGTTGAAATTCAGGTGTTGAATTCCCTATTACTATTGTATTGGAGTCTATATCTCTCTTTAGATCCATTAACATTTGTTTAAATAGCCAGATGTGCTGGTATCAGGTGCATATACATTTATTATAGTCACATCTTCCTTTTGAATTGATCACTTAATCATTATGTAGGGACTTTCTTTATCTCTCTTAAGTTTTTTTGTTAAAGTCTATTTTATCTGGTATTAGCATGACTATACCTGCTCTTTTTTTTTTTTGCTTTCCATTAACCTGGAATATCTTTTTCTATCTTTCACTTTCAGTCTACATGTGTCTTTGTTGGTGATGTGTGTTTTCTGTAGGAAGCAAATAGATGGGTTTTGTTTTTTAATCCATTCAGGCAGCCTGTATCTTTTAATTGGAGAATTTAGGCGATTTACCTCCAAGGTTACTATTGATAAGTAATGACTTGGCCCTGCTATTTTTCTGTATATATTCCTTTTATTTCCTTTGGGTTTCCTTTGTACTTTTGCTGGAACATTTTCTGCCTTAACATTATTTCATATTGATGACTATCTTTCTGTGTTTCTTTGTGTAGCACATATTTAAGCATCATTTGTAAGGCTAGATGAGTGGTGAGAAATTCAATTCGTTTATTATAGAAGGTTTTTATTTCACCTTCATTCATGAATGAGAGCTTTTCAGGGTGCAGAATTTTTGGTTGACAGTTTTTTTTTTTCCTTTGAAGACTAGGACTGTATCTCTCTCTGCATTCTCTCCTAGCCTGTACAGTTTCTGATGAGAAGTCAACTTTGAGTCTAATTGGAGACCCTCTGAAAATAATCTGGCATTTCTCTAGTGCACATTTTAGAATCTTTATGTTTTATTGTTGAAAGTTTGGCTGCAATGCATCATGGTCAAAATTTTTCTGGTCATGTCTTTTAGGAGTTCTGTGTGCCTTGTGTACTTGATCATCCCTTTCTTTCTACAAATTAGGAAATTTTTCTGTAATTATTTCACTGAATAGGTCTTCTAATCCAGACTCTCTTTTCATACCTTCAGGACCTCCTAAGATCCATATGTTGGATAGTTTGATAGTATTCCAGAAGTCTCCAACCCTGTTTTTAATTTTTCTAATTTCTTTGACTTTTTTTGTGGTGTGACTGAGAAATTTCCAAATATTTGTCTTCTAGCGTGGATAGTCTTTCTTCTGCCTCACCAAGTCTATTACTAAGGCTTTCCACTGTACTTTTTAATTGACATACTGAATTCATTTCTAATATTTCCATTTGATTTCTCTTCAAAATATATATCTCATGGGAAAATTTTTCTCCTGTGTCATGTATGGGTTTATTTAACTGGCTTCTCATTGCTTCTGAGTAATCTCTGATTAATCTTTTGAATTCTTTTTCAGGCGTTTCATCAATCTCTTTGTCCTCACATTCGAATATTGAAATGTTATTATGTTCCTTTGGGGGAGTCATGATATCTTCCTTATTCTTGTTTCTTGGATTTCTGCATTTATTTTTAGGCATCCGTAGAAATATTTATTGATTTTCCCCTCTGGTGGATTTTATCTTTAAACTATGATTCTGTGGCTTAGTGGAATGTCTGATCTTTCACTGAATAATCAGAGACATGAGCTGAGTGTGGCCAGGGAGCTCCAGTCAGTGCTCCAAGGTGGGGCAAGTATCCAGGGTGACTCAGAAGTTGGACATGGTAGGTCTCCTGTATTGTCAACAGGGAAGAGGGTATGATCACCTCCGTTGGCATAATCACACTCTGTACTCCTCTCTTCCAATGGTGATCGATGGCCTGGGTTAGCCCACAGTGGGTACAACACTCACCTCCACTGCTGCATGAACTGCGCAAAGGATCTGTGCAGTCCTTGTGTGAATACGGATCCCACTACAATGACCCACCCCAGGCACTCAAGAAGCTCTGAGCACAGTGATTGCCCAGAGATCCAGCTACACCTTGCACATTATTGTGCATTCACAGAGTCCCCACAGTCTCAGCACGCAAGGCTCTCACAGTCAGAGGTTGCAGAGGATCCACTCCACTCTGCTAGATTGTCCTTTCCACAGACAGGCAGCCACATTCTCAGAGCCAGCTGCCTGTAGGTGTTGCACCTTGTCATTTTGAGCCCCAGAGCCTGTGATATGTTTAGAGGCTGGGAGCACCTCACAGTTCTACATGGGTGCCCAGCCCCCAGTCAGTCCTTCCAGCCAGACTCAAAGTCAGTGGTGAACATGGATTTTTCCCTCTGGTACAATCCCTGGATCACATGCATGCACAAGAGCCACTGCAGCTGCTACTCATATCAAAATGGTGCCTTCTCCCTGCCCATTGCTGAGCGTGTGCTCTCAAGCTGCCGCAACTGCTAAAGCTATCAAGATGGCATCTTGTCCCTGTCAGTTGCTGGGTGCATGCACATGTACCACCAAAGCCACAGCTGATGTCAAAATGGCAATCTCTTCGAACCGATTGACAGCGGCTATTGTAGGGGGAAAAGGAGAGAGAAACATGCCCTTTTTTCAACTGGGTTAGGTGGGTACCCTGTCCCCCTTAGAGCATTGGCCAGACTCAAAGATGGTAGTATACTCCACCAGGCTCTCCCTCTGGCTATAACACCAGTGTCACAGGCTGCTACAGTTTGCTCTCACCTCGTTCTCCAAAGCTGATATTTCCTCCAGCTTTTGGCTGCAGGGGTTGTGTGTTGTAACCGCGCTTGTTGCTGTGCATTTGCATCTTCCACACTGATCCATAGCGTTCCTCTTCTTTCTATAGTTTCCACTGCAGATTTTTCTCCAGGTATCCCTTGGGAATGCACTTCCCCCACCTTTTTGCTACTGTTTTCCCCTAGCCTAAAGCAGTTATTTCTTTCCCTATTCTGCCATCTTGAAATCTCCAGTTACAAATGTTTTAAAAAATTAAATTAATGAAAAGGGAAAGTAAAACAGATTGCCCAGCTAATTGGTACCATTCATTGGAGAGAAATTAGGGACTCAATTATCCTTTCTAAATTGGAAATAGAGTTTAAATTATACATTTTCATTTATCAAAAAGAATTGGTATGCTGGTAACATGATGAACATTATCATTTTTTATTCTTTTGTTCATCCAACAGGTATATACTGAACACATAGTATGAATGAGGTAATATGCTAGATGCTAGATACCAAATGCAAAGAAAAGGGACAGGTGTGCTACCTTCATGTAAGTTGTGGATTCAGACATCAAGTATGTAAGCACAAAGTAAATCTACACATGCAAACTGTGTTATGTAATTTTTTTAAAAAAAGATTTATTTGTTTATTTGAAAGAGTCACACAGAGAGAAATAGAGGCAGAGAGAGAGAGAGAAGTCTTCCATCCGCTGGTTCATTCCCTAATTAGCCACAGCCTCCAGAGCTGCGCCAATCTGAAGCCAGGAGCCAGGAGCTTCTTCTGGGTCTCCCACACGGGTGCAGCGGCCCAAGGAACTGGGCCATCTTCTACTGCTATCCGAGGCCATAACAGAGAGCTGGATTGGAAGTGAAGCAACCGGGACTCAAGCTGCCGGCACTGCTGGCAATGGCTTTTCCTGCTATGCCACAGTGCTGGCCCCGAAATGTAATTTTTGTGATGGGTATTTTGAAAGAACATACAGAGAGATAATTGGAGAAAGTATCATTGAGGAAACAGTTAAGATTTGGTGGCTCAGAAAGGACATTTTGAGAAGGTAACAACTAGGCTGCGATCTGAAAAGTAAAAGAAATTAGTATGAGGAAGAGTGAAAGGAAAGGAACATTCCAGAGATAAAAGATAACAATTAGTTAATAAGAGAATTTCAAAAGTATTAAACATTTTGTATTTCTGGGCACTAAGAATTGTAGTAAATAATGGAAGTCAGTAGTTTTTCCATGAATGTTAAGTTTTATTTGATTGTTAAACCATCATACTAATTTTTTTTGACAGGCAGTTAGAGAGAGAGAGAGAGGAGAGAAACAGAAAAAGGTCTTCCTTTTCCATTGATTCACCCCCCCAAATGGCTGCTATGGCTGGCGCGCTGCGCCGATCTGAAGCCAGGAGCCAGGTGCTTCCCCCTGGTCTCCCATGCGGGTGCAGGGCCCAAGGACTTGGGCCATCCTCCACTGCCTTCCTGGGCCACAGCAGAGAGCTGGACTGGAAGAGGAGCAACCGGGACAGAATCCGACACCCCAACCTGGACTAGAACCTGGGGTGCAGGCACTGCAGGCAGAAGATTAGCCAAGTGAACCGTGGCGCTGGCCCAAACCATCATACTAATTTTCTAAAGTATTTTCATAAAATCTTGCCAGACTTAGAAGCTTTTTATTCTAATGTTTTGATTGTGTCTTTGGTCCTATCTTCTCTTCTTTTAATAACATACTTCTCATAAGACTAGTACAATGTTTTTTCTAGCTATGAGTTCAAATGTTTTATAGACTCTTTTAGCATTAAGTGTCTACTTATTTAAATGGATTTACAGTGCAAAGTCTATCTCCTGAAATAATTCTAATTCTCCCAGGATGGACCAGAGCTTTTCTTTGTGGAGCACCTTTTAGTTTTTAAAGAGTTTTCCCTTAGCTGAAAGTTTCTTAAAATTATTTTTGCAATACCAGGATATTAAAACAAAATCTATGGTTTGATATATTGTGAAATATGTGTCACTTTGGCCTTGCACAATAATTTTTTAACCAGTTTTATTCAAGTGGCATTTCTTTTGTTTGTAGGTGGCAGATTTGTAGCAGAGTGACATTCAGAAATCATTGTAATAGCAGTACTATTTCATGCAATTGTTGAATAGTATTCTCTGTTCAAGGATTTCAACACACTTTTCTAATGGTGCATTACCTTCGCAATATTCCCTTTTGTTAATTGAAAAAAAAAAAAAACTGAAGCACAAAGAGTTTACCAAGACCTGCTGCTGATTTTCTTAGCCAACGCATTTGTTGTCTGTCTACTAAATACTGAACACTTTTCTGCACGCAGTAAGGAGTTTTAAGGGAAATAAAAGGCAAAGTTCCTGAAGTCAGTTATTTGATTTAATGAGGGAGAAAAAAGAACCAAAGAAAATTACGCATATGTAGAAAACATTTATAGAGTAATTATGGATGTTCCCATTAAGTGCTTTAGTGTTTAGACTGGTAAAAAGGCTTGAGAAAGAGGTTTCGTTTTATAATTAGAAGCATTGACCTTGAGAAAGTTTTTAATGAGTGAGGCAGAAGATTTGGCACAGCAAAGTAGGGATAACCTCCTGGGCAGATTAAGTGGCATTCTTAGTGATGTAGAGGAGAAAGAGAACAATTTATATAGAGGTTGGCCTGCAGTTTTGCCAAATACAGCAAAAAACTAGATAGTCCAAAATCAAGTAGAATAAAAGAGGCTTTGGTAAAGAAAAATGTGTCTAGGAATAGAAACAAGTGGAGTAGTTATAAGGGAGAAATGTAAAAATAAAGCAAGCTAGAGGACTCACCAGACTGTGGTCAGAAACTAGACAAAGGAAGGGGAAAGAGAAATGCACAGAAGAGACATGAACAAGAAGTCTTTGGTGATACTTTATGTGTTGGGCATCAGTGAACATGGAGAATCAACTCTTTAGAGAAGAATCTTAGAACCATAATCATACAAGAAAGTTTGGGATCTTTCCGTTTACTTCCATTTGTCATTAAATTGTGAATGTGGAAATGAAATACTGCTTTATGTACTGTTGTATTAATTACAAAATATTTCTAAGAAAGAGATAGGAATATAAAATGTTAATACAGCTTCAACTGATTATATTTTAATGGAACCATCCAGAGAGTTTCCAGAAGTTTTACTGATATATTATTCTCTTTGTTTCTGTGTAATTTATACTAAGTCCCTTTTTCTTATCTCATCATATATTCTATGGATCACTTGACTGACATTAAGAGCATTGGTCTGGAGCAAAAATTCTTAGGATTCTAACAAAAACATGAACTCCCAAGAAAAACTAATTTTAAACTGACATGTGGTATAATATGATTTTATTTACAAATATTCATGCATTTGTTAACTCAAGAACTTCTCATAATGTATCCTGTTATGTTTATTATTACACATGTACAAATATTAATTTATCATTTAATATCACTTTACTTCTCTATGAAAATGCCAAAAGATTCTTTTTAATGAAAATACATATTATGGAATAGTAAAATAGAAATATGTATTCGAAGGTAATAAAATAGAAAAATAACTGAAGGGAAGGAAAGTTGAATTGTATTGTGATACCTAGTCTACATAGACAGTCCCTAAAAAAATAACACCTCTTGGTATTCATGTCCTTTTGTAACTCCTCTTCCTGAGTCAGAGCTGAACCAATGACTGTCTTTCAATCAATAAAATGCAGTAAAAGTGATGTTGCCTAAGTTGTGAAGCTAGGTCAGAAAAGCCTAGTAGCGTCCCCCTGGGTCCCTTGCAATATTTTCTCTAGCTGAAACTGGTCATCACCAAGAAGTTCAAGAAGTTTCGTTATCTGGTAGCTACCATGTGGAAAGGCAGCTATGTAGAGAGGCTGTATGTGTGGGTGAAGGAAGCAGAGAGTGAGAGCGGCACCAGGTCTGCTGAAAGAGGGACTAACCACCCCAGCTCTGCTGCCAGATATATCAATGAAGAAACCGTCTTTGATATTTAGCCTAGCTAAAACTTCACAATGCTCAAGGCTAGCCTCCTGAGTGCAACTGCTTGAGAGATCCTAAGGGACAACAATCTTGATGAACCCAGTGAACGCACAGAATGTTGGGAAATAATGCTTAAGCCACCGCTTTTTTGCATGGTTTGTTTTGCAGCATAGGTAACTGGAATATATAAACAGACACCATTTAGTTGTTATAAACTTGAAACATTTAGCAGTCAAAACCAGAAGCACAAGTATAATCAGTTATATAGGTTTTATTAGAAAGAACTGATAGCAAGTTCCTTATTGTTGAAAATAAACCATATTACTGCTCAAAAGAAAATAATATTACAGTTTCCCTGCTAATATTCTCTACCATGGTACATTTTGTTGAATTAAAAATAACTTTGGATGGCAGATGTGAGCCAAGCAAAACTATATTCGTATTGTGCTAAAAACTTTCCTGGAAGGAGCCATCGTTTTATGCTTAAGAACTCTAGCACTAAACATTATTATTAACAGTACTGATGCATAGTTTTATCAATAAATGATAATAGTTCTTATTTTCCATAAACTATAAGCATTTGAACACTACTGCTTTAGATAAAATTCCTTAAGTTTCACTCTTCTTTGTCCAATTTTTGATGGGCACTGAGTAACAGAGAATTTGAAATTGTATTTCTTGATTATGGGCTTCTGTTTTATTTTTGACAGATTTTATGTAAGATACTCGGTTGATTTTCATTTTGAAAATCAAAATCTTCTTGAGAGGTTTTCACATGGGAGTGGTCCACAAACACTGAGAAGTAAAGACAGTTTTTCTTGAGAAACAAATTTGAGATTATTCTAACAGCCTAATCAAAATTTACAATTTAGAAACAAGTAGCAAATGGATTTGATGGTTACTAAATTGTTAGCAAATGCTAAGATCCTAGCTCCATCAGGGTGTTCTGATGCCAGTATCAGATTCTCTTCTCTACCATCATAGCATCTGGTTAGTTCATTATTAGCTAACGTGTTTCCTTCTTGAATTCATACTAGCAATTTATTTCTTATTTGAAATTCAAAATATTTCCATGCCATGTATTGGAAAGTTCGTCTCTTTTCACTAATTACTTTCTAACTAGGTAACTTATTTCATCTAAACATTCAAGACTCTGTTGTGCTCAGAGTAGTATTTCGGGTTGTATATCTTTTTAGTACTTCTTTGTGTTAGTCAGCTTTCCATTACTTTAAAATGCCCAAGAGGAGCTGCTTAAGAAGGAATATTTATTTCATCTCACAGTTCTGGAAGTTGACAGTCCAAATCAGGCAGCCAGTGAAGCTGGAGGATCGCAGAGGGATGATCACACAGCCAAGAAGTGGAGAAACCCCAGGAGCACACAATTCATTTACCCTCTGTGTGCTCTCTCCTTATAAAATCATCATGATTCAAATCATGGGCTCTACTCGAGAAGCATAATTCAATCCAATCGATTCCCAAGACTCCTCCTTCAGACAACATAATTGGGTAAAACATCTATCTTTAATCTATCAACCATTATCATGAACTCATTAACCATTAATATAAGACCTTGGCCCAATATATGGGCCTTTGGGGGACATCCAGACTATTATCCAAACCATAATACCATTTTGTTCTGGTGTTTCCTTCAGGAGTACCATATTCATAAGCCCTCCTTCTCCAATGCTTCTCCATTGGCATTCAGAGTATTTTAATCTCACCTTTTTTTTTCTCTGATCAACTTTCTCAAATTTATCATTCAGGTCATTGATTCTACTTTCTACATTATCAGCTCGGCTTTCTACTACTACAAAAATTTTAATTCAGCTATTGTCTTTCAAATAGTCCTATTATCTTTCTTACTGCTATTCATATCTACTTATCTTTTCTTGCAAATCAACTCACACTTTTTATCTCAATGTCAGCTTTCAATCATTTTTCCTTTCATTTGTGTCAGTTTTGAATTCCCTAAAAGTAGTAAATACATGCTTTCTAAATATATAATTTTTTTAGGATTTATTTTATTTATTTGAAAGACAGAGTTACAGAGAAAGGTAGAGACAGAGAGAAAGGTCTTCCATCTGCTGGTTCACTCACCAGATGGCCGCAATGGACAGAGCTGCGCTGACCAGAAGCCAGGAGCCAGGAGCCAGGAGCTTTTTCTGAGTCTCCCACATGGGTGCAGGGGCCCAGGGACTTGGGCCATCTTCTACTGCTTTCCCAGGCCATAGCAGAGAGCTGGATCAGAAGAGGAACAGTCGGGACTAGAACCGGTGCCCATATGGGTTGCCGACACTTCAGGCCAGGGCGTTAACCCGCTATACCACAGCGCCGGCCCCCAATTTTGTTTTCTGTACTATTTTTATTTCTACCATAATGTGTATTTTTCTTCTCCATCTCTAATGCAGTTTTTCTAATTTCTAACATAAAATTCTGACATCTTAATTATCAATAGGTTTTCTGACATAGGAGGAGAGGTCTTTTAAGGTCCATGATTTTCACTACATCAGTGTATATAGCTTCCAATTTCTGTGATTTTTTTTTCTTTATTTCTCACTAATGTCTTGTCTGAATACCTAGGAATGTGCTATTTCATTACTTGCCTGTTTGATGTTCCTCCAGAAAGAGAAAATAATTATCAAGTCATCAAAAGGAAAAGAAAATGCAACTAATGAGCTTATGCAAGTCCTGTTCATAGGGATTGTGAGTAGTTTAGTGACACTAGAATTACAGAGTGAAAGATGAGTGCTAGAGAGCTAGTCTGATATGAAACAATATAGGGTCTCATGCTTTATGAAGAGTGACATATGAGGGATCCTCAAAAACTTCACATAAAATGGATATCGTGAAGAAACTGCATGGTCTTCAAATTTTTTATATCAAAATAAACAGCTTTTAATAAAATTTGCCATGAAATTTTAGAATACCCAGTGGATATAACCAAGTTTGTAATTTCAAAGTACAGGGATAAAAATGGTGATATTATGAGAAAAAAAGTGAATCTAGGAGGAGCATAATATTTAATATGATACTTAGAACTGGGTATCAAAGAAAGGAAGGCAGAAAATTTTTTGTCCTGATCCTGTGGAACATCATCTCAAAGATGAGAGACATTTGAGCATATATTCTATCTTGTTTTGTTTGTAAAATATTTGTTTTTAATTTTAATTAGTTTTAACAGCTTCAATGTGATTTGTAGATACAAGTCTAAGAACATAATGATATTCCCTTCCTCTCTTCCTCTCTCCTCTCTCCCTCCCACCCTCCTACCTCCTTCTCCCTTTCTTTTTTTTTTTTTACTTTTTGAAATGGCATATATTAAACTTACATTACAAGTAAATGGCTTAATACTTCACCAAAATAAGAAGCTTAACAAGTAAAAAACAAAAGACCCCAGTTTAGTAGGAATACAGACAATGGCTATTAACAATAACTGAATGGAAAATAACCATGCACCCATATACAGTGAGTTTTAAAGTAATCACAGATCATTAAAACTATAGTAGTACAACATTCTTTACCATTGGTTTGACAAAGAGAAAACACAGTGTGGAAAAACTGTATTCTCAGCAATACAGATATACACAGACATTGCTTTCTTTTTTTGTTTGTTGATTTTTTAAATTTTAGCTCTCACATATATGGAAGAACATGCAGTATTTGTCTTTTGGGATCTGGCTTATTTCACTCAACATGATGTCCTTCAGTTGTCTCCATTTTACTGCAAGTGGTAGAATTCCATTCTTTTTTATAACTGAATAATACTCCATTATGTGTGTATATATATATATATACATATATATATACATTATGCATGTGTGTATATATATATATATATACATATATATATATATATAGAGAGAGAGAGAGAGAGAGAGAGAGTGCACATTTTCTTTATCCATTCATCTGATGATGGACACCTGCACACGGGTACAGGGGCCAAAGTACTTGAGCCATCTTCTGCTGCTTTTCCAGGCACATTAGCAGGGAGGTGGATCAGAAGTGGAGCAACCAAAACTTGAATTGGTGCCCATATGGGATGTTGGCACTACAGGTGGTGGTTTTTCCTGCTACACCACAGTGCTGGCCCCTCAATATACATTTTTAATACTACAGGAATTAACTGCTTCATAAACACTACATCATATGCTAGTCACATCCATTACTAATAGTGAGTGCTATTGTCCTCATTTGACACATCTGATGAGTTACTTTACATCTCACAAGATTACAGCAATCAGATTGGGAGTTGGTCTCTGGTCTTCTAATTTTGAATCATTTGACTGCTTGTTACATTAATCCAGAGATACAGTCTCTTCAGTTTCTCTAGAATTATTTCCCCTGTGAATTCAATGTGGGTTAAAGCATTGGAAATATCAGGTTAAAATTTGCATGAACTACCTAGAAGGAGAAAGAGTTTTAAGTTTAAGAACATTGGTGGGGTCAGTGCTGTGGCACAGCTGGTTGGGGCCCTGCCTGCAGCACTAGCATCCCACGTTAGCTCCGATTACTGTCCCAGATGCTTCTCTCTGATCCAGTTTGCTGCTAACGGCCTGGGAAGGCAGTAGAAGATGGCCCAGTGCTTGGGCCTCTGCACCCTCATGGGCCTGGAAGAAATTCCTGGCTCCTGGCTTCAGACAGGCCCCGGTCTGGCCATTGCAGCCATTTAGGGAGTGAACCAGCAGATGGAAGACCTTTCTCTCTGTCTCTCCCTCTCTCTGTCTATAACTCTGTCTCTGAAATACATCCTTAAAAAAATAACATTGGTTTGCTTTTAAGTATATTTAATTCACTTTCACAAAACTGAAGGAACAGCCAATACACATGTGAACAGAGATTGTTGCAATAGCCTAATGTAAGTATAAATTTGATAACATTATTCTTTTCTCATGAGTGATTTTAAGGAATTAGTAGATGTTCATAAACCAAAATTGCACAGGAGGCAAGGTAAGATGTGAAGATACTTTTACTCTCAGGAATTCTTCCCAGATATATGAAGTAAAAATTCACTTGGACCTTCTCTCTTCCCTTCACTAGCTGGCTATTCTCAGATCCACCAATCTAATAAGTGCTTTCCTTGTGGCTAATGTATTATATATAATAGAATACATTTGACATACTGCAATACAGCATGATACAAGCCAGTGCAACTCAGTGTGCAAGATCCAATGTAATGCATATGATACAGCACAATGCTATGTTGTGTAATACAATGAAAAACAATATACTCACGAACAAGACTTTCAGAAGACAAGACACGGAGATTTTCCCTAATCTGGTCCTTTATTTCATAGATGAGGAAAGTGAGGCCTAGAGAGATTAATAGTTTATTTAAGTAGATTAATCAAGTGTAGCTGTTCTTGAAATCTTTTAAATTTAACTATGTTAATACATACATAATTTAGTGAAAGTGGAGAATATCTTAAACCATGAGCTAATTCAATGCTGGAGAACAAAGTAATATCAAGGTAAGAAATTGAACAGTAGGGAAGAAATGGAGAGAAAGATCTTGGCTTTGATATTAGTATATATCCCATTTTCAGGGTTTTGGTTTTGGGGTGGGAGAAGCAATATGGCTCTGGATGCCAGGGGAGGGTGCTGTGAATCACCTGCTAAAAAACTTAGCATCCATGTGTAAACACCATTTTCCCACTAATTATTAAATGTCCTACTCCAGCATTCCTTGGGGAAGGGAGTTTTGCAGGGTTTTGCAAAGCTTTCTCATGGCTGTAGAACAGGGGGCTTCTCTTACAACTCACAAATTTCCCTTTCTCTCAGCTTTCTTGACAAATGACTCCAATAAAAAGTTTGAAAATGATGTTTGTTCATATTTCTCCAATTTGTATGTTAAGTACTATTTGTCAGATGGTGATATTAATAATTTAAGAGTCTGGTGAAATCTTGAGATCCAGAGCTCTGCTGGACCACCCATAAACATTATTGAAATGAAGTGTATTGCTCTGGTAAGAGCCCATTAAGTGCTCATAAACTCTTTTTGCAAACCGTTGGAGCTTTTGTTGTATACTTAAATTGTTGTCTTCCCCCCAAATCCATATTAAGTCATCATATTGAGATAAATTATTCAGTCATAGCAATTTTATTTTTAAGTCCAGTAATGTGGATCCTAAATGTTTATGGAAAATATCTCTTGGTCATATACAATTTTATGGTAACTATGCTGATGGGCATGTTTCAGAAGTTTACTGGAGCAAGCTCAACTTTTGTCAAGTCTTTCCCAACACTGAGCTCTCAAGACTTACAGTATTGATTCTTCCTGGTTTCTACACCAGGCATTCTACTTGGAAATTTGTATTTGCAGAATTTGCTGTAGATTTGGGATATCAAGTAACAGGGACTATGAATAGGATCATATTATAAGAATTATTAATGTTACTTAATCTGTGTTTAGGATTATATAACAAAGACAAATATGCTGGTCTTGGTTTAAATGAAACATGAGGCCAATACTGCTATGAGTATTGTTTTAATTAGTTACTTTATTTATTGAAAGCACTATTTGAATTTGTAGTAATAAAATAATCATTGTTTTATGAGTTAAATTTTCAGCTACAGCACTATCATAAGGTAAAACGGCACAAGACTAATGCTAGTTTAGTTCATGCATCTACTATTTTTCTTTTTGTGTTTATTTATTTAATATTTTATGAATATCTCTATGTCCTGAATGAGTAGGAGTTTCTCAATGATATAGCAGAAAATGTATTTTAGGAGGAATTTGACTTTGCACCTTACAAATGTAAATGGATTGTTTTCAGCATAGAATTATGAAAATAACCTATTTGAGGATTAGAAAAAGTTTTATTCTGAAACTTCTCTTTTTTTTTTTTTTTTGACAGGCAGTTAGACAGTGAGAGAGAGACAGAGAGAAAGGTCTTCCTTCCGTTGGTTCACTCCCCAAATGGCCGCTACGGCCGGTGCGCTGCGCCGATGCGAAGCCAGGAGCCAGGTGCTTCTTCCTGGTCTCCCATGGGGTGCAGGGCCCAAGCACTTGGGCCATCCTCCACTGCCCTCCGGTGCCACAGCAGAGATCTGGACTGGAAGAGGAGCAACTGGGACAGAACCTGGCGCCCCAACCGGGACTAGAACCTGGGGTGCCGGCACCACAGGTTGAGGATTAGCCTAGTGAGCCGTGGCGCCGGCCAGAAACTTCTCTTTTTAATATGTACTTAAGAAGAGGAAATAGCTACTATTTGTTAGCCTTGCTAAGACAGAATTTAGTTCCTGTTGGTTCTTTTCAGCAGGTCTGATATTTAAATAGTGTTGCAGCTTTGAATTAATGTAGCAGGTTGTCACTTTTTATAGGCAAGAAAAAGCATCCCAGTCAGGATTCTTGGTTAGGGACAATAGAAACAAACTGGAAGCTCACAGAATCCACCTGAAGGCTGGTGATCCAGCAGTGAAAATGGAATTTCTTTAGTGATTCATCACAAATGTCACTTAATAGGGAAGTGTAAAAATAGCTTAACATACCTGGAATTTTCTTAGAGAAAAATGAGTAAGATTATGTCAGCTGATGAAAATGCCCCTCAATCCATGGTGCCTTTTTTCATAGGGTCCCAATCTTAACAAATTTCATTGATTTTTTCAGTGATCTTTCATTGTAGTGCTACTTACTAAGGTTACTGCAAAAACTATTTGTTTTAGAAGTTAACAATTGTTTTGAGGTTGTATTGGTTATGAATGTATTGGGGTAACCAATCTCCAAATTACCATGGCTTTACCCTCCACCTCTCCTTATCTCTCCACTCACACCCCATCTCAGCCATCCATCCTTGCTAACAGAATCTGATTTGCTTTTGGTATCATGTGTTTATGTGTTTCATTGAGGCTAGGATGAATCTAGACTACTGTAATGCAAAATGCTAATTTTATTCCCCTTCCTGCTGATAAGTTCAGGAATAAGCAAGTGGTGTGATACTGAAAAGCCACCAGTTCACCTTGCTTGTGGCGGTTTGTGAGTCCTTAATGACTGGAGCTACTTCAGCAGTCCTGAAAACACAAGGGAGTAACCAACATGCTGAGGATGGCAGGACAAAAACTTGGGAAGTCCTTAGATCTTTGATGCTGCTAATTCTTAACAGCATTTGGTTAGTAGTTTACATGCAATTATGCTTCACATCATTATCTTCAGCTCCAAAATTTCTGAAACATATGTGATTCTATTTGTGTAGCAGATACACCAACCTATATTTCTTATTCTTCTGTTTTTTTTTTTTCACTTTATATTTCCTCATCCTTCTCTTCTCAAATGATTCTTTCAGCAGTGGGTATGAGACCGAACTTAAGCCAGTAAATAATCAGCATTTTCAATACTTAATACTAACAAAGGAACTTGGTTCCTCCTTGGTCAGGGATGTAAGATGTTGGAGCTGTTGATCACCATACTCTCTACTGCCATGAAGGAAATTGATCCGATTATAGAAAAAATAAAGTCGAAAATGACTAGAGAGGGAAGAGGAGGAGGAGATGGTGGAAATAGAGAGGGAGGGGGGGTGAGAGAGAGAGAGTCTACTGATAGAAATGAATACACATGTGTGAGAGTGCCCTCTAGGCCTTTGGTTTTCTGATCACAGGTGATCCTGAGGCCTAAATGTCTCATCATACTTCTTGTGGTGTATTCAACCTTTTCTTCAATTACTGAACATAGGAAATGCCTGTGGATCTCAGCCTCAGGCGAGCACCCTCTAATCTTCCCAAATGTCACTTGAAAAGTCACTGAAGGAGCAGAGAAGAAGTTTAATGCTCAGAAATACTGTGTGTCTTCTCTTTCACCTCCACCGCTGAAGAACACTTTTAATTTCGTCTTTAATGGCGCTGGTGTTGTGGAGTAGCAGGTTAAGCCACCACCTGCAGTGCTAGCATCCCATATTTGTACCAGTTCGAGTCCAGGCTACTCCACTTTTGATCCAGCTGGGATGATGGTTTAAGTACTTGGGTCTCTGTCACTCATGTGTGAGAGCTAGATGGAGGTCTTGGTTTTGGTTTGGTGCAGCCTTGGCTGTTTTGATCATTTGGAAAGTAAACCAGCAGATGGAATATGTGTCTCCGTTCCTCTCTCTACCAATTTGCCTTTCAAATAAATAAATATTTTTAAAAGATTTATTTATTTGTACACAGAGAGAGAGAGAGAGATCTTCTATCTGCTGGTTCACTCCGCAAATGGACACAAATAGGCTGATCTGAAGCCAGGTGCCAGGAGCTTCTTCCTGGTCTCCCACGTGGTTGCAGGGGACCAAGCACTTGGGCCATCTTTTGCTGCCTTCCCAGGTGCATTAGCAGGGAAAAGGATTGGAAATGGAGCAGCCGGGACTCGAACCAGGGTCCAAAAGGGAATGCTTACATTGCAGGCAGAGGCTTTATCCACTACACCACAACACAGGCCCTATAAGTATTTTTTAAAAAGTGGGCTAAGGGCTTGAACAAGCACTTCAAAAGAAGCTGCATAAATGATGAATAAATACACGAGAAGATGCTGAGCATAATTAGTAATCTGGTAAAATGTAATTGGAACCCATTATGAGATATTTCCTCACACTTAAAAGAAAAGCTAAAAATAAAAAGATGAATTGTATCCACCAGTGGCATTAATAAGGAGTGCTTGGAACTTCCATTCATTGCAGATGTTCAACCACAAGAGCATTGTAACCATTTTGAAAATAATCTGACAAATGCTTTTGGCTCTTTCAAAAGAAAAAAAAAAAGTCCCTGTGTTTATAGCATAAATGTTGCACTGACTGCTTTGAAGGTACCAAAATCACTAGAAGAGATCCACGTTGGTGGCTCTTGCAAGACTTTGAGTCAGTACGAGAAAATCCTTTTCACTGTCTGATCCTCCATCATGAGTTTTCATTCAAAAAGAAAAATTAAGCAAAGCAAAGCAAAAATACTGTTTCCATACAAATAAACAGTATGAGATTATAGATAAATGCTAGATCATAAAGCAGCTGAAGTAGCTTGACTCTTCATGGTCAGCAATGGTGGAGTAGCCCTGAACATTGTGAGTTGTGAGGATTGTGATATTGACAAAACACTGCAACAGTGGTATATCCCCCTCCCCCATCCCGGAGGATGCTCATGGGATATGGTCGGACATTGACACTGATAGTGTATCTCTGAGTTCCTTCCAAGCATCCAGTGAACCAAACGATATCCTTGATTAAATTATGCTTCTTTCAGAATTATTATTTATTTACAAGGTAGAGTGACAAAGAAAGAGAGAAGGAGAGACAGAAAGAATGATCTTCCATCCACTGGTTCATCCCTAAATGGCCACAACAGTTGGAGCTGGTCCAAGCTGAAGCCAGGAGCCAAGAACTCCATCTGGATCTCCTTGGTGGACTGCAAGGATCCAAGTATTTAGGCCATCTTTGACTACCTTCCTAGGCACATTGGCAGGGAGCTGGATCAAAAGCAGAGAAGCTGGGACTTGAACTGGCATTCTAATATGGGATGCTGGCACTGCAGATAGCAGCTTAACCCACTGAGCCACAATGTCTGCCCCAAATTCTAATTGTTCTTTCATCAAAGTGTTTGCATTTAATAAGTCTTCTGAATTCTGTGATGAATGGTGTTGTAGATTGAAAGTTAATAACATATAAATCCTAGGATACAATTTTTAGCCAAAAATAAATTCAAAATGACCTTTAAACCTTCACATAAGGGGCCAGCACTGTGGTGCAGCCAGTTAAAACCCTGGCCTGAATGCCAGCATCCCATATGGGTGCTGGTTCTAATCCTGGATGCTCCTCTTCCGATCCAGCTCTCTGCTATGGCCTGGGAAGACAGTGGAAGATGGCCCAAGTCCTTGGGCCCCTGCACCCACATGGGAAACCTGGAAAAAGCTCCTGGCTTCAGATCGGCACAGTTCTGGCCATTGCAGCCATTTGGGGAGTGAACCAGTGGATGGAAGACCTCTCTCTCTGTCTCTACCTCTCTCTGTAACTCTGTCTTTCAAATAAATTTAAAAAAATCTTTTAAAAAACCCTTCATATAAAACAAATGTCAAATATATTTTAAGGTAAAGACAACTTATACCATTCAGTTGGTTTCATTTTGTACTCACCACCTTGCAATTTCTGTCCTAGCTGAAATAACAAAGTAATCCTTATAGAATACTTTCCTAAAGTGTAGTTTTAAATATATTCTTGCATAGACACAGGAAAACAAATTAATTGGGAAAAATTCATACCTATTGATTTATCAGGGCAGTTTTTAAAAATTTATTTGAGAAAGAGAGGAAGAGGGAGGAGGGAGAAAGAGAGAAAATCTGCTCGTTCACTTATCAAATGCTTGCAACAGCTGGGACTGGAGTGGGCTGAACCCAAGGGCCAGGAACTCAGTCTGAATTTCCTGAGTGTTTCCCAGAGTGCACGATAGTAGGAAACTGGAATCGGGGAAGGAGCTGGGACTTGAACACAGGCTCTCCAATAAGGGACATGGGCATCTTAACCACTCGGCCAAATGCCCACTTCATAACAAATCTTTTTATAATTGGGGGCTGTCGCTGTGGCGTAGTAGGTTAAGCCTCTACCTGCAGTGCCGGTATCCCATATGGCCACTGGTTCATGTCCTGGCTGCTCCTCTTCTGATCCAGCTCTCTATTATGGCCTGGGAAAGCAGTGGAAGTGTTGGGCCCCTGCACTTGTGTGGGAGACCTGGAATAAGCTCCTGGCTATTCCAGACTTCGGATCTGCCCAGTTCCAACTATTCCAGCCATTTGGGGATTGAACCACTGGATGAAAGACTTTTCTCTCTGACTCTCCCTCTCTCTGTCTGTAATTCTCTCTCTCAAATAAATAAATAAAATCTTTGAAAAAAATGTAGATTCAACGTACTTCACCATTGCACTAAAGCTTTAGAAAAAAATGGAGTAAATTCAAGAAGTATTATTAATTAAAGCATATCATCCAAACTTTGAGGAAATATTGATATTTTATTGTATATTTTCAAGTGATTCATTATATGTTGATTTTTTTCCTTAAGGAATATTTAGTAGAAATGGATAGCAAATATTTTACAAGCTTTTATATATACACATATGCCCAGCTGACGTCAATGAGCAGCTGATTTTTCAGCAAGAGAAATGACATGTTAATCACGTAAGCAAGACCCTAAGATGAATTACATCTGTGCACTTCTTTTATATTATTTTCATCACCAGAGGAAACTACACTGTTTTATAACTTCAAATCTTTCTTCTTTGCTAAAATGGAAAATGATAAATTATCAATTTTATTTACTACTCTGCCTTACACACAAAATTCTCTCAATTTCTCATAATTCTCAGTCTGCTTGAGTAGTCATAGCAGGGATTCCTGTAAACATAGTGTCAAGTACAGTACAGTTGCAGAAACCCATTCCAATTATAAATAGTTTCTTTCTCCTCAATTATGAAGTTATCACCACTTATTCTCACATATATGCAAAAAGATGGGGGAGGAAGAGAGAGAGGGAGAGAGAAAGAGAGAGAGAGAGAGAGAGACTAAGAAAATCAAAACAAGAAGCAGTGGAAATGAAAGATAAATGACCGAAGGAAGAGAAGAGCACTTTTGAAAAAATAATTAAATTAGTATTATTAGAAACCTAGAAAGATTCAGAATCTATAACACAAATGCAAGTTGGAAATTAAAAAAAAAAATGAGTGAGGATGAGTGGACATTTGGTGACTCGGTCAAGTCACCGCTTGCAAAGTCCACATCCCTTATTAGAGTGCCTGGGTTCGTGTTCTGACTCCGCTCTCCATTGCAGCTTCCTACTCATTCATACCCTGGGAGGCAGCAGACCATTTCTCAAGTACTTGTCTCCTCATTGAGTTCAGCTCCTGGTTTTGGGTTGGCCCAGCCCTGACTATTATGCTCTTTTGCAGAGTGAACCAGCAGATGGAGGGATCTCTGTCTCTGTAACCATACCTCTCTCTCTCTCTCTCTCTCTCTCTCTTTCTCTCTCTCTCTCTCTCTCTCTCTTTCTCTCTCTCCCCATCTTCCCTTCAAACAGATAAAAAATGAAGAAATGTAAAATTGATTAGGTAATTTGGAGCCAAAACATGAAGAAATCTCCCAGAGCAGAAAGGCAGTGAGTTGGGAGAAAATAGAAACAGAGAGGATAAATTCAGGATCCCAAGACACAAATAACAGGTTCTCATGAAGAGAAAAGCATAGCAGAATGAGATAAACAGAAACAGAAAATGGAAAGAAACAAATTATCAAAGACAAGTAAAGTTATTTTTAAGAATGATAGAAGAGGAAGATTTTTGTATTGGAAAGTATGCTGAACACCCAGATGATTGAATGAAAAATGAAAGTCCCATGGAAGACATATTCTTATCTCATTTCATACCACCACATAATTAAAAAAAAAGCCTAAAAACTTCCAGAAAGAAACAAAATCTCTTCAAAAGGAAAAGGACTTTCGAGTTCTCATTAGTAAATACTAGATGTTGGAAGAAATAGAGCAATGCTTAAAGTCCTAAGGAAAATAAATTTGCTTTTGGAATTCTAAAACTGACCAAATGTATCAGTATGAGAGATTAAAAGTTCTGGGCACAAGCAAGAATTCAGAAAGTCTATCCCATATGAATATATATATATATATTTTTTGAACAGGCAGAGTTAGTGAGAGAGAAAGACAGAGAGAGAGGTCTTCCTTCTTGTTGGTTCACCCCCCAAATGGCCGCTACGGCCAGTGCGCTGCGCCGATCCGACGCCAGGAGCCAGGTGCTTCCTCCTGGTCTCCCATGCGGGTGCAGGGCCCAAGTACTTGGGCCATCCTCTACTGCACTCCTGGGCCACAGCAGAGAGCTGGACTGGAAGAGCAGCAACCGGGACAGAATGCGGCGCCCAACCGGGACTAGAACACAGGTGCCGGCAGCGCAGGCAGAGGATTAGCCAAGTGAGCTATGGCGCTGACCCCATATGAATATTTTTAATAATTTTCTTGACAATACAGCTGTGTAAAATGGCAGCTAAATTAATGAAGACATCATGAGGACTCTAAAAATGAGGAAACTATCGCAGGAATGCAATTTAAGGATGTCTCATTGTTACAGATACAGTAGTTCTAGAAGGTATCAGGTGCAAACTGGAAGAAAAATTACAATATTGCCTCATTTTTAACCACTGAGAGTGTGTAAGTAAATAGAAAATACCTTCAATTGAATACTCAAACTGAAATTTTACATACTCTCCAATGTTTTGAAGTGATATTATAGTGAAAGCCTGAAATTTTCATTATGATTACAGAACACAGCAGAAATGCTCTCCATTTATTCCTGACAGGAATTGGGAATTAGAATAGAGTCTTGAGGAGAGGTGAAATATAGGACATATCTTTATCTTAAATAGAAGGAAGGCAAGAGACATTGTCTAAAATCTAGGAAATTAACAAAATGGACTTTGAAATAGATATATATTTTTTGAATTTTTACTTGAAAGACACAGAGAGAGGTGTGTGTGTTGGTGGGGGGAGGAATGAGAGAGACAGAGAGATCTTCCATTTTCCAGTTAATTCCTCAAATGGCCACAACAGCCAGGCCTGGGCCAGGCTGAAGCCAGGAGCCCAGAACTCCATCCAGGTCTTCAACATAGGCAACACCGGCCAAAGTACTTGAGAAATACTCTATCGCTTTGCCAGGTGCATTAGCAGGGAGTTGGATTGGAAGCAGAGGAGCTGCTTTGATATGAGATGCCATCTTCACAAGCAAGCAACATCCTAACTGATTGTGCCACAACACAGGCCTCAACAGGTCTTAATATTTATTGATTTAATTTATTATTAATATTTTAATTTTTAAATAATTTTAACAGATTCAATATACTTTGTAGATAAAATTCTAAGAAGATAATGATAGCCCTTGCTCCCTCTCTCCCACTTTCCCTCCCACCCTCCTTTCTTCTCCTTTTTTAAAAGTTTTTGAGATAACATATTTTAAATTTACATTACAGTAAAAAAGCTTAATTATACTTTGCCAAATAAGCTTCTTTTTTTTTTTAATTTTAGCTCCCATGCATAAGGGAGAACATGTGGTATTTGACTTTCTAGGTCTAGCTTATTTCACGCAACATGATGTCCTCCAGTAGTGTCCATTTTGCTGCAAATGGTAGCAGCATTTCCCTTCAGATCTGGAACAAGACAAAGATGTCCACTTTCACCACTCTTATTTAATATAATACTAGAAGTATTAGCAAGAACAATTAGAGAGGGAAAAAAAAGGACATTAAAATTGGAAAAGAAGAAGTCAAATTATCCATGTTTCAGGTGGCATGATGCTGTACATAGAGAAACCAAACACCCTACCAAAAAGCTGTTAAAATTGATAAACCAAGTTTTTTGCATGCTAATAATGAACCCATAGAAAGAGAAATCAAGAAAGAAATTCCAGTCACAATATCCACAAAAATTAGTGTAAAATAGTGAAAGAAACAGTATGGAGATTTCTTTAAAAAACTAGAAAGACTTGCCATATGATCCAGCAATCCCACTACTGGGTATATGCCCCAAAGACTTGAACACAATGTATCAAAGAGATACCTGCACCACCATACTCATAGCAGCACTGTTCACAGCAGCCAAAATTTAGGATCAACCAATGTATCCATCATCAGATGAATGGATAAAGAAAATATGATGTATGTATATGTATATATATAAACATACATACATACACACAAAATGGAATATTATTCAGCTATTAAAAAAGAAAATATTTAAAATGCAAACTGTCTTGAACTCTTGCTACCTATATGATAGCTGCACTTTGATGTATAATAATTCCTACACACTTCCCTTTTCTTATTTCATTTCTGTGACCCTACCTACACTGTTTTTACTTAAACAAAACAAGTACACTCCACTCCAGGAATCTGCACTGTCATTTTAGTTACCTAAACACATCTATCCCAGATGTCTGCAAATTTTGCTCAAGTGTTATTTTCTCAGAAAGAACTTGCTTTAGAATGATATTTACACATTTAAAACTCACCCACTTCTGCCAAACCCTATCTTCTTTACCTGTTTTAATTTTGTATTAGTGCTCAGCATCTTCTTAACTACTCTGGGTTTTATTTATTCGGTATATTCTGTGTACACTGAGTACTGCTCACAGAGGACAGTAAGAAAGGGAGACTGTCAAAGTCCTACAATAAGCCTGTGGAATTGTGCGGACCCATGACAAAGTTTTTAAAGAGGGAACCATGTATTATGTTCTTTATTAAGGCAAATGTAATTCAAAGCATGATCTTTGATTGAAAATTATGACTTTATTATATACTTTCTCTATTCAGCCATCTTGGTTCTCTACTCTATGGTTAAAATAATGTTTCATTTACAAAATAAAATTAATGTTAAATGCTGGGAAGGTTCACTTTTTCTATTTGTTTATGTATTTTTGTATGCATGGTTGTCCATTAATAGAGCCAATTTATTTGCTGAAAATACTGTAAAAATTACACTCTGCAAATTGTTAAGTCAACAATAGAAGTCACTGTGTACTTACATCTCATGTGGGATCTGTCCTTAATGTGTTGTGTAATGTGAAGTGATGCTATACCTAGTACTAACAGTATTTTTACACTTTGTGTTTCTGTGTGGGTGCAAACTGATGAAATCTTTACTTAGTATATACTGAATTGATCTTCTGTAAATAAAGAGAATTGAAAATGAAAAAAAAACCTGGTGTTAAATTGGAAATTGCATAGAAAATTAATTAATTTTTAAAAAAAGATCATGTAGGATCTCTGTCTTTAATGTGCTGTTCATTGTGATTTAATGCTATAACTAGTACTCCAACAGTATTTTTCATTTTGTGTTGCTATGTGGGTGCAAACTGTTGAAATCTTTACTGAATATATACTAAACTGATCTTCTGTATATAAAGAGAATTGGAAATGAATTTTGGCCGGCGCCGTGGCTCAACAGGTTAATCCTCTGCCTAGCAGTGCTGGCACACTGGGTTCTAGTCCTGGTCAGGGCGCCGGATTCTATCCCGGTTGCTCCTCTTCCAGGCCAGCTCTCTGCAATGGCCCGGGAGTGCAGTGGAGGATGACCTAAGTGCTTGGGTCCTGCACCCCATGGGAGACCAGGAGAAGCACCTGGCTCCTGCCTTCGGATCAGCGCGGTGCGCCGGCCGCAGCGCACAGGCCACGGCGACCAATGGAGGGTAAACCAACGGCAAAAGGAAGACCTTTCTCTCTGTCTCTCTCTCACTGTCCACTCTGCCTGTCAAAAAAAAAAAATTGTAATTCAAATCTTCCATAGTAGTTTTCATGGATTAACAAACAGATCTGAGGGGAGGAAGGAGTTACAAACAAAAAGCTTAGAAAACTGTCAAGCAGTCCTGGAGAAGTGTCTTCATTGCCCAACTTCCCCGATTTCTTTTAATATAACAATGTGCAGTGCAAGTCTTTAGAAATAGAGTAGGACATCTAGCATTTCCCAAATGATTTGACAATGGTCCTTCTGTTTTTCACCAGCACCCCAGAATTTAGGACATGGTTGAGAATCTTTAGGAATAATTTTAACATTCCATTGATTTCAGTAGTCATTTTCATTTATCACTTTCAATTCACAAGGGAAGATTTTATCTTTGTTAGGCTCTAAATAACATAGGTCTGGCCCAACGTTCGCACTGCTATGAATATATTCAGAAAATTCATGTAAGTGTGTGATTGGATACATGTAGAAAAACATTCATAACAACATTGCAAATAATAGCCAAGAACTAGAAACCAGCCAAATGTTCACCAACAGTACAGTGGATAAATATAATGTCATAGTCATATAATTGATTACCATCCCATATCGAAAATAAAAAAAAAAAAAACCTAGAGCTTTACATACAATGCAGATGGGTCTTGAAAATATAGAGTTGAAATTCCAATTACATGAATTTAAAAAGTATGCAACAGTGAACTATATTGTGTAGTCATGTGCACTTTGAATTCAAAATTATCTGAAAAGTAAGCATGTGGTTAACATAAAAGATAGGATCAAGATTGATAATTTTTTATACATGGGAAATCACAGTGATACACAATGCTTTATTTCTTGGGGACATGGTTGATTAAATTATGCACTTGTGCTTTGTGGGCTTTCCTTATGTAAAGCTCGATTTAACAATTTTGAAAAAAGTTAAAGCAAGTGCGATTCTAGGATTTTCATAGTGATAAGAATTTGACTGTTCCTCTTCAACACTCTCATTATACTACAGTTAAACAAGTAATATTTGTAGTTTTTGCTTTGTCTAATTTTATTGTTTTACATTTGCTTCTTCCACCAACTATTTTGAACATTAATGAGTGAAAAATGCACTAATCTGTTCATTTTCTCCATGGTAATATAGGAAGAATAAATACTCATTTACTGAACTGAAACAAATCAAGAAAAGCAAGGTGTCCGATTAGGAGACAGTATGAGTGAAGCTATATTTCTGCTGTTTTGTCACTACTCAGATAAAAATTCAGAAGCCCAAACTTGCAAAGTCAAGGTTCAGCATATTAACCTCAGGACTGGAACCCAAGACTCAAGACTTCTCTGTTTCTCCCTTTCCATTAGGTCATGCTAGCTGGAAACAGGACAAAATATAGTTGAGCAAGCTCTGATGAGTTACAGAGGTTCTTCTTCTCTTTTTTTTTTTTTTTTTTCTTGACAGGCAGAGTTAGACAGTGAGAGAGAGAGAGAGAAGAGTCTTCATTCCGTTGGTTCACCCCCCAAATGGCTGCCACGGCCGGCGCACTGCGCCAATGCGAAGCCAGGAGCCAGGTGCTTCTCCTGGTCTCCCATGTGGGTGCAGAGCCCAAGCACTTGGGCCATCCTCCACTGCCTTCCTGGGCCACAGCAGAGAGCTGGACTGGAAGAGGAGCAACCGGGACAGACTCTGGCGCCCCGACTGGGACTAGAACCCGGAGTGCCAGCGCCGCAGGAGGAGGATTAGCCTGGTGTGCCACGGCGCTGGCCAGAGGTTGTTCTAAATCATGGGTTTGCCAGTGTGACCCAAACTAATAACATGAGGAAGCAATTTTCAAGTCATTTGGCCTATACTCATCCATAGAGCGGTAAATTATAAATTGTGAAGGATATATCAAATACTCTATAATGTGGAAATAAGCCATGCATTTTTAGTGACTGAAGGGCACATTTATTAAGCATATCACCAATTGGCAGCTGAAAGTTATATTTGACCCATTGACAAGTTTAAATTTTCCTGTATTTTTTTCCAGGAAAAATAATAGACCAGGCACTAGAGCAGGCTTTTATTCTGGAGGTTGCAAGAGTCACTACCACACCTTGGTTTACTGTCAGCTGCAACCCACATTCACATGAGCTCTAGCCTTGAATGCCCTTGTTAATAGCGCCAGATCCTAGTTAAGGCGACTCAGTGATGATATAGGTTGTCTGTGGCATATTCAGATTAAAATTCACCTTCTCTTATTCTCAGGCCAGCTATATTTCTATTGTAGCACATTGTTTTAAACTTTTAACGAGGGTGGGGATGGTGTTGTGGTGCAGTGACATCCCATATCAAAGCATTAGTTCAAGTCCCTGGCTGCTCTGCTTCCAATCCAGCTCCACTGCCTGTGAAAGTGCCTGGGAGATCAACAGAAGATGGCCCAAGTACTTGGGTCCCTGCCACCCACATGGAAGACTCAGATGGAGTTCCAGGCTCCTGGCTTTTGGCCTGAAGCAGCCCCAAATGTTGCAGCCATTTGGGGAGTAAACCAGCAGATGAAAGATCTCTCTCTCTCTTTCTCCCCCATTTGCCATTCAAATAAAAAAAAAAAAACTTTAAAATATTTTTAACAAAGAATTCCAAGTTATTCAAAGAGCAAATTGGAAACTTTTCATCCAGAAATTTGACATTTCACACTTATTTTCTGCCAGATTACCACTTTGCTAGTTCCAAGTAATTAGTCTCTGATGTGTGAGATATGTTGCCTAACAATGGTATAGAACTGCAATAAATGACAGCTATAGGTTAATTTAAATATAGTATTACATTTCACACATTCCTTTATTCAGTAAATATTGAGTGTTTACTCTGTGAAAAATGCTGTGATAGACATTCAGAAGGCAGAAGTTCAACTGGACAGACATGTTCCTTGCCTTGGTGGATACTGCATGTTAGTAAGGGGAATGTACTGAATGTAATTGTTAAGTTTGACTGTAATAATTTAATTATGGTTGTTGTAAGTTACAAAGGAGAAGTACAGGCTGGCATGAGAGCATATAACAAGGAACTCTGACTAGTAGGTTAGGGCAAGCTTCTTTGAGGACCTGACACCCTTAGAAATAAATAGAAACATAAAAGGAATATATTATGGCTGAAGTTTAAACAGACCGCAAGTTCAGATTTCGGGAGCTGGGTAGGATCTTCTAGGATATACTAGAGTTTGGTGTTATCATAACAACAATGCACAGCCATTTCAGTCTTCTAAGGAAGAGATTGTCATCATCAAATTTTTAAAAATATAATGAGGCTGGTGCTGCGGCTCACTTGGCTAATACTCCACCTGCGGCGCCAGCACCCCAGGTTCTAGTCCCAGTTGGGGTGCCGGGTTCTGTCCTAGTTGCTCCTCTTCCAGGCCAGCTCTCTGCTATGGCCTGGGAAGGCAGTGGAGCATGGCCCAAGTGCTGGGGCCCTGCACCCGCATGGGAGACCAGGAAGAGGCACCTGGCTCCTGGCTTTGGATCGCCACAGCGCACCGGCCATGGCGGCCACTTGGGGGATGAACCAACAGAAGGAAGATCTTTCTCTCTGTCTCTCTCTCTCACTGTCTAACTCTGCCTGACAAAAAAAAAATTATAATAAATATTGCATGGAAGATGGATTGGATTTGGAAGGAGACAGTAATGATCTGAGAATATCCATAAGAAGGTTGCTACTGAATGTGGGATCCCAATGATACTGGCTTCAATTCAGGTGGTAGCAACAGAGATAGAGAAGTAGATTAATTCCACAGGTAATAATTTGACTGGCTCTCAATAGGCAGGGCAAAAATCATATTCACAATATTTAAGGACTGTTCTATGAGCACTGCGAATCAGAAGAGATACCAACAATAAGCAAAAGTTATGGCTGTATCAGTGTATGTCATATAAATATGAGAGTATTTCAGAAAGTTCATAATGTGGAATTAAAAGATATTCTGCTACAAAATAATTTTGTAGATGGAGACCCAGCTCTTGCTGTTGCAGCCATTTGGGGAGTAAAGCAGCAGATGAAAGATCTCTCAAATATATGCAATTTTTAACATAATACACATTTTTTATAAACTTTTAGAAACTATGTCTTTTGTTTGAAAAGCAGAAATATATATATTATATATATATATATATATATATAGAGAGAGAGAGAGAGAGAGAGAGAGATTGATTCTCTCTGCCAGTTCACTTCCCAAATGCCCATAATAACAAGGATCAGAACAGGCTAAAGCCAGGAGACCATAATTCAGGGTGGGTGGCAGGGACTCAATTAATTGAACCATCACCTCCTGCTTTCCAGGGTGTGCATCTGCAGGAAACGGAAATGAAGAGCTTAAGTGAGACTTGAACACAGGCACTCTGATAGGCGATATGAGTGAATCAAGTGTTTTCTTCACTGGTGCACCAAAAGTTTGCCCCTTCATGAACTTTTGAAGGTACTTTTATAAGACGTGATGGGCAGGCCTCAGTGAATAGGCAACATCTCTCAGAAAGACAAAGACCAGTAAGAGAGGAACAATTTGGGGGAAAAAGGTAAAGGCTTATAGAATAATAATAAGTATTTTAAAATCAAGTTAAAGAAACAAATTAAATATATAACTGATTTCCCTTTATTCATTATGCTATGAAAATTCCAATCAAGGAGCGTATTGTAAGGCTGAATAGATTATATTCCATAATATTCTTATTTTTAAAAGGAGAATCTTCTTTTGAAAATTTCTACTTGCTTAATATTCATTTCAATTAATTAAACTGAAAGAAAGGATTTTTTTTCATAAGAAGAACCTAATCATTTTTGCACTAAAAATATCTATTATTGTTAAGGTATTAAAGCAAGCTATATATGAAACTCTATTACCAATGATACTTTAACAATGACCTTAGAGGTCACTAGAAAAGTCATTTCTAATTAAAAATTACAGGCTTAAAATAATATACAATAGAACCCTAAGTTAAAATAACTTTGCAAAATACTTTGATTTAAAATGAGTATTCCAATATTATATAACTTATAATCTTGTGAAATATTTCTTTTCCTTTATAAGCATTAGTTTTCCTTAAAAATTCTAGTCTATACTCAGATAAACTTACATCATCTCTAAAATAACCAATTCGATATTCTATAAATATTTGAAAAACAAAAATGTGAATTAAGTGAGCTTTATACAATTTTTGCCCTGCAAGTGAAAAAAGAAAAAGCACAAAACAACATGGAACACAGAGTCAGAGGAGGGGTAGCAGTTGCACAGCCTATATGAACCACAGTTTTCGTGATATGAATACAAGTACAAGTACATAAAGTTTCCTTTTATAGTGTCTATTTTTTAAAAAATATCGTTGGTCAAAAACTAACATGTCCAGCGGGCATTGTGACAGAGCAGGCTAAGGTGCCACGTTGCAATGTAGGCATTCCATATGAGTGCTGGTTCGAGTTCTAGCTGCTCCATATCTGATCCAGCTCCCCACTAATGCACCTGGAAAGTAGCAGGAGATGGTTCAAGTGCTTGGGCCCTGCCCAAGCTGGATGGAGACCCAGCTCTTGCTGTTGCAGCCATTTGAGGAGTAAAGCGGCAGATGGAAGATCTCTCAATCTCTCTCACTCTCTCTCTTTCTGTCATTCTACCTTTCAAATAAATAAATCTTGAATAAAAACCTAGCTTTGCCTATATTGATTATGAAATGATGATATTTTGGTAAATAGATATTCAAAATACAAGTTAGTCATATATTTTAAAAGCATTATTTAGAGATTTTTATATCTTTTTTCTAAAACACTGTTTTTACCCTTTCCTGTGGCATACATTCATTTTTTTTTTTTAAGATTTACTTATTTATTTGAAAGAGTTACACAGAGAAAGGAGAGGCAGAGTGAGAGAGAGGTCTTCCATCCCCTGGTTCACTCCCCAATTGGCCACAATGGCTAGAGCTGCACTGATCCGAAGCCAGGAGCCAGGAGTTTCCCCCTGGTCTCCCATGTGGGTGCAGGGGCCCAAGGACCTGGGCCATTTTGTACTGCTTTCCCAGGCCATAGCAGAGAGCTGGATCGGACATGGAGCTGCCTGGACTTGAAACAGCGCTCATATGGGATGCTGGCACTGCAGGTGGTGGCTTTACCTGCCACACCACAGTGCCGGCCCCAAGAGATTTTTATATCTTTAAAATTGGAAGTAAATACTATTCAAACCATAATTTCAAAATAAATTCTTTTTTTTTCTTTCCTGAGGCTTGTAGCAACCTACAACACCATTCAATACGACCTTCCCCCTCACAAGTTTTTGCACAATGATTATCTGCCAAATTTTTCATGGCAACAGCCTATTCACAAAGTGTTTCCTCATCTTCACAGTGTTCTCGCCAAATCTTATCAAAATCTCCTACTTAAGTCCTTTGCTTTTTATGTTTCTTCTTTTTGGAGGGCTCAATCACCCGATCCTCTCATGGCTGCCTCTTTCATGTAATTCCCAATACAACCCTGTGAGCAAAATAAATTCTTTTTATAATATTCAATTTTTTAACAAAAATTAAGTTGTTTGGCTTTCTAACCCTTGCAAAAATGAATTATGGCTAATGGGAATCTTATATTTTTAGTGCTGGAAAAAAACTACATAACCTTAAATTTACCATCTCAATAGTTTTTCTGTATATAGTTCAATAGTGCTAGGTATTATTCACACTGTGTATAATGACTCTCTAGAGCTTTTTCATCTTACAAAACTGAACCTGTATACCCATTAATGACTAATTTCTCTCTTCTCTCACAGCAGCCCTTGCAATTACCATTCTATTTTCTGTCTTTATAATTTTTGACTGCTTTAGGTATCTCATGTGACTGGAAGCATACAATATTTGTTCTTTCATGACTAACTTATTTCCTTTAGCATCAAATTGCATTCAAGTTATAGCACATGAAAGAATTTTCTTATTTTGAAAGACTGCATAATATTTCATTCTATGTATATGCCACATATTCTTTATCAATTAATCCTGTAGTGAACAGTTTAGCTGTTTTTATCTCTTGGCTATTGTGAATAATGATGTAATGAAAATAAATATGAAAAATCTCTTTGAAATATAGTCAGGAACATAATAATAATATAAAATCTCAATACTCCACTTTCAGTTATGGAAACAACAATCAGAATTAAGATAAATAAGATAACGGAGGACAGTAAGATATTTGGCAGCTCTAATGTTAGGTGGGTAAACACTTTATAATTGTAGAATCCTCATGGTGAATTGATCCTTTTATCATAACATCCTTCTTTGTCTCATGTGACAGTTTTTATCCTAAAGATATATATTGTATCTAGTAGAAATATGACCACCTGTGCTAAGCCCCAACTGAACATAGTACCTTTTCTATCCTTTCATGTTTAGCCTATGTGTGTCTTAGACCAAAAAAGAGTCTTTTGCAGTAGTTTATCATTATGTAAAGTAATCACTGATAAGTAAGGACTTCTTATTGCTATTTTTATTTTTTATGTCTTGTAGCATTTTCTTTGTTCTTTTTGTCTTATTTTTTCTGTCATCAATAACAGAAAGTGAGGAGAAACAGAGATGTAAGGCACAAAGAAGCTGTGATATAAGTGCCTCAAAGTTGCCATCCCCATTTCCTACTCATAAGATCTGGTCCACTGCGTAATATAATAACCCCTTTGTCATGCAAAAGCATACTTCTGTTAGCTAAATTGTAATTCACAGGGCAAACAGTGGGCTTAGAGTGTTTTTTTGAGTTTTTCATTCAAGGCATATATGTGATGATAATATCTAAAGCAATTCCATATTGCAGTACTTTTAGCTCTTTAGACAAGGATGTTTTAGTGTACAATTCTCAACCTGTGAGAACTAGCATTATTTATAAAGAAATAAATTAGATACAGAAATTGCCAGAGAATATATCATGTGGTATAAGTAGGGAATGTTCTTTGAAACTTTTGTTTCAGTGATATATATATATATAGTGATATATATTTCTAGATAAATGTATTATTGATATTTATTATCCAAGCCTACTACTTTGCTTTAGCTATTGATTTGTTTAACCATTAACAACATCTTTATAGAGACTGAGTCTTACACTAACTTTACAAAATATTCCAGGCTGTCTAGGAAATTGGCCATGTGTAGTAGTTATCTTTTATATTCTCATTTTGCTACTTTATGAGTACCGGATAATTTACTGCAGAATTTTAAATGTTCAATTATTTTATGAATCCATGCTTCTAATATCTCCCAAAACCATTGTTTATGTCTATTTTCCATTTGTTTAACAATTAAATCTTATTTCTACTAAGTTATATCTGCTCCAGGTTAACTCTAAACTTGTGTACATCTTTGATTTCCATTTTTTCTCGCCATATGTTGTTCATTGCCATAAATGCTGTCTCCATTCTCTCAAAATGCGCTATTTGCCTTTATATGCATTTGCAGGGGTACTAAAGCACATGTTCTAGGATTTGGGTACTCTAAGGCAACCACAGACAAAATGGTAATAGCATTTTTGAAGATATGTTTTGTGAATGCCTTTCCATCTAATACCTTATTGTCAAGGTTATACTGTTACTTTTGTAATATAATTTGGTAAATGTCAAAATTTCTCCTTATTCTAAATTACATTCATCATCTAGTCTGCTATATGCCTGAAAAGGCTGTATTTCTTTGTTTCTTAAGTTAAAGTACTATGCAAAACTGGTGTTTGTTAAAATTTAAATAATACCTATTTACTAATTATCTTATGGAATATTGAATTAAATTATATCTAAATTTCTCTTTACACCCCCTTTTGTTCACTTTCATGAGCAAAATCTTTTTAAGAACAAACACTGAATCAGATGAAAATGATTCCACCAGTAGAACTGGAGTTTTCAATTACCTTGCTAGAAATTACTTTACACTTAAATTCTTTAGTACACCCATTTGAAGAAAAAGAATTTAAATTAAAGGTGTTTACAGATGCTCTAACAGCATTTAATTTATTTTGAAAACTTTATTTGTGAAAAAATACAACATGTGCATGCGCATGTATACACATGAGTAATTCAAATTACCTTAGTAAAATAATGAATTTTATTTTACTAAAATCAATAAAATAATTTCTAAATTGTTTTCTAAATTATCACTATTTTGAAGAACACAAATGCCTTAGGTATAATTTCCAAACTGTTATGTGATTTTACACTCCATAAAAATGCCCTTTGCTATTTTATAAGCCCTTTTAGAGTAAAAAGTCATATTGATTCCCCTAAAACTGATTTATCATATAATCAGAACAGTATAATTATCATATAACTGCAGGAATAAAGGACTTAATATGTGAAGTTTCAAAGAGTAAGATTATTTTACATTTTGAAGACATAAAATAAGCATATAATTTGTTATAGTGAGTACTCTTTCAATAAAGTACTTTTTTAAAAAATATTTTATTTATTTATTTGAAAGTCAGAGTTACACAGAGAGAAGGAGAGGCAGAGAGAGAGAGAGGTCTTCTGTCCACTGGTTCACTCCCCAATTGGCCTCAATGGGTGGAGCTTCGCCGATCCGAAGCCAGGAGCCAGGAGCTTTTTCCAGGTCTTCCACGCAGGTGCAGGGGCCCAAGAACTTGGGCTGGCTTCTACTGCTTTCCCAGGCCATAGCAGAGAGCTGGATTGGAAGTGGAGCAGCTGGGACTCGAACCAGCACCCATAAGGGATGCCGACACTACAGGCGGTGGCTTTACCCACTATGCCACAGAGTCAGCCCCTCAATAATGTACTTATACGAGTGTAACCTGGTCTCATCTCCTGTATTAGGTTCCTAGACCCGCTATGGCAAGTGACCACAAATGGAGTTTCTTTAAAAAAGAAAGAAAGGAAGGAAGGAAGGAAGGAAGGAAGGAAGGAAGGAAGGAAGGAAGGAAGGAAGAAAGAAAATGGAAACATTGCTTTAAAGCTCTGGAGGTCATAAGTCTGAAATCAAGGAGTCACCAGGCTTCCACTCACCCCGATAGTTTTATGGGAGAATTTGATTCTCACTACTTCCAGCTTCTGTTAGCTCCAGTCATTCCCCAGTTTATTTTTCCATTGCTCTAACCTTTGTCGCCATGGTCAGACTGCCTCTAATTTTTTATGTGTCTTCTCTTCTGTCTATCTTAACCTTAAAGACACTTGTCATAAGATTTATGGCTCCCCAGAATAACCCAGGTTAATTTCTTTATCTCAACATTGGTAACTTAATTATATCTGCAAATATCCTACTCTTAAGTAAGATAATTTTCATAGGCTCTAAGATTTTGATGTCCTCATATCATTTTGGGGGCACTTTTCCATCCACTGAATCTCTCCAGAGTGATTGTATAATCTTTATGAGCAGAGACCAAATATCATATATTTTTTTCATCATAAACTAAAATATATAATCTTTGCTAAACCTCATCTGTCAGCATTATTGTGTCAGGTGTTTTAGACATATAGTTATATAAAATTCCCACAGAAACTATAGGAGGTAGGTGTACATCCTCTCATTTTATAGTTGATAGAAATAAGACGGGCAGATATTCCTTAAAAAAATATTTATTTGATAGAGTGATGCTGAGTGGGGCAGGGGGGGATCTTCCATCTGCTGTTTCACTCCCCAAATCTCTCCAAATGGCTACAATGGCCAGGGCTGGGCCAAGCCAAAGCCAGGAGTCTGGAATTCCATCAGGTCTCCTTTATGTGTATTAGGAGTCCAAGTATTTGGGCCATCTTCTGCTGCTTTCCCAGGCACATTAACTGGATTGCAAATGGAGCAGCCAGGACTCAAATATGGGATGCCGCATTTCAAACTATGGCTTATCCCGTTGTGCCACAATGCTGCCACCAAGACTGGTAGATCTTAATTTATTTTTTGAAATTCGCACAAACGAAAGGTGATGGAAGTGGGATAAAAGCACAAGTATGGTTTCAGAATGCTGCAAGCTCACGCCACTGGAGCCGAGGACATGTTAATTACAAAGGGTTCATCAGAGCTGCATGCCACTTGGTAACACTCATATAAAATGTATATGCATTCAATTTAACAAATCAAATTTAATTTAATTACATTTCCCATTTCAGTTCACATAATACATTTTAATTACTTAAGTTTGACAGCATTTATATAACAAGTGTTAATTCTAAGTGTGCTATTTTTCTTGAGTAGCAAATGATGAAGTGATTTCCCACAATAAATTTTAAAAAGGTTACAAAGTATACCACAGTGAGCACTGAGTGTGTCATTCAGTGTGCAGATATCAACCACATAGTCTAAATCATATATTTCTAGGAATTTTGCACATTTTTCATGTCAAAATTATTATGAAAACTACTTGTAATGAAAGAAGTTGTACATGTATTCCATTATTACAGTATAGTACAGGCTTAGACTTAAGGTATTTAATGAGATTAACTACTGAATTCTATAACCAACCACTACACCAGAAGTATAGTGTGACCTTGGAAAATAGCTTTTTTCTATGCTAGAAAAAAATAATATAACAGACCAGTCAACTAAGAGCTGAGCCAGCAATCCAAAAATCGCATCAATCCAATCAGGATGCTTTCAGATAGGGCTTCCATCTTTCTGAAAGCCAATATATTTCTTTTGTACACTTAATCCCAGAGTACATCACTTCATGATTCCACTGGAAACTCTAGGGTCCTTTCCAAGACTCATTATCCATGACTGATGCTAAACTCCTTTTCCATGTCCATGTCAGAGTTGAAGTTTGTTGAAAGCTTCATTCTGCTTCTCCTTTCCAGCTGCTGCTTTGGCAACCAAAAATCTATAAAAGAAAAATAGTTGAAAATTATTACTTTCAGTTCCTTAAGTACTTGTCCTTTTATTATTATTATTATTTGAAAGACAGAGTTACATAGAGAGGTAGAGACAGAGAGAGTGTCTTCCATCTGCTGGTTCACTCCCCAAATGGCCGCAATGGCTGGAGCTGAGCCAATCCGAAGCCAGGAGCCAGGAGCCAGGAGCTTCTTCCAGGTCTCCCACTCAGGTGCAGGAGCCCAAGGACCTGGGCCATCTTCTACTGCTTTTCCAGGCCATAGCAGAGAGCTGGATCAAAAGAGGAGCAGCTGAGACTAGAATTGGTATCAACATGGGATGCCGGTACACTGCAGGCGGCAGCTTTAACCCACTGTGCCATGGCATCGGCATATATGTATATGTGTGTGTGTGTGTGTGTATATATATATATATACATATATATATGTCTTTAAAATAAGGTGAATCAAGAACTTTTTAAAACAATTGGTATTGAATCAGATGATGTTTTCTCTGAGCAGGTAACTTGAGAAAGACTTGGAAAACTGAGGAAAACAGTCATGTGTAGTCTGGGATAAAACACATTCCAGAATGAATATTCCAGGAAAATCTAGAGTGAAGGCCTTGAGCTGGATGCACACAGAAACATATGACATGTTTAAGCAAAAGCTCAGAGTATCTGGATTGTAGAGAATGGGGTGAGTGGCACAAGAAGGAATCATAAGGTAATGGGGGCTGGTGGTACCAAGAGTGAGCATTTGCAGAAGAGCAGCATTATTTTCCTGTTACATTGGAAATGAATGACATGGACTGAAGGCAGCAGCAGATACCAAATAGCAGATCATTACACTAATTCAGGAGCAAGGTGATAACAACCTGGAACAAAGTATTGACAATAAGTGTGGTGAGACGTGTTCAAGTCACACTCCATTTCTGAAATTAGAGCTGACTTGAACTTTTTCTAACTAGGAATATATTAAGTATGAGCAAAACAGAATAGAAAGGATGACACCAAGGTTATTGGCCTGAACAACTGGAAGAAAGCTGGCCTAATGGTAGATATCAGTAACTCACGTTTTATCAGTAAAACGGAGGTGTGAATTCCATATCTGAATAACAAGTAGAAAGTTTGATAGAGTCTGGATGTAGTGGAAATATTCAGGTTGAAGATACATATTTTTTTTCTCAGTTCAGCTTTGAGTATAAGTGGGGAGCATAGTTTAGTAAGTAGTCAGAGATAGGCCCAATTATCATCCCTGGTTTGTCTACAGATTATTATTAATAAAACTTACATAGTAGTAATCACATACTAAATAGTTGGTAAAATTAAATTAGTTGGTTTCACCTATCCAGGAACTGTATAAATTCCCTGGTAAATGCTGTCTTCTTAGTGGTTCTCAATATTTTCTCTTCACTAGCATTCTGCACAATCTAGTTTTATCACAAGTTGAAAAAACAGTACAGTTCTCCATACTCTTCATGCTAAAATCATCATTTCAGGTGAACCAACTTGATTCACATTAAAATTATCTCATTGTGTTGTATAGGAGTTATTGAATTCCTTCATATTTTCTAAACTGATAACTCAGTCTAAAACCTTATAGACATAAGGTATTCTAGCTGATCCTAGAAAGTGTATGCAAGGCAAGTCATTAATCACAAAAACATCAATCCTGTCACTACCAAGTACACAAAGATGGTGACTCAAACAAAAGTATTGTTTATCTTTTTCTACTATGCTAAGACATGATAGTTGAGTGAATTCTTGAACCAATTCAAGTGATTTAAGCTTAAAAAATAATAAATATTTGAATCTTTAAATCCACTTGAATTAAGCAGTATCTGCATCATAAGTTAAAACATAGATTTTTAATGTAAATGCCAAATTGCTAGCATTTATGTTAATGTTCTAAAGGGTTATACCATTCAATTTTCAAGAACTTAAATGTGAAAATATGAAAAACATGATCTTGCAAATAAAATCATGTGTTGCTTAATGACAGAGACATGTTCTGTGAATGTGCAAACATTACAGAGGGTACTTGTACAGATTAAAACAGTGTCACTAGACAATATAGTCTTATGGGAACATTGACTGTATGTGGTCTATCGTCAACTACAACATCATTATACAACACATTTCTGTACTGTGTTATCTTTGCACTCAAATACATTCCTATTTAATTTGGAGTCGTCAATTTCCATCTGTCTGAATAAGAATAATATTAAAAAACAATAATTTTTGAGTATCTCTATATGTGCTAGACACCAGCCCTAGAATTATCTCAATGCATTCTCACCACAATATTATAAGTAGAAGTGTTGTTATCAGTTTCATATTATGGATCAGGAAATCAAGACAGAAATGAAAATCGGGCAGCTAGCGAGAAGCTGAGTAAAGATGTGAAACCACTATGGCCAACTTCAGCTTGTCTTCATGTATTCTATTCACAGCTACCTCTGGTTTGCCAGGTGATTGTAACTCTTACTGCCAATGAAACTTTTAGATAACATTTACTGTTACTGATATTCACTTTTACTACTTCAAGGGAAGGAAAAATAGTGGGGGTAGGTACTTTGTATCCCAAAGGACACCAAGGTGCCTTAAAAACTATGTCATTTCAGGAGTGGTAGAATCAAATATAGTGAGTTCTGAAATCAGCATAGGGGCTGAGAGACTTAAGTGACTTTTTTTTCAAACAAGTAACTGACTTATAAATGACCTAAACCAAATGTTTTCAAAATATTCCTGATTCTCCAAAAAAATTAAATGATCAAAAATAATCTCCATACAGAAGGGAAAATATAGAAAATACTATTTTCTTTTACAAAAATAATTTTCTCAAGAAAGACATTTTAAGTGGTTGTTTCATAGTCAGGTTAGAGCTCCTTTTTCTTAATTATTGGGGAAAATCTAGCTGCTTTCATTTAAAGTGTAAATTATTTCAGTTTAAGGGAGTCTGGCAGTTACCACAGTAATTATTAGTTCTGAGTCCTAATAGCTTTAGAAAACTCTAGCCTAGAAGTTGAAAGTGAGATTCTTTACCAAACACAAAAGAAATTAAACGAGTAAATAAGCAACTCAGATCTTCTGCAGACCAGACCAGTTAAGCACTGGTGCTTGATTTCACTCTGAGCATTTTCCTCCAAGTGGTAACAAATCTCCAAGATTCAGGCAGCTGGCTCTGAATCAATAGTTCATCCTTCCAGCTACTGATTCCAGGCCCCTTCAATATTTGCACTATATAGCTCTAACTTTTGCAATTTTTTCCTTTCCCTTTCACTGAAACATCACCATTTCAAATACCATGAACTCATGTTTTGCTGCCAGTCTCTAAATGATATTGCAATACTGCATAGCAATAAAATAAATCATAAAAACAGTGAATTTTGGAATTGAGTATTCTTTCTGAATAATATATCAACAATATATTCTTAGAAATTCTTTCTTGGTTTCCAGTTGATTCAATTTTAATTTTCAAATTACCATTATTTATTTTATTCTTGCTTTGAGTGTTTAACTTTGCACCCAAAAGTCAAAATAGTCAAAATGAAGGAAGAAGATACATGAACTCAGAGTGTTTTTATAACCAGTGTGAAACTATGAACCTTACAGCCTGTGTCTGTGGAAAACTGCTGATTTCCAGAAAGTTCTGACACCCTGGAGCTCTGCTTAATGTGCAAGCCAGATTTACTTTCTTTATTTCCAACTTTTGTTATCTTTCAGAAGCAATGAAATTTTCCCTTTAAAGAGTTTACTACCTATACTTCAGAAGAAATCTACAATTAGGATGGGCTAAGAATGTTACTTGTTTTTATAAATGCACTTACTCACTGGGTTACTTTTTAATTTCCCCCTTTGCACCCAGTTGGATAATTCAAGCAATGGCTAGGGCATATGTTGAATATTAGTGTTCCACTGCTTGTAGTGTTCAATAACAGCAGAATGTGTTTTAGCACAGAAGTCGAGGAAAGCTCCAGTGTTCAAATACACTTGGGAAAGAAGAAAACCTGAGTCTCTTTTTGTAGTTTGACTCATTTCCCATGCTTTCAAGTTACCAGATTTCTGCTATCCAAGATTTATTTTATAGGGTATCCAAAAAGTAAATAATTATTGGTTAACTAGTTAAATGTAGTCTTTACATTATTATACACATAAGATATTTTAATTTGTGGTAGGCAGAGTCAAGATAATAGCTGAGTGAGAAGCTTAAGCGAACATCTCCCTACAGAGAAACCAATGTGAACACACACCGAGTCACCTTCACCAGTTACAAAAGGCAGACCAAGACTGTGGAGGGAGTTGCTGGACTTGCTGGCATCCTGGTGAGAATGACTGATTTTGGTGTGTAAGACCATTGGCCTCTCATGGGCCAGGGGTGCACCCTCAACAATGAATTGGGGCTGGTGACTGTAACTCAGATGTGACCCACATAGGGCCAGTGTGAGCATCCAAGAAGCTGCCCCTATCACCCATCCCACAACCTTGGACAGACAGCAAGGAATCACAAGACTGTTGTGGAACTAACTGCCAAGCTAATATAATTCAGCATTGAGTAGATTCAAACATTCCCTGACCCTAGGCCTATGCTTACAGACAGAACCTTCAGACCTACTTCAGTACCCTGTGGAATTCCATAATCCTGGTTGAGCATTCCAAAGATGATAGGTGTACCATCAGGTACTGATCCCACTTCAGCCACAGACAGTCCATAGCCCACTTCAACAGTAGAACAGATTGTTTAGAATTTCTGGAAGGACAGCCACAAAGAAACCCAGATTACAAAACCTAATCCTTCAATGCGTAGATGACTTTGTACTAAAACAAGCATCAGGAACTGCCAGGGAACCATCAGCTCACCTAAAGAGCAAAATAAGAAACCAGAAACAAACCATTAAAGAATTGAAATTTCAAAGTTCAGATGAAAAGGTCAAAAAAGCTGTTTTGGGGGATGGTGCTATGGCTTAGCGGGTAAAGCCGCCATCTGCAGTGCTGGCTTCCCATATGGGCGCCAGTTCGAGAACCAGCTGCTCCACTTCCAATCCAGCTCTCTGCGATGGCCTAGGAAAACAGTAGAAGATGGTCCAAGCCCTTGGATCCCTGCTCCCATGTGGGAGACCCGGGGAGGCTCCTGGCTCCTGCCTCCTGCCTCCTGCCTCCTGACCTTGATTGACGCAGTTCTGGCCCTTACAGACAACTGGGGAGTGAACCAGGGGATGGAAGACCTCTCTCTCTATGCCTCTTCTTTCTCTCTCTGTGTAACTCTGACTTTCAAATAAATAATTTTTTTTAAAAAAAAAGCTGTTTTAAGGAAATTAACAAAATTCAAGAGAACATAGAGAAATGAGTCAATGTTCTAACAAAGAGTTTTGATAGAGTCATGGAAGTAATTAAAACATTTTCAACTGAAAAATACAATAGGTGAAATTAAAAACCCTATAGAATGCATCAGCAACCAAATAGATCAAACAGAAGAAAGAATCAGTGAGCTGGAACACAGGATACTGAAAATACACATTTTTAGGAGAAAAAAGAAAAATATCAAGAGAATGAAGAAATATTATGGGAAATATGCTATGTTGTGAAAAGAACACATATCCAAGGGAGACTTGAGAATGCAAAAAAAGTAGAAAGCATATTCAAAGCAATGACAGAAAATTTGCTAAAGAAAGATACAATCAATTTTCCAGGTACAGGAAGGTAAAAAAGTCACCAGTGAGATTCATCTCAACCAAATCTACTCCAAGACATATTATAATCGAGCTTTCTTTTTTTTTTTTTTTCTTGACAGGCAGAGTGGACAGTGTGAGAGAGAGACAGAGAGAAAGGTCTTCCTTTTCCGTTGGTTCACCCCCCAATGGCCGCTGCGGCTGGTGTACCGCGCTGATCCGAAGCCAGGAGCTTCTCCTGGTCTCCCATGTGGGTGCAGGGCTCAAGCACTTGGGCCATCCTCCACTGCACTCCCGGGCCACAGAAGAGAGCTGAACTGGAAAAGGAACAACCGGGACAGAATCCAGTGCCCCGACCGGGACTAGAACCCGGTGTGCCGGTGCCACAGACAGAGGATTAACCTATTGAGCTGTGGCGCTGGCCTATAATCGAGCTTTCTAAGGTTAGAAATAAAGAGGTTTCGCAAAGCTACAAGACAGATGAAGCAAATAACACATAAAAAAGTCCCAATTCACCTGGATGCAAACTTCTCAATGGAAACATTATAGGTCAGAGGAGTGGGACTGAAAGAAAATATTGCCAGCCACAAATACCATATCCAGAAAAACTGTCCTTAAGATAAGAAGAAGAGATGACATTCCCAAAGAGAATTGAAGAGAATTTATTACCATGAGAGTTGTGTTACATGAAGTGTTAAAGGAAATTCCTGAAGCTGAAATAAAGACATGCTAACAATTAAGAAGCAAATTTCAGAAGGTAGAAAACTCCCTGGCAAAAGTAACTTTGCAAACAAATTCAGAATGCCCTAGCATTGTAAACATGATGTGAAATTATTTCTCTATTAAAGAAGTAATATTAGTGATTAAAGAAAAGTCTTGAAACCTAGCTATTCTTTGAAGCACTCTAAAAATCTATTTAATGATTGAATCAAATGAGTCAAAAATGCCATACCTGAAATCTACTACATCCTCCTTCACTCCTCTTTTGTGAAAGCACAGATAATTGCTTTCAGTGAATTTCATTGTGTTGTGATGTCATAGGCTGACATCAAATGCCACAGAAATATTCTAAGGGATTCATCATGGATGTGCTGGCATGGGTATTATCAAAGGCCTTCTTGTTACATTGGCACAATATTTCCATGAAATCTTTGATAGTCATGTCTTTCATGTTCTAGTATCAGGAAGACTAATTACCTCTTTTGAGAAATTAGATTATATTTATCTATGGAGCCCGATTGTGTCACTTTTCATTTTTCATCTGTACACTGAAGCATGACAGAATGTGGTCAGAGATAGAGCTTCTTATTGTTGGACAAGGAGATATAATAATTTAAGTACATAATTCTCATTTCATCTTAAGTGATTCACATATGTTCTTAGTGAAGAGAGGTGGAAGAATCAAATTAGAAGTATGTCCAATCTGGATATAGACTGAGTGGACAGCACAGAACATTTTTGCCACAATTGCATGACTGTTTTCTGGCAGAACAGTTAGCCAGGCCTGTCCAAATTCTATTATTTGTAATCATTTTTATTTATGTTAATCATTGGTGTATTTTATTAACCTCAGCAATCATCAGAATGCCACAAAGCTACACATTTGGTTACTTGTAATAGATCAGCAATTGGCTATGCTGTCAAACATATTTTCTTCCGAGATCAGATGAGATCAGGCTCGTTCAAGATGTTATGGATGTAGACGAAACATAGTTTCTTAAAATCTGTCAGCATGATTTTAACAGATTAAATTTATAGGATGCCAATCAGAGTAGCAAGATACTTCTTTTAAATTGGCTAATATTTCCATTATAATTATATCATTTTTTTGTTTCTCTGTAGTTTTCTGACTGAATTCTTTATTGTATCTCTCTTTAAGAAGTTGGTAGTATGCAAAAATCTAATTTCTTCTAAAGATGAATGACAGTTATCTTTTCATATTTCGTGCTTAATTGTGGCATGCCAATCATGCTGATTAACAGTGACATAGTCATTTAGGGCCAATGAGAAATAATCTGACCCCAAAAAGAGTCATTTGGAAAATTAATTAAAAGTGTAATATGCCAATACCCTTTCCAAGCAAGTTCTGTGCAACTTCAAAATTCAATGTAATTGGTAACTATAGCTTTGTCATGTGTCTTCTGAATTATTTTTGAAATCTGCATGAGCAGAAAAAGCAGATAACTGGATGTCATTAAAATGGAAACCTTTTGGGCCTAAAAGAAATCAATTGAAAATATAACCTGCATAATGGAAGAATGTCTTAATCATCTGTTTGATAAAGGTCTAATATCTAGCATATGCACATAGGTGTTTGTGTATATATGATCCAGAATACACACACACACGCACACACACAATTTTACAGCTCAACAACAAAGCAGACAAACAGCACTATCTTAAAATGTACAAAGGACTTCAATAGCTAAATGTTAAATACAGAATTATTATATGACCTAGTAATTCCACTTTCAGGCATATTTGTATACCCAACATAACTGAAAACACTCAAACAGATACTGTGTCATTGTTCATTATAACATTATTCATGGTAGCCAAACCTGGAAAAAACTCAAGTGCCATTCACAAATGAAAAATGATAAACAAATATGGTAAAAAAAAGGAATATTATTCAGCCATAAAATGAATGAAGTGCTGGTACATTCTATCACATAGATGAATCTTGAAAACACTATGTAAGTGGAATAAATCAGAGCAAAAATATAAATAATTCATGCTTCCACTTATATGAAATATCTGGAATGTCAGAGGTTTTGTTGGAGATGAAAAAAAACTCTAGAAATAGGTACTGGTGACATTGTGAATGAGACTAATGTCACTGCATTGCACAGTAAAAATAATTAAAATGGCAAATTTTATGTTCATTTAGTTTATCACAGTGAAATACAGTATATGAAAAATTCTGCATAACTTAGTGTAACAGTTCACCACTCCTTCCCACAGACTACTTGATTTTGATTTTTCTTTCCATTGACTTGGTGTTCTGAAAGGGCCGGCTTTCACACCAGTTGTATTTATTAATTAATAATGAATAATTCACATATTTTCATTGAGATTTGAAATAGCTCAATAGATTTCCTGTAGGGAGCAATACATTCCTCACTGAGCTCCTATAATTCCAGCTAAAATGCTTCAACTTTTTATTTACTTTTGCTTCTTTTATATGGAGAAATAAATTATTGATTTCTACTTGAGCTTTTAAATAAATATCTTATTTCTTCCTTCAAAGATCCCTACAGTACACTTTTGGAAGTCCAGGGAGAACTTGACTATGGATCTGAAACCAAATGGTCAAATCCAACCTCGGTCAAAAACAATATAGGTTTGGTACAAGTTACAAACACCTGCTGCATTAAACACATCTATTGAAGCAATTCATGAGAGCTACACTAAATGGATGTGTCAAGATATACAAGCAAAGGAAGCAATAAAGAATCAGATATTTGACATCTGATAACAAATAATTGTTTGAGCCCAAGAGTATTTGTACATGAAACAAAATGACACTTTTCAGTGATGAAAGTTGTAATTGCAGCCGGCCCTGCGGATCACTAGGCTAATCCTCCGCCTGTGGCGCCGGCACCCCAGGTTCTAGTTCCGGATTCTGTCCCGGTTGCTCCTCTTCCGGTCCAGCTCTCTGCTGTGGCCCAGGAGTGCAGTAGAGGATGGCCCAAGTCCTTGGGCCCTGCACCCGGATGGGAGACCAGGAGAAGCACCTGGCTCCTGGCTTCGGATCAGTGCAGCACGCTGGCCGCAATGCGCCGGCCATAGCGGCCACTTGGGGGGGTGAACCAACGGAAAAAGGAAGACCTTTCTCTCTCTCTCTCTCTCTCTCTCTCTCTCTCTCACTGTCTAGCTCTGCCTGTCAAAAAAAAAAAAAAAAAGAAAAAGAAAAAGAAAAGAAAGTTGTAATTGCAAGGTCTATACAATAGTTATGAGGGACTTTGCACCAAAATCTGTAGCAATTGCAAGAGATGTGAAAGGAATTAATAGATACATGGAAACACACTAATACTTGGTTATATTAATACTCTAATAATGCTAGAGTAGATAAAAGACAAAATCAGTAAGGTAGATTATATAGATACATAGCAAACTTTATAGTCATTAATAATAAAGAACATAACTTAAGTAGCAAAGAATACTTATGTAATCAGTTTTACAGCATATAAATATTTTAAATATTATGCTTATGATGTACTACATTGGTTATATATTTTTACATTAAATTTTAAAATATCAGGACTGGGGCTGGCACTGTGCCATTGCCGGTAAAGACACCGCCTGCAGTGCTGGCATCCCATATGGGAGCCAGTTCAAATCCCAGCTGCTCCACTTCCCATCCAGCTCTCTGCTATGTCCTGGGGAGGCAGTGGAAGATGGCCCAAGTGATTGCGTCCCTGCACCTGCATTTGAGACCTAGGAGAAGCTCCTGGCTTCAGCCCAGCTCTGGCTGTTGTGGCCATTTGGGGAGTGAACCAGCGGATGGAAGACCTCTCTTTCTCTCTATCTCTGCCTCTGTAACTCTGCCTTTCAAATAAATAAATAAATGTTTTTTAAAATATCAGGACTTGTATTCCTTTAACTTGAACTTTATAAAAACGTTGGTCTTGGCTTTCATACATGCATAAAGGCTCTACCATGTAAGAGACTACTTCAAAATGGGGGAAAATTGAATTAAAAGGTAAGTTTATTTTGGGACAAAATTTTATAAATCCATGTACAATTTTTTCATAGTACATATTTTCCATGAACTTTTAGAGGTACTCTCATATTATATAAACAAGTCAAAAATGGCCCTTGCATATTGGCTCTGTGTTGTATATTTCTTCACAGTAGTCCAGGAACATTATCTCAGAAGCCCACTGACATCAGATTTAAATTTGTACACACCAAAATGGCTTAAAAATGGCCTAGATAAGCAGATTTTCAGTTATTTAGATATTTTCTGCCTTGCATTTCCCCACAAAACTGAGCCCAACATCTGTTATACATAGATAAGATATATGCCATAGCTATTAAATGCCCAAGCCACTGCTGCCCTTTGCAGTTCTCTAACCCAGATACTTCTGCCACGCTGCTGAACAACATCATGGAGGCATATAAGCCCCTGCTCTGATTCCTCTCACTCTGGGATTTTCTTTGTCCTTTTTGCTTTCTAGATGGTTGCCCTGAACTGTTTCCTCTTGAAGGTCTCATGCTATGAGGTATCTCTGCTTATATGCAACCTTATCAAGGTGCTGGACAAGTAAGTCTCATTGTGTGCTCCTGACACTTTGTGATCATATCATTTTCTTACTCAAACTCACAACTAGTAAAAACGTGCAATTTAAAATATACATTACTCTTAAGTTGGTGTGAAGTAAAGCTATTCTAAAAAAATCATAGCCTAGGCCAATGCTTACCACAGTGTAGCCACTGTACTTTGAAAGTTATAGTGGAGGCTGTTAAGCACCAGATAACTCTTCAAGTCTAGAGAACAAATAATGAAAGTGCTGCAAGCTACGACTCATAGCTATTAACCCCTTTGGAGAATTTGAAGAGAAGAAAGCAGCCTTGCCCAAGCACAGGACATTTTCCACAGGTAGGATATAGTCAATGACTTCTTGATGCAAGAATATAGTCTTGAACCTTATACTTCAATGTAAGACTAATTTGAAGAGCCAGTCTAGCTTCAGAGCTGACATCAGGTAAGCTAAGACCTTTGTTTTAATTGAATTACAGCCTGTCTTCTGGTAAACATTGCTTCATTTTCTTCCTCCATAGTGGTATTCCATAAAGCACTTCCTCACAAACTTCTGGAAACTAAGATTTTCAGTATCTACTCTTTGACGTGCAATGCTGTTAGTAAGATAATCTGGGGGCTGGCATTGTGGCATAATGGATAAAGCCACCACCTGCAATGTTGGCATCCCAATATGGGCTCCACTTCATGTCCCAGCTGCTCCACTTCCCATCCAGCACCCTGTTAATGGTCTAGGAAAAGCAGCAGATGATGGCCCAAGTGTTTGGAACCCTGCCTCACTAGTGGGAGGCCTGGAAGAAGCTACTGGCTCCTAGCTGCCATCTGGCTGAGTCCTGGTTGTTGCAGTCATTTGAGGGGTGAATAAATGGATAAAAGGTCTCCTCTCTCTCTCTCTCTCTCTGCCCCTGTCTTTCTGTAACTCTTACTTTCAAAATAAATAAATAAATCTTAAAAATGTAATTCTGAGCAATATAGTCATGTTCTTTTAAATTTTATTTTTTAGTTACTCATTGATGTTTTACAGTTATAATCTATCTATAGCAGTCTTATTTAGTAGGTAACAAATGAAGTCCTGAAACCAAAGTGTCCACATTCAATCACACTTCCACTGATCACTTAATAATTGATCACTTAAAATAATTTGCTTAAACTTATGTTTCTCAGTTTTATTATCTTGGAAATAAAAATGATAATAACACCTACTTCAAGTAGTTTTATGATTGTATCAGTGAATGTTATGTCTATGGCAGTAGCTAACACATAAGCTCAATATAAATGGTTATTAAACAAATAAGCAAAACTAATAAATGACATTAGGTACTAGTGTTGTATTTACAGTTATCACACTAAAAGGAGTAACATTTTCTAATTCAGATATCCGTGTCATGGAAGCGAATTGTGTTTAATTAAAGAACTCTACAGCATGTGTAAAATATAAGGGTATTATTTATCAAAGAAGTGTGATTCCTGAAATCATAATTTGTGTTTTTAGAAGTGAAAGCTAAGTTTTGCTAAAGCAAAATTAGACATAATTGTTCATACTTAATTGTTAGACTACTACAGAAGAACATTGTATGTGGAAAATGGTAGATATCCCAATAGTAAGATCATTTCTAGTGTTTCAGTCAACCACTGGCACAAATACATTGTATAACAAATCACTCCAAAACTGTGATTTAGAACAATAAGCTGTTATACTTGTTCTCACGTGTGTGAGTTAGCCAAGATTTAGCTCATATACATTGGGTTTGCCTCTAAGCTATAATACAGGTCTTTTATGTATCGTCTTCTTTGGATTAGTGGACTAAATGCAATACTTTCTTCTGATGGTGATGACGAAAATACAAGATACGTAAGCAGAAATGCATAATGCTTCTTTTTTAAAAAGATTTATTTAGTTGAGTTACAGATAGAGAGAGAAATATTAATCTTCCATACACTGGTATATTCCCCAAATGGTCACAACAACTGGGGTTGGGCTGGACTAAAGTTCAAGAGCCAGCAGTTAGCTACTTCTGGGCCTCCTACGTGGGTGGCAGGGGTGCAAATACTTGGGCCATCATCTGCTGCTTTCTCAAGCACATCAGCAGGGAGCTGAATCAGAAGCAGGGTAGCCAGGACTTGAACTGGACCCTATATGGTATGCCAGAGTCACAGGCAAGGGTCGAACCCACTGCACCACAATGCTGGCCCAAAATGCTTCTTAAGTCCTACCCCAATCCTGACACACTGACATACCTGTTCATATTCATTTACACAAAGAAAGTCATATGTCTGAGTCCAGTATCAATCAGTTGGGAAACATATTCTGCTCCTAGTGGGAAAAACAGCAAAATCACCTTTCGAGGGCATGAATACTGGGAGAGATGTAGACTAGGAATAGTACTGTGTTCTAATTCATCAAGGAGAAAAGATCATATGAAGATTCTAAAAAAAAAAAAAAAAGAAAAGAAAAGAAACAAAATCTCCATTGATATGAGAGATTCTTATTAACCTTTGTTTTGTAGAATAAGCATATTTTCTGATAAATAAGGAGAAAAGTGGCTGAAGAATGAAACTCTGAAGGTTCACTAAGATCACATGCACAGCTATATGGTTATTTCTCACTGTAGAGATTCAACAAATGTTTACTTGTAAAAAAGTATGCTATAGAGATTATCACCGCTTTCATTCCAAGTAACTTTATATACCTTAGAAATATAAGGGGATGATGCAGATTTTAGAGACCCATGTCAATGAAGACCATGATGAACAGTGAACCAACATTAGATTAAATAAATAGACTTTCATGAAATGAGGGTTTTGTTATATACAACAAATACAATTTAGAGACTTATTTTGTATTAGGCTGAGATACAGTTGTCAGATGTATCAAATAAGAATGCAGAATGCCCAGCTGAGTTTGAATTTTACATAAATAACAAATCTTCTTTTACTGTAAGTATTTCATAAGTAATATTTTTCTGGGTATTCACCTCTTAATGTTAAGGTAATTCCTTGTATATATTGAATTGAAACACAGAGGAGCATAAATCTAACTACATTAATCTTTGTGTGTTATATTCATCTCAAGAAAGAATGTAATATATTCACTTCATGAATTCACCCAAATGTCGACAAAATTTTCAGGATAAAGATGGATTGCATGGGATGTAATAATCACATAATTGAATCAGTGACTAATGCACAAACTCTTTGAATAGTATCTCAATCTATTTTATGTTGCAAATAACACAGAATGAGTAAGTTGTAAAGGAGAGGTTTATTTGGCTCATGGTTCTGGTCCATCTGGTGATAATCTTTCTTGCTAGCAGTGTCTGGAGGGTGCAGGGCATCACATGGTGAGGGACAGGGGGTGTGCTCGAGACAGCCAAACTTGATTATATAAGAGACCCATTCTCAAGATAACCTATTAATTAATCTATTAAGATCTTAATATATTAATATCTTAATAGATTAATTAATCTACTTATTAATATATTCATGAGAGCAGAGGTCTAATCATTTCTTAAAGGACACACTTGGTTATACCTTTTAATATTTCATAATTAGGATTAAATTTCAACATGAGTTTCATAGTCAAATAATAGCACATACTAATTACCTAATCTCAATAATTATAAAATATTTTACACTAAATATGCACCATACTGTGTAAACAAATATCTCCCAGGTAGACATCAACCCAATATAATCAAGATGACTATATATATATGTGTGTGTGTGTGTGTGTGCTTAAAATTGCCTGACAGGCCAAAGAGAGACAGACAGAGAGTTTCCTATTCATTAGTTCACTCTGCAGATGTGTGCAGTGGTTGGGGCTGCACTCAGCTGAACTGGGGAGCTGGGAACTCAGTGCAGCTCTACCACATGGGTGGCAGGGAAACAATCATTTGAGCCATCACCTGCTGACTCCCCAAGGTCTGCACTGGCAGAAATTTGGAATCATGAGCCAGATCAAGGAATTAAATCTGGGCACTCAGATAATGCCCATAGGTATCTTAATCACTAAGATAAATATCCACCTCAAAATGACAGTATATTTAAGATGTTACAATGCAGGGTCATTTTTTGTCTTGGTATTGGTTAATTAATTTCCCATGGATTAATTTTTCAGAAATAAAAAACAGGGACTAGTGCTGTGACATAGCAGGTTAATTATTCGCCTATGGCGCTGGCATCCCATATGGGATGCCAGTCCCTGCTGCTCCACTTCCAATCCAGCTCCCTGCTGATAGTCTGGGAAAGCAGCAGAAGAAGGCTCAAGTGCTTGGGCCCCTGCAACCATGTGGGAAACCAAGATTAAGCTCCTGGTTCCTAGCTCCTGGCTCTTTGGATCATCTGCGCTCTGGACATTGCAGCCATTTGTGAAGTGACCAGCGGATAGAAGACCTCTCTGTCTCTTCCTCTCTGTCTAACTGCCTCTCAAGTAAATAAATAAATCTTTAAAAAATTCAATAAATAAAAAGCAATGAAATTGATTGAAAATATGTAAAATTTATCCAAAATACGCCAATATATTCTGGAGAAAGGAGTGTTGTAAAGGAAAGAAGCAGATTTTATATTAAATCCAGAATGATAGGGTTAGGAATTTGGCTATTCTGAAAGCCTATATTGAGAAATTGTTGGCATGGTTGAATTTTGCCATTGTTCTTCCTAGACTGTTAAAGATAAAAGGGCTCACTGAAATGTGAGTTTCCATGTTTTCTATGCTCAACCTGAATGATAATTCAAATGGGAAAAACATAAGTAACATAAATATTTATTCAACTCTGGTGATATTTTAGAAAAGATTCAGAAGGCCTTCAGGAGCAAGACTTTTTATAGTCTAATGCCACTGAGTGAAATATAATGCTCTGGGCATTACCTCTCCATGTCCCATAAATGTTATTAACTAATCATAACTATGCTACATTGTGTACATTATTACTTTAATTGCTTGTAACATCCTGGTTGTAATTAAACCTAAGTCAACATGAACTCAGTCCAGTAATTTGGTTTATATTGATCAAACCTCTGGAAATAATATCTCCAAACCTCGTACATTGTGCTTATTGATATACACATCTATATCCTTGGTATTACTCAGTTTTACTCTTCAGAAAATACAGTGATGTCTCAATCAAATAACCAGTACAACATTAATTTTGGATTTAGGAAAAATGTATAATCTCTGAATTATAGCTGTATTTGTAGAAAAAATCAAAATTACTCCTTTATATGCATCATTACTTCTTTTTAAAAATATTTATTTGAAAGGTAGAGTTACAGAGAAAGAGGGAGGGGAGAGAGAGAGAGAGACAGAGATCTTCCATCTGCTCGTTCACTCTCCAAATGGCCACAACAGCTGGGACTAGGGCTGGGCTGGGTCAAAGCCAGGAGCCAGGAGCTTCTTCCAGATCTCCCATTTGGATGCAGGGGCCCAAGGACTTGGGCCATCCTCTGCTGATTCCCCAGGTGCATTAGCAGGGGGCTGGATCAGAAATGGAATAGGCAGGACTGCAACTGGTGACGATATGGGATTCTGGAGCCACATACTGAGGCTTTACCTATTATGCCACTATCAATTACTTCTTAAATTATGCAACTTTTAGATATATAATCTCTAGAGACATTTCACAATTAAGGTGGAACTCAAAATATAATACAATGTTTATATAGTCATATATAATCATATATATCAACATATTCAAATATAAAATAGTTTTTAAAATTGCACATGATAATAACCAGCAGAAAATTAATGCTAACTAAATATTCACTGGTGGAGTACTTAACTATAGCCTGTCAATATACACAAGTGTATGTAAATAGAAATATTTACCTAAGTAGGAGTACAGCTCTGAGGTGAGGTAAATTCAGGTATTAAAAAGGCAAAAATTAGCAGATTTGGAATCTTATTATATGGGTTATATAAATAAGGAAAGCAACTAGTCTACACATGGAGATATGTTTTCAAATTCTTAACATTTGCCTAGAAATTAATCACTTTCAAGTTCCTTGGAAAATTTTCTAGATGAAAATGTTTACTGTTTTTCTTTAAAGCTTTTTATTTTGATGCATGTAGTTTTTTGAATAAATGGGAACCTCCACACTGTATTGAAGATTGTGTAATTTTATGTCCATTTATAGAAAAGCTAGAGATAAATGAGTAAAAGACAGTTGACGTATTTCAAGTGTGTTTGATCAGTCAACAGATATATAATATTCACCTCTTTTAGAGAAGGCAGTTCTGCATGTTGGGCCTAGAACAGATAATAAATAAAATTAAATCATTTTTCTCATTTATTAATAAGTTCTTGAAAAGAATGGATGATTTAAAATTAGGGACAAGAAAAATTTATGTTTAGGTCTTTGATCCATTTTGAGTGGATTTTTGTGTAAAGGTATAAGGTAGGGGTCTTGCTTCAAGCTTCTGCACGTGGAAATCCAATATTCCCAGCACCATTTGTTGAATAGACTGTCCTTGCTCCAGGAATTGGTTTTAGATCTTTGATCAAATATAAGTTGGCTGTAGATGTTTGGATTGATTTCTGGGGTTTCTATTCTGTTCCATTGGTCTATCTGTTTCTGTACCAGTACCATGCTGTTTTGATAATAACTGCCCTATAGTATGTCCTGAAGTCTGGTATTTTTATGCCTCCAGCTTTGTTTTTGTTGTACAAGATTGCTTTAGCTATTCGAGGTCTCCTGTGCCTCGATATGAATTTCAGCATCATTTTTCCCAGATCCGTGAAGAATGTCTTTGGTATTTTGATTGGTATCGCATTGAATCTATAAATTGCTTTTGGGAGAATGGACATTTTGATGATATTGATTCTTCCAATCCATGAGCATGGAAGATTTTTCCATTTTTTGGTATCCTCTTCTATTTCTTTCTTTAATATTTTGTAATTCTCATCGTAAAGATCTTTAACGTCTTTGGTTAAGTTTATTCCGAGATATTTGATTGTTTTTGTAGCTATTGTGAATGGGATTGATCTTAGCAGTTCTTTCTCAGCCATGGCGTTGCCTATGTATACAAAGGCTGTTGATTTTTGTGCATTGATTTTATATCCTGCTACTTTTCCAAACTCTTCTATGAGTTCCAATAGCCTCTTAGTGGAGTTTTTTGGATCCCCTATGTATAAAATCACGTCATCTGAAAATAGGTATAATCTGACTTTCTCTTTCCCAATTTGTATCCCTTTGATTTCTTTTTGTTGCCTAATGGCTCTGGCTAAAACTTCCAGGACTATATTGCATAGCAATGATGAAAAGTGGGCATCCTTGTCTGGTACTGAATCTTACTGGGAATGCTTCCAGTTTTTCCCCATTCAATAGGATGCTGGCTGTGAGTTTGTCATAAATTGCCTTGATTGTGTTGAGGAATGTTCCTTCCATACCCAATTTGCTTAAAGTTTTCAGCATGAAATTATGTTATATTTTATCAAACTCTTTCTCTGCCTCTATTGAGAAAATCATATGGCTTCTGTTCTTCAGTATGTTAATGTTATATATCACATTGATTAATTTGTAAATGTTGAACCACCCCTGCACACCAGGGATAAATCCCACTTGGTCCAGGTGAATGATCCTTCTGAAGTGTTGTTGTGTTTGATTGACTAGTATTTTGTTGAGGATTTTTGCATCTATGTTCATCAGGAAAATTGGACTGTAGTTCTCTGTTGTATATTTTTCACATTCAGGAATTAAGGTGATGCTGGATTCATAGAAGGAGTTTGGGAGGATTCCCTCCCTTTCAATTGTTTTGAATATCTTGAGAAGAATTGTGTTAGTATTTCTTTAAATGTATGGTAGAACTGAGCATTGCGGCTATCTGGTCATGGACTTTTATTTGTTGGGAGGGTCTTTATTACTGAGTCAATTTTCATCTTGGTTATTGGTCTGTTTAAGTTTTCTATATCTTCATGACTCAATTTATGTAGGTTCTATGTGTCAAGTAATCTACCCATTTCTTCTAAGTTTCCTGATTTGTTGACATACAGCTCTTTGTAGTAATTTCTGATGACTTTTTATTTCTGTGGTATCTGTTGTTACCTTTGCTTTTCTTTTTCACTTCTGATTGCATTGATTTGGGTCTTCTCCCTCTTTTTTTTTTTTTTTGTTAGTGTCAATGGTATGTCAATTCTGTTTATTTTTTTCTAAAAACCAGCTCTTCGTTTCACTGATCTGTTATATTACTGTATTGTCTCTTCTTACAAAGGGTCTAATTTTATTACAAGGGCCCTACCATCATGATTTCATCTGAACTTAATTCTCTCTCAAAGGTATTATTTTCAAATATAATTGCATTGATATTTAGGGCTTCAACACATGAATCTGGGAGTAGGGACAAAATTCAATCTCTGGTATCCTCTTACGCTCACATAAATTTGTTCCCCCTAGATTTCTCATTCTCAGTACATGGTATTGGCATTTATTTCATTTACTTTACCAAAAACCTATGATTTAAACTTGAATTTTATCTAATAGCTAAGTTCTAGTCCATTAGTAAATCCTGACAGTGAAGTCATAAAATGTATTCCAAGTCTGACACTTTTTATCACTTCTACCATATTATTCCCAGTCTATATCATCATCATTTCCAGCCTGGACTATGAAATAGCTTTTTTTATTTTAATATTTAAAATTAGATTGTAGATGATCATATCTACACACAGAATCCAGAGAAATTTTTGTAAAAAAATAAATTGGATCATATAACTGTGTATTTAGGGATATAAAAAATCCTGTTTCCTAGAGTTGACTATAGGAAATGAGTCAGAAAGGGCTAGAACATAATCTAGTCACTGCTTATTTTTCTGACCTAATTTCCTCAATCTCTCCTATACCTTATTGTGATGTACTTTCAGCATTCTGAGCAATTTCTTGTCAAATTTTTAAATTGTTAACCATTCTTCTTGGAACACTTTACCCTCAAATATTTGTGCACCTTATCTTCATATTTTAAGCCTCTATTCAAATGTTACTTCCTCAGAGAGATAGATCATCTGTGAAAACTCAGTCTCCACTAATTTTCTCTCCCTGAATCAATAACTTAAAATATGTTATATGCTTAGCTATTTCTGTAGTTTTTATCTTTTTCATTCCTTTAGTAGCTAAGTTCTATCAGGAAAAGACAGTTTTTCATTTCCTGTAGTTTATAATAGGATCTTTGCCTTGCATATAGCAGTAGCTGTAGCCATTCATGCAACTAATATTTATTTTCCAAGGTTCTGTTCTAAGCTCTATGGATATAACAAAGGATAAATCAGACATAAATCCTTGCCTTCTTGGAGATTACTTGCTAGTTCAGAGATGGACACTAGACAAATAGAAAGGAGGCTCGTGAGCAGTCAAAAAAGAAAAAAAATGTCATGATATGGGGAAATTTTGGATAGGATGGTTAGGAAAGTCTTCCATGCCAGCTTGATATGAATTAATAAATGAATGAATGAAGACTTCAGGAAGAGTTACAAGGAATTTCTGAGGGATTCTTACCTGAGTCTGAGTTATTTGTGTCTTGTTTAAAACCATAGAATCATTTAGAAAATGTTTATATCAAAAAAAAGCAAGAGAAAGCTAATATTGTAGATGTCAAATGGATATATGAGTATAATCTGAGCATTCTGGAATATTGTATTGAAGTATATAGAACAAAATATTACAGAAATAATGGAATGTCTACCAAGTAGGTTCAAAGTATCAATTACATAAATGGAATATGGCCATGAATGTGACTTGGAAACATTTTTTTTAATTTTAGCTAATTTTAAGCTTGATAACCACATACTGAGTAGTCATATTACTTAGAAATCTAATTTGAGGAATAGTAGTGAAATTACTCTTCTAGGTAAAAGAATATCAACAATTACTCCAAATTCCTTTGCACTATTGAAATGACAATCAGGTTATTTGGATCAATTAAAAATACTATGTATTTAGATACCGGAAATATAAAGTACTTCCTTGGGCAGACATTGAGTCATGAGGGTTTCTTGTCATATAGCTAGAAATGACTACAGATATCTAATAAATGGCTAGATAACTCTCTATGATCCCAAAATCTGCAACCAGAGGAAGTATTAATTAAATTCCCATTGGTGTGGCAGAAGCCAGACATAGTTGCTGGGAAAGGGGATAATCAAAAATAGGGAAAATCTTGTCTTACCGATATTTCATGCCAAGGTCTCAATATTGGTGTCCGTACAAAATTTGTATGATAGGATTTAACCTCCAAAGTGATCATGTTAAGAGATGGAGGTGGTCTCTGGGAGGTATTTGGATCATGAAGTCTGCGTTCAGGGATGATGTTTGTGCCCTTTTAAATGGGCAGGAGAAAGTAAGTTTGTGTCTTTTTAACCTTCTTTTGGATAAGGCAACAGAAAAGTCACCATCTATAAAGAACAGGTTTTCTTTAGACATTGAACCTTCCAGTATCTGGATTTTGGACTTCACAGCCCCAAGAACGGTAATATATATATATATATATATATATATGTATATATATATTATATATATGCTTTTATTATTTATCAGCTACCCAGTGTAAGATAATCTTGTCATAGAACTTTAAACAGACTTAAGATAGCAATTGGTACTTAGAAGTGGGTCATTGCTGAAACAAACACCTATAAAATGCAGAAGCAGCTTTCAAACAAATGGTGTTGAGCTTGGAAAAATGTCTTTTCAGGTGTAGAAAGGGAAATTACTAGGTTTTATTGCTCTGAGAAGAGAACTTTGACCAGAGCCTGAAAGCTCCAGGCAGTGAGGTACGGAACTGAAACAAGAAAGAACTCTGATTTGTTCCCACAGGGAAAAGCATGTGTTACTAAACAGGAACTTCTCATCAGACAATGTGTTCAAGTGGTTGCTGGGGGACCATCTGCCAAGGTTGTCTCAGAATGCGCTCAGCAGTCACAAAATGGTTATACTTGAAGAGAATTCAGTTAGAGCCCCTAAGTACTGACACCTTGTAATTAAGATAACTATTTTAACTTATGACAACAGTTCCCCCTAGGTTTGTTTCCTTTTAGAATACTGTTTTCAAATTTTGATGGTGAACTTAGAATATTTTTCATTTCTTAAAAAAATGTAATTGAATATTTCCTATGCTTTGGTGATATAAATGACCTACACACTAAAAGTTTGGAATAAAAATGCTGATGTAGTGGAATGAAAGGCAAATTATACACTTTTCTGGTAGCTGAAGAACCAATGAAATGTGAATAAAAGAATGAGAGTTGATTTTGTAAAAACATACTGGGAAGAGGGGATAGGAAGCATTGATTAACAGGTACCAAATTATAGTTATAAAGGAGATGGAAGTTCTAGTATTCTGTTGCCCAGTAGAATGAACATAGATAATAGTATGGTATATTTTTCCTAGAAAAAGCAAGACGAAATAATTTTGAATCATAAATAAATGATAAGTGTTTGAGGAAACAAATGTGTTTACCTTGATTTGAACATTACAAGATGTATACATGTATTGAAACATCACAGGGCTGGCAGTATGGCTCAGTGGGTAAAGCCGTGACCTGCAGTATCAGCATCCCATATGGGAGCCTGTTGGAGTCCCTGCTGTTCCACTTCTGATCTGGCTCCCTGTTAATGTGCCTGCAAAAGCAGCAGAAGATGGCCAAGTGATTGGGCCCCTGTACCCATGTGGGAGACCCAGAGGAAGTTTCTGGCTCCTAGTTTCTCGCTGGCTTGGTGCTGGCTGTTGTGGCCATCTGGAGAGTGAACCAGCAGATGGAAGATCTCTCTATCTCTCCTCTCTTTCTCTCTAACTCTGCCTTTCAAATTAATAAGTAAATCTTTCAGGAAAAGAAACATCACATGACACTCAAAAAATATTTATGATTTTTAAATTACAGCTAAAGTTTTTAAAAATTGGGGCAAGCATTTAGCCTTTTTAAAATGCCCCTGACGCATATTGGAGTGCATAGGTTCAATACCCACCTCCAGTTCCCAATTGCAGCTTCTTGCTAATGTAAACCCTGGGGGGCAGTAGATGATAGCTCAAGTAACTGGGTCATTGCCAGCTTCTTTAGGAGTTGAGTTCCCTACACATGGCTTTAGCCCAGCCCAGTCCCAGTCATTATGGGCATTTAAGGAGTAAATCAGTGCAGTGGATGAAAGTACTCTCTCTGCTTCTTAAATAAATGTAATAGTTTTCAAATTATTAAAAAATAAGTGAGGATGGCATTGTGGTGTAACATGGGTATTCCATATGGGTAGTAGTTCCAGTCCCGGCTACTCCACTTCTGATCCAGCTCCCTGCTAATATTCCTGGGAAAGAAGCAGAGCACGTCTCAAAACCTTGGGCCCCTGAACTCACATGGGAGACCTGGAAGAAGCTCTTCACTCCTGGCTTTGGCCTCGCCCAGCTCTGGCCATTGTGGCCATTTGAGGAGTGAATCAGCAGATGGAGGATGTCTGTTTATCTCTCCCTTCTCTCTAACTCTGCCTTTTAAATAGAATTAAAAAGTTAATTATTAAATATACTTTTTAAAGTTTTATCTGTCTTTAATATGTTGAGATCAAATATTAAAGTTCTGTCTTGGGAGAATCTTAATAAAGAGTACTTAAAATTAGACATTTATCTGCATGCACATGACCAAGAAGAAACCAGAGCAAGCATAGTGGAGATCCCTACAACAGAATGATGTTTCCTTTGCATGTGTTTGACCCCATAGAAATCCATGAGTATGAGGAAATAGATTTCAAGCAGTTGCGGTAGTTGGGAAGTCAGTATCTGGTAAGGGACTCCTTGCTGAATCCTCATATGGCAAAAGGCAGAAGATGAGAGAGAGAGAGAGAGAAAGGGAGAGAGAAAGAGTGGAAGGAAGGAAGGAAGGAAGGAAGGAAGGAAGGAAGGAAGGAAGGAAGGAAGGGAAAGAAAAGAAAAGAAAAGAAAAGAAAAGAAAAGAAAAGAAAAGAAAAGAAAGAAAAAGAGAAAGGGAAAAAAGAAAGAAGAACAACCAACAATGAACCCACTCCTATGCTCTCTTTTTGTAGTGGCATTAATGTATTCATGATCATGGATGATGTCCTTAGGGTCCAAAAACCTCCCATTAGACTCCACTTCCTAACACTGTATTTAGGCATTAGGTTTCCAACACATATATTTTAGGTAGCACATTCAAACCATGGAAGATTCTTAAAGTTAAATGAAGCTACTTAAAAATTTTACATTTAAATTAAAAATGAGATGAGACTTTGTCAGGATCTTCATTCACTTTCATTGTTACTCTGTATTTGGGGAGGCAATAGCAGGATATATAGTGAATTTTTTTATTTGTTTTGCAGTGGATTTCAAGCAAGACAGACTGCAAATATGGATTATTATGAGAATTTTCTTTGTCACTGTGTGGTTATCTACATCTTCAATTCCCAGCCACATTACATTAACGTACATATAGATAAACACATACACACAATTTTAGAAAGTTTGTCATTTTACCAGCTCTGAATTAGTTTTCATGGCACCTGTCAAACAGTATAGTGCTGAATGATACAACTAATGATGAAAAGGAGATACTGAATTATCCCCAAACCATTCTGAAATTCAGCAAATAGTGTTTCTTTTTTCTCAATATACTGCTAGTACCAGAGTGTTCTCAAATAGGCAGACTTCTTATGAATTTGTTCATCCGTTTATTCAATTAGGACATACTATGTATCGATATTTATGTTCAGAAATTATAGATGCTTTAAAATAGCTGAGGTGACATATTTGCCCTACAAAAAGTATATTTTACTTAAAACACAAATCATAACACCTATGCCTTCTTTAATTTTTTTTTCTTTTACTTAAAATACAAATCATAACACCTTCTGGCTTCTTTAATTTTTTGAACCCTCTTTTACCTCTTTGATTTACACTTTTCAGGAGTTCCTCAACGTCTTTCCAACAGTGTGTTAGGACATCTATTGTGTCCCCTTTTTGTTTATTGATTATTCAAGCACATGAGTACCTACTGACATCTTCCCTCACCTTATGCTGCATCAAAATTATCCTCAACTCTAGCTTCCTATTTATCATGCTGCAAAGGATATTAAAAAACACAGATGTGATAAAATATTATTACTAAAAAACTAAATATATTTAATAAAAATCTCAGTTTTTTCTATTTCAAAATTTGTCATTTCTACGTGTTGTGAAAATTAAATTATAATTTCTTCAGTCAGCAATAATATTGATTCTTCCTATTCAAGAGTATAATTAGGCCGGTGCCGTGGCTCACTAGGCTAATCCTCTGCCTTGCGGCGCCGGCACACCGGGTTCTAGTCCCGGTCGGGGCACCGATCCTGTCCCGGTTGTCCCTCTTCCAGGCCAGCTCTCTGCTGTGGCCAGGGAGTGCAGTGGAGGATGGCTCAAGTGCTTGGGCCCTGCACCCCATGGGAGACCAGGAGAAGCACCTGGCTCCTGCCTTCGGATCAGCGCGGTGCGCCGGCCGCAGCGCGCCTACCGCGGCGGCCATTGGAGTGTGAACCAACGGCAAAAAGGAATACCTTTCTCTCTGTCTCTCTCACTATCCACTCTGCCTGTCAAAAAAAAAAAAAAGAGTATAATTAAAACTAATGAAATCTTACAGAAAACTATGATTCTTTGTTCAGGCATAGAAAATAGTTACAGGCAAAAGAATGTCATTAAATTTTTAGTTAAATGAACTGATTTGTCTTAGCATCATCATATCCTGAATTTATTCAAGTATTACAAGTAAGCATAGTATAAAGAGTAAGTTTCATATCCATATCTTGTCTCTTTAGATTATTTAAATGTCAAAGTTTATTTTAATTTAAATGTCAAACTGTTGCAAGTTTAAATATTTTCTAAATTTGATCATTTTGAGATGCATGATTTACTTGAATCAGCTATTGCTGTTTTGTGTTCCAAACATGTTTTAAAATGAATCAATCTGTCATTATACTATAATGAAAAAGGAAATGGCAAATTTTCACAACTATATTTTTAATCAGATTTGTACCTGTGACCTTTGAAATATGAAGTCAACTACATTACAGTTTCATAACTCTGCAAGAGAACTTATAGACTATAAATTAGCAATATAAGGCCTTTCTTACTTTGTTATGAATAATCAAGAATTACAAGAAAAATGTTGAAAAAATCAAAATAGTATATCTAGTCAAATGGATCTTGCAGGTCTACACCAGGATTCCAGAGCATGCATAGTTTAATAATGGACATAATGTAGTAGCATGATTGTTATTTTTTGGAAAAGATGTTCTTCTTCATTAAGTCTATGATATCTCACAAAAAAATAGTGTATAAGAAATGTGGGTCTTATAAAGACAAATTAGGAGATAAAAAGTCTTACATAGATATCTTATTTAAACTCATTTTTATTGATATTTCTGAAAAGTTGTTATGATAGCTTACTTAATTGATGAGTTTGAGCAATTGATGTAATCTTTCTATAGCTGATAAATCTGTTTTTCTCTTTATGAAATGAGAATAATTGTAGCACTTAATTCATAGGGATTTTCTAATAATTAGATAAGGTGGTACATGCCAAGTACCTAGAACAGAGACCAGGATATATTAAATACTTAAAAATTAATTCTTGTAAATTATCTGTAATACATTTAGTAATGGTGGGCTTGATAAATTTGCATTTAGAAAGGAATAGATTTAATATTTGGGAAAATTTTAAGAATTATAAATTGAGATGTATTGCAGATGGGGACAATTTCCTTCCTTTCTTGATTTTATTAATTTTGTTCCTTTAAAAGATTTATTTTGTATTTGAAAGTCAGAGTTACAGAGAGAGAGGGAGAGGGACAGAGAGGGGGAGAGGGAGAAAGGAAGAGATTTTCCTTTTTTTCCTCTTTTTTTTTCTTATTTTTTTTTGACAGGCAGAGTGGACAGTGAGAGAGAGAGAGAGACAGAGAGAAAGGTCTTCCTTTGCCGTTGGTTCACCCTCTAATGGCCGCCGCGGTAGCGTGCTGCGGCCGGCGCACCGCGCTGTTCCGATGGCAGGAGCCAGGTGCTTCTCCTGGTCTCCCATGGGGTGCAGAGCCCAAACACTTGGGCCATCCTCCACTGCACTCCCTGGCCACAGCAGAGAGCTGGCCTGGAAGAGGGGCAACCGGGACAGGATCGGTGCCCCGACCGGGACTAGAACCCGGTGTGCCGGCGCCGCAAGGCGGAGGATTAGCCTGTTGAGCCACGGCGCCGGCCAGGAAGAGATTTTCCAACCACTCCCCAGATGGCTGCATTTCCAATCCCCAGATGGCTGCATTGGCCAGGACTGGGCCAGGCAGAAGCCAGGAGCTTCTTCTAGGTCTCCCATATGGGTGGCAGGTATGCAAACACTTGGACCATCTTCCACTGCTTTTCCCAGTACATTGCAGGTAGGTGGGTTGGAAGTGGAGCAGCTGGGACACGAACTCGTGCCCTTATGGGATGCCAGCATTGCAGGCAGCAGCTTTACCTGCTATGCCACAACACTGGCCCTTGTGGTGAATGTTTTTGGAAATGTATATGTCTAATTACAAATAAATAATATAAACAATGATACTTGAGTTTTATGAAAGAAATATTATTCTTTTCAAATTCCTGATGTTGCAAATAGTCAAAGATTCGTAACTTGTGCAACATCTAAATGTCTGTCACAAATATGTTGTTTTTTGTGATCACTTTGTTTTGAATTGTTTAGCTGCTAGTTAGAGTTGGTAGTTTTAAAAGCCAGGCCCCTGGGTCATAGTCAGATTGAATGAGTCATTATTACAGGAGACAGACTCGGTTCTGATACTCTCTAACTCTAAAATATAACTCTTTCCGGCAAGGTCTATAGCTAATTTTTATCTACAGTGAAGTTTGAGAAGTGGTAATCAAGTGTGATGTAAGAAAATGCTATCAATCACATGCATTCAGACTTTCACAAGAGTGAGAATTTTCCCCTTTCCTTTATAGATAACCGTTGATTTCCATCTTGGATCAGTCAAAGAAATGCACAATGATTACTGGTAACAAATTTGGGGTTCCAAATGGAGACCCAAACCTGTTACACAGTGGAAATAAATACCCCAGAAACCAAGTTTGTTCTGTTTTTTTTTTTTTTTTTTTTACTAAATAATGGATTTTGTTGTAATTTTCCTTCCTGTAAAATGTGATAAACTCATGAGATTTATGGTTTCTTGTCTATCTGGGAAATGCCAGTTGTCAATTTTGACCTCCTCCAGAGAAATAAGGGTAGATTTTTTTTAAATGTTTAAATTGACACATGAAAATTTTACATAACATATTTATGAGGTATCGTGATATTTCAATATCTCTATATATCATGCAATATTCAAATCAGAGTCAGTATATATATCTCCTGAAACGTCATTTCTCTGTGGTGAAAACCTTCAAAATCCTTTCTTCCAGCATTGTGGAAATATATAGTATGTAAATGTTATGGATAGTCAATCAACTATGCCATAGAAAAAAACAGAATTTATTTCTCCTATCTAAATATAACTTAGTACCTGTTGACCAACGTTTTCTCAATCTCCCCTCCCCTCTACTCTCCCAAGCTTCTGGTAACCACCATTCAACTCTCAACGTCTAAAAGAGCAAAGTTCTTAGATTGTACACATGAGTGAGACCATGTAGTATTTGTTTTTCAATTAACATGTCCCATTCATGTTGTCACAAATGGCAGGTTTTTATACTTTTGTGACTGAATAGTATTTCATATATATATGTGTGTGTGTGTGTGTGTGTGTATACATACATATATATTTCATTTTAAAAATACATTCTTCTGTTGATGGACACCTGGTTTTTTTTTTTTTTCCATTTCTTGACTATTGTGCTATTGTGAATAGTGCTGCAATAGATATTTGAGTGCAGATGTCTTTTCAGAATTGCTGGATCACGTGGTAACTCCTTTTCAAGTTTGCTAAGGAACCTCCATACTGTCTTCCATAATGGCTATACAAATTTATATTTCCACAAACAATGTGCAAGCATTTCCTTTTCTCCAAATCCTCACCAGCACTTGCTATCCTTTTGATAACAGCCATTCTAACTGAACTGAGATCATACTTCATTGTGGCTATGATTTGCAATTTCCTGATAATTAATGACATTGAGCATTTCTTCGTAAATTTGTTGTGTGTGTTATGCACTTATGTATATATAATACTTATATATGAAGAAAATATGGCTAAATGTTACAAATTGTTAAATCTGTATGTTTTCATTGAACAGTTCCTTATACTTTTCTATATTATTTGAATATTTTAAAAAAAGGGGGAACTTGATAGAAACAGCTGCTCAAATCTGATACCTTCAGAAACCCTGGTAAATTACCATCAGGTTTCATGGAACATTTCCAATACACCAGAGATTCTGTTTTTTTAAAGATTTATTTTTATTTATTTGAAATATAGAGTTACAGAGAGAGGTAGAGACAGAGAGAGAGGTCTTCTATCTGCTGGTTCACTCCCCAGATGGCCGCAATGGCTGGAGCTGCGCTGATCCAAAGCCAGGGGCCAGGAGCTTCTTCTGGGTCTCCCACATGGGTTCAGGGGCCCAAGGACTTGGGCCATCCTCTACCGCTATCCCAGGCCATAGCAGAGAGCTGGATTGGAAGTGGAGCAGCTGGGACTAGAACCGGCATCCATATGGGATGCCAGTGCTTCAGGCCAGGGCTTTAATCCACTGCGCCACAGTGCCGGCTCCCACCGGAGATTCTTAACCTGGGGATGGCATACCCTCAAAGGGAACATGGTTATAACTCAGGCTATCCAGAAAAAATGTGAATTGGAAAATTGCAATTTTATTCTAACAACTCATTGAGTTTCAACTTTTCCTTCCATAATAATTGTTGTGAACATACTATAGTATTATTAGTAGTATCTGTGATGTTGACACTCATAGAAATCACCAATGTTGTCATATAACATTATTGTTATTGCATTCTTTTATTAATATTTGAGAAGGAAGTGGGGTGAAAGGGAGAGAGAGTGTTACACACACATTTATGTGTCTTTTTTTAAAGTAAACTGTGTATTTAATAGAGAAGTTTATTTCTTTTGAGGTAAAATAGTTATAGTGTGATTGCAACTTACAATTTATTTTTAATATTGGTTTTGATAAACTAATAATAACTAAAGGATTTGGATTCTTTAGTAATGTTACTAAATTTTTATTTTACACATATTAGCAGCAATAAAACTAATGTTTATATTTTGGTGATATTGCATTATCCCCGAGAGGAAATTATAAACACTGATAATTATTCAGATGATGAACTGACAACACTGGTGAATTAGATACAGAGATGGAAGGCAGAACTTTGAATAAGAAGACTGAAGTGAAATTATTTTATTTTGACTCAAGTAATCTATTTCTTCTACAGATTTTATATATATATATATATACATATACAATATAATAAAAGTCATGATTTTATGGTAAGAAATTTATTTCACAAGATCTGAAGTGATGAAATTTATATATGCTCGGGGAAAGATATATGTGTCGTGTAGGTATAGTGTACATCCAAGTTCTGACTTGAAGTTCAAAGTGATAAGTAAATTCAATTGTAAATATGATTAGCAATAAATCATAGTCAGAGACATACAAAAAGGTGAGTCTTTGCCTGGGAAATTGATGACTACTAAGATAATATATCATCAGTATCCAGAGTACAACCTTAAACAGACCTGTCTCTGCTAAGTAAACTCTTGATACTGGCATTCAGTAAGTGATGGCCCTGGCTGGCATTCAGAAAGTAATAGAAACCATGCTATAACACTTCCATAACTAGGGTTTGGCAGGATATAAATTGTTGGTACTCATTTATCTAGTTGGAATTTAAGCACTCTCCAGTTATGGTACAAAAATAAGTATTTGCTCATACTTTCATTAAGTCATTTTCAAACAAATTAAAATGAAATTAATTTGCACTATCTGTGCATATTTCTTTCCCACATTTATTGGTTCCTTGCTATCTATGCTTTATTGTTTTCCACTACTCTACAGTATAATATTTCATTGTGACTAAGAAAATTCTGTCTTTAGCAATGATCAGGAGCATTTTCTAGGATTGATATACTCTTATTTTTAAAGATTTATTTATTTTTTTTGAAAGGCAGCGTTACACAGAGACAGAAGGAGATGCAGAAAGAGAGAGAGAGAGGTCTTCCATGTGCTGATTCACTCCCCAGATGGCCACAACAGCCAAAGCTGTGCCGATCCGAAGGCAGGAGTCAGGAGCTTCTTTCAGGTCTCCCACACGGGTGTAGGGGCCCAAGAACTTGGGCCATCTTCCACTGCTTTCCCAGGCCTTAGCAGAGAGCTGGATCGGAATTGGAGCAGCCGGGTTTCAAACTGGCACCCATATGGGATGCCAGCACTGCAGGCGGTAGCTTTACCCACTACGCCACAGCGCCGAACCCTAAGATTGATATACTCTTATACTCTTGAGGGTTTGTAGTAAACCTTAAACATTTGGATAAATATAGACTTTATTTTACTGGGTATCTTTCAAAAATAAATTCCTCATGACTTTCTGAATTCTTATATTTCATAGTTATTTGTATGTTTTCTGCTGTACTGATCCATTTTAAAATCTAACCTATGGATCTTAACCAGTCCCTCTGATTGGCCACAGTTTTGTTATATGGATAAATAATAATATTGACCTTTAAAAGTAGGATAAGGAACTCTTTAATCTTAACCTATTGTAGGTGTACTACATTTTTTCTTTTTGATAAATCGCTAGGATTTAGTTCAAATTATATATAAAATCAACATTTGCAGGAAATGATTTCTACTTCATAGTTTCTCGGTGATATAATTTAATTTGTAAATGATTAAAATACCATTAGTTAAATAAAGGTCAAAATATTTCATGCTAATGTTGATAACATCTCAAAAATTTAAATTTCTAGTTAGAACATGGGAATAAACAGTGGAGAAATTAGTAGCAAATTGGATATACACTACTAAGAGTATCAGAACCCTCAAGAAACCAAGAGCCCTCTGGCCCTATCTAATCTTTATACAGAGTCCTTACTTGTGAATTCATCTACTAACTGAAGTTAATTTGTAATTCAAAATCAGTACTTGACATAATTTTGCAGTCACTTATGGACATTCAGGGAATAGCCCAATATTTATTTCCTGGCACTCATGGACCTAGCTGAGATTGAACAAGACCTTCTTGTTTCAGATTCCACATTGTAAACAAAGATGCTTTTAATGTTAGTGTCACAATTTTTTCAAATTTTTGTGCCTTTTCGTGGTGATTTCACTGCTTAAAATGGCCCAAGGTATAGTCCTGAATTATTTTGTTCCAATGTATAAAACGGCTGTGATAAAACTTTCGCAGAAAACGACACATGCCAGATAAGGTTCATTCAAACATGAGCTGCAGTGCTGTTGTCCATGAATTCCACGCTGATGAATCAACAATACCTATTAAATAAGCACATTAAGCCAGGCTATGTATTGAGGGGTAGATAAAATGTTACATTTCTGGAAGTTTGCGAGAATCTAACTCTTGAGTTTTCCTGGGGAACAATGATTCAGATTTAGCTACCTCAGGTTTGTGATGATACTTTAGAATAATAATTGATATTAATTAGGGGCCAGTGCTGTGGCACAGCAGGTAAAGCCATTTAATTGGCATCAGGATAACTATTATAACCAACCCAGGGAAACCTGTCTGATAATCAATTAAGTAGATCTATTATCACCCCTGACCTCCCCCAATATCCCTTTCTTCTTTAGGAGTTCTGCTAAGCCTGCGCCATGGCTCACTAGGCTAATCCTCTGCCTGCGGCGCTGGCACATGGGGTTCTAGTCCTGGTTGGGGCGCCGGATTCTGTCCCGGTTGCTCCTCTTCCAGTCCAGCTCTCTGCTGTGGCCCGGGAGTGCAGTGGAGGATGGCCCAAGTCCTTGCCATTGGGGGGGGTGAACCAACGGAGAAGGAAGACTTTTTTTTTCTGTGTCTCTCTCTCACTGTCTACTCTGCCTGTCCAAAAAAAAAAAAAAAAAAAAAAAAAAAAAAAAAGAGTTCTGCTAACTTGCAAATTGAGAAAAGCACTTTTGAGACCAAAGATGCATGCTTTTCCCTCAAGACTGCTAGCCTTTTGAATAAACCTGTTTGTTTTTATCAACTTTCCTCCGGTGAATTGGCCATCCAGTGGCAAGCTCTCTGAGCCTAATTTCATAGCATCAACTGGTGAGCTGGACAGGTTAAGCACACTCTAAGTAGTCTAGCTGTTGCTCTACTGGAGAAAGACAGACTACTCTTGTATATCAGCTGACTCCATGTTGGGACTTTCAAGCACATCTGAACAACTAATGAGAGTCCTCTTTCCTGCTGTGGCAGTAGTGGCCTATAAAGCCTATAAATATTTGTTGGTGCAAGGAAGTGATACTTCAGGGTGTCAACATGCTCCAAGATTGGGTGAGTCAAACTAGGTGCACACTGGGAATCTTTTTCTCCACAGTTTGGGCTTTATGCCATTTCGAAATAGCTTGGGTTATTTGTTTCTGATATCAGTTGGTGGGAAATAAGAGCCTACATCTGTTTTTTCCAGTCCTCAGCAATGAGGAGTTTTTGGAGTGTATTCTATTTCTGTGAGAATATCTTTCTGCTTGGTAAAATATGGGCTTTTAAATCCATCAAAAAGCCTCTAAGTCCTATCCTAACTAATTGTAACAACTTATAGATATGAGCCATAACTAAGAAAAATTATATTACTCTAATGCCTATGTATATGTTAGATTCTAAGTAATGAGGAGATGCAGCAGCTCCCCTTGATCTTTTAAAGCCAGTCAATTTTCCACAGAAGCCCCTAGCACAGATGACAGTGGAAAACAAGACTCATAATAATTCAACAAAAAGCATTTCTCTAAATATTAGAGTGACAATTAAAGGATCTAAAATTAAGACATATTTTTCCCCATGTGTGAAAACATTGAACTCCTTTACTGGGACTAGAATGATTTTGAAAACTAAATGTTGGGGCTGGCACTGTGGTGCAGTAGGTTAATCCTCTGCCTGTGGTTCCAGCATTCCATATGGACACCAATTCTAGTCCTGGCTGCTCCTCTTCCAATCCAGCTCTCTGCTGTGGCCTGGGGCACTGGAAGTTGGTCTGAGCCCTTGGGCCCCTGCACCCGCGTGGAAGACTGGGAGGAAGCTCCTGGCTCCTGGCTTCGGATCAGCATAGGTCTGGTGGTTGCAGCCATCTAGGGAGTGAACCAATGGAAGGAAGAGCTTTCTCTCTGTCTCTTCTTCTCTCTGTCTGTAACTCTACCTCTCAAATAAATAAATATAAAATGTTTAAAAAAAAAAACTAAATGTTCAAGTAACAATTTTTTCTTTCAGGTTCCAGTTCAGATACTGCTATATGACAATTTAAAATGGCTTACTCAGTTCTCACTAAAAAGTACAGTTACTAAGAATAAGAAGCAATTCTAATCAATTAATGGTAATTGTAAAAACAGAATAAAAGATTAAAAAACAAGCTGATTACCCAAAGGAAATGAAATCAGCATATGAAATAGTTATCTGTACCCCCATGTTTATTGTAGCTCAATTCATAATAGCTAAGATATGGAATTAAACGAGGTGTCCATCAACTGATGACTGAATAAAGAAAGCATGGTACATATACACTATGGAATGCTACTCAGTTATAAAAAAAAGAATGAAATCCTGTCTTTTGCAACAAAATGGATGCTTCTGGAAACCATTATACTTAGTGAAATAACCCATCCCCACACAGAAAACATCATGTTTTCCTTGATCTGTGGTAACTAATAGAGAACTATATAGAGTAATGTATACAAGCAAAATTGACATTTAGATATTTAATTATTGTTTACAGCCCCTGTCTCTACTGTTGTGGAACAGTGTTTTTGTTTTTTTTTTCTTATTGTTATTTATTGAATTCCTTATTTAGTGGAGGGTTAAGCTTATGATTATAGAATAAACTGAAAGTATATCATTGTAAAAATTTAAAAAATAAGTAAGGAAGGAGGAAAAGTGAGAGAGTGGGTTGGAGGGAGAGTAAGATGCGAAATATCACTATGCTCCTAAATCTGTATGTATGAAACACATGAAATTTATTCACCTTATATAAATAAAAAATGTATTACTAAAAAAGGAAGTGGAGCAGCTGGGATATAAATAAGTGCCCATATGGGATGCCGCTGTTGCAGGTGGATGCCCAAACTGCTATGCCACAACACTGGCCCCAGAATATCTGTTTCTTAAATGGGACTCATTCTATGTGGTTATGATATGTCCTTTACCACAAATTTAGTCATGTGACATTAAAATCCTCCAATCTGAAAACAAATCTGCTATATGAACTGCTTTATTTTTTGTCTTGTGGTATGCATTATATTTAATATATGTATACATGTTTTGCTGTATCAACATGGTAGAAAATTATTTTAAGAGTTTTAATTTAATTTAGTTAGAAATAAATGAGAACTCTCATAAACTATTAACCCAAATGTCTTTTGGTTCACATGACTTATATAAATCTTTGATAAATAAGCGATTTTAAATTTGCTGGTAAATATAAAATAAAGATGTTTTCAAATTTGTTAACACATATTTGTGCCTAGGTTTGCTGGCCAAGAAGGATTATATATACCTATTAGATGTCTAAGATCATAAAAATATAAATTTAACCTAAGACTAGGTTATATAAGAAGTTTCTGTACTGCAAAAGAAACAGTCAAGAAGGTGAATAGGCAACCGACAGAATGGGAAAAAATATTTACAAACTATGCTACAGATAAAGGATTAATAACCAGAATCTACAATGAGATCAAGAAACTCCACAACAACAAAACAAGCAACCCACTAAAGAGATGGGCCAAGGACCTCAGTAGACATTTTTCAAAAGAGCAAATCCAAATGGCCAACAAGTACATGAAAAAATGTTCAAGATCACTAGCAATCAGGGAAATGCAAATCAAAACCACAATGAGGTTTCACCTCACCCCGGTTAGAATGGCTCACATACAAAAATCTACCAACAACAGATGCTGGTGAGGATGTGGGGAAAAACGGACACTAACCCACTGTTGGTGGGAATGCAAACTGGTTAAGCCTCTATGGAAGTCAGTCTGGAGATTCCTCAGTAACCTGAATATAACCCTAACATACAACCCAGCCATCCCACTCCTTGGAATTTACCCAAAGGAAATTAAATTGGCAAACAAAAAAGCTTTCTGCACCTTAATGTTTATGCAGCTCAATTCACAATAGCTAAGACCTGGAATCAACCCAAATGCCCATCACCAGTAGACTGGATAAAAAAATTATGGGATATGTACTCTATAGAATACTATACAGCAGTCAAAAACAATGAAACCCGGTCATTTGCAACAAAATGGAGGAATCTGGAAAACATCATGCTGAGTGATCTAAGCCAGTCCCAAAGAGACAAATATCATATGTTCTCCCTGATCGGTGACAACTAACCAACCACAAAAAAGGAAACCTGTTGAAGTGAAAGGGACACTATGAGAAACAGTGACTTGATCAGCCCTTGTCCTGACTGTTGATGTACAATATAATACTTTATTCCTTTTAGTATTTTTTTTTGTTCTACTTAATACTATTGGTTGAACTCTGGAAAAAAAAAAAAGAAGAAGCATAAGATAATGAGGTAACTCGCTCTTTATTCTTTGACCACATGCTATACCAGTGTCTATAAATATACTTTTCCATCAGATTTGACTTCCAAGTTATCTGGATGAGCTTCCTATAAGGGGAAATACATTATAAGATATTTTTCTCACCTTTTGGTAATTAACCAAGAAAATGAAATTTTCTGTTGTGTCAAAATAATCTCTTGTTTTCTCTCCTGTCTTTAGTGGCTTTTGAGTGCTTGAAAAACTGAGTTTTGTAGACAGTTTAGCTGTAGCCTCTGCTGCTAACAATCCATAGGAGCACTAGTTCAAGTCTCGCTACTGCATTTTTGATCCAGCTCCCCACTAATGCACCTAGGGAAGCAGTGGAAGATGGTCCAAGTGCTTTGGCCCTGCTACTAATGTGGAAGACCTAAATCAAGTTCTGGCATCCTGGCTTCAGCCCGGCCTGGCCCTAGCCTTTGCAGCCGTTTAGGAAGTAGTGAACCAGCAGATGGAAGACCTCTGTCTCTGTCTCTCCTTCTTTTTCTCTCTCTGTAACTCTGCATTTCAAAAAATAAATAAACCTGAATTTTTAATATTTTTATAACAGTTTTAAAAATATTTAAGTGATTTTTATAATTTTAATTAAAGCTGTTGTATAACTAGTTGAAGCGCCACGGTTAAATGAATTATTAATATTTTTATAATGATGAAGGATTCTGTTTTGTTCAGCTTTTTCTAAAACATTTGATATTTTTATCAGGATTTCTCAAAATTGAAGTTTAAAATTAAGTCTTTTCACTTTGAGACTTCCAGTCGGGCCCCTGGAGATCCTCAAAGGATGTAACTGTCATCATGTATAGATAATAGCTAATTAGGCTTACTTAGATTGTACAGAAAGCATTGTGAAGTTATAAAATCATGCTAACTACAAGTTATATTTATACAGGTATGTTATTGATGTAAATATTCTGGCAGTTATATTATATTTATAAAAGTCTGATCATCCTGATACATGACAACAGTCTTGTTTGTTACCTTAATAAAAAAGGGCCTGGGGCCTTTAAAAGATCTTTCAGATTTCCCTTCCCATCACAGACTCGGAGGCCCAAAAGGAAGCAGTAGTTTGTAAAACCCTGCTGTGCTTTTCAAAAAGCTGTATGCAATGAAAATAATGAAATCTCCTGGTAGATTGCTGGACTGTCATCCAAATTTTAATCATGGTGATTTCAAGTCTTTTGTCATTCACAGCTCTTGTTGTTCTCTGGAAACATTTACAATCAGAAAATACTCTTTAAAAATTGTAAATGCAGGTTTCTGACAGTAGATCAATGTACTAACAAGAATTTTCAAGAACTCTGATAAATAAATTGCTAAAGGAAAGCAAACAAGAAAAGAAATAATTAAAAAATATAAGAAGTAATTACACATGACTCCATGATCTGGTGAATTTTGAAAGTTTCTAGTCTTTTGTTTATAACATTGTTTCTATACTGAAATGTTTTATCTTTTAAGCTTAAATATTTTCCTGAGATTTCTAGGGTTTGCAACACTTAGGTATGGTATATTTGTGAAAGCAAAGCTAAAAATATTTACCTTTTTTCCTACTGAATTCCCACAAAATTCAGAAACTGTAAGTACTTTTCTTTCTCATGGCATTGTGATTATTTTTAGAAATTTATTAAAAATCTGTCATCTTCATATTGCAATACAATTTGCAGCATTGAAATATTTAAAAATATGCACAGAATAACTGATTTTTTTTTTTGACAGAGTGGACAGTGAGAGAGAGAGAGAGAGAAAGGTCTTCCTTTCCTGTTGGTTCACCTTCCAATGGCCGCCGTGGCTGGCGCGCTGTGGCCGGTGCACCGTGCTGATCCAAAGCCAGGAGCCAGGTGCTTCTCCTGGTCTCCCATGGGGTGCAGGGCCCAAGGACTTGAGCCATCCTCCACTGGACTCCCTGGCCATAGCAGACAGCTGGCCTGGAAGGGGGGCAACCGGGACAGAATCCGGCGCCCTGACCAGGACTAGAACCTGGTGTGCCGGCGCCGCAAGGCGGAGGATTAGCCTGTTGAGCCACGGCGCCAGCCTGAGAACAACTGATTTTAAGGGCTATCAGCCTTTTAGTGTATAAGTAAAATTGTCACTTCTTAGTATTTCTTTAAACTTCAAAAAATTAGGTACTATACTTAAGAAGAAATCTAAGTCTGTCTTGATTATACCTTCTAACTTTGAGAATTTTCCAAATCTGAGATTACAGTATGTAAAACCAACATTTCCTACTGTACTTATGTGAATCATTAGTTGTAATATGTTTGCTATTAAACTGTAACTGTTTATTGTTTCTGAAATAGAAATTTGATTCTCTATCTGCTTGTTGGTTTTAGACTTCATGACTTTTTTCTGCCTAGCAAGATAATCCTGGCCTGGCCATTTGAGATACTAGTTCTTGCCCACAAAACTGATAGTTAAATTTAACAATGAAATTCAGGTAAGGATAGCCCAAGAACTCCTCCTTCTAAAACCTTTTTGTTGCTCAGATATGTGGCTAAAAAGGCTTATGATGCTGACTTTTCATTGTCAGTCACCAAGCACCCCTACCCCAACAATGTGGGAGCATATTGTGAGGAGATAGGTTAATAGGCAGTCAAGGCAGTCCCAGTGGAAATTTAGGGTACAAAATGCTTGCATTCCCCATAAGTTACTTTTTTTTTTTTTAGTGGGAGGTAAAACAGCAAGGTTTATTAGGAAGGGACATCTGTAAGGACAGATGGGCACCTCTCCAGACAGAGCCTGAGAGACTGGGGAGGAGGAAGGAGTGGAGAGATTACACCTGACCAGGCCAGGCGGGCGGCTCAGCAAAGATACAGAGAGCTGAGCGCGCAGTCCAGTTGAGGCTGGGGGTTTTTAAGGAGATGGGTCTGGCTTCCCCACCTCTGCTCCTCTTGGAACAAAGGGCTTTTTGGATGTAAATAGAAAAACTTCTCTTGAAGGTCTGAAACAAAGGACTTTATGGATGCAAATGTTATCAGCCCGGAGGAAGGGAGCAGGGTGTTTGACATGCAGATACTAGGCTGCACCTGGGAGATTGAGGAAGGCAGAAGGGGGCAGGGCAGCATAAGTTACTTTTTAAAAATATTTTTAAAGGTTTATTTATTTTATTTGAAAATCAGAATTACATAGAGAGAGAGAAGGGGAGGCAGAGAGAGAGAGAGAGAGAGGTCTTCCATCCGATGGTTCACTCTCCAGTTGGTCGCAATGGCTGGAGCTGCACAGATCCGAAGCCAGGAGCCAGGAGCCTCCTCCGGGTCTCCTATGTGGGTGCAGGGGCCCAAGCACCTGGGCCATCCTCCACTGCTTTCCCGGGCCACAGCAGAGAGCTGGATTGGAAGTGGAGCAGCCGGGTCTCAAACCGGCACCCAGATGGGATGCCAGTGCCTCAGGCCAGGGCATTAACTCACTGCGCCACAGCGCCAGCCCCCAAAAGTTACTTTTAATAAAGTCAAAAGTGCCAGCCCCATTTCTTAGGAATCCAATTTTACCATTTACCATGAGAATAGCAAGGGAGTGGCGATTCCATCCTTCTGAGCTCACAGTTTACAAGCTACCTATCCACCCCTTGGTAAGTTTACAGATTAGGTCTTTTGGTGGGTTTTATCCTTGCCTTCAACTGAATATCAACCTGATTGTCAGGTTTTTTTTTTTTAACTTTTATTTAATGAATATAAATTTCCAGTGTACAGCTTATGGATTACAATGGCTTCCCCCTCCCATAACTTCCCTCCCACCTGCAACCCTCCCCTCTCCCACTCCCTCTCCCCTTCCATTTGCATCAAGATTCATTTTCAATTCTCTTTATATACAGAAGATCAATTTAGCATAAAGATTTCAACAGTTTGCACCCACATAGAAACACAAAGTGAAACATACTGTTTGAGTACTAGTTATAGCATTAAATCAAAATGTACAGCACATTAAGGACAGAGATCCCACATGAGGAGCAAGTGCACAGTGGCTCCTGTTGTTCACCCAACAAATTGACACTCTAATTTATGGCACCAGTAACCACCCTAGGCTGTCGTCATGAGTTGCCAAGGCTATGGAAGCCTTCCAAGTTTGCCGACTCTGATCATATTTAGACAAGGTCATAAAAGACAGAGTGAGGATAGTAACCAATGATCCTAAGAGTGGCATTTACCAGGTTTGAACAATTATACAGCATTAAGTGGGGAAGAGGACCATCAGTACACACAGGTTGGGAGTAGAGCCATTGGTGGTAGAGTAGAGGTTATGATTACGAAGGAATGAGGCCCAAGTCAGGTTTTTATTTTTTCTTCCCCAAAATTGTGCTTAAAACCCCCATTACCACCAGCCCCTTTGAGTTTTGCCTTTCTTGGAGCCCCCCTCCTGGCCACTCTATCAAGAGGTCTCTGAGTTAAATAAATCTTGCTTTTAAATACATCTTGCTTTTCTTTTTGCCTTGTCCACTTGGAAATTCTTATTCCATATGAGATGAAGAACTAAGATAATCTCTTTATTGCTACCATTTCACCTGTAACAGTATCAGACTAACAAGCAGCACAATCTGTTCTGGCAAGTGGGGGACAGACTTAGTTATGAGACAATTCATCAGTAGCATTTTCAAGAGAAAAATGACAAGGTGAGAATATAAAAGATGGAGTCACTAGTGTCAACCTTATACTACACACACAAACACACACATGCACACACACATATAAAGTTGGAAGTTTTGTTATGCAAGACTGTCTAATAGTAACTATCACAAAAGATTCTGACACAGCTGCAGATGACTGCCATTTCAATAAACAGATATTAACTACATATGATTCTTGGTCTTCTCATACCTAATGCTAAAATCTATATGTAGCACCCACAATAAAGTGCCAGGAAAGCCTTTTGACATCTTTGTACATGACAGGCAAAAAACTGAAACTAGGAATATTGACTCAAAATCTGAAAAACAGAAAGAAAATATAAAACTGCTGTGTAGAGGCCGGCGCCACGGCTCACTTAGCTAATCCTCTGCCTGCGGCACCGGCACCCCAGGTTCTAGTCCCGGTCGGGGCGCTAGATTCTGTCTCAGTTGCTCCTCTTCCAGTCCAGCTCTCTGCTGTGTCCCGGAAGGGCAGTGGAGGATGGCCCAAGTGCTTGGGCCCCTGCACCTGGATGGGAGACCAGGAGGAAGCACCTGGCTCCTGGCTTCAGATTGGCACAGCACGCCAGCCGTTAGTGGCCATTTGAGGGGTGAACCAATGGGAAAGGAAGACCTTTCTCTCTCTTTCTCTCACTGTCTAGCTCTGCCTGGAAAAACAAAAACAAACAAACAAACAAACAAAAACAAAAAAAACTGCTGGGTGGAGTCATATGGGTTAATTGGCAGTCAGGTTGGTGCCGGCAGAAATTGAGGGTGAAAAATACTTGCTTCCCCCAAAAATTATCTTTAGCAAGATTAAGGTGCCAAATCCCATGTCTTGCTTCTCCCCAAAAGCTGCTATTTAAAAAAAATATATTTATTTATTTGAAAGTCAGAGTTACAGAGAGAGAGAGAGAGTTATTCCATCCACTGGTTCACTCCCCAGTTGGCTGCAATGGCTGGAGCTGTGCCAATCCGAAGCCAGGAGCCAGGAGCCAGGAGCTTCCTCCAGGTCTTCCCATGCGGGTGCAGGGGCCCAAGGATTTGGGCCATCTTCTACTGCTTTCCCAGGACATAGCAGAGAGCTGGATTGGAAGTAGAGCAGCTGGGACTCGGACCAGTGCCCACATGGGATGCTGGCACTGCCGGTTGCGGCTTAACCCACAAAGCAACCGTGCTGGCCTCACCAAAAGCTGCTTTTAGCAAAAAAAAAAAAAAAAAAAAAAATGCCTGCCCCACTCCTTGAGAGCTTCTAATCTTATGAAAACAGCAAGGGAGTGGTGATTCCACCTTTCTTTTTTCTTTTTTTCTTTCTTTTTTTTTTTTTTTTGACAGGCAGAGTGGACAGTGGGAGAGAGAGACAGAGAGAAAGGTCTTCCTTTCCCGTTGGTTCACCCCACAATGGCTGCTGCAGCCGGAGCACCACGCTGATCCGTAGCCAGGAGCCAGGTGTTTCTCCTGGTCTCCCATGGGGTGCAGGGCCCAAGCACTTGGGCCATCCTCCACTGCACTCCCGGGCCATAGCAGAGAGCTGGACTGGAAGAGGAACAACGGGACAGAATCCAGCGCCCCGACCAGGACTAGAACCCCGTGTGCTGGCGCCGCAGGTGGAGGATTAGCCTATTGAGCTGTGGCATCGGCCAATTCCACCCTTCTGATGGCTCTTTTGTTTTATCATGAGCAGCCAGACAGGGCAAATAAGATGACAAATCAGGCCTTTTTCTAAAAGGTTTTGTCCTTGCCTTGTAACTGATTGCTAGCTGAAGGTCAGGGTTTTTTCCCTCAAAATTATGCTTAAAAACCTCACTACCATCAGCCCTTTTGGGTTTTTGCCTCTCTTGGAGCCCCCCTCCAGGCCACTCTGGCTGGAGATTTCTGACTTGGATAAATCTTGCTTTTGTTCTGCCTTGTCTCCATGGAAATTCTTCTTCTGTGTGAGACATAAGAACAGAGATAATCTTTTCCCCACTGCTGTTTCACCTGTTAACGCTGCTAACTAGCTTACAAACATAAAAATCCTTCAATTCTCTAGCTAAGGAAGTTTTAGATGATAGTATTATGGGATAATGAAGGTGATCAGGGTTCTTGTCTCAAATCATCTCCTCCCTTCAGAGAAAGGTAAATCAAACAATAATTTCTATGTGGACAGGGACAGTGAGCAAAGCAAGATTTATTGAAGTGAGAAACCTCCTGTTGTAGCAGTCAGGAGGCAAGATCCAAGGGAGGAGTTGCCAGGAAAGTCTCTGAGTACTGGCTACCTAGATATAACCAATCTACCTAGATTTAACCAATTAGAGGAGGAGAAGAATAACAGCTACTCAGAAGGCAGAGCTAGCAATCAATCAGAGGGCTGGAATTTCTAATCCTGTCTAGACTGCTCTCATGATAAAACAAAACAAAACAAACAAACAAACAAAAACTCATGAGGGCTGAAATTGATAATCCTGTGTAGTCTACAAGTAAATATTGCTAAAGGCCTACTCTGGGAAGAAGCAAGCACTTTGTATACTCTTAAAGGGACTCTTCCCCTTTTCTCATTCTGACAGGAACCTGACCTAACTGCCTATTAGCCCAACTCCCCACAATAAGACAGCCTTAAACTATATTCTATCAGAAGAGGGTGGTGTCTGGTCTGTATGGTGGCCAATAATTCATGCTTTGTTTATGTTAACTCTTCATCCTGTGAAGAGTCAGAAGGGTTAATAAGCAGTCAGAGTGGTCCCACTGGAAATCAAGGGTGCAGAATGCTTACTTCCCCCAAAAGTTCCCTTTAGCAAGATAAAAAGTGCCTGCCCCATTCCTCAAGAGCTTCCAGTCTTATGAGAATAGCAAGGGAGTGGTGATTCCATCCTCTTGAGCTCCAAGTTTACCTGTAAAGCAAATTAGGTATCCCACCATTCTCATGGCTCTATTGTTTTATCATGAGCAAGCCAGACAAGGTAAAAAAGATTACAAATCAGGTCTTTTGATGGGTTTGTCCCCGTCTTGTAACTGAATGTCAAGCTGATAAGTTTTCTTGTTCCCCAAAATTGTGCTTAAAAACTCCAGGACCACCAGCCCCTTTGGGTTTTGCCTCTCTTGGAGCCCCTCTCCAGGCCACTCTGGCTGGAGGTCTCTGACTCTAATAAATCTTGCTTTTAAATGCTTTCTCTCTGTCTTTTCTTCTTGGAGATTCTTCTTCCGTGTGAGACAAAGACAGAGGTAATATTTTTTCCACCACCATTTCACCTGTAACAATCCCAAATATAATTGGATGTGCAAAAAATTAAGAGACTGGCCACCTGCTCCAACAGACTCTCATTAAGCAAACACCCTCTCTTCCAAGAGGCTGGAGAGTCGTTTTCAAATTTATTCTCCTGGATGCTATCTGGCATCAGGTCCATTTTTGAAGGAATTTTAAAGTAAGGATTAACACTTTTTTTTTTTTTTTAATTTTTGACAGGCAGAGTGAACAGTGAGAGAGAGACAGAGAGAAAGGTCTTCCTTTTTGCCGTTGGTTCACCCTCCAATGGCCGCCGCGGTAGGCACGCTGCGGCCGGCACACCGCGCTGTTCCAATGGCAGGAGCCAGGTGCTTCTCCTGGTCTCCCATGGGGTGCAGGGCCCAAGGATTTGGGCCATCCTCCACTGCACTCCCTGGCCACAGCAGAGAGCTGGACTGGAAGAGGGGCAACCGGGACAGGATCGGTGCCCCAACCGGGACTAGAACCCGGTGTGCCGGCGCCGCAAGGTGGAGGATTAGCCTACTGATTAACACTCTTGATATCAGTATTAGAATTTTAGTTGGGGGTTAGAGTCACTAGCTATTTATATAGACACTTTGTTAACAAACATCAAAACTAGAAGACAAACAAATGTCTTTTGTCTGCTCTCCCTTAAAGGGGAAAAGTAAAGAAGATGTATTTTACGATGTCAAAACCTTTCCTTTCAAAAACCCTCACTTAGCTCTCATTCAAGGAGAAGTAGCCAGAATAGTCAACACTCCTACTCCACATACAGAATGAGTAATCAGCAGTGGGAATTGTTTAATCCGTTCCCTTTTTGCGTTCTAATTAACAAAAGTTAACTGATAATCTTGTGACTAATCAGAATGTTTGTTCAACAAATGAATACTGCTTGCCTAAGAATTTCCAGATCCAAATGTAGGGAAATGACTAAAATGGCAGACCCCAGATAAGGAAGGAATTTGTGACCATCAGTCCAAAACAGCTATGCTTCATGTCAAAGTAACCTCCATGTAATTGGCATCAGGATGACTATTAGAATCAACACTGGAAACCTGCCTGACAATTAACTAGGCCAATTATCTTCTCTAAGCTCCCCCAACTTCCCTTTTTTCTTTAAAAGTCTTCCTGCCAAATTGCAAATGGGGAAATGCACAAATTGAGAAAAATGGTATTTTGCTAATACAGGAACACTTTATTTATTCTGCTGGCACATTAAGGGATGTTTTGTTAATCTTACTAGAAGTTTGCCTGAGTTTGAGATTTGTTGTTGCTGTGATTCCTGTCAGGGCATATAGCCTTCAAATTCCTATAAAGACAACTTGTGTCTAGAATAGGAAGTGGTTTGCCAAAGCAATGTCTCTTAGAATCTTATTTTTAGTTTCCCTTTTTTTTATGTGACTCAGAAAGAATTACTTCGCACATTTACTTCTAATCTTGTTCTACCTCAGCTGTATTCTTCTGTTAATTGTTGTTCAAAGCTTCTCATCTTGGATTGGAAATAGAGATGGCAGTATTGTTATGAATGAGTGCCAAGGATATACCTTTTTGTATATTTTATCTCTCTCAAAGTTTTAGTTGTAGGCTCCATGCATAATCAATCTCCTTCTCCAGAAGTAGAGCTTCTATACAGTTGCATTAGCCTAAATTCAATCAATGATGGTTCACCAGTTCCCAAAGACCAGCAGTGTTTGCTGCCTTTCACCCCCACAGATTAATGCAGATTAATATGGTTTTTTTGTTGTTGTTTTTTGTTATGGCTAGACAAGAATGTTTTTGTTGTTGTTGTTTTTTTTGTTTTTTTGCTTTTCTCCATTTGTCCTGTACTACAATGGATATTTCTTGGAGCTCTCTCCAATATTTTCTGTGATCTCCTGGTGGCCTTTATGGAGAAAGAACATGCAAAATATTACATGAGATATTACATGGAAAGCCCTAGCTCCACCCACCAAGAAGTGGGCCAAAAAAAAAAAAAAAGCCAAAATTTAGGGAGAGGAACTGGTTCAAATTACCTGAAACCAAGATTGTAAGTAGTCTGATATCAAAGAGACCCAGATCCTCAATATAGCCTCACTATAAAGCACTGTCATAGTAAAAGTCACTCCCCCTCATGCCATGAGTTTACAATTGCCATGGAAATCCACAGAAGTGATTATACAAAGAAAGAATTCCTGGAAGTTGTGGCCCCTTACCCAGAAATAAGATGAATATTCCATCTAGATAGTTATATGCATTGCTTGGACCCCATAAATCTAGAACCTCCACCACACATGGGACTGCTCTGTCTGTGGAGAGGCTTGTTCTTTGCTGCTTTTTTTTTTTTTTTTTGACAGGCAGAGTGGATAGTGAGAGAGAGAGAGACAGAGAGGAAGTTCTTCCTTTTTGCCGTTGGTTCACCCTCCAATGACCGCCGCGGCCAGCGCATCGTGCTGATCCAAAGCCAGGAGCCAGGTGCTTCTCCTGGTTTCCCATGTGGGTGCAGGGCCCAAGGACCTGGGCCATCCTCCACTGTACTCCCAGGCCACAGCAGAGAGCTGGACTGGAAGAGGAGCAACCGGGACAGAACCGGTGCCCCAACCAGGACTAGAACCCAGTGTGCCGGCACCGCAGGCAGAGGATTAGCCTAGTGAGCCGCGGCGCCAGCCCAAGTTTTTTTTTCTAAGACTTAAAATGAAAGGCAGAAATTTTCTTTCTAAAACAAGGCTCATAGGAATACAAAATATAAATTTCTTACATTTTCTTCAGTTAAGTTCCCGCACAATGTCCAGAAAGATATAGGTGATATGGACATGTCCATTTTATTTATTTGGATAGGTAATTGTTCCATTATTAAACTAAAAGTGAGGTTTCTATCTAGCTTATGGTAGATTACATTAGTAACACCAAATAGTAATGTCAGTGTTCTGAAAAATACTGTGTATTAGGTATTGGATCATTGTAAAAAGGAGCTCCAAGATAGACCAATAATTTTTATCTGCAAATGTCCTGAAGAAAAAGATTGAAGTAACTGTATGAATTTATAATGTATAAGTTCCATACATATTATATAAGGCATATATATTGTACATACATTATTATATATGAGGAGCCTTCAAAACTTCTTGGGAAACATGCATTATCTTTTTTTTATGCTCCCAATGGAGCAAGAGAAAAAACAGAGCTTGCCCAAAAGTCTCTGAATCCACTGGCATGGCCAACAAGTTCCAGTAGCTGATGTTCCTTTGGCTTTCTCACCCCCCTCATTGTTTTATTTATTTATTTATTTACGAACTTATTACTACTTACTTATTTGAAAGGCAGAGCCAGAGAGAGAGAGACGAAGAGAGAAACAGAGACAGAGACAGATCTTCTGTCTGCTGGTTCACTTCCCAAATGCTCTCAACAGCCAAGGCTGGGCCAGGCTGAAGCCAGGAGCCAGGAAGACCATCTGGGTCTCCCGCAAGGCTGGCAGGGGCCCAAGTACTTGAGCCATCTTCTGCTGCTTTCTCAGGCACATTAACAGGAAGTTGGATAAGAAGCTGGGAATCAAACCAGTACTTCAATATAAGATGATAGTAACAAAAGCAGCAGCTTAACTCACTGTGCCACTGTGTGTGTGAGGGGGTGTTAGGTGGGTGTATATTCTATAATGTGTAAGTTCCATTGACCCAGTTTTCATTATTTTCTTAAGAATTCACTGCAGATTAATTGCATGCTTTCCATTTTCATCTGCATCATCTGTTGATATTTTTCTATACCTATAACCTAGGTTATATCCAATCCTGGGGTACTTTGTTGTTACTATTTTCCTGTGAGCCACCTTTTCTCTTTGTTCATTCTCATCTGCTCCTGCTCATGAGGACAGATCACTGGAAAAGAACCCACCTACCTATCATAGTGTAAATACAATGGAATGTAACTTCATTGTGTTTGAGTGATCCTTGCATTGCCAGGACACTAATTTCTTCAAGACTTACAGAACAAGAGAAGTGACATGATAATAATTATAACTTTGATCACACTAATTTCAGATTCAGTGCTTTAAGACAATGAAGGTAATTGTAACCAGGAAAACTTACATATTTTCCTCAACCAGTTTGACCACCCTGACTTACATCTTACTTTATATCTATATTGTATATGTCACCTATTCATGGTAAGTCCAGAGTGTTCAACATCAACCTGCACATTTTAGAATTAAAAAATAAAATTTATTAAAATAATTCAGTGTACTATACATGTGCTTCATATTGAAAATACACATAAATTTGACAATGCCTACCAATTTTGCACTCTAAACGAATGTATTATTATTAATGGCACAAAAACAGCATGATAAATTTCAAAAGCTCAAGTGGCCGCAAGACAATAAACCCCTACATCCCCAGTTAGTAGTAAGTGTAAACGTCAAGCTAGACAAAGGTGGCCTGTGCTAGCTTAAGGGCATCTGGACTTTCTTGAGAAACATTACTATTCCAGAAATTAGATAAGGGACATGCCAGGTTATCTTACCAACTTTGTCTAACCTATCATAGAGCTTGGGATGACTCTAAGCATTTCCTAAAGAGCAAGATGGTGGTTACTTCAAAAAAAGTTGCAATCGTGTCATCTCCAATCCCTACAATATGATTATTCACCTTTCCTCTTAAATTCAGTTTATATTTTCTGTGATTTTTACTTAATAAAAGTATAACATTTAACAACATGTAAGATATAATATTCCAATTTACTTTTACTCTAGTACACATGCCTCCAGAGAGTATCCTAAATCTAAGTTTCAGGTAAAATATTGATAGTGCTTCTCAGTTTAACTACTATCCAAACAGATAAATTATATTTATTAAATAATTATTTATTTATCTGAGGGACTGCTGCTGTGGCATAGAGGGTAAAGGGCCACCTGTGATGCCGGCATCCCACATGGGCACTGGTTTGAGTCCCAACTGCTCTGCTTCCATACAGCTCCTGGGAAAAGCAGCAAAAGATAGCCCAAGTGTTTTGGCCCCTGTCATCCATGTGGGAAACCTGTCATCCAAGTGGATGAAGCTCTTGGTTCCTGGCTTCTGCCTGGCCCAGCCCTGGTTGTTGCAGCCACCTGGGGAGTGAATCAGTGAAGGGAAGGTCTCTGTAAATTTTGAGAGGTCTTCCATACACTGGCTCACGCCCCAGATGGCCACAATGGTTGGGCTGAGCCAGGCCACAGCTAAGAGTCTAGAACTCCATCTGGGTCTCCCACGTGAGTGCAGGGGCCTAAGCATTTGAGCCGTTTTTCACTGTGATCCCAAGCACATTATCAGGAAACTGGATCAGAAGTGAAGCTGTTGGGACTCAAAGTACTAGTTATATGAGATGCTGTCACCATAGGCAGTGGCTTAACCCACTGTGCTACAGTGCTGACCTTGATAAATTATACTTTTATTTCCCACAAAATCACAGGGAACTTCTCCTTCATCTTATATAGAAACTATATATCCATTATGTGAATATGTAGTCTCATACTGTATTTTTGAGGTAATTATCTACAACTGAATTTATTCTCCATAACCAAAAAAGCAATAGTTCATTTGTAAATCATAAAATTTAAAGTATTTTACAAATTAATTTATATGTATATTATTAAGGTATGTACAATTGAGTAAGTTGTTCGAGTAAAAAAATTTAGTAGAGAAAAACAGCATAAAATATTTATTGTAGTATCACACCAATTTCTGCAAAATTCTTGTAAAAGCAGAAATTGCTATTGCCACAATAAGGATATTCATGTGTCCACAATCACCAGTTTAATTATTCACACAATTAAATGTTTGGATCAGTTTCCCTAAATACAACTTATTCTTTTTTAAAATAGTGCGTATCTGTCAGATGTATTCTTTATAGTAGTGTCTTTTTGTATGTTATTTACTAGTCACCATTGTAGTCTTTGGGAATTTTTTAGTAAATTAGTAAAAATAGTTTGTTTTACCAGAATGTAATATTAATATATGTGTGTATGCTCATATATTTATGTTTAGTTGTTTATAAACATCAATGGGAATGGCAGCTTAAGGCATAGTGGAGAAATTTACTATTTCATGGCATAGCTTATTTATTGGATGTAGACTAAGTATGATCATATAAAATAGCAGTCAAAGGAACAGGAAATATTTCCCTCTAGGAATCAGGTAGAGGATAGGGTACAAGTCACACTGACTGGTGGATTGTTTTGAATAGCCCTAGCTCTGATTTGATATATTGTGCAGTATTTCTAGATAGAAGTTCAAAGGATTTTAATAAAGATGGTAAGGGCAAGAGAATCACAGTCATGGATATTTTTTAAAGCATTCAAAGCAATTTTTGCTTAAAAAGGAAAAAAAGATAAAAACACAGTTTGGGTTTCAGAGTGCTTAATTGCTCATTTGTTTTCTTATAAAGGTATCAATTGAGTATTGCTTAGTAAGAGCGGAATTTTTACAATTGCTGTCTTCAGTAGTTCTTACACTCTCGGATGATAGCAATTAAAGCTATTAATGGAATTATAAGATATATATTGTGATTCTGTCAACAGTGAAGAGAGAAATCTGTAATAACCACAATTTCCATTTTAGCCTACATTTTCCTTATGATCTTTTTCCAATTTCAGTATATTTTAAAGAATATGATTGAGAACATGTGTTGCAGCTTTAATTTTAGAAGCACAACTTTGGAGGAAATAGTTCTTATTTTAAGAAATGAAATATTAGACATAAATTACATAAAATGTCCAAATACTTTTATAATCAAGCAAAAAAATACATGGCATGTAACAGCATTTTACTTCTAAATTTGGCAACATATCTTGAATCCAAAATGACTCAAAATGTATTATTTAATTTTCCATATATGCAATATTTCACTTGAAATAAATGTCACCAGAAAAATGGAAGCACAATATTTTGAAAAAGCCATAGGTTGTCCATATAATTTTTGTGCTTTTGAATGTATATCAAAATATTGGTTTGAGACATTTCATTTTTTTCAGGCAAGCATTTTGGTAATGAAATGTCTTGACCTCGGTGGTAGTAGAATTATTTATGTTTGTGTTAGTCATTATTTTTAGATGTGTCCAACCCCTGTTAGGAAGTCAGATTTGATATTGCAATGCCTGGGATCTGTACAACACCAGTTACAACATAAGTAACAGACAAAATTGTTAATATAATGGAAAGACAATCTCTCTTCCCCTCTAAAGTGACTATTCTGAGATCTCTATAGTCCTCAGTAAGCAGTATTTGTTGTCTAGCTAGAGATAAATGCTAATGATGATCAGAAGAAAATGTGATTTAAATAGTTTCAGCTTTAGGATTCAAGTATTTGGAGCAAACTTGTCTGACTGTGAATTTTGTAAGGACTGAAACATCCCATAACTACAAAAGGACAAAAGCTTCTTTTTTTTTTTTTTTTTTTTTTTTTGACAGGCAGAGTGGACAGTAGAGAGAAACAGAGAGAAAGGTCTTCCTTTTTGCCGTTGGTTCACCCTCCAATGGCCGCCGCAGTAGGCGCGCTGTGGCCGGCGCACTGCGCTGTTCCGATGGCAGGAGCCAGGTGCTTATCCTGGTCTCCCATGGGGTGCAGGGCCCAAGAACTTGGGCCATCCTCCACTGCACTCCCGGGCCACAGCAGAGAGCTGGCCTGGAAGAGGGCAACCGGGACAGGATCGGTGTCCCGACCAGGACTAGAACCCAGTGTGCCGGCGCCGCAAGGCGGAGGATTAGCCTATTGAGCCGCAGCGCCAGCGATTTGAATTTCTGAAAGTGACCTTAGGTGCTCATAATCCACTGACATTTAGAGTCTTACAATTTCTCAAAGATTTAATATGATGATCTGGACAAATCAAATCCCAATTATGCAAACTTTAGTTTTCAACTTACTTCCAGATGAACTACATTGTAATGAATCTAATACATATAGAAAGGGAAATTCCTATGGTGTAATTTCACTAAGTTAAGGGGAGACAATCTGATATTGCTTATGTATTATTTAAACAGAGATTGACCACAAAATTAAGCAGACAAGTCCTTGAAAGAAGAAAATATGGGGCCAGTGCTGTGACACAACAGTTTAAGTTATTGTCTATAGTGCCAGCATCCCATATAGGCACCAATTCATGTCCCAGCTGCTCCACTTCTGATCCAGTTCCCTGCTAATGTGCCTGGGAAAGCAGTGCAGAATGGCCCAAGTCCTTGGGGCCCTGCATCAACATGGGAGACACAGAAGAGATTCCTGCCTCCTGGCTTCTGCTGTGGCTATTTGGGGAGTGAACCAGTGAGTGGAAGATCTCTCAGTCTCTCCCTCTTTCTCTGTAACTCTGTCTTTCAAATAAATAAATAAATCTTTAAAATATATATGTATATATATACATTTTTCCTAGTTAACTTCATCCATATTTATGTTTTGTTTTACTCTGATCTTAGCTTTGTTGAGTTTGTCTCTGATCCTATTACTTCAGTAATAAAACAATCTGAATAAAATGTAATTGAGGAGGTATGAGAGAAAGAGAAATTAGAGCAAAGTAGTTTCTAAAAAAGATTCTATTTATTTGAAAAGTGGAAAGGCAAAGAGAGAAATACAGATAGACGGAGATCTTCCATCTGCTGGTTCACTTTTCAAATGCCCACAGCAGCAAGGGTTGAGCCAGGAGCCCAGAATTCAGTCATCAATGAAAGTCTTTGTGACAAATAGTATAGTTAGATTTTACATATGAGGAAGCTGAGGTGTAAATATGATGATTTGTTCAATGTCACACAGCATAACAATGGAAGGAATCAGACATGGGCCTAGGCTCAACTTTAGCAAAGATCAGTTTTTTAACTTTTAAGTGTGCTAATACACTTTCAATGGGCTACTGCAGTGTCTTTTTTTAAAGATTTATTTATTTATTTATTTGAGAGGCAGAGTTACAGAGAGAGGAAGAGACAGAGAGAGAGGTCTTCCATCTGCTAGTTCACTCTCCAAATGGCCATAATGGCTAAAGTTGGGCAGATCAGAAGCCAGAAGCCAGGAGCTTCTTCTGGGTCTCCTACGTGAGAGCAGGGCCATCTTCCACTGCTTTTTTTTTTTTTTTTTTTTTTTTGACAGATAGAGATAGACAGTGAGAGAGATAGAGAGAAAGGTCTTCCTTCCGTTGGTTTACCCCCCAAATGGCCGCTACGGCTGGCGCTGCGCCGATCCGAAGCCAGGAGCCAGGTGCTTCTTCCTGGTCTCCCAGACGGGTGTAGGCGCCCAAGCACTTGGGCCATCCTCCACTGCCTTCCTGGGCCACAGCAGAGAGCTGGCCTGGAAGAGGGGCAACCGGGACTAGAACTGGCACCCATATGGGATGCCGGCTGCACAGGTGGAGGATTATCCAAGTGAGCCACAGCGCCACCCTGCTCCCCCCCACCCCCACGCTTTCTTAGGCACAATAACCAAGAGCTGGATCGAAAGAGGAGTATCCAGGACATGAACCCGTGCTCCTATGGGATGCCAGCACCACAGGTGGAGGCTTAACCTACTATGCCACAGTGCTAGTCCCTACAGCAGTGTCTTTCTGTCTGCCAAGTTCCCCAATCCATCCTTCTGTGAATATGCACCTACTGACTGCATACACACATGCCTATATGGGTGACCTGCAGGGCATACAAATGTGGAAGTAGTCTGAGAGGTAGTAGAGGCTGAATTCTTCATAGTGTGACCAGGCCTAACACCGGTCAAGTTGCTGTGTCTTTTAAATACAGTAGGATCGAAATAAAATGTGAGAAGGAAAGAGTACTAAAAGGATTCCAGCGTAAACTACAATGTTTGGCAAGAGTGGCCAATCAGCTTAAATTACATCCACTTCCTCCTTGTCCTCTTGGATTTTTCTACTCAGTTTGATACTGTCCCTTTGTTTTTTCTTCTAACAGTAGTGTTTACCACAAATTCCAGAATAAAGTATGATGTTGTAGCACACTAAGTAGCCAATTCTCTAGGCAAAAGTGGTCACATATTGATGATTATATATAGTTTAACCTCTACCCTAGACCTCTAACCTATCATTTAGTTAATTGAGACTACTGACTACTTCTATATATTTATTATTTGTGTTTCCACTTTGGTAAATATCTGTGTAATAGTCTGTCCCTGCCATTCTGTATCCTTCCATTCCATTCTTCTGGACACTACCATCATCAGGAACTTACATCATGTTCTTTCAATATTCTTCAATCACCTATCCCTCTGTTCCAGGTGGGCACCTGCTCACATTTGGTCTATAAGCCCTTTCCCCATAGCTTTTGCAGTAAGAACAGACACACTAACACTATAAGATACACAGCTGAGGAGTCTCTTTTTAAAAAAAAAAGAAGAAAAAGATTTATTTATTTGAAAGGCAGAGATACAGAGAGGCAGAGGCAGAGACAGAGGTCTTCCATCTGCTGGTTCACTCCTCAGATGGCTGCAACGAGCCAGAGCTGCGTTGATCCAAAGCCAAGAGCTTATTCAGGGTCTCCCACGCAGGTGCAGGGGCCCAAGGACTTGGGCCATCTTCCACTGCTTTCCCAGGCCATAGCAGAGAGCTAGATCAGAAGTGGAGCAGCCGGGACTAGAACTGGCACCCATATGGGATGTGGGCACTGCAGATGATTGCTTTACCCACTACGCCACAGCACCAGCCCTGAGGAGTCTCATGTTTGTTTCCTTCTTTTCCCCTTACAAACTGCCCTTTTCTGCCTACTAATCAAGTTACAAATCTGACTCAGTCATTATGAACCAACTCTTTGGTTCACTTCCTGAAATCTATACTGTCTTCCAAGCTTGTTCAAACTGGGGTGCTGTTGTTTGCAAAAAATAGCCTCAAGTGTATGGATATAGAGGATCAGAAATGATGAAATTTATTATGTAAATAAATGAAAAAGTATTAGCAGAATAATTCTCCTTACTTTACTGAATAGGATGCAAGTAATTATTTTATCTTAAAAGTGGAAGAAATGATGAAATAAGTATTGATTGTGTGCATCCAACTACATCCTACACATTCTTCAGAATTACAGAAAAGGTTTGTATTTTACACAAATTACATTCTTTTTATTTACTGCTGAATATTGGTAATATACATTTTCCAAAATAAGGAGATAGTATTATTAAAACATACAATTAATTTTTAATGATGTTATTTTTAGTTGCTCTTTCCTAGAATCTTGTTGAGTAAACTTCAACTGTGTAACTGCAGTAAGGCCAAATTAATCACTTGGGGCTTAAGTTTATAAATAAAGTGGAAATATATCCAAATGGAAACAGTGGACTATTCTTTTGCCAGCTTTCTCAATTACTGTTTAATTTATAGGATTATTTGTTCAACTTAAAATTAGACAGATGGAACATAATCTCACTTATCTTGGAATGTCACTAAAACTTGAATCTAGAATGTGCTTTAGTAAAATCATTAGAGAAATTTTGGAAATAAAATGTCTAATAAATTAAACTCTGTAGGCCTCTCTTTCCCCCAATTTTTAGCAAAACCTGATTAATAAGCAAATCAGGGATGTAGCTAATGTAGTAGATTAACCTCAGAGTTCAAATGTGTAACACTTAACTGCCATTTTGGAGGACTAAAATAAATTTCATGATTAAAATGAAACAAAACTTTAATAAACAGGTAAATTATATTTACATTACCCTGGGAATAACCGGTCTCAGCAGATGTGAAATGATTGTTTTGTATCTTTTTACAATATGTATCTGTAGTTTAATTATTGATTAAATTTCATTGCAGCAATTTAACTGAGATAAAATGCTTGAACCTTTATTACTATTTGAAATGTATTCTGATGAAGGAAAATGATTCTAGATATAAAGGAAGGTAAAAAGAAATATTTGTATGTAGGGAGAGTTTTAATATAGTCTCACTATTTTATAACTTAGTACTCTCGTTATGGTTTCAACTAAATAAATTATAAATCTGATAAAGAAGTCCATTAAAAATTTCTACCTGAAAACAAATCCACTTTACCCTTGATGAATAAGATCCTTATGGAAGCCATCAACACCATTTTGGGAGATCTATAATAATAAGAAAATAATCTCCCTAAAATAGCTTTTGAAAACACATTTTTTAAAGATTTATTTATTTGAAAGTCAGAGTTACACAGAGAAGGAGAGGTAGAGAGAGAGAGAGTGGTCTTCCATCCTCTGGTTCACTCCCAAATTGGTCACAACAGTTGGAGCTACACCTATCCGAAGCCAGGAGCCTGGAGCTTCTTCTGGGTCTCCCTCGTGGATGCAGTTGGGCCTGCTTTCTCAGGCCATAGCAGAGAGCTGGATCAGAAGTGGAGCAGCTGGGACTAGAACCGGTACCCATATGGGATGCCGGCACAGCAGACAGTGGCTTTACCCGCTATACCCCAGTGCCAGCCCTGAAAACACATCTTAATATGGCTTGAATTTACTGTTTCATTACTTTTCATCATGAAAAAGAATACTTGGGGGCTGTGTGCTGTGCCGCAGCAGGTTAACACCCTGGCCTGAAGTGCCAGCATCCCATTTGGGCGCCAGTTCAAGGCCCGGCTGCTCCACTTCCCACCTAGCTCTCTGCTATGGCCTGGGAAAGCAGTGGAAGATGGCCCAAGTCTTTGGGCCCCTGCATCTGTGTGGGAGACCTGGAAGAAGCTCTTGGCTCCCGGCTTCTGATAGGTGCAGCTCCAGCCGTTGCAGCCAATTGGGGAGTGAACCGTTGGATGGAAGACCTCTCTCTCTCTCCCTCTCTCTCTCTCTCTCTCTGCCTCTCCTCTCTCTCTGTAACTCTTTCAAATAAATAAATAAATCTTAAAAAAAAAGAAATATAATGCTTAGTGGTCAGTATTGTTGCATAGCGGGTAAAGCTGTCACCTGCAATGCCAGCATCCCCTATGGCACCGTTTCAAGTCCTGGCTGCTCCATGTGCAATCCAGCTCCCTACTAATGCACCTGGGCAAAGCAGAAGAGGACAGTGAAGTGTTTGGGCCCTGTACCCACATGGGAGACCCAGAAGGAGCTCCTGGCTCCTGGCTTCGGCCTGGCCCAGTCCTGGTAGTTGCAGTCATTTGTGGGGTAAACCAGAAGATGGAAGATTTCTCTGTGTATATCTCTCCTTCTCCATCTATCTCTCTGTAACTCTACCTTTCCAATAAATAAAATAAATATAAAAAATAACAGTACTTAATGTTGAAAATAACTATGTGGACGATTTACAGACCTATCTTCATCCAACATACCCTCTAAAATTTATTGTTTTTTCTGTCCAATGCTATTAAATTCAACAAGTTCACCTAATTTGTGGCTGAAGACACTTTAATTTGTCAACATTCTTGGGGCCGGTGCCGTGGCTCACTGGGTAATCCTCCACCTGCGGCGCTGGAATCCCATATGGGCCCTGGGTTCTAGTCCCGGTTGCTCCTCTTCCAGGCCAGCTCTCTGCTGTGGCCCGGGAGTGCAGTGGAGGATGGCCCAAGTGCTTGGGCGCCTGCATCCGTGTGGGAGACCAGGGGGAAGCACCTGGCTCCTGGCTTCGCATCGGCGCAGCACGCTGGCCGTAGTGGCCATTTGGGGGGTGAACCAACGGAAGGAAGACCTGTGTCTCCCTCTCACTGTCTGTAACTCTGTGAAATAAATAAATAAAAAATCTTTAAAAAAATTTTTGTCAACATTCTTTTTCTAAAGTATATCATACTATACAGATGTAGCTTTGATCACTTCCCTCCCAACTTTAATAATTTTCTCTGTATGATACCTGAATATATGATAATATCAGCTGTTCTCTTCCTATTCTGGTCTTTTTAAAGATATGTGGTGATGATTTGGTTCTTTTCCTTGCCTTTATTCCAAGGGAGCAGTAATCAGCTTGCCTGCTTTCCTGCAGTCAAAGGGAGAAAAAATAACAAGTTAAAGACATTAATTGGCCTTATTTTGAGATTCTGGAATCTGGCAACATTTCATAGAATAAGTGTTCCAATGAGCTAAGCAGAAAATTAGGATTGTATAAACAAAGAGGGGCTGAAGAAAGAAGAAAATAAAGAATAAGAAGTGGATTGGTTGTTTCAAAGTCACTTTCCTTGTAAGGAGTAGACCTGGAGACAAAACAATAGAAAAAACTGATTGGTCAACATTAGACTTTTTGTAAGGATTAAAGATTTAAAGGAGGTAGTGGGTAAAGCAATGGGAACTGCATTACATTATCATTTCTATTAGAACTCACCCACTTAGGGAGAGCGGCAATATGGCGGAATAGGAAGGGAGCACACTATTAGTCCGGGGGAGAGACAGGTTAATAAAAGTGGAGATACTGCAGGGTCAAGGAAGAGTAGGGGAAGAAACAGCAGAGGAAACTCTTCTGGAACTAGTGATTCACAGTGGACCTGCGTGGAGAGCGTGGGAGCCCAAGTTCGGGACACCAGCGGCAGACTCAACACACCAGCGCTGGAACGCGAGGTGAGCCGAACCTCAATAGCCCAAGACACCAGCGGGCAAGCAGAAAGAGACTAGAGGGAACGAGGCTTGAAACTCCGTGGGGAAAAGTTCACCAAGCTAACTAGAAGAGACAGAGGAAAAAAAGGTGACCGATACGGACACGAGTTTCTCTCTCTCCACTCACCCCTCAAAGGCAAGCAAGACAAAGAGCAGGCACCATTTTGGACATACGTCATAAGCAGGGCGACCTCAGGTCTGCACCAGCCCTGAGCCTAGCAGAAAAACCTGACTCTGGGGGGAGGGGTGAAATAACAGGAGATTGGGATCTAACTTGGCAACCCAGTGGGAGACTGCAGGAGAATTGGAGCCCACACTGAGGGCAGCACAGATTCCCTGTGTGGTCCTTGGGAAAGAGCTTCCGATCTCTGGCTCCTGTGGGTATATCATTCCCCTGCTAACTACCTCCAATTACGTTCAGCTGTGCGGAATTACTTCCATTTTGAATCAAAAAAAGAAAGAAAGAAAGAGAGATTTACCACATCTAACCTGGGAGTGTCATCTTTGACACACCCTCAACCCTGAGGAACCAAACAGAGTTCTCAGTCCACACTCATCTCAAGCCTCTAGTCTCCACCAAAAGCAGACAGTCCACTTAATATAGAGCCATAGTGTAACAAGAAAAAACACCACAGTGAAGAAACCAAATATCTCCAACATGCCAAACAACAAACGCAAAAACCGAGGTAACAAGAACAAGGAAGACACTATGACGCCCCCAAATGAAAAAGACACCCCAATTCAAGATTATGAAGATGATGAGATCGAAGAAATGCAAGAAGCGGATCTCAAAAAATTGATAAGAACATTAAGAGGTTCTCAAAAACAAATTCTTGAATTTGTTAATGGACAAGATAGAAAATCTCTCTCGTGAAAATGAAATATTAAGGAGGAATCAAAATGAAATGAAACAACTAGTGGAACAAGAAACTGTGATAGTGATGAGAAATCATAATGAAATGAAGAATTCAATAGATCAAATGACAAACACATTAGAGAGCCTTAAAAACAGAATGAGCGAAGCAGAAGAGAGAATATCAGACTTAGAAGACAGAGAACAGGAAAGGAAACAGGCAAACCAAAGAAAAGAAGAAGAAATTAGAAATCTAGGCTGGCGCCGTGGCTCAACAGGCTAATCCTCCGCCTTGCGGCGCCGGCACACCGGGTTCTAGTCCCGGTCGGGGCACCGATCCTGTCCCGGTTGCCCCTCTTCCAGGCCAGCTCTCTGCTGTGGCCAGGGAGTGCAGTGGAGGATGGCCCAAGTCCTTGGGTCCTGCACCCCAAGGGAGACCAGGAGAAGCACCTGGCTCCTGCCATCGGAACAGCGCGGTGCGCCGGCCGCAGCGCGCTACCGCGGCGGCCATTGGAGGGTGAACCAACGGCAAAAGGAAGACCTTTCTCTCTGTCTCTCTCACTGTCCACTCTGCCTGTCAAAAAAAAAAAAAGAAATTAGAAATCTAAAAAATATTGTCGGGAATCTACAGGATACTATTAAAAAACACAACATTCGGGTTCTAGGAGTTCCTGAAGGCATGGAGAGGAAGAAAGGATTAGAAGGCATTTTCAGTGAGATACTAACAGAAAATTTCCCAGGTTTGGAGAAGGACAGAGGCATCTTAGTACAGGAAGCTTATAGAACCCCTAATAAACATGACCAAAAGAGATCCTCACCACAACACGTTGTAATCAAACTCACCACAGTGAAACATAAAGAAAAGATCCTAAAATGTGCAAGAGAGAAACGTCAGATCACTCTTAGAGGATCTCCAATTAGACTCACAGCAGACTTCTCATCAGAAACCCTACAAGCTAGAAGGGAATGGCGAGACATAGCCCAGGTACTAAGAGAGAAAAACTGCCAGCCCAGAATACTATATCCGGCAAAGCTCTCATTTGTGAATGAAGGTGAAATTAAGATTTGTCATACCAAACAGAAACTGAAAGAATTTGTTGCCACTCATCCTGCCCTGCAAAAGATGCTTAAAGATGTGTTACACACAGAAACACAGAAACATGGTCACCACTATGAAAGAAGGTAAAGGAAGGAAACCTCACAGCAAAAGATCACAGGAAGCTCAATTTCTGTTTGACATAGAATTAAACTCTGATGCTCTGTTAAAGCAATGTGTTAAAGTAATCTATTATGTTCTCTTGATGTCTGTTAAATTCTAATTGTTCAAAAACAGCTGAATTTTTATTAAGAGCTATGGGTTATTTAAATATGTGCTTATTTTCAAAGATTTGAATAATCACCTTATAACAATGATCAAATTTGGTCTATGTTATGTCATGATTTTAAGGAATCTTATTTCAACCAGATATTTTGGATTTTGAGCCTTCTTGGCATTCTTGACAGGCATTCAAAAAATCAAAGTTTCAAACAATCTGGACTCTAAAATTTCCCGTAAATCTTGGACTTTGATTTTTCAAGTTTAGGCCCAACTGAAAAAAATCGAAGGACCTATGACTCTCATCTTATAGAGACACCAACCAATCAGGCTATTTGGATTATATTAGAAGGACTGTCAAGATGTGATGTGGTACTAAACTTTAAGTTTCTATAATGGAAAATGCTATTAATACAAATGTTTGAGAATTAAAAAGTCTAATGATCTTGTGTTACTAGACATGATAGTTATCTTAATGAGAAAGCCCCAGAGGCCTAAAGGGTTAAATACTTGTAAAATCCTACAGGTGCTTTCAAAAATATTGTGACGTAAGCCAGTGCCTCTTATTGGTTGATGAGTTTATAATTTTAAACATGGCGACTTAAAGTCTTTTGTCATCCACAGTTATATATGATTTGCTGCTCATAAAACTAAAGCGTTGTTGGTTCTGTGTGTAGCTGTCCTCCTATAGGTTCCTATGGACTTTTTCCAGCCACTTCTATTGTATTCAGTACTTTGGGATGGCTCTGTAAACAGATGAAGCCAATAATGTATTAACAGTACCAACTGAGAGAAAGTATGGTTAACTGAGGTTACTAAAAACAAAAAGCAATTCAAATCAATTGGCAATCTACAAAAAGAATTAAAGATTTTAAAAGCTATTATTAAAATTGCTATATTGGTCTACTATGCTATGTTATATGTGTGTACATATTGTATGTCCACATGGGGAAATTTTATTAAGAGTTTTATTTTAAATGGCTTACAGATAAGATTGTCCATAAATTTAAGCTGCTAAAATTAATCAAAGGTACATTTTAATTTGTGTGACCTGAATCTGTGCATCATATGTTTTAAACTTGTTGGTAAAAGAAACTAAAAACATTTTATATGGTTGTGCTTAAGTTTACTGGTTCAACAAACTACACCATGTTAGATATTTAAGAGGTGTTTTCAAATACATGATTCTTACAATTTATAGAAGGCATTGGACCTTCTGGTAAATGTTTTCTTAAGTTGTTATCTAATGGTTGAAACTGTTTGCTAAGTATTCATGTGATATTGCTATTGTCAGCAAGCGATCTAGGACTTGCTCCCTCATTTCTCTATTCTAAGCCCAACTTGTTCTTTCATTTCTCTATTCTCTTCAAGGTAGGAAACTAATTCTATTATGAAGGAATCTGTAGGACGCACAATTTAATCTTTAGACCTTATAAAAGAGATGGCTAACATCTTTCTGTAATAGCATAGCCAAAATAAGAGCTTAAATAATAATCTCATAGCTAGATTCACTTCGCCATCAACGAAGTAAGCAGTAAGCAGAAAAACCTCCCTTTCAGACAAAAGGGAAAGAAAGTTTTAAAGTGAGAATATAATTTTCCTCATGGGCATTGTCTACCTTGGAAAAACTACTACAGAACATGCCTGTGACTATAGACTTGTAGTTCAGGCCACCGAAGATTAGAGATGGGACTTGGGCACTCCCTTGACTTGCATCCTCTGGTCTTCATTAACAAAAACCAGGAGGAAAAGCAAGCTAGGCATCAGAAGCAATGCATGGCAGGCCTATTACTGGCTGATCTGTACAGTGATCTGCCCTCAAGGAGACCCAACAGGCCAGTCCACTGCAGTGGCTTTCAATGTGGTAAGCCTGGGCTTCAGCAGAAGTCAGCTTGTGAAGAGCCCTGGCAGCTCTGCCAAGAGCTGGATCACTGGAAATGGACCTGCCCTGGAGTCGAAGGATGCCCAGGTCAGAGCCACAGATCTTATTGGCTCTAAGCTGAAAAGCCCTTCACTCAGCCCAACTTCCAAAGTGACCACTGCAGTTGAGGGGACAGCCAAGTAGGGTCAGCAACATTGCAGGCAGAACTGTAAATTTCTTGTTAGAGATGCCACCTGCCTTGACCTGGCCAGCTCTCCTCCCAGGCCAGCCAAGTAATGAAAGTCAACAGAGTGCCTTCCCCTAGGAGGTTCACACCTCCCTTAGGATATACCCCATGTGAAGAGATAGATAGGTCTGGGCCTCTTAACTTACAAGGCCTAAAGCCCAACAGATTATTATCAAGCCCCTTCTATCAGGTTCTATTTGCCTCTCAATCAGAAAACTTAATTGTAGTTTAGACAGCACCTTTCTTAGCTCCTCTAATAATGACTTTGTCCTTTGTTCTAGACCCCGTCCAGGACACTTGGGCCTCATTCCTTTGTAATCATAACCTCTACTCTACCACCAATTTGCTCTACTCCCAACCTGTGTGTACTGATGGTCCTCTTCCCCACTTAATGCTCTATAATTGTTCAAACCTGGTAAATGCCACTCTTAGGATCATTGGTTACTATCCTCACTCTGTCTTTTATGACCTTGTTTAAATATGATCAGAGTCGGCAAACTTGGAAGGCTTCCATAGCCTTGGCAACTCATGACGACAGCCTAGGATGGTTACTGGCGCCATAAACTAGAGTGTCAATTTGTTGGGTCAACAACAGGAGCCACTGTGCACTTGCTCCTCATGTGGGATCTCTGTCCTTAATGTGCTGTACGTTGTGATTTAATGCTATAACTAGTACTCAAACAGTATGTTTCACTTTGTGTTTCTATGTGGGTGCAAACTGTTGAAATCTTTATGCTAAATTGATCTTCTGTATATAAAGAGAATTGAAAATGAATCTTGATGCAAATGGAAGGGGAGAGGGAGCGGGAGTGGGGAGGGTTGCGGGTGGGAGGGAAGTTATGGGAGGGGGAAGCCATTGTAATCCATAAGCTGTACACTGGAAATTTATATTCATTAAATAAAAGTTTAAAAAAATGTGAAAAATAAAATAAAATTAATTAATTAAAAAAAAAAGAACTCACCCACTTAGGAAACTTGGCCCTAATCTCTCTCTCCTGAATATCAGATAACAACTGAGTTTTGGTTCTGTGACATGTAACTTCAGCACTAGTGACTCCATTTTGATTTGTCATCTTGTCACCCAGAACCTGGTGCAGGAGCCTAATCCAAAATAATAGGTTCCTGATGTTTATTGACCATCATCTATCTCTTTAAGAAGGGACAAGCTTGAAAAGAACCATGAATATAGTTTTATTTCTTATTATTTGCAAGGGAAAACCAGCTATTTTTCTCTTTGCGTATAATTTGATTGCAGTCTACTCAGTGTATTAAAGAGTGTCCAAAAAATTGTGTCATCCATGCCATTTGGTACTTTCTGTTTTCTCTTAAATTTTTTTCTTGAGATTTATTTATTTATTTTAAAAGCAGAGTTACAGAGAGGCAGAGAGAGAGATAGAGAATTCTTCCATCTGCTGATTAGCTCCCCAAATTGCCACAACAGCTGGAGCTGGCCTGAGCCAGGAGTTTCTTCCAGGTCTCCCACGTGGGTGCAGAGGCCCAAGGGCTTAGTCCATCTTCTACTACTTTCTCAGGCCAGAGCAGAGAGCTGGATCAGAAGTGGAGCAGCCGGGACTTGAACTGGCGCCCATATGAGATGCTGGCACTGCAGGCGGTGGCTTTACCTGCTATGCCACAGCGCAAGTCCCTCCTAAATCTCTTATGGTGGAAATTAAAACACTTCATTCTGTGGCTTGGCCTCTGAGGGGGTCAAGGAGCAACAATTAATCAAACCCTTTTTTCACCGAATTTGAACTTAGAACCCATGAAGAGATAGATATAGAAATAAGGTAGATGGAGATAAAAATATCAATGTAATCATTTTAAAAACTAATTCAAGGCCAGCGCTGAGGCTCACTAGGCTAATCCTCCGCCTGCGGCGCCAGCACACTGGGTTCTAGTCCCGTTCGGAGCGCCGGATTCTGTCCCGGTTGCCCCTCTTCCAGGCCAGCTCTCTGCTGTGGCCCGGAAGTGCAGTGGAGGATGGCCCAAGTGCTTGGGCCCTGTACCTGCATGGGAGACCAGGATAAGCACCTGGCTCCTGGCTTTGGATCAGCACAGCATGCCAGCCACAGCAGCCATTGGGGGGTGAACCAACGGCAAAGGAAGACCTTTCTCTCTGTCTCTCTCTCTCTCACTGTCCACTCTGCTTGTAAAACAAAACAAAACAAAACAAAACAAAACAAAACTGATTCGAAAAAGGATTGGGACTTTGGACATATTGGACTTATGGATACCTTCTACCAAAATTGAATACATTTACTCCAAATTGGCAAGCTGTAGCCTTCCTGTAGGTACAATCTACACATGAAGGAGGAAGGGAAAGTGCGTTTATCTGTTCCTCTTCCATTCCTTCACTCAGATTCACTAATGAGATATATTACTTTTCCTCCCAGGGCAAATCAAGAGTGAGGAGGCAGTTTGAAAGGAAGATTATCTTTCCTCCCATACTTTCCCCTCCTTATAAGTGAATAGGTTCCTCTAGATAAGCCTTACAAATAATCCCCACCACTCCCTTTCTGTCAGACTCCATTTGTTGTCAATATCTTTTTTTCTTCCAGTCCACTAAAATTATCAAGCCACAGGAATTGAAAAATGCCAGGACTTCCTCCAATATACCATTGAGTTAACCAAGATTGATCACTTTAATGTCCTTATCATTCAACAACAACTTAATGAATATCTTTGCTACCAGATATTATGCTCAGCCTTAGAGATGTTAAAATTAATAAAACACTGATTCTTTGTTCAAGCTGTTCAGAGACATTTATTCAACATGCATTATTTATGCACTTTTACTATTTAAATCAGTATTGCCCTATTTGAATATTATTTTCATTGGCTATTTAGAATATTTTTACCATGTTACTTGTAGACATAATTTCTCCTATAGTTGTATTTCTTCTTGATGAATAACTCTTGATCCAAGTGCTCTTTTTGCCTCTCTAGGGATTATGTCAGTGACTTACACTATGGCACTTTCTTCATAGGAGCAGTTTTACCGTTCAACTGCAAGTCAGATTTATGGCTGTTCTTTTTCATTTCCCAGGTGTTCTATGGCTGGAGGCCATTGTTTTTTACTGAATATTTCTTCTTTTCATGTCTGATTTGCTGATTTTTGTGTCACACTGGTCTCATTTCCCCCTAGGCTAGTCATCTTGCTGTGTTTGGTTTGCAGTGTGTATGTAAACTCCCATGTCAGGTTTGATCTACAATCACAAACAGCTCCAGAGAAATCTGTCATTGGACCTCCTGGCCCCCACATTTTTCTGTAGCCTTGGACTCTTTGCTCTGCTCCTCTTCACTGTGTTTTCTCTGACAAACTCACTCCATCAAGGCTTTTATCTATCCACTTGAAAAGACTGTTAACCCTGTGCAGCATGCCTAATACGATGGCCAGATTTGTGTTCTAAGCTTACTCTGCATATCAACAACATTTACCAGTTGACCAACTGGAGGCACTGTTTGCTGTTGGTTCTCATGACTAACCTGACTAGTTTACTACCTCTCTGGCTGTTCCTTCTCCATCTGTGTTGTTTTCTCCTTTTCCTCTGACCAAGATCTAATTGCTTGAGTAGCCTCAGGGTTCTTCCCTGAGAAACATACCATTTCTGTGCAGCGATTATGCCCCATATGCTTTCATACAATGATACTAATGATGCTTCAGCAACAGTTGAGCCATCTAACAAGCCAGCTATCCTAGGTTGTGAAGTCCAAAATCAGACAGCTTGGATTCTTCCATTTGATAGGACCTTGAGAGAAAATTACTTGCCTTCACTGTGAACTGATTTTCTTCCATTATAATATGGAGATAATAATACCCTTATCAAAGGATATTTTGGAGAATTAAATGTATAAATGCATGTGTAATCCTTAGAAAATTCTGGTTCTCAATGAGTGTTCTGTTAAGTGTTAGATGTCACCATCACCATTTCAGGCTCTGTTTGACTATTATGTGATAGTGATGTACTACACAGGGTCTGTTTTTCATCTTCAGGCACTAGCAAATGTTTATGGTTATAACAGTGTCAATCAGTGGGTTTTCTCAGAATCACACACACACACACACAAATAAATAAGGTGCTAAATCTTGGACAAAGTCTAAAATTTGATGCTTCTTGGTAAAAACTCAGAGAAAATATTTATGCTTTAAGAAATCTCTTTTTTTATTCCTGATATTTTATTGAAAGATAGATAAGAAGAGCACCAGACATGTAGCTGCTTTTCTCCCTCAAATGTTATTTTCTTACTTACTGTTCTTGTAGTCAAATCAGAGGAAATTGCAGTGATTTTAAGTTAATCAACATATTTGATCTATTAAATGATCTTATGGAAGTAAAGTAAAAACATATAAATCAGGGGCCAGCGCTGTGGTGTAGCAGGTAAAGCCTCCGCCTGCAGTGTCAGCATCCCATATGGGCATCGGTTCGAGTCCTGGTTGCTCCACTTACATTCCAGCTCTCTGCTATGGCCTGAGAAAGCAGTAGAGGATTGCCCAAGTGCTTGGGTCCCTGCACCCGTGTGGGAGACCTGGAAGAAGCTCCTGGCTCCTGACTTTGCATCAGCCCAGCTTATCCTTCATTCTTCATTTTCCTTGGATATCTTGTGATTCTTATATTTCAAATTTGCTTCAGTGAGTCCATTCATTTCTTATTTATTTATTTATTTATTTGAGAAACAGAGTTACAGAGAGAGGGAGAGACAGAGAGAAAGATCTTCCATCAAGTGGTTCACTTTCCAGATGGCTGCAACATGCGGAGCTGAGCCAATCTGAAGCTAGGAGCCATGAGTTTCTTCTAGGTCTCCCTAATGGTGCAGGGGCCCAAGCACTTGGACCACCTTCCATTGCCCTCTCAGACCATAAGCAGAGAGCTGGAATGGAAGAAGAGCAGCCAGGACAGGAACACTCACCCTGAAAGTCGAGGAGCTACAGAAATTTAAATAAGAATGCAGATAGCAAATATCATCTACTTTGATATTAATTTCTTCATCTTTAAGATATTTTTGTTGGATTTGCTATTAAATACATTTCCTAAATATCAAAATATCAATTTTGGAAACAAATCGGTTATCTTTCAACACAGTTTTAATATCACAGATAATCAAATATTTTTCAAAATTGCTGATATTTTGCCAAATTAATTAAAATTCAATCATTGGCCTATGGAAATTCAGCCCTTGTAACAGGAATTCTTGACTGAGACAACTTCCATTGCATGATTTGTTGACACTATAATACTGATAGTAATTAAAATAATATTTCAGCAGGGATAAACTGTTGATGAATACATTTCCCATTTGTTCAATATAGTCACTTTGCTGCCACGTTGAATTCCAGCAATAATTTCTCCAGGCTGCTCCAATGAGTAGAAAGTGGGCTTTTTTTTTCCCTTTCTCCATCCATCTGGGCTTACTCACCTTTTGGTTTTGGAATATTGGTTTCTTCCTCTGCAGTTCTTAGCAATCAATCCCCAAACCTGTGTTCTCATAACATTCTTTACTTCTTCATGATAGCACGATAGCAATTTAAAACTAGTTGTGGCATTTTCAGTTCCCTCTTCTGATCGAAAGCTCCATGAGGGCAAGAAATCTATCTTTTATTTCAATGAAGGCCCTCAATTAATGTTTCCAGAATGAATGAATAGTGTAAATGTAAGTGATAAAAAAATTAAAAATATGTTTAGGCATAGGTTGTGCAAGCACACTATTTGTTCCATATTCATGAATTTCATCATAGCTAGAAGGTGGCCCTTTGAGAAGACCAGTGTGTGCTATTACGTATTGTAAGATACAAAAAGGAAGTCATACCTTTTCAAATACAACTAAAATTAAATATATATTTATCTTGAATACAGGTTTTATGAGACTGAGTGGTTTTCTAAGGTTTGCAAAAAAAAGGGAGGCATAAATTGTTCAAGTATTAAGACGTTTGTTACAGTATTGCTAAGAACTATTGGCCTTGAAATTTAAGTGTTCACTATTAAAAACTGCATTTACTGAAACACTTATATTAGAAACATGCATTTATTCTTTTAAAGCTCTCAGCTATGTTTGACATAAGAGATTTTTTTCCCCAACATCCAGATGATAATTGACTGACTTAGCCTTTATCAATCCAATTTAAAGTACTGCATATATTTTCTCCAAATTAGAAACATAGCAAAATGCATATTTCTTACTTGGGAATATGACTTTTCAAATAAAGTACTGAGACTAACAGAAAATCTTTAAAATCCAGTGTAAAATGTCAGTTTATCATGATTGCTTTCAAAGCTGATTCTATAACCCAATCTTAGGGACTCATATCCAATACATTTTAGTTCCAGACAAGGGAGATATATGTAGTATGAAAAATATACTTAATGATTCTTTCTTTCCTTACCCTCTTCCACTCAGCTGATAATCATATCTATTTTGTACTAATGGATAGTCTTATAATCAGAATTACTTAGCAACAGTGAGAGATACTCATGGAGAGTTCAAAGTATCTGAAATCAAAAGTAGTTTCTTATTCCTTAGCTTCATTCTGACACTGTCATAAAGGCATTGGTAAATGAGTAGAAATGCATGCATATCTCAACTACGTATAGTATTTTCATCTGTCTGTGCAGATTGGTATATATAGTGAGAATGGTAAACTGAAAGGGAAGGAAAAATCCAGAAGGAAGAGAAGAAAATGAGGAAATGTTTGATTTTCTCTAGTGCAGGTTGTCTTTATTTCAAAATAGTTTTATTATGGAGATGAAAGGGAAATATTTCCCCTAAAAGTAGGAATTTGTGCAATCCATTTGGAAAGATACAGAAAGAGAAAGGATTTTAAATTTTTTTCAAGTACAAAGTGCATGCACATTCTTTGAGAAATTTAAACTTCACATGTTAGTGCAGTCATTTCATTGTGCTTTCATCAGATTTTATATGCTGATTGGCTGTTTTTAATAAACATTTGGAAAGATCTTGAGCTTCATGCATATTCATTACATACATAAGATATCCAGTTTTCACAGTTTTACAATGATACTACATAACTTCTTGGCCTCAAGTAGTTGTCACTTTGCTTAAGCAAAATTGTGTCAAAGAACCTCCTCTAGAAACAAATTTTTTTTTTAACTTTTACTTAATGAATATAAATTTCCAGTGTACAGCTTATGGATTACAATGGCTTCCCCCTCCCATAACTTCCCTCCCACCCACAACCCTCCCCTCTCCCGCTCCCTCTCCCCTTCCATTCACATCAAGATTCATTTTCAATTCTCTTTATATACAGAAGATCAATTTAGTATATATTAAGTAAAGATTTCAACAGTTTGCACCCACATAGAAACACAAAGTGAAACATACTGTTTGAGTACTAGTTATAGCATTAAATCAAAATGTACAGCACATTAAGGACAGAGCTCCCACATGAGGAGCAAGTGCACAGTGGCTCCTGTTGTTGACCCAACAAATTGACACTCTAGTTTATGGTGCCAGTAACCACCCTAGGCTGTCGTCATGAGTTGCCAAGGCTATGGAAGCCTTCCAAGTTTGCCGACTCTGATCATATTTAGACAAGGTCATAAAAGACAGAGTGAGGATAGTAACCAATGATCCTAAGAGTGACATTTACCAGGTTTGAACAATTATACAGCATTAAGTGGGGAAGAGAACCATCAGTGCACACAGGTTGGGAGTAGAGCCATTGGTGGAAGAGTAGAGGTTATGATTACAAAGGAATGAAGCCCAAGTGTGCTAGACAGGGTCTAGAACAAAGGAAAGAGTCTAGAAACAAATTTCAGAATATTCACAGAAGCAAACTGTAAGATACTAATAACATATCACTCTTTAGAGTTTGTGCATCTAATTATATTTTGCTGGTTTCAAAGCTCCAAATTAGATTTGCAGTGCAGGATTACAAAAAGCTAAGTAAGGGACAGCAATGAAATGCTTACCGTTCCTTTTGTTTTGGCATGTATACATGTAAGTTTTTTCTCCTTGAGGTGTTGTAAAATTTAAAATATTTAACTTACTATATTTTGCTAAGCATCTAGATTAAATGTCATCATGAAGGAATGAAAACAAATCTAAATCTTAAGTGTTGACTAGAACTGTAAAAGATAGCCCTAAAACCTGAAACCAAAAGAGAAGATATGAATTGTATCAAATAAACAAAATAATAGATCTATATCAAAATTTCTCAACATTGGCAGTATTATTTGGGGCCAGATGATTCTGGGTTGTGGTGAGCTTACTATGCGTTGTAGAATATTTAGGAACATCCTTGGTCTCTACTCACTAGATGCTGGTAACATACTCTCCCCTAGTTATGACAACCAAAATGCCTCTACTCATTGGCAAATATCCCCCAAGAAGGGAGGCAACAAATTAGCTCCTTCTCACTCCTTCTGTAATCACAGATCCAGCTAAAAGCTCATGAATTTATGCACAAGCAGCTGTAGCTATGGGATAGATTTCTGGAACTATGGTTCCTGGATCAGTTGGTAGTTTTAATAAATACTGTCAAATTTCCTTCCATATTTCAGGGTCACTAGTTCTTTTCCTTTTTTTAAAGATTTATTTATTTATTTGAAAGTCAGATTTATAGAGAGGGAGAGACACAGAGAGATCTTCCAGCCTCTGATTCACTTTCCAGATATCTGAGACAGCCAGGGCTGGTCAGGCTGAAGCCAGAAGCCAAGAGCTTCTTCCAGGTCTCCCACAGGGGTGGCAGGGGCCAAAGCGCTTGGACCATCATCTGCTGCTTTCTCAGGCCATCATCAGTGAGTTGAATCAGAAGTGGAGCAGCTGGGACATGAACTGGTGCCCATATAAGATGCTGGCATAGCAAGTAATGGATTTACCTTCAACGCCACAACACCAGTCCGGGACAGAGATTGATTTAATCCTTTGATAAATAAGCTTTTGTGTCAAAGGGTATATTTGCAAATTGAAACTTGCTCATTTTTTAGCTTCTATGACTTTGAAAGCAAAGCATCTGAAAAGCTGCTTTATGAAAGTAAAAATATCTTTGTTACTTGAAAACAATGGAAATTTTATCTCCCATCAAACACTTTAAAAGTTTAAAAAAGTTTAAAAGTTTTTTTTTTTTTTTAAGTGTGGTTTTCCCTACACCAATTAGGAATTCCTATGGAACACATTCACATTCCATTCCCAGAACAAAGAGAAACATTACACTTTGTTTTTTTCTACAAAAAGGAATGTCCATTGATAGGAACAGCTGTTGTTGATTTTGTGGACCCAATGAAAACCAGCAACTCACAGAATCAGGGATTACTTTCTAATGTGTGAAGAATGATGAGGGAGAATTTCCAGGGCATGTGTCTGTTACATTTTGCATTAATTCGGTTTGGTGAAAAATCATTATGAGCTTGTTGCAATTGAGATATTTTCAGAGTTCTATACATAAATTAGAATCCCTACTTCTGCTAGGAGACCTGGATTCTGTTAGGATTGCTTGAAGAAAGATGGTTGCTGGTTCTCAACTAAAAGAATGGAATCTAAGGATTCTTTTTTTCTTTTCTACAAATTTTCCAAGCAGATACAGGTTTTATAAATGAGCTCAGTTGTGTGCCAGATTGAGCCATGTTTCTCTTCCTTCTGTTCTGTTTGCTTTGTGGTTTTTGGCTCTTTGTAAATGGAGAGTAAATTTAATATATCCTTGTATCTCTCTCTACATAATGAGTCCTAGGCTAATGATTCTTCTTTTTTTTTAAACATGGGCAGCTGCTGAAACCTTATTATAACTTTCCATAGGCATCCTAATGGTTAAAAAATATAATTAACTATACAAATTCCAGGGCTAAGGCTGAACAACACTCTTTCTTTATCAAAACATACCATATTTGAAAATTGTATACTAATGAAATGGCATAGCTTGTATTTCAATATTGCTTAAACTTAATTAAAATAATTAAAATTAAATTTTAAATCTCTTTATAAGTTATAAATCTGAATTTATATAACTTATATAGATCATGTCATAATGTATACTATATGATATTAATTATTAATTTTCATTTGAATTTTTCTGACTCATCAATTTGGATTATAAGGCTTTTATGATGGTAAGGATTTTCTTCTGTTTATTTTGTACATACACACATATATATATATCTACATATTTGTAGTAGGAGACAGTTGAGATGTTCTCCAATGATTTCCAACTACTGGTATACACAACTTTTGTAGACCTTTCTCTTTAATGTGACTTTCTTTTTTAAGCAGTACAGATGACATTCTTTTCTATGATTAGGTTAGGAAAGACTGTGGTCTTCCATCTTGCTACCAGATTCCATTGCTTTCCCAGCTTGCACATTTTGATGAATCAAGCTACCTTGTCAGAAAGGCTCACATGGCAAAGAACTGAGGCTAAGTCCAGCTATAAGTCAGTTTAGGAACTAAGACCATCAGGTCAGAAGTCACCAAGGAACTAAATTTTTCCAATAACCATGTAAGCTTACAAGTGGTTTTTTGCCAGTTAAGCCTGCAGGTGATAGCCCTTCCTGAAACCTGCTGACCCCCATCCTCAACTTGATTGTAGCCTTGTGATCTGAGTCTGAAGACTCAGCTAAGCCATCCCAGGATTCCTCACCCACGGGAAATGTGAAATAATAAATATGTATGTTTAAGGTATCAAATTTCAAGGTCATGAGTTTTACAGTAATAGATAACTTGTACAATAGTTATTTATTCTTTCTTTCATTTATCTTTTAGTAAACTATAATACAATCCTAGTACATTAATATATTTATTATATATTATATATTTTATTATATAGCCAATCTATTCTTAAATATATTTGTGCTACATATTGTGAACATAAATGTCAAAGCAATAGTAAAAATTATGAAAAATAAAAATAATTACAATAAAATGTTAGAATATAGTATTAAGTTTAACACTTCCTCACTGACAAGATAGAAAGGAAAGTGACCTATTGCTTCAATATGTATATATTCTTTTGATAAATTCTAGGTGATTTTTCATTTTAAACATTTTAAAGTACATTGGGCTACTCAATGAAGTTCAAACCTCTAAAATGATCTCTTAAATAAAAGATGGAAGGATCTTACCCTCATGACCTAATATTATAATTTAACTCAATGAAGATATTTTGATGGGTTGCAGAGTTCATAAAACATTAATCAGTCTGATAATCATTCAAGGGCAGGAGTGAGTGAAGTTTTTCTTTAGACTAATATTTTGGACCTTCTGGGTCATACATTCTTTAATCATAGTTGACACGGTAGCATGAAAACAGGCATAAAGTATTTATAAGTGAATAGGCATAGCTGTGTTCCAATAAAATTTCATTTACAGACACGTGATGGCCTAGATTTGACACATAGACTTCAATTTGTGATCAAACTGTAAGGTTAAAAAAAACTTAAAGAAATGATGCATACCATTTATTCTGGTGCTTATTCCAAAGACCTAATTATCTCAACTTTCCCCAAAACTTAGTATCTGCTCAACAGTAAACTGATATGCTAACAGAAAAATGAGTTCAAAATGAAGGGGAATGAAAAAACATTCTTTGATATATTAATACAAGTGAATATCATTTTCCAATAAAAAGCAACAAATTAGTGACTGGTGGATCAATGTGAATGAATCTGAAACATTTCGGGCTGAGTGGAAAGAAATAGACATGCTATATGGTTCTAGAACAAGAAGAATTAGGCCATGGTATCAGAAATCAGAGAAGTTGCTTCATGGGTGGAGTGATTAACTAGGAAAGGGAATGAAAAAATTTCTTAAGGTAGTTATAAAATGGAGCTCAATTTTTAAAAAGTAAAAAAAATCAATGAAAAAAAATGGCTAAGGAAGGCATTCACACTTGCTAAGGCCATCCTGATCATAACAAGAATGTTAGCAACCTGGGATTGATGTCAATCCTATAGTTTGACTCACTGATACACAGAGGGTACTCATTTATAGATTTCAGAAATAAGGATTCACCTTTATTTACAATTTGACTTATTTTGCTTTTCTGAAAGGGAAGAAAGCTAATATATTTAGAGAATTCCTTATTTGCAAAAAATACGGTTTGTTGTGTTTTACCTATGTTACTTAATAATCATATAGTAAATCTATAAGTGATAAAAATACATGGAAACTTTAAGCAATGATTTAAGTTGTCTAAAGATGCATACTATAAATGAAAAACTATACAATACAGTTTTGTCTAACCTCAAATTCTATCTCCTCCCAGCTCTTATGTCATTTTCAGTTTACCCACAGAAGAAGATTCAAAAAAATGACCCCCCCCCCATCACAAAATACTATTATGAAGAGTGCATCCTTTTAAGTGCAGCTTGAAAGAGATGATGGAAGAAGATCTTAATAGATTTAAATTATCCGACTGGGCTGAGCTAGTTCTTGAAACACTTATGTTAAAAAAAAATATTTAACTGGCAAACATAGATTGCATATATTCAAGGTATACAATATGACAATCTCATATACATGCACATTATGTAATGATTTGCACATTCAAATGAAGTAACACATCCATCATCATGTATACTGTATAATAGGTTTCTAGAATTTTTTCAACTTATAGCTGAAAGTTTACACCCTTTTATCAACATCTTCCCATTTCTTCCACTCTCTAGACCATAATAACCACCCTTCTACTCTGTTTCCCTGAGTTTGTTTTTGACTACCATATGAATTCACAGAATTGAATCTGCTATCTGGGTGAGAACTGGGTAAATTTTCAGGGCAAATCAGAGAAGAAAAACTTTCATTATTTGCATATGAGTCCAAATAGGTTTTTGCAACCTCCCCTGTGCCTATACAGCTTTGACATTGCAGATTACTGTGCATGTCTGGGGATCTGTGTATCAGTGGTAAGCATGAGAAAGCCCACAAAGAAATGCCAATTTAGGAAGAATGTTGTCTTTAAAATGATATTACGGCCGCTGCCGTGGCTTAACAGGCTAATCCTCCACCTTGTGGCGCCGGCACACTGGGTTCTAGTCCCGATCGGGGCACCGGATTCTATCCTGGTTGCCTCTCTTCCAGTCCAGCTCTCTGCTATGGCCCGGGAAGGCAGTGGAGGATGGCCCAAGTCCTTGGGCCCTGCACCCGCATGAGAGACCAGGAGAAGCACCTGGCTCCTGGCTTCGGATCAGCGAGATGCACCAGCCGCAGCAGCCATTGGAGGGTGAACCAACAGTAAAAAGGAAGACCTTTCTCTCTGTCTCTCTCTCTCACTATCCACTCTGCCTGTCAAAAAAGAAAAATGATGTTGCAGGGTGCCCTGCATCCCATTTTGTAGTACCAGTTTGAGCTCAGGCTCCTCTGCTTCAGGTCCAGCTTCCTGCTGATGCAACTTGGGAGGCAGCAGGTGATGTTTCAAGCTCTTGAATTCCTGTCACCCACGTGGGAGACCTGAATTAAATACCAGGCCTGCTTTTCAAATAAATAAATAAATCTTTTTTTTTAAAGGGTGCTGCATGAAAGCATCAGCTCAGCAGCTGCTAAAAACCAGCAAAGGATATCCTTTTCTCTCTTCCATAATCACCAAGTTTTACTTATCCAAGAAATGTTTTGCCCTATTATACACTGGGTTATACTCTTGGCACCTTTAATACATTTGTGTGATACTAATAATAGCGAATTATTCTATAATGTGTTTTTAGTCATTAGTGATTGTAATTTATTTAAAAGGTAGACATTGTTTTCAGGCAATATTATGAGGTTTTGCTGATATTTACAGAAAATATGCATTTGTTATGTGAAGAAATGAGAGTTGAAGGGACTATTTTTCAGTGGGCCATTCTGAACTAAAACCTTCAAGTATATGCCTATCATTGTAACACTTGAACTTGTGTTCCAAATGATTCTTTAATTTTTAGTAAAAGATCCTCTGCTCATTATAATATAGTTGCAGGATTCATTATATAAAAGCTATCAGTTCTTAGTAGACAAGTGAAGACTAGATAAGATGTCATGCAGAATATTACTCCAAAGAGAAAACAAAAATATAAACTGTAACTTCAAATTTATTTCTGTAATCTAATTTACAACCTCTGCCCTTTTTAAAGAATTAAAAGCCACAATGGGTTTGTCAAAACCTCAAAGTTTACATTTTCACTCTGAATATTAATGTGATATGCTATTGTTCTTTTTTATTTCCTAGTGAGCATTGTTTTCACTCATTTCTTACTTTATTTAGTCCTCAAGTCACACCGATAATATAGTACATCATACATAGGATCTGAAATCTACCATAATGTCTGTAGCTACTAAATTTGAAGTGGATGGTGTCATTGACATTGAAAGACGGGGCTTCTTTAAGTACTATATTACAGGCTTTAGGCTGACAAGCTAGAGAATGTAATATATCAAGCCAAACATGTAGCCTGGTTTTGAGAATATAATTCATGCTCAACTGTGAAACAAAATGTAAGATGGAAAGTGCTATTATTTCATCTTTTACTGTATAAGCCAGAACAACATTGGTTTCATGAACAAATTTTATACATTTAGCATATTTATTTCATATATATATATATATATACATACATACATACAATGTATGCAAAGTGAAGGAAGGAAATAACTAGTTGATTGGGAGAATGTTTCTGTTAATTTTTAATGGACATTCCAGTGTACTTCGATTTTCGCCTACATTGATTTTTTTCCAATAAGATTTAAAGGTTCTACATTGTATGATGCTTTAATGAAGCAGAGATGATGGGATAACAGATTAATTCCATTTTCTATCTTATTTTCCTGTTCTACCAAAACTGTTCTTATGTTAATTTTGTTAACAAATACAGCATGACAACAACACTTTATCCTCTCTTCCATGCACATATACACTGTATTTTAAGTTTGTACCTTGGTTGAATATCAGGTGCTTCCTGTTCTTTAATATCTGAAATGCTCACTAGGTTTTCATGTTAATTAATTTTCTTCACCACAGGCTACATATATGATATATTTTAGAATGATTAGGTCAGATTTCTCCATAAAAAAGGGTTAATCATGCCCCTTCAGCGAACACTACTCAACTTTGATGGGTGGAAAAATAATGGGCTCATGTCCCCAGGCCATCTGGAACACCTCCCATACTAGTGCTGGACAAGATGAGAGATTTAAGGATTTGCGAGGGCAGTACCTAGCTTGTTGATATTCTTTACAACTGCCAGAAGAATGGTTTAGGGATGGCTTGCACTTGCCTATATATGCTTCATGATAGCTCAGGACGTTCCCTGCATTTACCATAGAAAAGAACTTTATAAAGGCATTGAGTATGTATGAATGCATTCTGTGCACTGAGGTAAACATAATCATTAGTAAAATATGTAATCATCTTTTATAATTGGAAATTGCAACTTCGATAGCACACTCAACTGACCATTTTGAATAAGTTATAATATTGTCATTTAAGCATTTTCTGCCAGTTAACCACAAGTACTGAAAGTCATTAGATTTTTATTTTGAATCCAAATTGATTTAATGTATCCAAAGAGCTTTTCAAGTCCAGGAAAGTATTTTCAACTGGTTTCATTAATCAGTCTTGGGGCTGGTGCTGTGGCATAGCAAGCTAAGCCTTGATTTGTGGCACTGGCATCCCGAATGGGTACCATTTTGTGTCCTGGCTGCTCCTTTTCTGATCCAGCTCTTTGTTTATGGCCTGGGACAGTAGTGGAACCTGGCCCAAGTGCTTGAGCCCTACCACCCATGTGGGAGACTTGGATGAAACTCCTGAACCAGTGGATGAAGACCTTTCTCTCTGCTTCTCTCTGTCTGTAACTCTCAAATAAATAAATAAAATCTTAAAAAATCAATCTGGTGTTCAAAGTACATGTTGAAAGTATTTTATTGGGGCCAGCGTTGTGGCTCATTTGGTAAATTCTCCACCTGCGGCGCCAGAATCCTATATAGGCACCGGTTCTAGTCCTGGCTGCTCCTCTTCCAGTCCAGCTCTCTGCGGTGGCCCGGGAAAGCAGTGGAGGATGACCCAAGTGCTTGGGCCCCTGCACCTGCATGGGAGACCAGGAAGTGGCACCTGGCTCCTGGCTTCGGATCGGCGCAGCGCCGGCCACAGCGGCCATTTGGGGGGTGAACCAACAGAAGGAAGACCTTTCTCTCTCTCTCTCTCTCACTGTCTATAACTCTACCTGCCAAATAAATAAATAAATAAGAAAGTATTTTATTTACCTTTAAATATTAGAAAATAATAGTTGAAATTATATTGCAATTTCTTTTTTTCCAATTATAGCCAATACTGAAACCATTTGCCACTCTAATTTTTTTATTTATTTCATCATACCACCATCATTTTAGCTTGACTGCTTTTCTCTTCATGTTTGAATTAACCTCCTCATTAATCTCTCATTTCCAATCCACATTATGGACTATGTTAAAAACTACTATTCCTTGAGGACGGTGCTGTGATGTAGCACGTAATACTGCCACCTGTAGTGCCAGCATCCCATATGGGTACTGGTTCAAGTCTCAGTGCTCCACTTCCTATCCAGCTCCCTGGTAATGCACCTGGGAAAGCAGCATAAAATGGCCCAAGTCCTTGGGCTCCTGCACCCATGTGGGAGATCTGGATGAATCTCCTGGCTCCCAGCTTCATCCTAGCCCAGCCCTAGCTGTTGCGGCCTTCTGGGGAGTGAGCCCTTCCCCTATCAAGTAAAATAAAGAAAACTAAAGAAAATGGACCATAAATGTATGGATTTATTTAAGGGTTTACCATTCCATTCCGCTGATATATGTGTCTCTTAATTTCACTCCACTGAAACTCATGCCAATATCACCCTGTCTTCATTGCTATAGCTTTATAATGAGTGTTGAATTCATACTCTTTGTCTTTCCATATGAATTTTAGGATTGGTTTGTGAAGTCATGCAAAATAATACAAAACTGGAATTTTGATAGGGATTATTTTGAATCCGTAGGTTCATCTGGAGGATTTTGCCATTTTTTAAAAGATTTATTCATTTTATTTTGAAATAGTTACAGAGGAGAGTCAAAGGCGAGAGAAAGAAAAAGAGAGAGAGAGTGCTTCCATCCACTCATTCACCCCGCAAATGGCCGTGGGAGCCGGGAAATTTAATGAGGTCTCCTGTTGCAGTTGATTTCTCCACAATGTTGCAGTGGGTTCCTTTCTGAGAAGAGCAGCGTGGTGGGGGCAAGAGGCACGGAGTCAACACACAGACCCTGGGAGTCGGGTGAAAGCAGGCTCGAGGCGAGCAGCCGGCAGACTCGTTTATTACAGTTGGTACAACAGCTTATATAGCCAAGACCAGCCAATCTGGTCAAGGGGCGGTCTATACCCCAACCAATCACAGCCTGTTGCCAGGCAGTTTCCAGAGCCATCCAATCACAGCCTGTCGCCAGGCAGTTTCAAATCCATCCAATCACAGCCTGTCGCCAGGCAGTTTCCAGAGCCATCCAATCACAGCCTGTCGCCAGGCAGTTTCCAAAGCCAGGTGGGTTTCAAAGCCATTCCTGACTAACTGACGCTCGCTTGCCAGTGGCCACCTTGGCATGGCCTTCTCATTCCACTACAGTCCCCCACATGGGTGCAGAGGCCCAAGGACTTAAGCCATCTTCTGCTGCTTTCCCAGGCACATTAGCAGGGAGCTGCACAGAAGTGGAGCAGCTAGGACTCAAACTGGTGTCCATATGGGATGCTGGCACTGAAGGCGGCAGCTTTACTTGTTATGCCATAGTGTTGGCCCTGGGCTTTGCCATTTTAACAATATTATACTACTCAATCTATCACTTTCTTAGGACTTTCCATGTATTTAAGTATTATTACTTTCCTAATTTCATTTTAGAGTAGTTCATTGCTAATGTATGGAAATAAAATAGATTTGTATATTGATCTTATATCATACAGGCTGATATAAGTAATATAATGGATTTTTATGTACATTTCTTGGGCTAATCTATATACCAAGTCATATGATTTATGAAAAAATACAATTTTACTTATTCCTTTCAAATATGGATATATGATATTTACTTTTCTTACCTAATTTCCTTAATAGACCTTAGTAAAATGCTGGAAAGATTTAAGAAGAGCAGGCATCTTGGACATGTTCTTGATCATAGGGAGGAAGCTTCCAGTCTTTCACTATTTAGTTTATATTAGTTTCTAATATTTTCACTATTTAGTTTCACTATTTAGTTTTATATTAGTTGAAGAATTTTTATAGATATTCCTCTTTATGAAGGAGTATTGGTTTTGTTAATTTTTAAAAAAATATTTATTTATTACTTATTTGAAAGGTAGACTGACAGAGACAGAGAGAGATCTTCTATCCACTGCTTCACTCTCCAAATGTGGGGCTGGGCCAGGCTGAAGCCAGGAGCCTGGAACTCCATCTGGGTCTGCCATATGGGTGGTGGTGGTCCAGGAGCTCTGGACATCTTCTGCTGCTTCCCAGGCTCATTAGCAGGGAGCTGGATTGTTAACAGAGCAGTGGGGACTCAAACTGACACTCTGATGTGGGATGCCCAAATCACAAACAGCGGCTTGCCCTGTGGTGCTGGATCCGTTGTTAAATGTTTTTATTGCTACCAGTGAGATTATTCTATCAACACAGTTTTATGACTTTATTTCTGTATGCTGAACCAACCTGGGCTAAATACTGCTTGGCTATGTTGTATAGTCTTTTTCACGTGATGCTGTATTTGCTTTGAAAACATTTTGTTGAGGGTTTTGCAGCTATACTAATAATTAATATTGGTCTGTAGAGGCCAGCATTATGGCATAGTGGGTAAAGCCGCCACCTGTGATGCTGGCATGCCTTATGTCCCTGCTGCTCCACTTCCAATCCAGCTCCCTGCTAATGTACCTGAGAAAGCAGTGGAAGACAGCCCAAGTGCTTGGGCCCCTGCACCTACCTGGGAGACCTGGATGGAGATTCAAGCTCCTGGCTTCATTTGGGAACAACCCCAGCCTTTGTGGCCATTTGGGGAGTGAAACAGCAGATGGAAGACCTCTCTCCCTCTCCACTACTCCCTCTGTGTGTGTGTGTGTGTGTCTCCCTCTCTGTGACTGCATTTCAAATGAATAAAATGAATCTTAAAAAAAAATTGTCAGTAGTTTTCTTGTATTATCTTTGTCTGATTTGGGTAACACAGTTAAGACTGCTGTAGAAATTAACACAGGAAGAGTTCCCAGCTTTCCTACTTTATGGCAGAGTTTGTGAAAGATTTGTGTTAATTCTTTAGGTGTTTGATGAAAACCATGTGGTACTGGGCTTTATTTGTGGGCAGTTATTTCTTTCTCTTTTTTATTAAATATATAAGATTTATTTATTGCAAATCTCTTCACATTTCTTATTTCTCCTTGAGTCCGTTTCAGTAGTTTCTGTTTTTCTAGGAATTTATTCAGTTAAATTAGGTTACCTGATTTGCTGACATACAATTGTAGAGAATATAATCCTTTTCCTTTAAAGTTGGTGTTAATGTCTTATATTTTATTCTTCATTTTAGTAATTAGAATCTTTATTTTTTTGTCAGTCAGACTAAATATCTGTCAGGAAATGTGAGTCCTCCAAATTTATTCTTTCAATTTAAAATTGTATTGGTTATTCAGGGACTCTTGAGAAATTCTGATAAGGACTGCAATGAATCTGTAGAGTCCTTTGACTAGTATTGTCCTCAACAAAATTAAATATTCTAATCTATGATAATAGGATACATTGCCTTTTACTTTTTGTTTCTATCTTCTTTAAATTTTTTAGTGATTTCTAGTTTTCGGTATACAAATATTTCATCTCCTTAGTATTTTATTATTTTTGATGCTTTTATAGAGGGAATTATTTTCTCAATTTTCATATTATTCATTTCTTATGTTAATCTTTTACAGTTTATATACACTCATGTGGAATTTCTGGCTGTTACATATTTTCAAACATTTTTCTATTTCTTTGGAAGAGAGGAAGAGAGAGAGATCAATCTTTCATCTGCTGGTTCACTCCCCAAATGGCTACAGCAGCTGGATATGGGACAGGCAAAAGCTAGGAGCTAAGAACTGCATGGCCATTATCTACTGCCTTACATTATCCGGAAGCTGGATCAGAAGCAAAGCCTCCAGGACTCAAACTAGTACACTACTATGGGATGCCCCTGGCTTAACCAGCTGTGCCACAATGCCAGCCACTGTTTATTATATTGCTTGCTGAGAAAGCACTAACAAATTTTCCAAATGTCAATTTGGCCTGTTCCCTTTTCCTTTTTCTAAGTTTTTGCCTCATGTATGTTGAAGTTCTACTGCTGGATATATATGCACATTTTATATTACTATGTCTTCTTGGTGAAATGATGCTTTTATTACTATTACTGTTGTCTTACTTTTATCCTACCTATAACCTTGTTTAAAGTTAATTTCTTGTAGGCAACATATACTTGCATATTTTGATACACTCTGATAGCCTTTGTTTTTTAACTGATTTGTTTAGATAGTTTACATTTAAAATAATCCCTGATATGGTTGGACTTCGGACTACTATTTTAATATTTGTTTTCTATTTGATCCTTCCAATGATTTTGCTGCTAGTGCTGCTGTTGCCAATGTTCTTCTTCATCACCTCCCTCTTCTTCTTCTTTTCTTCTTCTAGTGTTCACCACTTCTCTTGTTCTTTCATATAATTTGAAAATTTTCAACATACCATTTTATTTTATATATTACGTTTTTTACTATATATTTTTGTGATTGAGCATGATGTTCAACAGCATAGTTCTGTTTCAGATTTGTTACAGTTTGGAAGTAGTAAGTTTATATATTTCCCCCAATTTAGAAAATTTTCAGGCATCGATTCTTCAAATATATGATTGGGATCATTTTTTTCTCTTCCTTCTAAGATACCAGTAACATAAATCTCCTATTTTTGTGTTGCCCAACATGTTTTAGAAACGTTATTTTAAAAAAGATTTATTTATTTATTTACTCATTTACTTAATTGAAAAGCATAATGGCAGAGAGAGAGAGGGAGAGACAGAGAAAATTATAGCCCAATCATTGGTTCACTCCCCAGATGACCACAACACACAGAGCTGGGCCAGGATGAAGCCAGGAGCCAGGAGATCCATCTGAGTCTCCAACATGGGTGGCAAGGACCCAATCACTTGGGTCATAATCTGCTGTCATCCCAGGTACATTAGTAGAAAAGTGAATCAGAAGCAGAGTAGCTGGGGATCAAACTGATTCTGTGATATAAAATTCAGGTGTCCCAAGCAGCAGTTTAGTTTCTTGTATCATGATGCCCACCACTGATTATTATAAAAATCACTTTATATTTTTCAGATTGGATAATTATTATTTATTTATATCCAAGTTCATTGACTCTTTGTTCTGTAATTTCCATTCAGCACTTGAGAACTAGTGAATTTTTATTAATTGTTTTATATCTGTTTGCATGTTGAAATGTTCAGCCTTTACATTCAAGTATCTGCACATACTTCTAGTAAGTTACAATAGTTGTTTTAAAATTGTTGATAATTTCAACATCTATTTCATCTCTATATTGACTTCTTTTTAACTTTTTTTAGTTATATAAAGGAAACAAATTTCATGTATGTTATATGTAAGTCTTAAAAGCATAATGATACTTCCTAGCCTACTTTCTTTTTCTCCCTCCCTCACTCCCACACTTCCTCTTCCTTCTTTTCTTATTTTTAATGTTTACAATGATGTACTTTCAATTTTCTTTATAATCACAACTTAACCCTCTGATAAATAAAGAATTCAATAAGTATTAAGTAGAAAAACCACTATCCCTCAAGAGTATAGACAGGGCTATAAAATAATTAAATGTTAAAATATCAATTTTGCTCATATACATTATATTTTTGTACTCTGTATATTAGTTACCACAAACTATGTAAAATATACCATCATGTCTGCATACCATAATTTCTATATCCGATCATCAGTTGATGGACATCTAGGTTGATTCCATATCTTAGCTATTGTGAGTCGAGCTGCTAAAATCATGGGGGTACAGATAACTCTTTCATATGCTGATTTCAGTTCCTTTGGGTGAATTCCCAGGAGTGGGATGACTGGGTTATATAGTAGATCCATTTTTAGATTTCTGATGAATCCCCATACTGAGTTTTATAATGGTCGTACAAGTTTACATTCCCATCAACAATGTGTTAGGGTACATTTTCCCCACATCCTCACAAGTATTTGTTATTTTTTGATTTTTGGATGACAGCCATTCAAACTGGGGTGAGGTGAAATTTCAATGTGATTTTTATATTTACATGTCTCTTATGGCTAGTGATCCTGAGCATCTTTTCATGTGTCTATTGACCATTTGTATTTCATCCTTTGAAAATGTACATAAGGGAACCAGAAAACTCCACTAAGGGATTATTGGAGCTCATGAGAGTTTGGCCAAGTTGTAGGCTATAAAATCAATGCACAAAGATCAATAGGCTTTATATACACAAAAAATGTGTATACAAAGAAAGAACTTGTAAGATTAGTCCCATTCACAATAGCTACAAAAAATTTTGATTACCTTAAGATAAATTTAATCAATGATGTGAAAGATCTCTACAGTGAAAATTACAAAACATTAAGGAAAGAAAGACACAAGAAATGAAAAAATCTCCCATGTTCATGGATTCAAAGAATTAATATCAAAATGTCCACACTATCCAAAGAAATTTACAGGTTCAATGCAATCCCAATCAAAATACCAAAGGGGCCGGCACCATGGCTCAGTAGGTTAATCCTTCACCTGCAGTGCTAGCATCCCATATGGGCACTGGTTCTAATCCCGGCTGCTCCTCTTCCCATCCAGCTCTCTGTTGTGGCCTGGGAAAGCAGTAGAAGATGGCCCAAGTGCTTGGGCCCCTGCACCCATGTGGAAGACTGGGAAGAAGCCCCTGGCTCCTGGCTTCGGATTGACACAGCTTCAGCCATTGCGGCCATTTGGGGAGTGAACCAATGGAAGGAAGACCTTTTTCTGTCTCTTTCTCTCACTATCTGTAACTCTACCTCTCAAATAAGTAAATAAATAAAATCTTTTAAAAAATACCAAAGACTTTCTTCTTAGATCTGGAAAAATTAACCCTAGAATTTACATGGAATCTTAAGAGACCCCAAATAGCTAAAGCAATCCTAAACAGTAATAATAAAGTTGGAGGCATCACAAAACTTGTTTTCAAGACATACTACAGGGTTGCTATAATCAAAACAGCTTGGTACAGGCACAAGAAAAGACATGTCAACCAATGGAACAGAAATTAATCCAAGCATCTACAACGAATTAATCTTTGATTAATGAGCTACAATCACTCCCTGGAAAAAGGACAGTCTCTCTTCAAGAAATGGTGTTGGGAAAATCAGATCTCTACATGCAGAAGTATGAAACAAGACCCCTACCATATACCTTATGCAAAAATCAACTAATGAAGGATTAAATGTAAGACCTGAAACCATAAAATTACTGGAGGAAAATATAGAGGAAACACTGGAAGACACTGGCATAGGCTAACACTTCTAGGACACAGACAATAAAGGCAAAAATAGACAAATGGGATTACATCAAGTTAAGAAGGTTCTGCACATCAAAGGTATTACTCGACAAAGAGGCAACCAACAGAATGGGAGAAACTATTTGTAAACTATACTATGATAAAGCACTAATATCCAGAATATATAAAGAGCTTAAGAAACTCAAGAACAACAAAACAAGCGATCATTAAGAAATGGGCTAAGGATATTGACTTCTGTTAGTTGTCTTTGACTTTGAATGTTTTTGAGATTTTATTTATTTGTATATCAAGTAATTTGGGACTTTATTCTGGACATTTTAAACATTATGTTATGAGATGATAGGTTTTCTTTCATTCCTATAGAAAATACTTGCTGTTTTTGTTTCAACAGGGCGTCTGGTTCAAATACAGGCTGAAATTTCCAGCTCATTTTCTGTGGATTGGTATTACAATGTAAATTCATTTCCAAAGAATTTTCAATGCTCTTCTATTCTATATTCCAACCAGTGGACACTCTTCAAATTGGCAACTGGTCTATCCCTTCATTCCATCCCCAAAGCCTTTCACAGGCTATGATCAGATTGATGCATGAGCCGTTCTTTAGTTTGTCCTTCAGTTCATACCCAACTTCATGTGATTACTTTGTTGAGCTCCTTCTTCATGATCGTCTCCTCAATGTATGCTGGTGCTCAAAGGCCCCTTCAATGGATCTCTGATTAGAAACCAGGCCTCTGTTGTGTACTTCCGGTGGTTGTGTATACCTCTGTTGTCAAGGAATGGGAGGATAGACAGAGGGAAAAGTAATGAAGATTTGCTCCATAATCTTGGCGTTACATTTCCTCTGGTCAGAGGTAAAAGTTACCTTCCTTTAGACTTTTAAAGTCTGCTCAATGTCACTGATTTCATCATACCCTACCTTTTACTACTTGTGGATTGCCTAAGTGGGTATAAATGAATAAGGTGACAAATGAAATGAAAATGACTGTCTTTCCTTATTTCCTCTGATCCTTATTGGTACTCTTGTACTGTTTCAAATACTGAAAAGAGCAAATCTCTTAGGTCTCTTTCTATTCACATATGGTGCTCAGTTCTGGGTTTTGGGCTGTGTTTGATTCCAGGTCACATCCTAATGGAGGAAAAAAAACCAAAACAAAACAGAAAATTCACCACTGAATTAACATTACTTTCAGTTTCGTTTTCCCAAACCAATCTTCATGCTGCGATTCCTTTTCAGTGTTTTAGTATCTATAACATGAATACAGTGTGTAGCTACATTTACTTGGAAAACAGAATTCAATGTACTTACTACATTATATCTGAAACCACAATTTATTTCTTTACTTTTAATATATATATGTATTTAAATCCTCAGCTGGTTAAAGATGTGTTCCTTAGGCAACATACAGAATTTGTTTTTAGAATTAAATGCCTTTTATAATCCTCAATCAACTAGTACAAGCTTTTGTTTGAAATCATTATTTGAAAAACAATATAGAAATATTGCATCCTCCTATTTGTTCAGCAAAATTCCCCAAGGTAAATGTTCTACTTAGAAAAATAAGACACAATTTGGATTTTGGGAAAATTGCTATTGTTATAAACAAAAGACATAAAATGACACTTTAAAAATGAGGAGATAAGACAAACACATAACTATGAGAGTATTTTTTATTTTTTGTCTTGTAAGTTATTGACTTATAGTGGGTAATCAATAAATGTTTATTTAGTTGAGGAACTATGCTAGTTGCTAAAGGCAAATACAAAGAAGACCAAGCCTTCTGAAAATCAGACAAGAAGGAAGACTGATGATTATGTTTTACTCTTTGCTTTGTTGCAATTGTGGCATAATAAAGCACTCCAAATCTTTTTGCCTTAAAAACAGCTGTTTTATTGTGTCCATTTGCTCTGTCAAGAATTTTAACACAGAGTGCAGAGGGCTTGTCTGTCATACACCATGTCTCAGAGTTCAACTGAGAAGACTCAAGCCTTGAGAGTGACTGGATGACTAGGGATGAAACCATTTGGATATTTATTTACTCACATGCCTGATGGTTAAGTATGGCTATCAGCTGGGATATCAGCACCTACCAAATCATTATGTAGGGACTCTCCATGTGGCCCAGGCTTTCTTAAAGCATAGGTAGCCTTGGGTAGTCAGACTTGTTATATTTCACATCGGAGTTCTATGAATGTCTCAGAACTGAATTTCCTTTTAGTATTCAGCTCGGAAAGTCATAGTATCATTTTACCATGCTTCATTTGACAAATAGTCAAAAATTTGCATGGATTCAAGGAGTATGGATATGAAATCTGCCTCTCAAAGTGTGAGATACCCAAATCAATGAGTTCTTGCTCATTGTGCAAGAGGATGTGGATTTTTAGAGATTGATAAACCATTGTTGAGATATAAAATCTCTAACAAGTCGATAAAATGTGAGCTCCACACGGTTCATGTATTGTTTATATCTGCAAACTTACTACCTACATTTTCAATACATTCTTTCAAATAACAGACATTTTGAGTTTTGAAGGTTATTTAGTTGTTTGCAGGGCGTATCAAAGAGGAATGCCATGATGAGAGAACTGTGTGTTCCACAACATAATAACACAGGACAATGTATCTTATTTTAATATCTGTGGAAAATTATAATTATTGGAATTTCTTTTGTCACAGTGAAGCTGGAATCACATGGTGGTGAATAGGTTTTCATTGATAAATACTTAACAAGAGGACTATATGGGTCCCTATATACCATTATTTACTTCACTTTTCTAACTTTGTTAGAAAAATATTTGATTTTGGAAATATTCTCAACTAATAATTTCAAAATATAATTATTATATGATTCCTTCCTTCAGTCCATAAGACCTGATACAGTTACATAAAATATTGCCTATTATCATATTAATCTTTCTCACCAACAAAAGTATGAACTGCTAGAGAACCCACAGCTACCAGAGTAAACAAGCATACTAACATTTGAGTGACTAGTAAATATGTAAATGAAATTGTGAAATTAGAACAAAGAATTAACCAACCTAATCATTTATTTAAAGTCAGAAAAGGAAGAAAACATCTATCTTATACTTCTATATAATTTGTGATGTTTTTACATTTATTTTAATTTTTCTGCTATAGAGACTCACTATCTGAGTACTTTGGGAGGTTATGATGTCAAAGAACTTCTTTTATAAAGTTGTAAGTTAAAAATGTCCATTTGGCTATAAGTGGATGAGATTTCTTGAAAATACTGGTAATAAAATACACATATGATCAACTTTCAAAATGTGTTCTGCAAGGAGAACAAAAAAAAAATGAAACAATTTCACTGGTAGAATGTAACTGAAAAGTATTGAGTAGCTGTGCAGTATTCTAATATTCCCCTAAAAGGTATAATAAAGCCTGAAACATGTGGTTAGCTAAGAATAAAAGGAAAATCATTATGGGAATTTCTCACATCTCTGCATTAAAAAATAATTAATCTAATTCAGAAGTATTTAAAATTATTAGGTTGTGTCTTTTTAAAAGAACAGTATAAAATACTGCTTTAGATTATAGCAGCAATTCTGTTCATCTTTTTAAAATACTTTGGGACAATTTATACCACGCATATCAAACAGGACCTTAAACCATAAGATTTTGCTAAAAAATAATCGATATTCAGGGCACATAATATAGCAAATAGATGCAGGGAATAAATTATACTTTGTGGTAATAGGATTCAATATGTTTAACTTTAAATTAACTGTTTTACCAAAGGATTTTTTAAAATATTTATTTATTTATTTGAAAGTCAGAATTACACAGAGAGAGGAGAATCGGGGAGAGAGAGAGGTCTTCCATTCATTGGTTCACTCCCCAGTTGGCCACAATGGCCAGAGCTGCGCCAATCCGAAGCCAGGAGCCAGGTACTTCTAACGGGTCTCCCATGTAGGTGCAGGGGCCCAAGCACTTGAGCCATCCTCCACTGCTTTCCCAGGCCATAGCAGAGAGCTGGATCGGAAGTGGAGCAGCCAAGACTTGAATTGGCATTCATATGGACTGCTGGCACTGCAAGTGGCGGCTTTACCCACTATGCCACAGCACCAGCCCCTCTAATGGATTTATGCTTCCAACCATTACTATCCTCTGCAGTTAGTTAAAATGTATAAGGAGGAACTCCTCAATTATGTAGAAATCACCAATGTTTGGAAAAAAATGTCCATAACAATAAAGATGGAAAATCTGGATATTTTGAAACATAGCACTGCTGCTCAAAGACATACCAATAATTGACCTATTCTGAATTTTGTGTTTTAAATAGTTTTGTAGTTTTTATTTTTCATTTTTTTTTTGTTTGAAAGGCACACACACACGGTAGGGTGGGGCAGGAGGGTGGATTAAACAGAGAACTTCCACCATTGGTTCACTCTCTGGATGCCTGCAACAGCCAGGCCAGCCTGAAGCCAAGAGCCTGTAACTCATCTGAGTCTCTCATATGGGTAGCAAGGATCCAACTCCCTATGCCATCATCTGCTTCCTACTCAGGGGCATGTTTGCTCCGGAATTGGAATCAAAGCTGGACTTGAACCCAGGGAATCTGATAAGGGATTCAGGCATCCCAAGATGCATATTAATCACTTTCTCAAATGCCTGCCCTCTGAGTTTAGTGTTTTAAGATGATCTCTGTGAATTACTGGGACTTCTAGAAATATGTGAAAAGCAGAATAAGAAGGTCTGAAAATACCTTACCATGGTTATGCAATTAGACATTTAGTTGAATACCTAAAGCTTTTTAAAAAAATACTTTCACCATCCTATCCATTAATGAGTTGTTTTTAGGCATTAATTCTTTAATCATTCACTAATTCATTCAATGTATTAATTATGTATTACACAAAACTAATGAAAGTATAACTTTGGTAACTATGACAAGTAAATGATGTTCTAAATGCGTAGAATGAAGAAACTTGGCTTAGTTTTAGAGGTCAGAGAACTTCTACCTTCCCCCAGAGGTGAAGAGGTTTTCAAGCAGAATAAACCACGTGGGTAGAGGTTCTTTGATGGAGACAGAGGAAAACACAGACATGGAAGAGCAGCCAGCCAAGATGGCTGAGTCAGAGGCTAAGGAAATGTGGAGGGCTAGAGGTTGCCTGATAGGTTAGTTGGAGCCAGATGCTGAGAGGAGTGTTCTCAGAAAACAGTGTACTTTGAAGAAGGGTGAAAATGTAGGATTTGGCACAGGGAGAAACTGAACTGTGTTGCAGACCCAACAAAGGTTTCAGCCAAACTCTGAAGTTGGACTGGCCATTGAGCTTTACGTCAATTTAAAGTAAGAAAGACTAGTTTTTGTTTCTGTCTTAGTCACTGGATGCAAGCAGCTTCCTAAAGCAAGGAGGTGTACAAATGAGTAATGCAGCTTTCTTCAGCTGAGGACAGTTCCTAGGAAGGCCTGGCAACTTGATGCTGTCAACCAGCTGCATTCGTAGCAGCTGTGGGAAGTTATTCTGTCATTCATGAAAGGGAATCCAGGCAGCACATCATCAAACTACTACACCTATTGATTTTTACTCATGCTACATATTGCAATCTAAATGTCATTACTTTGGAAAACATACCAGACAGCCCGAAATATATTCCTCTAACAAAAACACAACACTGTTTTCTTTGGAAATACTTCATGTTATTATCTTATTTGTTCAATGCCTGCTATTGCTTTAGCCTGAATTCAATGAGGGCATGAATCATGACCCTCTTGTCCACCATTGTTTCTCCAACAACCAGTATACTGTCAAGCATCTATTAGGTGCTTAATCAATAAACTGAGAATGAGTGAAAATCCCGCAGCACTTTGATTTCCACAGTAAGTTGCAAATAATTGGTGACACCCTCAGTAGTAATTGGATATAAATCTGCCTTGAAATATATACCTAGGGAAATAAGAGAGCCTTGGTATATGTCTTGGGTTTTGGGGAAAAACCAGACTATATAATTAACTGCAATTGCTAATCAGAGATTTTAAAAAAAAATTAAAAAACATTATTCAGAGGGGGGTATTTGACCTGGTGATTAAGATAACTGTTCCCCATACCATAGTGCCTGGATTTGATACCCAGCTCTGGCTCCAGGTTTTTGTTAATGCAGATAATGAAGGCAGCAGTGATGGCTCAAGTAACTGAATCTTTAACCACAAAGGAAGAGATCTAGATTGAGTTTCCAGATTCCGGCTTTGGCCTTGGCCTGACCTTGGCCATTGTGCACATGTGGGAAGTTAACCTAGCTGATAGGAGGTCTCTCTCTCTTTCTCTGATTCTATTCCTCTGCCTCTCGAAACACAGTAAAACAGTCAGATATTTGTTTATGCGGTTGCAATTGTTATTCTTATTTATTAAAACTATTATTCTCATATACTCATATATAGAGTTTCTTCTAAGTAAATTGTTTATTGTAATCAACAGGATCTTTTAAAATGGCTAAATCTGCTCCAAAGAAACACAGCTATGGATATAAATGAGAACACTGCTTCTGAGATAATTGTTTAAACATTCTGCATAATTTTACATATTTGCTCAGGCTTAAAATATTCCCTTTGTAAGCAGGAGTGCAAAAATGAATTCCCAGTTACTGGTATGCAGTAGATTATACTATCCTACTTATTTACCCAAATAATTTTACTTTTTGGCTAGGAAATCAATTTTCTTTGATCCAGTTCTTTGTGTTCATGTGGCCTACATAAAGCTTGAGGTTTATCTACACCATTTGCTACTGGGAGTCTATTTTAGATGTTCTGCATTTCAAGTTTCCAGTGTAGCTGCAAACTAGATTCTAGATATGTTATCCATAAAATATGGTGAACTGAACTTATTTCATAACCTGTGTGGGCCCTTAACAAGTAAAATTGTCTTTTAATTTCTTGACTGTAGAAAATAATTCATAGAATTCAGAGTAATTGAGCTATTATATTGTGTCCTTGTTAATTAATCGCCCTATAATATTATCCTGCATGTAATCTAATGAAAAGAGAGCAACCAAATAATTTCTTTTAAAAGTACTACAACTGGGCCAGTGCTGTGGCTTAGCAGGTAAAGCTGCTGCCTGCAGTGCTGGCATCCCACATGGATGAGTCCTGGCTGCTCCACTTCGGATCCAGCTTTCTGCTATGCCATGGGAAGCAGTAGAAGATGGCCATGCACCCATGTGTGAGACCCAGAAGAAGCTCCTGGCTCCTGGCTTTGGATCAGCCCAGCTTCAGCTGTTGCAGTTATCTGGGGAGTGAATCAGCAGATGGAAGGCCTCTCTCTCTCTCTCTCTCTCTCTCTCTCTCTCTGCCTCAGATTCTCTGTAACTCTGCCTTTTAAATAAATAAATAAATCTTGAAAAAAACTAGCCCAACTTCCAACCTCTGTTGCCTAGCTTGTGATTGCTTTCAACATAAACATAATTAAATAATTCAATCATTACTTCTAAGAGATTATAATCAACAGAAAAGTCACAAAATTCTGGATGGTACAAAGGAAATCTTTTTATAAAGATATAAAATTATATGTATGAGTTTTCTACAAGAATGTCATCATGATTAGTCCTGTTTAAATTGAAAAAAAAAAAAAATAAAGGTATAGATTGTCCTTAAAGTTGTCTGGAACCTCTCCCTACAGAGACATAGATCAGAGGCCCATAGATAGGTTCAGAAAGAGGGTAAGAAACAGGCATGTAACATCCTATTAAATACACAATTTAATTCAGATGACACTTCTTCCCAATTTGAGGGATAATAACATTCTAATTTGAGTGAGCGCCCCTGTAGTAGAGTAATACTTCTGTTAATATTTTGCAGTTGATCATTTGGTAAACAAATGATTTCTTACATTAAAAGTGACAATATTGCATCTAAACTTCAGCCTTTTCTGACTATATCAGAATCTCAGTTCCCACTTTCTTTTCCCCCCACCACACTCTTACTCATTTTTTTCTCAATCCAATTCCAAGTTGACTTCCAGATTACATTTCTTTCATTCTTTTTCTCTTTCTTTCTTTCAACTCTATTAAGCAATCATTTCATATGTCCTGGCCTGCTTTTTCTTCTTATTTATGTATTTATTTGAAAGGCAAAGTTACAGAGAAATGGAGTGATACAAAGAGAACAAGGAGAGAGAGAAAGCGAGAGCGAGAGCGAGCGAGAGAGAGAGATCTTCCATCCACTTGTTCACCTCACAAAGGGCTGCAAGGACCAGGACAGGCCAGGCTGAAGCCAGGAGTCTGGAATTTCATCCTGATCTCCCACATCGGTGTCAGAGGAACAAGGGCTTGAGCCACATTCCACTGCTTACCCAGGTGCATTATGAGGGAGTGAGATCAGAATCGGAGCAACCAGGACTTGAATCAGCATGCATATGGGATGTCCATGTTTCAGCTTATCTCACTGAGCCACAATGCCAGCTCCTCTAGACTACATTTCTATATTCTCTTGCCTTTAGAAAACAGTAGGTAGTTATAATTAATTTATTAATACTGTCATTTAGTTTAATTTTGTATTTTCAATAGGTATCTTGTTTTTTTAATGTATTTGTGGCAATTTGCTTATGTGTACTATCAGAAAATATATTCCATGTTATTTCATGTCTAATGTAAGGTCTGCTTCCTTATATCCTGGAATTTTTTTCCAAAAATAAAGGAAAAGAAGAAAGTATAGGAATATATTTGTATGGAAGAAACAAAATGGAAACACAATTGCTTGAAACCTAAACTTGAGTTCATTTTAAATTAATATCAATAATGTACTATTAGCTCTTTTATTCAAACTAGAAGTAGTTTATATCTTTTATTTAGATGTGTTTCTGCAAATGTTAATTATAAAATCAGACTCAAAATAAATATGAAATAGACCTATTTTATAGTTTCCCATAAGCATTTTTTTTGGGAATGAATGCATTTAACAGGAATTCTATTATATAGACTCATTTATGTCAAATAAATTCAAAATATAAAATAAAAGTTGACTTTTGCCCTGAATATGGATGGCCTTCTTATACTAACAGAATTACTTAAAATTTCCAAGTAATCTAAAAATGTCAAAAGAATATTTTATATAGAGAGTTTAATTTTATTCAGCTTTGGTTTTGAGTATATAACAAAGCATTTCTTGTGTGTACTGACACTTGCAGATATTTAAAAAAATATTCAACAGCAAATGGAATTTTCCTCATGAACTACATTTAGGGCACAGGTTTCAAGTGCATTTATAGTGCATTGTAATGACTGAAGTTCTTTCATGAGGGTACAGTTACATGTTGGCCATGTTCATGGTCACCTGAGAGCTTGGCTGAACTGGACAATCAAAATGACTTACTCTTATTACTGACAGTTTATGCTGGATGTTGGCTGGAAGCTCCACTGGGACTGCCAACAGTGGTGCCTACATGCAGTCTCTTTATTATGTGCATCGTGAGAAATTGGATTTTGTATTTGGTGACTGGTTTCCTGCAGCGTGTATATTCTGAGAACCATGTGGAAGATGCGTAGCATTTTCTGACCTAGGCACAAAAGTTCCACAGCATGATTTCAGTCACATTCTGTTGATTGATTACAAGAGAATAACCAAAAGATAAAAGAAAATAAATAAGCCAAGCATAGAAAGATACCTAACACATGATTTCACTCATATGTAGAGTCTAAAAGATAGGTGGACTCATAGAAGTTAAAAAATGCTATGGTGGTTACCAGAAGCTGGAGAGGGAAGTGGAGAGGGACCGTAGGGGAGAGCTTGGTTATAGCTAGAAAAGAGTAAGAAGTTCTAGGGTTCAATTGCACAATAGGGAGACTACAGATAATATTTTTTTAGATAATATTAATGTACTGTATATTTCTCTGTTTAAAAATGATTGAAGATAGGATTTTAGATGTTTTCACTGTAGAGAAATGTTAAATGTTTGAAAGGAAAATAATATTTATCCTGATTGGATATTACACAATGTACACATATAATAAAACCTCACATAGTAATCTATAAACATGTACAATTTTTATATGCCTATTAATGTTTAATACATCTTTGAAAGGAAATATAAGCTTCATATCTCAATGGGAAAAGTTTTTAAAAATGCACAGGCATGCCACGGTGCAGTATGCTTATTTAAGTATTTTAAGCCTCTTCTAAGTCAATGATCCTCTTCCATATTCTTCTTGGGTATTTTCACCAGTTAGAGGTCTTTGAATGGCAAGACTCAGAACATAATCAACTTATTGAAAGAGGTGAATTTACTTTCACTTCATGAGCCAAAATACCCATGTCAAGTCTGTCTTTAAAATTTATTTAAGATGTCTTAACAATGTAAACAAACTACTGAATATAACTCCCTTCCTTTCCAGTCCCAGAAAAGCTATTTCTAAGCAGGTATTAGAAATGTCAAGTTAGTCTGAAGATCTAGACAACTACCGAGAAGTGTGTGAGAAAGACATAAAGTGGCATGAGAAAATAGGCCGACATAAGTTGGTCAGAGTTTGACCAACTTCCTTGTGAAACTGTTGAGCATCTCCCTTTCTTTCAGGGATCAAAAATAAAATAAGTTCTGGGGCTGGCATTGTCAGGCAGTGGATTAAACCACTGCCTGCAACGCTGGCATCCCATATGGGTGCAGTATGAGTTCCAGCCACTCCACTTTCTATACAGCTCCCTGCTAATGCACCTGTGAAAGCAGTGGATGTACTGCCCCTCCCCAGCCCCCACCACCCATGTGGGAGACCCAGTTGGAATTCCAGGCTCCTGGCTTCCACCTGGCCCAGGCCCAGACATTGCAGTCATTTGGGGAGTATATCAGTGGATAGAAGATCTCTCTTTCTCTGTAATTCTACCTTTCAAAAAAGTGACTCAATCTTAAAAATAAGAATAAAATAAGTTCTGATGAGGAATGACATCCTTACACTGACTAGTGTACATTTTTTGTATTTGCTGGGGGTACAGAGAGGGGAAAAGAGGAGAAAGAACTCACAGCTTGTCATGTGGTAGTGACTATTCTGGCTCCTAAATTAAATGATCTCTAAAGCATGAAGGTCCTCAGAAGAGAATGAGAAAGAAAGGGCTTGGGAAGGCTGTTTAAGGGACATATTTCACTTTTTATGTTTTAATTATGAAAAAAAAAAAAGACCAACGTTTGTTGAGGGATAATCGTAGGCATGAAGATTTGGAGGTGCAAACTGTTCTGAAGACTTAGTGTAATCACATAATACAGTTCAAATTATCAAAGCCGCCCATTTATTGTTCTTACTGTTGCTATCACAAAAATACTGAAAATAACTTATTTCCAATAGAAGTCAGAGATTCCTCAAATTCAAGATATAAACCTGCTTACATGGTTATTCATGATCACTGCTGTTTCTCTATTCCCTTCTCTGCCCTTCTAGTAGATAACACAGTGATAATAAGAAATCTTTGTTGCATGTCTAGAATGTGTTAACTGTATATAAAATTATTTGATAGAGCTTTTGCAATCATACTACAAAGTACAGACCATTGTCTCCAATTTATCAGAACACACATACACACACAATCACCGTGAAGAATGGAGTTAAGCTACCAGACCTGGCAGTACATATTTGGCAGGGTAGCTATTTACATATGAGTTCTAAGCTACTGCTTCCCTTCTGTTAAACAGAAATAGAACTGGACTAGTTAAATTGGTAAAGATTTTATTCAGAAACTATTGCAATAGTGGAAAGAGACTTCAGGCTAGAAGTGAGCACAATTCCAAATACAGCAAGGCCAAGTAGAAATTTATAGCCTAAAGGCAGAATGAGAGGGATCAATAGGTGGAAAATTACTAAGAATAGATATTAAGGGTGTACGAATTCTCCCTAAAACAATTTATCAAGATTTTTAAAAAATTTATTTCAGAGGCAGGAAGAGAAAGAGAAAGAGAGAGGGAGAGAGTGAGAGAGAGAGAGAGAGAGAGAGAGAGAACCCATCCACTGTTAAAAAGCCTGCATTGGCTAGGGCTGAGCCAAAACCAAAGCCTAGAACTTCAGTTCTGCTTGGATGGCAAGGATCAAATTACAGGACTCAATTACTTGGGCAATCAGTTCTGCCTCCAAGGGTTCACACTATCAGGAGGCTGGAATCAGGAGCAGAACCAGTCAACAAACCCAGACACTCTGAAATGAAATGTGGGTGTCTTAAATCCTAGGCCAAAAGCCTAACCCAATTTACCAGGATACTTGCTCGGGCCAGGCCTGGTGATCAGATACCAAAGCAGTGGATTGTCTCTGAAGTGACTTACCAGTGTTTTTGCTATGATTGGATTCTATGAGAATGGACACAACAGCCCAAGATCACCTAGCTGAGGAGAAAGTTCAGAGGAGCCTCTCTAAATTTTGGTCAAGGACAGAGTCTTTGTCACTTCCCTCTAGTCCTATCTCAACAGAGACACCTCTTTTTACAACTTTATTCCAGCTTGGTGTTCTATAAACCAGGACATTCTATACTGTGGCAGACTAAAGAACACAGTTGATTTGTCAAGCTGTATTTTTAGCACCAACAACCCTAAGAAAGCCAATTTAAAAATCCATACTCTTTTCGAGTTCTAGTGTTAGCTTTGGTAGATTTAGGAAAAAATGGCAATCCTACTGGGTATACAATTTAATGAATGCCACTTACAAGAAGACATAATTTTATCAGTATCTGTCATCACACACTGGAGTCTGGAATTCTTTCAGAGTCTTATTGTTTTAGATTGAGGCTTTTATTTTTAAAATGTGCTACTCTCTTCTCTCCTTCAGCCACCCTATTCTCCGCCAACATAAATAATTAACACGTAGTATTCAAGCAGAAAACTTTACAAGTCTGAAAGGGTCACATAGTTGTGGTAATGCCAAAAACTAGAAAGAACATGATCTTTGAAACCAGGTCCAGTGGTTCTCAAGCAGGGGTAATAGCATCTCCTTGGATGATATTTAAAACTGCATGGGGAGTATGGGTTAGGTGGTATAGACATTGAAAGTCTCAAGGAGTGGATACTAAATCTCTTTCCAGCTTCAGGATTCCACAGACACCTAGGCCTGGTGGTTGGGCCCATATCTCCTTATTGTTGCCACTCCACATGGTTCATTTTTCTGCTCCCTCAAACTTCAGCATAGAAGTTCATGCCATTTGAGAGTCCTGCCCTTATTCTTTCTTGACACAGTCACTAAATACACTCTAGTAATCCCCAGCTCTTAATCTAGTCCAATGTCAATCTTTCCTGCACCATCACTCCTTGGTTCTTGATAACTTCAGTATCCACTCAGAGGAAGCATCCAATGCTATCACTACTTGGATTGTCATGCTATTCACACACTTCTTAGCCCAAAGCTGAATTCGTACTCTTTATCTCACTTGACCTGTGTCCATCTTGAGCCACTATCCTCACATCACACTTTCTTGGATTTCCTCCTCTGTTACTAGTGACTCTCAGATTACTTCAGATGTCCCTACCTGCTTCCATAAACTTTAAATTTTATAGTACCCAGGTCTTGATTTCAGACTTTTCTTCTTTTCAAATTCCTGTCCAGGTGATTCTACCATTTTGATGACTTTACCAACTGTAATCCAGAGAAATTTTTTTTTAAGTGCATTTCCAATCTGGGCCTCTTTACTGAACTTCAGAATCATGACCAGTTATTTTACTCAACATCATCAATTGTATGTTAATATTTATTTTATTATAACATATCCCAAAATGCCTTCTTGAATTTCTCCTCAAGTTGATTCTTTTAAAGTCCTTCCATATCAGTAAAAGGCAATTCTCTTCTTGCATTTGCTAAGACCAAGAAACTTAGAGCAAAGTTTATTCCCTATAGTTATATCTGCTAAGATGAAGACACAAAAAAAAGTTTCCTGAGGAAACTCAAGGGTAGTCTAGACTCACTGACTTATAAACTCACTGCCTGCTTGTATAATTCAAGTGTGTGCTGCTTTGAAATTCCAATTATTCCAAGCAGTGCAAGAGCTATGTTTGTTATAGATACTTGAGACTACCCAAGCCATATCTACCAGTACCAAGGAGAAAGCGTCTAAAATTTGGAAAAACCTAACATTTAAATTTTTAAAATGTTATATAGGAAATCTATATCATATTATTAGACAACCAGGTCTAAACATTATAGTAGCAAAACTGTAATAAATAGCACACTGGTGGTCAACTGTGTGAAAGATTTGCACAGGACCTGAACTAAACTTTATAGGGCAGATGTACATTTAGAACACATCTGATTTTATGCATCTGAGTTCCTCCCATTTCTCTTCTCTGCCTCAGTAAGGGAGGGTATTTCTGAGGTGTTTCACATTTTGTATTTTCCTCCCCTCCCCATTCTATCTTTCCTGACTCACATGGCTCTACTACAGGCCCCATGGGTTTCTTCAAGAGTGCTTTTATTAATGAACCATATGGGTTCTTGCTTGATGACTATGGCCAATGACCACTCACACCAAGGCAACCTTAAGAATAATTTATTGTGAATATTTAGGCAAGGAATACACTTGGGATAGTTCCCACTTGGATAGTTCCCAAACCAGTGCTTTCCTGATCCAGGAGACAGCATAGACTTTACAGGCAGGACTATACATATACATTGAGTGTCAGAGATCATTGCATATATAGGTAGAGCTTAGTCTGGCACAGACATAGAAGTTTGCCAGGCTTCTCCATATATCTGATGTTCAAAAAATGGTTTTCAAACCATACCCAGAGGAAGAAATTTTAGTATTATAATGAGACACATTTACAAAGGGCTGACACCTGTACATAGGGACAACTAGAACTTGTTCCTTGTAGCTTCTACAGTACCTTGGTTGTGATATGGTATCTGACACCTTTCTGAGAGTTATGTTACAAGATCAACTCCCTAGATCATTCTATGAATAGCAAGGTCAAGAGAATATGTGCTTACAGATTGTTTAAGATTTTCTACCTGTTACACTGTAACCCATTTTTTTTTCCTAAATCCTATCGATTAGGCCACTAATCATTCACATTTCTGTCTTCCTCAAGGCTGATGTCACCTCTTTTCAGGCTTCTCCTTCTTGTACAGGGGCCGAGCCTTCCAGTGGAACCCATAGAAGCCAGCACATACATGTCATCACAGTGAAGACGGGGTGGGACACTGTGTTACCTTAGTAAGGTAGTGACTTCTCAAGTAGTGAAGGCTGTAATCACAATTAGCGGGTGCTATTGTGTGGCAAAGGTAGACAACCATCATATCAGGCCTGGCACTTAATCTCCTGATCCCTTAGCCCTTCTGTCTCATATCAAGACGTCAAGGATCACAACTACTCTCTTTATAAATGTTCCCTCTTCTTCATTCTCAGCAAATACAGTTCTAGACTGCAGGCTTGAATCCTGACTGCCCTGTTCTCTCATGAAAACTAGTATAAACTCTCCCCATTTCTGATTAAAGTCCTTTCACAAGTTCATTTAAGATATTTATTAGATACTAGATTGACATCTGATGTGATGAAAGTAATAAATGATGGCTATTATTTTTATTATCCATGCCTATAATCATTCATCAGTGATATTTTTGCTCATTTCCATGGATATACTTAATGTTCTGCTTGAATTATGTTCAAAAAAACAGCAGAATATATTAAAGAAAAAGAATCTGCATAGTTCACAGTTGACTATAAACATTTCTCCCTAAATATCTCAAGCTTAGTTTTTTTTTTTTTTTAAGATTTATTTATTTTATTTGAAAGAATTACACAGAGAGAGGAGAGGCAGAGAGAGAAAGAGAGAGAGAGAGGTCTTCCATCCAAAGGTTCACTCCACAGTTGGCCACAACGGCCATATCTGTGCTGATCTGAAGCCAGGAGCCAGGAGCTTCCTCCAGGTCTCCCACGTGGGTGCAGGGGCCCAAGGACTTGGACCATCCTCCACTGCCTTCCCAGGCCACAGCAGAGAGCTGGATTGGAAGTAGAGCAGCCGGGTCTTGAACTGGCGCCCATATGGGATGCCGGCGCTTCAGGCCAGGGAGTTAATCTGGTGTGCCACAGCGCCGGCCCCTCAAGCTTAGTTTTTATGCCTCAACTTGAGAAATGCGAAAGTGCAGGTCGTAATTTTTTTCTAAAATACATGATGTTTAGAATAATAGAAAATATTAAACTTCTGCTATGGATAACATATAGCCTCACTATTAACATGCTAATTTAAAAAAAGTAATAATGAAATCATGTTATTTCATAAAGCAATTATAGAGATGTGCTTGCTAGCAATACTAGTTCACCAACAATCAAACACATGAGTGTTTAAATAAAGTTGTAATACTTGTAATTCTTATGTCACTAATATTATTGATCCATATCTAGGACTTTTCAACTTTTAAGTTTTTGTAATTAATATTTTAATCTTCTTGTGTATTTTGCATATTTTCTTGTTGGACTGTACAACATTTGAAAATTGAATAAAATGAAGTTGGTTCAGGAAAATAGACCTCCCTACACTCTGATTTATGAAATCATCCCAGCAAAATACTTAGCAGTTTTGGGTTATCCCAGGCTATAGACTTGATAATTAATAAGTGGATAATTCAGAAATCAATGAATAAACATTACAACAGCACAGTATATTCTGACAGTGACAGCAACTCATTTATATTTCATGTGCCTTATATTTCTATGTTATATTTGGGAAAAGTATATAAGATATTTCTTAAAAAAGATTGATTGACTTTAATCCTGTAATTCAAAAACCTTTTACTATTTTGAGCTTCCTGAGAAAGGACATTCTGTGTTATTCATCTCTCATTCATTAGATCATGTGCAGGTAATAGAATGTTGGAACAATCACAATCAGAATGGTGATCATAGTATTAGTAATTAATCCTTACAGTAATTTCCACGTGTCAATCACTGGCTTGGTGGTTTCACAAGGATTACTAATTTACTTTAACGGATGAGGAAACAGAGATCTAGAAAAATTAAGTCAATTACCTGGTCAGGGACCTAGATCAAGCTAGGATGCCAATCTGCATTTTCTTTATCTACAGTCCAGGTCCTCAATCCCTCTCTATTATACTCAATACACATTTGCAGAACAAAGCAGTTAATCTGCATCTGAATTTTGTATAATTTCCCCCCTCCCCAACATCCTCTTCTAAAATTCACCATTGAGGCTGTTCTCAGAGGCTGCACTTTATCTTCTGCTTGCATCTCCTTTCAGCTTGGATTTTCAATTCCTCAGTTACAGCCTCCCTTGCAGTGTGCCCCTCCCCTGCTTTATTCTAGTAAGAAGTTCTTCAACTTTTTCAGTCTTCATCTTGAATGTAGTTCATTTTGGCATGAAGATGGTTACTGGAATTATAAATGTCACTCAGTTCAGTTCAAATCATAGCAATCCATCTTCCAGTCTAAGAATCCTTAATGAGCCTGTGCTCATTAAGTGCTGCTATCTCAGCTAGCCAGTACATATCTAAAGGAGAGTGAGCAAATATCACAGTGGAGTAATAGTATGAATAGAAGACTTTATGATAGCTGTTGTAGCTGGTCATTTTACAACTGGATTCATTAACATATGACTGAATTTTCAGTTGGGACATTGAGTCCCTATAAATTCTATATGGAAGGCATTTTTGTCTTTGCACACTGTAGATACAAGAAAAATCTTTAGGATTCCATTTTCTCACTCTGGAAAGAATGATACATTTCAGTAATTTTTAAAAATATCTCCTGATTATTCTGTAAGCATTCTATGAAATAAAAAGCACAGGTTCACAGTTGCATAGCATCATTAATGTTTAACTGTAGGCCTATTGCAGCAGGATACAAACTAAGAGAATGGGATAATGATCAAATTTAAAAGGTTGATGTTTACAGTTTTGTTGCAGAAGTACTGAATAATACACCACATACTTCCTACCTTACTGTGATCTGAATATTTCTTGAAATTTCAGATTAGAGAACTTCTTTCTTTGACACTAATAAAATTCTCATCAGTGTGGAATTTAAGTCCCAATATACACTAGAAATTCAAAGCCATGTTAGTAATACAAATTAGTTGCTGCCACATGGTCTATAACTTAAAAGGTATACTTACGATACAGTGATCTGTCATGCTCCAAAGATGTCACTGATGGTGGCTGGCTTGCCTTGGTTTCTTTTCATTGATGGAATAATGAATTGTAATTCAGAGAGACAAAAGTTAGTAAAGCAAAAGGTACTAAAGCAATGGGGCAGTCAAGAGAGCAACCTTTCATTCTGATTTGGGACTTTTATTCCTAAAGAATGAGTGGCATTGACTATTGATGTTGCTATGATGCTCATGATTGGCATTTGTAATTGACAGCTGGGAGTTGCATGCCTTTGGGCTCTTTGTGCATGTAACTACAAACTAAGCTTTTCTGGATTGGCTTAGCTCCCGTTTTATCAGGATACTTTAACCACAGGTTAAACTGCAATTTGGGCAGTCTTGAGTGGGTCCTGGGTGGACCTTGGTTTCACCCCTGGAAGAGGGTCTTGTGGCCCCTCCCCCATCACTAATGTCTAATTATCTGCCTGACAGTCAAGGATATCTCACGTCACTAAAAATTTTCAATAAACCGGGGAGGAAAAGTTTTACCCAAAGATCACAGATAAAGAATAACAGTAAGTTATTGGAGTAGCCACCAGGAGGAAGGCAACTCCATGGTTGCAAATATGCTCTTCTCCCCTTGCAAGTTAACTACAGGGCCTTTTAAAATAGAAAAGGGGAAGCTGGGGAGAACATTTAAACAGGATTCTGAGTGGTCCAAGGCTTCTTTGATAAGAAATCAGGTGGAAACCTGGTGATCTGTCACAAATTCCTCTAATCTAGGATCTCTGGTCATCTCTCCATGGTTTAGCTTTTGTTAATCAGAAGCTGAAAAGAAGAGAGAGGGAGACTATATACAATTATATATATATACATATATATTCAATTGCAAATGTGTAGTTAATTCCAAGGTTAGAAAGGAGGAAAGGGAAGTATGATGCAGTTTCACCATGGGCAAAAAAACATGTTGCTATTGTCTTATTGAACATGAAGAGAGAAAATGTTGAATATTGCCTGAAAACTGCTTTTTTTCTATCTTTCTGAGAACCCTTACAAAGAATTGGAAATGAAAAAAAACAACCTGGTGTTAAATTGGAAATGGCATAGAAAATTAATTAATTTTTTAAAAAAACTATTATGTAGGATCTCTGTCTTTAATGTGCTGTACATTGTTATTTAATGCTATAATTAGTACTCCAATGGTAGTTTTTTCACTTTATGTTGCTATATGGGCAAACTGTTGAAATCTTTACCTAATATGTACTAAACTGATCTTCTGTATATAAAGAGAATTGAAAATGAATCTTTATGTGAATGGAAGGGGAAAGGGAGCGGGAAAGGGGAGGGTTGCGGGTGGGAGGGAAGTTATGGGAGGGGGGAAGCCATTGTAACCCATAAGCTGTACTTTGGAAATTTATATTCATTAAATAAAAGTTTTAAAAAAAAAGACTTAAAATATTGAAAGAAAAAAAAAAGATGAGATTTCTTTCTGTCTTTGCAATCTCTTAATGAATTATTGATGAGGCATTTAAATAAAATGCTTATTTAATTATTAAAATATATATATATATATATATAGCTTCTAAAGCCTTGATGTGCATATCCTTTTGCTTGTATTGATTTGTAATTTAAAACAATCATATTGTTGTACTTGTGATGTGGTATGAATAGGCAGGCAGCTAATTAGATTTAAGTGAGCTGAAATCCTTGCAGCCCTGCAATATAATGTTATCTCTATACCTGTCAGTCAAAAACACCCACCTTCCCAGGATGCCCCTTTGTCACACCCAGGACCAAGAAGGAGAGATGCTGTGATCACCTGTGTATATTAAACTCTATGTGGAGGTGCCATAAAATTCCCAGATGGCTTCACACATATGGAGCACCACCCCCTACCTCATAAATGAGGCTAAGGATGGGGGAGAGCCCTCTTTTGGTCACGCTCCATGCTTGGGGCTGCTACTCAATCTTTTTCCTCTCTCTCTTCCATGGACAACACTTTGGCCCACTCATGATGGGTATTTCTCCATATAGGGTGGCTCATACCCATGTGTGAATGTATGACTTCTCCCTCACCTTAAATACATTCTGTTCCTACTTGTGCACGCTACCGTGCCTCCAGTTAGAATTGTTATCTCTGTGAGAGGCAAGAACCTGGATTAAAAATTAAGAGACTCGAGACTCAGGCCTACGTCAGTTGCTTGTTAGGAAACAGGGGCATATTACATTCTAAGGGAATTAAAGAACATCATTAAAATAGATTTGCAAATTAAAATTATGTTCATTTCACTTATCATAAGGTGAATATCTATAAAATTCTTGGTAGGCTTTACAACACAATCTGCCTGCTTTCCCTTTGTTGATTTGACAAATAAATCACTGGCAACAATATTGGAGTTTTTATGTGAGAGAAGGAAACTCAGCTTTTATCAAGTGTCCCTAAAAGTATAGGCAAGATATCACTGAAACCCAATCGCTCACCCTTAGATCAAGGTTTCCTTGCCCTTCCTTTAGGATGGCTAAGGCAATTCACTAAAATGAGCTAGTGGTACAACCATTTGCTTCTCCAATAGATAAAACCCTGCTGGTCAGTATTCTCCAGAGGAATTTGTTTAGAAAAATTCTATTTTCAGGCAGGGAAATTCCAGGTCTGGGGTAGAAGGTAACTACCACCTACATGAAAATGCTTCAGGCCAACTGAAACCCACCTGGCCATCATAACAACTCCCTAAAGAGCGTGACATCTGCCAATCAAAGGAAGCTCAGGAGCACCACTGATCAACCAGGAACTTGGACATGAGCTAAACATGCACCTCGTAGCCTCAATTTCAATCTATAAGAAACTTCACTCAACTCCTGGGGGAGTCTGGAAATTAAGCAATAACTGCCTAGCTCCTTGCTCTGCACTTCGCAAACAGATATCTGTTTTCTTCCACTACTCCAATGACAGTGATTAGCTTTCTGCGTGTTGGGCAAGCAGACCATGCTATTAGTTTTGGAGATTGTTCTGCAACAAGAAAAAGTTAGTATCTGGTATTGACTGAGAATATGCTTGCAGTCAGTGCAAAGTGGTACGGTCTGAAAATGTTTATGTGAAAACAACTCAAGTGGAAACGTGTTTTAAAAATCATTTTTTTGGTTCAATTTTTATTATGGAAGACTCGAAATATGTGCAGAAATACAGTAATTGTTACCACCAAAAGTGTGTCCAGGCTGCTCAATGCTGGAAAGACAGTTCACCAGAGATGAGAGCGATGCAAGGAAACAGATTTGTTCACGAGGACAACAATCTTGGGGGAAAAGCAGACCTCTTGAGTCTCAAAATGATATCCTCAGTTTTCAAGTTAGCAGGAGAACTTTTAAAGGAAAAAGGAGAGTTGGGGGAAGTTAGGGAAGCTAATGAGTCTAGTTGATTGATTGTCATGCAGGTTTCCAGTGTTGGTTCTGGTAGTCATCCTGATAACAATTGAAGGGAGGTTTGTTTAATATTAAGTTCCGCTGTTTTTGCTAATGATCCTATGCTTCCTTATCTGAGGTCTACTATTTTAGCCACTTCCTTGCAGCTAGCCCCTGAAATTCTTAGGCCAGCTTCTGTTGGACAAACATTCTGTTTAGTCAAAAGATAAACAATAAGCTTCTGTTAATTAGTATGTGAAAAGGGAAGTGATTTATTTCTTTACAATTGCAGATTCCTGGCTAGTTACAAGGTCAGAATGGGAAAAGGAAAAAGATGTATCCATTATGTTGCATAATCTCCACACACAAATCATGCAATGAACACTTCTCAATTTATGGACAATCCTGCTTCAACCATACACCCATTCCTTCCCCCACCTTCTATATTATTTTGAAGAAAATCCTAGATACCCAATCTTCTGAAAATGATTTTTATTAATCTCTGAGAGTCAAAAAGCTTAGTCATGAAACCATGTCACATCGAAAAATCAATAATATTTCCTTAATACCAACACACATTAAATATCCATTCAGTATTTAAATTGTCAATACTTTTATAATCTTTTTTTTTGTCCTGTCTAATCTATAAAGCTTTCTCCTACTTCTCAACTGGGCAGGCAGATTTGAGACAAACTCTGCTCACCCCATGCCCAGTAAGCCAATCACTGGCACAAATCTGAGTAGTTCAAGAAAGTAAAAATTCATTTGCCTAGTGCAGAACAAAAATCTGAGCAGCTATGCCTTAATTCCTGAGCTTCTTCAGAGGATTAGGAGTAAAGGTTCTTGTAGCTTGAAGCTGGGGTTGAGAGGTGTGTGATCAGTTCACGTGCAGGTCTCTGGTTGGTCCTCAGCACTCATAACCCTCCTTTGATTGGTCAGCAATATCATGTTCTTATGAGGATTTTGATGATGGCAAAATGGGCTTCTGTCAGTGAGGTGGTAGTTACTTCTTGCTCAAGTCCTTGTTTTCCTGCACAAATCCTCAAAACATGACACACTGAACATCAAGGGATGCTATCCACAGAGGAGATAAATGATCTCATGAGTTTTATAATCTGTGAATCTGCGATGCTGGTTGTTCCACTTCCTCACAGTGATGAGTTAATTTTAGTAAGAAGTTAATTTGCAAGCATGGTAACAGGGCAAGGAATCTTTAAGCTAAGGGAGGCTTGAGACCATGAGAGACTAGAGCCTGATAGTATCTAGCATCTACATTAGCGGCACTATATAAGGGTTTGGTTTTATCTGTCTGACTCCAAGCCCTTTTTGTTAAAAGCACCATGTTGTCTCACATAACAAATACAAAGGCACTTTAAAAAGTTAAATTTTTAGGGGGCTGGTGCTGTGGCTCAGAGGGTTAAAGCCCTGGCCTGTAGTGCCGGCATCCCATATGGGCACTCATTCGAGTCCCAGCTGCTCCACTTCCTATCCAGCTCTTTGCTGTGGCCTGGAAAAGCAGTAGAGGATGGCCCAAGTCCTTGGGCCCCTGCACCCACATGGGAGACCCAGAGGAAGCTTCTGGCTCCTGCCTTCAGATAAGCTCAGCTCTGGCCATTTCAGTCATTTGGGGAGTGAACCAGTGGATGGAAGATCTCTCTCTCTAGCTCTACCTCTCTCTGTAACTCTTTCAAAATAAACAAAATAAAATCTTTAAAAAGGGGTCAGCGCTATGGCATAACGGGTAAAGCCGATGCCTGCAGGTGCCAGTTTGAGTCCTGGCTGCTCTACTTCTGATCCGGCTCTCTGCTATGGCCTGGGAAAGCAGTGGAAGATGGCCCAAGTCCTTGGGCCCCTGCACCTCATGGGAGACCCGGAAGAAGCTCCTGGCTCCTGGCTTCGGATCGGCACAGCTCCAGCTGTTGCGGCCATTTGGGGAGTGAACCAGCAGATGGAAGATCTCTCTCTCTGCCTCTCCTTCTCTGTGTGTAATTCTGACTTTCAAATAAATAAATCTTTAAAAAAAGTTAAGTCATTATATAAATGAATATTATTATATATTATAATCCTTGTCATTTTAATTTATTAATTTTATGTGTTAAATCAATGAAAATTTATAAAAACTAGAGAACAGAGATAATCTTAATTGTGCTTCACTTGGAAAATAAATGATATAGGGACAGGGGAAATTCCAAACTCTTCCCCCAAGTTGAGTCTGTTTAGTAAACTGACAATGGGCTAACAGGTGAAAGAACATTCAATTTTGCCAACATAACTTAAGCAGGACAGAATCACAGGAGAAAGATTACCAATAGCTCATTAAGATTCAGAAATTTATATCTCATTATTCATAGGAAAGAGAGAAAATGGAGGGGGGGTGTAGACAGTTTAGAGGAATAGTGATTTTTAGAGGAAATGAATGAGCCCAAAGCAGTGTCTTAACCACTACATCAAGTGCCCATCACAATTCCATTTCTTCTTTTTTTAAAGCAAAGTTGTGCAGCTATATAGCTATTTCTTTTTTTAAAAGAGTTTATTATTTTTATTTATTTGAAAGCATTGAGGGAGAGAGAAACATTAAGAGAAAGAGAGAGAGACATCTTCCATCCACTGGTTCACTCCCCAAATGCTCACAAACAGCCAGGGTTGGGTGAAGCTAAAACCTTGAGTCCAGAACTCCATCTGGTTTTTCCACATGGGTAGCATGGACTCAATCACTTGAGTCACCAACCACTGACTCCAGGATTCCATTAGCTGGAAGCTGAATTGGAAACAGAATATCCGGGACTCAAACCAGGCACTCCAATATGGGAGGCAGGCATCCCACGCAGTGGCTTATCCCTCTGCACAATTAGGTCCATCCTCCAATTCCACTTCTTTTGGAGGAAGTTTCCTCAGTCAGATAAGGGAACGTCAGAGAAAGCTTCTCCCTACATTTTGGGAGAAAAAGAAGATTGAGAGACTGTAGGAAGGGGTAAAGAAACTAAAGTCAGAGATAACCTTAGTTATGAGATTCTTTCTCCAGTTCAGCATGTCAAAGCACCACCCTGTGAGGAATTGTTTCCTGAATTGCAACAATTATTTAAAACACTAAGCACTAAGCTCTATAAACTTTCTTTCAGTTATATCATATTAAGAAAGATTTTAACCTACTCCTCTTTTATATCACCTTCCATTTTTAAGCAAGCCTATTAGCACTAGATTTGAGATACTACAACTCATTCAAAATGGTACATACATCTATCAGTGATAGTCAAAAAGTTAATCTGCTTTTTGCAGATTATTTTGCTAAATTTTGCGTGGTGGACTTGATCAATATAAAATTGTTTATGAAATATAAAAATTATCAGAATTATTCAAAATAGAAATTTAAATATTTTCAGGGCTGGTTTTGTGGTACAGTGGGTTAAACTGCCACTTGCAACTCCAACATCGCATACCAGAGCACCAGTCGGAGTCCTGGTTGCTCCACTTCTGATCCAGCTCCCTGCTAATGAGCCTGGGAGGTAAGTGGAAGATGGCCCTGCCATGCATGTGGGAGACCTGGATGGAGTTTCTGGCTCCTGGCTTCGGCTTGGCTCAGCCTTGGCCATTAGGGCCATTTAGAGAGTGAACGAACAGATGGAAGTACTCTCTCTCCCTCTCTCTCTCTTTCTCTGTAACTGCCTTTCAAATACATAAATCTTTAAAAAGAAAAAAATTAATACTTCTTTTTTTTTTTTTTTTGACAGGCAGAGTGGATAGTCAGAGAGAGAGACAGAGAGAAAGGTCTTCCTTTTTGCCGTTGGTTCACCCTCCAATGGCCGCTGCGGCTGGTGCATCTCGCTGATCTGAAGCCAGGAGCCAGGTGCTTCTCCTGGTCTCCCATGCGGGTGCAGGGCCCAAGCACTTGGGCCATCCTCCACTGCCTTCCCGGGCCACAGCAGAGAGCTGGACTGGAAGAGGGGCAACCGGGATAGAATCCGGCACCCCAACCGGGACTAGAACCCGGTGTACCGGCGCCGCAAGGCGGAGGATTAGCCTGTTAAGCCACGGCGCCGGCCAAAAATTAATACTTCTATAAAATAATATTTACATATCAATGTTACCATTATAATTAAAACCTTTACATATAGATAACATATGTTTAATGCTTGCTTTTAAAGGAATCAAACATTGGCATGAAACTGTGGGAAACAGTACTCTGAAATACACACATTCACATACACTTATTGGTTTATGCTGCTCTGGAAGCTGACCCTGTTAAAGGCATTTAAGCTAATATATTGCAAAATTTTGGCAAGACACAGTTTTACATAAAGACTCAAGCCCAAGTATTATACTTACTATGTGATCTCACGAAATATACATAAGAAAGCCTGTGTGTGAGTTAGAAGAGGGAATAAAACCAAGGGCTATGCTATCAAGTCAACAACCACAGTAAGCAAGAAGAATTTATCTCATAAGAGATTTCTGGAAAATAGGATTCAACACATACCTCCTAAGTATTGTACTAAAGAGGGCTAGCAAGTTGAGGTATTATACACCAACTATTGTCATTTAATCATTGATTTCTAGGGTTTGTGAATTCCCTGGGACCAGCAGAAAGGCCTGCTGGAGTTTCTGAAGTATTTCTGAAATACCCTAAATCAAAGAGGTGCAGATATTGGCAATCAGAGTAAAAACATCTGAGGACCGTGCCTGGGGATTCCAATTCAATCCCATCAAGGTGGCATGTACCAATGCCATCTCACTAGTCAAAGTGATCAGTTTCAGTTCACAATTGATCATAATGATAGGATTAAGAGTCAAAGGAATCACATAAACAAGACTAGTGTCTGCTAATACTAACTGACAGAATTAAAAAGGAGAGAACGATCCAACATGAGAAGCGGGATACACAGCAGACTCATAGAATGGCAGATGTCCTAAACAGCACTCTGGCCTCAGAATCAGCCCTTAAGGCATTCGGTCTGGCTAAAAAGCCCATGAGCATATTTTAGGCATGGAAAGCCAAGACACTCTGGCAAAAAACAAACAAACAAACAAACAAAAAAACCCAAAAACAACAACAACAAAAAAAACACAAAACCAAACCTAAATGAAAGATCTCCTAGAGTGAGATCCCAGCGGAAAGAATGGGCCATCAAAGAAGGAGGTACCTTTCTCTGAAGGGAGGAGAGAATTTCCACTTTGACTATGACCTTGTCTAAATAAGATCAGAGTTGGCGAACTCAAAAGGTTTCCATAGCCTTGGCAACTCATGACAAGAGCCTAGGGTGATTACTGACGCCATAAGCAAGAGTGTCAATTGTTAAATCAACAACAGAAGCCACTGTGCACTTACTCCCCATGTAGGATCTCTGTCCTTAATGTGTTGTACTATGTGAATCAATGGTATAACTAGCAATCAAACAGTACTTTACACTTTGTGTTTCTGTGTGGGTGCAAACTGTTGAAATCTTTACTTAATATATACTAAATTGATCTTCTGTATATAAAGATAATTGAAAATGAATCTTGATGTTAATGGGATGGGAGAGAGAGCAGGAGATGGGAGGGTTGCGGGTGGGAGGGAAGTTATGGGAGGGAAAAAGCCACTGTAATCCAAAAGCTGGACTTTGGAAATTTATATTTATTAAATGAAAGTTAAAAAGCATCTGAGGAATGTGAATTGTCACAGATTAAAATTCTTAGTGGATAATTATCAAGTGTCTCCATTCACAGAAATTTACTCTTAAAAGATATAACTGTATATTCATTCTATGAGGTCACTGGCTTTAACTGATCTCTTTTTTCAGGACTCAGTATCTCCCCACCTAATTATACGGAAATATCAAATAACTTATCTTCTTTAAATTAATATTTGAGAAGCATAATTCTCAAATTGGCAGTGTTTGTAACAATTGAAACAATGATCCTATAGGGAATCAGAGATATAATAGTATTGATTTATTCTTATGTTTGTTCAGTTCTACATTTGTATTTATATATGCAAAGAGATGTTGTATGGAAGTAATAGATCTACATCTTTAAAATGTTTTTGAATATTAAGATAATAGTAGTCCACCAACATGATACCAACTCAAGGTTCTTTGATACTCATGCAACAAAAATTGACAAGAGATCAGACAACGTTTACTAGAGATTTACACTTGGACCTTAGTAAGACAGCATCATGGGAAGAGGTTGCACTGAGTGGCTTAATTGAGAGAAGTTGGGCAGGAGATTTGGTTGAATGGAGAGGCATATACCCCACTTCAATGTACACCTAGCCCACAAGTTCTGGCCGGTCCCCTTTGCACATGGAACTTTGGTTTGCACTGGGTGTTCTGCACAAGTGTGGTCCCTTCTTTTACACAGAACACACTGAAAATCACAGTGTCATTCCCTACTGCCTCCCCCAGGATGGTCATTATACATCAGTAGTGTTGGCCTGTACTAAGCATAAGAGCAGGTTCAGAAAGTTCCCAACAGGGTATGAAGGGGGTCTTTTGCTGTTAGAGTGTGAATGGGCCATATGAGATGATTGCTGCACTGCAAGATAAGCTCAAGATTTTGTTTATCCTGTTTCTTAACCCCTGCTCTCAATATACCTTGCAGAGCTATAAGATACTTTGTTGAAAAAACCTGAACCACAGGGCATCAAATGACATATGAACCACACTGGTCACTGGATGAACTTCTGACATTTTGGCCCAAATCTTGCCCCTATACCAACTCCATTTTTGGACATATAATATAAGGAGAGTCATGTAGCTGGCTCACACCAACACAAAAGAGGCAAAAACTCCCTTTATTGTTTAATTCATTACATCTCTTTTCCCATCTCTACCCTTTGCACTCTTCTGTATTACTTTCTTTTATAAAAGCTGTACGGGAAATCAGATTTGAGCAATGCTCCTGAGTCCTTGTTTGGCTGCCTCCTAAAAACCTTTCCACAAAAGACCATGGGTTTGGTGTTTGGATTTCCAATATGCACAGGCAAATGAACTCATCTTAGTTTGGCAACAAGTTCTCCTCTTGCTAATTATTTATTTTTTTGTTCATGATGTCAAAAACTCATATAAATATTTCATTATGGGTAATGTAGTTTGTTTTAAAATTAATTGCTTTCTTCCTAAATAATCAGCTATGTCTCATTAAAATGAAAGTGACAATATGAATTACAAAAGAAACATAAAAAACAGTGCTAAACATTTGCATAAAACATTTAAGTCAACTTAATTTACTTTAACAAATATTAGAGTGGTTGTTATGTTTACTCAATGGCATGTCACTCTGTTACATTCCTACAATTTCCACCAGGCTTTTCAGTTAATGCTTTCCTCAAAGAGAAATTATCAACACTTACAAAACAGAGAAAAAGTTTTTCTCTATTTTCTTGCAAACGTATTTCTTCTTCCACATAGTCTTACCACATGCATCTTCCACTGTGCAAGAGAATATCTTTATGCTGAAATCAAATTATTATTGTATCTTATTGAGTCTATCTCATACATGTCTTTTAGGTTCCTGTCCTATAGCTTTCACTTATCTGATGCTACTATAACATTTAAATTTGGGTTCCCATCATGTTTGCTTAATTATTATAAGGGCTTTTGAGCTGATATACCAGATATTGGTTTCTACTCATTATGCGTACATTTCTATGCCACCCAGAATTTACATTATGTATTAGTTCTGCTCTTTGTTACTACATTGAAATGCTTGAAACACACTATTAATGAAAGAGAGAATTTTTTAGCTTATAGGTTTGGAACTGAAAATCAAAATGATAGGACACAGGTCCTGGTGAATGAGCAGGAAGTAGAGAAAAGCCAAACTCAAGCTTTTATAGCAATCCTCTCACAAGAACTCAAGAAGTCACATGAGAACTATCTTCTGAAGCCATTCTTCCCACTAGGCCTCACGTCCTAAAAGTTCCACTACCTTCCAGTAGTGCCACCCTGTAACACATGGATCTTTGAAGGGACATTCAACATCCAAACCACAGCACTTTAATAAACATTAAGAATTTACAATGTCAGGTCCTGAATTTTCTTCCAGTCATCAAATAATGTAGCTTCTGTGGTTAACAACTGACATGTGGCTGTATCAATTTATCTTCCATTGTAATCTCTTCTGTTTCTCCTTTTCTTTCTCTCTAAAATCTTGTTAAGCAAAAATATAACCTATTTATGTGATATGAAATACTCTCATAACACATGACTGATGACAAAGAAAAATTCAGAATTCCATTCTTAATGTCATAAATATCTAAGAAACAAGTCCACTTTGTTTAAATTCAGAATACCTTTTACTTGTTACTCAATACTTCAGTTTTTCTTCTTTGACTAAAAATGTCGTATTGAGTTTCAAGGATATAAATATAAATATTGACAGAAATGTTATATTGATAGGTATGTTTATTCTAGGAAATATGATATTCAACACTGAGAGTCTTCTTACTAAAAACACAATAATTGGGTGAGATGATGTATTGATATGTCTATATAACAATTCTAGCTTTTCTCTGCCATTGTTCATGAGTTAGTCTGAGGCTGCTGTAGTGCATTTTACTGTCCATAGGTCAGATTTCTAGCATTAAGTTGAAAGTACAGGATGTGTTTATGAGGAGAGTTCCTGCTGAAGAAATATGTACGCTGATCTCAAGGTTTGGAGAATTCTTTCAACTAAATTTGAAATTCGGTTTACTTGCTGGAATTAATGATGGATTATTTATCAGAGAAGAAGAGGCAACTCTAGTCATCCACATGAAATGAGGTAAAGGAAATTCAAAATCACATTAATAGGAATAGTGAAAGGAAGAAATTCAGAAATAATGAATCAAAAACCAAGACACACACAGAGAATCTCAGATTAGTTAGCCCAATTCTGTGTTTTGTTCATGAGGTAAGCTAAATTCTAACCTGGGGGAAAATATTTTGCTGTGAGTCTCAAGGCTATTGGGGGACAGAGTGCAGTAAGAATTGGGTGAACAAATGTTATCAGCAAAAAGGCCAGAAAGTAAGTATTTTAGGCTTGATGGGTGTGGGTGATACCATGAGGCTGCCTGCCCTGCCCATGCAGAAGATTGAGAGGGCATGGTGTGCCATGCCTCCATGGAGGGACCCTGCAGCTTGGCTGCTTACAGGTAGCGGGGAAGCCCCAGGCATATTTCCCCCCACCCCACTCCCATCAGGTAAACTGCTCCTGGGTGTGGCCCAGGCCCACCTGGAAAGCTACCCTAGCTATGTGACCTTCAAGCTGATTGGAGAAGCATATTGGCTCCAGTGTTGGTTCTGTCCTATAGAGTCAGTGCTACCCTGAATTACTTATGCCCCTTCTGCCTGCCCTTTAAAAACTGTATGTGGTCATTAATAAAGCGGACATGTTCACCAAAGGTTGTCCCTGATGCTTCTTGTGGAAGAACACTGTTGCCCCACTCTCCCTGATGGTGCGGGCCTCGCAGGACGAGCCCACAGAAGGGCTACATGATCTTTGCCATAGCTATGTGACTGCCACCATGATGCCAAAAGCAGCACAAACAATAGGTAAATAAGTGGATGTGACTACATTCTATTAGAAGTTGATTTAGTAATACAAGAAATGCACCAGATTTAGTACATGGACTGTACTTTCCTGAACTCTAGACTAGAAAATAAACTTGTTTCCCCATGGGAAGTCAGCAGCATATGCCTGTATACACAAAAGGGATATTAGTTTTTATAGAAGAGCACGAAGCATCAATATTTAAAAATTAATATATCAGACATGAAGTTTTCTTCTGTCTGTAATTTTGAAATATATTCAAAATAAATGGATTGGGCTAGTGTTGTGGCACAGTGGGCTAAGTTGCTGTCTGCAATGTGGAATTCCATATCAGAGTGGTGATTCGAGGCCTGGTTGCTCGGCTTCCTATTCAGCTCCCTGTTAATGTACCTGGCTTGACAGTGGAAGATGATCCAAGTACTTGGACTCTGGTTTTGACCTGCCCAGTCCTGACAGACATGGCCATTTGGGGAGTGAGCCAGTGTAGGGAAGATCTTTCTCTCTGTTTCTCCCTCTATCTCCGTGTCACTCTGCCTTTCAAATAAATAAGTCTTAAATGAATTAATGAATAAATAAATAAATAAATGTAAGATTGATTAATGGATAAAGTAATGGATTGGTAGATGAATATGATAAGCAACTATGGTAAATGTTAATTATAGAATCTAGGTGATTAGTGACTGGATATTACTGGTACAATATTTTTATTTTTTATATGTTTGAAATGTTAATAATGTAATGTAGGGAAAATTTTAATGTAGGACCAAATTCAAATTCCGGAAAATTTATGAAATTTTCTGAAACAATTAAAAGGCATTCCTCATTAAAATTATCATTATTTTGGCCGGCGCCACGGCTCACTTGGCTAATCCTCCACCTGCAGCACTGGCACCCTTGGTTCTAGTTCCGGTTGGGGTGCCGGATTCTTTGCTCCTCTTCCAGTCCAGCTCTCTGCTGTGGCCAGGGAGGGCAGTGGAGGATGGCCCAAGTGCTTGGGTCCTGCACCTGCATGGGAGACCAGGAGAAGCAACTGGCTCCTGGCTTCGGATCGGCGCAGTGTCAGCCGTAGCAGCCATTTGCGGGGGTGAACCAACGGAAAGGAAGACCTTTCTCTCTGTCTTTCACTCACTGTCTAAATCTGCCTGTCAAAAAAAATTATCATTATTTAAAAAATGCATCTTCCACATATGTGGCAAGACTCTAATTTATTGAGAAATCACTACTCCCTTTCAAGAACTGCAGTAGCAGGCAGCTGGATTCAGGAGCCAGAGCTGGGCATTGAACCTAGACACTCTGACATGGGTCACTGTCATCTTAACCATCAAGCCAAATATCCATTCTTGCTAAAATTATTTTAATGGAATAATATTATGACATATTAGAAATGTGTAATTTATAAAGTGGTTATATCAAAAGAATTATGCATCAATTGTATCTCAGACTAGTCATAGAATTTGCATGTTACTTCTGAGTATAATTTTTCATTTATAACAAAGTGTAAAGATTATTGCCAGAAAAAGTGAACAATAAACAGTGAAGTTAAATGTCACCTTGTTACAATCCAGTTTATAGGATATTTTGTAATTCAGAGAGTCATATCATGTATGTTTATTCTTGTGGTTTTAGAAACACACATTTTACTTTGGGTTTACATGAAAATCACACTGTGTTTTTTTTTCCTGTTAAGAATAAGCTTAAAGGCAAGTTTAATGACTTAGTCTACATATAAAGCAAAGTTAAGGCAAACCATGATAGTTACTTTACTGTATCTTAATGTTTTTCTTGAAATAAATATAACCTTTTTTTTCTCAGCGGAACAAACTATATGAAGTTAGAAAATGGCCTCTTGCCACTCACTCTGTTTGAAGAGAATAGCTGATTTGAAAGTTCTCATTGTTGCTGTTCAGATTTATTCTCATTTGAGACAGACAGAAGTATGTTTTTTGTCATTTTCAGCAAAGCATTATTTATTGATCACTAGAATCTCTGCAGATTTTTATAGCATTTATCTTTTTTTTTTTAAACTTTATTTTTCACTTCTGAGTTTTTTGTTTTTGTTTTTGTTTTTGACAGGCAGAGTGGACAGTGAGAGAGAGACAGAGACAGAGAGAAAGGTCTTCTTTTGCCGTTGGTTCACCCTCCAATGGCCGCTGCGGCCGGCGCACCGCGCTGATCCCAAGGCAGGAGCCAGGTGCTTCTCCTGGTCTCCCATGGGGTGCAGGGCCCAAGCACTTGGGCCATCCTCCACTGCATTCCCTGGCCACAGCAGAGAGCTGGCCTGGAAGAGGGGCAACCAGGACAGAATCTGGTGCCCCGACCGGGACTAGAACCTGGTGTGCCGGCGCCACAAGGCGGAGGATTAGCCTATTGAGCTGCGGCGCCGGCCAGCATTTATCTTTTAAGTAAGTATATAAATCCTCAAGAAACCATAATACTTACTGTATTATGTTAAATATTTTGGCCAACCTGTGAAATATAGAGACAGTTTATTGATGTTTCTAATTTTTGCATGTTGCTATCTCAGAGTCAATGCAAAAGGTCGCTAAGACGTAGGCAAATGTGTTAACCAATCAGGAGGAAAACATCTCCTTTTCTTGCTCTTATCTTTTTCAAAGTTTGATGTGGTATTTACATTATTACTTATGTACCCTTGTACACAAGCAGGAGAAAATGATCCTTAACATTTTCAAGCAGTTCAAATATTAAAAATAGCAGTTATTGAAATTTTTCTCTATATATTAACTTTACTAAAATCAGGCCAAAAGCATCTCCCTTTCACCTAGGATTCTCAGTAAGTCAACACATCACATTTGAATTAATAGTCATAATTTTCAGCTTTCATTTTAGTTTTGAATTGCAGGACAGGATGTGAAAAATGAACAAAATAAATTAGACAAGGTAATGCTTCTCTATAAACAGTTCAAGTTGGGCACAAACATGTAGCCTAATGGTAAAGATGCCTGCATCTCACGTCAGAGTGCTGGGGATGAATCCTGCACTCCAGCTCCTGACTCCAGGTTCCCGTCAATGCAGAAGCTGAGAGACAGTGGTGAGGGCTCAAGAAATTGGGTGCCTGCAACCCTCATGAGAGACCTAAGTGGCATTCCCAACTCTCAGCTTTGGCCCTCGCCAACCCTGGCCATTTGGGAAGTAAGCCTATTTTGGGAGCTCTCTGTCTGTCTCTCTGTCTCTCAAATAAATAAAAACAATTAAAATTTTTTAAATATCCAATAATATCTCTGATTTAATTAATCCCTAAACCAAGGTAGTGCTATAAATTTGGCTAAGATTTACAGGAGCAGAAGAAAATCCTTTTTGTTTTTTAAAGATTTATTTATTTATTTTAAAGAGTTACAGAGAGAGAGGGTTAGACAGAGAGAAAGAGATCTTCCATTCTGTGGCTCACTTCTCAAGTGTCCACAATAGCCAGAGGTGGGCCAGGAGTCAGGAGCTTCATCAGGGTTTCTCACATGGGTGGCATGAGCCCAAGCACTTGGGCCATCTTCCTCTGTTTTCCTCAGGCCTTTATCAGGGTGCTTGATTGGAAGTAGAGCAGCCAGGACAAGAACCAGTGCCCATATGGGATTCTGGTGTTGTAGGCAGTGGCTTAACTCACTACTCTACAATGTCAGCCCCAGGAAATCCTTTGTAAGGGAGCATATTTCAGATCAAGGTCACAAAGTATTTCCACAGCTATAGCCTCACTAAAATATAAGGTCACAAAAATTACACATGAAAACACAGGAAAATAAGTAAAAGAAAAATTATAAATATTAGAACTAGAACCTCAAGAACTGTAACTGTATATAGATTTTCAAATGATTTGGGGTCAGCCAATTACCATCACTATCATCAGAGCCCAAACCCTGATTGTTATTATAGAAGACAGTAAGTATTGAGTCTCACTGTACAGTCCTGGCTCTGTTAGCAATGAACTCTGTGGCCTTGGGAAAGGTACTTTTCTGTGTCTCAGTTTACCCACTTGAACAATGAAGATAATAATAATGTCTGACATCGATGCCTTCATGAGGATGGAATTAGATTATGAGAGCACACAGCTGTTCAATTTACAAATATCTCTGTTATTCAAGTGTGCATTCCGAACCTCTCACTTTGGCTTGTGGGCAAAATAGGCCAATAAGTTAACAATTATAGTGCAGTATTTTTCTTTGCCTTAATATAGGTGTGCATTAAAAAGTGACACTAAAATCCATAAGAAAAGCAATGATCTCTTTAAGGTGTTCAGTGAATCTTGATAGGAAAAAAGTTTTCAAGCAGAACTGAAACTGATTAATAAGAATTTCTTAGACTCTAGCTCTCGCTGGCAGCCAGGCTTATGTGCTCTGGCATCTTCAGTACCTGTGGCCACCATCGATGCCACTTGAATGCCTCTAGGCTCGTCTGTGTCTGTGGGCTTGTCACCCCAAGTAAAAAGGGAGCTGCCACACCAGCTAAGATGACAGTTACGCCAGCCAAAGCAGTGGTGACATCTAGCAAGAAGGGAGCCACACTAGGCAATGCATTGGTGTCTGCCTCGGGAAAGAAGGGTGCAGTCCTCCCAGCCCAGGGGGCAAAGAATGGTAAGAATGCTGAGAAGGAGGACAGTGATGAGGAGGATGACAGCGAGGAAGATGATGAAGAGGAGGAGGAATTTGAGTCAGCAGTGATGAAGGCAGCAGCGGCTGCCCCTGCCTCAGAGGATGAGGTTGATGAGGATGACGGTGATGAGAGTGATGACAAAGGGGAGGAGGAGGAAGATGACTGTGAAAAAGAAGCTATGGAGAGCACATCAGCCAGAGGAAAGAAAGCTCCTGTGAAAGCTAAGAGTGTAGCTGAGGATGAGGACAAAGACAAGATGATGAGCACGTGGAAGACGACCATGAGGACGAGGACGAGGATGAGGAGGAAGATGAAGACGAAGATGGTAAAGACGAGGAGGAGGAGAAGGAAGAAGATCCTGTCAAAGAATCGCCTGGAAAATGAAAGAAGGAAATGACCAAACAGAAGGCAGCTCCTGAAGCCAAAGAACCAACAACATCTTCCAATCTGTTTGTTGGAAACCTGAATTCTAGCAAATCTGCTCCTCAATTAGAAACTGCTATCAGTGACGTTTTTGCTAAAAACGATCTTTCTGTTGTGGATGTCAGAATCGGCACAACTAGGAAGTTTGGCTATGTGGATTTTGACTCTGCTGAAGACCTAGAAAAAGCCTTGGAACTGACTGGTTCAAAATCTTTGGCAATGAAATTAAACTGGAAAAACTGAAAGGAAAAGATAGGGTTGAGATTTGAGAACACTTTTGGCCAAAAATCTCCCTTACAATGTCCCGACCCGCGGGACAGCAACTGGGGTCGAGTACCTAGAAGGAGAAATGAGAGGGGCAGGAGACACAAGGATGGCAGCAAGACAAGTGCTGATCAAGCTGCAACTTTATTTTTTGAACTGCTCACTATATATCATTGAGGCATGGGAAAGAGGAAGGGCTTGTCTTCGCTACTGCAGTGCTGACGCAATCAAGAAAAACCCGCGGGGCCCTATTACGGGAAGGGGCCCTGTTACGGGAAGCTACAAGATTAGGGAAGGGGGGTAGGGCGGTTACAGGCGCATGGCTTCTACAAGATTAGGGAGGGGGGCAGGGCGGTTACAGGCGCATGGCTTATAGTACATTTTATCTGACACGCCAGGTTTTTCTATTACCAAGAGGTAAGGCCACCTACTGCATGGTCCCTGACATATCCCCCTTCTTTATCAATTTAAGAAGGATAGCTGTGGTTTAGGCCAAGTTTGACGAACGAGCAGTGCCTGTCTTAGGAATCGACCCGAAACCCTAACACCTCTTACCCGTCGCTGGATATCCTTGCCAGTCCCCAAGGACTCCTGTCTTAGGCGGGTGTGGGTACGGGAAGGTGCCCGTCATTGGCTTACTGCTCATTTTATTGATAGGCCTGGGGCCCTTCCTGGGCTCCCGACTGGACAGCAATGAACGGGGGAAGGTTAGCTGTTGAAAGGACCGTGACCTTATTGGCTATACTTTATTGGCCGGAGAGGGGATGATAAGTTTCCATGGGATCTTGCATGGCTAGACTCTGGTAATGTATTTGAATTGGCCTGGCTGCCAAATTGTCTACTTGTTGTTTGATGAAGGCCACGAGTCTATTGAAGAGACAAGGACCTACAGATAGTATAATAAGTATTCCAGCAAAGGGGCCTAGAAGTGGCAACAAATAGGGAAGCAGTCCATTCCATCCAGTCCAGAAGGGGTTTTCAGCCAGGGCACGTCGACGACGTTCCAGGTCTTCTTGAAGTGTTTTGATTTTATCACGAACAATGCCGGACTTGTTGGCGTAGAAGCAGCATGTTTCCTGTAAAGCCAAACAAATACCTCCCTGTTCGGCAGTAAGCAAGTCTAAGCCTCTACGGTTTTGGAGAACGACTTCCGCTAGGGAGTCAATTTGATCCTGAAGGTCCTGAATGGTGGTGGATAGGGTTTGTACATCATTAATAAGCTGTTGGGACAATTGTCTATATTTGTGGACCGCAATTCCTAGTCCTGTTGAACCTGTAACCATCGCTGAGGAGATTCCCAATGTAGCTATTAAAGGAATAAATTGAACAGCTCGTTTCGGTCGCCCCGCAATATAATCAAAGGAGGGGATGGGAACAGGGGTATCTCCCGAAATGATTTCAATATTGGGGAAAAGCGTAGCATGTGCGCAATTACCGCTCCAATTTGCTGGTAGGACAGTATAGGCTAAATTATCCTTGCATACAAATACGGTGGAATTGGGGGCGTAAAGAGGGAAATCTATTGTTTCATTATCTGTACAAAAGGGAGCGAGGCCTACATCAATATTAAAGGAATTATTAAGGGGAGGTTTATAAAGGCAAGTGATGTTTTCAGCTGGGTAAGGAAGAACAGGAAAGGGATGTGTAGGCTGAGCGTTAGAGGAATCATTAAACATAGAGGTACTATTAAGCGGTAAAAATACGGCAAGAGGAAGGGGGGGTCCCTGGCGCAGACAGAGCCAACAGCTGTTTGCAAGGGAGGGGTTAGAGATATTAAGTAATTTATGGGACTCGGTGAGGATATCGGCGGTGTTGGCATCTAAGCCTTCCATTCCTCGAGATCGGATGTTAGCCAGAGGGTGGTATTGGAGAGAAGGATAAAGGCTTTCGAATGCGGTTTCGAGCATCTTTTGTGTTTTTAACCTGGTAAGTGTGTCCTGAGGGCCACCACCATCAGACACTCCCACAGGGGCTGCAGGGTACCAGCAGGCCACTTGTCCCTTAGGGGGGCAGGGAGGAGAGCTGAGGCGTGAAGACGATAAGTCTCCTCCAAATATTCCCCCATGATCTCCTGTTATAGTGGCAAACAATAAATGTTTACTCCCCTCATTACAGGTTTGATACTGAGTATAACAGGAGGAGTGCACAGAGTAGTGGATAGTACTATTGCATTCTGATGGGCATTGATCCTCAGGGCGGGAAGAGTCTAGTTTAGGTTTGAGAGTACACTGCCATTTGGAATCTGTGGCAGCCCGATATGCAGTTTTATCTCCACAGTCATGTGTAAAATGAGGCTTACGATTGAGGACTCGGGATCCATAGGAGGTTGATGTTTGTGGGAGTAATACTGTTATGCCCCCCGAGCAGGTACAAGGGTTATGCTGTTGAAGGAGTTTTTGAATGGCCTGAGGGTTGTCAAACCCTGCAAAGACTGGTGGAGCCCAATGGATGGTGTAGATTGCCATTATCAGGAGAGCAAGGAAGAGGGACATTTTGTTAGGGCCCTTCAGAGGGGTTAATCAGTGAGCCCTCAGGAAATGTGGTAGGGGAAGAGCGAATAGAGAGAAGATAAGATACACAAATAGCAACAATGGCAACAATACCGACAATAACAAGGAGTCCTGTAATGAGTCCCAGTAGAGTCCAGCCGGGTCTTTTTATTCCTGTAAACACAAGGGGAAAATATCCTCAGGGCCAGATGTAGGCTCTGGTGTAGGGTTAATATTAGAAGAGTTTGACGAATTAACTTGTTTAACTAATCTTTCAGGCAGCCATCTGGGTGCCGATTGCTTTTGATCCAGGATGCAGGCTGAGCCGCGGCCCCAGATAAGTACTGGATCTGGGCCATGCCAGCTGTTGGTGAGGGGGTCTCGCCACATCACCATAGGTGGAGCCGTATTAGGGGAAGGGTGCCAGTGACGGTCAGCAGCGGAATGACCATTATTATCCAAAGTTAAAAAATTTGTCACAAAAAGCGCATGATTTAAGCGATCGCGGGGAGAGGTAAAAGAGAAGGAAGTGGCTTTAAGCCGAGTGAGCCAAGTTTTTAATGTTTGGTGGGCTCTCTCAACTATTCCTTGTCCCTGTGGGTTATAGGGAATGCCTGTAGCATGGCTAACATGGAGCGCTTCACAGAATTGTTTAAACTTAGTGCTGACATAAGCAGGACCATTGTCTGTTTTAATTTTAGCAGGTTTTCCCAGGACAGAAAGGGCAGTGACAAAGTGTGAGATGACATCCCTAGCAGCTTCTCCTGAATGGGGGGAAGCAAAGATAAAACCACTATACGTGTCTATAGACACATGGAGATACTTTAATTTGCCAAATTCTGGGAAATGCGTGACATCCATTTGCCACAACTGATTAGGGAGAAGACCACGCGGATTGACTCCTAAATGCGGTACAGGGAGGCTTGTGATGCATGTGGGACATTGTTTTACTATTTCACGAGCCTGATCTCGTGAAATCTTACAAAGTAAACGGAGGGATTGAGCATTTAGGTGATGTAACTTATGTAATTTTTGAGCTTCTTGTACTGATCCCATAATTATGGGGAAGGCAAGCCTCGTAGCTGCATCTGCCTGGGCGTTACCTTCTGATAGTGGCCCTGGTAGGTTTGTGTGTGCCCTGATATGTCCCAAGTAGAAAGGCTGTTGTCTCTTGTGAATTAACTTTTGAATTTGTGCAAATAAGGGCGTAGCGTTAGAAGTTGTCTTAAGAAAAGGGGAAGTTTCGAGTAACGGGATAGATTGAGCCACATATGCACTATCAGTAAAGATATTTACAGGCTGATCGAAAAATTGTGTAAAGACTTGAAGTACGGCATACAGTTCAACCAACTGAGTTGACTGATAAGATGTTTTAAATACATGAGAACGGTTATTTGCCACGAAGGCGGCCATCCCATTGGAAGATCCATCTGTAAACACCGTGACAGCCTTTGGAATGGGGTTACTTTTTGTAATTTTTGGGAAAATGAAGGAATAGGACTGGGCAAACTGTAGTACCGGGTCATCAGGGAGGTGATTGTCAAGAATCCCCATAAAGCCTGACATGGCTATTCCCCAGTCGTCAGATGTTTGAAGAAGGAACTGGGTCTGTTCTTGAGTATATGGCACTATTATTATATCGGGATCCTTTCCAAAATACTGGCGGGAAAGGGAGCGAGCCTTAATGATTAATGAAGTGGTTTGGGAAGAGTATACAGAAATTACCTTAGACGAGGAGGTGGGGAGATGGACCCAGAAAAGAGGTTGACCCTTTTTACCAGGTGTGAGGGCCTTTTGCCAAAACACTCCAGTGGGCGTGTGTGGCGTGGCTAAGACAATAAAAGTTAAAGGGAGGGTATACGAAATTTGAGAGACAAATTGTTGGCTGATGGCTTGTGTTACTTGGTTTAACGCCTCTCTCGCAGCCGGGGTGAGTTCACGGGGGGAAGAGGGATCTGAGTTTCCTCGAAGGATGTCGTAAAGGGGCAAGAGAGTGTTGTTAGGGACCTTTATATAGGGCCTGAGCCACTGAATATCTCCTAAAAGTTTTTGAAAGTCGTTAAGGGTATGGAGGCAGTCTAAGCGAAACTGGATGCGAGGCACGAAAACCTCGTTTTGTTGTAATTTTAAGCCTAAATAGGTAAAGGGGTCTTGTAACTGAACCTTATCAGGGGCAATTTGTAAACCAAGGGCGAGAAGGGTTTTAGTAAGGTCCGTGAAGCAACGAAGTAGGTTTGATTTATTTTGGGCTGCCAATAGAATATCATCCATATAATGTAAAATATAAAGATGTGGCCAGCGTAAACGAATTGGGTCTACTGCTTGTGCCACAAATTTTTGACAAAGGGTGGGGCTATTGGCCATTCCTTGGGGTAAGACCTTCCATTGAAATCTTTGCATTGGTCCCTGGAAGTTAACACGGGGAAGGCTAAAGGCGAAGAAAGGACGGTCATCAGGGTGTAAAGGAATAGTAAAAAAGCAATCCTTAAGATCTATAATTATTTTAAAATAACCATTTGGAATGGCTACAGGGGTGGGGATGCCAGGTTGGAGGGCACCCATGGGTGCCATGACCTTATTAACGGCACGCAAGTCCTGTAAAAGGCGCCATTTGCCAGATTTTTTCTTTATGACAAAAATGGGTGTATTCCAGGGAGAATTAGAAGGCTCTAAGTGTCCAGCCTCGAGCTGCTCCTGTACAAGCGCTGTAGCGGCATTTAGTTTTTCTTGAGTAAGCGGCCACTGGTCCACCCAAACAGGAGTTTGAGTATTCCATGTGATTTTATCTGCATGGGGTACAGGAAGGCCAGTGGCCGTTGCTAAAAATCCGAATATCCGAGCCCGTGTTTATCTGTTTTAGAGGGAGTTGTAATGGGTTGAGTTATGCCCTGTCTTGTTTTTCCAAGTCCCGTGCCAGGCACATAATCCATGCGCAGCATTTGTTGTGTGACCACGTTACTAGGGCTGCACAGGATAACTTCCATTTGGGAGAGAATGTCACGTCCCCACAGATTAACAGGAAGGCCTGGTAATACAAAAGGAGTTACAGTGCCCTGATTGCCTTCACTATCCTTCCAGTGTAATACCTTTGAGCTGACTTGGGGGTTATTAGATTGGCCTATACCTTGTAAGTCAGTAAAAGATGCGGTCAGCGGCCAGTGGGTGGGCCAATGATCTTGAGATATGACCGTGGCATCCGCCCCCGTATCTAGAATGCCCTTAAAATCCTTTCCTTCAATAGTAAGGGTTAGTGTAGGTCTATTTTTTGTGATTGGCTGGACCCAATAGGCATCCGAGGAGCCCAAAGGGGTAATGCCTCGGGGCCTGGAGGAAATTGAGGATGTATTTTTAGTAATTAAAGGCATAAGAATTAGTTGTGCTAGGCGGGTGCCCTGTGGAACGGCAGCCACTCCGTTAATAGCGGCTGCTAGAATCTTTATTTGTCCGGTAAAATCACCGTCAATAATGCCAGGAAAAACTTGAATGCCCTTAAGGGTGGCTGATGCTCTACCAAGAATAAGAGCACAGGTACCCGAAGGCAGAGGGCCCCACACCCCTGTAGGGATAATTTGTGGGCCCTGGGTGGAATCTAATATTGTATCGGAGGCGGCACAGAGGTCCAGTCCTGCGCTACCTGGGGTTGCTCGTTGGAGGGAAGTAATTGTTGAGGCATTTGAGGAACTTGTTGTTGGGCTTGGGCCTGAGGAGGGACAAACCGTATCGCCCCAGGGTTTGTCCTTGGATAATTTGGGGCCAGGGGCTGGCCCCTCTGGGAGTTTCCCGGCAGCCTAGGAGGGAGGGGCTGGCCTGAAGAATTAGTCTTTGACCTACATTCATTTGCCCAGTGATAACCCCTATGGCATCGAGGGCACAGGGTGGAAGGAAGTGGCCTACCTGGAGGGGATGGGGTTATATTTTGTGCCATAGGCCTGGTTGATGAGGCAGTGGGACAATCACGGGCAAAATGTCCAGGCTGTTTACAAGCATAGCAAGTGGAGGTTTTTGCGGAGGGGTTGTGAGCCGATTTAAATGCAGCTCCGATAGCCAGACCCATAGCGTGGGCTGATCCCACGCCAGCGCAGAGCCTCACGAATTCTGAAAGGTCATTTTTATGTTTATGAGGCCGAAGAACGTCCTTACAAACTGGATTGGCGTTTTCAAAGGCAAGGTGTGTAACGAACGCGCTTCCACTCTCTCCCGGGCCGACGAGTCTCTCAGCTGCCATATTAAGGCGCGAAACGAAATCACTATAAGGCTCGTCGGGCCCTTGTTGAACTTTAGCTAAAGAGGCGGTGACCGCTCCTCTCTGAGGGAGTTTTCTCCATGCCCCCATGCCGGCAGTGCTAATTTGTGTTAGTAACCCAGTAGGGAATTGGGCTTGTAAATTATTGGAGTTATACGGGGGATCTCCCAAAAGTTTTTTGAGGGTCCAATGTTTTGATGAGACTTTAGTAAGGTTTTGTTGAGCTAACTCTTTACAAATTTGAACATAATCAGCCCTCCACAGGACGTAATCACCCCCGCTGAGAGTGGCTCGGGCAAGAAAATCCCAATCATTAGGCGTGAACCAGCGGGTTTTTTGGTTTTCTAATAAGGCCTGAGTGTACGGGGCGGTGGGGCCGTATTGGGTGCAAGCTGTTTTAAGTTTTTCAATAAATTTGAGACTAAGCCTTTTGTAAGATGACGGTTGTCCATCTCCCGGTCCCTGATGGGGGGCCTGATCCTCTCCCTCTGACCCCGGATCCTCACTGTCTTCCTCATGTTGGTGGGGTGAATTATCCTCATCCTCATCTTCCCCATCAGTGGTAGGGTCGGACTGGCCTTGGGCTTGTCTCCTGGTTACAGGGAAAGCCAGAAGGGGTTGGGTTTTGGGCTTGGTGTTATTTTGCTTAGATCGTGGAAGGGGTCGTTCCAAGGCGAGATGGCGGAGCTCATCATCGAGGGTTCTTAGTTCTTTAAGGAGCTGAATGTGCTCCCGCCTGGCTTGAAGTGACTGCCGCAGAGCCGACAAGTCAGGTATAGGTGGGTTAAGATCGTGGAAGGAGGGGGCGCAAACGGTAAGGGGTAGGTGAGGATTATATGGCGGGGGTTTAGGGGGATCTGGGGCACTATGGGCAGTCTCCTCTCTCTCTTCAAAGGCTGACCGGTCTCGAATAACAGGATATAATTGGCCCGTCTTGTTGGAGAGGGAAGGGGTGGGCTCCTCGATCACATCTGGGGGGTCATCTGGGGTGCCATTATCAGAAACAGGGGGCATATCTAGAATGACAGAAGGGCATCTAGAGGGGGGTTGGGAGCATCGCCGTAGCGTCTCCTCGCCTTCCCTCACCAGGGCGTCGACAGCTTTATCTGTATGCCGGGTTTTTATAATATCATTAATTAGATTCCAATATGAAAAGATGGTAATAGGCACCTTGGCAGGGCCAAAAGTCTCATGGAAATCTTTTAGACAACTTCCAACTCTATTCCACTTAACCTCGTCGATTGTGCCTTCCTTGGGAAACCAGGGACACAGTCTTTCTATATGATCAAAAAACACTTTTAAATCTTTCTTTTTAACCCGAACTCCTCGTGTCTTGAGAGTATCTTTGAGGCTTTTAATGAACATTTCCCGTGACGATAATGCCTGCCCCATGGCTGTCACTTACCTTGCGCCGTCTTCGCTCCTCAGCGTCGACCGATGCTGATGATCTCGGGTGGGCAGTTCCGAGCTGGTCGCACAATCACTTGGATCCAAGTTTTCCTCCTGGAAGGCGGCGTTTCTCCAATCTTACAGGCACTTCGAGCCCCAAGGGCCACACTCGAGCCCCACGTTGGGCGCCAGATGTCCCGACCCGCGGGACAGCAACTGGGGTCGAGTACCTAGAAGGAGAAATGAGAGGGGCAGGAGACACAAGGATGGCAGCAAGACAAGTGCTGATCAAGCTGCAACTTTATTTTTTGAACTGCTCACTATATATCATTGAGGCATGGGAAAGAGGAAGGGCTTGTCTTCGCTACTGCAGTGCTGACGCAATCAAGAAAAACCCGCGGGGCCCTATTACGGGAAGGGGCCCTGTTACGGGAAGCTACAAGATTAGGGAAGGGGGGTAGGGCGGTTACAGGCGCATGGCTTCTACAAGATTAGGGAGGGGGGCAGGGCGGTTACAGGCGCATGGCTTATAGTACATTTTATCTGACACGCCAGGTTTTTCTATTACCAAGAGGTAAGGCCACCTACTGCATGGTCCCTGACATTACAAAGTCACTCAGGATGAATTAAAAGAAGTGTTTGAAGATGTTCTGGAGATCAGATTAGTCAACTAGGATGGGAATAGTAAAGATATTGCTTATATTGAATTTAAAACAGAACCTGATACAGAGAAAACCTTTGAAGAAAAGCAGGGAACAGAGATCTGATGGACGATTTGTTTCCCTTTACTACACTGGAGAGAATGGTCAAATTAAGACCATAGAGGGCGAAAGAACAGCACTTGGAGTGGGGAATCAAAAACACTGGTTTTAAGCAATCTTTCCTACAGTGCAACGGAAGAAAATCTTCAGGAATCTTCGAGATTGCAACTTTTATCAAAGTACCACAGAACCAAAATGGTAAATCTAAATGATATGCATTTATAGAATTTGCTTCATTTGAAGACGCTAAAGAAGCTTTAAATTCCCGTAATAAAAAGGAAACTGAGGGCAGGGCAATCAGGCTGGAGTTACAAGCACCCAGAGGATCACCCACCGCAAGAAGCCACCCATCCAAGACTTTGTCAAGAGTCTGAGGGGACCACCGAGGAGACGTTAAAGGAATCATTTGATGGCTCTCTCCCAGCCAGGATAGTGACTTGCAGGGAAACAGGATCCTCCAAAGGATTTGGCTTTGTAGACTTCAACAGTGAGCAGGGCACCACAGCCACCAACGAGGCCACGGAGGACGAGGACGGGGAGATTGATGGCAACAAAGTCACCTCAGAATGGGCCAAGCCTAAGGGTCAAGGCTTCGGGGGCGTGGCGGAGGCAGAGGCGGTTTTGGAGGCCGAGGCAGTGGCAGAGGAGGCCACAGCGGATTTGGTGGCCGAGGCTGGGGAGGCTTCGGAGGGCGAGGAGGGTTCCGAGGTGGCAGAGGAGTAGGCAGAGACCACAAGCCACAAGGAAAGAAGAGGAAGTTTGAAGTTTCTTCTGTCCCTGTCATTCCCTCTTCCATTGAAAGAAAGGACTCTGGGGATTTGACTCTTACCTGCTCAATGACAGAGCCTTCTGAGGACATTCCAAGCCAGTGTGCAGTCCTGTGGTCTGCTTGGAAGTCGTGTATAGATAACATTTCAAGGGCGATACACTGTTGCTTTTGACTGGATATTCATATAAACTTATTAGAGATGAGTGAATAGAGCTAACCCCATCTGTAAGTTTTGAATTTATATCGTTTTATCCCATGTACAGAACTTTTTTCCCACAAAAAAAATTCTTAAGCATAAAAGGAAAAATAAAGAAGAAATGGGGAGAATGCCATGGGCAAAGTGAATAAGGCACACCAGATTACTTCCAGCAGTGACAATCAGTGCTTTATGCATAAGCTGTAGTGTATCAAAAGAAATATGGAGTGAGAGAAAAATATAGATGGAAACAAGATTGTTTACCTTGGGAGGATAAAAACCAGTATTAACTGTTAGAGGATTTCAATTATTTTTTATAAGCGCTTTATTGAGATATAATTCACATGCTATACAACTCACCCATTTAAAATGTGCGCTTCAATAATTCTTTTTTAAAAAGATTTATCCAGGCTGGTGCTGTGGCTCACTTGGCTAATCCTCTGCCTGCGGCGCCAGCACCCCGGGTTCTAGTCCTGGTTGGGGTACCAGGTACTAGTCCCGGTTGCTCCTTTTCCAGTCCAGCTCTCTGCTGTGGCCTGGGAGGGCAGCGGAGGATGGCCTAAGTGCTTGGGTCCCTGCACCCGTATGGGAGACCGGGAGGAAGCACCTGGCTCCTGGATTCGGATTTGTGCAGCGCCAACCATAATGACCATTAGGGGAGTGAACCAACGGAAGGAAGACCTTTCCCTCTGTCTCTCTGTCACTGTCTATAACTCTACCTGTCAAATTAAAAAAAAAAAGATTTATCCATTTATATTTGAAAGTCAGAGTTAGAGAGAGAGAGAGAGAGAGAGATCTTTCATCTTCTTGTTCACTCCCCAAATGGCCACAATGGCTGGAGCTAGGCTGGTCTGAAGCCCGGAGCTAGGAGCTTATTCCAGGTCTCCTACATGGGTGCAGGGGCCCAAGGACTTGGGCTATCCTCTGCTGCTTTCCCAGGCACATTAGCAGGGAGCTGGATCAGAAGTGGAGCAGCCAGGACTCAAACTACTGACCATATGGGATGCTGACGCAGCAGGCGATGGCTTTACCTGCTATGCCACAGCACTGTCCCTTCCAATGATTCTTAGTGTACTCACAGATAAGTGCATGCATCACCACAGCCACTTGTCAAGAATTTTCATCACCTCAGAAAGGAACTTGTGTCCTTTCAGCACCTTCTTCCTATCCCTCCATCACTCTTAGCCCTGAAAATCAATCTTACTTTTAGTATCTGTAGATTTGAATATCATAGATGTTTCACATAAAAGGAATCATAGAATATGTGCTCTTTATGACTGATTTTCTTCACTTTGCATATAGTTTTCAAGGTTCATCTATGTTGTAGCTTGCATGAATACTTTCCTTTCTATGGCCAAATGAAAGTTCATTATATTAATATACTCCATGTGATCTATCTATTTGATGGACTTGTGAATCATTTCCACCTTTTTACTATTATGAATGATGCTGTTATAAACTTTGATACACAGACTTTTGTGTTGACATTTGTTTTCATTTCTTTTTGGTGTGTACCTAAGGATAGATGAATCATACGGTAAATGTACCACTTGAGGCATTGACATACTGTTTTCTAAAGTGGCTGTAACATTTTACACTCCTGCAAGGAGTACATGAATTATGTCCCCACATCCCTGCCAACACTTTATATTATCTGACTTTTATTATAGACATTCTAATGAATGTAGAGTGTTATATTCAGTGGTTTCAATTTGCAAATTATATGATGACCACTGGCATTGGACATCTTTTTAGGTGATTATTTGCCATATGTATATAAGAGTATTTTTTAAAGGCACGTGGTAAATGGAATTAAGTTTATTTTGTTGCAAAAGAAATACTGAAACCATGCATAACTGTGTGGAGGGAGTTCCAGTTTTATGTACAACATATAAATATTTTGTTCACTTGAAATAATTAAAGGTCAGCTAAAATTCTTTTTTTCCTTTATCCTTTTTCACGTGACTCTGAAGGACAATTCAGTCACATGGAAATTGCACAACAGTATGAAAAGCTAGAAGTCTAAGAGAGCCCTCTTTTCCAGCCAGGAAAGAGTCAATAAAAGGGGCTTGGAGAGCTCAAGAGTGTGGGAGAAACCCAAGAGAGAATAAACTTATAGAAGGGTGTTTCTTAATCCTGTGCAAGAAGCAGCATAAATTTCAAGCTGACTCCTAAGCTGTTAATAAGCAGAATATATCCAAAGGACAGCAAGTGTTTCAGGAAGTATATTATATAAATCACTCTTTAACAGACTAGTCTCTGAGTAAAACATGTAGCAGCCAGATCCAAACAGCACAAACGAGCTATGAAAACTTAACTGACATTAAAACCATCACACACAGAAGATGAGACAAGACTTACATTGTGAAATTAACTGAGTTGATTTCCAACAAGACAAACACAAAAGCAGCATTCCACAAGGAATATTTGCAGGTTTCACTCTCACAGAATACTATTAAAATTATCCAAGATATTTCCAAACTTACTCAGCATACAAAGAAATAGGAAAATCCAATTAAACATGAGGGAAAAGACTTTTCATCAACATAGGCCAACCTTGAGATGACATAGATGTTCCAGTCATCAGGCACAGACTTAGAACTGTTCATTATAACCATGTTCAATGTTCCATGAACTGATGGTGGACACCCTTGAAATGAAAGGCAAGATAGATATTCTTAGTAGAGAAATTGAAACTGTAAGAAAAGAACTAAATGGAAATTTTAGGATGGAAAAATTCAATATCTAAAATTTAAAGTCATTGAATTGGCTCAAAAGTAGACTGGAGGTTAAAATTACCAAGTTAGTGGATCTAAAGAAAGAACAATAGAAATGATACAATCTGAAGAGTTGAAAAAAATGTTTAAAAATAATAAATTGAACTCAATGATCCACAGAACAGCAAATAGTTGTGAATATGTTTTGTTAACATTTTCATGCAGAACACATGGCTTTGGGAATAGATTATTGCAAATTAAATAAAATTGAACTGGACTTCTAAATTTTACTTATTTGTTCCGTATAAAATTCCAAATGATTGCCTTGTAGTACTGCCCTTTAGAAATGTTTAACTCTAAACACCTTTCTTTCTGTCATTTCATTCATTTAGTCATTGATTCAAGAATACTTTAAGTGCATTCTACAGACTGCCATAATCAATATAATCTTATATACACATATAGATGCAGTATTAAAATCATGGTATGAAGTCATCGTTCATTAAATGAAGAATTTCTTTCTGTTAATTTCATAACAAAAAGGAAGCATTGGGGAAATAGAGAGATCCCCATCACCAATGTTGTTCAACTTAGGTTGACTTTGGCAATGAGAATGTAGAAAATATCTAAATCTCAGATGAACAGCTGAATTATATAAGTTTCAATAGTTTTTATAATTTTGATATCATTCATGCAAATATATGAGATCAAAGATTTGTTCAAATAATTTGTTAGTGAGGGGATTGGTAAAAAATGAGACACTTGAAAGATAATTTGAGCTAGTGGGTATAATCTAATAAGTAAATTTATAAAATTATTAGATTAAAAATCCATTAATGTCTTAAAGGATTATAAACTGAAAACTTTGTGTTTTTTTTCTGCCAATTATCTCAATTTCTACCAAATGAAAAATGTATAATTGAACATGTATCATCACCATATTTGAGGATATTATTAATAATCAAAGTTCATTCTCTTAAATAATCTTTAGATGGACCTGTGACCCCTATGATGTTTTTTTTTTTTATTCTTTCTGTCATTTATTTAGGAAAAAGCTTTACAAATCAGGATAAAGTGGCATAAGTTAGCCCAGAAGACAATCATTTCCAACCACTCATTCCTGACCTAATCGTAGCTGCAAGGAAAAAGACCTCTAAAAAGAATTATACTCCAATGCCATGCATGGGAGAGAAAGAGGTTCTAGCCCTCTGTTCCTTCGCACAGAATGATGTACCCTGGCTACTCCTGCTACTTTGTATTACAAAACCCTCCAGCATGTGGGTGAATGCCATTACAAAGTCCAGCACAGAAACCTGGCCTTGCTACCAGCTTGGATGGTGGCTGCTGTCTGCACATGCATCTCTAGGTATGCATAAAAGCCCCACTGCTTAAAACAGGCACTTCAGGACAATCCCTGTGTACTAGTCTACGTTTGTGAACTAGCACGGTATTTATACTTCGTTAAAAACACAAAAAGCACACATTTCACTAAGGAAACTGAACCTGGGTTAGGAAGCTTTTATGTAGCCAAATGCTGCCTTTCAGAAGCCACTGAGACAGATGGCAACAGCCGCAGCGGCCTGGCCCGGCTGCCTGTGCACGGCTCGCGACACACAGTGGCCTTATTAGAGGAGGCGGACGGTTTTCCCAGTCACTGTCAAGAAGTCACCGTCAGCCAGGGCTCGCAGGGCTTCTTCAAACATATCTTTGGTAATCGCTATGTCAGACTGTCCCCGAATATCTTCAAAAAGGTGCTGGTATTTTAGAGCTGGTGTTTTGCCCTTAGATAAAAATTTTTTTTTTTTTCAATGCTTCTGCTAATTCTTCTTTCCGTTTACGAGAGGTAGCACTCATTCCCGTGGTGAGAATGGATATGTCCACGATGCCAGTCCGGGGGTCGGTGGCGGACTGCTTTAGAGCCTCACGGTGGAGGTGCTTGGCCTCTTCCACATCAATCGCTTCCACTCTGAAAACCGAACTTCAGCATGGGCTTCTGCTAGGCGAATTAACGATTCCAGCTGCCGAGGGTACGCAGACACCATTCCTCGGCTACTGCCAATCTTCCTCATGTCTACATAAGCCTCAGTGAGAGCCTGGCTGGCCTCCTCGCTGAGCCGGGGCATGACGGTGCTATCTGCATAAGCGATGTAGTCCTTCAGCACTGCCATGTCTAGGAACTCCTCCTCCGCCTGCTCCTCACTCTGGTAGTAGAGCGAGACTAAGTGGTGAGCCAGACGCCTGTCGTAGGCCTCATCCTGAGGGTCTAGCATGAGGAAGATCAGATCGAACCTTGACAACAACGTGTGAGGCAACTGGATGTTTTCAATGGTGGTTATCTTGGGGTTCCATTGAAACTCGATGGGATTTGCTGCTGCCAGGATGGAGGTGTGCGCGTTGAGCTGACAGAGGATCCCAGCCTTTGCAATGGACAGTGTCTGCTGCTCCATGACTTCGTGTAACACAGGTCTTGTACTTTCATTCATCTTGTCGAACTCATCAATACAGTAGATGCCGTTGTCTTTAGATGGACCTGTGACCCCTATGATGTTAAAAGGACATTACCTCACATACATGCACAAACACACGTCAGATAAAATGTATATCAAGTGTCTTGAAAAGACTTGAAGCACATAACTGTTTCAGTAGGAATATAAAGTGTTTATTTTATATGAAAATGTGATATTTAGAAAGGTAGAACCAAAATGTGGTAGACAGAATTTGTACAGATCCTCTATAATCCCAACCCCTTGAGCAGTGTGCAGGACTTGTGAATATAATGAGCTTTTCCCCCCTTAATTAGCTTACCTTGTATCACAAATGTGAAGATTTGCAGATGTAATCAAGACTTCTAATCAAACTGTTTTTGAGTTAATCAAAAGTGTAGTCGTCATAGCTGAGTTTGACTTAATCAGGTGAGACCTTTAAAAGAGGATCCAGTCCTTCCCTGAAGAGAGAAATTCAAAGCAAGATAGATTCAGAATGAGAGAGATCTTTCTGCTGTCCTTAAAGAAGGTAATAGCTAAGCTGTGAACTGATTATGGAGGTGACCAACGCAATTTCTAGAAGCTGACAGTGCTTCCCTGTGGAGGAGTCAGGAAGAAAATGAGGGCTCTGTCCTACAATCACATGGAACTAAATTGTGCCACCATCCTGCAAAAGTTTGCAAATGGATTTCTCTCTAGTCAATTTTCCAGAAGATGCTGCCTTCCAGACAACACCTTGATTTCAATGTTGTGAAACTCTGAGAAGCAATCCCAGTCATGATATCTGGACTTCTGACCGACATAAACTGTGAGATAATATATGTCTATTGTGTTAATCTAGGAAATTGGTGGTAATTTGTTGCACAGCAATATAAGAAATTGTATACAAGACATTTTCGGGACTGTGATTAGCCAATAAAGCTAAGTAATTTATTTGCTCTACCAGGCTTGTATAATCTCAACACATAGCAAAATACATACATTCCAACAAATATTTCCTCAGCATATTCAAATACCTGCTAAAATTATGAATCATTCACATCATTTTACTCTATCATCTTGATGTTTTCATTGAATAATACTTGCTGTTTAATCCTGAGTTTAAATGTTTAACTAGTTTTATACTCACTAATAGAAGAATGAAAAAAACAATTTGTGCTTAAGTTATTAAGGTATTCAAATAACTGAAGAAAAATAAGATTTATCTGCAAGTTGAGTTCTGCGGAATACAGACTCTGAGATGGAATTTAACCATGCAGGAGTTTTGTACGAAGTGCCTTTAGACTCAGCAACTATGGAAAGAAAGGAAGGGAAGGAAGGGAAAGAAGGGAAGCAGGATTGGGCAGAAGGAGAGATTGCACTACAATGCAATCCCAAAGACAACTTGAACCAACCCCCATGAGTATTTCTGTTGCTAGAATATACCCTGAGAATTGTGATATTCCTGATATGGTCAGCAATTTATACACCGAATTGGCCAGATGTTTGATGTGTACCAGTTTGGAAAGGGTTGAGGCAATCTTAGAGGTGGTGACTTTCTGTAGTTAAAGCAATTCTGGAATGGACTGACACAGTAAATCCATCACTGAAGAGAGACATGGGTGTAAATCACAATGTTTCCAGTTGCTGTGCTGTTTGGACATAAAATACTACTAGTTTCATGTCAGTAAGTATTTCTAAATGTATTTATTTACCCTCAAAATATAAACAAAAATTTATGTGATATTAGGTTTAGAACTATACTGTACAATTAAAATTCTTATAGGTTGTTATTGATTTCTGAAGGACCAGAGATTATTCCTCAAAAAAATTAATAGCTCTATTAGGAATCCAGTTTATCAACAGACTATGAGATTGTCACATTGGAGATCAATGCTTTACCATTTTTAGGGTCTGCCTTTTAAGTGGCCAAGGTCTAGCAACTAGGACAAAACAATGTAATAATGGGACTGATTATCTTAGCTCCAACTATAGGAGCCAGAAGGAAAAAAAAAATGCATGAATTCAGAGATTGTAGTTTTCAATGCCTTTTGACATGTGTATATCTATCAAATGCCAAAATGATCTTTCCTTTTAATACAAAATATGATAGCTGTTTCTACTCATTATCAGTCAAAATAATCAACAAGAAAGGCTATTGATAAATTGGATTCATTTTCAGAGAACTCAGTTGTACAATACGCTTTTGATGCAAGGTAACTTGGTGAATAGTTGCCAGGTGGTAATTAATCCACAGAATTTCAGGTCAATGTTTATACTTTAAAGAGCAGAATTAAAAAATTGCCTGGTAGGTTTCCAACTGTGATTCTTCTTCTGTCAAAGTGTATTAGAAGTGGCTTTATTGTTGCTATTACTTTTGGTAATATCCTCAGAATGTTTTAACTACTGGATTATTTTTATAATTCTCATTTTAAAAAATAAACTAGCTGAAAATGAAGTATTGATCTGAATTTAAGTGCATGGTGCATCCCTGTTATTATGGCTCAGAATAATAACTTTGAATCCCTATTATCATTTTATAACTTTGTGCCACATAATCATTTTAACAATCATTGATTTTATTCTTTACACATCAATTTGCATTTAAAAATTTTAAACAACTATCAAACAAAAGTAAAAAAGCACTAAAAAACAAATAATCAAGCTTAAGCTCATTCACTGGCTTTCTGTTATCCAAAGAGGCACTAAAATCTAATCTCCTTACCTTACTTAGTTTTATTTAACCCAATTTATGACCCTCTGAAAGGAACTATAAATATAGGGCTGGCATTTCAGTCCCTTGCTGCATTCTGTTTGCTGCCTGTGGCTGCAATGTTGCTGCTATGCAAAAGTTAACTCATCTGGGGTCCCCAGCACACCCTGATCCCCTCCTATCCTCTCTTTTCGTTTTCTGTCTGCTCATTACTCAAATTTGATTCAGTGTTTTGTGAAAGATTTTGTAGTTTTTACCACACAGAAACACATTTTGCTCCAGCAGGAATCTCATAAACTTTTTCAGAAATATTTTCCTTTTTTTTTTTTTTCAATCAGTGCTATAGTGAATGCATAGTGAAATCTGACTTTATGGTTTTCCTGTAATGCCTTCCCCTCCTAGGTGCTGATATTTGCTTTCTTAACAGGGTGAGGTATACCCTTTTGATGTTTATCACTATTCTAGAGAGGAACTGTAGTTACAAATTTAACTGTGATATGCAGAGGAATATTGCTTTGTTATCATCAAAGTTCCCATTACAAGAAATTGTTTCATTTTTTAATGGTGCTATGCTCTGCCACCCTCCCCAAACCCTATTCTTGTAACTTCGAATGTCCTATGTGCACTCACCTGCTTCTATTTTGCTTCAGACATAGAAAATAGCTTTGGTTTGAACATCGTAAACTTCATATTTCTTATTAGCTCTTTTACCTAAAAATGCAGAAGGTAATATACTGTATATGACAAAAGAGCATTGAGCACTAAGTCAGGTATCCTGCATTTTATTATTTCTGAGATTTTCAAAAGTTCTAACTGATCAGGTTTTATTTCCTCATCTATAATGCAGCAGGGCTACTACCAATTGAGATTGAAATGAAAAGAATCTACTATGTTTTGTAAACTATAAGTCATTCCATAAGCATAATATTTTATTATTGCAACCAGTCCAAATCCTCATGATTTTTCAGTTTTTAAAGTAAAATCTGGTCTCATAGTATTTATCCAGCATTTCTTACCACTTCATGTCCCTCTTTTTCATCTTATTTTTCTCCGTTTTCCCCTATGACAAGCGAATATTATCAATGTAAGAAACAGATCCCATATATAGATAAGAAATTATCACTTCAGATTATTAGATGCAATAGGTAGTGAAACATCAAACCGGGGAACCTTGGGAACAAAGAGACACAAAGCAAATTGCTGGAAGGAGCTCAGCTAAAGCTGTCTCCTTATTTTTAGCCAGATGAATTGGAAAATATTGGTACTATCAATAATGTTTGGAAACAGAGAAACAACAATGATTTGGGTTTTGTTCATCTAGAGTTTGATCACATAATGTCTGTGAAGACATTCAGGAAAATATATATGACAAAGTTGGGCTCAAATAACAAATGGTTATTAGCTTTATATTGGCAGATATACGCCTTGATGTTATAACTTGTACCTTTATTGTATATCCTGGGTGAAATAGGTTTAAAATCCAGACAACATTTTCAAATGTCCTTCCTGAATTCTTACTTGCAAGCCTAAGCTGCTGCAGCCTCATTATCATTTATGATTTTAATATCATCTAAAGCAGGTAACATTTTAACCAACTGTATCATATCCCAAAATAGTTCCCCATGATTTTTACCTAACTTGTACTCAGTTGTATTATATTAATTGGCTTCTCATTATTACAGTGCTATATCTGACAAGCCTAACTTTATAAAGAAAAAAGATTTATCTAGCTCACGGTTTTGAAAGTTCAAACCCAAGATCAGCAAGCCCCATTGGTTGAGTCTCTGATAAGAGTAGCAGTGGTAGAAAATAGAGTGTAGGTAGAGGAAAGATCACATGGTGAGCCAAGAAGCAGGGAGAACAGTTGCATTCAATTTGTTTTTATAACATCCCTCTCACAAGAAGTGTCTGCCAAGGGCATGCCTCCAACGATCCAGGGACCTACTCCTAGGCCCACCTGTTAAACACCATAATTCTATTAACTGTCCACCTTCTTAGTACCATTAATTTATGATTTTGAGGTTTAGAGTCCTGCATGCATTTGGGAGGCAAATCATGATTAAACCTTAGTATGCACAATTTAGAACTGGTCACATTCAGCACTTTATATTCTTGTGTTAAGTTTGGAATCAGGATTGTTTCCTTGGCAATTGTTAACAGACTCAAATCAGATTGAATTAAGCCACAAAATGGATATTTAGTTCACATTATTCTGTACTTCTGAAGCAGCTTCTGCCCTGGTTGGATTCAGAATTCAAAAGTCATTGGGACTGAATTTCTTTCCATTCCTTGCTATGTGTTGGCTCCATTTCAAGATTACATGTTGTTGCCCCATAGCCTTAACATCTTCCTTCATGGGATGTCTAACTACGCAAGTGTCATCCTCTTGGATTCAAGTAGATGAGTAAAGTGTTCAAAGAATTTAAATGTTGGGTATGATATATTAAAGTCAATGTTGTCACAACAAGAAATGAGAACAAGACTTGGAAATAAGTTTAGTATACTCACAGGTCACAGAGAAGGAGTCATCACATGCCACTCAGGGCCACAGGGAAAGCATCAGATTTCAGTCAGGTGACAAAAGACAGGAGGGAAAGTTGAAATCCAAGCCTTTATTTGGGTTTCCATGGGAAAAGCAAATCAAGACAAAGTAACTAGGTTAGAACTGGCTACTATGAATAATTCTGGTTGGATTTGGTTATAGGGATAGCCTTTAATTGTCTTATATCTGATCCTAAGGTGATTTAAAGCAGAGGAAATATTGGCTTGGTGTGTGAGAGTTAGATAAAGAGGGTTTGGACTAAAGACTGGGATTCTTTATTTGTGTATGAAAAATGTGCTCTAGTCACAAACCCTTTATTATAACTTAGAAAGTCTAACCAGTTTGTGTCTTCCTGGTCAGTGCTATGGTTTTAATGTCCCCTCCTACTGTGGTTTGGATATGGTTCAAGTATTCTCCAAGGCTTCATCTATTGAAATTTGATCTGATTTGTGAGGTGTTAGGAGGGGGGAAAATTAATCCAACTGTGGTATTTACAGGTGGAGTCTTTGGAAATTGATTAGAATTAGTTAAGGTCATTATAGTGGAGGCCCAAGGTTGAATCCTTGTGGCTACATAACACAGAGAGGGATTGGAAGAGTCACATATTGACAGACACCTGAGTCCCCTATCTCTTGCCACATGATGCTTTGTGTCACTTTGGAATTCCGTTAGCAAGAAGACCATGACCAGATGAGGCCCCTACATCCTGCATTTGAGAACTATGAGCCTCAGGAATTTCATTATATCAATACCATATCAGAATAAGATTCCCTCAGAGCTTATGTTGAAATTTAATTGCCATATACTAGTATTAAGAGGTGGGTTCTTCAAAAGGTGATTATGTTATGAGGGTTCTGTCCTCATGTGTGGATTAATGCTGTTACAGTGGCAGTAGTTTAGCTATTGTGGAAGTATGTGCCTGACAACAAGCTTGATTTTGGTCTAATTTCCTTTCTGTCTCATATGTTCTCATTTGCTCTTCCACCATGTTACAAAGCAAAACAAAGACTCTCACTCGCCTTTCTTTTGGACTTCCAAGTCTCCAGAACCAAGAGGCAAATAAACTATTATTTATAATTTACCCTGTGATATTCTGTTTTACTACCACAACACAAGTTATACAGAAAGCTTTTTTAAAAATTTTTTAACTTTTATTTAATGAATATAAATATCCAATGCACAGCTATGGATTACAATGGCTTCCCCCTCCCATAACTTCCCTCCCACCCACAACCCTCCCCTCTCCCACTCCCTCTTCCCTTCCATTCACATCAAGATTCATTTTAAATTCTCTTTATATACAGAAGATCAATTTAGTATATATTAAGTAAAGATTTCAACAGTTTGCACCCACATAGAAACACAAAGTGAAACATACTGTTTGAGTACTAGTTATAGCATTAAATCAAAATGTACAGCACATTAAGGACAGAGATCCCACATGAGGAGCAAGTGCACAGTGGCTCCTGTTGTTGACCCAACAAATTGACACTCTAGTTTATGGCACCAGTAACCATCCTAGGCTGTCGTCATGAGTTGCCAAGGCTATGAAAGCCTTCCAAGTTCGCCGACTCTGATCATATTTAGACAGAGTCATAAAGCACAGGGTGAGGATAGTAACCAATGATCCTAAGAGTGGCATTTACCAGGTCTGAACAATTATACAGCATTAAGTGGGGAAGAGGACCATCAGTACACACAGGTTTGGAGTAGAGCCATTGGAGGTAGAGGTTATGATTACAAAGGAATGAGGCCCAAGTGTCCTGGACAGGGTCTAGAACAAAGGACAGAGTCATTATTAGAGGAGCTAAGAAAGGTGCTGTCTAAGCTACAATTAAGTTTTCTGATTTACAGGCAAATAGAACCTGACAGAAGGGGCTTGATAATAATCTGGTGGGCTTTAGGCCTTGTAAGTTAAGAGGCCCAGACCTATCTACCTCTTCACATGGGGTACATCCTAAGGGAGGTGTGAACCTCCTAGGGGAAGGCACTCTGTAGTCTTTCATTACTTAGCTGGCCTGGGAGGAGAGCTGGCCAGGTAAAGGCAGGTGGCATCTCTAACAAGAAATTTACAGTTCTGCCTGCAATGTTGCTGACCCTACTTGACCATCCCCTCAGCTGCAGTGGTCACTTTGGAAGTTGGGCTGAGTGAAGGGCTTTTCAGCTTAGAGCCAATAAGATCTGTGGCTCTGACCTGGGCATCCTTCGACTCCAGGGCAGGTCCATTTCCAGTGATCCAACTCTTGGCAGAGCTGCCAGGGCTCTTCACAAGTTGACTTCTGCTGAAGCCCAGGCTTACCACATTGCAAGCCACTGCAGTGGACTGGCCTGTTGGGTCTCCTTGAGGGCAGATCACTGTACAGATCAGCCATTAATAGGCCTGCCACGCATTGCTTCTGATGCCTAGCTTGCTTTTCCTCCTGGTTTTTGTTAATGAAGACCAGAGGATGCAAGTCAAGGGAGTGCCCAAGTCCCATCTCTAATCTTTGGTGGCCTGAACTACAAGTCTATAGTCACAGGCATGTTCTGTAGTAGTTTTTCTAAGGTAGACAATGCCCATGAGGAAAATTATATTCTCACTTAAAAACTTTCTTTTCCTTTGATCTGAAAGGGAGGTTTTTTCTGCTGATGGTGAAGTAAATCTAGCTATGAGATTATTATTTAAGTTCTTATTTTGGCTATGCTATTACAGAAAGATGTTAGCCATCTCTTTTATAAGGTCTAAAGATTAAATTGTGCGTCCTACAGATTCCTTCATAATAGAATTAGTTTCCTAACTTGAAGAGAATAGAGAAATGAAAGAACAAGTTGGGCTTAGAATAGAGAAATGAGGGAGCAAGTCCTAGATTGCTTGCTGACAATAGCAATATTACATGAATACTTAGCAAACAGTTTCAACAACTAGATAACAACTTAAGAAAACATTTACCAGAAGGTCCAATGCCTTCTATAAATTTTAACAATCATGTATTTGGAAACACCTGTTAAATATCTAACATGGTGTAGTTTGTTTAACCAGTAAACTTAAGCACAACCATATAAAATGTTTTTAGTTTCTTTCTACCAACAAGTATAAAACATATGATACAGAGATTCAGGTCACTAGAATTAAAATGTATCTTTGATTAATTTTAGCAGCTTAAATTTATGGACAATCTTATCTATAAGCCAATTAAAATAAAATTCTTAATAAAATTTCCCCATGTGGACATACAATATGTACACACATATAATATAACATAATAGACCAATATAGCAATTTTAATGATAGCTTAAAATCTTTAACTCTTTTTGTAGATTGCCAATTGATTTGAATTGCTTTTTGTTTTTAGTAACCTCAGTTAACCATACTTTCTCTCAGTTGGTACTGTTAATACATTATTGGCTTCATCTGTTTACAGAGCCATCCCAAAGTACTGAATACAATAGAAGTGGCTGGAAAAAGTCCATAGGAACCTATGGGAGGACAGCTAAACACAGAACCAACAACACTTTAGTTTTATGAGCAGCAAATCATATAACTGTGGATGACAAAAGACTTTAAGTTGCCATGTTTAAAATTATAAACTCATCAACCAACAAGAGGCACTTGCTTACGTCACAGTATTTTTGAAAGCACCTGTAGGATTTTACAAGTATTTAACCCTTTAGGCCTCTGGGGCTTTCTCATTAAGATAATTATAATGTCTAGTAACACAAGGTCATTAGACTTTTTAATTCTCAAACATTTGTATTAATAGTATTTTCCATTATAGAAACTTAAAATTTGGTACCACGTCACATCTTGACAGCACTTCTAATATAATCCAAATAGCCTGATTAGTTGGTGTCTCTATAAGATGAGAGACATAGGTCCTTCGATTTTTTCAGTTGGGCCCAAACTGGAAAAACCAAAGTCCAGGATTTGCTGGAAATTTTAGAGTCCAGATTGCTTGAAACTTTGATTTTCTGAGTGCCTGTCAAGAATGCCAAGAAGGCTCAAAATCCAAAATATCTGGTTGAAATAAGATTCCTTAAAATCATGACATAACATAGACCAAATTTGATCATTGTTACAAGGTGATTATTCAAATCTTTGAAAATAAGCACATATTTAAGTAACCCATAGTTCTTAATAAAAATTCAGCTGTTTTTGAACAATTAGAATTTAACAGACATCAAGAGAACATAATAGATTACTTTAACACATTGCTTTAACAGAGCATCAGATTTTAATTCTATGTCAAAGAGAAATTGAGCTTCCTATGATCTTTCGCTGTGAGGTTTCCTTCCTTTACCTTCTTTCATATTGATGACTATGTTTCTGTGTGTAACACATCTTTTTTTTTTTGACAGAGTGGATAGTGAGAGAGAGAGACAGAGACAGAGAGAAAGGTCTTCCTTTTTGCCATTGGTTTACCCTCCAATGGCCGCTGCGGCCGGCTCATCGCGCTGATCCAAAGCCAGGAGCCAGGTGCTTCTCCTGATCTCCCTTGTGGGTGCAGGGCCCAAGCACTTGGGCCATCCTCCACTGCCTTCCCGGGCCATAGCAGAGAGCTGGCCTGGAAGAGGGGCAACTGGGATAGAATCCGGCGCCCCAACTGGGACTAGAACCTGGTGTGCCGGTGCCGCAATGCGGAGGATTAGCCTGTTAAGCCACGGCGCTGGCCTCTGTGTGTTAACACATCTTTAAGCATCTTTTGCAGGGCAGGGTGAGTGGCAACAAATTCTTTGAATTTCTGTTTGCTATGAAAAGTCTTTATTTCACCTTCATTCACAAATTAGAGCTTTGCAGAATATAATATTCTGGGCTGGCAGTTTTTCTCTCTTAGTACCTGGGCTATGTCTCGCCATTCCCTTCTAGCTTGTAGGGTTTCTGATGAGAAGTCTGCTGTGAGTATAATTAGGGATCCTCTGAGAGTAATCTGACGTTTCTCTCTTGCACCTTTTAGAATCTTTTCTTTATGTTTCACTGTGGTGAGTTTGATTACAACATGTCGCGGTGAGGATCTCTTTTGGTCATGTTTATTAGGGTTTCTATAAGCTTCCTGTACTAAGATGTCTCTGTCCTTCTCCAAACCTGGGAAATTTTCTGCTAGAATCTCACTAAGAAGGCCTTCTAATTCTTTCTCCCTCTCCATGCCTTCAGGAACTCCTAGAACCCGAATGTTAGGTTTTTTAAAAGTATCCTGTAGATTCCCGATAATATTTTTTAGATTTCTAATTTCCTCTTCTTTTCTTTGGTTTGCCTGTTTCCTTTCCTGTTCTCTGTCCTCTAAGTCTGATATTCTCTCTTCTGCTTCGCCCATTCTGTTTTTAAGGCTCTCTAATGTGTTTGTCATTTGATCTATTGACTTCTTCATTTCATTATGATTTCTCGTCACTATCACAGTTTCTTGTTCTACTAGTTGTTTCATTTCATTTTGATTCCTCCTAAATATTTCATTTTCACGAGAGAGATTTTCTATCTTGTCCATTAAGGATTTCTGTAGTTCAAGAATTTGTTTTTGAGAACTTCTTAATGTTCTTATCAATTTTTTGAGATCTGCTTCTTGCATTTCTTCCATCTCATCATGTTCATAATCTTGAATTGGGGTGTCTTTTTCATCTGGGGGCGTCATAGTGTCTTCCTTGTTCTTGTTACCTCGGTTTTTGCGTTTGTTATTTTGCATGTTGGAGATATTTGGTTTCTTCACTGTGCTGTTTTTTCTTGTTATACTATGGCTCTAGGTTAAGTGGACTGTCTGCTTTCGATGGAGCCTTAGAGGCTTGAGATGAGTGTGGCCTGAGAACTCTGTTTGGTTCCTCAGGGTTGAGGGTGTGCCAAAGGTGACACTCCCAGGTTAGGCGTGGTAAATCTCTCTCTCTCTTTCTTTCTTTCTTTCTTTCTTTCTTTCTTTCTTTCTTTCTTTCTTTCTTTCTAAGGGAAGTAATTCCACACAGCTGAGCGGAACTGGAGGTAGTTAGCAGGGGAATGATATACCCACAGGAGCCAGAGATCAGAAGCTCTTTCCCAAGGACCACACAGGGAATCTCTGCTGCCCTCAGTGTGGGCTTCAATTCTCCTGCAGTCTCCCACTGGATTGCCAAGTTAGATCCCAATCTCCTGTTATTTCACCCCCACCCCCTCGAGTCAGGTTTTTCTGCTAGGCTCAGGGCCGGTGCAGACCTGAGGTCGCCCTGTTTATGACGTATGTCCAAAATGGCGCCTGCTCTTTGTCTTGCTTGCCTTTGAGAGGTGAGTGGAGAGAAACTTGTGTCCGTATCGGTCACTTTTTTTTTCTCTCTCTCTTTTCTAATTAGCCTGGTGAACTTTTCCCCACGGAGTTTCAAGCCTCATTCCCTCTAGTCTCCTCTTTCCACTTTCCCACTGGTGTCTCGGGCTATTGAGGTTCGGCTCACCTCATGTTCCAGTGCTGGTGTGTTGAATCTGCTGCTGGTTTCCCGAACTTGGGCTCCCACTCTCTCCACGCAGGTCCACTGTGAATCACTAGTTACGGAAGAGTTTCCTTTGCTGTTTCTTCCCCTACTCTTCCTTGAACCTGCAGTATCCCCACTTTTATTAAACTGTCTCTTCCCGGACTATCAGTGTGCTCCCTTCCTATTCCGCCATCTTGCCGCTCCCTCCCAGAAAGCTTTTAAGACCTCAAAACATCACAAAGTACAGAAAAAAATGCGATCAATACCTAAAGAGTTTATTTCTTTCTAATATTACTTCCAAAATCCTGATTTACCCAATTTGTTTTTTCTTTCATCACATGTCTATCACTTAAACAAAAACTTTGTTCAAGGGAATGCAAAACACTTATTTGGTTCTTGATAGAAAGGTCAAGCTCAATTCAAAAAATTAAAATAAGAACTGTAGAAAGGTAACTCTCCAAACAAAAATTGTGGGTTGTACTGAAGAAAGAAGAAATGATATTCTACAGACAAACATTAAATAGGTACAAAGCTGTGTGTAAGATTTCATTTGTTGTATGGAGTTATAAGTAAAATATTTGTATCCTATAAGCATTTAATTTCAACAGCCTGACTTTTTGAGACTGTGACCAATATTGAAAACATTTTCAATTAACTGTAGTTCTAATCTTTAGAAAATCATGTATGAATTCTTAGCTTTGTTATCAGAATTCCAGAAAACTAAAAACAAACATGTTATTCTTGATAATTTATGTATCATAATGGTAGTTAATTCCTACAATTTTTCCAGGCAAACTGATACCTATGTGCATATATTATACAAATTATTATAAATATTATTACATAATAATGTACACATTATTATACACATACACAAATACTCATAAAAATAGTATCAGTTAAATCTCAACAATTTTTTAGGAATGGACACTAGGTAAGTTATCATTTAGTTCTGGCTGATTTCTCAACTCAAAACAGCCATCAAAAGACATAAATTGGCAAACAAAAAACCTGTATGCAGCTTAATGTTTATTGCAGCTCAATTCACAATAGCTAAGACCTGAAATCAACCCTAATGCCCATCAACAGTAGACTGGATAAAGAAATTATGGGACATGTACTCTATAGAATACTATACAGCAGTCAAAAACAATGAAACTCGGTCATTTGCAACAAGATGGAGGAATCTGGAAAACATCATGCTGAGTGAATTAAGCTAGTCCCAAAGGGACAAATATCATATATTCTCCCTGATCAGTGACAACTAACCAACCATAAAAAAGGAAACCTGTTGAAGTGAAAGGGACACTATGAGAAACAGTGACTTGATCAGCCCTTGTCCTGACTGTTGATGTACAAGTTAATATTTTATCCCTTTTAGTATTTTTTTGTTCTACATAATACTGTTGGTTTAACTCTGTAATTAACACACATTTATTCTTAAGTGTTGAAATTTAACTGAAAAGTGATCCCTGTTAAATATAAGAGTGGGAATAAGAGAGGGAGATGTACAATTTGGGACATGCTCAATCGGACTTGCCTCAAATGGTGGAGTTAGAAATGTGCTAGGGGATTCCAATACAATCCCTTTAAGATTGCATGTACCAATGCCATCTCACTAGTCCAAGTGATCAATTTAGTTCACAATTGATCACACTGATAGGTCTAAGAGTAAAAGGGATCATGTAAACAAGACAAGTGTCTGCTAATACTAACTGATAGAATCAAAAAGGGAGAGAAGGATCCAACATGGGAAGTGGGATACACAGCAGACTCATAGAATGGCAGATGTCCTAAACAGCACTCTGGCCTCAGAATCAGCCCTTAAGGCATTAGGATCTGGCTGAAGAGCCCATGAGAGTATTTTTGGCATGGAAAGCCAAGACACTCTGGAAAAAAAAAGACCTAAATGAAAGATCTCTGTGAGTGAGATCCCAGTAGAAAGAACGGGCCATCAAAGGAGGAGATACAGAGAACTTCTACTTTGACTATGACCTTGTCTAAATAAGATTGAAGTCAGTGAACTCAAGAGGATTCCATAGCCTTGGAAACTCATGACTAGAGCCTAGGGAGATTTCTGATGCCATAAACAAGAGTGTCAAATTGTTAAGTCAACAACAGGAGTCACTGTGTACTTACTATACTTACTCCTCATGTGGGATCTCTATCCTTAATGTGTTGTCCAATGTGAATTAATGCTATAACTAGTACTCAAATAGTACTTTACACTTTGTGTTCTGTGTGGTGCAAACTGATGAAATCTTTACTTAATATATACTAAATTGATCTTCTGTATATAAAGAGAATTGAAAATGAATCTTGATGTGAATGGAATGGGAGAGGGAGTGGGAGATGGGAGGGGTGAGTGTGGGAGGGAAGTTATGGGGGGGGGGAAAGCCATTGTAATCCATAAACTGTGCTTTGGAAAATTATATTTACTAAATAAAAGTGTTTATAATAAAAAAAAAAGATGTAAGTTCAGGAAAAAAAAAGCAACCTATGTGATTCAGTCCTTCACAAATTATTTACTCTTTTATCACTGCTGTTTTGTATTCAGAGTTATTACAAACAGTGCAGAATGACCAGATGTGAAACAAATTACTGCATTTATCCACATTCAATTTAAACTCTAGTGCACTGCACTAGAAAGTCCTGGCCTGGACTTTCCTGTATGAGTATAAATATTAGTATGATGAAGAAGGCCAAGATAAACATGGGTTGTTTTGCGAAATTCTATAAGATTTATGGACCTTAATTATGAACATAAACACGCAGCCAGACTGCTTAATTCAATATTGGTTTCCTATGTATATATGCAGAAAAATTGAAGGATTTAAAAATAAATTACTGTACCAATTACACTGAATTAGATAAGGATTGTGCATGTCACTAATAAGTTTATATCACTCTTAGTATATTTGAATAGTTGCACTAATTGCAGCTATTCTTAATCTAAAAAGCAGGAACTCAACATATGGTGCATGTAGGTTCTATGGCCACACTTAAATTCTTACGTATAAATTTATCTAGCAAGCTATTATTTCCAATAGTTATTACTTAAAATGGTTAGTAGTTTTATGCATATAAAACCACTTATTTCCCTTCTAAGACATATTCTTTGTTCATCTTTAGGACAGATTTCTGAGAGATTCTTTTTAGTGAATGATTCTTAAAATCATAAAACTAAATACTTTCAATAATTTCTTATCCACATTAATTTTTTTTCATTGCAAGGGCAGTTTTGAACCTTTTCTGTACCCAACATGGAAAAGAAAAATGCTAGTTAAGACACATTTTCCCCAATATTATCTCATTTCCTGAATATTTCATGAGCAATTTCTCCTACCTTTGTTTCTGACAGTAAATATGTATGGTTATATGTCAACAGATTACCTCAGTTTATCATGGAAGCGAATAATGTAAAAGTCAAATCAACTGGACATCCACCTGTAAAAAATTAATTTAAAATTGGAGCTTATGCCCATCATAAAAAGTAACTTAAAATGTATCACAGACTGAAATGTAAAATGTAAAACACCTATAGGATAATATAGGAGAAAATCTAGAAGGAGCTTGGATCTGATGATGACTTTTTAGGTACAACACCAAAGGCACAATAGATTACTTTAAAAATTGGTAAGTTAGATTCTATTACATTAAAAACTCTTGCTGCACAAGAGACACTACTAAAAGAACTGCAAGACAAGCCACAGACTCGGAGAAAATATGTGCAGAGAATATATATGATGAAGTTTTCTTATCAAAAATACACACACAACTTAAAATTCAACAATAAGAATACAAACAACCTGCTTAAAAAATCAGAAGACCTGGTTAAGGCCTAGAGGTTAAGATGTTGTTTGGGACCATATTTCATACAGAGTGCCTGGATTTGAGTCCTGGCTCCCCTCCTGATTCCAGCTTCCTTCTAATGTGGACCCCGGGAGATACTAGTAGCCATGTCCCTGCCACCCACAAGAGAGACCAAGGCTGAGTTCCTGGATCCTTGCCTTGGCCTGGCACAGCCTTTGGGAGATCTCTCTCTGTCTTTCTGCCTTTCAAATAAATGAAATATATAAATATAAATTTAAGAAGAAAAAAATAAAAATATCTGAAGACACCTGATTGCTGAACATATTAAATTACAGATAAACATGAAAAGGCACTCAACATCATATGTCATTAGAGAATTGCAAATCAAAAAGAGATACAGCTATACACATATTAGAATGACAAAAATTAAAACACTGACAACATCAAATGCTTGTGATGATTGTGGATCAATAGGGGCATTCATTTATCGCTGGCTGGAATGAAAAAATTATATCTACTTTTGAAGAAAACATACAGTTCAAAAAGTTCATGGATGGAGTCGGCATTGTGGCACAGCAGGTTAAGCCGCTGCCTGTGACACCAGCATCCCATAATATGGGCGCCAGTTAGAGTCTCAGCTGCTCTACTTCCAATCCAGCTCCCTGCTAATGTGCCTGGGAAAGCAGTGCAGAATGGCCCAAGTCCTTGGCCCACTGAACCCATGTGCGAGTCCTGTAAGAAGCTCCTGGCTCCTGACTTCAGATTGTTCCAGTTCTGGCTGTCGGGACCATTTAGGGAGTAAAACAATGGATGAAAGATCTCTCTCTCTCTCTCTCTTTCTCTCTGTAACTGTCTTTCAAATGAATAAATAAATCTTTTTTTTTTTTTAAAGTTCATAGGCTAATCTTCCACCTGCTGCGCCAGCACATGGGGTTCTGGTCCTGGTCGGTGCGCCGGATTCTGTCCTGGTTGCTCCTCTTCCAGGCCAGCTCTCTGCTGTGGCCCGGGAAGGCAGTGGAGGATGGCCCAGGTCCTTGGGCCCTGCACCTGCATGGGAGACCAGGAGAAGCACCTGGCTCCTGGCTTCGGATCAGCGCGGTGTGCCAGCTGCAGCGCACCAGCCGCAGCGGCCATTGGGGGGTGAACCAACGGAAAAGGAAGACCTTTCTCTCTGTTTCTTTCTCTCACTGTCCATTCTGTCAAAAAACTAAAATAAAAAAAAAGTTCATGGAAAATTGGAATTAAAAGATAAATTAATTTTGCTGAAAAAAATCTTAAAATCCATATGTATTTCTTCTTAATATGCATTTTCCAGGGACCTTTGGAAGTTTCCTTGTATAGTTGCAAAGCATAACATATTTACTCTTTGTTTCTTTAGAGAAAACATTTGACAGTCCCTCAAAAGGACCAGTAATGGCCTTCAGGAACCACTATGAATGGATTGATTTGAATTTGCTCACACACAGTGTTAAGTAGAATTCTGGAGACTCATTTATGGTATCAATTTGTAATGCCTGCTGCAATTGAGGTGTAGTGGAGTAGTGATCCATGTGCCTCAGACTTGCCATCCATTAATACAAAAAGAGCTAAACTGCTGTGATTCTTTGAAAATCCTTTTCTTTCTCTGACTTCCTAAAGATATTTCTTTAGGTGTAATGTCAGATCATTTGTCTCTTCTTTCTATTGCTGTACTGTGTGTGTGTGTGGGAGGGTGTCATCAGTGGAAGAATATTCCTCACAAAGCCTTCAAAAACCTTTCAAATACCTAAAGAAATTAAAATCACCTTTGCCATGAATGTAACTTAGAAATTTAATTGTGTTATGTTTTCATGTTTATAGTAATTCATGATATTTAAATAGTCTTAAACCTTTCATATTGAGTCTTCTGAAAATCATGATTACTCTCCTATCTGATATGTTCCAATAATTTAAATTAAAATGCCCAGAATGGAGTGCATTTAGATTTGACTTTTGTCAGTCAGAGAAGGAAGTGAGGCTGAGATCATGGGAGGTAAGCTATTAACTATTTCATGTTGTGAACATTCCAAACATACTTAAAATTGGGATGCTGAGTTGTGTTTCACATTTTATCCTAGGTGTTGCATTCTTAGGAAGAGGTTTATTTAATTTCAAATGTCAATAGTGAATGCAATTCTAAGACCCATGAGAAAACGAACTCTGCTCAAATACATTTTAGAATCATAAGGAGGAGTCAAGGAGCTGCTCTGCACATTTCTCCCATGGAGGTCACTGTTTTCAGTAGAGCAAAGGCATTTTGTTGCAAGTACCCATGATTGTCTGCCTCTGTGCTATCTCTGGCCATAGAAATGTACTTGAACCAAAAGGGCAGAGTTGGCCAAGGAGTGTCAGGAAGTTTATGCCCTTGCTGAAGTCCTTGGTCAGCAAAGGATCAGTTCTGGACAAGCAGAGGTTAATACTCTTACATACTTGCCCCTTGGGTAGGATATCTCTGAGGTATTTTCTCTATATTCTCCTGAATATCCTTAGGAGGAGTGAGCTCTCATTGCCTATACTGGTTACCTTCTCAACACACTGGATTAGCTTCTTCCCTTCCTCATTTCCTTACATCACCCGCAGTCACATCCCAATTAAACTCTCTGCAATAAGATATTTTCTCAAGGTATTATTTAGAGGCTGATAACTAACATGAGTGGGACTATTGTGCCCCAACCCCACCCCCCACCAATTATAAAGGTGAAATCCTTACCTTCAATGCAATGGCACTAGGAGTTGGGGCCTTTGGGAAGTCATTAATGACATGAATGCTTATGAATCTGATGAGAGGTCTTATAAAAAGCACTTCAGAGCATTCTTGCTTCCTTTTTATTATATGAGGCTACAGTGAGAAGTCAACAAATTTGCAACCCAGAAGAAGCCCCTTACCAGAACCCAAAGATGCTGGCACTCTGATCTCACACTTCCAGTCTCCATAACTGTGAGACACAAATTTCTATTGTTTATAAGTCAACTATACTGTGGTGCTCTGTTGTGGAAGCCTGAATTGATTAAAATAATGACCTAAGACATTTGTGAACCTTGTCATATTAAAACAGTATAGACAATCCTTTCTCCTACAAAACCAATAAACAGGATCAGCTCTTGATGTGTGATATTAGTTGATTTGTAGTGGCCTTCACTCTCCATTGTATTCTGTTTCTAGATCTCAAAGGAGTTTGTGTTAAACCTAAAGACTCAGCAATAACTGAATCAATATAGGAATAATAGTATTTTTTGAATATTTAATTTATTCGTATTTTTTAAAATAAAAATTACAATTATAAATGATAAAAATCACCAAAGAGGTAAAGTTATACATCAAATCCAAAAAATGGAGGTTGGTGGGCAAATATTAGTGGTGTGAGGGACCACAATCTTTTAAAATGATTTAGGAAGTTTGTTATTTTTTTAAAAGATTTTATTTATTTATTTGAGAGGTAGAGTTACAGACAGAGAGAGGGAAAGACAAAGAGAAGGACAAAGAGAACCATCCACTGGTTCACGCCCCAAATGGCCACAATGGCTGGAGCTGGGCTGATCTGAAGCCAGGAGCTAGGAGGTTCTTCGGGGTCTCCCATGTGGGTGCAAGGGCCCAAGCACTTGGGCCATCTTCCACTGCTTTACCTGGCCATAAGCAGAGAGCTGGATTGGAAGAGGAGCAGCCAGGACACTAATCCTCACCTATATAGGATGCTGGTGCTGTAGGCAGAGGTTTGAACTTGTAAGCCACAGCGCTGGCCCCTATGTAGGAAGTTTAAATCAATGTCTACTTGCACCGTTATGCAAATTGCTCCAAAAAAACCTAAGGTGCTTAGAATCTTTCTATTCTTTTTGTTGCTGCATGCAGAGTAGCAGCTGCAGGCAGAGTAGCAGCTGCTCAATACATGTTTGCTGATTTTGATGATGGTATTTTTTCCAGTGGAAAAAATATTGTTAGAATCAAGGATGAACCTAGTATTTCCTACTCTCATAATTTCTTATAACCTCTGCTTATTCAGTGTTACAATTTTGATTGCTGCAGTAGCAGATCAAATAAGATAACCATGAAATTCCAGGTGCTATTAAATGATTTCAGGTTGCCAAATGGCCTCTGGGACACCTTGGAAACAAATTTTTTTAAAAAAATATTTATTTATTTATTTGAAAGTCAGAGTTAGAGAGAGGAGAGGCAGAGAGAGTGAGAGAGAGGTCTTCCATCCTCTGGTTCACTCCCCAAGTGGCCGCAAGGGCTGGAGCTGCTCTGATCCGAGGCCAGGAGTCAGGAGCTTCTTCCAGGTCTCCCACATGGGCACAGGGGCCCAAGGACTTGGGCCATCCTCCACTGCTCTCCCAAGCCATAGCAGAGAGCTGGATCAGAAGAGGGGCAGCCGGGACTTGAACCGGCACCCATATGGGATTCCAGCACCCCAGACCACGGTGTTAACCTGCTGCGCCACAGTGCCAGCCCCAGAAACAAACTTTTAAACACTTCTTACATAAGATGAAAATTAAAAGTATGTTTAGAATATTTGTTTTGAAACATATTTGATGATCATGGAGCCTAAAATTTTCATTTAGCACAGAAGTTTGTATATTTTTTTTTTTGCATTTCACAGAAAACTTCCATCAAAAAGTTATGCACAGAAACTGAGTAACAGAATTTCACAGACTCATATGTGAGTATTCTCTTCTATTCTACTTGATTCTTGAGAAACATGATAGAATCAAACTTCCATAAATAGTTTAAAGTCCATAGATCCTAATAAGATTTCCAAAAATTCCATTTCTGTCCCCTGATTATTTTATGTCCAATACAATTGATCTATCTTCTATAGAGTTACACTTACCTGTCCTTCCTGTCTAAGCCCATTGCAACTGCTCTGTTCAGATGCAATGTGCCTAGATGACTATAGGCTGTCACCTTCAACTACATTCACAGATTTTTTCCATATCGGCTATATTCAAACCTTGTCAGTGGCTTCATACGGATTACAAACTATAACATCTTTCTCAGCTGGAAATTCACAGCATTCAACAATCTACTCCCCTCCAATTTACTGTCACGTCACTCTTCTGCCCACATTTGCCTCAAAATCCAAACCAGAAATCAGGCCTCACTGAACACTTGACTAGTACCCTGATTTGGGTAGTTTTCCTTGTCTCCTATCCAACTTCTTCTTATATCTATCCAGCAAAATACCTTCCAATTTTCAAAATTCGGCTCAAATTCTTCTTCCAGCTGAAAGTTTTAAAGATATCAGATATTTTCCATCTGAATTTACTTATTTTTTCCCCAGTACTTTCTCTATGCTTCATACTACTACAGTAAAATGGCAGGGAAGAGAGGTGGCCTTGGTTCTTTGTCTCACATGAAAGAATTTCCACACAGACAAAGCAGTGAGTGAAGTAGTGAAGGACTTCTGAAAATTTACCTGCTAAAAAACTAGGATCTAGGGAACTCTAGTAAAACAGTTCCTGGAAATTGGGCCGAAACTATGAGTCGAGGGCAGGCAGCTGCAGTTCGAGATAAGGCGCCAGATAAAGGCATGGGAAGCACCCAACCGCCCCTTATCTGTAGGTCCCGGCAGACAGCAAAAGTATGCAGGGTATTTACTGCACGCCCCCGCCCTGCTTGCTTGGGAAACTGCCCGAACTGCCCCCTTCCTTAGCCCCTTACCCAGTAACCATTAACATATCCAATGAAATTGTAACACGACTAAATATGCTAATGTTGTGGTTTAAAGCTTTAAATACCCTGGAAAACTGATGTTCGAGGCTGCTCTCTCTGCACTACACTAGAGGGTGCTATTGAGACAGCCCATTTGCAAATGAAATAAACTTCCTCTTGTTATTACAGCGGTTGTTGAAGTGGAGGTCGTGTTTCTGGGGTCCGGTCAATTTGTGGGACGCCTGCTTAAGGGGTCTTACATTTCTTGGGGGCTCGTCCGGGATTTGGAACCCCAGATCCACCCTCCATCTCCCAACCGGAGGTAAGTCTTTTCTGTTCCGTGTATTTTTGTGTGTTTTATTGTTTGTCTGTACGGGCGATAGAGCGTCCGGGCGATAGAGCGCCGAAAGAGTGGGAAGCTGGTAGTAGGCAGGACAGACGTGTCCGGACCCCTGGCTTCAGCCGTGGGGGGACGCCCCCAACGGTGTATTGGGGGGAAGGGAAGGACTTTGTCTCCCTCCTCCCCCGGGAAAGGCTGATAGAGCGGCCGACCCCATCTGAAGTCTTGTTTCAGTTTTGTTTCGTCTGGGAAAGGCTGATAGAGCGGCCGACCCCATCTGCAGTTTTGTTTCGTCTGGGAAAGGCTGATAGAGCGGCCGACCCCATCTGAAGTCTTGTTTCAGTTTTGTTTCGTCTGGGAAAGGCTGATAGAGCGGCCGACCCCATCTGAAGTCTTGTTTCAGTTTTGTTTCGTCTGGGAAAGGCTGATAGAGCGGCCGACCCCATCTGAAGTCTTGTTTCAGTTTTGTTTCGTCTGGGAAAGGCTGATAGAGCGGCCGACCCCATCTGCAGTTTTGTTTCGTCTGGGAAAGGCTGATAGAGCGGCCGACCCCATCTGAAGTCTTGTTTCAGTTTTGTTTCGTCTGGGAAAGGCTGATAGAGCGGCCGACCCCATCTGCAGTTTTGTTTCGTCTGGGAAAGGCTGATAGAGCGGCCGACCCCATCTGAAGTTTTGTTTCAGTTTTGTTTCGTCTGGGAAAGGCTGATAGAGCGGCCGACCCCATCTGAAGTTTTTGTTTCAGTTTTGTTCTGTTCTGTTGTCGCGCGCAGTGTCTCTGTTTATCTTGTGATTGTGTTCTGTGTTACGGTTTACTTGCCTTTTGCCATTAACATGGGACAGGGACTAACTTTGAGCCTTGGCTGGACTGCGCACTCAGCTCTCTGCGTCTTTGCTGGGCCGCCCGCCTGGCCTGGTCGGGTGTGGCCTCTCCGCTCGAGCCTCCCTCCTTCCTCCTCCCCCGAGTCTCTCAGGCTCTGTCTGGAGAGGTGCCCATCCATCCTTACAGATGTCCCTTCCTAATAAACCTTGCTGTTTTGCCTCCCGCTGCTCTCTGTCTCACGCCTGAATTCTTTCTTGCGCGAAGACAAGAACCCTGCAACTTTGAGAAGACATCGGAGGTCAGTATTCCTTCCCTCAAGCGGGACCGGATCTGTGGAAGTGACCGTTGAGTGTCCGGCACCCCACAGCTCTCCGAGAACGCGGAGTCCCCCCGGCCACGGCTTAGCTACGGCCGAAACTCCAGAGGGATTGTAAGGAACGGGAGGGCGATTAGGAAGGCTTTTGGTAGCTTTGGTACATCTTAAAGTTTTTGTGAGCTATTACTGTTGCTAGGCTTTGATTGTCTGAGGACTGAATCTGGAAAGGAGCTCAAGTTAACTATCTGTTTTAATTGACTGTTTGCAGTAGTCCTAATTGATCTGGCTTTGGCTAAATTATAGGAGGTTCCCAGCACTCTTGGTGAAATGGCGCACCTACCCAACCCCACGGCCAGTCCTGCCAGGCCCCGGTGTGCACAGTTTTCCCTGTAAATGGGGGACCACAGCCTTTCTCTGCATTCTATTCCAGTCCACGTGGCCTGCTGCACCCAGGCAGGCATAGCCAGATATCCCTATGGAAAGCGCCCCCCCCAGGGCTGCTTTTTTTCCTCTCCTGGAGGAATTTCCAATTCAATACTACTGCCGGCCTTACCTAAGGGAGCCAGAGCCTTAAGCCATTAACCCTTTCCAACCTGATGGGTTTTTCTCTTTGCAGTTAATGGAAGCCTAAGCAATGGTTCATATGCTGATGTCTAGTTCTTTTCTGTGCTGCTGTCCCTGACTTATCTGATGAGATAAGTGCCTTGAAGGTTTCACGTTTTTCTATTGCCATTATGAGTCTTGATTGGGAAAACTGCAACGCAAAGTTGTTTATGTTGTTTATCTGTTTTCAGTGTTTGAGTGATTACCCAACTGATCAGAAGTGTACTAATTGTTGGCTAAACCGCTTGACTCTGACAGCTTAAATTCTAAACCGAGTCTTCCAACTTTGGGCTTCCAGTCGGATCCCTGGAACTCTCAAAGGATGAGACTCTAAAATTTGTTAAAGTAACAGCTGCTTGAGTCAATTCAAATTATGTAAAATGTATTAAAGTGTTGTAAATGGTGTCAGACCTATGCTGTATTCATGTTTTTGCTTTCCAGCTAGAGTGGTCTTATGAAAATAAGAGTAAATTCTGTGTATACAAGCCTTTATGTTGTTAACATTGGTTCAGAGAATCAAGTTAATGCCAAAGCCCTTTGGTTTGCTTGGTAGCTCACTTGCTCGGTTTTACATGTCTTTGATATGCTTTAAACATGTTTCTCTTAACGATGAAGATCTTTTCAAAAGTTGTGTCCATGTTTGCTGTCCAGGAGGAGTTATTCTTATGTTACTTAAAAGCATGGAAATGTAATTTTGACTTTTAATTCAGATAATGGTGTGGTATTCATTAATAACTCAGTGTCTTAAGCCATCTAGGCATCAATGCTAAGCAAAATGTGGAAAAAATGTATTGTACTTTTCACATCTTAAATTCGATAAGAGAGACTGTTTAAGTTTGTTAACATGTATTCTCATAGATTGTCTATACATAACAATTCAAGACTATGTAAAAGTAACTACAGGTGTAAAATTTCAGAAGGTGTGAGCAAGTCATGAAAAATTTTAAAAGGTTTACAACTTTAAAATTGTTTACGGAGTTTTCTTTGAGTGCTAATGCCAAAATTACATTTACCTAAAGTTAAAGTCTAATCTTCTGTTACAACAATGAGGTTTTTTAAAAAAAAATTGTGCACTAATGTTAGTAAATATTGGGAAATGGTCTAAGTCGTAAATCTTGGAATCTGTTTTTGCAAAAACTGTAATGTCTATTTTAACAGTGTCTGCTTAATCGGTTGCTCTGCCATTTCTAGAGTTAGGTCCTGTAAGCTCTTTTTGACTCTGTTAAATAGTTCTAAATTATGTGAACCCTTATGTTTAAGGTTTTATTTCTGGTTTATTCGACAAACAAGAAACATAGAATTCATGTTCTGCCAAAGTAATCTATTGTGTACTCTACTGTCTCTGTTAAGTTCAGATTAATGAAAAGTATTGTTAAGCATCATGATCAGATCTGGTTTAAAAGTGTAAAAATCACCCTGACTAATGAATGGCTATCATTTCAGGATGTTAAGGAATTTTATTTTGACCAGGTACTCTTAAGTTCTCTTGGCACCTTTAACAGACTTTCTGAAAATCAGAGTTCTAAATTATCCGGACTTTTGACATCCCCAGAGGGCCCCTGGACATGTCAAAAGAGATATCTCTCATCTTGCAGAGATAATAACCAATCGGCTGTTTAGATTAAAAGTGGTGCCAAAATGTGAAATGATGCTAAACTTCAGCTATAAATGTGTTTCTTTCTAGCTGCTCCAGTCTCTGGCTCAGAAGCCAGATCCTTTAAAGAGGGACTGATGAAGTCTCCGTCCAGCTAATGCTGAACAACCAGGCATTACTAGTTCAAATGTATTACTAGTTTAAATGTGGATCAAATGGGAGGTCTAGCCAAAAGGGAGAGAGTGTTCCAAAAGAGACTTGGAGACGATGGGAGATGGTTATGCGGCAGGTGCTAGAGAACCAGATTCCAGGAGTCCAAGAAAACTCTAGTGTCCACAGGCTACACGGTGAAAGCCCGGAAGCCCAGGAAGTCAGTCTGGAGACCCGACTCAGCTGCCTCACTTCTCCTCTTTTCTCTTCCAGAAGGGAAGTTACTACAGTTCTGCAGGACTCTCCACTGTGATGTACGGTTTGATCCCCTGACCTTATGTAAGGAATGGTTGACCTTTTCTGTAATAATGCCTGGCCACAGTATGGAGGACCAAACAGCATAGCCAAAATAAGAGGTTAAACTATGAAATAATGTGACAGCTAGATCGATTTTTTGATGTATGCGGTAAATGGGCAGGACTCCCCTTTTAGACCAAATTGAGGGATGAATAAAAAGTTGTACTGATGACCTTAAAGTATGCAAGCAGGTCACCACAGTTGATCTTACCTAAAAGGTCATAGTTCTCCTCATGGGCACGGTCTTAACTCGCAGGAAAATACTAAGTGTCAGAATTTGCCCATGACCATAGTTTTTTAGCTCACCCTAATATTAAAAAAATCAGGGTTGGGTTGAGCACCCCCTTGACTGACATAGAGGCTGCCTCCTTGGTCTATTTCATTAGAGACCAGGAGAACGAGGAGCAAGCTAGCAGCAGGAGCGATATAAGAATAGGCAACAGGCTAATCTATGGCTTTCTGCACGGTGATCTGCCGTCAAGGAGACCCAGCAAGGCCAGTGCACCCCAAACAGCACCTGTTGCTGATATAAGGAGCCAGGGCATTGGGCAAGCAGCTGTTGAGACAGAAACTGTCTTCTGTCAGCTCTGCCAAGAACACAGCCACTGGACACGGAACTGCCCTGGGTGTCGAAGGACTCCTGGTTCAGAACCGCAGACCTTGTGGCCCCGAGCTAAAAAGCCTTTAGCTCTGCCCAGCCTCTGCCTAGATTCTAGCTCCAGCCACTGCTATTGAGGGGATGGCCTAGGGTCAGTGAAACGCAAGTTGCCTATTTGTACCAGCCTCCTATTAAAGCTCTCCTCCTAGTCCAGCCAGGTAATGCAAGTCAACAGGGTGCCTCCCTTAAAGGAAATTCGCATCACCCCTGTATAGGTCTGGGCCTCATGCACCCAGCCAGGCCTTAAACATCTATCCAATAGTATTAAGCTTAGAGAAAGTCCTCCCTGCCAGTTCCTAAAAACAGGACTTTCGGTAACAGCTAACTCAGTCCTGCACCTATTCGGACAGGTCCTCACTGAGGACTTAAAGGGACTATCTCTTGAGGGGGGTGCACAATAATCCATAATGTAGATGATTAAATGTAAATAATTTGTAGTCTGTCTCCTTTCCCAGTCTGAGACTCTAGTCTAGAGTCTTAACTTCCTAGCAAAACTAGCTACTAGGTATCTGGAGGAAAACAAAGCATTGGTAGTCCATTAAAGTGTTAAATATTTAACCCTTATTCTCTCCCCTGGGGAGAAAAAGCCAGCCCCAGAGAGGATATGGGCCATGCAGCAAATTCATGCCAGTTCCAGGGGAAAGTGGTCCCCTCCACTCCTGTACTGAGGCTATAGACTTGATCTGTGCCAACAGAAGGGACCTAAAAGACAGCCCCCTGACTAATGCAAATAAAGTTTGGTTCATAGATGGAAGCAGCTTTGTCAGACAGGACCTGCTTCTCAGGGTATGCAACAGTTACAGCATGGCACGTTATTGGAACGTGCTCTGCCCCCAGGAACTTTTGCTCAGCTAGCAGAACTGATTGCCTTAACCAGAGCTCTAGATCACACAAGGGATTTTTAAGGCATCTTCACTCTGCATGGAGACCTTAGTCTTCTGGTAAGGTAAGAAGGGCCAACCAGGCTCTATGGAAAACATCAAGTACAGAAATGTGTGCTTGGTAAGAAAGGCTTAGAAGGAAAGAGTGTTGTTGGTAAGAAGGGTTTAAAAAAAAAAAGGAAAGGACATGGTTTGTAAGAATGACTTTATCCTGATGGCTAGTTTACTCTAGACTGGAATGGAAATGGTGAAATGTTTAAAGTAAGTTGAAGAGGGTGTGTGAAAGTCACAAAAGGTTATAAGAAAAAGTGTTAAACATACTAACTACTGCTCCAGGGGGTATCTGTGCCATGCTCCAGGAAAAATGTTGTCTCTGAGTCAATCAGACTGGACAGGTACAAACCCAAATTTGTACTTTTCCTGGACAATTCCAAACAGCTCCAGGACCAGGCCAAGCAGGGCTGGGATTTCTGGCCTAACATCTGGTCATGGAAATCTTGGCTATTTCCTCTCCTTGGCCCAATAACTTCTGTGATCTTGCTGCTTCTCTTCAGACTGTGTGTTTTTAATGCCCTTGTTCGTTTTGTCTCTAGCAGACTAAGAGCTGTTAAACTCCAAATTGTCGTCAGATAAGGCTTCCAGCCCATCCCACTGGACGACCTGAGCAGCCCCCTGGACCGAGCAGCACAGCCTTTCTAAGGCTACTGTCACATACCATAAGACAGATAGCAAGGGGAAATACCCAAATCTCCCTCGACGCCCACATGCCAGCTTTGAAGAAGTTACAGAAGACAGAACTCCATCCATAATCCCAAAAATTTTGGGTATTCCTCTTGAGGGGAAATGTTAGGTAGGAAGTCAGTCATGAGCTTATGTGTGTGTGACAGGCCTAAAGAGAAGACAACTATATGCATCTGCATCTCAAACACCCCGCTCCCTTCCTTTGTTTCAGACCTTCAACAGAGGATATAACAGAGACAGGGGTTAAGGGGGATCCCTAAAATTTTAAGATTAAAATTGGCCAAAAACAAAAAGGGGGGAATGAAGGACTTCTGAAAATTTACCTGCTAAAAAACTAGGATCTAGGGAACTCTAGTAAAACAGTTCCTGGAAATTGGGCCGAAACTATGAGTCGAGGGCAGGCAGCTGCAGTTCGAGATAAGGCGCCAGATAAAGGCATGGGAAGCACCCCAACCGCCCCTTATCTGTAGGTCCCGGCAGACAGCAAAAGTATGCAGGGTATTTACTGCACGCCCCCGCCCTGCTTGCTTGGGAAACTGCCCGAACTGCCCCCTTCCTTAGCCCCTTACCCAGTAACCATTAACATATCCAATGAAATTGTAACACGACTAAATATGCTAATGTTGTGGTTTAAAGCTTTAAATACCCTGGAAAACTGATGTTCGAGGCTGCTCTCTCTGCACTACACTAGAGGGTGCTATTGAGACAGCCCATTTGCAAATGAAATAAACTTCCTCTTGTTATTACAGCGGTTGTTGAAGTGGAGGTCGTGTTTCTGGGGTCCGGTCAATTTGTGGGACGCCTGCTTAAGGGGTCTTACAGTAGGATCTATTTAAGTCTGAAACCTCCTACTCCAGCAGCCAAGATGGGGCTCTAAGAGAGGATGACCCCCAAAACTGGTTGAAGTGGAGTCTTTTAAACATACTTTTTGGGAATAAAAAAAAAGAACAGCAGCTAACAATCACTTAGAGGGCAGGAACAAAACCCATCAAAAGGCCAGATTTGTAATCTTGTCTGTCCTGTGTAGTCTGCTCACAATAAGGCGAACATCAGAAGGGAAGGATCCTTGACTTATTTCTGTTTTTGTGGTAAACCGAGAACTCCAAAGGGTGGTGAGAGAACAAGGACATAGCCTCAGCCACTTTGCATTCTTGCTACCCCTGCCTTTTTTCAAGGGATCAGTTCAGTCTTACACCCTGTTGTTCCTCACCACAGCCCCTGCATTCTTCCCCAGGTTTGGAAGCCAGTCAAACTTGAAAAACCTGTATGGAGAATTCACCTCAGCCTAGTGTCCCCCACCCCTACCCCTAGCCCAACTAATAAAAAAGCCCAGCCCCTGGGGTCTGGGCCCTCTGCCTTGTGTTCAGTCTGTGTGCACGCTGGCAGTTGGTCAACCTCTGTGAGTTTATTTTCTCTGAATAAATTTGATCTGGCTGTGAGTTCATACCCTGTCTCCTCTGTTCCACCCCTTTTTTCTTACAGGTGGAATCACTACTTCCTCTCTACTCTCATGATAAAACTGGAAACTCAGAAGAAGTGGGATTGGCACTTTTGTTTTGCTAAAAGCAGCTTTTGGGGAGAAGCATGTAGTAGGATTAGGCATTTCCATCTTGCTAAAGGTAGTTTTTGGGGAAGCAAGCATTTTGCACATTCTTAGACAGATTTCCCCTTTCCTCATTCTGACCCTGACCAACTTAGCTGCCCACACTAAGGTCACTTAGCTGGTACCTCACACTACTATAGTTCTTATCACACCATGCTTGATTATCAGTTTTGGTATAAAACTTTTCCCTGACTTGGTTTCTGAGCTATTAGAAGAGAGTGATTTTATCTTAATCACCTTAGCATCCACCACATTACTTAGTGCCATTCCTCTTACATAGCTTTCATTATGTGTCTTTTTATTTGTTGCCATTTTTTAAAAATTTATTTGTTTATTTGAAAGAGTTACTGAAGGAGAAGAGACAGAGAGAATCTTCCATCTGCTGGTTCACTACCAGAATGGTTGCAAAGACCAGGGCTGGACCAGGCCCAAGGCAGGAGTTAGGAACTTCTGGGTCGCCCATGTGGGTTCAGGGGGCCCAAGCAATTGGACCATCTTCCACTGCTTTCCCAGGTGCACTAGCAGGGAGCTGGATCAGAAGTGGAGCAGCTGGTGTTACCAGTGAAAAGGCGGCATGGAAAAGATTACCTTGGTTCTTTGTCTCACATGGAAGAATAATTTCCAAGCAGAAAAGGCAAAGAGAAAATAATGATTTATTTAAGTCCAAGACCTTTAAGTCTGTCAGGAGGGGACTCCAAGAGAGGTGAAACCTGAAGGGGCTGGTGGCAGTGGGGTTTTTAAACACGATTTTGGAGGAAAAAAAATTTTCTTGACAATCAGATTGACATTCAGTTACAAGGTGGGGACAAAACCCATCAAAAGATCTGATCTGTAATCTTATTTTCCCTGTCTGGCTTGCCCAGGATAAAGCAAATGAGGGTAGGATAGGTAACTTCTTTCTATTCCTGTGTTAAAGCTAAACACTCAGAAGGGTGGGATGGGCACCTTTGTCTTACTGAAGGAAACTTTTGGGAAGAAACATGCATTGGGATTTGGCACCTTAATCTCACTACAGTTAACTTTTGAGGGTAGCAAGCATTTTGCATCCTGTTAGGGGGACTCTTCTTTTCCTCCTGTTCCACTGGACCAACCTGACTGCCTATCAACCTGTCTGACCCCTACACTAGGACTCAAATCTGTGCCCATATGTGATGCATGCATTGAAGGCACCGGCTTTACTTGCTATGCCACAATGCTGGCCCTGAAGTGAATTTTTAATTTTCATCATAAGCCCTAAATTAGGAGTAAAGGCAGTTCTGGAACCTGTCTCTTTATTACTAGTACAGTGCTCTGTCTACACACATTTCTGGAAAATATTAAAAGCCACTTTGAGGACATTCCCACAGATTCAAATATATTTAGCAAAACCATCATTCATAAATAGCTAAATTAGATTAAACCAGGGCCTCCCTTGTTTGGAGCTTTGACCTCTTCTGCTTTTCCCTGGTTCAGCACAGGGCAAAGTGAGCCCACAGCTCTGTTTGACTAGTTCAGGCAACTCTCCCAGAATGCTTTCCTTTCCTTTCATTTCCAGGCAGTTTCACACTTAGTGGTGCATTGAGTTCAAATGACCAGTCTTGCCTGAATTCAAGACCTTTTCTGTTGTCACTCACCTCCCATTCTGCCCTCTGAATAGTTTCTTTGGATCTACTCGTTGATATTTCAATTGGGTTTTGATTTTGATTTCTCCACCTGACATCACCCCATACCCATTTTCGTTGTTGCTTTATACCATACCATGGTCTACTCCCAGCAGCCCCCTGTTCCTTCAGGAGGAGAGATGACACATGAAGAAGAGGAAGTCATCCTTTTAATCCTAGACAGGTATTATGATATTTGAGACCTATTTTAGAATTAATAATGTATCAAAACCACTCACTAAGCCAATGAGTATCAGTCATATCTATGTTTACCTTTTGTTGTATAAGCATTTGTTGGTTGGCTTAAGCAGCTCTTTGGTAATCTGGGAAATTGCCTACAGAAAAAAATGAGCAATGAACATTTAATTTTCCATAGGAAATTGGGTAAGAAAGACAAAGAAGCTTTTAACATCCTTGACAACAACAGAAATGGGGTGGGAACTGAAACAAAGACATGACAAAAAAGTGAAATTCTAACTCCAATCCTGTGAACTACCAAGGGTACACAATCTTGGTATTTGCTTTAATTTAAAAGATATTTCTGAAGAAACACATGAGTCCCATGAGAACAGTATGTGAAAATAAATTGAAGACAAAGAATCAGCTATAAACTATGCAAACAAAAAAGTAGACAACCCCCTGGAAATTGCACATGAATGTGAACATGGGAATAATCTAACAAATGAAGGCTTCTGGGAATAATACAATGTGTGGCTGTTTTTTATTTTGTGATTATTACATAGACAAGAGATGATGAAATTTCAGTCACCTTGCGTTGAGGAGAGCATAGACATTTAGGTAAGCTAATTGGTTATAATCTATATGCTCTAAAAGTGATTCTATTATTGAAAAATTATAATGGTGTAATCTTTGAAACTTGGTCAAGCATCTATGAATGTACTAGTGTCTATGCCTTTATTTAAAAAAGAAAAAGAAAAAAAACAGGTGTTGAGTACTGCTCAGCACAAGATTCTATACTCAGCCCTAACATAAAAAGACTAATGAGACCTGATTAGACCTTTCCTGAAAGTGCTCCATGACAAAAATTTATGCATAAGCATAAAAATGTGACAGAAAGTGGCACATCCGGGACCAGTAAACAGTAGCTAAATCTCATGAGCTGAGAGTGACAAAAATGAGGAAACAAATGTAGGTGGGAACAGAGGACCTGATGGTGACTCACATTCTTACCTCAGGGACTACATGAATAAAGGGTAAGAAGATGAATTCAAACTTGATGTAAATATATGACATTTCTATTGAAATGACCAGTTAATAGGTGATTATACAAGAGTACTTCAAAGAATTCATGGAGAGCAGAATTAACAGTTAAGTTCATCTTGATGCAAAGAAAAAAACTGAAATCCATGCATAAGAGAGATCTTCAGTAAGTTAACAGAAAATGTGTATTATTAAAAACTGTGCATGAATTTAAAAATATTTGCATCAAAATAAACTAATTTTTAATTCTGCTTTTCATAAAGTCTTTGAAGTGTCCTTGTATGTACTCATTCAATGATGTCCTACTTATATTTATGCTGCCTGTTGATTTTATTTTAATGATATTTTTTACCCCTAATATTTCCGTTTAATTTTTTCATAACTATTTTGATTCAGGTATGCAATATCTTGTTTGGAATTTTCTTGCTCTTTTTTGTGAATGAAGCATTTTATGTCCTTATATCTTTAAGTATGCCAACTATGCTTATTTAAAAAGATTTGCTGAGGTGGGTTTGACATAGCAGTTAAGTTGCTGCTTGGGATGCCTGTACCCTCTATTAGAGTGTCTGGGTCCAAGTCCTAGAGACACTGCTTCTGAGCCAGCTTCCTGCTAATGTGCACATCGGGAGGCAATAGATGGATAAAATGGGTCCTGGCTACCCATCCAACATGGAGACTTGAGTGGAATTCTGGGATCTTAATTTTGGCTGGGTCCAGCTCCGGCTGTTGTAGGCATTTGGGGAGTGAATCAGCAGATTGAAGATCTTTCTCCATACCTCTCTCTCTCTCTCTCTCTTCATTTCAAATGAAATGAAAATAAAGTTAAAGTTAAAAATAAAAGAGAGATTTATCAAATTATGCCATAAAATTTATATCAAATGATAATTCCCTTTCTGATTTTTTGTGTGTGGCTGTCTTTCTTAGCATTAGATTTCCTCATGCATTTTAGAATTGTGGAACACAAGTTTATCTAAGAAGGTTGTATTTTTTTGCTTTGCACAGTTTTTCTTTCGCAGTCTTGTCTCATTCTTTCCTGACAATAAATCATGAGGCTACTTCTGTGATAGTCCTGGGGTCCTCAGTTGAGAGGCAACTCTCCTAATGAAGGCTTAAGATTCCTCCTGGTAAGGATGTGAAGGCTAGAACTGGTTAGTGAGCTTCAGGCAGCCCTGTCCTGAGGCTATGTCAGTATCCTCAGGCTTACACTGCCTGGCAGCTGCATTTAAGTTGTTGCTGCAGGCAGCAATTGTTAGTATTTTTTCACCCTATTTTAGGAACTATATAGCTCCTGGATTTAAGCCATGAGGCGAACTCTATTTTTCCATTTCACACAGAAGACCTCTAGTCCTTACTGTATAGGAATTGAAGTTACATCTCACACTGTCTGCTTTGAAAGAGGGACCTTCAGTTCTGTGGTAACCACTCCAGCCTTCTATTGTGTCTCTGGTCTGTGAAAATTTTTTGTCTTACCTAAGTCTCATTAATTCTTTATTTTTATGATTTATGTATCATTGGTAAGTTTGTAGTATGAAGAGGGTCTATCTAAGAAGGAATATAGCATGCTATTATAGTATGCTGTTTTTACCAATGTCTTCAGGTTTATTTTTAATGATACATTCCATCAGTGTTTTGTCAAATTAATTAATAAAAGAAATTCAACAACTGCCAAGTAATAATAGCTATGGAATTTCCATCGATTTAAACACATACATTACAATCTGTTACTGAAGTTCTTTTTAATCTGCTTCAGGGGATGCTTAGCATATAATGTTGTGTAAAACTTTGCAATTCAATCAACTAGTTAAGGTAATCAGGACTGATTCCTCTTCATCAGCTATCACTGAAAAGAGCCTTGGCCTCTACATTTTAGGCTTAGTCAAGTAATTTTTATTTCTTTATCTTCCAAATTTATCTTTTCATTGAATATAATATTATTGGATCCTTATGTCTTTGCCCTTTTCTAATAAAGATTTATTTTATTTATTTGAAATATAGAGTTACAGAGAGAAGTAGAGACAGAGAGAGAGAGGTCTACCATCCGCTGGTTCACTCCCCAAATGGCCACAACAGCCAGAGATGAGCTGATCTGGAGCCAGGAGCCAGGAGCTTAGGAGCTTCTTCCGGGTCTCCCATGTAGGTGCAGGGGACCAAGGACTTGGGCCATCCTCCTCTGCTTTCCAGGCCATAGCAGAGAGCTGGATTGGAAGTGGAGCAGCCGGGACTCAAACCCACACCCATATGGGATGCCGGCACTGCAGGCGGGGGCTTTAACCTGCTGTGCCACAGCAATGGCCCCCTTATGTCTTTGCTTATAACAACATACTCCTGAATAAATCTCTGTTTTGAAGTCTTAAAGTATTATGTTTTGTGGAACTTTTAAAGTGAGGACTTTATTTTAGAATTATATCTGGAAGAAGGTATTTCTTTGCTTCTGTAAGAAGCACTTCATTATTCTAAAGCAAATCAGTGAACTAACATGTAAGACTGAATCATAATGCTTAGTTTAGCAATTAGACAAATGAACCAGGACTACATACATGGATTATTAATTCCTAGACCTCAACCAAAATGATTCCCTCATATGACTTAAGCCACTGACCCCAGGTAGGAATCTTATATCTCCTGATAGCCAAGAGAACTCTACTCTGTGTTCCAGTCAACCATGTTTCCCAGGGAATGAATCTTACTGAATTTGTCTGTTACTGATCTTGCTTCCTGATCTGGCTGAGAACTCTTACCCTTCTTTTCCAATGATTCTTCTCTTCTGCTCTTCACAAATCAGGTTTTCCTCCAGTGTTCAAGCCATGCTCACTTTTCTGCACTCTGACTCAGCCAGGTACACTTTAGATCTGAAATTTCCTCATGTCTCTGTGTATCTCTCTTATCATTACCAACTACTGGCCTCTCCTGTTCCCTTCCATTATGCCAGCCCTGAATGGAGGCCATTTAGCACTTTATGTCCTTCTTACCTCTCTCATATTGCATTCCTAAAGAAAAAAACCCTTAGACAAAACTTTGAAGGCAGGCAGTTTTTGGTAGTTGATCACAGGAAGCACCATTGGGAGAAAGAGTCAGTAAGGACAGGAAGCCAAAACAAAACAAAACCATGTGCAATTAGAAAGTTGGTACTATGGGGAATCCAAGATAAAATACACTTCAGTGTTATTAACCCGCTATCCCTGGGGAAAGTAGGTTCATTATTTACCCTCCACTTCTCATTTGTCAATGTTAAGAGCTGCCCTTTCAGAGCATTGACTTTCTTAATGCATGAACTCACCTATGGGTGAAAGAAAGCCCTTAAACAGAAATTAAAATAGAGCTGGGTTGTCAGCTACTGGAGCATGAACCTTGAGGGAGTGTTGGGGACATACTAATAGGAGCTGATGACTCACTCTCATCCTTTAATTTTGATGTAGGAAATTTGGGATCTGTGTAACAGATAGATGAGGCTATTTCTACTCCATGTATAACTTGTCCAGGCAGTGATACTTGTGAGATAACATGATAGGGTTCATCTAAGTTATCAACCTCATCTATGCTTATAATTATCTCCTTATCAATCCATTAATGTCTTGCATCACCTATTTCAAAAGACAAATATCACTGGACTCTAGGTGTGGGTCTTCCCAAGTGACCCACAGATAATTAGACAAAGGGCAGGGAACTTCCCTTGTGGAAAAACATCAGATATTTTTCTCTAACAATTTGGCAATGGGATGGGAGGATCTATTTTAGTCTCAACTATTTAGTCAGGTGAATTTGAGAGCTGTTGGATGACAACAAATATAGCAGGGAAAATATCAATCATGCCTGATTTTAGAAAGAAAAATAAGGAAAACTTACAAAGAGAGACAAACTGGAGGTGCAATGATCTGTCTTGATTATTGATAATATTACGATGCTTTGTTCATATCTCTGTCTGTATTACTTACCCATGGGTTTCATGTGCTATCCTTGAATCCTTATGAGATCGAGCATTGAATCCAAGTCATTTTATGTGGAATACAGGTGTCTTTTTTTAAAAAAATTTTTTTCTTTTTTTTTTATATTTGAAAAAGAGATACAAAGAAATGAAAATGAAAGAGAGAAGCAAACAGAGATTGCCCATGCACTGGTTCACTCCACAAATACCCACAACAGCCAGGGCTGAGCCAGTCTGATGTCAAGACCTGGGAACTCAATCTGGGTCTCCCACATGGGTGGCAGGAACCGAAGTCCTGAAGCCCTCATCAGCAGTCTCCCAAGATGAACATTAGCAGGAAGCCAGAATTGGAAATAGACCTGGAACCTGAACTCTCATATAGGATGTTCATATTCCACGCAGTGTCTTAACAACTGCACCAAATATCCTCTCTTGGGTGTTTAACTGGCATCTTAACCACTAGAATGAATACCAACCCCTACTCCATCTTTAAGAAAATTAAGCTTATTTTAATATTTATTTAATTGATTCAGAGAAAAATTAGTAAGATAGGTGATTTCAGTTTCCTCCGGCATCATCCTTATTTATTTATTTCAAAAGTCACAAGAGTTTCGACGCTATTAACCTCTCTATTCTCCTCTATGGGAAGCTGACTTTCAGCATGATTTACAGAAAGTGTTGGGATTTTTCTGCTGTCTGCCTCCATTCTTAATTACCCAAGAGAAATTCTAGAGTGTAGGCCTATAGTTAAGTTCAAAGCAGTCAGTGTGAAGGGCACTCTGAAGCGATGAGCTTCCGAATGCTGGCCTCTCAAAGATTCCCTAGCATTTGAGATGTGATGATTTCAATATGGTTTGTGTCCCTCAAGGGTCCACTGTGATTAAAGACCTACTGGTAGAATCTTTCAGAGGTGGGGTTTGGTGAGAGGTTCTTAGGTGTTGGGGTATGTGATCTGTTTCTTATGCAGTCCCTTGATATATCTCACATGGTTCTTCAGTAGTTTTCCTGAGAGGTTATTATAGAAGGAGCAATTCTGGGCCCACAGGTTCTCTTTCTCTCTGCTCCTGTTTGAGATGTGATCACTTTCTCCCACACATGCTTCCTCCATGGTGTGCAGCCATCCACTGCTTTTACCAGAGGCCAAACATCTATGGGGCCACCTGATTTTGTGCTTTGAACCTCCAAAACTGTGAGTTAAGTAAACATTTTCTCTCTATAAGTTATCTGCTTCAGATATTTCATGGTAGTGATGCAAAGCTGACTAATACATAAGGCTAGGTCTCTCTTCCTGTCTGGTATTGCTACTGTCCCACACATGGCCTTGAAATACCAGTCAGCTTCTACCATTTACTTCACACACAGCTCCTGGAAATTATACTTAAATCATTGTTACAACTTTGAAATCATATATTAGCTTTAGTATTCTTAAAAATAATTTAATCATTTTTGATAATAATCTTTCCAAAAATAAAATAATTGAGTGTTTCAATGAAATAAAGTTCAGTATCAAGCATAATTACCCACAATTGCATTAAATATCTGAATTTTGGGGTTGGCACAGTGGCATAACAGTAAAGCCGCCACCTGCACTGCCGGCATCCCATATGGGTGCCGGTTCTAGTCCCAGCTGCTCCTCTTCCAATCTAGCTCTCTGCTATGGCCTGAGAAAGCAGTAGAAGATGGCCCAAGTCCTTGGGCCTTGCACCTGCTTGGGAGACCCAGAAGAAGATCCTGGCTCCTGGCTCTGGCCGTTGCTGCCAATTGGGGAGTGAACCAGTGGATGGAGGACCTCTCTCTCTTTCTGCCTCTCTTTCTCTCAGTGTAACTCTGACTTTCAAGTAAATAAATAAATCTTTTAAAAAAATCTGAATTTTGCCTCAATATTTATTTCCCTCTTAGATATTCAATAATTGTATTTCCTCTGCAGTTCTTTATTACACTAAAATAAATGACTGAAGAGTGTCTTATTGATAACACAGATCAGAGTTTGTTGTTAATGGAATGGTAAATCCTTTGTAAGTAACTTTGAATAAATCAGTTGATCCATAAAGGATTAATCTTAAAGAAATTCATTTCATTTTCTGGCTGTACCACTTCCAGTGATGTGAAACATCTTCTAAATTCTGTCTTGTTTCAGCCAGTGCAATGCTGTGGGTGGCACTTGGCTTATAACTGTATGTTTTAATTGGAGAGGTGACACATTTAATAATATGTCAGGGCTATGATGTGAGGGACAGACTGACACTCCTCCAAAGAAAAATTATATTAAAGAATGTCATCTGGTATAAAAATTGACCCCAAGAAATTGGGATTTGTTTCATTACAAATATTAGAAAGACAATGTTGAAAAGCATTCTGAAGTTTCCAAAGACAAATAAAACTTGAGGCTTCAGTTTCATTCCTGGGAATTAATTCCCTGTACGCTTTTGCATCTGAGGTGACTGCTCACAGAAGTCTTTAGGAAACTTTAGCAAAAGCAAAATGCAACACCCTAGCAGATATCTTTGTGGCCAAAATCCCCTGGCGTTCAGAGTACCTTCCTGTCTTGTGTACCTTTGCAGGAGAGTTTATTCCAGGTAGAAAGTAATTCCAGCCAAGAGCTGGTGTTGTGGTGCGGTGGGTTAAGCTGCCACCTGTGACTTTGGCATCCCATATTAGAGCGCTGGTAACAGTTTTGACTGCTCCACTACCCATCCAGCTCCCTGCTAATGTGCCTGGGAAAGCAGCAGAAGATGGCCCAAGTACTTTGGTTCCTGCAACCTACATGAGAAACCCAGATGGATTTCCAGACTTCTGGCATCAGTCTATCCCAGTTGCAACCATTGCTGTCATTTGGCAAGTGAACCAGCAAATGGAAAATCTCTTTCTCTCTGTGTCTCTCCCTCTCTCTCTGTCACTCTGCCTTTCAAACAAATAAAGTAAAGCTTTCTTTTAAGACTCAGCCAGAGTATGATTTGAAAATGGGGGGTGTCCCTCTATTCCTGGTCTGAATATCAGTTTGAATTACTGGTAGAGTGTATGTCAAAAAAGACATAATAGGACAATTGCTTCTCTAATGCCAGAAATTTTTTTTTAGTATTTTATTGAGAAAACTTCTTCTAATAGTCCATAAAGATAGTAATTAATGATTACTTTCAAGGCATTGTATAAGTTATGGTAACAAGGAATACTAGCTAGTTATTAATTTCTCTTATGTTGTTAACTTATGTGTTTAATAATAGAAAATGATGAGTTACATGATTGACTATTAAATTGAAAATGTGGTCATGAGATGGTGTCACATGTATCATTTTATAATAAAAAGTGAAGCTACTAAATCTACAGTTAAGCATTACTTGATACTGAGCAGAGCATTTCAGTGATGGCACTCCAGGAATATGACCCAGTGACTCAGAAAAGCTTTCATGCTCTGAGGTTTAGGTCACACACTATGAAATCAGCTAGTAGGGAAGTATTGCTTCAACAGAGCATTTTGAAATTTTTGGATAAAACTTTTTATTTCTATTTTAAAATAGACATTTTCATAAGTTAACAAACCTTAAGTGTGAAGCTCAATGAAATTTTACATCCATGAAACTAGCACCAAGATCAAGATATAGAATATATCTAGCACATCAGAGAGCTCCCTTGTGCCAAAATTTTTGGCAGTTTTTGCACTTGATATAAATGGAACTATAGTTTGTTTTCTTTTGTGTTTGGTCCTCTTTTGTTCAATATAATTATGTGAGATTCATCCATGTATTTGCCTATATCAGTAGTTTATTCTTGCTGAGTTATATCCCATTGAGTGACTATATCCCATTGTATGAATATATAGCTTATATTTTTCCATTTACCTGTGGATGGACATTTGTGTTGTTTTTTGGTTGTGTTTATTATTTTTAAAGTTGCTAAGGTAATTTTGTTTATGTATTTTGGTACATATGTGTATTTATATTTTAACTTTGCCAGTTGCTGTTATTTTCCAAAATTGTTTTACCAAATTGCCTACACTCAACAGTATGCAAGAGTTTCAGCTGCCATACATTCTTGCAAACACTGGCTCTTATCAGTCCTTTGAATTATAATTGAACTTGCAATCCATATGACTATAATGTTGAGCACTTTGTCATATGCTAGTTAAAATATGTATTGCATGTACATCTTTTCATATAAAAAGTGTCATAAAGTAAATACATTTTTTATCCATAGATCACAAAATTCTCTTAAACCATTCATTATAGTCCTAAATTGGTACCTTAAGAAACCATAATTATTTTAAAAAGTCACAGTACAGTTATTATAAAGTACTATAACTGTCAACCTTCATCTCAGATAGAGCTTCTCTAATCTTTTGCTTTGATTTTGTGCTAATAATAAAAATTCCAGAGTATTATGTTTGTCACAATCAGAGAGGCACATTTGCTGAACCAGGTACATCTCAAAAGATAGAACTACAGGGGCCAGCACAGTGGCGTAGTGGGTAAAGTTGCCGCCTGCAGTGCTGGTGTCCCATATAGGTGCCAGTTCGAGTCCCAGCTGCTCCACTTCTGATCCAGCTCTCTGCTATGGCCTGGGAAAGCAGTAGAAGATGGCCCAAGTACTTGGGTCCCTGCACTCACACAGGAGACCCAGAGGAAGCTCCTGGCTCCTTGCTTTGGATCGACACAGCTCTGGCTGTTGCGGCTGGTTGGGGAATGAACCATTGGATGGAAGACCTCTCTCTCTGCCTCTCCTTCTCTCTGTGTGTAACTTTGACTTTCAAATAAATAAATAAATACTAAAAAAAGAACTGTAGAACAAGGTTTAGGATAAGAGTCCATAAAACACAAGTGGCATTTTTATTTGGCACATATAGAAGTATTATATTTTTATATTTGAGTACTGGAATATAGTTGCATATAAATTACTCATAATGGATATGAATGTTTGTATAATATAGAAAACTATTTAGAGACACATGCTACTATAAATAGTCATCTAAAAAGCTTTTGATAGTTCATAGAACTTCACAATTTGTTGTAGAAACATAAATTACAAAAATTGTCTATATTTCTGAAAGCAAGAGCCCTATCTTCCATCTGCTGAATTGAAAGTAGAGCCAGAATTTGAATCCCAGGGGGTTACTGCTTAGTGGGTACAGAGTTTCAGTCTGGGAATATGAAAAGAGCTATGGAGATGAATAGTGGTGATGGTTGTAGAATATCATGATTGCACACAATATCATCAAACTGTACATTTAAAAATGATTAATATGGTAAATTATGTTATGTTTATTTTACCACAGTAAAAAAGACAATAAAATAATGTAGAAATGGAAGAGAAAAATTCTAGAAAGCAGTTATTCTAAATAGTAGTCTCTGAAAGGTAAGTCTTTAGTGCAGTGTTTAGTGCAATTGAGATGCCTATGTCCCACATCGGAGTGCCTGAGTTTTAAGTGCTGGCTCTGCTTCCAGTTCTGGTTTCCTGCTAATGCCCACCCTGGGAAGCAGCAGATGGTGGCTCAAGTACTTGGGATGCTGCCACCCACATGAGAGACATGGATTAAGTTCTGGGCTCCTGGCTTCAGCAGGCATTTGAGCAGTGAACCTGCAGCTCTAAGATCTCTCTCTCTCTCTCTCTCTCTCTCTCTCTGTGTGTGTATGTGTGTGTGTTTTAAAAGTGTTTCCAAGACCAGCAACACCAGCAATTATATGTGATCTGCTATGGAATCCAAAATCTTTGTTACCATCCTAGGTCAACCCAATCAGAAATTGTGAGGATGGGATTAAGGGTCTGCATTTTGACATGCCCTCTAGGTTATTCTGATATATCACAAAAATGTGAGAACCACTGATATAATGGTAATAGTATTGGCTCAGGAATTAAGATATTTGGCTTTTAGTTCAAGATCAAGTTGGTTTTGTGACCTTGTACAAACCAGTTATTTTCTCTAAGAATCAGCTTTCTCATTTCCAAATGACATCTGATTCATATGACCTCCTGAGGTTTTTCTAGTTCAGCCTTCTAGGATGACGCTGATATTCATGATTTAGGGAGGGAAATGAAGTCTCTGATAAACTGCTCTCTAAAACTTGTTAAACTTATATGACTTGACTGACTCTAAATCACTAACAATTAAACCAGTTGTGTTGTTGATTAATGGAGTCTTTGTGTACGACTGTAAGAAAGTTCATTTTAGGGGCCAGCGTTGTGGTGCAGCATGTTAAGCTGCCCCTTGCAATGGTAGCATCCCATATGGGCACTGTTCGAATCCCAGCTGCTCCCCTTCTGATCCAGCTCCCTGCTAATACACCTGGGAAGGCAGCAGAAGACATCCCAAGTCCTTGGACCCCTGCTATCCACATGGGAGACCCAGGTGGAATTCCAGGTTCCTGGCTTTATCCTGGCTCAGCCCTGGCAGTTGCAGCCATTTGGGGAGTGCACCTTCTCTCTCTGTAACTCTGCCTTTCAAAAAATTAAATCCTAAAATAAAGAACAAGTTCATTTTCACCCCTAAATATTGTCTAAAATGAAAATATCATTTCATATATAGGAAGTATTTCAGGCTTTTCACCACAGAAGGCATTGGTATTTGTATTTTACTAACAAGCTTAGATGGCTTGAGTTGATGCACTTCTTTTTACAGTTCTGCATTCTATTTGGTATGGAGTGGTAATTTATGATTTATATATAAAGCACATTTAACACATTTATACTTAAGTGTTTTACCAATACTTATTTACTATAAAATCTTAGAATGAATCTAAAATGTGTTTTTAAGTGACTTTTGAATCCCAAATCTTTTCAGGTGTTTGTGCAAGCTTGCCATATTTTTCTATTTCACAGACAAAAAAAAATGTTAAAAATCCACAGTCGTAAAATTTTTGCCACTCAGAGTTACTCTTAGAGAGGGAAGAAAGGGGTTAACAGTCATTTCTACAAGGCCCTGTCACACATTGCCAGGATTTTTTAAGAGTAAGAATTTGGGGCCGGCACCACTGCTTACTAGGCTAATCCTCCGCCTGCGGCGTCGGCACCCCGGGTTCCAGTCCTCATTGGGGTGCCGGATTCTGTCCCGGTTGCTCCTCTTCCAGTCCAGCTCTCTGCTGTGGCCCGGGAGGGCAGTGGAGGATGGCCCAAGTGCTTGGGCCCTGCACCCGCATGGGAGACCAGGAGGAAGCACCTGGCTCCTGGCTTCGGATCAGCGCAGCGCGCCGGCAACAGCTGTAGTGGCCACTTGAGGGATGAACCAACGGAAAAAGGAAGAGCTTTCTCTCTCTCTCTCTCTCTCTCTCTCTCTCTCTCTCTCTCACTGTCTAACTCTGTCGAAAAAAAAAATAAGGCATGTTGGACTTGGAAGGATATAAGCAAAGGCCACATTCAGAAACAGAAGGAGAAACTGGAGTTCATTTTCTACTTAGATTGAACTACAAGAAGCCAACTAGCAGGCATGGAAAGCCAAGATATCATGGAAAAAAAAAAAAAGACCTAAATGAATGATCTCTGTGAGTGAGATCCCAGTGGAAAGAACGGGGCCATCAAAGAAGGAGGTACCCTTCTCCGAAGGGAGGAGAGAACCTCCACTTTGACTATGACCCTATCGGAATAAGATCAAAGTCAGCGAACTCTAAAGGCTTCCATAGCCATGGCAACTCATGACTAGAGCCTAGGGAGATTACTGACGCCATGAACAGGAGTGTCAAATTGTTAAGTCAGCAACAGGAGTCACTGTGTACTTACACCCCATGTGGGATCTGTCCCTAATGTGTCATCTAAAGCCAAGTGATGCTATGACTGGTACTGAAACAGTATTTTTATACTTTGCGTTTCTGTGTGGGCACAGACTGATGAGGTCTTTTCTAATTATATACTGAAGTGATCTTCTATATATAAAGAGAATTGGAAATGAAAAAAAAAACAACCTGGTGTTAAAATGGAAATGGCATAGAAAATTAATTAATTTGAAAAAAAAAATTATGTAGGATCTCTGTCTTTAATGTGCTGTACATTGCTATTTAATGCTATAATTAGTAATCCAATGGTAGTTTTTTCACTTGATGTTGCTATATGGGCAAAATGTTGAAATCTTTACCTAATATATACTAAACTGATCTTCTGTATACAAAGAGAATTGAAAATCAATCTTTACATGAATGGAAGGGGAAAGGGAGCAGGAAAGGGGAGGGTTGCGGGTGGGAGGGAAGCTATGGGAGGGGGGAAGCCATTGTAACCCATAAGCTATACTTTGGAAATTTATATTCATTAAATAACAGTTTAATAAAAAAAAAGAATTTCCTTTATTATCATCTCATGTAACCCCCTTGATGCTGATAGCACTTTTGGGCCTTGAGAACCACAAAGGTGACTCTCAGAGTTGCTGCTTACTCCTTTCAATCACTATTAGAGAAAAATGTAGTGGGAAGTAAGGACTGTGTCATGTTTCTAGGTCCTCCAGGTTCAGAGACTGCAATGTCCAGGGCTGGAATAAAAAGCAGCAGTTCTGACTAACAACTCACAGAAAGCACCTTCCATCTCATAATGGTCTATTATTGCCAGTTTAAAGTGTCTTACTGGATAAAGGAGATGCATGTCTTTCAATAACTGAAAACATTATTATTATTTTAATCCCTGAAGAAATTGATAGCAATAGACTGAGATTAAGTTGCACAAAAAGTAAATATGCACCTTGCAATGCTACGTGTATGGGGATTTACAACAAAGTTATAAACAGGTGTTTATATGTAACTTAAGGCAAGGAAAACCCTTCTGGATATATGAAATAGCAAAAGAATAAGCCCAGGCCTTTAAGACTGTCAGCATCTCTAGGTGAGCATTATTACTTATTTAGAGAATAAATTAAAAGGGAAAAGAACAATAGAATGTCAAAAGACTCTGAGCTTATTTGAATTGTATTCCAATTCATATTGGCTGTTCAGGCATGCCACCAAAATTTTTATCTCACCCTGATACATGTCTAAGATAAGCCCATTTCATTCAATCCATAAATTGGAGTTTTTTTTAATATTGTCAACTATTTCTATCTGGTGATGATTAATTACCTGTACTTAAAGAATAGGCAGGAGACTTCTGGTTCTAGCCAAGATGAAGAAATCATTCTTCCTCTCAAGTTCTCCTTCTTATAACTAAAATTCTTAATACAATACTACAAAGAAGCACAGGATGACTGGGTGGTGGAAAGGAGGTGGGCTGCCTACAGATGTTGGGACCTGAGAATAACATGCCAGTGAGTTCCCTGGGGTTTCTTGTTATTTTTGTATATCCCAGACAGGGTACCAGAGATGCCTCTAACTGAGAACCACCAACAAGCATAGAAAAAATTAAATTTGTTTTCTCTAGCCAAAGGTTTAGAAAATGAGTAGTCTAACAGCTGAAATCTCTTTTTGGCAATGGCTGCACTACTCCAGCCAAGAATAAATGGAACAATAGAAAACTCTACCCATCACCCTCAGTTTTAGTGGTTGCCAAACACAAAACCAATTTTGTGCTCTAACATTCTTTGCTGCACCACAGATGCAGATGGAAGCACTCTGATTCCTTTTCCCAGTGGCATTGGCAGGACTGAGGGCAGAATGTATCCCCTGAGGGCATGTATCCCCTGCCTGGCAGACACAGGCAGTACAGTGATTCCCCGGCAGGATTGATACTGGTGGGGCTACTGGGGCTCTGATCTACAAGTATTAGCCAATCAGTGGAAGCAGAGAGTGCTCCTATTTCCCACACCAAGGTAGAGTATACGACAGTGAGTAGAGAAATGAGCTTCTGTCTGCATCAGTCTGTGCAGGTAATATTGCCATTCCCCTTACCTGGGATAGTATCAGTATGTGATAACATTCCACATCTACTTGGAAGAAATGAGATTTAATGAAGAAGAATGTGGCGGAGCTCATGAGCACTAGGCTTCCATGTCCTTTGCCTGTGTCAGTGGAGCAAAAACAGGGATCAGAACCTCAACTTCTGCTAATGGGAAGGGAGCTAGTTAATACTCAGTTAATATTCCACTTTTCTGTATGATGTCATGGTGTCCAGCAGGGAGCTGAGTACCCACGTCCACTCTGTAGCTACAAAACACTGTGTCAGTCCTCCATTTTCCTCCTCGGTGGTGTCAGAGAGGCCCAGTGAGGTGCAAAACTTACTCATTTACTCAGGATCATCTAAAGTGAAAATCAACATCAGGTATATTGGAAAAGGCAGAGATGAACTAGAGGAGGGCAGAAAACAGTTGTGAGGAATTGTTTCACTATCAAGAACAGAGGAATTTGGTGGTAGCTGTGAAAAGTGGGGCCAAGAAATACTTTTAAGAGGAAATAAATAATGTGCATTTGTAAATAGGATAGGAATTATCTAGTTGAAAGAGAATAAATGATGATGTGAGAAAGAGTGGAAGGAGCTGCTAAAACAATGTCATTGAGTAGAAAAAAGGTACATAATCACAGATAATGGAGGAGGAATTTGCTGTGGATAGCAGCAAAAAGAGTTCATCTGTAACACTAGGAAGTACAATAGAGTATGAGAGCAGAAATACTGGTGGAAGTAAGATACAGGAAAGGATTTCAAAAGGTTCATGGGAAGTGCAATTAAAAGATAAGCTAATGTTGCAAAAATTTTTAAAAACCATGTGTAGTTTTTTTCATAACATGCATTTTGCATGAGCTTTTTGAAATCTCTTCATAGTAGTAGAAGTCTGTTGAGTTTCTCTATTAGTAAGAGGAAAGTCAGGTCAGCCTCTGAAAATTAGGAAAGGGAGATGTTTGGAGACGTGACTTAGGAAAAAGTGGGGAAGAATCATTGGACAACCTGATGCCCATGCAGCCTCCTGCAAAAATTCCAAGTTTGAGAATATTAGCTGTATGTTAACCCCAGTGGGAAAATTCTTTTCCAGCGCACTCTCAACTTACTTCCCTTAAGGGTAGGGATGTTTAGGATCTATTTATTTATTCATTAATCTTTATATTGTATTTTGTACTTTTCTTAACACATTCAAAGTATTTAACTTGAACTGAAAACTCTTGAGATATTATGTGGTCTTTCTCCAGCTATGACTGACAGATAAAAGGCGGATGTTAGTTTTAACAGCAAAACAGTAAATAAGAGAGTTAAGAGCATAGACTCTGAACTAGAGCTTAGCTTGTGGCTCTGGCTTTACTCCTTCCTGGCCATGGGTCCCTGGGCAGCTTCTCTGGATCTTTTGCTTCATTTGTAAGCAAGATTACTTACAAATTACTATGTATTCCTGGCATTAAGGATGTTCTATATAAATGATAATATTATTTATTATTACTGCAAACTTAACTTGTCATCTTGTGTGAACCCACACAGGACTTACTCCAACCTTGCTCCTTTTATGCAGCTTCAACATTATACAAATAATTATGGGTCCAGAAGAAATCATCAAGCTTAATACCTACATTTTACAGATACTCATCTTTCATTTGAGGTCCAAAGAAGATATGTGACTTGGTCAAATATGTAAGGCTGGATAATGGCAAAACCTCACCTTCTACCCAGTCTTCTGACTCTTACCCAAACTAGTTCATTTCTTCTTGATATTGACAAAGAGTCCCTTATATCCCTGTTAGTACATTTTCTCTTTTTCCAAATAGCACTGGTTTCTTCTTAATAGCATCTAAAGATGATAATGGTATTGCTCTGATGAATAAGAATACAAATAATGCTTGGCATTATATGTTGGAACCCTTGTGAGATAATATCTGATGACTAATGGAATCCTTTGGGTTGTAGAAAGACACATTAGTCTAAAAAATAATAATAAAAGGGACACAGGTTATAATCTTCAGGGAATCTCTGCATCTGTATTCTCTCCATGTGTATGTGTCTTCTTTAGCTTTTATATTTCTGGTCTAGGCAAAAGTCATCTTTTTTTATCTTGCCGCATAACCTGAACCTGTTCCTGTCACACAGTACTTTGCAAACCAATATAGTGTATCAGCATGGAGTGTGGGTCTGTGCAATTAATTAGAATATGGAATACTGAAACCCCCAACATATGGTCACACAGCAGAATAATAAATCTTAGGTCCCTTTGATTACAGTATCTGTCATACCTGCAGAGTCAGAGAGAGGTTGAGAAGCAGTAGTGGATGCCGTGTAAGGATACCAACTGGTTACCTTCTCAGGATTAGTGCCTTGTGTATGTCATGTCATACCCACATCTGGCCTCAGCTTTTCAGGCAAAAAATGAATGAAAATAATATAGCTAGAGATAACTAGTCACATTACAGTGGATCCACACTAAACACTATCTGACTATTATGCTAAAGAAAACACTGTGTTAATGGGGAGTAGTTTTCTACAGAGAGCATCATGTCTTATAATTGAAAAGGGATGTTTTTATGCCCTATACATGGGTTCCTTTTCCACACTTTGTATTCAGTGGAAAACAAATTCCACATGAATTTGCTTCGTGAACACAAACTCGGAAGTAGATGAGTAAAACAGCTTATGGGGATTTTAGTGTAATGTCTGGAAGGGCCAAAGAAATATATCTATTCTAGAAAGATGTCTCACTCATTCAACAAAAGTTGACTGAGTGGTTATGATATGCCAAATACTGTCACGGGCAACATGTCAACTCATTTGGAATTGACACTCTTTTACTGGTGGGAAGTATGGGTAGATATAAAACAAACAGTAAATATAAAAAGTAAAGTTTAAAGTAATAAGTGGTATAACAAATAATAAAAATCTGGCTAAAAAGGATATAATGGTGGTGGGCAAGGATTGTGTAGTCGGTGTTAACTTCACTGAGAAGGTGATTTTTAAGCAAAGATTTGAAGAAGACATTCTGAAAGCACTTTGACTTTGAATAGGAAAGAGCCTGTGGATTACTGCCAGAAAAGGAAGGACACCATTTAACTCTCAAGATCATGCTGCCTGATGTGTTAAGGACAAATAGGGGGAAAGCATGAAAGCAGAGACACCAACTGTGCCCCTTCACAGTACTGAATGTGCACTGACAAATATTGCCTCTCTGTACATCATTTTTCTTTACTGGATGTCATTTACTTTATTAAACATCCTGATTTTATTAATCAAGCTATTTAAAAAAATTTGTCATTGGCTATGGAAATTGCTTTCTCTCCCTATTTCATATTTATTTAAATATTTTCATTCTTATTATTCAAGGATAAATCTTGTCAAATGTTGTCAGTATTTGGTACCCGAGGTTCTGCAGTCTCTATATCTTCATAGTCACTCAAGCTCTTTTTCTACTGCCTTCTTCCCTGCTGAACAAGTAGTCCCTTGCAATCCACTGCTTGTCAATTTTCTGGCAGTAATTGCAAGTAAGTTGAGGTAGATATGCAAGAGAAATATACTTTTTTCTTCTTTTTTTAAGATTTTATTTATTTATTTGAGAGGTAGAGTTACAGACAGGGAGAAGGAGAGACAGAGAGAAAGGCCTTCCTTCTGCTGGTTCACTCCCCAAGTAGCCACAATGGCCAGAGCTATGTGGATCTGAAGCAAGGAGACAAGAGCTTCTTCCAGGTCTCCCATACAGGTGCAGGGGCCCAAGCACATGGGCCATCTTCTGCTGCTTTCCCAGGCCATAGCAGAGAGCTGGATTGGAAGAGGAGTAGGTGGGCCTAGAATTGGCACCCATAGGTATGCCAGCGCCACAGGTGGAGGATTAACATACTGTACCACAGCGCCAGCCCCTAGATATATTTTTCCTATAGGTTAGAGCATTCTCTGATGTCCTACATAAGGATTTACATAGTGCATAAGTTGAAGACACTTCTTACATTTTTTACAGCTTTATTGAGGTATAATTGAAAATAAGAATTGTATAAATTTAAAATGTTATGATGATAGATGCTGGAGAGGATGTGGGGAAAAAGGGACACTAACTCACTGTTGGTGGGAATGCAAACTGTTAAGCCACTATGGAAGTTAGTCTGGAGATTCCTCAGAAACCTGAATATAACCCTACCATACAACCCAGCCATCCCACTCCTTGGAATTTACCCAAAGGAAATTAAATTGGCAAACAAAAAAGCTGTCTGCACATTAATGTTTATTGCAGCTCAATTCACAATAGGTAAGACCTGGAACCAACCCAAATGCCCATCAACAGTAGACTGGATAAAGAAATTATGGGACATGCACTCTATAGAATACTACACAGCAGTCAAAAACAATGAAACCCGGTCATCTGCAACAAGATGGAGGAATCTGGAAAACATCATGCTGAGTGAATTAAGCCAGTCCCAAAGAGACAAATATCATTTGTTTTCCCTGATCGGTGACAACTAACTGAGCACCAAAGGGGAAACCTGTTGAAGTGAAATGGACACTATAAGAAACAATGACCTGATCAGCTCTTGTCCTGACTGTTGATGTACAATGTAATACTTTATCCTTTTTAGTATTTGTTGTTGTTGTTGTTGTTCTAGTACTAGTGATTGAACTCTGTAACTAACACACAATTATTCTTAGGTGTTTAAATTTTAAGTGAAAAGTAACTCTGACTTTCAAATAAATAAATAAATCTTTTAAGAAAATAAAATAAAATGTATGATGGAATATTTTGATATATATGTACACTAATTAACATTTAAATCAAGTAACATGGCTTCCATGTGTGGTGAGAATATTTTAGGATCTATTCTTTTTTTATTTTTAAGATTTATTTATTTATTTGAAAGTCAGGGTTACAGAGAGAGAGGGAGAGACAGAGAGATCTTCGATCTGCTAGTTCATTCTCCAAATGGCTACAACAGCCAACACTCTGGGCAGGCCGAAGCTAGGAATCAGGAATTTCTTCCGGATCTCCCACATGGGTGGCAGGGGCCCAAGCGCTTGGGCCATCTTCAGATGCATTTCCCAGGCCATTAGCTGGGAACTAGATCAGAAGTGGAGCAGCCGGGACACGAACAGGCACACAAATGGGATGCTGGCATGGCAAGCAGGGGCTTTACTCGCTACGCCACAACAGGGGCAATTCAGGTCAAGCCACTGCTTGCAACATCAACATCTCATATCATAGCAATGATTCGAGTCCCAGTTGCTCTGCCTCTGATCTAGCTCCTTGTTAACATGCCTGGGAATGCAGTGGAAGATGGCCCAAGGGCTTGGGAGCCTTGCCACCCACATGGGAGACCCAGGTGCTGTTCTGGGTTCCTGGCTTCCACCTGCCCCAGTTCAAGGTATTGCAGCCATTTGGGGAGTGAAACAGTACATGGAAGATCTCTCTGTCTCTCCCTATGTCTCTGTCATTCTGCTTTTCAAATAAAACAAATCTTGAAGAAAAACAAGCTCGATTCTCTTAACAAACTTCAAATGTACAATTCGGTATTATTAACTAAAGTCATCATGTTCTTCTTTAAGTCTCTAGTACTTACTCATCCTACATAACTGAAAGTTTATGCACTTTGAACAACATCTTTTCATTTCCCTTTACTTCTCCCTACCTGACAACCATTCTACTCTCTGCTTCTGTGGGTTTGACATGATATTTTTTTATTTCTTTAAGATTTATTTTATTTACTTGAAAGGCAGAGTGACAGAGAGAGAGAGAGAGAGGGGGGGGGGGAGAGATAGACAGACAGAGAGAATCTTTCATCCACTGGTTCATTCCCAAATGGCCATAATAGCCAGGCCTAGTCCAAGCCAAAGCCAGGAGCCTGGAACTCCACCCAGGTGTCCCATGTGGTTGCAGGGGCACAAGCACTTGAGTCATCTTCCACTGCTTTCCCAGGCTCATTAGCAGGAGGCTGCATCAGAAGCAGAGCACTGGGGACTTGTTGCAAGCAGGGGCTTAACTCACTGTGTCACAATGATGACCTTGACTTTGGTATTACATATTCCACACACAAGTGAGACTGTGCAGCATTTTTCTTTTTGTGCCTTGTTTATTTCTCTTAGCATATTGGCTTCCAAGTTCATCTATGTTGTCAAACATGATAGGATTTCTTTTTTTCTTGAGACTAAATAATATTGCATCATTTGCATTTATGTGTGTATATATACATGACATGTATATATATATATGTATATATATATATTTCTATCCTATATTTTCTTTATCCCCTTGATCCATCAATGGACAGTTAGATTGATTCTATATCGTGACTACTGTATAATGGTACAATGAATATGGAACTACAGACATGTTCTTGAGAGAATAATTTTATTTTCTTTACATACATGCCCAAGAATGAGATCGCTGAATAATACACTGTACTTTTCGGGGAAACAGCCTCTGTTCTGGTATCCATAATGGTTATACCAGTTTACTTCTCCACCAACAGTTTACAAGAGTTCCCTTTTCTCCACATCCCTGTCAACATTTTGCTGTCTTTTGTATTCCTGATAACAACTATTTTTACAGATATGAGGTCATAGCTCTTTGTGGGCTTGATTTTCATTTCCCTGATGATTAGTTACGTTGAGAACCTTTTCATGTACCTTTTGACTGTTTATATATAATTTTCATGAGAAATGATTGTTTATTTATCTGTTTTTTAAATTGGAATATTGGCTTTCTGGCCATTCAGTTGTATGAATTCCTTATATATTTTGCATACTAACCCATCCTCAGATGTGTGCTTTGCAAATATTTCCTACCAATCCATAGGTAATCTTTTTACTCTGTTGATTGCTTCCTTTGAAGTACAAAAACTTTTTTGTTGATTCAATTCTAATTTTTTAGTTTCCATTTTGTTGCTTGTGCTTTCAGGTCATATCTGGTAAATTACTGCCTGGAGCAATGTCAAGAAAGTTTTTTTTTATGTTTTGTTCTGGTGCTTTAATAGTTTCAGGTCTTAAATTTAAGTCTTAAACTCATTTTGTTTTGATTTTTATATAATGTCTAATATAATGATTTGATTTTATTCTTTCTCAGGTGTATATCCAGTTTTCAAAACATCATTTATTGAAGAAACCATTCTTATCCCATAATGAGCTTTTGGTAACTTTATCAAAGGGAAATTTGATGAAAATGCATGAATTTATTTCTGGGCTCTCTGTACTGCTCCATTTTTCTATGCGTCTGTTTTCATGACACTACCATACTATTTATTTTTTATTTGACAAGCAGAGTGGACAGTGAGAGAGAGAGACAGAGAGAAAGGTCTTCCTTTGCCGTTGGTTCACCCTCCAATGACCGCTGCGGCCGGCATGCTGCGGCTGGCGCACCGCACTGATCCAGGTCTCCCATGTGAGTGCAGCAGCCCAAGCACTTGGGCCATCCTCCACTGCTTTCCCTGGCACATTAGCAGGCAGCTGGATCAGAAGTAGTACAGCTGGGTCTCCAACTGACACCCATATGAGTTGCCAGTGTCACAGGCGGAGGTTTAACCTGCTACACTGTTACGCCACAACGACAGTTCCTCCAATAGCATTTTTTGTAAAAATAGAAAAAACAATCTGAAAATTCAAATGGAACTACAGAAGACCTCAAATAGCCAAAGCAATCTTGAACTAAAAGAACAAAGCTGAATCATCACATTACCTGATTGCAAATTATACTATATAGGGTAGGGTAATAAAAATAGTAAGGTGGCTGGCGCCGTGGCTCACTAGGCTAATCCTCTGCCTGCGGCACTGGCACCCCGGGTTCCAGTCCCAGTAGGGGCACCATTGCTCCTCTTCCAGTCCAGCTCTCTGCTGTGGCCTGGGAAGGCAGTGGAGGATGGCCCAAGTGCTTGGGCCCTGCACCCGGATGGGAGACCAGGAGGAAGCACCTGGCTCCTGGCTTCTGCCTGGCACAGCCCCAGCCATTGCAACCATTTGGAAAGTGAACCATTGGATGGAGATCTCTCTACGTCTCTCCTCTTCTCTCTGTAACAATGCCTTTCAAATAAATAAAAAATAAGGCTGGCGCCGCGGCTCACTAGGCTAATCCTCTGCCTGTGGCACCGGCACACCAGGTTCTAGTCCCGGTCAGGGTGCCGGATTCTGTCCTGGTTGCCCCTCTTCCAGGCCAGCTCTCTGCTGAGCCCCAGGAGTGCAGTGGAGGATGGCCCAAGTGCTTGGGCCCTGCACTTCATGGGAGACCAGGATAATCACCTGGCTCCTGCTTTCGGATCAGCGCAGTGCGCCAGCCGCAGCGCACTGGCCGCGGCGGCCATTGGAGGGTGAACCAATGGCAAAGGAAGACCTTTCTCTCTGTCTCTCTCTCTCTCTCACTATCCACTCTGCCTGTCAAAAAGAAAAAAGAAAAAAAATAAATCTATAAAAAATGCTATTGGAATTTTGATAGGAATTGTGGTGAATCTGTAGATTACCTTGGGTAGTCAGGACTTTTATCCTATTTTATTTTAGAGATGAATGTTTTATTCAAATTGAAATTCTACCAAGCTGCATTTTAGGACAATATTTTATAAATCTTTAACTAATTTATAAAATTAATCATTTATGTCTTAACTTTTTTATAAATATTGAATTTTCTTCTTTATTTTTAAATTTATATTTAAATTTGTGACTAATGTAATACTTGCATATTTTTATGGGACACATAAAAGCACAGGGTAATATTTAAACACATATAAACAGCATAAAGTGATTGTATGACATAATTATCCTTTCTATTTCATTACCTTTTCTTTGTGTTTAGCTCCTGTCTTAAATTTATTTATACTAAATATGATACATTGATGTGATCTACAGTCATGCTATTGTTCTGGAACACCAGAACGTATTGCCTTCACCCATTATGTTTTGGGGCTATTATCCAATCACTCTCTACTCTCCCTCTCTTTCTAGCTTCTAGTAATCAATATTTTAGACTCAGAGTGACTGCAGACCACAATTTTATCTTTCACAATGAAAGACTACATGCAGTATTTGTCCTGTGTCTAGCTTATTTTGATTAACATGATCATCTCCAATTCTGTTCATTTTGTTGCAAATATCAAGATCTCATTGTTTCTATTACTTAATAATATTCCATAGTTTCTTTTTCCATTCATCCATCAATGGACAAATAGTTTAGTTAGGTATGTTGGCTACTGTGAATAGTGCCTCAATGAACATGGGATTGCAGCTATCATTTTCAAATTCGGATTTAATTTCTTTTGGATATACATACCCAGAAGAAGGATAGTCGAATCATATGGTAGATCTATTTTTTTGCAGAAACTCCACACTATTCTCCATACTGACCATTCTAATTTACATTCTCATCCAGTATATTTCTCCACATCCTGACCTGCATTTGCCACTTATTAACTTTTTGATAATAGTTATTCTAAGTGGAATGAGATAATACCTCATTATGTTCTGATTTGCATTTCTCTAATGGCTAGTGATATTGAGCATTTTTTTTCATGTATTTGTTGGTTTTTTTGTATTTCTTCATGTGAAAAATATCTGTCTGAATCTTTTCCTCATTTTTTTGACTGGGTTGTTTGGTTTTTGTTATTGAGTTTTTTGAGTTCTTATATAGTCTGGATATTAATCACTTGTCAGATAAAGAGTTTGCAAATATTTTCTCCCAGTCTCCTAGTTCAGAAGGTTTTTAGTTTGCTATCATTTGTCTATTTTTGCTTTTGTTGCCTATTCTTTGGGGGTCTTATCCAAAAATTTATTGCCTGTGCCAATGTTTTCCACTGTTTCCTTTATGATTTCTTCTAGTGGTTTTATAAAACTACTACAGGTTTATATTTATATCTTTGATCCATTTTGGATTTGTGTAGAGTGAGAGACAGTGGGATGTCAAGCTTCTATCTTTTGTATATGAATATCTAGTTTTCCCAGTATCATTTATCGAAAAGAGTGTACTTTATCTAGGATACGTTTTAGGTACATTTGTCAAGGATCAGTTGGCTGCAGACAAACAGACTAATTTCTAGGATCTTTATTTTGTCTTACTGACCTATGTGTCTGTTTTTACACTAGTACCTTGCCATTTTAGTTACAATAGTTATGTGGTTTGTCTAGAAATCTGGTATTGCGATGCCTATCACGTCGTATTTTTTGCTTTGGGCATTCAGAGACTTTTGTGTTCCCATATGAATTTTAGGATTGTTTTGTCTAGTTTTGTGAAGGTCATCATTGATATTTTGAGGGAGATTGCATTAAATCCATACATTTCTCTGGGTAGAATGGAAATTATAATAATTCTTCCAGTTTGAACATGAGAGTTATTTCCATATTTTTTATTGCCTGGTTCAATTTCTTTCATTACTGTTCTACAGTTTTAATTGCATACGTCTTTCACATCCTTGGTTACATTTATTTCAAGGTATTTTTGTAGCTATTGTGAATTAGATGGTTCTTATGATTTATTTTTCAGAGAATAAATTTTTGGTGTGTAAAAATGCTGCCATTTTTTGTGTGTTGATTTTGTCTTCTACAACGTTGCTGATTTTTCACTTCTAATAGCCTCTCAGTGGAATCTTTAGGTTTCTCTCTGTATAGAATCATGTCATCTGCAAACGGAGATAATTTGACTTCCTTTTTTCCTATTTGTGTGCCTTTTTTCCCTTGCTTAATTGCTTTGATTAAAACTTCCAGTACTACATTGTATAAGCACATGGAGAGTAGGCATCCTTGTCTGCATTCAGATCTTAGAGGAAATAGTTTTAGTTTTTCCCTATTGAATATGTAGATTTGTTGTATACAGTAGTTGTTATGTTCCCTTTAAATCTAATTTGTTCAGATTTCTTTCTTATCATGACTGGATATTAAATTTTACTGAAAGCTTTTTAAGCTTCTATTGAGAAGATCATCTGAATTGTATCTGACATTCTGTTGATGTAATATATTACATTTATTGATGTGCATATGTTGAACCACAACTGTATCCCTGGGATAAAGTCCACTTGGTGAAGGTTGAATAATTTATTTAATGTGTTGTTGCATCTGATTTAATGGTATTTTGTTAAGAATATTTGCATCTGTGTTCACCAGATATATTGGTCTATAGTTTTCTTTGTTTTTGTGCTCTTGTCTGGTTTTGGAATCAAGGTTATTCTGGGTTTCTAAAACAACTTTGGAAGGGTTCCCTTCATTTCAGTTTTTGAAATAGTTTGAGAAGAGCTAGCCTTAATTCATTCTTAAAAGTTAGGTGCAATATTGTAGTGAAGCCATCTAGTCCTGGGCTTTTTTGTGGGAGTGGAAGATTATTTACTAATGATTCAATCTTAAAACTTGTTATTGGCCTGCTAAGGTTTAATGTCTTCATAGTACAATTTTCGTAAATCATATGCATCCAGACATTTATTTATTTCTTCTGGATTTTCCCATTTGTTGATGCATTCCTATTTGTTGTTCATACTAGTCCCTAATGACCCTTTGTATTTCTGTGGTATCAATCATAATACCTCATTTTTAACCTCTGACTTTAATATCCTTTATAATCCCCAATTTACTTGAATCTTCTCACTTTTTTCTTAGTTAAAGGTTTATCAATTTTATTTACCTTTTCAAAAATCCAACTATACATTTCAATGACCTTTTGCATTTTTTTAGTTTCTATTTATTTTATTTCTTCTCTGATCTTTATTTTTTTCTTCCTACTGACTTTGAGTTTGGTTTCTTCTTCTTTTTTTTTTTAACTTTTATTTAATGAATATAAATTTCCAGTATACAGCTTATGGATTACAATGGCTTCCCCTTCCCATAATTTCCCTCCCACCCGCAACCCTCCCCTCTCCCGCTCCCTCTCCCTTTCCATTCACATCAAGATTCATTTTCAATTCTATTTATATACAGAAGATCAATTTAGTATAAATACTTCAACAGTTTGCATCCACATAGAAACACAAAGTGAAACATACTGTTTGAGTACTAGTTATAGCATTAAATCAAAATGTACAGTACATTAAGGATAGAGATCCCACATCAGGAGCAAGCGCACAGTGGCTCCTGTTGTTGACCCAACAAATTGACACTCTAGTTTATGGCGCCAGTAACCACCCTAGGCTGTCGTCATGAGTTGCCAAGGCTATGGAAGCCTCCCAAGTTCCCTGACTCTGATCATATTTAGACAAGGTCATAAAAGACAGGTTGAGGATAGTAACCAATGATCCTAAGAGTGGCCTTAACCAGGTCTGAACAATTATACAGCATTAAGTGGGGAAGAGGACCATCAGTACACACAGGTTGGGAGTAGAGCCATTGGTGGTAGAGTAGAGGTTATGATTACAAAGGAATGAGGCCCAAGTGCACTAGACAGGGTCTAGAACAAAGGACAGAGTCATTATTAGAGGAGCTAAGAAAGGTGCTGTCTAAGCTACAAGTAATTTTTCTGATTGAGAGGTGAATAGAACCTGATAGAAGGGGCTTGATAATAATCTGTTGGGCTTTAGGCCTTGTAAGTTAAGAGGCCCAGACCTATCTATCTCTTCACATGGGGTATATCCTAAGGGAGGTGTGAACCTCCTAGGGGAAGGCACTCTGTTGACTTTCATTACTTGGCTGGCCTGGGAGGAGAGCTGGCCAGGTAAAGGCAGGGGGCATCTCTAACAAGAAATTTACAGTTCTGCCTGCAATGTTGCTGACCCTACTTGATCATACCCTCAGTTGCAGTGGTCACTTTGGAAGTTGGGCTGAGTGAAGGGTTTCTTCTTCTTTTTAAGTCCTTGAGATGCATTGTTAAGTTATTTGATATATTTCCATTTTTTACATGTTGATTGCTATTGTTTTCCTCTTAGTACCGCTTTTCCTGGATCCCATAAGATTTGATATATTGTATTTTCATTTTTATTAGTTTCAAGGAAGATTAGCTCTGAAGATTTTCTCCTAAATATTTTATAGTTTATCTTTTACATTTAATTCTGTGATCATGTTAAATTTTTAAAAGATATTATTTATTTATTTGAGAGGTAGAGTTACAGACGTGAGAGGGAGACACAGAGAAAAAGGTCTTCCATCCGCTGGTTCACTCCCCAAATGGTTGCAATGGCTGGAGCTGGGCCAATCCGAAGCCAGGAGCCAGGAGCTTCTTCCTGGTCTCCCATGTAGGTGCAGGGTCTCAAGTGCTTGGGCAATCTTTTGCTGCTTTCCCAGGCCATAGCAGAGAGCTGGATCAGAAGAGCAGTAGCCGGGGCTTGCACAGTGCCCCTATGGGATGCCAGTGTTGCAGGCAGAGGATTAATCATGTTAATTGTAGTAAAGCATAAGGGTTAGATTGAGGTCTGTCATTTTTACTTATGGGTGTCCAGCAACATTTGTTGAAATAGACTAAATGAATTCTAAGTGGAAATAGGGACAATAAAAGTAACGTTTAATTTGATAATATCTCAGTATTCATAGTTATTTAATTTTAACTTTAACATTTATGCTGATCCACTGAAAGGTATTCAACACAACACAGATGCTCAATAAACACTGACTTAATATTTCTAATTCTCTTTGCAATGCTTTCCATAATGTTGAAAAACTGGTTATCTATATTCCTCTTTCCAGTAGCTTATAAGCACACAGAATTTCTGTGGATGCCACCTGTTTAACTCACTGTTTACTCTCAGTAATGTCCCAGTGCCATGTGTGCAAGAGGCTCTCAAAACAATTTTTGAATGCAAACCTTTCAATATATATTATTAATTTTATTATAGCTGGAATTCTAATGTACATATTTAGGAATCATAATAATGATAAAAATAATGCCACATCTTTTTTTCCCCTACTGCCCAATCATATTCATGTCAACGTCACCACCATTTTAAGATCTCATGTAACCAAAAGTGGGGCACCAAATCATCAAAGTTCACAAACCAACTCTAAGTAGGCTTTGATTTTATTGTCAGAAAGAATCCGATATTATATGAAATGCAGAGACAGACCTTGACATGGAAATTGTCATATGCTTACCATTAGGAAAGAATATATTTCTCCTTTGTTCCATTCCTTTGTTAAAAACAGCCCCTGATATATGTGATTGGTGGAGGTAGAAGAATATAACATTTGTTCAAAATGAACTACAGCCTGTAGCAATCTTCCTAGGCTGGCAGCGCAATCTACACACTGCCTGGCAGACTCCCAGCTGTGGGGGAGGGTTTAGAAGCACACGTAGGGAAACACAATGGTTTCCCTTAAGAAGTAAACACAGCCTGGGCCTCACAGTCTGGGAGCAGAACAAAATGAAGAGTCTGTGGCAAATTATACTTTGCTTTACAGGGAAATCTGCACCCTAAGGACAGTCAGGAGGCACTTGGCACAGACCAGGAGATCTCCTTGGCACTTTGGTTGTTGTGACTTCTCAGAGAAGTTGTAACTAATTAGATGTCCTCTCAAGATAATTCAAGACTCCTGAATTTGATTCTTCAAGCTATTAATGCCAGTCTCTCTTCTGTGTCTGTAATTTTGTCTCTGCTATAAAATTAGTCTTATCACACCAGGAATTCTGGAAACCCAATGTTCTCTGACATTGTATGACACTCATTGTGATCCACTCCTCCTGTTACCAGCTGTGAAATTTTCCTCTGTGTCAGGAGCGAACAGCTCCCCTATGGTGCAGACTGTACTCTGAGCCTGCAGACCATCTGAGTCTCTGAAAATAAAGGACAGGCTCAATCACTTGTTTAGGGAAATTTATCTAATTCCAGGGTCAAAGACTTTGAACCATCAGGTCTTCTACTTTTAATGTCACAATAACCCAGTTCCTTAATATTTCGTCTTCATAGACTACCTGTGCTACCACCACTGAACTCTGCAAACTACGTTTTCATTTGATAAAGGGAACCTACTTTGTGTTAAAGACCATTTCTCCTCCTCATCATCAAAGGAATTTTAAGAATCCAGGGAGATAAAATAGATAGCACTCATGAATTTGTTTACTGCCTGAAAAGCATAAAAATGAATTCCTGCTATTCATATTATTTTATACAGCCTTTGGGGTAATAAGATGTTTTCTCTAATGACAATCTATTGCTTACTAAAAATATTTTGTGGGGCCGAGGCTGTGGCATAGCGGGTAAAGCCACCTGAAGTGCCAGCATCCATAAGGGCACCAGTTCGAGTCCCGGCTGCTCCACCTCCAATCCAGCTCTCTGCTATGGCCTGGGAAAGCAGTGGAAGATGGCCCAAGTCGTTAGGCCCCTGAACTTGCATGGGAGACCTGTAAGAAGTTCCTGGCTCCTGGCTTCGGATCGGCTCAGCTCCAGCCGTTATGACCATCTGGGGAGTGAACCAACGGATGGAAGACCTCTCTCTCTCTGTCTCTACCTCTCTCTGTAACTCTGTCTTTCAAATAAATACAATAACAAATATTTTTTTAAAAAATGGAGACTCACAACTTCAGACTTACTAAATCAGAATCTGCATGGTAAAAAAATATCTAGGGGATGCCTAAAGACATACAGTTTGGAAAGCCATGGTTTAGGGCATTTGATAAAGTTTAGAGGGATGAAAGTATTTAGAATTTTAGAAGATGCATAGTGGGTTTTGTGAAAAGTCAGAATAAATCTATTTAATATATTGTTTAATTTTCTTTCCATAGGAACTAGATTTTATTTTAAAACACCTTGATTCTCAAACTTCTGAAAAGATAATCTGAGATATTGTACTGTGAGAAGAATAAAAGTCAGACTTTTCCATATCTGCAAAATATTTTAAGCACTTTAGGCCAGGGCTTTAACCCGCTGCCCCTGAAAGTCTCCATTTTTAACAAGTTCCCAGGTGATGCTGGACCTTGCACCACACTTTGAGTAGCAAGGGGCTAGATTTGCTGAGTGAACAAATCTGTTCTTGTCCAAGAAAACCCTGGCAGAAATGAACTACCTAAACCCACATCTTCTTCCATTTTCTGCTTTCATTTTGTATAAAAAAAGTGATCCACATCAGAATTAAACTGTTGAGAGTTCATGTTTTAGGTGTTCTGAAGCAGAAGAAAATAAAATCACCTTTTTGTGAGCTTTACAGAGAGTTTGTGCCGTCTCTTCCTGTAGCTCAAATTCTCCCAGCTGGCATTTTTTTTTTTTTTTAATTTGTGTGTTGCATGAAGTTTACTTTGAATTGGTCCACACCAATATGCTGTCTGCCTCTTTCCTTTCCTCCTCCTATACTTTGAAAGAACTCAAAACATCTGCATCCAGCACACCAGGCCATGCAGTCTTTGAAAATCCAATAGCTCAAAAGGAGAAGCAAACTGTGAAATATATTTGAAGCCTGTTATCTGCCTTCCTCTTATCTAGTTTAAATTTTTTTTGGACACTTGCACAAGGGAACCCAGGCTTTTTTGATCGCTGTAGTCCAAAAGATATTCTACTGTGGAAATTTGCTACTGCCTCTACAAAGTGTCCTTATTCTGACTACGGTTTTTCTATAGAATATAGCAGTTTGCAACTGTACTGGTGAGCATGGAAGTGTTGTGATTTATTGCAGCCAAGAAAACAAAAAGAAATGAAGTAGTTTCTATAGCTAAGACTTTGCCCCCCCCCCCACGACTTAATTTCATAAAAAAATTAGTTGATTGCCCTTAATCTTCTCATTTGAGTCCAAACTCATAGCTAATAGAGTTTGGTTCCAGTAATATAGTGTATCATCTATAGAGATAAATAGCATGTGTGATATCACAGAGATGAGGTTGAGGAAGGAAAGAGACAGTGTCGTTTCCCAAGAGGCCTACTGGAAAGTATCTCATTAAGCAGTGGTATCTGACTGACCTCTGTGTAGTCTGCAAATGATGCCATGAGGAATGGTACTTCAAGGTGACATATGAGAGGACTTAAAATAGTTTATGGAAAAATGGAATTAGAAGATAAACATGAAAAAATAAACTTTATTTTTCAACATAATCACCTTCAAATTCATGTTGCTTTTCTAAGTGTTGATGCCAGCCATTTAGTCCATCCATAAGGAACTGTGGAGCCTGGAAATTTAATCATACCAATGCAGTCTTTTTCAAATTAACTGTCGAAAAACTGATGCCCTTTAAAGATTTTAAAAAGATAAACAAAAATTAGTCAGAAGCACATACACAATCAGGACTGTAAAATGTGTGCTTAATGATTTCCCAGCAAAACTTTCAAAATGGCCCTTGTTTGATGCAAGGAATGAGCAGGAGCCAAGTCATGGTGGAGTTTTCTGGGGTGTTTCTCTGCTAAAGTTTTGGCAAATTTTCTCAAAAACACTCTTGTAATAAACAGATATTGCTGGGGCTGGCGCTGTGGTGTAGCAGGTAAAGCTGCTGCCTGCAGTGCCGGCATCCCATATGGGCACTGGTTCGAATCCTGGCTGCTCCACTTCCAATCCAGCCCTCTGCTATGGCCTGGGAAAGCAGAAGAGGATGGCCCAACTCCTTGGGCCACTACACTCGTGTGGGAGACCCAGAGGAAGCTCCTGGCTTTGGATCGGCACAGTTCTGGACATTGTGGCCAATTGGGGAGTGAACCAAGGGATGGAAGACCTCTCTCTCTTTGCCTCTCCTCTCTCTGTGTAACTCTGACTTTCAAATAAATAATTAAATCTTAAAAAAAAACAGATATTGTCATTTTTCCCCCTAGAAAGACAGCAGGCAAAAATGCCTAGAGTATCCCCCCAAAAAAATCAATGCTATGACCTTTGCTCTTGACCAATCCACTTTCACTTCGACTGGACCAATTCTACTGGTTGGGAGCCATTGCTTTGTGCCATGTCTTCAGTATCAGACTGGTAAAACCACATTTCATCTCTTGTTACAATTCTTGGAAGAAATGCAAGATCTTGGTGCCATTTGCTTAAAATTGTCATTGAGAGTTCTGCTCTCACTTGACTGCAAGAGTTTTTGCACTTGTCTAGCAGAAAGTTGATTCCACTTTATCACTATTTTTTTTGGTCAGAATTCTGTAAGCTGAAGTAGTTGAGATGTCTATGGTGTTAGCTATTGTTTCTGCTGTTAATTGTTGATCCTCTTCAATTAGAGCATGAACAAGATTAATTTTTTTCAGAAATTGTTGTAGATGATCTGTTGTGGCAAGCTTCATCTTCAAAATCTTCTTTGGCTCTTCTTGAAATAAATTATGCATTCATCCAAAAACTGGAGATTTTGTTGGAGCAGTGTACCTTACATTTATCTGCAATGATTTCTCCATTTTTCCACCTACGTATCACCATGAATTGGATATTTGTTCTTCAACAAAGCTTCTTCGTGAAGCTTTGATATGGCCTATTTTCAAATTGATGTCTTATTCTTCTTAGTGCCTCAAACTAGATCTTGTTCAAACATGTTCTAATGAGTTAGTATGAGTTTATTTTGGTACAAAAGTTTTTGAAATCTATGAATAGCTTTTTCATAATATTCATGTTCCATAAATATTTCAAAAATGCTTCTTAATCCACAGAATTTTCACTGCCCACAGTGCTCAATTGCTGTTAGGAAAAGCATTCTTAAATAGATTAAAGGAAAATGCAAGATCCTTTTCATTTCCTGAGTATTATTAGTGTGAGCCTGACAATTACCGACAGGCAATCAGTTTATGTTCTTTTCTCTCTGGGCATTTTCTAATTATGAATAATAATTCCATTAATCATGTACTTGAAACAAGTAAATTATCCAGCTAGTATCATAATCAATTATATCAAAGAACCTTCCAGTTAAATTCTCATGTGGCTTTGTTTTTAATTTGTCCATGTGCAGCTTTCCTCAGGTACCTTCTAGAAGTTAGTAGTCAATGACTTGGCCACCAGCACTAAGGCACTGAAATGTGCTGATCAAGTGGAAGCCTTTACAAAGGAAGCCACATCCTTGGAAAGAGCTGCTCCTTACTCATTTAGACTTAATGTCAGCCTTCTGGCTTATCAGACTTACCCTGAGGGTGACCACCAGGGGATGCTACAGACTGACAGTGATCCTTTGTTTCCTTTTCCAAAGCTTACAAATGACAGGTCCTTCGTTGTCAGCTGCTAAGGGCTCCTGACATTCATGTGTCATCATAGCTACCAGCAGGGCCTTCTTGGTATATTTAGATGTCCTGATCCAGAAAGCAAATTTCTCAGAATCATAAAATGATCCTGAGTACATTGACAAAATGGAAGTCAGTATTAGATTTGCTCATGAGGCCTTCTAATCCTCATATCTTTTGTGTACATTTACTTTTCTATTAAATTTGTCCCTCTCTCCTATCTTTCCTTCCTTATTTTCCTTTTCTATCTTTGTCTCTTTCTCTCTCCCTCTATCTCTGTGCCTCCCAAATAAATAAATAAATTTGAAAAATGTTCAAATTAGAAATTAGACAAAAATAGTATCCAAATGCTTATTTCAGTTCTACTGATGCCCAAGTCAGATACCCATTACCAAGATTAAAATTAAATCATTTAATTAATTAATTAATTAATTTTTTTGACAGGCAGAGTGGAAAGTGAGAGAGAGAGAGACAGAGAGAAAGGTCTTCCTTTTTGCCATTGGTTCACCCACCAATGGCCACTGCGGCCGGCTCATTGCGCTGATCCGAAGCCAGGAGCCGGGTGCTTCTCCTGGTCTCCCTTGCGGGTGCAGGGCCCAAGGACTTGGGCCATCCTCCACTGCCTTCCCGGGCCATAGCAGAGAGCTGGCCTGGAAGAGGGGCAACCGGGATAGAATCCGGCGCCCCGACCGGGACTAGAACCCGGTGTGTCAGCGCCGCAAGGCAGAGGATTAGCCTGTTGAGCCACGGCGCCGGCCAAATCATTTAATTTATACTGAAACTCATTTGCTTATTCATTATATATTTATTGAGTATTGACAATGGCTCTCTAACACATCACTATATTATTTGTTTACACTAGTGTGTGTGTCCCCATTATATCAGAAGGTCCTCAGACACTGCTAGACTATATTTTAATCTTACTGCATTCCTTTCACTTAATAGAAGCTCAGTAAATCTTGTTTGAAGGAATGTGTGGTTCATATAATTTCAAATTTTTTATTATTTTTTGAGAGGCAGAGAGAGAGAGAGAGAGAGAGCACACTTTGATCTGATGTTTCACTCCCCTCAAATACCCACAATATCTGGGATTGAGCTGGGGCTGCAGTCAAGAGGTGGGAACCAAACCCAGATTCTGAGTGGATAGGAACCTAGTTATTTGAGTGCCACCACTGCTTCTTCCAAGGGTTGTCATTAGCAGGAAACTGGAATCAGGAATCAGATCCAGGAATTGAAACCGGCTCTTTGATACAAGACATGGGCATCTTAACTGATATCATAACTACTAGGCTAACCACCTACCTCATCATGTAAATTGTAAATGCAAATTACAGATAACTGACTTTTAGCCCTAGCCTGTTAGAAAAATATCAATAAATTAACTAATGTTTTTATTCCCTTCCTATGAGTCTGGAATGAAGCCACGATTCTGGGAGATTAAGAAGAAAAAACAGAAGACACAGTTTTTGACCTCACGAATCACAAACTGGGGCTGCACAATGAAAGAATACAGAATTTTGTGTTAGCACATAAGCTGATAAACTTCCCCAGAAAACACTTAACCGAAGCATTAAGAAGCCAATGTTTCCAGCCAAATGATCTTACATGACTACCATAGGATGGGAAACAGCTATCCTACTACTAGGGTAAAAGAATACCTACATAAAAAATAAATTCCCTATGCCCAGAAGTAGTTGGTGCAGCCTAGTGAGGTAGCACAATATAGTAATTATACCCATAGCATTCAGAGCCAACACTTATTAGATGGGCTATCTTTGGAATTTTAATAATCCTTTTTTCTTTTTGTTTTAAAGTTTAATTTTATTTATTTGAAAGGCAGAGTTATATAGAGAGAAGGGGAGAGACAGAGAGAGAGTTCTTCCATCTGCTGCTTCACTCCCCAAATGGCTGCAATGGCCAGGGCTGGGCCAGGTTGAAGCCAGGTGACAAGAACTGCGTCTGGGTCTCCACATGGGTGCGAGGGCCTAAGCACTTGGACCATCTTCTTCTGCTTTTCCAGGCATATTAGCAGGAGCTGGATCAGAAGTGGAACAGCCAGCCACGACTTGAACCAGCACCCATATGGGATGCTGGAGTCACAGATGGCAACTTTACCCATTACATCACAATGCCAGCCCTCAGATTTTTCTTATATAAAATGGAAATAAAAATATAATTTGCCTGATAGTGTCATTATGGGAATCAAATAAGTAAATATAAGAATAAGGTATGACAGGGGCTGGTGCTGTGGCATAGTGTGTAAAGCAACTGCCTGTGGCACCAGCATCCCATATGGGTGCCCGTTCAAGACCTGGCTGCTCCACTTCCAATCTAGCTCCCTGATAACATGCCTGGGAAAGCAGCAGAAGATAGCCCAAGTGCTTATGTCCTTGTACACATATGGGAGACCCAGAAGAAGCTCCTGGTTCCTGGCTTTGGGTTGGCTCAGCTCCGGCCATTGCAGCCATTTGAGGAGCAAACCAATGGATGGAAGACTCTCTCTCTCTCTCTCTCTCTCTCTCTCTCTCTCTACCTCTCTCTGTAACTTTGTCTTTCAAATAAACAAACTAAATCTTGTTTTTTAAAAAAAGCAAAGACATAGGGATCCAATAACCTGTTGTTTAATGAAAAGATAAATTTGGAAGATAAAGGAATAAAAATTACTTAACTAAGCCTAAAATGTAGAGCTCAGCTGTTGCAGCCATCTGGGGAGTAAACCAGCAGAGGGATGATATTTCTGTCTGTCTCTTTCTAAAAGTAAATAAACCTTAAGAAAAAAAGAATAAACCATGACATTAATTTGTCACAATATAAATGCTGTCTTTATTTTATTACTGAATATATTACCATACTGAGGTTGTGAAAACAATATTGAAGAATTTCTGATACTCTTACTAAAAATCAGAGTCCTTGGGAGGAGTGTCTCTTTCTCTCTCTCTTTGTCACATAGAGACACATCTATACACAGAGCTTGTGTGGACAGGGAAACTTTGATACAGGGGATTTTGAGGTGTGTGATGATTTTAGGCATGGCTCTGTGTATGAATCTGAGAGGTCATTAAGGCTTTCAGGAATTTCTTTAATAGTCAAGCTTTATTTGAAAGAATTTTCAAGAAAAACTAGTTTTATAAATCTAGTTTTTAATTGTAGAACTTATAAAAATGCTACAGTCCTTTTCAATCAAGAATCAACTTTCCTTAAGTTTCTCAGAGAAAGGAACCTGAATTTCTAAGACTACAGATGTTTGTTATTTCACTTCTCAGTTTTAGCTTCCTGCTCACATGCACCCTGGGAGGCAGCAAATGATGATTCAACATGGGAGACCTGGATAAAGTTCCTGTCTTCTGGCTCCCACCTGTTCCGGCCTTGACTATTGCAGGCATTTTTGGAGTAAATCAGATGATGAGAGATGTTTCTCTGTTGCTCTCATTATCTGTCACTCTGCCTTTCAAATAAATAAAATAACATAAATTTAATTTGAAAAGATTATTCAATGAGAAAAAGATAGTCCTTTCAACAGATGATGGGAAAATGGAAATACATAAGGAAAAGAATGAAATTTATACAAATTAGCTCAAAATGCATCAAAGATCTAAAGATAAGAGCTTAAAAAATAATACTGTTATGAGAAAATACAGACCATCTTCATGATAATGGATTTGGCAGAGATTTTTCAGGAAATGACATCAAAAGCACAGACAAAAGAAGAAAAAAGTTAGGCAAATTGAACCTCATCAAAATTAAGAATATTTATGAGTCAAAAGACACTACAAACATAGTGAAAAGGCAAACCATAGATAAGGGCTGTCGTCATGACACAGTGGGTTAAGCCTCCTTTTAGGATGCTGGTTCATGTCCTGATTACTTGGCTTATTATCTAGCTTCCTGTTAACGTGCCTGGAAAGGCACAGGAAGATGGTCCATGTACTTGGGCCCCTGCCACCCATGTGAGAGACCTATATGGAATTCCATGCTCTTGGCTTCAGCCTGCCCCAGCCCATTAAGTTGCAGCCATTGAGGAAGTAAATCAGCAGATGGAAGATATCTCTCTTTCTGTGTTTCTCTCTGTCACTCTTTTCCAATAAACAGTTTTTTTTTTTAAACATGACAACCCATAGAATCAGAGAAAATATATACAAATCATTCATCTGATCAGGGATTAACAACCAGAATATATAAACACAAGCCAACAACAAAAAACAAATAAGTAAAAAAATGGGCAAATGACTTGAATAAAAATTTATCCAAAATAGGTATATAGATGAAATAGGCACATAAGAATATTCTGAATTTCACTGATCATCAAGAAAATGCAGACTAAATGCACCATGAGATATCACTGTACATTGATTAGGATGACTTTTTTTTAAAAAAAAAAAGAAAGAAAATACCAAGTTTGCATAAGATGTAGAGAAATTGGAACCCTTGTATATTGTTTGTGAGAATGTAAAATGGTGCAGCTGCTGTGGTTCCTCAAAAACTTAAACATAGAACTTCTATATGATACAACATTTCCACTTTCTGGTTGTATACTCAAAATAGTTGAAAGCAGGGACTCAACCAAATATTTATAAAAACATTTCACATCAACATTTTTCACAATGGCTAGAATGGAAAAAAATCCCAAAGTATACTAACAGATTAATACTAATATCACATATACATGCAGTGAAATATTATTCAGACTTAAAAAGAAATGAAATTGTGATATGTGCTGTAAGGATGAACTTTGAAGTCAATATGTTAATTGAATAGCCAGTCACAAAAGGACAAATAGTTGAAATCAGGTTCCACAGACATGAGGTACCGAGAGTAGTAAAATTCATAGAAACACAAAGTAGAAGGGCCCAGGGATAAGGAAAGAGAGGGAATGGAAAATTAGTGTTTTAAGAGTACAGTTTCATTTTAAGAAGATGGAAGGTTCTGGAAGTTTATGTTTGTGATGGCTGCATGACTGTGAATGCACTTGATGCTGTAGAAGTGTACTCTTAAAATGATTAAGATGGTAAATTTCACTATATATATTTTATTGCATTAAATTTATAAAAACTTTACTAAATTCCAAGTTCTTAGTTTTTGCTTTCCTTGTTGTTAAATTTGTACTTGCTTATTTTCATTGTATTTGAAATGCAGGGGGTGGGGAGAGAGAGAGAGAGAGAACGAGCTCTTCCATCTGTTGGTTCATTTCCTAGATGCTCACATAGGCAGGGTTAAACCAAGCTGAAGCCAGTGTTAGTAAAATGGTGCAGTCTATGTGGCACCATCTGTTCCTCACTTATCATCTTAGACCCTGGCCCCGAGGCTTCGGTCCTAAGCCCCATGGTCCAACCACTGGTGTCAGCTCCACCCCCACCCTAATGGGATTCGATGCTCCTACTTCCCTGTCCTCCCTCCCCTGCAAAGATTTAACAGGACCTGTTTGTGCTCTCTCTCCCCTGCCCCCCCCCCACCTCTCTCTTACATTCTCCTCTCTCTTTCCTTCTTTGACCCTTCCCTCCGATCTGTCAGGTTTCTCCCACCAATAAACCTTTTCCCTTACTCTAGTGTTTGGTGTGTTTTATGGCGGCCTTACAGCCAGGAGCCAGCAACTCAGTCTGGGTCAGTATTTAAGCTGTCTCCTATTGTCTTCCAGGGTTCTTATTAGCATGAAGCTAGAATGAAGGACACTCTGATATCGGATGCAGATGTCACAAGCAGGGTGTTAGCTTAGGGAAATGCCTGACCATTTTTCTTAAATCATAAGTGATCCAGAGCATCAAGGGCATACAATGTATACATCAATTATAGTCTTTTCTGTCGACTTCAGGGTTATTTTGTAAACTGGTTTTAATCACACAGTCCTAATTGTTTCATTTTTGAGGAGAGTTAAGTCTCTATTTGCACCTCTGTATTTGTAATTAAACTAACTCTTTTGACAATTGCATAAGTAATGCTTGTGCTCAGAAGACAGATGATGGTAAGACAAACATCTTGATACCAAGGGCAAAATTAAGCACATGATATTGTGGATTGTGTGATCAGAGACCTGAAGAATAAATCCAAGTTGCCATTTATTAACCACAGCTGTTTCTTCATTAAGTTAATAAAATCAACTTTTAAGCAGAGGAAGATAAACTTTACTGGAGCGGAAGTAAGAAGAAGATAAACTTTACTAGATTGGCTAAGAGACTGCTGTAAGAAGAAATAAGAGTCAGTTACCCAAGGGCCTCCAGTGTGAATGGTACAGTGCAATTAGGGTTTGGCTGATTCGCAGTTACAGGAAGAAGTCATCACCCAGCAATGCAGTACAGGCAAAAATTAGGTCATCAAATTCCCTCCTTTTCCTGAAAGTTTTCCAAAAGAATATTTATTTTTAAACTGTATCCCTGATTCTTCTCTTTCCAACCAGACTCAGCTGAAACTGTAAAAAGTGAGGAGCCAGTAAACCAGTAGCCCAGTAGCCCAGTTCAGAGACAACAAACATCCAAATATAAATTGACATATACTTAGTAACACAGATTTACACATGCATTATATTTATTTTAAGTAAACATTGGAAGTATATTTATACTTATTCTTTCATTCTCAGAACACTGATCTAGGAGTACCACAAACATCTTTATATACATCCTTTTTGAATTCTACACTCTAACATCACAGTTGGTTAAAATAATGCAATTTAAGGAGTGAATTTTACTCCTAAACTGACACACTTATATTGATATGACCACAGTCATTTTCAGCCTCTCCCTGATGGAGATGAGCACACAGAAACAGAATGTTTCTGTTCATTCTCTGATGGACTGATTTCTCAAGGTAGTCAGCCTAAAATGCCTCACATTCTAGGCATTAATGAAATTATATGGAAAATTTAGCTGTTGAAACACAAAAGGATGTTAACTTTTATTATTATTATAGTTTTCATGGTCATTATAATTATACAGATATGAGTAAAATAGAAACTAAACCATAAATAACACATTTAAAGAATAATGGGGTGAACAATATGATTGCCAGCCAATGCAATGCTCTTATGCGATTACAGAAAGCTTTGCTTTAGGCTATGCATAAAATTCACATTTTGTCATGTGTCTTATTCTGTGACACAGGCTAAAGGGTCCATGACTACAGAAGGCACATTCTTCTCCTAGAAGAAATGTAAATTTCCCCAAGGGGTAGGTAGAAACACACAGTTTCCTGTCAGACTTAAGTACAGAACTGTGAAAATGTAATTTCCACACATTTACTATTGGCTAAACCAAACAATTTGGCAAAGTGCAGAGTAATTGTGGTGGGGTTGTAGAAATCTATTATTCTCAAGAAGGAGCCAGGAAACATTTTCAGTCATATTTTCACTAACGTAACTCAGCTACAACAAATGTTTCATATATATTCACAAACAGGAATGGGGGGAAAATATTTGGTAGATAGTAATGTAATCTATTATAATCTACAAAATCTGTCATATTTTTGATCTAGATAATCTATCTTATTTTTTATATCTCCATTATTTCTTGAAACATGTATCCTGTAATTCCAATATCTGTTGTCTTTGTGGATCCATACTGTAATTTAATGTTTTTATCAACACGTATTTAAGGTGCTTTCATTCTGTATGTGTTTTTGTGATCTTTCACATATTGCTTCTCTTCCTGGAATAATTAGTAGAGTTTAAAGTACAATTTTCCAGAGAGAATTGCCTTCCCTTCTGCCAAGTAATTGAGGATGTATTCAGCCACAGAGGTTGTGTGAATTGCAGCTGTCATACATTGTGAGGAAGAGGCAGTCATGAAAGATGTAGCAGACAAATTAGTAAAGGGGTCAAATACTCTCCTGAGAAGATTTATATAGGATCTGACTTCTTTCCCTTTTGGGTTTCCACATTTTTAGAAAACTTTTTAAAATGATCTGGGTCAGAGGGAAGTAGGAAGGAATTTGGAGTGGCTATGAAGGCTTAAGCTAATAGGATGTATTAGAACAGGAGGGTTAACTGCTGTAACTAACAACAGTCACATCTTAGTGGTTTAATACACAAATATAATGCTGAATTATGCAACAGTTCAATGTGGGTATTTGGTAAGTAGCCATACAGGGAGAGATGCAAGGCTCAGACTCTCCCCTTCTTATAGCACTTCATAGGGCCTTAGAGTCACCTGCTGGGTTTTCTTCTGGCTGCCAGAAGAAGGTAGAGGATAGGGCAAAAGATATTTTTATGAATTGGGTACAGAAGCAGTGCACATCACTTACATCCACATGGCCCCATCTGTTGCAAGCAAAGTCAGAAAAGATGCCTATGAAGAAAAGCAAATGGGTTGCATAAATAACTAGCTAGTGTCTGTGGTGCATGGAGTCCCAAGAAAAACAGGCTGGATCTGAAAACTTATTATGACTAAATGACCTAAATGCCATGCAATGGCTTGGGGATTAATGGCTGTATATTAATAGTAAAATAATGGGCTATAATGTTGGGAGATCTGACCTATGATCCTGCATGGTAGCCACATCTAATTGTGATGGTGCAAGGAGATATGGTTTTGTCCCCATACTCTCTCTCACCCTCCCCACCTCTTAGTCCCCTTCCCCAGGCCCCAAATAATCATCACAATAAGAACCAAGACAATACCCAAGAAGTTCCAACTGCATAACAAAGGTATTGCAATACCAGTAGATGAAAATGATATGGGACTGGTAGAATCACCCACTGTTTTTTTCTAAATTTTATTTAGTTACTTGAAAGAATGAGAGACACAGAGAGAGCTCTCATCTGCTCATTCACTCCCCCCAAATACCTGCAATGTCCAGGACTGGGCTGGGACACAGCCAAGAGCCAGGAAAGCATGTTTCCCAATGGAGTGGCAGGAACTCAGTTATTTCAACAGTCATGACTGCCACCTAGGATCTGCATTAGAAGGAAGCTGGAGTCAGGAATTGGAGGTGGGTACTGAAGCCAGGAACTTCAATATGGGATGTGGGCACCATAACTAGATTTTTAGCCACTAGGCTAAATGCCAGTTCCCAACTTGGTTTTTAACAATAAGGCTGTGAAGCTGTGACATCATAGAATCAAAACTCTTCTTGTGGGTTCTGTTATGTATTTCTGTTAGGCCGTCACAAAACACACCAAACACAAAAGGGAAAGGGTTTATTGGGGAAAACCCAGCAGACCAGAGGGGTGGGGCGAAGAGGGCAAAAGAGAGAGAAAGAGAATGTAAGAGAGAGACAGAGAGGAGAGGAGCTAGTGAGGAGAAAAGGGAGAGAGCAGAGAGAAGAGGAGAGGAGCCAAGAGAGCCACGTGTTCAGGAATAGGTCCTTTAAAACTTTGCCGGAGGGCGGGCGGGGAAGCAGGAGCAGCGAATCCCATTAGGATGGGGGTGGAGTTTGACATTGGTGGTTGGGCCATGTGGCTATCTGGCTTTCAGCAATGGTGGCGGGAACCGGGGCATAGGATGTAAATCAAGGTGCAGATCGCGCCATAGATAAAACTGCGCCAGTTTCCTAACAGGTTCAACTTATGGTGAATCACCTTGGCAGGGCAATAGAGGTTTGGGAAGAATCTCCCCAGATTTTTGTGCATTGGTGTTAAGTCTCTGGTTCACTGAGAGCCACCTGACACCTGCTTCCAGTGTTGGATGCAGAATTCCTCAATTTCTAGCTAGGTTTATTTCCAGTCATGGGTAGATCCCACTGAATGTAGTATTCCAGTAAGTGTTCTCCCCACCCATATATCCAGAGTGTGATGACACTGATGATGTGCCTATGTGGAGTGTGATGGATGGTCTTGCAATTACTGACAGGGAAACTCATAGAAATGCTGAATTGATTATTAAAACCATTGTGACCTTGTTTGTGCCCCTAGCAAGTGAAGAGGAATTTTTCTATTAAAGTTGGAATTAGAACACTTATATTGCTGCCTGTTATGTGGAGAAAAATGAATTACCACAAAGTATACCCCAATTCTGTGCCCAAAGTGATGTTGTTATGCACTTCCACAATTTTCATGTCTGCTTGGCAGGTGTGTGATTCTCCCATAAATTATAAGACGTCTTCAGGGGCTGACTTTCACTCACAGAGAAACTGACCTTGAACACTGCCATCAACTGGCAAAACAATGATCCCATTTCCTGTCAAAATAAACCATGTACTTGCTTTAAAAATGCCTTTTGAGAAAAAAGGGATGAAGGTAAAAAAAAAAAAAGCCTTCAATTAAGAAAGTCTGAACTTAACAGATAGCATCCTTTGTATCTTGCTCAATGGAGGTATTATTTTAAGCCATCCCTTCTGGTTTTGATTACCCCATGAGGCCATCTGAGAAATATGGTAGCACTGTGGTTAATCAATGCTTTCCTGGTATAAAACTGGTCAAGGTCAGTATTCACTTGTATATCCACTTTTCCTTTCCCTTTTCCCCAAGTTTCTTACTTATGCTTTTCCACAGCAACTACAGGATGCTCTGTCTGTGCTCAGTATGCTTGAGAAGTTTCTAATGTATAGTGATTAATGCATATCTAATGTAATACCTAATATATATCTAATGTAGATCTAATGTAATCTAATGAATATCAGTCCTTTAACTGATGCTCATGTCCTAGGTTGCACTTTTTGTAATCTAGACCAAGTTATAAATCCCTGATTTTGGGGGTATGAAGATCTCTATCTCCAAAACACAGAACCATACTGCCCAAAATTCCATGGACACTTGAGATCTCACTGAATTGTTGCAATGTATCATCCTTTGTCTTTGACCTCTGAAGATTATTGACATCAATAAGCATTGTAGACCACACAGAAACAGAAATTAGATCTTAGAATTTGAGTTCTAGAATCCCGCATTGTGTTTTGGAAGTATTTCTAAAATAGAAAGAACTAGATGGGTTTGTAACTAAGTTAGGGGGATCTAAATATCATATTTCACAATAAGATAGCATTTGTTGCTGTAAATATATAATAAAGAAAATTTTAACCCAAACCATGAGTTTCAGCACCTCATGGATAAAATTATTTGCTTTCAGTATGGAAAAATGTTTTATCAAGAACTGAAATATCAGGAGTGCAAAAAATAGAGACCCTGGAACTCTCCCCTTGTACAAGAAGTCCACAAGATTTTCTATGTAAATAATAAGTTTACTATAAAACAAGACAGTACTTGTGATTGTACTCCAGTTCCACATCTTGACATTTGCCATGGATATGAGGGTCAGCAACATGTGTGTACATGTGGAATCAGCCCCATGAGAGGGTCAATGAGAGTTTTACGCAGGATTCCTGAGAAGAAAGTCAATATGGATGCTAAGAATATATTTATGTTAAGAGTATATGTGATAGTGTGGACTGAAAGTTTAAAAAATTTAAAAAAAGAAAAAAAGTATATGTGTGCAGGGCTGGTTTTGTGGCATAGCAGGTAAAGTCACTGCCTGTGATGCCAGCATCCCATATGGGCACTAGTTTGAGTCCCAGCTGCTCCACTTCCAGTCTGGCTTCCAGCTAATGCGCCTGGGAAAGCAGCAGATGTCCCAAGTCCTTGTGCTCCTGCACCCACATGGAAGACCCAGAAGAAGCTCCTGGCTCCTGGCTTTGGTCTGGTACAGCTCTAGCCTTTTTGATTTGGGGTGTGAACCAGAAGATGGAAGATCTCTCTCTCTCTCACTCTTTCTCTCTCTCCCTCTCCCTCTCTTTATTTGTAACTGTGCCTTTCAAATAAACAAAATAAATCTTACTTTAGAATCAAAAAAGCATATGTGTGCATTGAGGAAATAAGTCCCCAATGTGAAAGGGAGATCTAGGCAGGATTCATAATAGGAAAGTGCTTGAATTACCTTGCATGTGTGCAGGCTGAGACTCAGCCCCTAAGGAAAGTCAAGTGAAAAGAAGTCCTATGCTGCAATCTTGAGGAGCCTATAGCAAGTAGCCAGTTTATGTGCACTGAAAGAATCATAAACCACAGAGTCATTGTGAAAAGACAGTTGATGCGGGATTCCTCATATTGAAGCCAGAAGGTAGCCTGCATATTTGAACCCATAAATCATATTCAAAATCAGACCAAATGAAATGACTTTTATCTGTCATATTGTGAGGAATTGTAGTGGGGTGGGAAGTCACTTGCACGTGTGCTCTCAGGGAAAAAGCCTAAGAAAAGGCGAAGTGAATGAGTTGTAACCTGGATTCCTAAGAAGTAGTAATGGAAAGTGTTGTGTCTGTGTGCAATCAGGGAATCAGCTCTAAAGTTAGAAAAAGGAAGACCTAGGCTGGATTCCTCATAGGAAATGGCAAGAAGAGGAGAGAATCCTAGGGTAGGAGCTCTCAGGCATATCTGACATCAACTGGTGAAGAGAATTTGTTCTGATGCCATATAAGGAGATAGGGTCCCAAATAAATTCCTCTAGTCAAAAACCACAGGATTCTTAGCATTTTAGTTGAAACTGCACACTCTGCAATAGAACATTTTGTTACTTTTGTTCCTGACAACAAATCTTTCTTTGTTCTCCTTCCATCTTTGTGAAAGATGTTTCTGTATCCGAATATTCCTGCTGGCACATATCACTGCTTATATTTTTAAGATTATTTTTCCAAAAGCTTCCTTAGTTCTTGTTGCTTTAAAAATGGGTTAGGGGTAGGCAATTGGTGTAGGGTTAAGACACCAGTTGAGATGCCCATATCCTATATTGGAGTGCCTGATTCAAGTTCCAGCTCCACTTCTGATACAGTATCCTACTGATACACTCCTTGAGAAGCAGCAGATGATGGTTCAAGAACTGTGTCCCTTCTATCAACGTGGGAGACATGGATGGAGTTCTAGACTCCTGGGTTCAGATTGACTCAGTCCTGGCTGTTGTGGGAATTTGGGGAATGAATGGAAACTTTCTCTCCATATGTCTCTCTGACTTTAAAACAAAAGAAAAATAAATAAATAATATTTTTTAAAAGTTTGAAAATAGGTTAGATATATAAAGGTATTGTAAAGTTCATCTTTGTGTTTTTAACATATTTCTAGTAAAAGCTCTAGATTTCAAAGCTGACTGACCTGCATTTGCATCTCAGCTCCATCACACTCTGCCTGTGTGGTTTTGGTGCTTCTATTGGTAAAGTGAGGAAAATAATATAGCATATCTTATAGGGTTGTTATCATTACTAAAGTGATTATGTAAAAGATTCTGGTGCATAAATTGTGATGGTGATGATGATGATGATGATGATGATGATGATTACTCTCAGTGGAGACTGATGTTAAGTTGATGATGGAGGACCTTGGAGTCTAGACTAAAAGGTTTTGTCTAGATATATTGTTCAGTTAGATATTAGAGATGTAAAATTTTAAAGTCACTCTGACTTTTCAAGAAAAGATAAATTCATGAGCAAACAGTGGGATATCAGAATCATAGTCTGGCCAGTGAGTGGTATGGATATCATCTCTTTGGAGATACTACACAATTATTCAATTTGAATAATTCAATTTGAATTATTCAATTTGAATACTTTTCAAGTAATAGTGGGTCCTGGTACTTTCATAATCAGCCAAGTCACAGAGAGTCATGCAAAATGTATAATTTGTAGTCGAAAAGAACACTGATTATTAGGCAATGGGTACATTATTGTAGCTGTCTCATATCATTCATGTTTTTGATTTAAGAGATTACCCTTGTTTCTAGACTATTTTTTATCTGAAGGGCAGTGCTCTGTTTGTAATTCAGGTTTTTGAAGACAATGATCCTATCTGATAGGTACCAATCAGTTCAATACTGAGATCTTCTTCAGCATTCTTTGTCAGTGGAGAATCATACTTATGTGATATTAGTTGGCTGCAGTTATATCATTTTGGCTTTTGTTTTATTTAATTATTTTTAAAACCTAAGAAAATTCAGGAATAACAATGCTCTTACAATGATGAATTTTTTAGAGATTTATTTATTTATTTGAAATGCAGAGTTACAGAGAGGCAGAGGCAGAGGCAGAGGGAGAGAGAGAGAGAGAGAGAGAGAGAGAGAGAGAGGTCTTCCATCTGCTGGTTCACTCTCCAGATGGGTGCAAAAGCCGGAGCTGACCCAATCCAGAGCCAGGAGCTTCTTCCAGGTCTCCCACGCGAGTTCAGGGGTCCAAGGTCTTGGGATATCTTCTACTGCTTTCCCAGGCCATTGCAGAGAGCTGGATCAGTTAAGCCGGCGCCGTGGCTTAACAGGCTAATCCTCCGCCTTGCGGCAGCGGCACACCAGGTTCTAGTCCTGGTTGGGGTGCCAGATTCTATCCCAGTTGCCCCTCTTCCAGGCCAGCTCTCTGCTATAGCCCGAGAAGGCAGTGGAGGATGGCCCAAGTCCTTGGGCCCTGCACCCCATGGGAGACCAGGAGGAAGCACCTGGCTCCTGGCTTCGGATCAGCGCGATGCGCCGGCCACGGCAGCCATTGGTGGGTGAACCAAGGGCAAAAAGGAAGACCTTTCTCTCTCTCACTATCCACTCTGCCTGTCAAAAAACAAAAAACAAAACAAAACAAAAAAACAAAAAAAAAAGAAGTGGAGCAGCTGGGACTCAAACCAGAACCCATATAGGATGCCAGCACTGCAGGAAGCGACCTTATCTGCTACACCACAGTGCTGGCCCTGGCTTTGTTTTTTTTGTTTTGTTTTGTTTTGTTTTTGTTTTTGTTTTTGTTTTTTGTGACAGGCGGAGTGGTCAGTGAGAGAGAGACAGAGAGAAAGGTCTTCCTTTTTGCCGTTGGTTCACCCTCCAATGGCCGCTGCGGCCAGCGCACTGCTGCCGGTGCACCGTGCTGATCTGAAGGCAGGAGGATTCTCTCCCTCCTACTCAACCTATAGATCTTGAACTATCATTTTCCTTGCCCTGAGCATGTGAGTCCCCACTTAGTCCCCATTTCCATGCCCAACTATCCTGACCAATCACTTCACTTCCCCTGTAGCAAACTGATTAGTTTCCATAGAAGCTCTGCTCTGGCTACTATTCCTCTGTCATCTCCTGGTCTAAGCATTAACTCTACTTCCTGTTCATTCTCTTAACAAGAGATTCCCAACATTCCATCTGGGATATGATTCTGATTGCTGCTTTTTTTTCTAGAACGAAACTTCTTCTCTGACATAAACATTAGGCAGTAACATAGGATTACTATACATATCTTACCTCATGTAATATCCTAACACTCCACCTTGAAGTAGAGAGTGGCTGGTACACAAGGAAAGGGAGATGCAGATAGCTGAAACTTATGTGGGATATGGTCTAGTTACTGTTCTAGACAACTGAGACTTGGGGTTAAATACGAGAAATTTGGAAGAGATATGAATACTTTACTGAAAAATCACGTAAGTGTGTGTAGTGTGTATTCAATTTACGTAGAAAATCATTTAGATTTTGGAGTCAAATAACAGTAGCACTCTTGGAAAAAGTGATTAAGACTCACCAGTGCTTTGCCTTGCTCTACATAACATTCAGTACTCACTGCTATCAGGTGTATTTTGTGTGTAAGTTGTTACTTCTGAAAATGGTACATGAGGACTGGAGTCTCAGCATCATCCCCGTTATTCTCCCCCTTACTCCCGTATCAGTCCAGAAAATGTATGAGCAAGTAAATAAACTCTACTGCCATTTATCATTTGTCAAGCAAGACAAACTTCCTGAAACCCGAATCCCAAAGTCTTCCTTAAGAAGAGAGGAAATGAAAAAAAAATGAGCAAAATATCTTTTAAGGAAGATAGACAAAATGGTTTTTCAGTAAGAAGTTATATACTTTTCTTAATTATGCTGATGTCTACAAAGTCTAATTGGACATATTTGTCTGGAGTTGGGAGAATAAGACTGCCTGCACAGACATTTGTGTAGTAACTGCCACTGGGTTGTTTGCTTTCAACATTTACTGTAAGACTTAATGAAAGAGTTTCATAATGGGAATGAATGAACTCAAATTGCTTTAAGTCTACTTGGCCATTTGACCAACATGAACCCATTCTGGTGGTGTTTAATTATATTGATATCCATACTATGAAATTTCAAAAATTCCTGTTGACTAACAGTTATAATGGTAACTTTCTAAATTCATTCCAAGCACACTGCAACACGTGCTGTGTATAGTCATTTTCACATGTGCATCTCCTTGAAGGAGTCCAGTCGTTTTACTAAGGCATGTGCTGAAGACCAAGAAAAACCTTCTCCTCCCACATTTGTTACAGTTCGGCCACTAAGACTATAACAAATGGTGAAAATATAGTTTTTCTCACTTATTAAAAGGAGTAAGTCTTGAGACCTGGTTTTAGATCACACCTCTGACTGATGGTGTGAAAGCTTTCTGTTGTGATTTAATTTCCTCTTCAGATGGAATATATAGTATGATATTTTATTCTCTCCTCCACAAAACACTGTTTCTCCTTATTTCAGAAGGAACAAAGGATTTTTTTTTTGCAATGAGGTTGAGCAAAGAGAGTAAGTAACTCAATTTTACCACTTTTTTTCGCCAGTTGTGCTCTTTATTGCCTTTAAAAACACATATTTGACAAGGCATTCCAATTCTCAATGTCTATTACAACAAAAGCTAGGCAAGGGATGCTACAGATGGAGGTCACACTTCATTCCTTTTATAAAGTGAGTTGTGTGAAAATGAGAATTATTCTAGGGCCTAGAAATAACAAAAGTTGTTAGGGAGTTCAGGAGAGAAGTTGTCTCTTATTTGGCCATCCGTAGTTAGTCAAAAATTTTTAGTTTATTTATTTTTGTTTCCTTTTGTTGCGATATCCACTTCACGACTGCACTAGCAAAGATAGCTTATGTTTTTGGTGATTCAATCATTATATGCTCAGTGAGCCTGTGCCCTATGCATTTGGGCAATTGCAGGTCTAATTGTAGGTCTACCTATAGCACACAGAGACATTATTTTGCTGCCATTTTATTTGGTCACTCTGTACCTTAACTGATAATCCATCTTGACCAAAGGAACCTTAAATTAAAATAATTTACTGGTTGTCAGTCTTTCAGCTCCCCAACATATGAAGTGTTTCTAGAGGTTTAATGAGTATTTCCTCTATTTATGTTCCCCTACTTTTATTCACCTTTATATTCTCTATGATGAGAAAAGTGCCTTATAAAATTTTGCCCTTAGTAACTGAGTATTGGATTAAACAAACATTCCCTTTTGCTTTTGTTTAGGGCTAGCAATGCAAGTGGTTATATATTTCTACCACTGATTTGAAAATCTCTCCTGTCTCCTCTTCACTCATTAGCTGAAAGTATAAAATGATGTTGAGGAGAAAAGGGTCAAGGTTGTTCTTTGTTTTTAATAAAATTTATCATCAGATGGAGACAAGTGGGATGTATTACTATCACTTGTTTTGATTTTTGTGTATTTGTGCACATGTGCATGTATGTGTGTTTTCTATCCAGTAATTACAGAATTATAGCTCCCCCACTTCCTCTCTCTCTCTCTCTCTCTGTGTACATGTACATATATATGTTCTGATACAAAATAAGAATCCAACTCTTTATTACTAAACAAAGCAGGTGAAGAGTATTATCCCTTCCCAATTCAACTGCTAATGAACAAGAAACAGAGATTTGTCTTGGGATCTCTGTTATACACATAAAATTTGCCTTCTTTGGAAGAAAACTGTTTGTTTTCAGGAGAAAGGCATTTTGTCTATCTGGTTGTTCTTAAATAGGATTTTTGTCTCTAAGGAGAAAGCGAATCTTTGCTAAGTTCTGTCATTTCCTTCATTTTGGTTTTTGCATTTGGGAAGTGAAAGTGAATCCTATTACTCTTTTTTTTTTCCCAATGGCTAGTTCTGAGAGTACATACTTTTTTGAAATCATAGGGAAATTTCCTTTGTAGGTATTTCATTAAATATAAAGACTTCAAATCAAAAACATTCCAGGAGATAGAATACTGATAATTCATTTCCCAGGCCATGGAAATCAAGTTGTGATGAAGAGATCAACCTCAGACTGCAAAGGTAGTATATGGAGAGACAATATTCTGTGGTTTTATCATGTGTATACATATTGTGAACATCTATCATGTGCTTAATTCTTATTAATTCTTCAAGAATGCCTGTATACTTAATAATCTTGAAAATATAGTGTTTTGCATCCACTACGATGATGACAACATCTCTATCTGGATCAGAGTAGGTATGCTTGCTACCCATTATAAAAAAGATTCAAATTCCCTAATGTCAAGGACACTCTTCTGAAAGACAATCCACTGTACGTGAAAACATCTGTCTGGGTTCATTTATGTTGCTCTTGTGGAACTTGGGGAAAGGAGAATTGGCACAAATATGTTGATGGTTTTGCTGCCAATTATGCCATGAGTAATAAAGTTTTTTATTTATTACAGAGGAGTCTTATGTTTTATGCCAGTACTTACTAAACGGCAATAGGCCAGTTTATTAGTTTTTTTTTTTTTAAAGATTTATTTATTTATTTGAAAGTCAGAGTTACACAGAGAGAGGAGAGGCAGAGAGAGAGGTCTTCCATTTGATGGTTCACTCCCCAATTGGCTGCTACGGCTGGAGCTGTGCTGATCCTAAGCCAGGAGCCAGGAGCTTCCTCCAGGTCTCCCTCGCGGGTGCAGGGGCCCAAGAAGTTGGGCCATCTTCTACTGCTTTCTCAGGCCATAGCAAAGAGCTGGATCAGAAGTGGAGCAGCTGGGTCTCAAACTGGCGCCCATATGGGATGCCAGCGCTTCAGGCCAGAGCATTAACCCACTATGCCACAGCACCGGCCTCGGTTTATTAGTTATTAAATAAAGTAAATTCTGAGATTCTTCTCAGTTATTGACACAGTCACTATGAGAACTACTGTGCAAGGTTCAAATAAAAGTGTATCTATGATCTGGGGTTTTCTCATTTGTATGTTCCCTTTTGGTGCCAGAAAATTTTTACTACTAACCAGAATCTCAAAATCTGTATCATGGGACTGAGTGTTTTGCAAAGTGGTGAAGATGCCTCTTGATAAATTCATCCCATATCAGAGTCCATGGGTATGAGTCCTGGCCCTGCTTCCAATTTCTACTTCCTGAGTCACTGCCTCCAACACAGGAGACCCAGATTAAGTTATGGCTTTCTGGCTTCAGCCTGACCCTTCTCCAGCTGTTGCAGGCATTTGGAAAGTGAACCAGTAGATGGAAAATCTTTATCTCTTTCTCTCCTTCTGTCTTGCTGCCTTTCAAATAAATGAAAATAAATAAACTTTAAAAGCATCTAGATTTTACATACAATCTTAAAAAGATTTGACTATAATAGTGTTAAATTATCTAATCCAAATTAGTAAAATAAACCATAATTTGAGCAGCAAATTTCCTAATAAAATTTAAATTATTGAAGTCCCAGATTAGAATAAGTTTTTATTGATATCTAGGAATAAATAATTCAGGGGCATAAATAGAAACACAATTAACAAAAGGATTCTCAAAGGAAATATAAAAGAGAGTGAAGTTAACTATAAGTGAGCGCTAGTGAGTATGACAGAGGGTAGAGAATAAAAGTTCAAATAATGTAGACAATGTAGTCCTCTATCCCAATCGGTGTACACATCCCACAGGAAAAAGAATAAGGTGAGATTAAAGTGAGAAGCATGAATTGCTGTTTTATTGTTGTAACAATGCTTTACTTTGACTGGTCATGGTTAAAGCAAGTCTCCTGGAAAGTGGGAGCTGGTTTTGTCGAGTGAAACTTCATTGTTCAAAGACGTGTGTATTTTATGTAATGTGACTTCTAAAAGCAAGTTATTAGATTTACCTGGTGCTAAACTAACGAAGCAGCATCATGTTCCCATGCTTAGTAAAAAAATCATTTGTAGAAATTTGGATTTTTCAAGTGTAATTTTGATTTGATGCAATTACTTTCACTCATAACTCTTCAAGCACTTCCTCCACAGCATAAAATATGAAACCACACCCATATCCATCAGAAACTACCATGACAGATGCCTCTCTAATCATTTCAAATAAAATAGGGTTTAATGAAAGAAGTAGAGAATTAAGAATTGAAAATGATAGAGAAGAAAAAGACAGTGAAATAAAACTCTTAGTTTTCAGGAGATCTTGAAATATAGCAATCATAGGAAAGCCACTGATGATGATATCAGTTCCCCACAAGACTAAAGCAAGTGATTAACAGAAACTCATCCTAAGTCTAATATTAACTCATATTCATAATTTCTAGAGTTTGTCCATATTGCTATTAGAGAATAGTAGTTTCTTCTTCTCTTCCACTTTCCAAATATCATGTGAATTCTTATTGATGGAATTCAGTCTTGAACTCTTGTCAGTGGAGTCTCAAAAATATTGTGAATCACTCATTTGTTACCAGAAGCTAATGTAAATCAGGATAGGGATTATATTTATTTGACAAAATATGACACAGTTTATCCTCTTAACATTTAATATCCACATTCTCTCTTTTACTCATATTTTAACTTCAAATGACAATATGGCAATGGATCCTGTTTCACGTAATAGAATGTATGTAACTGTTTCCAATATAAAGGTGCTCTCATCTCCTACCCTAAACTCAAGACTTTATTACTTGGTAATGTTTATTCCTCTTCTGCTTTAATCACAAACCTTCTTTGATAATTTTAAAATTTAAAATGAAATAATAAATTTTATTTATTTATTCATTCATTTTGAGAGGCCAGAGTTAGGCTGAGGCCAAAATCAGGAGTGTGAATTCAATCCAGCTTGCCCATTTGGTTGGCAGGAGTGCAATTACTTGAGCCATCATCATTGCCTCCCAGAGTCTGCATTAGTAGGAAGCTAGAATCAGGAGCTGGATTTGCAAATTCAGTGTTGATACTCCAATGTGGGACATAGTTGCTTTAATGGACACCTTCAGCACTAGGCTAAATGCCCACCCTGAAATATTAAATTTATCTGCAATGAATTATAGAAATAGTAGGTATTTTATTCTTGCTTTGTTATACCTGTATCGAACAAAAGATACCTGGAGTCTGTTCTTGATTTGTGCAATTGATCATAATACCACAGTTGGCATCTACAGTTTTATTCGCCTCTTCCTCTTACTCCCACTTAATAACTTCTGTTTAACTAGAGAAAGATTAGAATACTTAGAATTCCTTCCTGCATTGGGTTTCTATGCCTTCCATTAGCTTTTACTGCTAGAATCAGAATTATGAAGAGGTCCTTTAGGTAATCACTTGACTTCACACTCAGTATTTTTTCTTTGACCCCACTGCGTAGAGACCACACCATTTCCTCTTAATAATACAGATCAACTAACGAAGCCAATAGAATTATCTCTTTGTCTTTCCATTAATTGTTATGCTATTCCATTATCGTGGCCCTTCTGGAAGAATTCTTTTTTTTTTTTTTTTTTTTTTTTTTTGCAGGAGAGTTAGTGCTCTAAACTAGGAAAGCTCAAAGTCTCTGGGGCTGGATGAAACCAACATTGGTATGCATGTATTGTCATAGGTAATAGATGGAAGGAACACTTCCATTTCCACATCTTGGTACAGTACCTTTTGTGTTCTAGCTATAAAACAGGTAAGATAATCATGACACTTAAACTGATGCAACATTTTTATACATGATGACTAACTTAATACTCATAACAAACCGAGGAGACAGATATCAAGTCATGTTTATTATACAGATAGTAAAACCAAGGCACAGTAGTTAAGCTACTTGTCAAAGGTCATCCAGCAGTAGAGGCAGATGTTATGGTAAGATGTTTATGTCAGGAGGTTTAGCTGTTGCTTGAGATGCCCACATCCCAAATCGGAGTACCTAGTTTGAATCCTCGCTACTGTGCACTTCCAATCCAGCTTCCTGGTAATTCCTGGGGAGCTGCAGATGTTGGCCTAAGTGCTTGGGATTTTGCCATCCACATAGAACACTTGGATGGGATAAAATATATACATATTTTAAAGTCACACAGCTACAATCTGATGGAAGGCATATTTAAACACAGGCATTTATGCTTTCAAAGTTCCTGATTCTATCCTCTTAGCTATATTACTCACACTCACAGTGGCACTTTTTTGACAATCTCATTTTGAACTTCCATAATTAATTTGCCTCCTGTTTTGCTGTTGAATCTCTGTAGAAGAAAAATCTGAAAACTGGCATATTTATAAGAGGCTGAACTGAGCCACAGTTTATAGTTTATCCTAGTTTAACTTCTGACACTTTTTGGCTTTATATTATGCATTGCTATCCTGTTGTTTCTATAATAATTAGGGCTTCTGAGAAAACCTTGGATTTTATTTTGCCAGTGTTCATGTTCTTTATTGATCAGTTCCTCAGAGTCTCAAGTAAAACAGTAAATTATGTGCCCAAATCCTCTGATTTATCTAGAAATTTAGTCCCTCACTTAAAAATGATAAGCATTAAATGATTTTAATGGCACAGTAAGGATTTTACACAGCTTTCACAAATATCTAAGCTTGGACGTCTAAGCAGGTTTGAAAAAATCTAAACTGGTGAAAATGAAACCAAGACATTCCAACATAACTGATTTCATGTGTGAATCCTGGTTTGTATGTGTTTTGGTGCAGAGATTTGGTTGAACTTGGAATATTAAATTAGTAGAAAGATTGATTGAATGGAAGCCAAATGGATCTTTTCCAAATATGTACAATGATTTTTATTTTTCTGCTTCCTATTTTGGACTCAGTCTTTCAACTGAATTCTCAGGAAACATAAAAAATGAAGGAAATCAGGATAAATACATTGCTGCATTGAGTGTTATATTCCATCTCTGCCTAAGGACATTTGTAAATGATGTAAAGACCATGCCAGAAACATTAATTGAAAACATTAGTCTCAAGCTGCCTATAGCATCCTATATGAGTAGCCCAAGAGAAAACAATATTGCTAATGTAGCTATACCCTTATTTGAAGAGTAAAATCTAAATGATATTTCCACATGCATGGAATTGAATTACCCTCAGGTGGTTTGGTAAACCCAAAACCACAGATCAAGACTTTCTTCCCTTCCTATGGCAAGCTATGAGCTATACCCCCTTTTGTGATTAAAAGTTGCACTAATTCTTTGAATAATAATAAAAACAGTCATATTCAACAAATCATCTACAAACATGTTATTTTCAAAGGAAGAACACTGACACTGTATCATGGGGATAACCACACTTGACAATGAGATAAAAATTCTTATTACTGAGGAAGAAGGAAGTAAGGCTGATGGGTAAATGAACAAAGAATATCATTACCATAGTCAAAAAGAATTCTTAAAGAAATGATCACATTGGCAAGCAAGCCCATAAAAACTTGATGAACAGAACACAATGTTAAATATTCACTGAGTTATTTATCTGACCTAGATGCCATTCAAATGAAACACAGCTTTCTATTTTCTCTCTTCCCATCTTCCCTTTCTACTGTTTTAATCTATTGAACCTTAGATATTCTTATTTTTGTATCTATTTAATCATTCTTTTTCCTCACTTTATTCTCCAACTATTCTGATGAATGACCATAAAAATGATCTTAGACACTAAGTTCATCCATTTCAATATGGTTGTCAACCAAGAATTCCTCATCCTCTAGAATTTCTGCTAATAAATATTTAATTCTAACTCACCTCCATAATTTATTTATTATTACTTTCGGTTTGCCATTTACTGATAAAGAAAATCACAAATGGGAATTAGTTCCAAATGTAGGCATGCTCTATAACCTCAACCAAGCCGTCACTGCTACAATTTATTTTTTAAAAATTGCAGTGTTGTCATATTCTGTCCCTTGTATCAAAACGGATTATTCAAGGTTTCTAATTTCACTTCACATCCACTGCATTTGACTTATATAAAATTTTGCTGATTGTCTGAGTGTTAAACCTTTTTTTATACAAAATACTACAAAATATTGCAGAGAAAATTGAAAATCTCAAAGTAAATGGAGAGTTACAACATTTTCATAGAAGGAATTTTAAATAAATTGAAGAGGTATATTCTTGCCATTGATCTGTAGATAGGATACAATCTCAATCAAAATTCCAGGAAGGGGGCCAGCGCTGTGGCTCAGAGGGTTAATGTCCTGGCGTGAGGTGCCGTCATCCCATTTGGGCGCCAGTTCTAGTCTCGGCTGCTCCTCTTCTGATCCAGCTCTCTGCTATGGCCTGGGATAGCAGTGGAAGATGGCCCAAGACCTTAGGCCTCTGCACCCGCGTGGGAGACCAGGAAGAAGCTCCTGGCTCCTGGCTTCAGATCAGTGCAGCTCCAGCCGTTGTGGCCATCTGAGGAGTGAACCAGTGGATGGAAGACCTCTCTCTCTCTCTCTGCCTCTCCTCTCTCTGTGTAACTCTGTCTTTCGAATAAATAATAAACAAATCTTTAAAAAAATTCCAAGAAGGAATATTTTGGGGGTTAAAATTGACAACCCAATTTTAAAATTTATATGCTGCTGCAAAGGGCCTAAAATAACAGACACAATTTCTAGAACAGAGCAACGCTGCTGTATTTGCATTATTTGATTCAAGATTTACTAAAACAACTACAAGACTATGTGCTATTGCTATAAGGATAGACAAAAAGTTCTGTGAAACCTCATAAAACTCCAGAAGTAAACCTGCACATATGAATATGTGATCAGTTAATTTTTCTTTGTTTCCAATGTAATTTAGTTCAGAAAGAAAAATGTCTGCAAAATTGATGTTTTTATAACTGTATATCTCCATGGAAAAGAAATAGAATCGACTCCAATTTCACAACTTAACAGAGAGATAAATTCATAAAAGCTCATAAGCAAACAATTAAAAAGGTAAGAGCCAAAACTGAAAAACTTGGAGGAGAAAACAAAGAGGAAAATCCTTACAATCTCAAAATAGGAAAAAAATTGTTTGATGGGCATAGAAAGTACAGACCACAAAAGAAAGAAAATGATGGTAAGTTGGTCTTTAATATAATTAACTAGTTAGGTAGAAAACCAGTCTCTATAATATGTAAAAAGTTTTACAATTCAATAATAGACAACAAACCTCCAACAAAAAAGTGACCACAAGATTTGAAAACACACTTCAAAACACAATGACCAGAAAGCACATCAAAAGTTCTTCAAGATCAAGAGCTGTCAGGAAAATGTAAAATAAAAACAATGGAATTCGACCTTCTAGAATTGCTAAATTTTTTTTTATGACAGGTAGAAATATAGACAGTGAGAGAGAGAGAGAAAAAGGTCTTCCTTCCATTGGTTCACCCCCCAAATGGCTGCTATGGCTGGCGCTGCGCTGATCCAAAGCCAGGAGCCAGGTACCCCTTCCTGGTCTCCCATGTGGGTGCAGGAGCCTAAGCACTGCTCTCCTGGGCCACAACAGAGAGCAGGACTGGAAGAGAAGCAACCAGGACTTGAACCCGGCACCCATATGGGATGCCGGTGCCGCAGGCAGATTAACCAAGTGAGCCACGGTGCCAGCTCCTAGAACTGCTAAAATTAACAAACACTGACAACACCAAGTTTTGTCCAGGATATGAGTCAACTTGGAGTTTCAAATACTGCTAGTTGTATTGTATATTAATAAAATCATTGTTACAGACTGAATGTTTGTGCCCTTCTAAATTTCATACTTTGTAATCATAGTTTCTAAAATGCTAGTATTAGTATTTGGGGACTTTGAGAGCTAATTATCATGAAGATGGAACCTTTATGACCCAGAGAGCTCAGTATCAGGAGAGAGTAGCATGCTGACATTGTTATCCTGGGAAAAGATCAAAATTCAAAGTACAGTTTCCACTGAAAATGTATTACTTTTACAAGTTGAGCCATTTTTTTGTCACAGACCATATGAATAATTTTATAGGGTCCACTCTGACATGTTTACAATGTGTAATGATTAAGTCAGGCAAAATATCACATCTGTGAAAATATTTAAAAATCTACTCATTTTGCAATTTTGAAATATGCAATGTATTATAATCGTCATTCTGTGTAATAGATCACTAGGGCATATTCATTCTGCTTAAATGAAACATTGTATGCTTGGATCAAAATTTACACCCTTCCTCTAGCTTATGGTAATTATCATTTTATTCTCTACTTCTAGGAATTCAACTTTTTTAGATTGCACACATAAATGAGATCATGCTATATTTATCTTTCTGTGTCTGGCTTATTTTGCTTAGCATAATATCTTACAAATTTGTCCTAGTTGACACAAATGACAGGATTCTCTCACCCCTTTTATAAGGCTGAATAATATTCCATTATATGTATATGTCACATTTTCTTTATCAATCATCTAAGATTTTTCATACTTTATTTATTGTGAATAATGCTGCAATGAATATTGGACTGCAAGTATCTCTTCAGTATACTATATTCAATTCTTTTGGGGATAAACTCCTAAGTGGAATGACTGGCAATCCTACTTTTAGTTTTCTGAGCAAATGCCATACTGTTTTCCATAATGGATCCATTAATTTACACTGCTACCAACAGTGCACAATGATTCCCTTTCCTCCACATCCTTTCCAAGATTTGTTTTGAGTTTTTGATAATAGCTATTCTAACAGGTGTGAAGTAATATCTCATAGCACTTTTAATTTGCATTTTATTATGATCAATGATGATGAGCACTTTTTCGCATGCCTGTTGGTCATTTGTATGTCCTTGAGAAGTGTCTGCTTGAATCTTTTGCCCACTTTTTGATTGGGATATTTTATATATCTATATAAATATATATATATATTTTATATATCTATGTATAGATATAGATATATAAAATATCCCAATAGCATAGATATAGATATATAGATATATAGATAAAACTATACCTATATATAGATATAGATATATAGATGTATAGATATAGATATATAGATGTGTGTGTGTATATATATATATATATATATATACCCCTGATCAGATGTATGGTTAAAACATTTTCTTCCAATCTGTGAGTTGTCTTTTAAGTCTACTAATTGTTTCCTTTGTTAAAGAAGACTTCTAGTTTGGTGAAATTCCATTTGTTTATTATTACTTTGTTGCCTGTGTTTTTTGTCACAGCCAAGAAGTCTTTTCCCAGACCAATGACATGGAGCATTTTTCCTATGTCTCCTTCCAGTAGTTTTATACATCTAAGTTTACATTTAAGACTTTAATTCAACTTGAATATTTTTTTCCACCAGTTTCTAACTTTAATTTTGTTAAAGTTTTTTTAGGGTCCTATTTATGTTTTTTTTTTAACTTTTATTTAATGAATATAAATTTCCAAAGTACAGCTTATGGATTACAATGGCTTCCCCCTCCCATAACTTCCCTCCCACCCGCAACACTCCCCTCTCCCGTTCCCTCTCCCCTTCCATTCACATCAAGATTCATTTTCAATTCTCTTTATATACAGAAGATCAGTTTAGCATATATTAAATAAAGATTTCAACAGTTTGCACCCACATAGAAACACAAAGTGTAAAATACTGTTTCAGTACTAGTTATAGCATTAAATCACAATGTACAGCACATTAAGGACAGAAATCCTACATGAGGAGTGAGTGCACAGTGGCTCCTGTTGTTGACTTAACAAATTGACACTCTTGTTTATGGCATCAGTAATCACCCTAGGCTCTTGTCATGAGTTGCCAAGGCTATGGAAGCCTTTTGAGTTCACCGACTCTGATCATATTTAGACAAGGTCGTAGTCAGAGTGGAAGTTCTCTCCTCCCTTCAGAGAAAGGTACCTATTTCTTTGATGACCTGTTCTTTCCACTGGGATCTCACTCGTGGAGATCTTTCATTTAGGTCATTTTTTTTTTTTTTGCCAGAGTGTCTTGGCTTTCCATGCCTGAAATACTCTCATGGGCTTTTCAGCCAGATCCGCATGCCTTAAGGGCTGATTCTGAGGCCAGAGTGCTGTTTAGGACATCTGCCATTCTATGAGTTTGCTGTATATCTCGTTTCCCATGTTGGATCGTTCTCTCCCTTTTTTATTCTATCAGTTAGTATTAGCAGATACTAGTCTTGTTTATGTGATCCCTTTGGCTCTTAGTCCTGTTATTATAATCAATTGTGAACAGAAATTGATCACTTGGACTAGTGAGATGGCATTGGTACATGCCACCTTTATGGGATTGAATTGGAATCCCCTGGTATGTTTCTAACTCTACCGTTTGGGGCAAGTCAGCTTGAGCATGTCCCAAATTGCACATCTCTTCCCTCTCTTATTCCCACTCTTATATTTAACAATGATCAATTTTCAGCTAAGTTTCAACACTTAAGAATAACTGTGTATTGATTACAGTATTCAACCAAAAGTATTAAGTAGAACAAACAAACAAATACTAAGAGGGATAACGTATTAAGTTGTTCGTCAACAGTCAGGGCAAGGGCTGATCAGGTCACAGTTTCTCATAGTGTTCATTTCACTTTAACAGGTTTCCTTTTTGGTGCTCGGTTAGTTGTCACCAATCAGGGAGAACATATGATATTTGTCCCTTTGGGACTGGCTTATTTCACCCAGCATAATGTTTTCCAAATTACTAACAGGGATCACTTTTCAGTTAAAATTTAAACACCTAAGAATAATTGTGTGTTAATTACAGAGCTCAACCAATAGTACTAGAACAAAACAAAGAAAAAATACCAAAAAGGATCAAGTATTACATTGTACATCAACAGTCAGCACAAGAGCTGATCAAGTCACTGTTTCTCATAGTGTCCGTTTCACTTCAACAGGTTTCCCCTTTGGTGCTCAGTTAGTTGTTGCCGGTCAGGGAAAACACATGATATTTGTCCCTTTGGGACTGGCTTAATTCACTCAGCATGATGTTTTCCAGATTCCTCCATCTTGTTGCAAATGACCGGGTTTCATTGTTTTTGACTGCTGTGTAGTATTCTATAGAGTACATGTCCCATAATTTCTTTATCCAGTCTACTGTTGATGGGCATTTGGGTTGGTTCCAGGTCTTAGCTATTGTGAATTGAGCTGCAATAAACATTAATGTGCAGACAGCTTTTTTGTTTGCCAATTTAATTTCCTCTGGGTAAATTCCAAGGAGTGGGATGGCTGGGTTGTATGGTAGGGTTATATTCAGGTTTCTGAGGAATCTCCAGACTGACTTTCCATAGTGACTTTACCAGTTTACATTCCCACCAACAGTGGGTTAATGTCCCTTTTTCCCCACATCCTCTCCAGCATCTGTTGTTGGTAGATTTTTGAATGTGAGCCATTCTAACCGGGGTGAGATTTCACCTCAACTTGAATCTTACATAGTGCCATAAAAGGGTTTAATATCCCATTCTTCTGCTTGTGGATATACAGTTTTCTCAACACTATTTATAGAAGAGACTGTGCTCTCACCATTATGTTTTTTTTTTTTTTTTTTTTGGACAGGCAGAGTTAGAGTTAGACAGTGAGAGAGAGAGAGAGAGAGAGAGAGAGACAGAGAGAAAGGTCTTCCTTACGTTGGTTCACCCCTCAAATGGCTGCTACGGCCGGCGTGCTGCACCGATCCGAAGCCAGGAGAGAGGTGCTTCCTCCTGGTCTCCCATGCGGGTGCAGGGCCCAAGCACTTGGGCCATCCTCCACTGCACTCCCGGACCACAGCAGAGAGCTGGACTGGAAGAGGAGCAACTGGGACAGAATCCGGCGCCCCAACCGGGACTAGAACCTGGAGTGCTGGCGCCGCAGGCAGAGGATTAGCCAAGTGAGCCGCGGCGCCCCAGCCAGCCATTGTGTTCTTGACATCTTTGTTGAAAATAAATTTACCATAAAATGCATGGGTTTATTTATGAGTTCTATATCCTGTACTATGCTGCTTTGACTACTCTAGGTATATTTTTAATATAATTTAAAGGCAATAGTATGATGTTTTCAGTTTTTTTTTTTTTTTTTTTTTGCTGAAGATTGTTCTAGTTATTCAAGATCTTTTGTGATTCCATTTAAATTTTAGGATTTTCTGTTTATATGGAAAAATGACATCAGAATTTTGATAGGGATTGCATTTTAATGTATAGGTCACTTTGGGTAGAACGTACATTTAACAATGTTAATTCTTACAGTCCAGGGACATGAGATACCTTTGCATTTATTTGTGTCATTAATTAATTTCTTTCACCAGTGTTTTAGAGTTGTTTTTTTTTTTTTTTTGACAGGCAGAGTGGACAGTGAGAGAGAGAGAGAGAGAGAGAGACAGAGAGAAAGGTCTTCCTTTGCCGTTGGTTCACCCTCTAATGGCCGCCGCGGTAGCGCGCTGCGGCTGGCGCACCGCGCTGTTCCGATGGCAGGAGCCAGGTGCTTATCCTGGTCTCCCATGGGGTGCAGAGCCCAAACACTTGGGCCATCCTCCACTGCACTCCCTGGCCACAGCAGAGAGCTGGCCTGGAAGAGGGGCAACCGGGAATGTTTTAGAGTTTTAAGTACACATATCTTTAACCTCCTTGGTTAAATTTGCTCCTAAGTATTCTTTTTTGTCAAATTGTGTATTGCATTGATTTCTTAATTTCCTTCTAAGACAGTATATGGTTAATGTAAAGACCGTCACTGATTTTTGTGTATTGTGTTTGTTTCATGCAACCTTAATAATTAATTTATTACTTTTGGTAGTTTTGTGGAGTGTTTAGTTTAAATTTTTAAAAATCTTATGTATAAGGTCATATCATCACCAAACAGACATTTTCACTTCTTTTCCTGTCTGGATGTCTTTTACATCTTTTCTTTGTCTTATTTCTCTGGTTAGAACTTGCAGCACTATGTTGAATACATGATGAGAGTGAGCATTTTGTTACTTATCTTATAGGAAAAACATTTGGCTTTTTGTTGTTAACTATAATGTTATTTGTTGGCTTTTCATATACAGATTTTATTGTGTTGAGATACATTTCTTCCATTTCTCATTTATTTTTTTTTAATCATGAAAGGATGTTAAATTTTTTTTAGAGGGGTACATTTCAGCACAGCAAGTTAAGCTGTCACTTGGGACATCTGCATAACATACCTAAGTGCCTAGGATAGAATCTCGCCTCCATTTCTGATCTAGCTTGCTTCTAATATGCACCATGGGAGGCAGCAGGTGATGGCTCAAGTACTTTGGCTCTTGCTCGTCAAGTGGGAAACCAGGATGGAGTTCCTGGCTCCTGGCTTCTGCCTGGCCCAGACTTAGTTGTTATAGGCTCTCTGGCTTTCTCTCTCGCCCCCTGTCACTCTGCTTTTCAAATAAATAAAAATAGAATAACAAATTATTTTTCTGCATCTGTTGAGCAATCCTATGTATTTTTATCCTTTATTATGTTAATATGATGCATCACATTTATTGATTTCAGTATATTGAACCATTTTTCCATCTCAGGAGAAAATCTCACTTGATCATGGTGCATGATTTTATTTTTTAATTAAAAATTATGAGAGGCACAAGTGCTGTGGTGTAACAGGTAAAGCTGCCTCTTGCAGTGCTGGCATCCTATAGGGGTGCTGGTTCAAGTCCCAGCTGCTCCACTTCTGATCCAGCTCCCTGCTAATGTACCTTGGAAAGCAGTGAAAGATGGTCCAAGTCCTTAGACCCCTGCACCAACTTGGGAGACCAGAAAGAAGCTCCTGGCTCCTGGCTTTGGATCGACCCAGCCCTAGCCATTGTGGCATTTGGGGAGTGAACCAGTGGATGGAAGATCTCTTTCCCTCTCTTTCTGTAATTCTGCCTTTCAAATAAATAAATAAATAAATAAATAAATAAATAAATAAATCTTTAGGAAATGATGAGATATTTTACTTATTTGAGATGTAGAGAATGAAAGAGAGAGAAAGAAAAGAAGTTTTTCATTAGCTGGCTCATGAACTTTCATGAACTGGCACATGTTAGCCCCAAACTCATCATTTTACAATTGAAAACTGCTTGTTCTAGTCCTACCTAAAGCCTTTTACTTCCCTAAATAGTTCGTATTATCCAACCATCAGCCTTTGCACTTACTGCTGCCTCTGCATGGATGCCTAAAACTCCAGAGAAACTCGGATGATCGATTCAATTTTTTTACTTGAGCAAAATGAATGATTCTTAGTCTGTATCCCTATTTTCTTATAGGGGTACATAGGAAAAATAGTCCAGTAAGGGAGACAGCTAGGAGAATGTGTTTTTGCTTTCTCATGTAGGAACTTACTTAAGAAGTCTTCACTAATTTTCTCCATGTGAAGTCATGACTTGGAGCCTCTCTTGATGGCTTCACCTTACCCTCTGCTGCAATCCAGAAAAGCAGATACTAGTGATCTATTTGACTCAAGCTGTAATATTCATTTTTAAATGTTTTTCTGTGATTCTAATCTCTATATACATATAGACTAAAGATTATTCATGTTACTCAAGCAACAAATGAACCCATCATTTAATTTTCTGTGTCGTTTTGGCACAACTGACCACTTTTTTTTTTTTTTTGACAGGCAGAGTGGATAGTGAGAGAGAGAGAGAGACAGAGAGAAAGGTCTTCCTTTTTGCCCTTGGTTCACCCACCAATGGCCACTGCGGCCGGTGCATCGCGCTGATCTGAAGCCAGGAGCCAGGTGCTTCTCCTGGTCTCCCATGCGGGTGCAGGGCCCAAGCACTTGGGCCATCCTCCACTGCCTTCCCGGGCCATAGCAGAGAGCTGGCCTGGAAGAGGGGCAACCGGGATAGAATCCGGTGCCCCAACTGGGACTAGAACCCGGTGTGCCGGCGCCGCAAGGCAGAGGATTAGCCTGTTAAGCCATGGCGCCGGCCAACTTTTTGTGTTTGAAGAAACATACTTTTTTTCCCCAGAAAGTGATGCCAGACTTCACCTGGTCCATTCCTTCATGTTTTGAAGTAGAGACATATTTATGGAGGTTAAATCACTTACTCAATGCCAACCACTGTGGTGATGTAATTTCTGGTACCTTCACCTGGTACTGGCTCTAGTGCATGAAGAGAATGGGTATTCTTAGTTAACTCAGCAGCTCCAGAAGCAGCAACAATAACAATAATAGCCAACAGGCACAGTTCTCTGTTCACAGAGTATTTTTCCAGGCACATTGCATGAGATTTGGCCTACAGCAGTGTTAATGGGGATGGAATTCACTATATATTATTGTGTTATATTATCATATGTGAATTAAATATTAAAATTCTTTAGCCTTGAAATTGGCACATAGTGGGTGCTGTATATGTGCTCTTCTTCTTTCATGCTTTTTGATTTCTGTTGTTAAATATTGAGCCTGATGCCTTGAAGAATTATTGTTCATACTGTTAATGATTAATAAAGATGAATGTCTTTAGTGTGTTCTTAGAATACATTGTGATTTGGCCTAATTTCTCTTGCCTAAACTTCCCTCCCTGTCCTTTGCTCTACATGTACCATGGTAGTTTTAGTTCTTCCAAAATTCCATGTCTTCAATGATTTTCAAATGCCATTCTGTCATAAATACGGTTATCCTTGTCTTCCTAATGGCCTGTACACTTCTACACTCTTCTACAATCTTACTTTATCTGTGGAAAGTCTTATGAATGCCCTCCCCCCAAGGAATTAACTTCCCTCCCCCGTGTTCTTATTTAGCTTATAAATTCAACATCTCCCAATAAATTGTAATGTACTTTGGATGAGACATAACATCTCACTTATTCATCTTTATCTCCCACATATATTATGATTATCAATGTTCAGCACATGCTTTTAAAGAATCCTCATGATTAAATCAATTGATACTGAAAGTTAAATATATCTGATTAAAAGGCTGAAAAAAATTCCTGATATAAATATTTGTAATAGAGAAAACATACAATATGTAAAGAATACAAGGAGTTTACCTATGACTCATCTACTGGGTCAAGAAAGTCAAATAATTTGAGTAATTTTGCATGAAATGCAGTTCAAAAAGGAAAAGTGATGAATGTATCAGAGTTAAAATAATACCAATTTGTAGCAACCATTTAATTTTCAGGAGGAGGTTATGAGGAAAAAATTATCTTCATTCTCATATTATAAAGGTATTGAGAGCCAAATTCAAAGTGTTAGTAAATGATAAAAACTTGAACATGAATTTCTTTAACTGAAGAATAATACCCTCAAAATAATATTTTAGTCCTAAAGGAAATTTCTCCAAAGAATCAAAGCAATATAAAATAAAACAAACCACAAAGCCAAATTTATGCAAAAAATTTTTTTTGGTAATTTGAGAAAATTATTCTGAAAGATCACCTCACTTAGCAAAATACCACATTCAAATTAAGTGTACAAGTTTTAAAGTAACATTATGAATCTTTAATATTGAGACATGTATTTGGAATTTTTCTGAAACAAATATAAATGATGATCTATCCACAATTGTCTGTATATACTGTTTAATTCTAATTGCTTCTCCTCCTACCATGAATCTCTGTGGAAGGACTTGGACTGGCCCATAAACCCTAGGGTGTATGCTTTCTCCCTGGGCAGTGTTTCACTCATGCCTACAAATACTGTGCCACATAAAATGAGACAATGAGCAATGAGAGTGTCTTGTTCTTGTCAGCAGTGATGAATGTAACACCTATTGCCTAAAGTTGCACACCTGAAAATAGAAATTGGCTTGAGAATCCTATTGAAATCCCAATTCATAGTTAAATGTTTCCAGTAACTTATTAAAGTAGTTTTCTGTTTATTTTCCTTAGTCTCTGTATAGCTTTACACCATTTACCTAATGTGTTCGGTGATATAGTTCAAACCAGGAAATGTAATAACCAACATATGAGCCCAGCACTATTCCCATCTGTTTGAAGTCACACTCTCCAAGGTGTCAGTTTAGACAGAATGTTCTCCACAGGACATTCATGAATTTCAGAAGCTAGTGCATTGATGAAGGACATTGAGTAAATCCCACTGCTTGCATGGAAAATCCCAACAGGTTCTTAACGTTCATTAACCATATGGCTTTAATTTTGCTTTCTGATATTCTATGCTACTTGCCAGAGAGCCCAACTAGCCAGGGAACATCACTCCTTTACATTCTAGAAATGTATGATATAAAAATATATTGTCTTCCTTTCTAGATATGGCTGGATATTAGTGGAAGAAATTATATCAAGGAGTGGTAATGGCATGACCTCAGGTTTTCCAGTCTAATTCTTGCCATTTGGCAGTAGCAGTGAGTAAGTTCAGTTTGGATATATTGTTCTGGTGATTTCACATGGGATGTGTTCTCTAAATCAACATTAAAGCGAAGAAATGAAAAATTTACAAGCCCTAGGCCAATAAGATAACCAATTAAGCAAATAGATCATGCTGTAATTCCTGAGAAAAGTATAGTCCAGAAGTGGTGTGAAGTCCCATGATCTCCTTGACTTAAGGAGCTATAGCTTGAAAGAGAACTAGGGAGGCCAATAGAGCAAGAAACACAGGATTGAGTACCAGAGAGAGCTGTATTAAAAGAATTTTGGAGATCTGCAGCAATTAATCACCTTAACTCATAAGCTGAATATCAGTAAGCAAATATATGTAAGAAAACTCATTAAGACTGGGAAAGACTCTTATAAAGTCATAGTTGCTGGAGCTTATAAAGGACTGGAAAGAATTTTCTTATCTGACATAAATTTTTACATATCTTTAGGGTAATATGTGATGTTTCAATACATGTATACATTGTATAATGTCTGACCAGAGCAAACATGTCTATATCCTGAAACATTTAACAATTCGTATGGTGAAAACATTCAAAATATTTTCTTCTTGTCTTTTAGAGAAATGTACAGTGCATTGTCATTAACTATGTTCATGCAACTCTGCAACAGAACATCAGAACATGTTACTCCTATAAAACTATAACTTAGTATCTATTAAATAACCTTTCCCCATTCTTCCATGCTACCTACTCTCCCTTGACTCTGCTAGTTACCATTACACCCTTCACCTCTATGATATCAACTTTTGTAGACTCCATATATGAGAGAGATCATGTGGTACTTTTATTGTTGTGCTTGAATTCTTTCACTTAATACAATGATCTCCAGTTCTATATATGTTGTTGCAAATGATAATATTTCATCATTTTATGTGGCTGAATAGCATTCTAGTATGTATATGTAGACATCTTCCTTATTCATTCATCTTTTGATAGACACTTAGATTGTTTCTATTTCTAGACTATTGTGAATAGTGATTCAACAAAACATGGGAAGGCAGATGTCTTTTTGACAGTGATTTCATTTCCTTGGTTATGAATCCAATAGTAGTATTGTTGGATCATATTTTAAGTTTTCTGGAGAAACTCCACACTGTTTCCCACAATGGCTCTAAAAATTTACATTCCTGTAAGCAGTGAACAACAGTTCTCCTCTCCATATCCTCATCAGCACTTGTTTTTATCTTTTGTCTTTTTGACAAAAGTCAATCTAACTGCAGTGAGGAAATTTCTCATTGTGGTTTGACTTGCATTTACCTGATGATTAATAATGGTGAATTATTTTTCATGCATTTATTGACTATTTATTTGTATGTTTTCCTTAGAGAAAAGTCTGTATAGGCCTATTATCCTTTAATAATTGATTTATTTATTTTTCATTTTATTTAAAAGGCAAGGGGAGGGAGGAGAAAGGGAGGGAGACAGAGAGAGAATTTCCTTTGGTTGATTCAGTTCCCAAATGATGGCAACAGACAGGACTGGACTAAGCCAAAGTGAGAAGCCTGGAACTCAGTCCATGTCTCCCACATGGATGGCAGGCACCCAAGTACTTTGAAACACCATCTGCTGCTTCCCTGGGTGTGCATAAGCAAGAAGTTGGATGAAAAAAAAAAAAAAAAGAAGCTAGGTAGGACACAAACCTATCCATTTTTTAATTGAATTCTTAGGGTTCTTTTGTTTTGTTTGCTATTGAGTTGAATCAGTTATATGTTCTGATTATTAACCCCTTGTCAGATGCATACCTTTCAAATGTTTCCTCCCATTGCAGATCGTCTCTTCACTCTATCAATTCTTTATTTTGCTGTGCAGAAAGTTTTTAGTTTTATGAAATATTCGTCTATTTTACCTTTGTTTTCTGTGCTTTGAGGGCTTTGATGGCCTGACCCAACAAAAAAAAATATTTCTCTTTCTAAAGGGTTCATCCTATGTTTTCTTCTAGTAGTTTCAACTTTTTGGCATTATATTTAGAGCATTGATCCACTGTGAGTTGATTTTTGCACATGGTGAGATATAGATATCTAATTTCATTCTTTTTCATATGGAAATCCAATTCACCAAGCTCCATTTATTGAAAATGTTATCCTTATTCCTGAGAGTGTTCTTATTGCTTACTGGTTTGCATCTAGGGTCTCTATTTTTGTTACATGTCTCTTTTTATGCCAAAAATAGTAAGCTGCTGTTTCTCATCATTGTTAAATAGTTTCAATGAAATCATGATCAGAATCCAAGTAGGCTTTTTTTGTAGAAATTGATAAGCTGGGGGCCCGCACTGCAGCGCAGCGGGTTAACGCCCTGGCCTAAAGTGCCGGCATCTCATATGGGCACCGGTTCAAGACGCTGATGCTCCACTTCCGATCCAGCTCTCTGCTGTGGCCTGGGAAAGCAGTAGAAAGTGGCCCAAGCAGTGGAAAATGGCCCAAGTCCTTGGGCCCTTGCACCCACATGGGAGACCCGGAAGAAGCTCCTGGCTCTTGGCTTTGGATCGGCACAGCTCTGGCTGTTGTGGCCATCTGGGGAGTGAACCATTGGATGGAAGACCTCTCTCTCTCTCTGCCTCTCCTCTCTCTATCTAACTCTTTCAAATAAATAAATAAATCTTTAAAAAAATTAATAAGCTGATGCTAAAATACTAATGGAAATGCATTTTAACTGGAACAGCTAGAATGACTTAAAAATGAGATGTATGCTTTCAGGGTTTTATATTACTTGACTTAAAATCTTATATTAAATCTATAACACAAAAAGACAATAGTGCTGGCATAACTAAAGATAAACGTATCAATGGGACAGAAGAGAGAGTCCATAATGTGTTCACAGATATTTGTTCAATTGTTGTTATTGAATAGGTGTATTTCTGTAAACTTTGTGCAAAATAGGCTGCATGTGTGCGTGGAGTACAATTAGGTAAGTTTTAAAATATGTATATACTCTTGAAACAATTATCACTCTCAAGATAATGAACACATTCTTTACCCCTCAAATTTCTTTACAGACATTTAATCCATGCTTCCTACATCTCTGCATCAACATCATTTCCAGTCTACAAGTGGCCTGGGTTTATCTGGCACTATAAATTTGCCTTTTCAAATTTTATATACATAGAAAAATACAATAGTGCTATTGCTTGATCTGGCCTCTTATTCAGTGAGAATTTTTGACTCATCTCTATTTTCACATATATCAATAGTTTTCTCCTTTTTATTTTGCAAAGTAATATTTCATAGCATAAAAATACCACTTTTTTTCTCATTCTACTCATCAGCCAATATGTGGTTTTCCAGTTTGGGGCTAATACAAATAAAGCTGCTATGGACAATTGTGTATGAGACTTTGTATGGACATGCTTACATTTATCTTGAGTAAATACCAAACAGCAGAATTTATGGGTCACATGGGAAAATTTTAACATTTTATTATTATAATAAAAATGTTAATTGATCAACTTTAACTTTTAAAGCAACTTTAGACTTACAGAACAATTGAGCCAAATGTAAATAATGTAATATATTCCCCTACTATTGACATCTTGTATTGATGTCATATGTTTAAAAACTGTTGATATATTATTAACTAAAGACCATGATTTATTTTAGAGTTCACTCCTTTTGTTGAACAGCTCTTTGAGTTTTAATAAATGCATAATATTGTATATTCATAATTACAATATTATGAAGAATAGTTTCACTGAGCTAATAACACTATGTGCTTCACTTTTTCTTTTTTTCTTTTTAATTTGACAGGTAGAGATATAGACAGTGAGAGAGAGAGACAGAGAGAAAGGTCTTCCCTCCATTGGTTCACTCTCCATGTGGCCGCCACGACCGGTGCTGCACCAGTCTGAAGCCAGGAGCCAGGCGCTTCCTTATGGTCTCTCGTGCGGGTGCAGGAGCCCAAGCACGTTGGCCATCCTCCACTGCCCTCCTGGGCCACAGCAGAGAGCTGGACTGGAAGAGGAGCAACCGGGATCAGAACACTGTGCCCATATGGGATGCCGGCGCCGCAGGCGGAGGATTAGCCAAGTGAGCCACGGCGCTGGCCCCATGTGCTCCACTTTTTCTTATCTCATCCCATACAAACCTTAGGCAGCCAAGTGGTCATATTACTTCTCTATAATACACTTTCTCCAAAAAGTCATATATGTAGAATGGCACAGTTTCTAGTCAGACATGTATCTTTCATATAGCTATATGTATTTAGGAGTCTTCCATGTCATTGTGTAGATTGGTAACTTATTTATATTTATTGCTGAATAATAATCCATTTTGTATTTATACTACAGTATGTTTATCTCTTTGTCTATTGAAGGTCTTCCTAGTTATATCAATTTTGGTAACCATGAACAAAGCTGCTATAAATATTTTGTTTGTAGATTTTCATGAGGACATAAGTTTTCAGCTCATTTTAGTAAATATCCAAGAGCATGATTACCAGATTATATGAAAAGACTATGTTCAACTCTATAAGAAATTGTGAAACTGAGTGGCTGTACCATTATATATCCCCATCAGCAAACAATGGAGAGATCCTGTTGTTTCACATTCTTATTGCAGTTGGGGTAGTCATGTTAGTTATTTTGGTGTGTTTTGTGATATGTCTTTGTTGTTCTATTTCCAGTTCCCTAATGAAATGTGCTGTTGAGCATCTTTTCATATGTTTATTTGCCATATGTAAATGTTTCTGTTCAGATCTTTTGTCCATATTTTAATTTGGCTGTTTGTTTTCTTATTGTTGAATTTTAAGAGTTCTTTGTGTATTTTGAGTAAAAGACCTCTATTAGATGCATGTTTGACACATATTTCCTTCCAGTCTGTGGTTTTCTGAGGAGGCAGATGGGATAATAGGCACTTAGATGATCCGGGTTGTAATGAGAGAAGGGGGAATTTTTCTAAGAGGGTGTAAAATTCTTGCTTCACCCCAAAAGTTATCTTTAGCAAGATCAAAGTGCCTAATCCCACTGCATGCTTCTCTCCCAAAGCTTCCTTTAGCAAGACAAAAGTGCAGATCCCACTCCTTCAGTTTCCAGTTTTATGTGGGAATAACAAGGAAGTAGTTCTGGGCTGAAGTAAAAGTGTAAGTACATATAACAAAATACGGATTAATTTGTTACCTCTTTTTTAAAGAAATTGAAAATACTATGGCCAAATCTTTATTATATAATAAAGTTCTACTAGTACTACTACAGTTTAATTGCATACCTTGATGTTTAGAGAGTTCATTTGTTGGAAATTGTCAGCCTCTAGGTAAGGATCTCAAAGTTTTTTCCTGCTTGCTCTTATTTTGTTCTATGTAGATTTGTTTGGCCCAGGGCACTGACATTATTCACTGTGAAATGACATATTTAGTCTTTTCAGCCTTTGAATCTCCCTTCCCCCCACTTGATTCCTGGCTGCTGAGGTTATGTTGATAGTTGTAACATGATAAAGAAACAATTTTAGCCAAGAATCCAACCATCCTACAAATGAGTCTTGTGCTACTGCAGCTGCCTCTGCACCTGCTGTTATCTCCCATTACATCATCCCTGCTCACCTTAATAGGAAACACGAGTGATGCCTCCCAAGAGAAGCATATTCATAGAGTCACTGCCAATCCATCACACAGTGAAACTCCTGTAGGCCTTGAGGGATTTGCCTTGATTTTACTGGGAGGAGCCAATTTTTAGTAATAAATTCAATTTGTTTATTTGACATAGACTATTCAGCTTCTCTGTTTCTTTTTGTGTCAATTTTTGTACATTGCATCCTTCAAGAAATTTGTTTATTTTATGTAAGTTTTCTTTTTCCTTTTTTTCTCACCAATTCACATGTTAATGTGATATCAATATAAAGAGAATAGAGTCAATGTAGTTTATAGATACAACAAATGGTCTTACTTAAAAGGCTGTTTTGAATAACAACTCAAAGTGTTGAGGTAAAGTCAGAATTATTTACCTTGTCTGAGAAAGTAAAATTGCTGTAAAATTTTTGAAAAATTAAGAAAATTAAACATTAAATTTTACTGCATACAAAATAAATAAGCAAAACATATAAAATGATATGATAGAAGAGTTTTTCATCATTAAAATCAATGATATATACATAATAACACTTTTTAAGCATATATAAGCATAGAAAGAGAAACACTTTGAGAGGCTATGTTTTAAGATGTTAAACTTTAAAGGAAAAAATCTTTAGTCTTTAGAAAAATGACTATTTGTACCTCTTCTTAAATGAAACACAAACTCATAAGCAGTGTAGAATGTAATTAAATAACCCAAGCCATTTGTTGTATATAGTGATGTGCCATGGGAATATCTGAATAAAGAATGGAATGACCAGGTTGAAAAATTCATTAAGTCATATGTGCATATTTCAGTGTGGCCAAGCCTGAAAGTTTCTGTGTTTCATGCAGTTTTATTCTTACAATAAACGTGTTATCTCCCCATTAACTGAACTGACAAAAGTATTAGATATATTTAAAGGATTGTGGATAATAACTTATTTCAATTTTTATTTGCTATGACAGATTTTTAAAATTACATTTTTAACTTGAAATACTGACAAAAAGCATGTCTCCAGCCTCAAAATTATCAACACACCAGCCAATGGGGTTCTGCTTCCCCGTAGAGGGTACTTTTTATGTCCTCACATGATGAAAGTGTGAGTAAAATTCCTTAGGCCTCTTTTATAAGGGTACTAATCCCATTCATGAGGGTTTTACCCTCCTGACCTAGTCATCTCCCAAAGGCCCAACTTCCTAATACCATCACAGTGGGGGTTAAGTTTTCAATATATGAATTTTGAGGCGACATAACCATTCAGATCATAGCAATAAAAGTAAAAATTCTACTGAGAAAAGATTAAAAGAAATTCTAGGCATGCTTGATAAAAAGGTAATTGTGGATCAAGTCATTCTAAGTGGAAATTTTCCCACTCCTACAATTATTACTTCTCTGTGTACTTATGTGCAGCCTTTAATGAAATATAGAGTTTTCCATTCCAAAATTAGAGAGAAATCATTCTTAGGAGAACTATTGTAACTACTTTATAATTTAAGCCAAGATACTTCCTGAGAGTCAGCTCAAATATGGTAAAGTCAGGGAAGAAAGACTGTACTGGAATGAGAGGAAAATGAAGTGTCAGTGATACTGAAAAAAGAGGTCAGGTTTATTCTCTTTCACAATTTTTCCCAGACTGCCTTTCTGTCAAAATATGCTGGAGACTTGTTTCTGAGGGTAATAAAATGCATAATCATGGAAAAACCATCCATGGCATTTTAATCCTCAAAGTGTCAACCCAAATCTAAAAGACTGATTGACATTGTGATTAGTGGAGAGGAAGGACCAGACCAGAAAAGCCGAATTCTGAATACTGGAAACATTTCCCTAATTCTCTAACACAAATCTGTTTTCTTTCCTTTATTCTTGGCTCATCCTTTCTTTCTGCATTCAAGGATTACCCCAAGGTTTAAGAAAAGGCTGGTGAAGTTCTTGTCTTTTTCTGAATATATATTGATAAATGAAGTGCAATAATGACTCAGGGAGTGAAAAAGCAAGGAAAGGAAAGACAGTTCCTACAAATGATGCTTTAAAATATCTGGGTTCTGGCCGGCGCCGCGGCTCAATAGGCTAATCCTCCACCTGCGGCACTGGCACACCGGGTTTTAGTCCCGGTCGGGGCGCCGGATTCTGTCCTGGTTGCCCCTCTTCCAGGCCAGCTCTCTGCTGTGGCCTGGGAGTGCAGTGGAGGATGGCGCAACTCCTTGGGCCCTGCACCCTTATGGGAGACCAGGAGAAGCACCTGGCTTCGGATCAGCACGGTGTGCCGGCCGCAGCACGACGGCCGCGGTGGCCATTGGGGGATAAACCAACAGAGAAAAGGAAGACTTTTCTGTCTGTCTCTCTCTCTCACTGTCCACTCTGCCTGTCAAAAAAAAAAAAAAAACAGTAAAATATCTGGGTTCCTCTAGATAAATATGTATTGTATCTAGTAAAACAGGAACTCTATCTCCAGCTGTCCAAAGGAAACATAATTCTCTCAAGCTACATGTCCATTTTAAGAGATCTTTTCTCCTTCAAAACCATAATTCATGTTTATTGAAAAATAATTTCGTCCATAATAGTATGTGTATAATTTACTCTGGGCCTGATGGTCTAGAGATATGTTCTTTTAAAATTCCTCATTAAAACCTGTGTTAGGGGGGCAGGGCCAAGATGGCGGAAGAGTGAAGGCATGCACCAACAGTCCGGGAAAAGATAGTTTAACAAAAGTGGAGTTACTGTATCCTCAGGAAGAGACTCAGAAAAAAAAGTGCAGAGGAAACTCTTCCGGATCTAGTGGATGTGACACAGAAGACCTACGGGGAGAGCAAGGTGGCCCACTGCCACGGCCGAGCCGCGCCACAGGAGCAGAGCTGTGAGATCGGAGCTGCGAGATCAGAGCCGCAAGAGCGGGGAACCCAGGGAGCCCAGCCACAGATGCCCAGCCACAGAATTTGAGCCCCAGCGCTGGAAAGAAAGGTAACCCGAGACATTGGCCGGGAAGGTTAGAGCATGGTCTGAGGTCCCACGGGGGGAAAACTGCACAAGGCTGACTGGAGGAGAGAAAAAAAAGTGAATAAATAAGGGGAACCAGCAGGGTCACTAGCCTCTCTCTCCACTCACCTTACAAAGATGAGCAAGGCAAAGAGCAGGCACCATTTTACATATGTAAAACAAACTCCATAACCTAGGCAACCTGGTGAGCTGTGTGGAATTTCTTCAAAACTGAGTCTAAAAAAAAAATATAGAGAGAGAGAGAGCAAGAGAGCAAGCCAGAGAACAATCTGGGTGAGTCACCTTGCGCACACACTTAACCCTGAAGAACCAAACAGAGCACTTTGGCCACACCTCCAAGATGCCAAACAAACGTAGAAACCAAGGTAACAAGAGCAACGAAGACACTATGATGCCCCCAAATGAAAAAGACACCCTAATTCAAGATTATGAAGATGATGAGATAGAAGAAATGCAAGAAGCAGATCTCAAAAAATTGGTAAGATCAATAAGAAGCTCTCAAAAACAAATTCTTGAACTACAGAAATCCTTAATGGACAAGATAGAAAATCTCTCTCGTGAAAATGAAATATTAAGGAGGAATCAAAATGAAATGAAACAACTAGTAGAACAAGAAACTGTGATAGTGACGAAAAACCATAATGAAATGAAGAATTCCATAGATCAAATGACAAACACATTAGAGAGCCTTAAAAACAGAATGGGCGAAGCAGAAGAGAGAATATCGGACTTAGAAGACAGAGAACAGGAAAGGAAACAGGCAAACCAAAGAAAGAAGAAGAAATTAGAAATCTAAAAAATATTGTCAGGAATCTACAGGAAACTATTAAAAAACTTAACATTCGGGTCCTAGGAGTTCCTGAAGGCATGGAGAGGGAGAAAGGATTAGAAGGCCTTTTTAGTGAGATTCTAGCAGAAAATTTCCCAGGTTTGGAGAAGGACAGAGACATCTTAGTACAGGAAGCTCATAGAACCCCTAATAAATATGAACAAAAGAGATCCTCACCACGACACATTGTAATTAAACTCACCACAGTGAAACATAAATTAAAGATCCTAAAATGTGCAAGAGAGAAACGTCAGATTACTCTTAGAGGATCTCCAATTAGACTCACAGCTGACTTCTCATCAGAAACCCTACAAGCGAGGAGGGAATGGCGAGATATAGCCCAGGTACTAAGAGAGAAAAACTGCCAGCCCAGAATATTATATCCTGCAAAGCTCTCATTTGTGAATGAAGGTGAAATAAAGACCTTTCACAGCAACCAGAAATTGAAAGAATTCGTAGCCACTTGTCCAGTCCTGAAAAAGATGCTTAAAGATGTGATATGTGCAGAAACACAGAAACACGGTCATCAATATGAAAGAAGGTAAAGGAAGGAAACCTCACACCAAAAGATCACAGGAAACCCAAAAATGGTAGGGTAAAGTTACTAGTTATAGATAGTCACATTAAATGTTAAAGGCCTGAACAATCCAGTTAAAAGACACCGATTGGCTGATTGGGTTAAGGAACAAAACCCATCTATTTGCTGCTTACAAGAAAAACATCTTTCTAACAAAGATGCACACAGACTGAAAGTGAAAGGCTGGAAAAAAATATACCATGCCAACAGAAATGAAAAAAGAGCGGGCGTAGCCATCTTAATATCAGATAACATAAATTTTACCACAAAAACTATTAGGAAAGACAAAGAAGGGCACTATATAATGATTAAGGGATCCATTCAACAGGAAGATATAATGATTATCAATGTATATGCACCTAATTACAGGGCACCGGTTTATTTAAAACACTTGCTAAGGGAATTAAAGGGAGACTTAGACCCCAATACAATAGTACTGGGGGACTTCAATACTCCACTCTCAGAGATAGACAGATAAACAGAACAGAAGATCAACAAGGAGACAGTAGATTTAAACGACACTATAGCTGAAATGGACCTAACAGATATCTACAGAACTTTTCATCCTACACAGAAAGCATTTACATTCTTCTCAGCAGTACATGGAACCCTCTCTAGTATTGACCACATACTAGGCTATAAAGCAAGTCTCAGCAAATTCAAAAGAATTAGAATCATACCATGTAGCTTCTCAGACCATAAAGGAATGAAACGGGAAATTAGTAACTCAGGAATCCCTAGAGCACGTGCAAACACATGGAGATTGAACAACATGCTCCTGAATGAACAATGGGTCATAGAATAAATTAAAAGAGAAATCAAAAATTTTCTGGAAGTAAATGAGGATAACAGCACATCATACCAAAACTTATGGGATACAGCAAAAGCAGTGTTAAGAGGAAAGTTTATATCAATAGGTGCCTATATCAAGAAACTGGAAAGGCAGCAAATAGATGAGCTTTCAGTTCATCTCAAGGATCTAGAAAATCAGCAGCAAACCAGACCCAAAGCTAGTAGGAGCAGAGAAATAATTAAAATGAAAGAAGAAATCAACAGGATTGAATCCAAAAAAACATTACAAAAAATCAGCCAAACAAGGAGCTGGTTTTTTGAAAAATATAAACAAAATTGACACCCCATTGGCCCAACTAACTAAAAAAAGAAGAGAAAACACTCAAATCAATACAATCAGAGATGAAAATGGAAACGTAACAACAGACACCACAGAAATAAAAAGAATCATCAGAAATTATTACAAGGACTTGTATGCCAGCAAACAGGGAAATCTATCAAAAATGGATAGATTCCTGGACACATACAACCTACCTAAATTGAACCAGGAAGACATAGAAAACCTAAATGGACCCATAACTGAGACAGAAATTGAAACAGTAATAAAGGCCCTCCCAACAAAGAAAAGCCCAGGACCAGATGGATTCACTACTGAATTCTACCAGACATTTAAAGAAGAATTAACTCCAATTCTCCTCAAACTATTCAGAGCAATCGAGGAAGAGGGAATCCTCCCAAATTCTTTCTATGAAGCCAGCATCACCTTAATTCCTAAGCCAGAAAAAGATGCAGCATTGAAAGAGAATTACAGACCAATATTCCTGATGAACATAGATGCAAAAATCCTCAATAAAATTCTGGCCAATAGAATGCAACATCACATTAGAAAGATCATCCACCCAGACCAAGTGGGATTTATCCCCGGTATGCAGGGATGGTTCAATGTGCGCAAAACAATCAACGTGATACACCACATTAACAGACTGCAGAAGAAAAACCATATGATTCTCTCAATAGACGCAGAGAAAGCATTTGATAAAATACAACACGCTTTCATGATGAAAACCCTAAACAAACTGAGTATAGAAGGAACATTCCTCAATACAATCAAAGGAATTTATGAAAAACCTACGGCCAGTATCCTATTGAATGGGGAAAAGTTAGAAGCATTTCCACTGAGATCTGGTAACAGACAGGGATGCCCACTCTCACCACTGCTATTCAATATAGTTCTGGAAGTCTTAGCCAGAGCTATTAGGCAAGAAAAAGAAATTAAAGGGATACAAATTGGGAAGGAAGAACTCAAACTATCCCTCTTTGCAGACGATATGATTCTTTATTTAGGGGACCCAAAGAACTCTACTAAGAGACTGCTGGAACTCATCGAAGAGTTTGGCAAAGTAGCAGGATATAAAATCAATGCACATAAATCAACAGCCTTTGTATACACAGACAATGCCATGGCTGAGGAAGAACTTCTAAGTTCAATCCCATTCTAATAGCTACAAAAACAATCAAATACCTTGGAATAAACTTAACCAAGGACATTAAAGATCTCTATGATGAAAACTACAAAAGCTTAAAGAAAGAAATAGAAGAGGATACCAAAAAATGGAGAAATCTTCCATGCTCATGGATTGGAAGAATCAACATCATCAAAATGTCCATTCTCCCAAAAGCAATTTACAGATTCAATGCAATACCAATCAAAATACCAAAGGCATTCTTCTCAGATCTGGACAAAATGATGCTGAAATTCATATGGAGACACAGGAGACCTCGAATAGCTAAAGCAATCTTGTACAATAAAAACAAAGCCAGAGGCATCACAATACTAGTTTTCAGGACATACTACAGGGAAGTAGTTATCAAAACAGCATGGTACTGGTACAGAAACAGATGGATAGACCAATGGAACAGAATAGAAACACCAGAAATGAATCCAAACATCCACAGTCAACTCATATTTTATCAAGGATCCAAACCAATCCCTGGAGTAAGGACAGTCTATTCAATAAATGGTGCTGGGAAAACTGGATTTCCACGTGCAGAATCATGAAGCAAGATCCCTACCTTTCACCTTACAGAAAAATTCACTGAACATGGATTAAAGACTTAAATCTATGACCTGACAACATCAAATTATTAGAGAGCATTGGAGAAACCCTGCAAGATATAGGTACAGGTAAAGACTTCTTGGAAAATACCCCAGGAGCACAGGCAGTCAAAGCCAAAATTAACTATTACGATTGCATCAACCTGAGAAGTTTCTGTACTGCAAAAGAAACAATCAGGAACATGAATAGGAAACCGACAGAATGGGAAAAAATATTTGCAAACTACACAACAGATAAAGGGTTGATAACCAGAATATACAAAGAAATCAAGAAACTCCACAACATCAAAACAAACAATCCACTTAAGAGATGGGCCAAAGACCTCAACAGACATCTTTCCAAAGAGGAAATCCAAATAGCCAACAGACACATGAAAAAATGTTCAAGATCACTAGCAATCAGAGAAATGCAAATCAATACCACAATGAGGTTTCACCTCACCCCGGTGAGAATGGCTCACATTCAGAAATCTACCAACAATAGATGCTGGAAAGGATGTGGGGAAAAAGGGACACTAACCCACTGTTGGTGGGAATGCAAACTGGTTAAGCCACTATGGAAGTCAGTCTGGAGATTCCTCAGAAACCTGAATATTACCCTACCATTCAACCCAGCCATCCCACTCCTTGTAATTTACCTAAAGGAAATTAAATTGGCAAACAAAAAAGCCATCTGCACATTAATGTTTATTGCAGCTCAATTCACAATAGCTAAGACCTGGAACCAACCCAAATGCCCATCAACAGTAAACTGGATAAAGAAACTATGGGACATGCACTCTATAGAATACTACACAGCAGTCAAAAACAATGAAACCCGGTCATTTGCAACAAGATGGAGGAATCTGGAAAACATCATGCTGAGTGAATTAAGCCAGTCCCAAAGAGACAAATATCATTTGTTTTCCCTGATCGGTGACAAGTAACTGAGCACCAAAGGGGAAACCTGTTGAAGTGAAATGGACACTATGAGAAACAGTGACTTGATCAGCTCTTGTGCTGACTGTTGATGTACAATGTAATACTTTATCCATTTTAGTATTTTTCTTGTTCTAGTACTAGTGGTTGAACTCTGTAATTAACACACGATTATTCTTAGGTGTTTAAAGGTTAACTGAAAAATGATCCCGGTTAAATATAAGAATGAAAAAAAGAGAGGGAGGAGATATACAATTGGGACATGCTCAATAGGACTTGCCCCAAATGGTTGAGTTAGAAATGTACCAGGGGATTCCAATACAATCCCATCAAGGTGGCATGTACAAATGCCATCTGACTAGTCCAGGTGATCAATTTCAGTTCACAATTGATCACACTGTTAGATCTAAGAGTCAAAGGGATCACACAAACAAGACTAATGTCTGCTAATAATAACTGATAAAACCAAAAAAGGGATTAGGATCCAACATGGGAAGGGGGAGACACAGCAGACTCATAGAATGAAAGATGTCCTAAATAGCACTCTGGCCTCAGAATTAGCCTTTAAGGCATTTTGATCTGGCTGAAGAGCCTATGATAGTATTTTAGGCATGGAAAGCCAAGACACTCTGGAAAAAAAAAAGAAGAAGAAGGAGACCTAAATGAAGGATCTCAGCGAGTGTGATCCCAGTGGAAAGAACGGGGCCATCAAGGTACCTACCTTTCTCTGAAGGGAGGAGAGAACTTCCACTTTGACTATGACCCTGTCGGAATAAGATCAAAGTCGTCGAACCCTAAAGGCTTCCATAGCCTCGGCAACTCATGACTAGAGCCTAGGGAGATTACTGACGCCATAAACAAGAGTGTTAAATTGTTAAATCAACATCAAGAGTCACTGTGTACTTATGTCCCATGTGGGATCTGTTCTTAATGGGTTGTCCAATGTGAAGTAATGATATAGCTAGTACTGAAACAGTATTTTTATACTTTGTGTTTATGTGTGGGTGCAAACTGATGAAATCTTTACTTAGTATATACTGAATCGATCTCCTGTATATAAAGATAATTGAAAATGAAAAAAAAAACACCTTGGTGTTAAATTGGAAATTATATAGAAAATTAATCAATTTTTTAAAAAATATCATGCAGGATCTCTGTCATTGATGTGCTGTACATTGTTATTTAATGGTATAACTAGTACTCCAACAGTATTTTTTCACTTTGTGTTGCTATGTGAGGGCAAACTGTTGAAATCTTTATATATACTAAACTGATTTTATATATATATATATATATATATATATATATATAAAGAGAATTGAAAATGAATCTTGATGTGAATGGAGGGGAGAGAGAGTGGGAAAGGGGAGGGTTCTGGGTGGGAGGGAAGTTATGGGGGGGAGCCATTGTAATCCATAAGCTGTACTTTGGAAATTTATATTCATTAAATAAAAGATTAAAAAAAAAAAAAAACCCTGCGTTAGTTTGTTTTCACACAGAAGCAGAACTTGTGAAAAGTATGTTATTTGGAAACTGATTCCAAGAAACATTCAGGAGGCAGGTAAGGAAGGGAGGAAGCCAGACGCCATCAACAGTGCATTAAAAAGTTAATAACATCTGTGGGCAATTGGAGTTCAGTTCCCCAGGAACCTATGGCTTGCCTGTCACTGAATGAGAGTTGCTTCTTGGGCACTAAATCTCTTAAGTATTTTGTCCTGCCCACTACAGAGACAGAAATTGCTCCAAACAAAGTCCTCAGGCAGAGAATGACAAAGTGTTTGCAGCCAGCAAGCTTTATCATGCTGAAGTGAATACCAGAATTAAAAAGCTAGGCACCAACGGCATCAGTTAAGGTGTCCAAAGAAAAGTTTGAAATTGAGAATGACTCCCTAAATTTTATACAAAAATGTGGCCCTTTAGAGTTCCCCAGAAGTGCTATCTGGGGTGCCACACATGCTATCAGAATTTGGGGTGCCATATGATATCACTATATGCTTATTAATAAATCCTCAATATTAATAAGCATGAGAGGGGTCTTGCCTAATATTTAGAGAAGAATTCTAAATACTGGCACAGATAAACACGGCAGCATGGTACATTTTAGGCTTTTATTTAGTGAGAAAGGTGCATAGGAAAGTGAGGGCTTTAGTTCAGTTTAGAGCGAGAAGAAAGTCTGGAAACTAGGGTAGCGTCCATACCAAGCAGAGAGCAGGCCAAAAGCCACGTGCAACAAGCGCTTTGAGCTGCGATCCATCGCTTATCACCGGCAGCCAAGCAGAGGCAGCGAGCCTTTTGGGACTCTCCTTGCCTTTTATATATTTTTCACAAGGGAGTGGCTAGTGGGCAGGTGAGCGCTCAGGTATGGTCAGGTAGAGCATGATGTCACACGGGGGCGTGGTGAGGGTATCAAGTAGGGTGTGAGGTTACACAGGGGCGTGGTGAAGGTATCAGGTAGGGTGTGAGGTCAAACAGGGGTGTGGTGAAGGCGTGGTCTTCCAGCTCACAAACCTTATCAATTTTAGCCTGTATGCCTCCCTACTTCAAGTTGAGAACACACAAACTTCTGTTTCCTACTTAGAAAACTATCCAGATGCCATGACAGAAATCTTTCAAAGTCTTTCTTCTGAAAGTACATTTGTCTTCCCAATAAGATTTTTCTATGCCAAATATCATGGACTGGAGACGGAGTACAGGTGCAATCTTATGTTCATTGTATTGGCATTTTGCACTTCATAATAGACACACACCCATTTAGGGAATTTGCTGCTCATTAAGTTTCCCACTGACTTCTTTTGGGCTCACTGGGAATTTCTAGGACATGACAATTCTTGAATCACATGTTTAATGCACAGTGAAAGTTATTGTTCTGTATCATAGTCTACTGTTTAGTGCAGTCTGCCAACAGCCAACAGAATGAGAAACTTTACCAACATGATCATTATTTCTCTGTAAGTTGATTTTTCATCGGGGTTAGAATTTTGGGAAAAATAGATTCTAGCTTATCCATGAAATAAATTTCAGTAGTGATATCATAAACTTCAGTACAGATAAACTATCATGTTCTTCTTGTTGGAAAGTAGATATTTACAATATTTGTAAATACAATTTCTCTGCAGTCTGGAGACTTGTTTTACGTTCACATACATTTTTACATGAGGTTCTCCACTATTTCAGATACTAAACATTAATTTTATTTTAGCTTTGCTAACTGTATAATAGCAGGAGCATTGACTCTCTTATAATCTGTAGATATTATAGAAGTTAATCTTGGCTGGCGCCCACGGCTCACTTGGCTAATCCTCCGCCTGCAGTGCCGGCAACCCGGGTTCTAGTCCCGGTTGAGGCGCTGGATTCTTTCCCGGCTGCTCCTCTTCCAGTCCAGCTATCTACTGTGGCCCGGGAAGGCAGTGGAGAATGGCCCACATTCTTGGGCCCTGCACCTGCATGGGAGACCAGGAGGAAGCACCTGGCTCCTGGCTTCGTATCGGCGCAGCACTCTGGCTGTAGCGGCCATTTGGGGGGTGAATCAACGGAAAGGAAGACCTTTCTCTCTGTCTCTCTGTCTCTCACTGTCTAGCTCTGCCTGTCAAAAAGAAGTTAATCTTGGGTACCACTTCTAGAGCATTGGAAAGTGACACTGAAGATTATTTTGCTGTTCTATATTAATTTTGAAACTATTAAATTATATCCCTCAGGACAGCCCATGAAAATGAATTAGATTGAACAGTTTCCCAGTACTCTCTTCCTCATAAAAAATTTTCACCTTTCTAGAATTAGAGTTCTAGGTTACACATTCTTAACTCTTCCACTAATTGTTCTGATTATCTCTCATGCTAAGTGAAATCAGTGTGTTAGATGTAATTTATTTTGTAGATGCCCTTTATCAAATTGAAGGAGTTCTCTTGTATTTCTAGTTCTCTGATAGTTTTTTTTTTTTTTATTAAATCAGAATGAGTGTTGAATTTTCTTACAACTCTTTTTGGTTTTTCTTTTTAAGTTTATTTCTGTCTAATTGAAAGGTAGAGAGACATTTTCTATCCACTGGTTCACCCCCCTAACAGCTTGCAACAGCCAGGGCTAGACCTGGCTGAAGCCAGAAGCCCAGAACTCTATGTGAATCTCCCATCCAAATCCTAGGCCCATCATCTGCAGCTTTTCAGGTGCCTTTGCAAGAAGATGGATCCAACATGAACCAGTACTCTGATATGGAAAGCAGGTGTCCCAAGCAATGACAACTCACTGCGTCATGATGCCTGCCCTCACAACTCTTTCTTTTTATGTATGTATTTGAAAGGGTTGGGGGGGGGAGAGAAGTGTATATATATATATATATATATATATATATATATATATTTCCTATATGCTGGTTCATTCCCCAAAGGCCTGCAACAGTCAGGGTCAGACCAGGCAGAAGTCAGAAGCCTGGAACTCAGTCTGGGTCTTCTATGTGGGTAGTACTGACTCAAGTAATTGAAGCATTACCTCCTGTCTCCCAGAGTATGCATTAGCAGGAAGGTCAAGTAGAGAATGGAGGGAAGATTCAAACCCAGGCATTCCAATATGGAATGCTGATATCCCAACTGGCAACTTAAACACTACACCAGATGCTGACACTGATACAATATTTTCTGTATCAATTGATATGATCATGTGATTTTCTTCCTTATTAATATGGTAGATTATATAGATCAATTTTGAAATATACACTGGAATAAGTAAAAATGGGTCATGTTGCAAATTAACAATTATACAATTATGCAAATATACAAATATAAAATTCTATTTGATAATATTTTGTTGAGAATTTTCCATGCATATTCATGAGTCCTGTAGACCTCTAGTTTTCTTTTTTTTGGCTTTTTAAAATTTAATATTTATTTATATAAAGGGAATAAATTTCATGTATTTTATATACAGTTTTAAGAACACAATGATACTTCCTCTCTCCTCCTCCTTCCTTACTTATTTTTCTTTTACAGTGACATATTTTCAGTTTACTTTATAATCACAAGCTTAGCCCTTTGGTAAATACAGAATTCAACAAGTGGTAAATAGAAAAAACACTGTTGCTCAAGAGTATAGACAAGGGCTATAAACAATATTTTACTTGTGCTATATTTACCCAAATTTGATATCATATTAATACTGGCTTATAAAGTGATGGCAGTGTCACTCTATGCTTTTTCTTTCTTGTAGAGATGAGCATTCATTTGTCTTTTAAGCATTTTGTAGAGTTCTTGAATGAAATCATCTAAATCTGGGGACTTTTTAAAGACAGTTTTTTTTATTTCAGTTTCATTCATTTTTTAAAGATTTTATTTATTTCTTTGAGAGGTAAAGTTACAGATAAAGAGAGGAAGAGACAGAGAGAAAAGTCTTTCATGCTCTGGTTCACTCCCTAAATGTACAGAAACACTGGAGCTGGGCCAATCTGAAACCAGGGGCCAGGAGCTTCCTTCAGGTTTACCACATAGGTACAGAGGCCCAAGCACTTGGGTCATCTTCCATTGCTTTCCCAGGCCACAAGCAAGGAGCTGTATGGGAAGGGGAGCAGCAGGGATAGGAACCAGCACTGTGCTTGTTTTGGCAGCACATATACTAAAATTGGAACCAGCACCAATGGCAAAGGCTTAGCCTACTATGCCACAGTGCCGACCCCTCAGTTTCATTCTTACACATTGCTTTTTTTTTTTTTTTGTATTTATTTCACTAAGCATAATGGTCTCCAGTTGCATCCATTTTACTGCAAAAGACAGGATTTCATTCTTTTTTTATGGCTCGGTAGTATTTCACTATATATATATATATATATATATATATATATATATATATAATATTTTCTTTATCCAGGCATCAGTTGAAGTACATCTGGGTTGATTCTATATCTTAACTATGGTGAATTAAGCTTTGAAATTAAGATAATGCTGGACTCATAGAAGGAGTTTGGGAAGATTCCCTCTCTTTCAATTGTTTTGAATAGTTTAAGACTAATTGGGATGAGTTCTTTAAAAATTTGGTAGAATTCAGCAGTGGAGCCATTTTGCCCTAGGATTTCCTTTGTTGGGAGTCTTCATTACTGATTCAATTTCTGCCCTGGTAATTGGTTTATTTAGGTTTTGTAAGTAAAGACAGTTTTTAAGCCACAAACTTAATTATTCTGATAGAAGACTATTCAAATTATGTGTTTCAGATTCAGTGAATTATGATAGTTTTGTGGGGTTTTTTTTGAGTATTTTTCCTTCTTTTCATCTAAATTAACAAATTTATGGGTGGAGATGTTAATCGTATTCTTTTATTATCTTTTTTGATCTGCATAGCCTAGATTGATTTCCCTGTTTCATTTTTCATATTAGTAATTTACATCATCTATTTGTCATTATCAGTCTTAGAAGTTTATCAGTCTTTCTTATCTTTTCAGCAAACATGCTATTTCTTCATTTTTTCCTATATTTTTGTTACTTTTATGTTTCTCTGATTTCTGCTCCTTATGTTTCTTGTTTCTTTCCTTCTGCTTGTGTTGTGTTCACCCTGGTTTTCTTTTTTATGTTCATGAACTGGGAGCTTATATTTTGATTTGAGACTTTTTCTTTGAAGTAAGGACATGGTTGATAGATTATGTTCTTTTCACATATAATTCTACATAGAACTTTGTAACTAATGAAGCCAAGGTTCACATTAAAACTTTTGAAGGTTAGTTAGTTTTGCATAGAAGACAAATTTCATTCTCTGACATCATGTTGGACTCAAACACTGGCTAACTGTCTAATTCTAACAGTGCTAAATATCTAAAAATTATTTGTTACTGGGTCAAGTAGAGCTGAAGAAGTTACACAGCAGGTTTCATTTATCCAAGAAAAATTATAAAAGTTAGTAATTTTGCTTGATCTCATTCTAGGTGATGGGGATATGGCATGAACGAAACAGATAAAACCCCTGTCATCATATGGACTATAGAGTGGTGGAAAAGATGTGAGGAAGTAAATATATAGATAAATAAATAAATGGAAATAGAATTTAGCACTATTAAGTGATCAAGAAAAAATAAAGTGGAGTACAGGGGTAGAACTAATAGAGATGCATTTTAGTAGTCATGGAATGCTTACCTGAGGAGGTGGCATTGAACAAAGACTTGAATATGGTAATTGTGTGATCCAAATACACATCTTGAGTAAATATCTTTTAGAGAGTACACCCAGTAGCAAAGGAAGACACTGTTAATGGAATGCATGAGGAAGAATAGGGAGAGGATGGTAAAAAAAAAAAATTAAGAAAGATTTACAGAGAATGGATCATGTATCAAGCATGGCAGGGGATTTAAATTTTATTCTAAGTTATGACATGGTCTAATAAATCTTATAAAGTGAGCTATTTTGGGATTGTTCTGTGTCAGTTTTTGAAAGGAGTCTGATTTGAAACTGGGAGCTATAACATATTGTTGACAGTCTGATAAGAAAGGATTGTAGAAAAAAATATATTTTTAAAATGATGCTAGATTGTTTTGGGGTAAGACAGTGGATTTGGAAAAAAAATGGTTGGATTTGAGATATATTTTGTAGTTTTGATTTTATGGAGTAGTTTTGAGAGAAAAGAATAATCTCCATATTTTCATGGTCTGAAAAATCTGAATAGTAAAGAACAATTTATGGGTATAGTGAATAGGGTATGAGAAGCAGGTTTGATATACACATAGAGAGTTTGATTTTGAACATAGGTTTTTTGAAACAATAGAAAAATCTTCAGATGTGGTATATAATAGTTCTAGAGTTTAATGTTAGTCATGTGATATTGATTATCCCTTCACATTCTCCCCACAGAAGAAAACAATAAAAAATAATAACATCATCAAAGAGAAGAAATGAAACTACACACTATGCATGTCTTTGGAATTATTAAGACAGACAATAACATATACAACAAATTCCCTGTAGACAGAATAAACAAATTACTACAGAGTTTTCATTCCTAGTCACTGCAAATGAGTGAGTGTAGAAATGTTGAAAGGAGATTTATGGAATTCCATGCAAAAACTGTAAAATGACACAGAGGATTTAGGCAAAGCTTAGACAAAATTAACACCTTTACAAAAGAGCAAGTTTAATATTTAATGACAGAATTCTCAATACAGACTAGTATTTCGTGGTTACAGTATTGGTTAAAAGGAAGAAGTTCAAAATGAAGTGAAATCACTAGAAGTTTCAGAGAAACATTTCCCCAGGGGAAGACTCAGATATGTAGAGAGAGGTTCTTTACTTTGAAGATGTGATAGTGAAGGGAGAGTAGATAAATTCAGAGTCAGGCAGAAAACTAAGGAAATTAAGGGAAACAAAATATGTCAACTGACATATAACAAATTCAAAAGAAGACGGTCCAAAATTGTTTATTAATGAATTAAAAACAGAAAAAAAATCATACACCAAAAATATAGTAAGAAAATGGAGGGGCCGGCACTGTGGTGTAGTGGGTAGAGCCGCTGCCTGCAGTGCTGGCATCCCATATGGGCGCTGTTTCTAGCCCCAGCAGCTCCACTTCCAATCCAGCTCTCTGCTGTGGCCTGGGAAAGCAGTGGAAGATGGCCCAAGCACTTGGACGCCTGCACCCACGTGGGAAACCAAGAGGAAGCTCCTGGATCCTGGCTTCAGATCTGCACAACTCTGGCCGTTGGGGCCAATTGGGGAGTGAACCAATGGATGGAAATCCTCTCTCTCTTTCTCTTTGTCTCTCCTCTTGCTGTGTAACTTTCTCTATGACTTTCAAATAAATAAATAAAGCTTTAAAAAATGGAAATTTCAAAGCAAAGAATTTCAGCTGATAACAACTTGTGCCTCCAAAAATAAAAACATATGAACCTGAAAAAACTGTACTACACCCTGCTCACCAAATAGAAGTCCTCATGCAAGCATCAGGAAATTAAAGAGAATCTTGAATCAGAAACACAAAATCTAACTACAGATAAGAGAATGCATAATATAAGGATAAAGTAAGAGTTGATTGTACTAAAAAATGGAAATTTAAAGATAAAATTATATAATTTAGCATAATTAATATATTTAAATGGGAATTTAATTAAAAGCATTGAAATAAGTAAAAAAAAGTCTAATAAAATAAAGAAAAAATCAAAACAATGGAATAGAACTAATATTAAAGATGATGATTTCTCTCTGTGAAAAAAAAAGAAGCTGAGTACAGGGAAGTGAATAAAATTTAGCTGTAAGGATGAAGTCTAAGAAATATTCTTTTAAAACTATTTGGGATTAAATATAAGGAAAGAATTCACAAGTCTCTGGAAAATAAATGAAGCAATTTTCAAAGAAAAAACAATTGCTATCAAAATTCTCACAAACCACACGTAAATGAACACAATAGTGAAATGACATTTTCAAAACAAAAGAAAGTACAAACCAAGGATTTGACACAGAGTCAAGTTTTTTGTTAAGTGCTAAATCTTTCAAATTTTTTGTGAATGACTAGGAATACAAGGGATTTTTGTATTCATTAGCCTTCTTGCAGAATCTACTAAAAGGAAAGATTCATTCAAAGAGGAAGTGAGGAAACTTCATATATTTAATTAAAGTTATCAGCCAAAAACAAAGGTAGGTATATGAGTAGAAGAATTATATTATACATATGTATTCTTAAAAATAGAACAATTTGAAATGCCCAGGAAGAAATGAACCAAGATGGTGACTGAGTAACATGTTCTTGTGATCTCCCCATAGAGACACCAACTGAAACAACTCTTCTCTCATCAGGCCACTTTCACAAGAGCTAAGGAAGCCAGGTAAGAAACCACAGTGCTTGGTTTTAGTCTAATAAGAAAACACACACTGAAGAAAGCAAAAGGAAAAGAGTTGCTGTGTCACCCTTCCCCCAGCTCCAAGTAGCATGGAGAGAAATAGGTGCCTCCAGCTCAGGAGAAGAAGAGGAAATATAGTCCAGAGCTTAGACTTAGTACCATGTGTGTATAGTGAAAACTAGAGTCAGGCGTAATCCCACAGCCTGTGCTCCTAGACAGGGTAGACTGAAATTTTGACTACCTTCATCACCCCTCACCCAACTTCTGCAAACAATAGGGCAAGATTCTAGTCTCTGGGGAATAGAGTAGGAAAGTGGATTTAGGGCTTTTCCTTTAAGCTCAGTGCTGGCATCATGCATAGACCTGCACCCTGGTAGGACAGATTTGTTTCAGCCTGTATTACTAGCACCTTCATGGAAAGCTGGCATATACACTGTGACATTAAAGGGCCCAATGACAGTGAGTCCAGAGTGAAACCCATCTTAATGTCAGCCTTATTGACCAAGGGACCACTTCCATCATCCCTCCTCCAATCTCTGCTGGACCCTGGAGCAAGATTTCAGCTTCTGAGGAAAAGCACAAGGAAGTGAATTATGCATTTGCGTTGAAGCTCAGAGTTGGACCCATGAGACCTAACACCAGATAAAGCATAGTGGCTTTTATCCCCACATCAGTGCTCATAGATACAGCCTCTAAATCTGACCCTACATCAGCTGGAGACTTCAACCTTGATTGGACAGAGTTGTTGTGTTGGCTTGTATCACCCCCATCATCATATTACCAAGGCACATATTTCCAAGACTGTGTGGGACCTGGTGTCCATGAAATGCAGGGGACTACATCTTGAATTTGATAAAAAACTATCACAGAGAAGATACTAATGGTCAATATTCCCAGGTCAATTCCTGTGAACAGAGGCCCTGGACCTTCCCCAGTCTCAAGTGGAGATCCATGGACCCAGTAAATTGGATGTATATCCAAACCAGTCTCACCCGTGCTTGGTGACAGCAGTCTCAGGCTGGAAGCCCACTTCAATAGTAGGTAGCCCACAGAAAACAGGGTCTCAACTCTATCCTGTGCTACATTGATCTTGGAGGAATGTGGACTTCATGTATGATCTAGAATTGCAGTGTAGATGGTGGCAAAACTATTCACCCCATTCCCCCCTTAAAACTACACAATTAATATGGATATAGTAATGGTCTTCTTGGGACAAAAGGTAAGTGGGTGTGAAGATATTGCACAGGAACCTGGGGCTCTGCAGTGACTCACATGCCCTAGCCACATTTTGGACTGGCACTACTGTGATTGTGACTATCCTCAATCAATGCAAGTACCCAAGCCATTCTTTCAAGGTGCCAGGCTAGTCATCCTACAACCCCAGCCACAGTAGACTGAGAACCAGCACCCCTGTGATTCAATCTCTATCCAAGCAGCTGCTACAGAGGCCCACAAAGCACTGCTCGGTCTGAAAGGAGAAGCCCATGCCCCTGCTACTACTTATATCAATTGTCTTAGAAGAAGATACAGGGAGACTATACTACAACATCCAATCAGAAAAAAAGCCAAAGTAGTCTATCAAACTGACAGCTGAAGACACATCTTCAGGAAGGTCTTTTACTACAAAAATTACTTGTTAATAGTGAAAGAAGCAATCAATCTAGTAAATGTGCAAATATCAACATAGAGACACAGGAAGTATAAAAAAGCAAGGAAATATGATGTTCCCAAAGGAACATGATAATGCTTTAGTGACAGATTCTAAACAAAAGAAGACTGATGAAATAAATCCCTGATACCGGCTGGCGCCACGGCTCACTAGGCTAATCCTCCACCTTGCCACGCTGGCACACCGGGTTCTAGTCCCGGTCGGGGCGCCGGATTCTGTCCTGGTTGCCCCTCTTCCAGGCCAGCTCTCTGCTGTGGCCCGGGAGGGCAGTGGAGGATGGCCCAAGTCCTTGGGCCCTGCACCCCATGGGAGACCAGGAGAAGCACCTGGCTCCTGCCATCGGATGAGTACGGTGCACCGGACGCAGCATGCCAGCCGTGGCGGCCATTGTGGGGTGAACCAACGGCAAAGGAAGACCTTTCTCTCTGTCTCTCTCTCTCTCACTGTCCACTCTGCCTGTCAACAAATTTAAAAAAAATTAAAAAAAATAAATACCTGATACCAAATTTGATAGTATGATGAGAAAGCTATTCAAAGAGATACAAGAGAATACAGACAGTTGAATAAAATAAGGAAAACAGTACATAAGGTGAATGTGAAATTCAGAAAAGAGATGTGTATCTTTAAAAAGAACCAAAAAATCTTAGAAATCTTAGAAATCTTAGAAATCTTAGAAATGAAGAGCTCATATAACTCAAGTAAAAGATATTGTTGAAGTCCTCAACAACTTACGAGATCAAGCAGAAGAAAATCTATCATAACTTGAAGTCAAGTTCCCTGAAATGTCTCATTCAGACAAAAAAAAAGATGTAATAGAATGAAGACAACCTCTGATACTTTGAGGACACTATTAAAACAAACATCAAGTATTCAAATTGTGGGGACAACTGAAGGAAAAGTGAGGAGTAGAGACTTAGACAAACTAATCAATGGCATAATTGTAGAAAATTTCCCCAACCTAAAGAACGACATTCAAGTAGAGGAGGCCTACAGGATACCAAATCAACATGAATGAAAAAAATCTTCAATGAAACACATTTTAGTCAAGCTCTCAAAAGCTGATCCCAAAGAGAAAAATTTTACATTTTGCAAGACAAAAGCACCATGTAATTTTGAGGAAATCCTCACTGGATTAACAACAGATTTTTTCAACAGAAATCTTATAGACCAGGAGGAAATGAAATGATATATTCCAGATTCCAAAAGAAAATAACTGCCTACAAAGAGTACTTTAAGCAGCGACAATGTCTTCTATAAATTAAGAAGAAATGGACTTTCTAAGGAAAGGAAAAATGGAAGCAATTCTTCACCATATGACCAGTCTTACAAATGATTATGCATGTCCTACAGTCAGAAACAAAGAAAGATAATTTTCATCATGAAAATATGTGAAACTATAAAACTCATTAGAAAAAGAATAAAGGATGTTGATAATAAACAGAAGACATTTTAAAGAAAAATGAGAAGACTTAATCATTACTTATCACAAATAATATTGAATGTAAATGGTTTAAATTCCTGAATTAAAAGTTTGAAATCATGAATATGTAGGATCTCAAAAAAGTCACTGAAAATGAATATTATAAAATACCAATACAGGAATTTCAAAATGTATATGTATAAAAATGAACTCACATTGTAATTCCATTTTTCCTAGTCATTGTGGAAATATAAATCAAAATGATAATGAACCTCACTCCTGTGCATGGCTGTTTTTTTGTTTTGTTTTGTTTTTTTAAGGAATGCTGGAAGGATTAGAGAAAAGAGAACCTTTATACAGTTTTGGTGTATTGCAAATTGATACAGGCACTGTGGAAAACAGTATGGAGTATCATTTTAAATTTAATATTAGAATCACCATGTTAAAGAAGAAATCTTATTTGTTGGTAAATAGTCAAAATGGAATGAAATTAGTAACTTGAAGAGATATCTGCATTCCCATGTTCATTTTAGCATTATTTACAACTATGTGAAAATAAATTTGAAAACAAAGCTTTGCTATAAATTCTATGCTTAGAAATTTACTTAAAAATATTCTTTGAGGATTGGAGTGTCTGTAATATTGAATTATGAATACTTCCCATCTCATAATAGCCAGTTTAGTGAAATGGTGCTTTCCAGATTCAGATTGACAGTTTTTACTTTTTAATGTCACTAGGTGTTTCAACAGAAAGGGTACCAGGAGATGGTCTTGAGTTAGTCCTGTTCTAATACAAGTAGACTTTGGGGGCATGAAAGACTTTTCTCTCACTTTCACTTTTTGTATTCCTTGAAGAACTCTGCAAGTTACCTCTAAAGTAGACTGATGAATTCTCAAAGATCTTTTCTATTGTTAGAATTCTATACTTTTGTGCATGTAATCTATTTTGTCTCTTAAATTTTATTTTCTGAATCCAATTTATAATCCTCCTCCTTTTAAAAATACTCTCAATTTACAACTCAGTGGATTTCACATCATCCAATTTATGATGAGCAACTCTCATCATATTGTAAATTGATGCCTCTATGGTCATGTGTTCAGTCTTTATTTATATCCAGTAGCACACCAGTAACCATTTTCTACTGTGAAAAGCAGAGCTATCAATAGAGTGTTCTGTAACAACTTAAATATTTTTTTAACATTTATTTAACAAATATGAATTTCCAAAGTACAGCTTTTGAATTACAGTGGCTCCCCCCCCATAACTTCCCTCCCACCTGCAACACTCCCATCTCCTGCTCCCTCTCCCATTCCATTCATATCAGGATTCATTTTCAATTATCTTTATATACAGAAGATCAATTTAGTATATATTAAGTAAATTTCAACAGTTTGCACCCACACAGAAACACAAAGTGTAAAATACTGTTTCAGTACTAGTTATAGCATTAATTCACATTGTACAACACATTAAGGACAGAGATCCTACATGGGGAGTAAGTGCACAGTGACTCCTGTTGTTGACTTAACAAATTGACACTCTTGTTTATGGCGTCAGTAATCTCCCTAGGCTCTTGTCATGAGTTGCCAAGGCTATGGAAGCCTTTTGAGTTTGCCAACTCCGATCTTATTTAGACAAGGTCATAGTCAAAGTGAATGAAGACCCGTTCTTTCCATTGGGATCTCACTCGCAGAGATCTTTCATTTAGGTGTTTTTGTGTTGTTGTTGTAGTTGTTGTTGTTTTTGTTTTTTTTGCCAGAGTGTCTTGGCTTTCCATGCCTAAAATACTCTCATGTGCTCTTCAGCCAGATCCAAATGCCTTATGGACTGATTCTGAGGCCAGAGTGCTGTTTAGGACATCTGCCATTCTATGAGTCTGCTGTGTATCCCGCTTCCCATACAACTTAAATATTTTATTTCTGCTCCATCAAATACAATAGCTACAACTCCCCTGTGATTCTTTAGCATTTGAAATGAGGTTTGTGAAACTTAGTATTTGAATTTTAAATTTTATTTATTTTCAATTATTGTAAGTATTCACTAGAGACTTGTGATTTCCATATTAGATAGCATAAGTGTATGGCACGGCTTTTCCAGAGAACTAGGGTTCACTTTGTGACTCTTCTTTTGTGGTCTTACGGAATCTCTACAATTATCCTTGACATTCTGGAGCCTACAGCACAAATGAAAATGCTGAATCATATCTCCAAAATGGCAGAGAAGCTTGTATCTGACTCTGCACCTAATAAGAATCTTTTCTTTCACTGGGTGACAACTCAAAACTGCAACACTTCAACCACCAGTTATATAGATAGACATATAACACCCATAAGGGCTGTATGCCCATTGAACATAGATGCCATTATCTCGTAGTATTTATCTAATGGGTACAATACTCTGGTTTGGGAATAAAGGTGAGATAAAATAGGACCATCTCATCATCACTCTAATTCACTCATTTGTACAATTTGTTATTTCTGCCCCTCAATATTAGGCTCTAATTAGAGGCTTTGGTTTCAAGAAAGGGAACACTATAGTAAGTTAAGTATGAGGAGCAAGGAATACTCTATGAAGTTAACTAAAATCAAGGATGTCACTGCACAATGAGAGCAGCAAGATATATATTTCTTTCTGATACATATTGCTTGGGAATCTGTCAATATTTCCATGCATGAAGATTAGTATAAATGGGCAATCTTATCAAAACTAGCTCAGCATGAGCAAGACTACTAATGCTTTGCACTTCAGGATGAATTTCTAGTTCAGCCTACCAGGCAAGCCACACAAAGTAGGTTAAGTACTTGAAGAAAGTGATAGAAATCTTGAATGGTGGTGAAACAATAGATGAATAAATATTACGGCCTTGGGAACAGGGGTAGCAACAGCCATAGAAATCCTTATTACTTCTTAGGGTTTTATAATTGATAGGTATTGGATTTTCTTCCTCACTCTCAAGATGCAAGTAGAATGTAAGAGTACAATTGGTTGGCCCAATTTATATATTTCCCCAGATAATGTTGGACAAATTTATCCCTCATCTTGATGCCTAAAGATTTGAGCATCTTTTTTAAATTTATTTTTATTTGGAAGTCATATTTACACATAGAGAGAAGAAGAGATGAGAAAGAAAGGTCTTCCATCCATTGGTTCACTCCCTAAATGACAGCAATGGCCAGAGCTGTGCCGATCTGAAGCCAGGAGCCAGGAGCTTCTTCTGGGTCTCCCATTCAGGTGCAGGGGCCCAAGGACTTGGGACATTTTCCATTGCTTTCCCAGGCCATAGCAAAAAGCTGGATCAGAAGTGGAGCAGCCAGGACTCAAACCAGTGCCCATATGGGATGCTGGCAATACAGGAGGTGGCTTTACCCGCTATTGCACAGTGCTGGCCTCAGATTTGGCCATCTTAATGAAAACACTCATCCACCACTGTTGTAGACACATCTCCTATCACTGCCAGCTGTCTCATTCTCAAAGTGTGAAACTGGACTTCTACGTGGTCTCTGAGAAGGAGCAACCAGAGCTTAGACACCATGGCCCTAAGTTTGGATGATGCTATTCAACATGGATGCATTATTTCACTTTCCTAAAAGCTAAAAATTCAGCCTGGAGGTTTAAACAGTTAGTGTGTTTTAAGTCAAATTTGAACAAGTGTGATATAGTAAACAAAAATGTTTTGTTATATTCTGCTACTTTATTCTTCCCACATACTAATCTGAGGAGTGGTAGCTCCATATTGCCAATTAGGGCACAGCTCATGTGAGTGATTGAAAAATTACATTTTCTTTTAATTTGCAGACAGTATGGTAATATTATATCTTGTATTTACTGTTTTTCTTGCTTCAGTTACCTTTTATAAATTCTTCCTCCCATGGAAATTCACAAACTCTCCCAATCCTATACCAGTAAAATGTTAGCATTAATCTTTTCCACAGGCTCTGTTTTCTGAGGAACTCAGACTAAGATTCTGTGCAAGCCTTGAGTAGGTTGTCTATAAGTGATAACCCCTGGAAGATGAGAGAGACTTCATGAAAGGAGCACAGGTCAATTGCAAGAAAAAAAATCACAGTAAAGAAAGGTGATGTGAGATGCATGAAACAGAAGAAGGAAAAAAACCCTCAAAAATGCCAGTAGCATGCAAACGGAAATGACTCATCAGATTTAAGCATTAATTTCTCCTTGAAATTTCTTACAGGGGCAAGGAGGGGTGACAAATTTGGAATAGGAAATGAAGTGTTATTATCGACAGAACGTAAAAAAAAAAAAAATAGATGCCAAGAAGACAGCAGGCTGATGGGAATTTGTATTCCTTCCTACCTTTGTAGACTTCTGTAGAATTCCATAAAGATATTTATATCAAGACCAATATTGTATATTATATGTTCAAATAAAGAAAAACATGTGGTGGGGCGGGTGCCGTGGCGCAGTAGGTTAATCCTCCGACTGCAGTGCGGCATCCCATATGGGCGCCAGTTCTAGTCCCAGCTGCTCCTCTTCCAATCCAGCTCTCTGCTGTGGCCTGGGAAAGCAGTAGAAGATGGCCCAAGCCCTTGGGCCCCTGTACCCACGTGGGAGACCGGGAATAAGCTCCTGGCTGTTGTGGCTATTTGGGGAGTTAACCAGCAGAAGGAAGATCTCTTTCTGTCTGCCTTTGCCTTGCCCTCTCTGTAACTTTGCCTTTCAAAAAATAAGCTTTTTTTTTTTTTTTAAAATGCTGATACATGTATGCATTTATTATATTTTTCCATTTATAATATAATTCTGATGCTTAAAGTATCATTCTATCTGTCAAAAATCAAAGAGACATTGAAAAATTGCTGCTTGGGGACTGGCGCAGTGGCGTGGTGGGTAAAGCTGCCATCTGCAATGTCGGCATCCCACATGGGCACTGGTTCACGTCCAGGCTACTCCACTTCCAACCCAGGTCTGCTAATGGCCTGGGAAAGCTGCAGAGAGTGGCCCAAATGTTTGGGCCCCTGTCAACCACATGGGAGACCCTGATGAAGCTCCTGAATCCTGGCATCAGTCTTGCCCAGACCTGGCTATTAAGGCTATGTGAGGAGTGAACCAGTGGATGGAAGTTCCTTTTCTGTCTCTCCCTTCTCTTTGTAACTCTTTCTTTTTTTTTTTTGACAGGCAGAGTGGACAGTGAGAGAGAGACAGACAGACAGAAAGGTCTTCCTTTGCCGTTGGTTCACCCCCCGATGGCCACTGCGGCCGGCGCACTGCAGCCGGCGCACTGTGCTGACCCGAAGCCAGGAGCCAGGTGCTTCTCCTGGTCTCCCATGTGGGTGCAGGGCCCAAGGAATTGGGCCATCCTCCACTGTACTCCTGGGCCACAGCAGAGAGCTGGACTGGAAGAGGGGCAACCGGGACAGAATCCGGCGCCCCGACCGGGACTAGAACCCCGTGTGCCGGCGCCGCAGGCGGAGGATTAACCTAGTGAGCCGCGGTGCCAGCCAACTCTGACTTTCAAATAAATAATCTTTTTTTTTTAAACTTTTATTTAATGAATATAAATTTCCAGTGTACAGCTTATGGATTACAATGGCTTCCCCCTCCCATAACTTCCCTCCCACCCGCAACCCTCCCCTCTCCCGCTCCCTCTCCCCTTCCATTTGCATCAAGATTCATTTTCAATTCTCTTTATATACAGAAGATCAATTTAATATAAAGATTTCAACAGTTTGCACCCACATAGAAACACAAAGTGAAACATACTGTTTGAGTACTAGTTATAGCATTAAACCACAATGTACAGCACATTAAGGACAGAGATCCCACATGAGGAGCAAGTGCACAGTGGCTCCTGTTGTTGACCCAACAAATTGACACTCTAGTTTATGGTGCCAGTAACCACCCTAGGCTGTCGTCATGAGTTGCCAAGGCTATGGAAGCCTTCCAAGTTTGCCGACTCTGATCATATTTAGACAAGGTCATAAAAGACAGAGTGATGATAGTAACCAATGATCCTAAGAGTGGCATTTGCCAGGTTTGAACAATTATACAGCATTAAGTGGGGAAGAGGACCATCAGTACACACAGGTTGGGAGTAGAGCCATTGGTGGTAGAGCAAATAAATAATCTTAAAAAAGAAGAAGAAAGAAAGAAAGAAAAAGAAGAAAAATTATGGTTTGGAATGAGTAACCACAGTGGTAACCGTTGTACCATAAGACAGAGTTTATTTAAAAATTCGAGCATGATAGGGTACCACATGAAAAAAGCAGCTCTTCTTATCCAAGACTCAAAAATATGTATAAAAGGTCTAGGCCAATGGTCTTGACCTTGGCAGCATATTGCAATAATTTGGAGCTTTTAAAAAATGTGAGTCTCATGCCTAATTCCACATCAATTGACTCTGTGTGTGTGCATTGGTTTTATATTGCTACATAACAAATTATCATGAACACAGAGTCTGAAGAAAGCATAAATATGTTATGTCACAGTTTCCATAGTCAGGGCATGGGTTAATTGGTTTCTCTGATCAGGATCTCACCAGACTGAAATCAGCATGTCAGCCAGAGCTATGATCTCATCTGAGGTTAAGAGTTCCCTTCCAAGCCCACCAGTTGTTGGTAGAATTCAGTTCTGTGTGGTTGTTGGCCTAAGATCCTGAAGTCCTAGAGGTCAGCCACCCTTCTCCATCATGTGTCCCTTTCTACAACATCACAGTTGATTATTTAAGGCCAATAGGATGACACATGTGTTATCTTTAATCTGTTTTAGTTATTTTGTATCTGATTTAAAGACTCCTGTTAAAAGCTCTCATCTGATTAAGTAAGGTCCACCCAAGATAATCTCCTCATTTATTAACTCAAAATCCAATAATAGTGGCTTTTACCTCATCTGCACAATATCTTCACTCTTGGCATATAATGTAACCTCATAACAAGAGTCATATCCTACCATATTCAGAGGTCTCACCCACACTCAAGGGGAATAGATTATATAGTTTGTATACACAAAGGGGAAAGAATATTGGAGCTAACTTAGAATTTTAGCTAAGACAGGATGTAACTCAAAGGTCAATATTCTTAAACAAGTGATTCCAGTGAGTAGTCAAGGTTATGAACCAACAGTCTAGTGAAGACCCTAGAAAGAAAAGAGCTCTCCCCTTCTTGCTAAAGGAAGTACAAGGCATGATAAAGCCTCACAGTCTGTTTCTAGCAGCACTTATGCTCCATTTTGCATTAACTAAAACAACCTTTGACTTTCCCAAGATTTCATTTCCATAATTTAAGTCCAACAATTTCACTTGAAGCACACTGTGAACATAATTTCATTTTCCTTATGATACTGGTGATGGGAAATTATTTAAAAATGTTGCATTTACTTATTCGTTCATTCTAAACTAGGTAGAAAGAAGTTCAAATACATTTTTGCATTTTAAAAGCTAGTAATACCCTTAGGGGAATGGCAAGATACATTTGAAAGTCTGGTATTTGGAAAGAGAGAAGCTCTCTATTCCAGACTTAAAAGAATTCTCTTGACTTGAAATAGAAGAGAAGTAATGAAAGAAAAGTTGGGAGTCAGCACTGAAGCGCCAGCATCCAATATAGGCGCCGGTTCTAGTCCCAGCTGCTCCTCTTCCCATCCAGCTCTCTTCTATGGCCTGGGATAGCAGTAGAAGATGGCCCAAGTCCTTGGGCTCCTGCACCCATGTGGGAGACCTGGAAGAAGCTCCTGGCTTCAAATTGGCGCAGCTCTGGCCGTTGTGGCCATCTAGGGAGTGAACCATCGGATGGAAGACCTCTCTCTCTCTCTCTCTGCCTCTCTTCCTCCTCTCTGTGTAACTCTGACTTTCAAGTAAATAAATAAGTCTTTAAAAAAAAAAAGAAAAAGAAAAGTTATTGGAGAGATGAGATCAGTATCTGAGAACACCATTTCATTAGTAGCCAGCCCTTCATTCAGTGACTACAAGCAGACATGATGGCTGCACCTGCAATGAGCTTTAACGGTCCAACTTCAACTTCCTTAATGTATATATTCTCATTGAAATATGCTATGATTTGACTAAGCCCCAAGAAGAATGCATGGTCACTTAAATGAGAGATTGTGGCTATGCAGGAGAGAGCCTAGCACCTATACTGGTGAAAGCTGAATGAAACCAACTTGAAAGTTCCTTCAAAGACTGCAAGATCAAAGCATAATTCTTTTTATGCTTTGTAATCCTTTTTTGTCAAATAAGGAAAATCACTAGTGGATCTTTGGTTTAAGGAGTAAGAAGAAAGTTTCTTAGTGAAATCATGCAAGTTCAAGAATCTTAAACAAAAATCATAAAAGTTATGATCTGAGAGATCCAAGATGTGGAAGTGTCTGGAATGGTATGACTGGTGAGGATATAAAGAGGAAATTATAGGGTCCTAAAAGTGGTGATATGCTGGCTCTGGAAAAGGAACATTTCATCAGAAAAATGAATAAAAGCATTTTCACAAAGTTTAATCAAATGGTAGCTCTCAAACTCTTTCTATAATGAATCTCATGAAAATGTCCATGCATGTTCTGTGGTGATGTCTTTGAGAGTTTGTAGTGTTGATTCTGGCCTTGGGTTGGATGTCCTACTATTTAAGGCACAATTTTGCTGTAGCTTCACTCGATTTACAGAGACATCTGATATCAGGACCATAATTCATATCAGTGACTAATGGCTTAATGGAAATTTAAATTCAATATATTGACTCTCTGAAGAGTATATTAATTTTCATGGCTAACTTAAAATTACATTTAAAAGATCTGGCTCATTTAAAGGAACTGCAGTTCTCAATATGGATTATGGAAAATTTTTATGAGGAAAGAGAAACTTCCCCTATGTCGTGGAGATTATGATTTAATGTTTTGATTTAATGTTTCTATCAGCTTTATGCAAAGAGACCCAGATGTCCAAAATCGTAAGTGGAAAAGATGACAGAAGGGTTCAATAAAAAGTCTGAAATGAAGCTGTAGTGTCAGGTAAATTAAAGTCTTATAATGAATGGATGCTTGAGAAAAAAATGAGATCAGAAAAATTCCTTCTGAATTATATTTTCTTTAAGGAGAATGTAAAAACAAATGGAGAAGTGTTACAACCACAGAATGGAGACACTCTCATTCATATATTACTTATGTTCTTATTTTCAATCAAATAGAATGATTTTCAAATAGAAAATCAGAAAACAGGAAGACGGAGTAATAGCAATTTCTGAGCCATTTTTGGTGACACATTTATATGAAAGTATTTCTCTCTTAGGAAGAATCTATTTTATGGTATTTGGTAATTATTTCAAGAAATCTCTTGGACACAAAATTTGATTATGTGGCCAGCCAGTCTTTTTTTTCCCAGGGAAACTTTTTATTTAAGTAATACAATGTCATGCATTTCATAAGTACAACTTTAGGAATATAGTGATTCTTCCCACCTTACCCACCCTCCTATCCACTCTCCCACCCCTCCCCTTCCTCCCTCTCTCATTCCCAGTCCCATTCTCCACTAAGATCCATTTTCGATTAACTTTATACACAGAAGTACAACTCTATAGTAAGTAAAGAATTCAGCAATTTGCACACACACATACACAAACAAAAACTGTTCCTCAACAGACAAGACTGTTCAACAGTCAAGGGCTGTTCAAAGTCATTGCATCTTGAAGTTAATTTTACTTTTTTTAAAGCAACTTAATTAACTTTAAAGAAGCACCCAAGAATGATACATCTTTTGGGAGCACTTAGACATACTTATAATACAACTCTTCGAGGACAGAGGTCCTGCATGGGAAGTTAGTGCAGTGACTCTTGTTGTTAACTTAACAATTAACACTTTTTATTATTAAATTTTTATTTAATGAATATAAATTTCCAAAGTACAGCTTATGGGTTACAATGGCTTCCCCCTCCCAAAACTTCCCTCCCACCCACATCCCTCCCCTTTCCCGCTCCCTCTCCCCTTCCAATCACATCATGATTCATTTTCAATTCTCTTTATATACAGAAGATCAGTTTAGTATATATTAGGTAACGATTTCAACAGTTTGCCCCCATATAGCAATACAAAGTGAAAAAAAATACTGTTGGAGTACTAGTTATAGCATTAAATAAGAGTGTATAGCACATTAAAGACAGAGATCCTACATAATATTTTTTAAAAAATTAATTAATTTTCTATGCCATTTCCAATTAACACCAGGTTTTTTTTTCATTTCCAATTATCTTTATATACAGAAGATCGATTCAGTATATAATTAGTAAAGATCTCATCAGTTTGTACCCACGCAGAAACACAAAGTGTAAAAATACTGTTTCAGTACTAGTTATAGCATCACTTCACATTGGACAACACATTAAGGACAGATCCCACATGGGATGTAAGTACACAGAGACTCCTGTTGCTGACTTAACAATTTGACACTCCTGTTCATGGCGTCAGTAATCTCCCTAGGCTCTAGTCATGAGTTGCCAAGGCTATGGAAGCCTTTAGAGTTCGCTGACTTTGATCTTATTCCGATAGGGTCATAGTCAAAGTGGAAGTTCTCTCCTCCCTTCAGAGAAAGGTACCTCCTTCTTTGATGGCCCCGTTATGTATGATGTCAGTGATCACCCGAGGCTCTTGACATGAGCTGCCTAGGCTATGGAAGCCTTTGAATCCACAAACTCTGTGAGTATTTAGACAAGTGGCCAGTCTTTTGTTTGCACTATTTAACTGCCAAGTAGCTAGACTTTAAAACATACACTTTGGTAAGTACAATTTCAAAGATGTTCCCACCAGAATACCTGTCCACTGGTTATTCAGTAAAGCATTAATGTAGGTACTGTTCTAAAAGGTACTTTTTAGATGTAATTAGGCTTATTAATCAGATAAGCTTATAAAAAGGAGGTTGTCTTGGATTATCCAGGTGTGCCAAAAATGATCACATGACAACTTAAAATCAGAAGAGAAAGAAGAATCAATAATTGATAATGTAGTGAAGAGGAAGTCAGAGATAAAAATGGTGAAATCCAAGTGATTTCAAGACCAAGAATGATTTTATGTACTTTTTCTGGTTGAGAAATGTAGGAAAGCATATGTAAAGTACGGAGGGAGACCTATTGGTCATAGGTATGATCCCTACTTAACTGCCAGCAAGGAAATGGGGACTTTGATTCTTTGATTGCAAGGAAGTGAATAAGCTTGGGAGCAAATTCTTCCCAGAGCCTCCTGGTAAGAGCTCAGCTGGCCAACACCTTAATATTGAAAACTGTGAAACCCAGAGAAGGGAAACCAGTAGATCCAATTCAAATTTGTGACCCACAAAATTGTGAGATAATTAATTTGTGTTTTTATCCCACTTATGTATAATAATTTGTTATAACACCAATAAGAAAAATATGCAGATTGACTTGAATATGAAGAAATTTTTTCTTAACTCCAATTTATTTGTGAAAATGGCTTCTGCTTAACTCAGCCCTGGAATTTGCATATCTGGGGAGAGCACCAGTAGATAGAAAATCTCTTTCTTCCTTCTGTCTCTCTCGTTGCCACTCTGCCTTTTGAATAAATAAATACATTTTAAAAAATATTTAGAATGCTCAATAGAGTCCCTCTCACTCTTGCAACAAAAAATAAATGACAGACGCTGGACAATTTTTCTTGAACTCATCACAGATAGAATTCAAAATATAAGAAAAGTCAAGACTTCCCAAAAGAAAAATAACACAGCACTTACTTATTTGGTCAAGCTATTGGGAAACATGAATAAAAAGATTTCAGCTAACAAATTTAACAGATTACTAAAGACCACATATGGGCTATATGGGAACATGGAATTCCCAGAGGTTGAAGACTCAACAGAATTCACGCTCACTTTTATATTCTTCACCTCTGACCTCACTGGATAAAGACTACGTAGAATGAAAATCTTGAGACAATGTCACTTGTGATGCAGGCCTTGGGAAGTGGAATAGCAACTGCTGTGGGAATGGCACAGAGACCTGACTAGATCTTTCTCTCTTATGTTTCCTCTAAAAACCAGCCCTTAATCTGCTGGGATAAGGACAATAATCCTGTTGTTAGTAAGCACTGGCAAATACCCTTTGTAGCTGGAGGAAGGGAACAGAAAAATTATATGTAAAGTCCACTCCTAGGAGAGAGATAGGACAATATCTCCATCTCAGGTAAAGTGGACAAAATCACTAAGAAGACACCATTTTTGAGAACCGGGGGCAGTCTAAGACTGAGGGTTAATCAGAAAAACAGGAATCTCTTTAATCTCCCCTTCCTCTCATAAGGTTAAAACATCCTAAGGAACAAGTAATGGTAGTATACTACTCTGAGAGAGGTAAGACCATAGAGATAGGTACCCTCTCTAAGAGCACAAGGGAAAGACAAAATAGAGGAACAGATATTGGGAAAATCTCTGGAAAAGCAATGTTTAAATTAAGCACAAAATATCTCTAAAGGAATATATGAGGCATTGAGGATAGCTGTAGCACCAGAAAATCCTCAACCCTGACCAACTCTTGATTAGGTTGCCTCAATGTCTCCCCACTAAAAAAGGTCTACCAGAGGGAAACATATGCTATTTTGAGACAAACATTTATTTATTTCCACTCCACTCAGAGTATCTAGATCCAAAGGAAGAGTAAAAGAAATACATAAGAAAGTAAGGGAGAGGGGTATATTTTATAGAAACAAAACAATCAACCAAATCAGACTGAAATACAGCACAAATATATTAACTATCATATAGAGATTAAAATAACTATGATCATATGATAAAGGTATGATTGGGAAAGGTAGGCAATATGCACAATTTCAGAAAAAGAACATAAGAAAGAATAAGCTAGAAACACTAGAGATCAAAAACAAGATGTTAACAGGGATGGAAAATGATTTCTGTATGTACTCTGATAGGCTTACTACAACCAATGGAAACCAAATCAGTGAATTTAAAGATAGGTCAATGAAAAACATTCAAACTGAAACAAAGAGAAGGAAGTATGAAAAGATAACAGAATAGAGCAATAGCTATGAAACAATAATTAACAGTCTAACACATGTGTCATTAGAATCCCAACGAGGGAAAAGGAGAGGAGAAATCTGAAGAAATATTTGAGGAAGTAATGGTCTATAATTTTTCAAATTAATTACATTCTAGAAAATATGAATCCAAAAAGCTGGAATAACCACAACAGTACAAATATCAAAACATATCCACACTCACCCAGAGAGACGTACAGACCTCATTATTTCCTGTTCAAATCACTAAAGGAAATTGAGAATGTCTACACATGACAAAATATACAAATAGTACATTTAGAAGGACTAAGGTAAGAAAACTTTAGATTCCTCAAAAGAAACTTACAAAGGTAAAAGACAAAAAAGCGACATCTTTAACATGATGAAAGAAAAATGTGAAAATTTTCATCCATTTTTGAAATCCATTTTGCTTGCTTATGGAAATCTAGGTTTTTTTTTTTCAGAAAAATATCATATTATCTCATAAATATATACAATTATTATTGGTCAAATAAAATTTAACTTAAAAATGACTGAGGAACAAGGACTTATTTAGAAATACAAAAAGTAAAAGAAATTACTGTTAGTATATACGAAATAAGAATGATTTGTTAAAGGAAACTTTCCAGAAAGGAGAAATATAGCAGACAGAAACTTGGATCCACACAAAGAAATAAGGAATGCTGTAAACAAGAACTTTTTAAGGGTAGACTTGATTGGCCCAAGAACTAGTCAGTTGTCCAGTTACAAGGAACAATCAAGCAGTAACCATATGGTTTAGCTAGCAAACATTCAGGTATATTCCAACCCTGAGACTACTGAATATTTCTGAAGTGCATAAAATGAGTAAGTCATTATTTCCTTCCTGTAGTGGATTCAAAGCCTTAAATGTCTCTGGATTAAGCCGTTCTATCAATGTGCCTGCTCAATTCCACCTTTAGAAGTTATCTATCCAGAATCTGACCATTCTTCAGCAACTCCACTTGAATTACCCTAAGCTTCTCTAAGCTTATCCTAGTCTGAATTCCTGGATTCCTATCTCTTAACAGAGCTGCTTACTCTTCCTCTGACTTGACACCCACCCCTACCCTCCAACCCCTGAGTCTGATCTCAGCAAAGAGCTTCTTTGCTATTCCTCTAGGATGCTGGGCAAACTCCCATCTCCGGATCTTTGCTTCTGCCTTTTATTTTACCCCAAATGCTGTTCCATCAGACACCTGCATGGCTGCTTGCTCGGTTCCTTCCCATCTTTACTCCAAAGTCCTATTTCAGTGGGCCTCCCCTGACTAGCCAAACAAAATTCAACTCTCCATATTGACACTTCATTCCTCCCTTCCTGTTTTATATAATCTCTCTGTAGAACTTACCACTACCTAATATGCTGCATACATTATATTTTTTATTTATTTTATTTTATTTATTTATTTATTGACAGGCAGAATTAGACAGTGAGAGAGAGACAGAGAGAAAGGTCTTCCTTTGCCGTTGGTTCACCCCCAAATGGCTGCTACAGCCAGCACGCAGCACCGATCCGAAGCCAGGAGCCAGGTGCTTCCTCCTGGTCTCCCATGTGGATGCAGGGCCCAAGCACTTGGGCCATCATCCACTGCCTTCCCAGGCCACAGCAGAGAGCTGGACTGGAAGAGGAGCAACCGGGACAGAATCCGGTGCCCCAACTGGGACTAGAACCCCGGGTGCTGGTGTCGCAGGTGGAGGATTAGCCTAGTGAGCCGTGGCGCCGGTCTGCATATATTATCTTAAAATCTTAATTGTGTGTCTCTCCTACCAACATGTAAGCACCATAATTTCTCTCTGTTTTGTTCATTACTGCATTCCCAGTATTTAGAACCATGCTAGACACAGAGTTGGTCATTGATAGGCGTTTGCCAAAGGAATGGAAGAAATGATAGATGCCCACAATGGGACGGTCACATGTATTAAGCACTCCTTTAAAGCCTGGCATAGTTCTAAGTACTTTCCATGGTCATATGCCCCTGAGTCCTCATGACAGCAACAACTGTGCCACAGGGACCTTCCCTGTGTAACAGGAGAGGGAACAGATTCAGAGAGGCAAGAGAAGTTGTCCAAGGTCCCACAGCTGGTCATGGCTAAGCTAAGCTAACATTAAATTGTCTAAACTCCACCATTGCCCAATTTACTAAATCAAAGGCATGTCCCACATTACGTCATCCTGTGCTTAATCTAAAGGGTGAAGCACATGTCTTTTTTCGAGAACCAGTCTGTTGATTGTGACACTGTTACTGGGGCATCTGAAGATTGAAAGCATTTTTCCAGCATGGATTTGGTAGATTTTACTTGGTGCTGCATTTCAGGGAAGTCAGGACCTCTGAGTTGCTATGGCAACTGAAAGCAGCTGCTCACAAAGTCATTTCCTGTGGAGTGATAATCCCTTCTTTCAAGTTTTAGCTTGAACAAATCTGGTAAATTGTTAAGAAGTGGCTCTCGCCAGTGCTGCTGGTTCTATTTAGACATACGGTTGATAATTCCTTTTTACTTTTTCAGTTTAAAACTTATTTAACCACCTTATATTAAATCTAGGGGGAAAATAGTAAATTCCTAATCACCCAACTCAACACAACTTCACTGTCATTTATTCTGATGTCTATTCCTCCAAGGACAATTCTGGCTCTGCCATCTCTATTTGACCTTGGGAAACCTCTCAACCTTTCTGAGTAAAAATAAATCTAAACTCCCAATGGTGCTAATGAGCATCATTTCACAAGCTTTTCTTTTTATCTTTCTTTTTAACTTTTATCTTTGAGGATTTGATGACAAAATATACAGAGTCTGGTGCTTAGGGCTTCTTGGAAATATTTCTGTCTCCTTCGAACCTCTTTTTCCTTATATTTTCTTATTTTTCTGTCACCTCACAGATGTGACACTATCCCCAGTGAGTACTCTTAGAGGTATCTTTAAAATGTTTAATTATTTAAAAAATACATAACCAGTAGGGAGAGAGTTCTGCTTTATGAAAGTTAGAACTGTCTCCATGACCTTGGCTTACCCAAATGCCCATCTCTTACAAGATCTCAGCCTCTCTGCATTGTTAGTGCTGAGGACATCTCCTTGTCCCAGAGCCAAAGTACCTGGAACTCATGGACCAGTCTCATTTGCATTAGATCAGAATCACCATTCCCAGAACTTGTTTAGATACAGAAGTACCTCTGTCTTCTGCTCCATGTTCAGTCTTCTTAAAGCCTCTGAACGTTAGCATCCCAGCTCTGAGACTCATGTGCTATTGGCCTTGGTTTTTCATCTATAAAATACAAATAATAATAAATATAAGTACATAATTGCTATTAATAGTGCTGGAAAATTAAATATTAATTTAAATATTAAATGAGATACTGGTAAGAAAATACTCTACACTATAGTTGACAAATACTGCCAAACATAGGATGAACAGTGAAGCCCTTAGGAGAGAGTAAAAGGAAAATCTTAGTTGCCTTCTATCACTATTTGCATTTTTTCATTTTCAGTTACAGGATAATTGGCCAATTTCTATATAGTTTATATAGAAAGACCCTCATTTCCTGATGAGTCTTTGGGCTATTTTCCAATGTTCAGCATCTGCAGTCATTACCCATATTGTAGATTGTCAGGATCATCATGCACACACAAAACCTTGGCATTAATGAAATTTGCCTTCTCTTATATTAAAAATATTTACTAAACACCTTGTAGTTTACCAAACACTTTTCCTGGCACTGGATATTTTTGAAGAGAAGGTCAAGCATGGTCCTTCTATTTTTAAAATTTAATTCTATTACATGCTTACAGTACTCAGCACTCACTTCCTTCCTGTACTGTATCTTGTTCCAGATTGCTGACATTCCTCTGCCTTGAGTCCTATTGTCACAAGATTTTTCCTTATGATTGTGAACTCAGAGCTTAATTCCAACTAGCATACTTAGTGGTGATGTTTAAAACAGGTTTCATTCAGTAAACTTTTACTGGACCCTTGTTGTATGTGATGCTCTACGTTACCTCCTGTATGTACCACATATAATTTTCACAGGGATTTTAACACAAAGGATTTCGGTTAAACAATTAATGCCTAAATATTCAAATTGTGGAGGAGGGCAAGAGGTGAACTTTTTAAAATCATTTTTAAAATCTCATTAACGGGCATTCCTCTATTCCACTGGTTTTAATAGTCTCTATTGTCATATTTTTACTTGGCTTAAGTAATGACTGTGGTTAACAGTATTCAGAAGAAATAAATGAAAGAGTCATTTCTAAAGTCATTAAGAATCAGACATTCTAAAGCAAATAGCCGATGCAAAACATTCAAAGGGTATTCACTTAAACTATAATGTATGCCAAGTATACAGTAAGGGAGACCTGTTGCCAGTACAATTATGTATTCTGCTCCAGGTATCAAGCTATTAACTTAATACCAGTAAGGTTTCCACTTTGGAATTGTCTATTCTGCATAGAAATGGTAACATATAACACTACAGACTAACCTAATCTTATTGTCATTTGGGGTTCCAAAAGCCACCATACATTAAAGATATTGTCTAGGAGTCTAACCTCATAGAAGATAGAGCTAATGAACCAAGAACTTTCCTAATAATAGGGAGTATCACATAAACAGATTACTCATTCCATAAGCTCCATTGCTAATAGGATTAAATCACTCTGGGTAAATAATAACATTTTCTTCTACTTGATGCTTGAGAATCACCTACTTCTGTATATTGAGACTACAATAGTGTTTTTTTTTTTTAAAAAGGAAAAGAAAGAAACTGGGGTGCTTTCCTGAGACTAAGAGATTTCTTGGACTATCATTTTCCTTGCCAGTTAATCTCTATTAACTTTCTGTCTAATTTCACAGGAGCATTAAACCAGGGATGAACAGTGATTTATGCATATGCAACTGTCAGATAAAATTTCACCTAAAACTAAAAAAGTATCCCTAGGTTCCTGGGTATCACTTAGGTACCCATCATAGGTACTAGACTGGACTGCAACGTAGATATTTTAAAATAGCACCTAGGAAGTCCTATCCAGGGTGAAGGATGATAGTGGCTTTAGTTTACCTGTCCCAAACAAGAACCTTCAAGATTTACCTGTGGACCGGCAAGCCAGAAAAAATGATATATCTATTTATATGTGATCAGTATTTCATTCTCAGGGCATTTAGCCTAGCAGTTAAGACACAGATTGAGATGCCTGCATCCCATATTGGAGTGCTTGCATTAGAGTCCCAGCTCTGCTTCTAATCCAGCTTCCTGCTACTGCATGTCTTGGGAGGCAGTGATGATGGCACAAGAAGGATCCAGGGCACCCATATGGATGACTCAGATTGAGTTCTGAGTTCCTGGCTTCAGTCTGGCCAAACTGTGGGCCAGTTATATTAGTTGTGGGCAACATAAGAGTAAAAAAGCAGATGAGAGCTTCCCTCCTCCTCTCTTTCTTCCTGTCAAAAAATTAAATAATGAATGTTTATATAAAAATGCAAGGTCATCTCAAAAAGTTTTTGGAAAGCTGAATGAAAAGATAAATTTATTTTTTAGAATTTTTGTAATTAGAGTTTCCTCAGAGATGATTAAAGCCGGAGATATCCTTGCTTAAGTTGGTCCATTAACCAATTGCCTCTCCCATATCTTACAGTAATAAAATCGTCTCAATTCAGATTGTTTTCCTGCTTCCAAGATTGTTTAAAGGAAAGCAAAGACAGAGCAAACAGCACAGAATTCTGCATGATATAGTTACTGGGTTCTAAATCAGTTTTTTAGTGATTAATTATGGAGGCAATGGTGAGTTGCAACAAGCTTTACAATTTTAATTTCCTCCTCTTTGAAACCAAGCTGATCATATACCTACATCACTGGATGTACATTACTGGAACAATCAACCAGGATAATTTATGTATAATTTAGAGCTATTTTGAAAATTGTCTAGTCACAAGTATAGCATTATTGGGGTTTTGGTATTTAGTTTCTCTTAAATAATTATCTCTTTGAAATATTTTTCAAGAGGATTGAAAACATTACTTTTCTCTACAACATCTTTCTGATCTGGCAGGGGCTTTGTAATGTTTAGTTTACGTATTTCAGGGCCATCAAATCAGAGAAAATTGCCATAGACGCAGCTGAGATCTAACACATGTCCAAAACCTTGCCTTACTGTCTCTCTGCCACTGCACAGATTGCACTTTACCTTCGCATTCAGTGAATAAAGACCGCTGTTTCTTACCACTGATGTCTTTCACGTTAAAGCATTGGACTATAATGGGCTAAGGGCCTTGAATGTGCTTTTGAAAAAAGTATAAAAATGTTCCTCTTTTTAATTGACTGATTTAGTTTTAAATATCCCAAAGTCACAGGTCAAGTCTCGTCAGCCCCGCATGTAACATCAAGCTCAGCTAAATCCAGAGATTTAGCATCTCTTCTGCCCTGCACAGACGTCACGTCTCCTTTGCCCCGCCCATCACGTCTGCTCTACACGTCCTGTCACTTCAGTTCTCTTTAAGCTCCACATGTCATGTCACACTCCTCAGCCCTGAATGTCACATCCCGTTTGCCCTGCACATTATGTCTCCTCTATCCTACACGTCACATCGTGCTCCTCTGTTATGCACGTCACGTCTCATTGGTTCCGTGTGTAAGGTCACGTTTTCTTAGCTCCACCCATCACGTCACATCTCGTTGGCTCCGCAATTATTTCATGATCCTCTGCCCCACACCTCACGTCGTGTCTCGTTTGCTCTGCACTTCATGTAGCGTCTCGTAGGCCCAGCACCTCGCAGAACGCTCATCACCCCTGTACTTCATATCTCGTTTGCCCTTTACGTCATCACGTCACGTCATGTCCCGTCATGCTCGTACCCCCGCACATTTATCTTACCTTGTCAGCCCCACACGTCACATAGCATGTCATCTGCCCAGTACGCTGTCTTGTCAGCCCTGCATGTCACATCACATCACATCACGTTACGGTTCGTCGGAGGTACACATCAATCCACCTTCTATGTCACGTCATCTTTTCCCCACACGTTAGGTTTCATTTTCCTGCACGTCACGTCACGTCACGTCACGTCTCGTCACGTCACGTCACGTCACGTCTCGTCTCGTCACGTCACGTCACGTCACGTCACGTCTCGTCTCGTCACGTCACGTCACGTCTCGTCACGTCTTGTCTCGTCTCGTCTCGTCTGCTCTGCCTTGCACGTTGCATTATGCTGCAGTTGTGTGCTCTGCATGTCTCCTCTCATCTGCCTTTCGCCTCACATCCAGTCTTGTCTGCCCCACACGTCAGGCCTCATCGCTGCTGCCGCACGGATCAGGTAATAAGAAAAAGCCAAAAGCGAGAGTTAAATTACATATAATTTTTAAAGGATTTTTTTCATTATCTTTCCCAATGTATTACATCATAATAATCTTACAGAAATGAGTGTATATTAAATGAAAAAAGTATAAGAGTTTTAAAGTAATTTTGCAAATTGTCTTTAGATCCTTTTGCTGTGGTTTTATTTTCTTAATAGTAAGAAGCCCTGACAGTGTAGTCCACTAATTTTGAAATGATTTTGATATAACATTTGTAGCACATAATAGTTTCAAAATATACATTAACTTGTGGTGCCCAATACTTTTAAAATTAAAGTCAAAGCAGCGACTATTTACATGTGAGTTTTCTCAACACAAGACATTCTAGAAGTGACGTACGGGGCTGGCGCTGTGTCGTAGCGGGTAAAGCCACAGCCTGAAGTGCTGGCATCCCATATGGGCGCCAGTTCTAGTCCCGGGTGCTCCTTTTCCAATCCAGCTCTCTGCTGTGGCCTGGGAAAGCAGTAGAAGATGGCCCAGGTCCTTGGGCCCTGCACCCACCTGGGAGATCCGGAAGAAGCTCTTGGCCGTTGTGGCCATTTGGTGAGTGAACCAGCGGGTGGAAGACCTCTCTCTCTCTCTCTCTCTCTCTCTCTCTCTCTGGTCCCACCTCTCTCTGTAACTCTTTCAAATAAATAAAATAAATCTTTTAAAAAAAAGTGAAGTATAAGCAAGTGAGGTGTTTGTTTTTTTTTTTTTTTTTTTTTTTTTTTTGACAGGCAGAGTGGACAATGAGAGAGACAGAGAGAAAGGTCTTCCTTTGCCGTTGGTGAACCCTCCAATGGCCACCGCGGCCTGCATGCTGTGGCCGGCACACTGCGCTGATCTGAAGCCAGGAGCCAGGTGCTTCTCCTGGTCTCCCATGAAGTGCAGGGCCCAAGGACTTGGGCCATCCTCCACTGCACTCCCTGGCCACAGCAGAGAGCTGGCCTGGAAGAGGGGCAACCGGGACAGAATCCGGTGCCCCGACCGGGACTAGAACCCGGTGTGCTGGCGCCACAACGCGGAGGATTAGCCTATTGAGCCGCGGCACCAGCAGCAAGTGAGGTTTTCATTGTATTTTTGCTCTGTGGTTGTTACAACTCTTTTTCTGTGCCTTACTGCCTTTCCTCCTGTTTCTTGTCTGACAGCCAGGGCCATAAGAAACATGTGTAGGCTACATGGCCTAGAGGAATGTTAGGGCATGATCTGCCATGGCCTGCCTTGAGCATGTTTGCTTCTATTCATCTTTTTCTCTTCCTTCTCTTTTTCCTGCCTCCTCCTCATCTTCTTCCTTTTATTTTGTTTTTAAGATTTATTTATTTGAGAGTTGGGGGAGGGGCTTCCATCCACTGATTCACTCCCCAAATGGCCACAATAGCAGGAGCTGGGCCAATCTGAAATCAGGAGCCAGGAGCATCTTCCTGGTGTCCCATATGGGTGCAGGGTCCAAGGACTTGGGCCATCTTGCACTGCTTTCCCAGGCACATTAGCAGGGAGCTGGATCTGAAGTGGAGCAGCCAAAACTTGAACCTTTGCCAGTATGGAATGCCAGTGCCACAGGCAGACGCTTAACCTACTAGACCACAGTGCCAGTCCCATCTTCTTCTTCCTTTCTTCCTCTCCCTCCTCTTCCTCTTCTACAAAATGGGTTTATCATTTAAAAAATCCATGCAACAAGATAATTTAAGGTCATGAAGTTATAGTAAATTGTTATTAGATTTGGCACTTCAATTAATACAACTTAAAATCATCATCATCTTTGATCTTTCTGAACTTTTTCTAATATAATATTTTAAATTTTATTCATGTTATTGAATGATTGAATACATATAGAAAAGTTGACAAATTATAAATACATAGCACAAAGAATTTCATAATCTGAATATAACCCTGGGGCCTCCCTGCCTCTATTACTCTTGAATGCAAGAGCGTAAGTCCTAAAATCCAGCAATTTTCATCCTTCTTTTCCTATTTTTCCTCCTAAAGTCCTCTCTCTGTGCATCTTCCTCTTCTTCCTCTTTAACTTCATTTAGAATTTGACAATATTTCCTATGAAAACTTGAAACATCCATAAGATGATGCATTAGTGGATCAAAGATGAAGTCTTGAGATAAAGGTCTATTGTGTTTTTCCACCCAGCTTGGGTATAGAATCTCACTTGCTAAAGTAGAATAACAACAATATATTGTTTGCTTTATTATGTATGTAAGAGTAAAATCCATGTAAACAATAGCACAAAGGCCAGGATGGAAAGGATTGCAATGTATTAATAATAAATTCTTTTACTATATGTCAAGTGGTTACAGTAGATGCAGAATAATGACCTCATTGATGCAGAATAATGACCTCAAGCAATGAAATACCTAGAAAATGCCCTCTTTTCAAGATGTTTCTCACTGAAACCTTGAAATTCTGTCCAACTAAAGTTAGTACTTTTAGCAGTCAGGTATTGTTGAAAATTTGAGTGGAAAGACTTTAAGGGAGAATTTGATAAATGTGTACCCAAGGAGCTAAAGATAATATCAAGTTTTGCCTCTTTTTCCTTGGGATCCATTTATTATCTTGGAATTTTACAGCTTAGACCAACTCTTTTACTGCCCACCTTAAAAATGTGATGTAAAAATAGTGACAAGCTTTGCTGTGGGCTTATCTACTGTCACAGCAGATCTAACATGCAAATGTCATCAGCAATACTATACTCCAGCAATCTATAGTTTTAGAAAGAGACCCACAACTATTCAAGCCATGTCAGTCTTAATACATTAAATGCCTAAAATTTCAACTTAAACTAAAAGCACAGGATAACTCTGATCTATGCAATAGTAATGAGACTGAGGTTGCAGTAGGTTTGCCAGAGTTGGTATGATGTCATATAGATCAACACAAAGATAGGATGCAGTCACAATGCACATGGACCACAGCCCACTGGCAAAAGTTACTGAAATCAGTAACAGAAAAATAAACTTAAGGTATAAAGGTAAGTGGTTTAGCAATACAATGACAATTTTTATTTTCAAGTAATCTTCACTTGCTTTTTCAGAAAAGTGACACGTACTTGCCATTCTGAACCCAATTACTCTAAAATTCAAGGAATAATATTGACATCTTTAAGAAAATGGTAATTTTACATATGGAAAAATCTAGTTTTATTGCAGCTATTATTTTTAATCTACTGTGAATTTTCACTAAGTTTCAGGCACTTTGAAATGATAGAAAATGACTACCTGGCTATTGAAATATTTCCTCATAAATTTGATGGATAGTGAGAAAAATATCTTCCCTTGGAGAAATTAAGAGTAAATTATTGGCCAGCGCCGTGCCTCACTTGGCTAATCCTCTGCCTGCGGCGCCGGCATCCCATATGGGCACCGGGTTCTAGTCCCGGCTGCTCTTCTTCCAGTCCAGTTCTCTGCTGTGGCCAGGGAGGGCAGTGGAGGATGGCCCAAGTGCTTGGGCGCCTGCACCGGCATGGCAGACCAGGAGGAAGCACCTGGCTCCTGGCTTCAGATCGGCGTAGTTCCAGCCGTAGCAGCCATTTGGGGAATGAACCAACAGAAGGAAGACCTTTCTCTCTGTCTCTCTCTCTCTCTCTCTCTCTCTCACTAACTCTGTCAAATAAAAATAAATAAATAAATAAAATTCTTTTTAAAAAATTTTAATTTGTTTATTTAAAAGGCAGAGTTAGAGAGTGAGGGAGAGTGAGAGAGAGAGATTGATTTTCCATTGCTGGTTCACTCCTTAAATGACCACAACAGTCAGGGCTGGGCAAGGCTGAAACCAAGAGCCTGGAACTCTATCAAGGTCTCCTACATGGATGGCAGGAGCCAAAGCACTTGAATCATTTTCCACTGCTTTCTCACGTACATTGTTAGGGAGCTGGATCAGAAGTGGAGCAGCCCTGGGACTATAACTGGTGCCGGCATCCCAGGTGATGGCTTAACCTGCTGTGCCACAATCCTGGCCCCATAAACCAAATTCTTTATCTCTTTTCTAGTATTCTTAATTTAATGTGATACTACAAATAAGGATGCACTAAAGTAAGAAAAATACTCATTTTAAAGTTAATACAGAAGGAAAGACTGGGACTCATCATGTAAAACATTGGGCCCAGGTTTGTGTTGTTATAGTGATTCTCTTTTATGAATCATATATTGTTGGCCCATGCTATGACTGTTCAGCAATCTACTGTCACCATTATGGTTTTTCCCTGGTGACTGTTGCTAGAAGATATAATTTTGGCTCCTACATGTGATTAGGGTTTCTGTATATGGAAAAAAGCTCTTCTTTAAAGAAGAAAAAAAAGAGAATGAAGCCAATTCAGAAAAAAAAATCAAGTCATGATAAAAAAAAAACAAGGGATCCAGATACTGTTCAGAAATTTGTATTTTATTTAATTCTGAAGCCTTATATATCTTGCTGGTCTTTACAAGCTGAAGAAGCAAAGAAAAAAAATGGAAGACTATGCATTTAGGATATATTTTTGGAGTGATATAATTGTACACAAAATTAGAAATATTTGGTAGTTTTAGTAAAAAAAAAAAGTAGTATGGCTCCTAAACTTATCTTTTAATCACATTTTTCTACAAACGTTTTGAGGAACCCTTGTGTATATACTTGCATGTATGTTATGGTGCATGATAATTTGGAAGAGACCACTGTTTTAGACTGATGGCAAGTTCTTTAAAAGAGCTAAAGTTCCTAAAGGATGAAGGAGAAGTGGTTTGAAACTGGAAATTGTTAGGCAGTGGAGACCTGCAATAACTGCAAGCCTTGAGTTATAACACAGGAAAAGAGAACTCTCCTAAAAATGAGATATGCATTTCACAGCTTAGGGAGTTTTCCCATGCATAAATTCATTTGACTCCCTCAAAATTATTTAAAGCCTATCCCAGTTAAAATTGCACCAAGTTACAAAAAAGTTTCACAACAAATTCTGCAAATGTAGTGTTGTAGAACAACAACAAAGCATTTTATTACACTCACAAATTCTGTGGTCAGAAATTTGGAAAAGGTACAGCACGAAATACTTGTTTTTCATCCGTGTTACCCACAGCTTTGGTTGGGTTGGTGCTCAATTGGGAACTTTAAAACCTAAGAGTGAATTGATGACAGGAGCTATTGCAAGGCACATTCACCTAGGCTTACTGTAATTGCTCCAAAATGCAAGTCCTTCCTGAGGTGGAAGGACTTGAAGACTGGGACTGCCAGCAAAAGAAACATGACCTCCCTCATGACTTGGCTTCCTTACAACATGACTATCTAAGGGTAATTTAATTTCTTACACGGTGACCCAAGGATCCAAGATCCAAGACTCTAGGGAAAAGGCAGAATCAGCATTGCCTGTTATGACCTAATCATAAGAATCAAGCAACAGGACAAGCATCTGTCACTGTGATTAAGTCACTCCTTGAGAAACCCACATCCCATATTGGAATGCATGCTTTGAGTCTTGGCTGCTCTGCTTCCAATCTAGCCTCCTGCTAATGAACACTCCAGAAGGCAGCAGTAATGAGTCAAGTACTTAGGTCCCTGACACCCATGTGGAAAACCTGCATTGAATTCTGGGCACCTGACTTAACCTGGCCCAGCCGTGGCTGTTGCAGGCATTTGGAGAGCAAACCAGTGGGTGAAAGATCTATGACTGTCTTTTGCAGTTTCTGTCTGTCCTCTGCCTTTGAAATAAAATGAAAATAGATTTTTATTTAGAAATAATGCAGCATTACTTCTGCCTTGCTTGGTTGCTTACAAATAAGTCCCAAATCCATCCAGATTAAATGGGAGAGGAATTAGAGTTGATGCACTGAAAAAACGGAGTGTCAGTGTTCTAGAAGGGGATAGGAGATGTTGTTGCAGGCATCTTTGAAAAAGAAATCACAGAAACTAAAGTTCAAAGACATTGAACTACCTTAGGAGCTGAACAATAATTGCAAAAATCAACACTAGGGTTTTTGCTGGAAGACACTTGCCATCTAAAAATCTTCCTCAGAGTTTTCAAAAGCAAATAAAATGTAGTTATATCACAGCCACAAAAAGATGTGCATTGTAATATAATAACCATACATTAAGTTTTCAAAACTCAATATGTTACCCCTGATAACTGTTTTACCCTTGAGGATCTTTCTCTGCCTCACTATTTAACATTCAGAAACTGTCTTGATCTGATGCAATGTTAGAGCAAATTTCCCATCACCAAACTAAAAAAAAAATGATATTTGTGTTATACAGTGTAATGCTATCTGGTATGACTACTAAATAGCAGCCGTAAGTTTTCCCTGAAGGTTTTTTGTCACTACTGAGTTACTTTTTGTCAGGTGCGTGGTTCATTTCTCAACCTGCTGGCTGCTGGTTTTCCCCTGAAGCAGCAGAGTGTCATCAATAAGGACATACGTCTTCACGGAAGCTGAAGACGTGGTCTCTCTCCCATGATGGTTTTCAAATTCCTGAGGGAAAAATGGGCCTCTAGTCAAGGTACCACTTTAGAAGGACAGTGAAGGTTTTCCAGCTGAATAGCTGAAGTAGAGGATTTGTTGTTCCTAGAGCAGTGGCTGGTATCACTTTGTCAACCATGGTGTGAAGTTTCCCTAGTGCATGGATGATGTAGCTAACAGATCTTTGACATCTGATGAAGTGAGAGACTGAATAAAAAGTAGAAAATATCACGGCCCTCTGACTTCCACATCTAAATGTTTAAGATCTTGAAAGTCTAATTGGAGTCCACTACATTATATACATACACACACACACACACACACACATATATATATATAATATATATATATGTGTATATATATATATATATAGAGAGAGAGAGAGAGAGAGAGAGAGGGAATTAAACCCAGGCTTAGGTTTCTTTGGCTTTCATAAACAGAGGGACTATAGTTTTGTGAGTTTTTTGTTTTTGTTTTTCATTTTTTAACCATCAATGGCTATATTATTAACAAAGTATTGAGATGAGGAAACTAGTCTCCAAATGACCCTCTTTATGTTCTTTTGGATGACTTCTTGCTGTGATCCTTTTGCCCCATACTTTGACTCTCCCACCACATCTGTTTTCCCAGGACACAGCTCTTCTTTTCAAGCATCTAATATTTTTCTCAGGCTTAATAAATACAGCAGAACTACTGCCGCTCAATCTAGACTGATGTGCAATAGCTTCCAGAAGCTAACAGGCATACATAGGGCTTAATCTTTTTGCAAAATTCAAACACATTGAAACATAGTGGGCCGGTGCCGCGGCTCAATAGGCTGGTCCTCCGCCTGCGGCGCTGGCACACTGGGTTCTGGTCCCAGTTGGGGCAACGGAGTCTGTCCCGGTTGCTCCTCTTCCAGTCCGGCTTTCTACTGTGGCCTGGGAGTGCAGTGGAGGATGGCCCAGGTCCATGGGCCCTGCACCCACATGGGAGACCAGGGGAGGCACCTGGCTCCTGGCTTTGGATCGGCACTCTGTGCCGGCTGCAGCGCGCCAGCTGCAGTGGCCATTGGGGGGTGAGCCAGCGGAAAGGGAGGACCTTTCTCTCTGTCTCTCTCTCCACTGTCCACTCTGCCTGTCAAAAAAAAAAAAAAAGAAAGAAAAGAAAAGAAAAGAAACATAGTGAAGAAATTACATATTTGCGAATTATGTAGGTGTCTGACTGACAAATTCCTCAGTGTTGTTGAATGTTGTCCTTCCTCTTTAAATATCAGTTTTGTAATATACCCCATAGATTTTCTGTAAACTTTAAAATAAGAAAATATATAAATAGATATAGCATGGTCTGAAAATTATGTATGTATTATTTATTCATTAAATTTGTTAAAAATGGTACTTCCTTATTCCACTTCTCATTATGTCTAGTACAGGGATCAGCCATCTGCATTTAACAAACTGCCTATTCAACTATAATCTTAGAATAACACAAGTAGGGATCAATACTCACTGGAGATAGAAATGAGCAATAATAATACATTTAGAAAGTATAGAAATACCAAATATGAGTAAACACTATTTCAAGGGCTTGAAGATGGTAATTTAAGAACAGTCACATAGTGTTAAATGAGCATGATCACCCCTGGACTTGTTCATGTATTTCCTTTTTTTTTTTTTTTTCAAAATATATACACTGCAAAATGTATGAACTTTTCTAGTATTAGACCTTGGACTCAGTGGACATAGCTTTGTCCAGGGAACTAAAAGACCCACTACACCTTTGTGTTCCATCTGATTGTTGTTCTTTGAAGACAGAAGTTTGTAGATGCTCATCCTCTAGTACCAGCTGTGGATGAATGATCAGCCTGTCTCCAGATAGTGACATTGTTGCCCTTGATGCCCCACCACCCCTCCACACTGACACACAGACTTTTGTTCACCTGTCAACTTCGCCATAGCTTATATCTGTCAGTACCATCCACTCCTAGTATAGTTCAAAGTGTCCAATGCTGTCCTCTTGCCAGGGAGTTCAGAAAACTAACATTGAACTCAGGTCATGGTCTTTGGTATGTGGCTTATAATGATGAAAGAGTATTTGACTCATCAGAGGAAAAGAAAGTAGATACATTCAGAACGTGGTTATTCATGGATGTTCACTAAATGCAAAGTGAGGGTAAGCATCTGATAGGAACTCATCTTCTGCCACATATTATGCTCCTTAATCACATTTTGTTCGTTTTTATTACAATATTATGCCATAATCAACAGTTTTACTGATGAAGAAGCTGAAACTTAGAATGTTAAGTAACAAAGGGGCATGAAGAAACACTTTTGAGCTCATTGATAAGTGCATTATGAGAACTGTGATAATGGTTTTACAGATATACACATGCACCAAAGTTTATCAATATGTGTTTTGAACATATGCAGTTTATTTCATGTCAATTACGCCTCATTAAAACATAAAATATAAGGGATAAAAAAATGCTACCTAAGTCGTCAAAGGTAGCACAGACAGTTCTGTCTGTTCTCACCTCTGGAAGGTATGTTTTTCCCCCACCAAGCTATGCAGCAGAGCACTGGGGAAAGAAGTCATAGCCTGGCTGCAATGAAAAGAAATGGAGTGAAAAGAGAATAAATATGCAATTTTGATTTCCTTACATTTTTTTTCTTTTTTCTTTTGACAGGCAGAGTGGATAGTTAGAGAGAGAGAGAGAGAGAGAGAGAGAGAAAGGTTTTCCTTTTTGCCGTTGGTTCACCCTCCAATGGCCGCTGCGGCCGGCGCATTGTGCTGATCCGAAGCCAGGAGCCAGGTGCTTCTCCTGGTCTCCCATGCGGGTGCAGGGCCCAAGGACTTGGGCCATCCTCCACTGCCTTCCCGGGCCATAGCAGAGAGCTGGACTGGAAGAGAGGCAACCGGGATAGAATCCAGCGCCCCAACCGGGACTAGAACCCGGTGTGCTGGCGCTGCAAGGCGGAGGATTAGCCTGTTAAGCCACGGCACCGGCCTGTTTTCCTTACAATATTAACACTGCCTTGTGAGGTGCAAATCAACCTGAGGAGAAATTAAAGCTCAAATTTACTTATTTTGTCTTCAAATTGCTAAGGCTGGCTGCTTTGTTATTTGTTTAAAGATGATGGTAATGTTGGCAAGTTCATCCCCAATGAGATCTCCTGTCAAAAAGAAAATTGTATGCCACAGCCAGAGATAACACCTCTATTTAGAGGCAGCTGTTAGCCTAAGAAGATTGGGGTGACTCATCAGCTTTAGAAGAGTAGAGATGGTGCAAACTCCACACTACTAAACCATAATCTCCAAGGGCTCAAGTTGCGAGTGTCTTATCATGAATTTTTCCCCATAATATATGGAGCATGTAGCTGATGTGGGCATTTAGAGAGTAAATCAGTGGATGGAAGATATTCTCTCCCTCTCTCCCTCTCTCGCTCTCTCCCTCTCCCTCTCCCTCTCTCCCTCTCCCTCTCTCTCTCTTTATCTCCTCCTTTAAAGTAGATGAAAAGAAATAATCATTTTAAAAAATATGTGGAAGAAATGATTGAATGAATCACCAATTAAAAAATTAAATCTAAGTACCTTTTTCACCATTAGATATATATTCAGAAGTTAGAACACTATGCATGTTACAATATTTGTTTTTCAGAAAAAGCAAGAGATGAATATCTGTAAGTGTAGAAATAATCTGCGAGCTAAAATCATGTCACCCATATATTTTTTTAGATTTTTATTTATTCATTTAACAGGTAGAATTCCAGACAGTGAGAGGGAGAGACAGAGAGAAAGGTCTTCTTTGCGTTGGTTCACTCCCCAAATGGCCGCCATGGCTGGCGCTGTGCCTATCCAAAGCCAGGAGCCAGGTGCCTTTTCCTGGTCTCCCATGCGGGTGCTGGAGTCCAAGCACTTGGACCATCTTCCACTGCAGTCCCGGGCCACAGCAGAGAGCTGGACTGGAAGAGGAGCAGCCAGGATTAGAACCCGGTGCCCATATGGGATGCCAGCGCCGCAGGCGGAGGATTAACCTAGTGCGCCACTCCGCAGGCCCCAACCATATTTTTTTATTAAACTTTTATTTAATGAATATAAATTTCCAAAGTACAGCTTATGGGCTACAATGGCTTCCCCCTCCCAAAACTTCCCTCCCACCCACAACCCTCCCCTTTCCCGCTCCCTATCCCCTTCCAATCACATCATGATTCATTTTCAATTCTCTTTATATACAGAAGATCAGTTTAGTATGTATTAGGTAACGATTTCAACAGTTTGCCCCCATATAGCAACACACAGTGGAAAAAAATACTGTTGGAGTACTAGTTATAGCATTAAATAAGAGTGTACAGCACATTAAAGACAGAGATCCTACATAATATTTTTTTAAATTAATTAATTTTCTATGCCATTTCCAATTTAACACCAGGTTTTTTTTTTTCATTTCCAATTATCTTTATATACAGAAGATCGATTCAGTATATAATTAGTAAAGATCTCATCAGTTTGTACCCACGCAGAAACACAAGTGTAAAAATACTGTTTCAGTACTAGTTATAGCATCACTGCACATTAGACAACACATTAAGGACAGATCCCACATGGGATGTAAGTACACAGTGACTCCTGTTGCTGACTTAACAATTTGACACTCCTGTTCATGGCGTCAGTAATCTCCCTAGGCTCTAGTCATGAGTTGCCAGGGCTATGGAAGCCTTTAGAGTTTGCCAACTTTGATCTTATTCCGATAGGGTCATAGTCAAAGTGGAAGTTCTCTCCTCCCTTCAGAGAAAGGTACCTCCTTCTTTGATGGCCCCGTTCTTTCCACTGGGATCTCACTCACAGAGATCTTTCATTTAGGTCTTCTTCTTTTTTTTTTTTCCTTTTCCATGGTATCTTGGCTTTCCATGCCTACAATACTCTCATGAGCTCTTCAGCCAGATCCGAATGCCTTAAGGGCTGATTCTGAGGCCAGAGTGTTGTTTAGGACATCTGCCATTCTATGAGTCTGCTGTGTATCCCACTTCCCATGTTGGATCTTTCTCTCCCTTTTGATTCTATCAGTTAGTATTAGCAGACACTTGTCTTGTTTGTGTGATCCCTTTGATTCTTAGACCTATCAGAGCCATCGATTGTGAACTGAAATTGATCACTTGGACTAGTGAGATGGCATTGGTACATGCCACCTTGATGGGATTGTATTGGAATCCCCTGGTACATTTCTAACTCCACCACTTGTGGCAAGTCTGATTGTGCATGTCCCAAATTGTACATCTCCTCCCTCTCTTTTTCCACTCTTAAATTTAACAGGGATCACTTTTCAGTTAAAATTTAAACACCTAAGAATAATTGTGTGTTAATTACAGAGTTCAACCGCTAGTACTAGAACAACAACAACAACAACAAATACTAAAAAGGATAAAGTGTTACATTGTACATCTAGAGCCAGGACAAGAGCTGATCAGGTCATTGTTTCTTATAGTGTCCATTTCACTTCAACAGGTTTCCCCTTTGGTGCTCAGTTACTTGTCACCGATCAGGGTAAACAAATGGTATTTGTCTCTTTGGGACTGGCTTAATTCACTCAGCATGATGTTTTCCAGATTCCTCCATCTTGTTGCAAATGACCGGGTTTCATTGTTTCTTACTGCTGTATAGTATTCTATGGAGTACGTGTCCCATAATTTCTTTATCCAGTCTACTGTTGATGGGCATTTGGGTTGGTTCCAGGTCTTAGCTATTGTGAATTGAGCTGCAATAAACATATTTTTTTAAAGATTTATTTTATTTATTTGAAAGAGTTAGAGAGATAGAGACAGACATAGAGGTTTTCCATCCGCTGGTTCACTCCCCAGATGGTCTCAACAGCTGGAGCTACGCCGATCTGAAGCCAGGACCCAGGAGCTTCTTCTGGGTCTCCCATGTGGGTGCAGGAGCCCAAGAACTTGGGCCATCCTCCACTGCTTTCCCAGGCCATAGCAGAGAGCTGGATTGAAAGTGTAGCAGCTGGGTCTTGAACCGGCGCCCATATGGGACGCCGGTGCTTCAGGCCAGGGCATTAACCCACTGTGCCACAGTGCCGGCCCTGAAGTGTAATTTCTTTAAAGCAGTTCACCCAAGTTTTTGTCCATTTATCAATTTTGCAGTTTACACCATGCTTGTTTAATAAATAATATGAATTCACTGGGTTCTAAGTCTGAGTATGTTAATGTTTTAAAGATTTGTTTATTTGAAAGTCAGAGTTAAAAAGAGAGAGAAATGGATCTTCCATCCTCTGGTACACTCCCCAGATGTCCGTGACAGCCAGGGCTTGGCCAGGCCAAAGCCCGGAGCCAGGAGTTTCATCTAGGTCTCCCATGTGAGTGGCAGGGGCCCAAACACTAGGGCTGTCTTCTGTTGCTTTCCCCAGGACATTAACAGGGAGTTGGAGCAGCCAAGTCACGAATCAGTGCCCCATATGGAATGCCCGTGTTGCAGGCACTAGCCTTACTCACTATGCCACAACGCAGGCCCCAATATTAGGGAATGTTAATTTTTAAAGCCTGTCCCTTAACAGGCAACTTCAATCAGTATAAAAAGCCCAGTGAGACATGTAATTGTTATATTGCACTATGCAGCAATATAATTTATTCCTTGAAACACCTGAAATGAACAAACATATTTCTGAGGCACAAGAACATTTATTCTACATTGTTAGCTAAAATTAATTCAGCATGACCAATAGAGTTTCAAAATCATACTGAGGAAGTATGCCTGTGTAGATAGTTTGTGTAGCCTGTGTAGATGTTCTGATAGACTAGAGAATACTGTGTGATAAAAGTAGCAAAAATGGGACTGAAATCAGGGATTTCATGTAAAGAACCAATTACTATAAAGTTATTAAGACCCATTTCTTTCCTGTTCATGCTGGGGAGATTTTGCCATTCCATGAATTTATTTGTTTTAAAAATGTGCTTATGATATAGTTAGAATTTTTAATTGTAAGAAAGAGAAAAGCTAATTGGATTGTAAAATCCATCAAATAATTAACTCTACAATTTCTTTAAAGAAGGGCTCAAAGAGCATTTTTTGTCTCTGTCAAATAGTACCAATATTACCTTTTTTATTTGTTTTTTTTTGTATTCTGTTTTTCTTGCAGTGAGATTCTGAAATAATGTTCTCTTATCTTTAATTAATGTTGCATAATGACATCTTGAGTCTCTCTCTGTTTTCATAGACAAACATGGTATTATCAACAGTATACATTTAGGAAAATGTAAAATACAGAATAATTTGATTTATTGTCTTATCTAGATGCACTATAACTACTTCCCTAACCTCTTACCAAAGGGGAGAAATACAGCAAAGATAATTCACTTTTGGTATGGAAGGGGCCAGAGTGTGTACTGTGGAGTGCGGTTTTAGATCTTAAGTAGACCGCACCAGTATAGAGGAAGAGCAGGAGGGAAGGGGGGAAGGAGGGAAATGGTGACGGGGAGTGCCCATTTCAGAATGCCTTGAACATGATCTCTGGTTCCCGGAGTGTCTTTATTGTGGCATCCAGGGTGTGCGAGTCATCACGAGGCTGATGTGCAGTAGGGTGTGAATAGGAAGCAGGGGTCTTACACTGAATGTGATACCAAGTTGAGAGTAAGCTCGAAACGAGGTAGTTGCAGCTGAGGATGACAGGTTGACAGCCACAATGGAGAGTGTGCAAACGCCAAGACAGCATGCCGAGACAGCTCTACAGGACACGGCACAGAGACTCAGGGCACTTGTCCCGACTCAAGCCTTTGGAGGCATGTGTTAATGCCTACTCTTAGATCCAAACAAGTTGCTACTGTTCCGACGTTCCCTCTGGAATTACTTCCACTGCATTGAAACACAATCACCGTTGATACTGGGCTGAGATTAAGCCAGCATTCTAGCCTCTTGCTGCACAGTTGATTTTACTTCTCACACACTTCCTGGAGTTGGCAGGTCCAACAAGCTACTGAGTTAAAGAGGCCTGCCTGCGAAATCCACGAGGGAGCCTTCTGGGGTTTGCCCCTTCACCTTTCAATATCAAAATAATCGTGCCTGTCTAGACTGAGGAACGCCACATAAAACTGCTTACGAGATGGTGTCCGCCACAGTGAGAAAAAATTATGAGGAATTCTCACGTTATTGGGAAGAGAGTTCTAAGGGAGGGATTCAAATGCTGCCCCAGGGAAAATTGTCACAGATTGCCTTTATGTTCTGGGTGTTCTTATTTTAACCTTATGTCCAAATGAGGGCTGTTCTGTAAACCTCAGTCATTCATTTTACTCCCACTGAGCATTTGTCATATTAAATACAGGAATTTTCAGTCATGTGTTTGGTTAGCACAGAACTTTGGAATTCATAGCATCAAAAACGATGGGGTTGAGGTGTTTCTTGTGATGGTTAAGACACTGCTTGGGATGCCTGCATTCCATATCCAAGTGCCAGGGTTTGAATCCTAGCTCTGCCTCCAATTAGAGCTCCTTGCTAAAGTGCATCCTGGGAGGCAGAATGTGGTGGCTCAAGTTCTTGGGTACCTGCCACTCACAAGAGATCCAGACTCTGTTCTGGGCTCCTAGCTTTGGCTTTGCTGATACCTGGTTGTTGCAGGCATTTGAGAAATGAAGCAATGACTAGATCTTTCTCTGTCACTGTCTCTTTGTCTTTTAAATAAAATGTAAATGAAAATGAAAATAAATGTATTTTTAACATGGGTCTTTTTAGGATGATAAATGATATAGTTTAGCTTTTACTTCCTAACAAAAAAAATTAAGTCTATTAAAAATGAGAATCATACCAAGTATGAAAATCTTAAAAGCTATTTAAAATATTAATTATAATATATGAGATAATTTTCTTACAAGACATTGTAACAAACATTTAAATATGTATTATATGATATTTACTATAAGAGATGTGCTTAAATTATACATGATTGATGCCTAGATGATATATTTAGTATACATACAAGTATATAAATACACACACCTTTGCTAGGTGTCTGCAATAAAAATAAAACTCAGAATAAAGACTATCCCTTTAGAGGTGTTTAAAATTTTATCTGGGAGTATATATAAAGACTTAAATGCAAAATTATGTGTCAAAGCAGTATGGATTAGAACAGTAATTGTCATAAGAGTAGTAACACTTTTTTTTAAACTACTTTTACTTGTTCATGTAGCCATGACAGTAGTGGTAATGCCCTTTTCTTGTAGGAATGCACTGGTCATGAATATCTTGTGAGTCATTTCTTGTTTTTTGTTTTGTTTTGTTTTTTAAATAACAAAAAATACAGAAACAAAATAAAGACATCATTTGCCACTTACACATTATTGTAAAACCTCTTCAGTGATTCCAGGATTTGAATAAACACACACTATTTATCTTTAACTATTAAAGCAAGTCTCAATCTTCATGTTTAAATGTTGGAACAAAGGACTCTAAAAAGACAGGGCCTTTTTTGTCCTGTGGGGCAATTTAGTTTCTAGATTCCCAGAAACTTTTATAATAAGGTAGCACAAATGAGGAGAAACATTTCTTGATATAGTAATTACATTCTAGGTACAATCAAGATTCACAATGATAGGGAACATAAGCTCAAAAGAAAGGATCCTCAATGAAAGAACAAGTCATCAAAATCTTTCTTATTGCTTGTGTTGCTGTGTGATTGTGTATCCAGCTTGGCAGTTCGGTGAAGGGTGACTTGTTCACTATCAGGATGCTGACTTGTGGTGCACTGATGTGAAGAAGCAAAAATGGAGCATCAAGAAATACTCTTGCAACCCCCATGCAACTCAACTCAGAAAGATCAGGCAACATTTCCCAAAGGAAAAAATGATCAAAAGTAAACATCATACTGCACGATGTAAAAGGAGTTGATATTACAAAATAAAAGACATGTCTTGTTCCTGTATTATGTCTAGTGATCTGTTAATTTTTGATATATAATGAGGTTAAAAAGGATAATGATCATGTTTACTCCTTAAAGTAGTAATATAGGCTTTAAACCTGACATAGTTTGCCAGCTTGTAAAATATCTAAAATCTTTACTTTTTGTTTTGGTAAAATATATACAATATAACATTTATCATTTTAACCATTTATTTTTACTTTTAATTGTTTTCTTTTTCAAAGATTTTTTATTTATTTATTTGAGAGGTAGAGTTACAGACAGTGAGAGGAAGAGACAGAGAGAAAGGTCTTTCCTCCGTTGGTTCACTCCCTAAATGGCTGCAACGGCCAGAGCTGTGCTGATCCAAAGCCAGGAGCCAGGAGCCTCTTCCGGGTCTCCCATGCAGGTGCAGGGGCCCAAGGACTTGGGCCATCTTCCACTTCCCTCCTGGACCACAGCAGAGAGCTGGAACGGAAGTGGAGCAGCCGGGACTAGAACCAGTGCCCATATGGGCTACCAGCACTGCAGGCAGAGGATTAACCTACTGTGCCATGGCGCCAGCCCTAATTATTTTCAAAATTATTTGTTTTGGAAGCAGGGAGAGATAGATAGATAGATAGGTAGGTAGATAGATAGATTTGTTTTGGAAGCAGGGAGAGATAGATAGATACATAGGTAGGTAGGTAGGTAGGTAGATAGATAGATAGATAGAATGTCCCATCAGCTGGTTCACTTCTTAAATGAATTCAAGAGTCAGGACTGGGCCAGGCAGAAGCTGGGACCTAGCAACTCATTTTGGGTTCTCTTACATGGGCAGCAGGGATGCAAGCACTTGATCCATCACTGCTGCCTCCTATGGTGTGCATCACCAGGAAGCTAGAATAGGGAACATCCCTAGAACTTGAACCCACTGATGTGGGATGCAGACATCCCAAGTTATGTCTTAACCATTGCACCAAAAATCTGACCCTATTTTTTTTTAAACCCTTTTGGTTAACATGTAATACTTGTCCACCTTCTGCCTTTATGGCATAGTGCCATGCAAAGTCTTCATAATACATATTTTCTGTGAATTCTTAGGCATGTTTTTAAACTAATTTTTTGTTCACAAATGCATTTATCTTTTAATTGTTTTCAGCATTTTTTTATATATTCACATGCATTCATATTTTTGTGTAACCATTGCTGTTAAACAATAACTCCCTATTTTCCCCTTTTGCCAGCCTCTGAAAACCACCATTTTACTTTCTGTCTCTATTTAAGTTGTATGGGAAGCGGGATAACAGCAGACTCATAGAATGGCAGATGTCCTAAACAACACTCTGGCCTCAGAATCAGCCCTTAAGGCATTTGGATCTGGCTGAAGAGCCCATGAGAGTATTGTAGGCATGGAAAGCCAAGACACTCTGGAAAAAAAGAAAAGAAAAGACCTAAATGAAAGATCTCTGTGATTGAGATCCCAGTGGAAAGAACGGGCCATCAAAGAAGGAGGTACCTTTCTCTGAAGGGAGGAGAGAACTTCCACTTTGACTATGACCTTGTCTAAATAAGGTTGGAGTTGGCAAACTCAAAAGGCTTCCATAGCCTTAGCAACTCATGACAAGAGCCTAGGGAGATTACTGATGCCATAAACAAGAGTGTCAATTGTTAAGTCAACAACAGGAGTCACTGTGCACTTACTCCCCATGTAGGATCTCTGTCCTTAATGTGTTGTACAATGTAAATTAATGCTATAACTAGTACTGAAACAGTATTTTACACTTTGTGTTTCGGTGTGGGTGCAAACTGTTGAAATCTTTACTTAATATATGCTAAATTGATCTTCTGTATATAAAGAGAATTGAAAATGAATCAAGATGTGAATGGAATGGGAGAGGGAGTGGGAGATGGGAGGGTTGTGGGTGGGAGGGGAGTTATGGGGAGGAAAAGCCACTGTAATCCAAAAGCTGTGCTTTGGAAATTTATATTTATTAAGTAAAAGTTAAAAAAAGATAAAAAAAACCCACAAATTTTGCTTTTATATAATTTTTAAAAATAGGGACATAATTCTCCAAAATAAAAACAATTATAATTGCAAAACAGTTTTAGTCTTTGGAGTAAAAGTTGGGGAAGTATGATCGCTTATGTAGTCAGGTACCACCAAAAATAATTGGCAAAACTGAATATAACTTATTGTCCTGGTGGTCTATCAAGTGCCAACTGTGGGAGCAGCTTATTTATCCTGAGTGGATGTTTTTTAAAAACAAAAACAAAATAAAAAAAGCCAGCTGGTTTGTATTGTATATATCAGACATTTATAAGTAATATCTAGAATAAGTTACTTCCACCTTAAGAAATCTTCTCTTGGTTGGTCTAAAATCTAAACAGTTTCTCTGGCCATTGTTATATAGTATGATAGATAGAACCTTGAAATTAGCACAAATTTATTGCTTATGTTTTTATAAACATTGCAAGTTAATTTTAAAAACATCCCCTTTGTACAGAAAGATCTAACATAATCAGCAATATGCAATCTTGGAGAGCATTCCTAATGTTCTGAATGATGTGAACATTTAAACAGTAGAAGCAAACTGAACAACGTTTGCACAGTGATTAATCAAGCAAATAAAAAGAACTTGAGTTACATCTATTCTGTCATTTTTATGTAACCAATTGGAGTTATCATTTGTGTTTAAAATTTTAAACCCTGAAAAAGTGAGAGCTACAAGGAATATTTTTATTTTTCTCACTACAAATATTGGTACTTGCATTAACTAGTTGTATGAATATACAGTCTTTAAAATTTAAATGCAGTACTTTTCCACATAAGTAGGGAGCTGGAGTGGAAGTGGAGCAGCCGGGACTCGAACCAGAGCCATATGGAATGCTGGCATTGCAGGTGGCAGTTCAAACTGTTATGCTACAACATCTCACAGAATCCAGTACTTTATAACATGTTTTCCTGATTGAAAATATCTGTGAATGACACCTTTTTTTCCTTTTTAATTTGAAGAATGTTTCATATTGCCTTTTATTTATACTCTGATATGGTATAATTGAAGTGATTAAAACAATTTTTGTATTAATTTATTCTTCTAGAAAACTATTCATGAAACTGTGGTTGCAGTAGCCTTCTTCTACCATCACACTAACCACTCCATCCTCAAGACAGAGTGCACTGGGACAGTGTTTAAAGATACACTACACTTTGTCATGTTAATCCCTCTTCTTATCACAGAGATCTTAGTATGGCTTGCTTCTTGTTTCACTCAGGTCTCTGCTCAAATGACAGTTCCTCACAAATAATTATGTATAAAGAATTTCTCTTTATAAAACATTCTGATATATTGCTCTCTTCTGCTTTTTCTACTTCATTTTGTATTATTTTCTCTTTTTAATTTTTCTTTTCTCATTTCTTTTCTCATTATTCCAAGGCATGAACATTACTGTTCTCATTTACCACCAGAGTTTCATTGCCTAAAATAATGCCTAGCACTAGCAAGCACTCATTAATATTTGTTGAAAAGAAAAAAAAAAACTTTGATAAATGCGAAAATTTAGGAAGAAATAGAAAAGGCAGATTCATTTAAGAGATTTAATCAGCGAATCCAATGGTAAAGAGAGTCTATGTCTGTATCTTGGTATCTTGGTAAATCCAATGGAGATGAACAGTCTTTTAGAGAATCCCCGGAAACACAGTAGAGATGTGACACAAGATTACAAATGGTGGTGTGATATTTTTGAAGCATAAATGTTGGCAATCATTCTCCTTCCCTTTTAAGGATGTCATGGCCCCAACAAATAATGGAGCATACCTAAGAGTTCCAGTGATACTTCCAAGAGGATACAGACATTAGTTGAGAGACAAACTGATGACAGACATATAGTGGTCTTAAATCTATGTCAAGGGATACTGCAGCAGAAAGTGTATCCTGCACTTGGTATCTGGATTCAATTGAATCTTTGAATTTTTGCTGATTCCACAGTGAAAGAAAGCAAATGCAAAGACCATATTGCATGAATTATTACACTGCATAACAGCACAGGACCAAGATGGAGTGAAATGGAGAAATAAATGTCCTCACTCCACCAATGCCATAGTGGCAATTATGAAATTCAATCAATTGTGTAATTGTATTTGTCAGGGTTTTCCAAAGAAACAGAACCAATAGGACATATTAAACTTATTATAGAGAATTGACTCATGATTATACAGGATGGCAAGCTCAAAATCTGTAGAGCTAATGTCCCAGTTTAAGTCCAAAGGTTGGAAGCTCCTATAGAATCAGGAAGCTCCAGTATTCCAGTTTGAGAAGAAATAGTAGAAACAGGAGGGGCCAATTTGTCACTTCAAAAGACATTAGGAGAATCTTCTTTTACTCGAGGAAAGTAACGCTTGTTCCATCCATGCCTTCAGCTGTTTAGATGAGATCCATCCACAGAACAGAGGGGAATCTTCATTACTCAGTCCACTGATTTAAATGTTAATCTCAAAAAAAAAAAATAAAAACAGTCTCATAAAGCACCTAGAAAAATGTTTGACCAAATGTCTGAGTACTCCATAACCTAGTCAAGTTGATATATAAAATAATCATTACTCCCCAGCTCCCCAAAACTATATTCTCCCTCTCCCCAGCAGGAAGCATCTCACCACATCCTGCTCCTTGGAGCTGGGAGAGGGTGACATGAACCAATCTTTCCTTCTTCCTTTCTTCAATGTATTTTTCTTATGTTTATAAGACAACAAGGCACCGTGGTCTCTCAACTGGCTTCTGCAGCTCTCATGAAGGTGACTTGGTGTGTTGATAAGCATTCACATTGGCATCTCTGGGGTAAGTGATTGCTAGAGCCTCTTGCCAGCATCCTTGCTCCCTATTTTTCTAAGAACTTTTTGAAATATCTCAGTACTGTGCAAAAACTAAAGAGTTCAGTCTTTTCAACAGCTTCAGAAAACTGGTTATCTTTATGTAAAAGAAAGAAGTTGGGTCTTGACTTTATACTATATACGAAGTTATACTCAAAATACACCAAAGACATAGATCATAAGACCTAAAACTACAAAATCCTTAGCAGAAGAAAAAGAAAATCCTCATGACCCAAAGTTTGGCAATGATTTCTGAGCATGGATAACAAAAGATAGGCAAATTGAACTTTGTTAAGATTAAAAACTTTTGTGTGTTACAGGACAAAATTAAGAGTGAAAAAGCCACTCACTGAGTGAGAAAAAACATTTACAGACTATATATCTAATAAAGATTAGACTCCAAGGTGTATTTTCTTTTTTTTTAACTTTTATTTAGTAAGTATAAATTTCCAAAGTACAGCTTTTGGATTACAGTGGCTCCCCCCCCCCATAATTTCCCTCCCACCCACAACCCTCCCATCTCCCACTCCCTCTCCCATTCCATTCACATCTTGATTCATTTTCAATTCTCTTTATATACAGAAGATCAATTTAGCATATATTAAGTAAAGATTTCAACAGTTTGCACCCACACCAAAACACACCCACACCGAAAGTTGTACAACACATTAAGGACAGAGATCCTACATGGGGAGTAAGTGCACAGTGACTCCTGTTGTTGACTTAACAATTGACACTCTTGTTTATGGCATCAGTAATCTCCCTAGGCTCTTGTCATGAGTTGCTAAGGCTATGGAAGCCTTTTGAGTTTGCCAACTCCGACCTTATTTAGACAAGGTCATAGTCAAAGTGGAAGTTCTCTCCTCCCTTCAGAGAAAGGTACCTCTTTCTTTGATGGCCCGTTCTTTCCACTGGGATCTCACTCACAGAGATCTTTCATTTAGGTCTTTTTTTTCCAGAGTGTCTTGGCTTTCCATGCCTACAATACTCTCATAGGCTCTTCAGCCAGATCCAAATGCCTTAAGGGCTGATTCTGAGGCCAGAGTGCTGTTTGGGATATCTGCCATTCTATGAGTCTAAAAGCAAAATTTGTACCTGAATTTTTTCATTATCTGGTAAAAAATCATGCAGTCCACTAGACTGACATATTTTATAAAATGAAAATGAAAGAAGGAAGAAGCAATCTATTCCTTTGTCCAGCTTTTGTTGTTGAACAATTTCGTCAAGCCGATTTATTCCTGAGCTGATTTATAGTGAATGTTCTATATCAGACATGTCCCTACCTTTCTCCTATTCCTTTTCTCCTTGATTGTAGTTTGATCAAAGGGAAAATGAAGTAATGGCCTTTTTTTGGAGGGTGATCCTCTGCATATCCGACGTGCACCTCCCTCCCACACCCTAACTCCTCTTCTGCCCAGTTGTATAGTCTCACAGAATTGATGTGATTAATTGATGAGGTGTTATCCAGACACTAAACAGTATTTTGTTTTTGTGTGCAGATCCATTTGATCAGGTTACTCTTGCTTTGCTAGATGGAATGCCCTTAGAATTTTTGGATGCTTGCCCAGGAAAATGCTTGATAGACATTTTCTTTCTACCTTTATGACTTTGTCTTTTTAATTTCTTTCTGATATCTTCCACTATTTATTGAGGTTTGTAAAATGTTGATCATTAAAATATTGTTGAAAAACAAAATTATATATACTTTATGTTTTTTCTGCCAATATGCAGGACAGTATACAATCAGCCCTCCATAGCTGTAGGTTCTACATCCATTGATTTAGTCAACTGTGAATAAAAGTTATGCATCTGTATTGCACACATAAACTTTTCTAATCCATATCCCCCCAAATACAGTATAACACTTGTTTGTATAGCATTTGCATTTTATTTGATATTTTAAGTCATCTACAAATCATTTAAAGTGTGTATCAAGATTGCAAATACTATGTATGCCATTTGCTAGAAGGGACTTTAGCAATCTGTAGATTTTAGTATTTACAGGGAATCCTAGAACCAATACCTTGCCAAGACTGAGGGATAGCTGTGTAGCTACGGATACAAATATGTTATCAAAGGCTATCTTTTTGGAATTTCAATAAATTTCAGTAAAATTAAATATAAAGGAATAGATTATGGAGAAATGAAGTTAAGAGTGACCTACTAACTAAAGAATGATAACTAAATAAAATATAATGATTAAGAATATAATGCAGGCCAGCACCACAGCTCACTAGGCTGATCCTCCCCCTGCAGCTCCAGCACCCCTGGTTCTAGTCCCGATTGGGGAGCCAGATTCTGTCCCAGTTGCTCCTCTTCCAGTCCAGCTCTCTGCTGTGGCCCGGGAAGGAAGTGGAGGATGGCCCAGGTGTTTGGGCCCTGCGCCCGCGTGGGAGACCAGAGGGAGGCACCTGGCTCCTGGCTTCAGATCAGCTCAGCGCGCCAGCCGTGGTGTCCATTTGGGGGGTGAACCAATGGAGGGAAGACCTTTCTCTAAAAAAAAAAAAGAATATAATGCAATGATGAGGTATTGAATGCATGAGTAAATGAAGTAAAAAACAAAGGAATAACTAAGTCAGTGAGATCAGTGTATTTTGTTTTCCCAAACAACATTTTCTTCCTTTTTAAACAAGAATGTTTTCTTATTCATTTTCCCACTAGATGTGGTTTAAGCCCAGAACAATATATGAGCTAGCTGTTTCTGACATCAAGTGATATGTTTCAAAAGCAGCTTGCCAACAGCTTTACTGGCACAAGCTTTTCCCAGGAAAATACATCAAGCAAAAACACTGGGGATCATGTAACTTTATTTTCCAGCATTTCAATCAACAGATTTAAGTTGTTTTCTCCTATAAAAGAATGAAGGCAATTGATATTTCACTGTTTATTTTATATCAGTTTTAGATTTACATACCTAACCAGACAACACAGTTAAGGAAAAAGAAATTGATAGCACATAGAACTTTGTGAATATTGTGCTACTTTAAGATATAAAAATGTGTATGTATGTATATATATGGGTAAATATATTTACATACATACATATATATGTACACATATATGTGTGTGTGTACAAAATTTAAATCATTTGAGGGAATCCCATGAACTTAGTGTGATAGCAGCAAATGCCAGCTGCATTGTAATATTTCCCCTAAACTTATGAATTTTAAACTAAACACTTAGTAACTATACACTAACAATGGGATCCTAACAGTGAGATCCTGTAGCAAAAGACAGCAACTTTAAAGTTGGATACTAGACCATTATGATATTTCAATAGCTGAATTTACACATAAATGCTCCCAAATTATAAGTGATGAAAATGTGAATACCAAACTTATCAAGTAATGCATTGGACAAATAATTAACAGTATATATTGCAATCAATTAAAATCTCAATGGCTTAACTTAAGATTTATTTAAAAAAAGATTTATTTTAAGCTCTGTTCCCAGATTGATGACAATATACAAGGACCAGGACCACAATTACAGAAGTACTGATATTACATTATTATATTATACAGTTATATTACACAATACATTACACAATTACAATAGAGCTCATCAGCATTTTATGATATATTCATTGCATCCAGGTAGTCAAAGTACAATATTTTTCTCATAGCTCAGCCTGAATGTGTAGTACATCAGTTTTGCCCACATTTCATCACTCTGAATCTGGTTTATGATCCTAACTTTAGTGCAGGGGAGGCTAGGAAATGTAGGTTAGCAATATTCCCAGGAAGAAGAAATGAGACAGTTGCATATACCCATTGTCTGCCACAAACAGCACTGCTAAATGAGAAATTTATGGAAAGGGATGAATAGAACATCAAGATTAAGATAAATATTTGATATTTATTTATGGAAGGTTTTGTAGTTTACAGAAAATATCATCTATGTCAATTAATTAGTATATTTCTTCTTTATTTTCTTTGCTTCTTCTATAATTTATATTATAACAGCCTTGTAAAATAAGTAAGGGATATATTATTGTATTTATTTGACAAATTAAGAAACCAAGGCTCATGGGTCAGTGGACACTTAAAGTCACGTAATTAGCAGAGCTGGGAAAAATAGATACCAGACCCTTTGAGTTCTTGTCTTGTCTCAAATACTCTACAAAGCCTTCCACAGAAGCAACGGCTCACTATCTGATCACCTAAAAACAACACTGGAAAATAACCTCTTGAAGTATTTGTATTTAGGGTACAATCTTTAAATGTTTTGTAACCTTTGCCTCTTTCTGTTCAAAGTGACTATCTAATTCTATAAAAGTGCATCATCAAGTTTCTAGATGGAGTGCAAAGTAAATCTCTATGGCTTGGTGAATGATGATTCTCTTTGAATGAGAGGAAAATTCATAACTGCACCAGGTACAGAACTGGTGCTGGAGTAAGAGAGATGGTCCAGGAAGAGCCTCTGCCTTGGATAGTGTCTCAAGATTGTCCAGGTGGGGAATTAATGGACGCTCCTTTTGGTTTAAGATCATAGGGAATTTTGAGCATCTTGGAATACTGATATTATCAAATTGGCCATATACCTGGAGATAATTTGATCAAATGATAGGAATTATATATTACTATAGTTCTAATGATTTTGAGATGATTTTAAAATTTATATGAGTGAAGTTGAACATTTTTCATTTGATTATTGTTTGTAGCTCTTGTGTATTTTTCTGATGGACTATGGTGTCTTCACTTTTTATTTCTTGAACTCTTCATTTAGTATCTCCATTAAGCTTTTGACTGTAATGCAAATTTAAAATGTTATTTCAAAAATAATAAATGAAATATTAGCTTGAAAAAAGTTATTAAGGGGACTGGCATTGTTCATAATGGGCAAAGCCACTGTCTGTGATGCTTGCATCCTATATTGGCACCAGTTCCAGTCTTGGCTGCTCCACTTCTAATCCACCTCCCTGCTAATGTGCTTGGGAAAGCATCAGAAGGTGGCTCAAGTGTTTAGGCTCCTGCACCAATGCAGGAGATCAGGAAGAAGCTCCTGAGTCCTATCTTTGTCCTGGCCCAGCCCTAGCTGTGGTAGCCATTAAGGGAGTGAACCAGTGAATGGATCTCTCTCTCTCTCTCTTTCTTTGTCTCTCCCAATCTCTCTGTAGCTCTGCTTTTCAAATAAATAAAGTAAATATATTTTTTTAAAAAGTTGTGAAGTATCGTATTCTAGATCTTTGTAACTAAAAATATAATGAAAGAATGGTAATAGTCCACTAAGTTGAGGTAGTAAATAATTCAGATTGATCCCAGTATACTCTCAATTTTCTAAGTAATAAAAATGAAAGATTGCAGGAAATTGTTTTCATTTGTCCTTGTTTAATATGTTCTTTCCTCACCATTATCAGTTATTTAAATAAAAGATTTCACAAGCTATTAAAATTACTTAAATATTCTTAAAATAAATAGGAAAACTCCATTAGTTTCAGCACAAACATTTAGATACTCCTTCCCACTAAATTCTCTGTTGTCTCATGACTCTCATGTGCTCATTTATAGCTAGGATTTCTGCCAAGTTTGTAGTGAAATAAGATGTGTTTATGACTCAGACAAATTCACAGCTTCAAAACACTTCAACTATATACTTGAGAAACTTGACATCTGAAACTGATTCCTGAGAAATGTGCCTCTATGGAACTTGGCAAGTGAAGATTTACTGTCTAATCTTTCAGTGTTCCCAGCATGGGCATGGATAGAAAGAAGAGCTTAGGTTTGACAGCTTTGAGTGTTGCATGTCACAAAGGCCAGCATTAGGCCCTGCTGTAACTATACTGGTTGACTGGCCAGTACTGTCATGATGCCATTTCTATGACTTGCATGCTGCAGAATTTATAATTTAAAGATCATCTGAGAAAACGACTATCTCAACAGAGTAGCACAGGATGTGCCAAGAATTCTGTGGACCTTTTGCAGTTTCACTTTTCCACAGCCTTCATAAGAAAACTATGTGAAAAGAAGACAGAAAAAGGATATGGCTAAGTTAACCACAGGCTTTGTCATCAGGCCTGAGGAAGTGACACAAGTGCTATTCTCTGAAGAGACCTTTGCAAAGTCATTAGGAACACATCTGACAGTCCAGTGTTTTTTCTTCTGTACAATAAAGAAGAACAAATTATGGACTTTTAAGAAGGAAGTAAGAAGTAGTGACTTCACTTTAAATGGTAGAAGCATTTTTGAGTGTTGTATTTTAAGTTATAGTTTTCCTTAGTAAAGAATCTGTAGATAAATTCTTAGAAGACATTAAAAATCAAGGTAGGGACTGACAACTGTGGTGTAGAAGGTTAAGCAGCCACCTACAGTGCTGGCATCCCATATGGGTGCTGGTTCAAGTTCTGACTGCTCCAATTCCAATCTAGCTCCCTACTAATGTGCCTGGGAAAGCAGCAGAAGATGGCCCAAGTGCTTGAGCCTCTGTAACCACATGGGAGACCTGGATGAAGCTCCTGGCTCCTGGCTTCAGCCTGGCCCAGGCCAGGCTGTTGGGGACATTTGGGGAGTGAACCAGCAGATGGAACATTCTCTCTCTCCTTCCCTGTCTCCCTGTCTCTCTCCTTCCCTCCGTCCCTCTCCGACTCCCTCCTCTCCTCCCCCTCCGTTCTCTGTGTATCTCTTTCGTTTTTTTTTTCATTTATTAAACTTTTATTTAATGAATATAAATTTCCAAAGTGCAGCATATGGATTAGAATGACTTCCCCCCTCCCATAACTTCCCTCCCACCCGCAAACCTCCCATTTCCAGCTCCCTCTCCCCTTCCATTCATATCAAGATTCATTTTCAATTCTCTTTATATACAGAAGATCAGTTTAGTATATATTAAGTAAAGATTGCAACAGTTTGCCCCCATATAGCAACACAAAGTGAAAAAAATACTGTTGGAGTACTAGTTACAGCATTAAATAACAGTGTATAGCACATTAAAGAGAGAGATCCTACATAATATTTTTAAAAAATTAATTAATTTTCTATGCCATTTCCAATTTAACACCAGGTTTTTTTTTCATTCCCAATTCTCTTTATATACAGAAGATCGATTCTGTATATAATTAGTAAAGATTTCATCAGTTTGCACCCACACAGACACACAAAGTATAAAAATACTGTTTCAGTACTAGTTATAGCATCACTGCACATTAGAAAACACATTAAGGACAGATCCCCCATGAGATGTAAGTACACGGTGACTCCTGTTGCTGACTTAACAATTTGAAACTCTTGTTTATGGTGTCAGTAATCTCCCTAGGCTCTAGTCATGAGTTGCCAGGGCTATGGAAGCCTTTAGAGTTTGCCAACTTTGATCTTATTCCGATAGGGTCATAGTCAAAGTGGAAGTTCTCTCTTCCCTTCAGAGAAAGGTACCTCCTTCTTTGATGGCCCCGTTCTTTCCACTGGGACCTCATTCGCAGAGATCTTTCATTTAGGTCTTCTTCTTTTTTTTTCTTTTCCATGGTGTCTTGGCTTTCCATGCCTAAAATACTCACATGGGCTCTTCAGCCAGATCCGAATGCCTTAAGGGCTGATTCTGAGGCCAGAGTGTTGTTTAGGACATCTGCCATTCTATGAGTCTGCTGTGTATCCCGCTTCCCTTGTTGGATCATTCTCTCCCTTTTTGATTCTATCAGTATTAGCAGACACTTGTCTTGTTTGTGTGATCCCTTTGACTCTTGGACCTATCAGAGCCATCAATTGTGAACTGAAATTGATCACTTGGACTAGTGAGATGGCATTGGTACATGCCACCTTGATGGGATTGTATTGGAATCCCCTGGCACATTTCTAACTCCACCATTTGGGGCAAGTCCGATTGAGCATGTCCCAAATTGTACATCTCCTCCCTCTCTTTTTCCACTCTTATATTTAACAGGAATCACTTTTCAGTTAAAATTTAAACATCTAAGAATAATTGTGTGTTAATTACAGAGTTCAACCACTAGTACTAGAACAACAACAACAACAACAACAAATACTAAAAAGGATAATTTTTTAAAAAATTTTTGACAGGCAGAGTGGACAGTGAGAGAGAGACAGAGAGAAAGGTCTTCCTTTTGCCGTTGGTTCACCCTCCAATGGCCGCCGCGGTAGGCATGCTGCGGCAGGCGCACCGCGCTGATATGATGGCAGGAGCCAGGTGCTTATCCTGGTCTCCCATGGGAGGCAGGGCCCAAGGACTTGGGTCATCCTCCACTGCACTCCCTGGCCACAGCAGAGAGCTGGTCTGGAAGAGGGGCAACCGGGACATAAAAAGGATAAAGTATTACATTGTACATCTAGAGTCAGGACAAGAGCTGATCAGGTCATTGTTTCTCATAGTGTCCATTTCACTTCAACAGGTTTCCCCTTTGGTGCTCAGTTGTCACCGATCAGGGAAAACAAATGATATTTGTCTCTTTGGGACTGGCTTAATTCACTCAGCATGATGTTTTCCAGATTCCTCCATCTTGTTGCAAATGACCGGGTTTCATTGTTTCTTACTGCTGTATAGTATTCTATGGAGTACATGTCTCATAATTTCTTTATCCAGTCTACTGTTGATGGGCATTTGGGTTGGTTCCAGGTCTTAGCTATTGTGAATTGAGCTGCAAGAATAGAAGAGGATACCAAAAAGTGGAGAAATCTTCCATGCTCATGGATTGGAAGAATCAATATCATCAAAATGTCTATTCTCCCAAAAGCAATTTATACATTCAATGCAATACCAATCAAGATACCGAAGACATTCTTCTCAGATCTGGAAAAAATGATGCTGAAATTCATATGGAGACACAGAAGACCTCGAATAGCCAAAGCAATCTTGTACAACAACAAAAAAAAGCCAGAGGCATCACAATACCAGATTTCAGGACATACTACAGGGCAGTTGTTATCAAAACAGCATGGTACTGGTACAGAAACAGAAGGATAGACCAATGGAACAGAACAGAAACACCAGAAATCAACCCAAACATCTACAGCCAACTTATATTTGATCAAAGATCCAAAACTAATCCCTGGAATAAGGACAGCCTATTCAATAAATGGTGCTGGGAAAATTGGATTTCCACGTGCAGAAGCTTGATGCAAGACCCCTACCTTTTCACCTTACACAAAAATTCACTCAACATGGATTAAAGACTTAAATATACGACCCAAAACCCTCAAATTATTAGAGAGCATTGGAGAAACCCTGCAATATATAGGTACAGGCAAAGACTTCTTGGAAAAGACCCCAGGAGCACAGGCAGTCAAAACCAAAATTAATATTTGGGGTTGCATCAAATTGACAAGTTTCTGTACTTCAAAAGAAACAGTCAGGAAAGTGAAGAGGCAACCGACAGAATGGGAAAAAATATTTGCAAACTATACTACAGATAAAAGGTTGATAACCAGAATCTACAAAGAAATCAAGAAAATTCACAACAACAAAACAAACAACCCACCTAAGAGATGGGCCAAGGACCTCAATAGACATTTTTCAAAAGAGGAAATCCAAATGGCCAACAGACACATGAAAAAATGTTCAAGATCACTAGCCATCAGAGAAATGCAAATCAAAACCACAATGAGGTTTCACCTCACCCTGGTGAGAATGGCTCACATTCAGAAATCTACCAACAATAGAAGCTGGAGAGGATGTGGGGAAAAAGAGACACTAACCCACTGTTGGTGGGAATGCAAACTGGTTAAGCCACAATGGAAGTCAGTCTGGAGATTCCTCAGAAACCTGAACATAACCCTACCATACAACCCAGCCATCCCACTCCTTGGAATTTACTCTCTGTATCTCTTTCAAATAACAACAGGAGTCACTGTGCACTTGCTCCCCATATAGGACCTCTGTCCTTAATGTGTTGTACTATGAGAATTAATGATAAAATTAGTCTTCAAACAGTGCTTTATACTTTTTGTGTCTGTGTGGGTGCAAATTGTTGACATCTTTACTTAGTATAGAGTTGATCCTCTGTATATAAAGATAATTAGAAATGAATCTTAATGAACAATGGGATGGGAGAAGGAGTAGGAGATGGAATAGTTTGTGGGTGGGAGAGTGGTTATGGGGGGAAGAACTGCTATAATCCAATAGTTGTACTTTCAAAATTTATATTTATTAAATAAATTTTTCTATAAAAAAAGAAACAGTAGCCAACATGATAGACATCTCCAAGTAGTGAAAAATCTGTATACTGGCAACTGTAATTTATTAAACAAGGAAATTAAATAATACCTAAATAAATGGAAAGTTGTCCTATCTTTATGGATTGGAAGAACTAATATTGTTAAATATTCATACCATCCAAAGTAATACACAGAAACTAAGCAATTCCTGTCAAAAGTTCCACTACATTTTTCACAGAAACAGAAAAAAAAAAGGTTGTAAAGTTTATATTGAACTATAAAGGTAACACCAAATATCTAAAAACAATCTTGATAGTCAAATTTGGGGGTATCGCACTTCCTGATTTTGCTGTAATAGTCAAAACATTATGTTACTGGCATAGAGTGGCATAGAGTGCACACTTAAGATGCTTCTTGGGATACCTGCATCCCATACCAGTTCAAGTCCTATCTCTGTTTCTGATCCAGCTTCCTGCTGATGTACACCCTGGAAGACAACAGGTGATGCCTCAAATATTTGAGGTCCTACCTCCCATGTGTGGGAGTTCTGAGTTCTAAGCATTGGTCTAGCCCAGCTGGCTATTGTGGGCATTTAGGGAGTGAATCATTGAAAGGGAAAGATCTCTCTTTTTCTTTCTCTGTCTGTCTATTAAATAAATAAAAATGTTTTTTTAAAAAATAAACACATAGACCAATGGAACAGAATACAGAGCCCAAACATGTGACAATACGTCAAAATGTTCATGGAAGATGGAATAAAAAGATAATTTATTTTGACACAAGATATTTTTGAAATTTGTGCATAGCTTTCTCATAATGTACATTTTCAATGAACTTTTGGTGACCCCCTAGTCTTCTTCAACAAGGCTTCCAAGAAAACACAATGAGTGGTGCTAGGAAAAATGAACATTTAACTTGAAAAAAGAAATGAATATCTAACTTGACAAAAATGCTGTGTATCATACAAACTATCAACTCAAAATGGTTCTGAGATGCAAATATAAGACACAAAACTAGACCTCCTGCAAGAAAATGTAGGGGAAAACTCCTTAATATCAATCTTGGCAATGAAGTTTTAAATATTACATTAAAAAACAAGCAAAGTAAACCACAACTGGGGTGCCATTAAAAAAAATGTGTAAAGTACAGGCAACCAACAAAATGGAAATACAGTCTATGAATTGGGAAAAAAATATTTGTGATCTGTGTTATATATAAATGTATATATAAAACAGGAAACTAATATTCAGAATAATCAAGAAACATTCACAACTCAATAGCAAAAAGATAAAATTATGGGCTAAGTATATGAATAAATGTTTTGCCAAAGAAGACATACAAAATGGCTAATGTATATGGAAGGGTTCTCAAAATTGGTACTAATTACCCCATAAATGAAAATCAAAACCACAATGAGATTTCACTTCACATCTCTTATAATGGCTATTATCTAAAGGACATATGCTAAGAGGTATTTGTAGGGAAATGGAGAAATATATGGAGGAAAAAATGATGCTACTGCTGGTAAGAATGCAAATGGGTATAACCAATATAGAAAACAGTATGGAGGTTCCTCAGAAACTCACTGCTTTAAAACTTTTTCACATTTGTGTTATGGCCCAGGATATGGTATATTTTAATAATATATCTGTTCCATTGGTCTTGAAATATATCTGTATTCTAATGTTGGCTAGAAGAATGTATAAATATTGGTTACTTGTTGTTCATTGTTGGCATTGTTGAATAATTTTAAAGTTCTGATGATTTCTTATCTAGGTCTTCAATCAATGATTAAGGAAGGGATGTTAAAATCTCCAACTATAATTGTGTATTTGTCAATTTTTCCTTGAGTTTTATCAGTGGTTATTATACAATTTTTTAAAGCTCTGTAATTTTGTGCATACATATTTAAATGTCTCTTTTTCTTTGTAAGTTGCCCTTTTATCACTATGCAATGTCCAACTTTATCTTTGCTAGCTTTCTTTTGTCTGAAGTGTTCTTTATCATTAATTAAGTCATTCCTTCTTTCATTTGGACAATGGTTTCATGGCATATCTTTTCTCATTCTTTTACCTTCAACTGTCTTTATCAGCCCATCTATATTTGAAGTGAATTTTTGATAGCATATAGCAGGGTCATGATTTTTAATCTAGTGTGATAATTTTTTTCTTTGGTGTATTTAGACTATGCTTCTTTGGGAAAAAAATCTTAATTGTCTATTTTTAGTTGGCAAATAAAATATGTTCATATTTACTGTTGCTTTGAAATACAGATATACTGTGGTGTGATAAATAATTTACATTTAATGTAATTATTAATGTTAGAGTTTACATGTTGTATTTTATTTTTTTCTCACTTCTTATGGTATTTTATCTCTGTTTTATTTTTCTTGCCCTCCTATAAGTCATTAGATCTTTATTGAAATTCTACTTTTTTGTCTATTAATGATGGTTTTGTGTGTATATATTTGTATAACTTCCTTAGTTTTTCTATGTATTACTGTGTGTGTATGTTTGTGTGTATCACATGTGCTGGTGTCATTGTTTTATCAGCCTTAATAAAGTATAGAAATCTTATATATCCTTACATTCCTTTATCCTCCCTCATTTATAACATAATTGTCAGACATGTCCTCTTTATGTATTTAGGACCACAGTAAATGATGCTATAATTTATGATTCTACTATCAACATAACTTTTGAAAACTCAAAAGGAGAAGGAAAATCTATTCTACCTACTCATGTTTTTGCTTGCCACATATACTCAACTCACGATGCACCAGTATTTCTTTTATAATTTACTTTTCCTTAAGAAAAAGTAGTCATTCTTTTAAAGTAGATATATAATGAAAATTTTATGATTTTGACTTATATGAATAGGATGTGTATGTGTCCTAAGTAAACTGTGGTTATTTTCAGAAATTTTTCACATGCAGTTGGAAATTAGATGAGTTCTTGATTTTTCAGACTTTTATATTTTTATAGGTAAGATCTACTTGATTTATTATGTTGTTGAAGTCTTTTATAGGCATCAATTTTTTGGTCAGCTAGATCTGTCTTTGTGAAAGATATGCTAAAGCCTCCTATTATTAGTTTCCCTCTATTTCTCCTTGTATCTCCTGTGTAGTTTTATGAGTTTGGTTCCACTGAGTTGAATTATTAGATACATAAATATTAATACCTGTTTTATATTCATTGAGAATGTCACATTTAGCATTATAAAGTATTCTTACCTGTCTATTTTATAGTTTTATTTGACTGCCACTTTCTCAGATATCAGGTTTAGGACTTTTAGATTTTTTTTATTTGCATTTGCTTGTTTATCAATGGCTGCATTTAAAAATTGTTTTTCTAAATGTATTTTCTTTATACAGAGTAGTGTTGGTATCCTTTTGTAACTCAGCTTATTTTCCCTTTAAGTAAGCATGTTAAACCTATTTGGAATTGTGTTACATCATTCAGTTATTTATAAACACATACATATGGTTTTACAGTATGCCATTTATTTTATTCTCCTCTCTTATAAAATTCTTTTTTTCACTTATAAAAATAATACTTTCTATTTCTGAAAGAAGCTTGTGCAGTATGTTAGTTTTCTAGGATTGTAATAACTGATTATCCAAAATTGGATGGCTTAAAAAACAGAAATGCATTTGTTAATAGTTCTGGAGACCAATAGACTGAAATCAAGTTGTTAATAGGGCTACACTCCTTCTGAAGATGCTAGACAAGAATTCTTCCCTGCTTATTCCAGCCTCTGGTGACATCTGATGTATCTTGGCTTGTCACAGCATAATAACAATCTCTGCTCACATTTTTACATGTATTTCTTTCCTTTGTCTCTCCGTGTCTTTCTGGTTTCTCTCTCTCTCTCTCTCTTACAGATTTATTTATTTATTTGAAATCAGAGTTACACAGAGAGAGGAGAGGCAGAGAGAGAGAGAGAGAGATCTTCCATCTGCTGGTTCATTCCCCAGTTGGCCGCAACAGCCGGAGCTGCGCCAATCTGAAGCCAGGAGCCAGGAGCTTTCTCTGGGTCTTCCCACATGGGTTCAGGGGCCCAAGGACTTGGGCCATCTTCTACTGCTTTCCCAGGCCATAGCAGAGAGCTGGATAGGAAGTGGAGCAGCCGGGGCTTGAACCGGCGCCCATATGGGATGCTGGCACTCCAGGCAACAGCTTTACCCGCTACGCCACAGTGCTGGTGCCATGGTTTTCTCTCATTACTATACATATCATTTTATTTAGAGTTTGCCCTAAATTAAGTTAAATTTTTCAAGATTCTCATGCTAACGGATCTTGAAAAACCTTATTTCTTTTAAAAGTCCCATTGCCAAGTATAACAAAAATTAGGAATTAGAAATATAATTTGGAGGCCACTACTCAATACAGTCTGCTTTCTGGATGTCAAAACTTCATTTCTGGGACAGCTCCTGGCTCCTGGTTTTGGTCTGGCCCAGCCCTGGTCATTGCAGCCATTTGGGGAGTGAACCAGTGGATTGAAGATTCATTCTCTCTCTCTCTCTCTCTCTCTATTTTCCCTCTTCCTCTCACTTTGTAACTCTGCCTTCCAAATAAATAAAATAAAATAAATACTTTTTAAAAAAATTTCTTTTCTGTTCCTTGTGTGAGGCCAGCGCTGTGGCGCAGCAGGTTAAAACCCTGGCCTGAAGCGTTGGCATCCCATATGGGTGCCAGTTCTAGTCCTGGCTGCTCTTCTCCAGATCCATCTCTCTGCTATGGCCTGGGAAAGCAGTAGAAGACAGCCCACATGGGAGACCCGGAAGAAGCTCCTGGCTCCTAGCTTCAGATCGGCGCAGCTCCGGCTGTTGCGGCCATCTGGGGAGTGAACCTGTGAATGGAAGACCTATCTCTCTGTCTCTACCTCCCTCTGTAACTTTGTCTTTCAAATAAATAAATAAAAAAAATCTTAAAAAAAAACTTCTTTTCTGTCCCTCGTGAAAAATACATTTCACTTTATCCCAACACCACAAAAGTCTTAAGTCATGATATTATCATCAACTTAAGTCTAAAGTCTTACCTAAATAGCCTCACGTGAAAAAGTCGCAAACCTTTTCTTCTAAATTATCTAAATAAGATATAAGTGAGACTCTGAATATGATATGTCTTGGGAAAATTTTCTATATATTTGTGGGCCTGTGGAACTAGAAAACAGGTTATATGCTTCCAAAATAAACTGGTAGGAAAGTTATTGTATAGTATGCCCATTCTCATATGGGAAATTTGGAGGGAATAAAGAGGTCACTGATTCCAAATAAGTGAGAAATATAACAGGGAAAGTTCTATCAAGAATCAAGACCTAGGAATAATTTCCCTTGGCTTGAAGATCTACCCTGTAACCCTGTTGAGGCCCGTGAGACAACATAGGCTCTGCCCTCTGGTGCCGCTTCTGACTTTTGCCTTTCTGTCCATAGCACTGCACTTGGAGACCTGCTTCCTTTTACTTGCAGGATATCCCCATGTTGGCATCTGATTAGCTCTATCAGTCTGTTACCTGCATGTAGAATATTTAAAATCAAGTTGCTTACTTTTACTTTGTCTTATCTCTGGCCTGTACAGTTTAAGCTGGCAGCATTTCTGCTGATACTACATTCTCAAAACACCTGTGGTTTTCCCATCTATGTTAGAGGGAATCTGTACCGTTAGACAATAGGATCCTCTACAAATATTTCCTGGATAAATCCATTGGTATCTCTGGCTTCTGTAGATATGGTTAAGTAGATTCATTACTCACATTCCTAATCTCTTCAGCAGGATTGTCCAGGCCCTCTCTCCAGAACATGCTTTCCTTACAGTGAGTTTTCAAGTTTTAGCATCATGTGCAATCTGGATATGCTGCAAATTTCCCAGGTAATTGTTTCTTTTTGATTCATAGTTCTTTGGTCAGTTAGCTATTTTCTCACATAGTATGATATAACTAGCAAGAAAAAAAATCAAGCTATATCTGCAGCACTTTGCTTGGATATTTCCTCAGCTAAATATCTAAGTTTATTGACTGCTTTGCAAAATCACAGTATGTTCTTTGTTTACTTCTGAGACCTCTCACTTTCAGTGTCCGCATTTGCACTTCACATACCATGTATATAAAAACTCTTTAAGCCTCCATCTATTACCCAATCTCACAGATAAATTTTCAGCTGTTTGCTACTGTGACATTCTGCTTCCATGTAGCAAAATCTGTATCACATTCCTAAAAAGTTTATAAACAAATTCCTAAAAACCTGATATCTTGAAGCAATAGAAATGTATTTTCTCACAGTTCTGGATGCCAGAATTCCAAAATCAAGGTATAAGAATGTCCACAGAATCTTTCAACTTCTGGTGGTTGCTAGTGCTTCTTAGCTTACAGGAATGTCAACTACCACCTTGGTGTCTATTTTCATAGGATCCTTTTCCCTCTGTGTCTTTGTATTTTCTTTTGAGTCTCTTATAAAGATACTCTTTTTTTGGTTTCAGGGTGCAATCTAAATTTAGGATGATCTCATCTTGAGATTCTTAATTTCATTATCAAAGACTCTATTTCTAAATAAGATCACATTCTCATGTAATGGAGGTTGAGACTTGTGTTATATATTAATGTTAGCCGTCGCAAAACACATTGAACACCGGAATAAGGGAAGGGTTTATTGGGGAAAACCCTACAGACCGGAGTCAAGGGGCAGCGAAGGGAAAAGAGAAGGAGACTATAAGAGAGAGAGACAGAGAGGAGGGAGAAGAGAGAAGAGAGGAGGAGAGAAGCCAAGAGAGGACAAGAGAGCGCAGGAGAGAAGGATCAAGAGAGCAGAACCAAGAGAGAAGAGTCAAGAGAGCACGTGTTCAGGAACAGGCCCTTTTAAAACTTCGCCTGAGGGCGGGCAGGGAAGCAGGAGCAGCGAATCCCATCAGGATGGGGGTGGAGCCTGGCTCAGGTAGTTGGGCCATGTGGCCACCTGGCTAAAACTGCGCCAGTTTCCTTTGGATCTATCTTTGTGTTGCTACTACTCAATCCACTCAGACAGATATATAACCAATTTCCTATTTTTTTGAGTTTCTTAACTTTATTGTTTCTTGTTATAAAGTATGACTACTTAAAATTTTCATGAAAATCTTATTGTTTTTCTTTCATAAATAAATTGATCTTTCTGTCTAGATGCCCAACTGATTCTTTCTTATTTAAAATTCAATGACTTAAATTAAAACAGAGGGAAACTTTCTGAACTTGATTTTAGGAATCTACAAAAACTGGCAGTTAACTGTGAGAAGCTCTCGGGTGTGGGCATTTGCCAGTGGTTCAGATGCTGCATGGGATGCTTGCATCCCATGTCAGAGTGCCTGGGTTTGAGTTTGGGATCAGGTGACTACACCTTACTAAAACCTAGTACATGGCATAATGAGAGCTATCACTGATTGGGTTGGCAGTGCTACCATGCATTCAGAGTCATCTTGGAGGGGCCAAAAAACCTTCACAACTCATGATTCAAAAAACTAGAATGCTCCAGCATGAAGACTGCAATCCCTGGGGAGTGGCTCATTTGTGACTTGTAGAGGTGAAATGCTGGGATCAACTTCCCCTTCAAAAGGCTCATTGGTTTAGCTGCTAACAGGAGACAGAACCTGCACCCAGTGGGACCATATTCACTCCTAATCTTTGGCCAGGCCCCTACCCACGTATGAGGGTCTTCACAAAAACCACAATGATAGGTTGAGAGAGAGATCTTGGACAAAAAGAAAAACAAATTATACCTTATTATCATTAAGAGCACTTTTTTTCTGCTTTTTTGGACAAGTAATCCCTCATTTTTTATTTTGCACTGGACCCTGCAGATGGTGTCACTACGTCTGTCTTTAGACTTTGATATAGGATAGGCTGTTACTTCTGCCTATAGCACTACTTTCCCTCTTTCTCCTTTCTACTTCAGCTAGTCACTGCTGTTTATTCTCAAATTCTTGGAATAAAAGTCACTTTCTATGAGCTTTCTCCTAATTTTGGATTAAATACAGCCATGTGTTCTTGTAAGTCTCCTTCCTGATCTAATTACTCCTATTTGATTGTGTGTTTACTCAGTTATATCCTAACAAAATTGAGGGAAGGAGCTGTTGTCTTGTTAACCTATGTGCCTCCGGGTTGTACATGGTGTTGGGCTTCATATGTTTAACACATCTATTTTAATAACTATTACATTGATAAAGATGTCTTTCAGATATCATGTGATCTGCTTTCTGAAAGATGACAGAGTTGATAAGAGACAAGGTGAGAAGAATACAGATACATAGAGAAGGCTATAACTGGTGCATCCAGGGGGCAACTGAGTAGTTCTTGAGATTAGAATATAAGGCACAAATCAGTGGGTGCAGAGACAACTTGTGCATTTTTTAATAAGATTGGATCTTTGCACATTACTGGAAGGTAATATGGAGTCACTGGAAGGATTTGAGACTTGACATGAGTACATACTCAGAAGGTCACCCTAAATTTAACATAAGAAAGTCTACTTATTGTAGTCCTTTATTCAGGAGAGAAAGACTAGGGCCTGTTGTAGGGTATTGGCAAGGGAGTAGTGAGAAAGGAATGAATTAGATTGACCCTTTGATAGAATTAAATGGACTTAAGTACTGATACAGAGTGGAATGTGTTAGAGAAATGACTGAAAGTGTTCTTAGGTTTGTGGATGAATATGGATGCTGTGAATCAATATAGTAGTAGAAGGGCAGGAATATGTCTGAGGTCAGGAGCATCAGAGAAGAAGATTTTGTCATACATATGTTGACTTGGACTAACATATAGGTCACACAGGTGGTGAGATGGCTTAGTATTTTCCAGATATACATGGCAGTAAGAATATAAAAACATTTCCTCACGTAGATCATGAGACAAATCGACCTATGATGTGGTTCTGCACCTCTTGCAGCCTTTTGTTACACTGCTTCTATGGGTGAATACATTGTGCACTAAAACAACTAACTTAGAATGGGATTTGGAGTCATAACACATCTATAAATTGAATTGAGCCTATATTGTTAGTTGAATATCAAGGTTGACAGTATAAGTATTCACTGTAAGCATATAGCACTTCAAGTGAATAGTAATTACCATAATAATAATAAAGACGCCACACTCCAGAGATCTAGCACAAGAAGGTCTCAAAAACTGCCTTATCTTTTGTACCTTCTTCCCTCCTCTGGATTTATGCAGACATCAAGACAATCACATACTTGTTCATTATGTTATTGTTTGATGCCTGTATTCTTGGAAAGGTGGAGTTATTTTCATATGCCTGTTTGTAGTCAGATGATCCCCTACAATCCGAAAACATTTGAACTATTGATTCCAGTAATTTACAAGATCACAGATCTGTCTTCCACTATCTCATCACTGCACTACCACCACCAACCTTGTATATACACACATACACATTGCTTGGTTTAGACGCACTGGTCTATCTTCAATTGTTTCACTGCTCTGCGGTCCCTCAAACCTTCAAGTGTTTGTCCATGCTGTGTCACTTGCAAGAATTTTTTCTCCTCCTTTGCCTTTACGCTGATTATTCTGGAAAACCATTACTTGTCTTTCACAAATTAGCTCACTTGATGTTGCCCTTTCTTCATTAGCATTTTCAGCATCCTCCGGTTGAGTCAAGACTCTGCTTTAATCTCATCATGTGTCCTTTTCTCTGTGATGGACATCCTGGAAAGCAAGGCTCCTCAATGTCTGGTATATGTATTAAATAAAGGAATTATCTTGGCAAAGCAAAGGAAAAAAAATAAGAGGCTGCAGACAAAGGTTAAGGAAAATCTCCAAAATGCTTTTGGCACAAAGAAAGGAAAGTCCACAGAAAGAAAAAAGTTAGCAGAGAAGTGATAAACGTGCTATGGATAATCTACTGCATGTATACACCCTTCTCAGAAAAAAAATAGACTTAATTACACGAACAAAAATAAAACTGAAGTTGCCAGAATTGATTGGCCTAGATCCAATTTTATTCCCTGGTAATAGAGTATTATGACTCCTTGTAAGCAAAGGAAGGATCAGCTAGTCAGATTTATTGGTATTTGCAAGGATGTTGTTATTACTTATTATTCATCAGTTGCTTTTCATAATAGGTAACTCTCATTGTAACCAGGCACAAACAGCCTGCTAGTTAGCAGCTTAAGACAAAGTCACAACCACAAGAACTAAAAAGGAAACAGTCTCGTTTCCACACAAGGACCCATGTACAATTGCTACCATTGGGGGCTGCCGTACCTGGTATGTAATGATTAGCAAACCAAGCACTGCAGTTTTAGTTTTATATCCTCGTTTCACTCACAAATTACTCATCTCTTTGCAGCCACCCAGAGAAAATCAGTGACAAAAGAGGATTCATTAGCTATAGGGACTCATACTCAGAAAAGGGAGAATTGAAAATTGGGGAGCATTTGCTGATGTAGCCTGTGGGGCCTTGTTTATTATTCTTTTTTTCCTTTTTTTAATTAAACTTTTATTTAATGAATATAAATTTCCAAAGTACAGCTTATGGGTTACAATGGCTTCCCCCTCCCAAAACTTCCCTCCCACCCACAACCCTCCCCTTTCCCGCTCCCTCTCCCCTTCCAATCACATCATGATTCATTTTCAATTCTCTTTATATACAAAAGATCAGTTTAGTATATATTAGGTAACGATTTCAACAGTTTGCCCCCATATTCTTTTTTTCATTTATTAAACTTTTATTTAATGAATATAAATTTCCAAAGTACAGCTTATGGGTTACAATGGCTTCCCCCCTCCCATAACTTCCCTCCCACCCGCAACCCTCCCCTTTCCCGCTCCCTCTCCCCTTCCAATCACATCATGATTCATTTTCAATTCTCTTTATATACAGAAGATCAGTTTAGTATATATTAGGTAAAGATTTCAACAGTTTGCCCCCATATAGCAACACAAAGTGAAAAAAATACTGTTGGAGTACTAGTTATAGCATTAAATAAGAGTGTACAGCACATTAAAGACAGAGATCCTACATAATATTTTTTTAAAAAATTAATTAATTTTCTATGCCATTTCCAATTTAACACCAGGTTTTTTTTTTTTTCATTCCCAATTCTCTTTATATACAGAAGATCGATTCAGTATATAATTAGTAAAGATCTCATCAGTTTGTACCCACACAGAAACACAAAGTGTAAAAATACTATTTCAGTACTATTCTTATGTACATTCTTTGACAATGTTTCTACAATGCATAAATCAACCTACCACATTCAAATAATCCATTTAAGGTGTGATTCAAACACCTGTTATGCAAAAGTTCACTTTTTAGTGTGCAATATTATCATGAAATTACTTCTGCATACATGTGCTGCTCACCATTTGGGGATGCCTCCCTTTTATCAAACAAACCAAAATGCTATTATTGGGATGCTTATCCCACCATCAAGATTTCTCCCTCATTATGCTACCTTCTCCACTGAAATTTTTATTGCTTTGGAACTCATGGATAATAATTCTTTTAGAAAGAGACCTCTAAATCTTCACATTTCACCTTAGCACAAAAGCGATGTTACATAAGAAAAAAAAAGTCTGCAATCAATCATATGAAGGGAAATTAGCACAAATGCTGCACCCAACATTCTATAAAGCATTTATCCTTCCTATGGGAAATAAGCTAACCAAATTGACCTGGAAAGATGCCTAAATGGAAAATATCACAAGCAATATTCAGTTGTGTATGGGAAGGAGATTTGAGGAGAAAGCTACAGGATCCAAGCAATAATTTTAAACCAAGTACTTACTGGTGAATTGTCTTTGATAGAAAAGTGATAATGTCCAGAAATAAAATTAGGTATTCAAATCTAAGCAAGGTCATTTTAAAATCTGATAGAATTGAAGTAGAATAACATCTGGAGGAAAGATAGTTTTTTGAAATGTCCCATGTGATCATAGTTGAATGCCTCCCCCCTTTTAAGTTATCCATGTGCTTGGAGGATGGAGGGACATGGCTCCAAATCTATTTTTGATTTCACAAAATACTTTTTAGTATTCATAGTATAAGCCACAATTACTCTTCCTATTCAGATAATGCAAGCAGTAAACTACATTACTTTCATGAAGAGAGTGAGAATCCCAGACCTTTGAGTATGCTAGTCATTAGGAAAGTTGTGTGTGACAGCACAGGCTGCTCACAGTTCTGCAAAATGAGTTAACCTGCTGATTTTTTCAAGTATAGAAATATCTGAAAACTGTTCTCACCAGACATTTGGGAGCAATTTAAGTGTCCGAGGATTTTAGAACTGTGTTTTTTCCACTATCTTACTTGAGAATGTGTACAGTAGTAAAATCTTGCTGTCTTCTTCCCAACCCACTGGCTAGCCCACATAGCAAGCTCGAAGATCTTCTCTGGAGAAGGTATATGTTCTCCTCTATACTCTGACCTAAACTGCCCTTAAAGAGAAGAAGGTCAGCCTAAGAATGCTAAGAGCTCTGTGAAGTCCCCAGACCCTACCCTATGGCCTATTTTATGGGTCTGTGGTAAAGACTGAGTAAGTCCACAAGTTGTTGCCAATATGAGTTCAACAGACTGTCTGTGGCCACAGTTTCTGGCAGAAATCAAGAAATACCACTCTCCCTTGGGAGGTGATCTAAATCATGACTATATCCCATGTTAGCAATAATCTCAATAATACTGGCTATTGAACTATTGGCTATTGAGATCTTGACTATTATTTTAGCTCTTGTGTAAAATTGCTAGAATCAGGGATATCAAAAGGAATTTCACATATCCCTGTTTTCATAATGGAAAATTATATTAGTGTTATTTAATTAGAGAGATTGGGATCATCTAGCCAATGCAGAGGCCATAATAAAATAAGAAGTCTGCCGTACAGTGCCCTTGATGGGTGCCAGGCATTGTACTCTAGGTACCTGATACTACATATCTCCATTTTTCATATAAGGAGACAAAGGCTTGGGGGAAGACAGTCACTTCTCCATGATTGCACAGATTGAAAACTGGGAATTCAGAACATAAATTCAGGTAGTCAGACACAAAAGCTACCTCCATACATACTGTTTGTTCTCATGAAAAGCCCTCTCTCCCATCATCTGCATCAGTCACCACTAATCTTGCATTATAACCAGGTCACCTCTTTCATTGCAACCAGGGAACTGCAATGAAGACTACCAATCACAGCTGTTCATCTCTCTAGACATGAACTAAGTGTAACTCAGCACTAGTGAATCAGAATTCTTTGCTATGCTTAAGGGTCTTCTCAGCCCTTCTGATAGTGAAGCTATGTGAAAAAGAGCTGTCCCAATATGCATGAAGAATGTGTGGAAGAAAGTAACTTAGAGAAAACAATGGAGACCATCACAGAGAACTTGACAAAGAGCATACCACTATTCCAACTGTGCCCAGGCTGCACTACTACTTGTCTTTCATTTGGAAACTAGAGTCAGGAAAGTCCCATTTGTGCCTAAAATTTGTTCAGATTGAATTCCTAGTATAGTCTCTAACTGAAGATCTTTAAGGGGAAGTGATTCGATTTGTTTTGTTTGGTTGGTAGGTTGGTTTAGTTTTGTTTTAATAAGAGGATTAAATACACTATCCTAATATAGTATCTTAATACAGTGTTTGGGACAGAGTAGAAACAAAATAAATACATGAAAAATAATGAAATAGGGATAGGCATTGTGGTGTGCAGAAGGCCAAACCATCTGCTTAAGATGTCTGCGTCCCATACTAGGGTGCCAGGACTCGAGTCCCACCTCTGCTTGTGATCCAGTTTCCTAAAAATGCTCCTTGGAGACAACAACTACTTGGGTTCCTGCCACTCACATCAGACACCTAAGTTGAGTTCCTGACTCCTGGCTTCTGGCTTCCACTTGGCCCACCCTGAATGTTGCAGGCATTTGGGGGAATAAACAGATAGAAGATTCCCTCTCTCTCTCTCTCTCCCTCCCTCCTTCTATCTCTCTCACTCTCCCCCCTTGCCCTTTGTCTCTCTCTCTCTGCCTCTCTCTCTCTCTCTCTCTCTCTCTCTTTTTGCCTTTTAAATAAACAAGTAAATAAAACTTTAAAAATAATAATAAAATGAAAGAGTCCTCAGAAACCAAGCCCTGCTTCCTTCATCTTGAATGAATATTCATGGTAAAGCAATAGGATAAGTAAACTGATAATCTAAGCACAAAATTACCTCTAAGTAGAAATGAGGGATTCTGTTTCACAAAGGAGCATTAGATTTACACCTTCTATTCTTTCAGGCAGTTTCCTCACAAGATAAAGGAAGTGTAATAAGGTAGATTCAAAGAGGCAAGGAAGACAATTGGTAAAAAGATAAAACAAATCCAGATAGAAAACTAGTATCCATATAAGTTCTGTGCTTTCAATAAGAATTAAGTCATTGGGAGAAGAGAAATAACTTTTATACAATGAATAATTATTATAGTAGCTGATCTTTTTTGAATGCTTACTACTCGTGTGAGCCCAGCAGACGATGTGTAATGAAATTCTCATCCCTCTGTCAACAAAGATTCCAAATGTCACTCCACTCTCCCAACCTAGCAAATAAGATAACTGGAAGACATAGCTTGATAGTGTGGCTTAAGGGTACCTTTCTGGTAAATGGTGGACATGGGATTTGAAGACCCTTAAGCATTCTTCGCCCATGAGTTTAACAAATTACTTCAAATTCTTTAGCATTTGAAACTTTCAGATTAGATAAAAGCCAACCCCCATGCACACATACACAGAAACCCACAAAGAAACAAAAAGCCAAAAACTGGAGGTTACTTAATACAGTGTTTTTGTTGCTTAACACAAAAGAGAATCAAAAAAGTTACAAGTGATAAAGCATTAAATAATAAAATATGACAATATTTACAAAACCATATTTACAGAAATTCATAGACTTTGGGGGAGTAAGTACTTAAAGTTGCCTTAAATTTGACAAGTTGACCATTCAAAGAGAAACGGATTTCCACTAATTTCTGCATGGAAATTACCTAACTGCCCATTAGGAAAGCCTTGATTAAAGTGTATTAACAAGCCCTAAATGTGTTTAGCCAAGGAAACATCCATCCATGTCCAGGGGGACTTTGCCAAACCCAATCAGATGCGTAGCATTATGGCATATTGGTTCTCCCAGGATAACTAAATGTTGAATACACAAAACTCAGTAAAACACTATAAGCTGGTTCCATCACCTCGTAATTCATACCACATTCAATTTTCCCATGGTTCAGAATGACCTGACCTGAGGAAATTTTTCTTTTCCAAGACTCAAGACTCAATTTTTCTGTGCCCTCTAGTTATTTAAGCTTTGGAAAAATTTGTAAGGAAGGTGATGTTGGTGAATTTTCTTCAATTACCTACCTTTTCCTTATTATTTTGTTTTTCTGTCTCTTTCTTTGTCAATGGTGGCGACACAGCTTCCACACTTCCTACAAGGTGTGGGGGAAAGGGGAAGGACACTGGTCAGATATATTCATTAGCTTTTTTTTTGTTGTTGTTTTAAGCACTCCATGTAAAGATCTAATACTTAAAAAATATTCAACTCATTTATCATGTGTGAGAAGGCCAATAAAACTAATAGATAATTCTGATTCAGAACTTTTTAAAAAAGATTTATTTTTTATTTACGTGAAAGGCAGAGTTAGAGAGAGTGAGTGAGAGTGAGATATTGATATCTTCCATCCACTGATTCGCTCCCCAAATGGCTGAAACATCCAGGGCTGGGCCAGGCAGAAGCCAGGAATCAGAGCTTCATTGGGGTTTTCATGTGGTTGCAGGGACCCAAGTACTTTAGCCATCTTCCATTGCTTTCTCAGGTGCATCAGCAGGGAGCTGGATGAGAGGTGGAGCAGCTGAGACTGGAACCAGCACCCATATGGGATGCCAGCATTGCAGGAGGTGGCTTAACCCATTACACCACAATGCCAACCCCCTGATTCAGAATTTTTAAAATCAGCATTATATTTCCTTTTTTTATAATTTGTCACTTTCTTGGTTATCACCCTCCAAGAGCTTAACTTATGAATAAGCTAGTTACCTCCAAATTATTCTCCCTGCCTGAAGCAACTCCATTTCCCATCTTGTAAACTAAGTTGTGTGCAGCAAAAACAATTACTAAAGGTAAAAAAATAGAAGTTAAAACAAGTTCCCTAAAACACAGCTTCTAATAAGATAATTGTATGTAAGAAAGTACATTGATATGAAAAATATAGATTTGAATGAAAAGACCAATAGTATAGCAAAATTTGAACAGGGTTGAAGACATTATTTTTTAATATTGCTAAGAATAGGCTGGCATCAATAATTAACAGGGAAAGTAAAAATATGCAGGAGGGAAAATAAAGTTGGTCAGTTTCTTGCTCTCTTGCTTCACATTCCCTCAGCAGACACTACAAGCCACTTCATTTAAACATGAAAATGAAGGCCAGCGTCGTGGCTCAATAGGCTAATCCTCTGCCTGCGGCACCGGCACCCCAGGTTCTAGTCCCAGTCAGGGCACCGGATTCTGTCCCGGTTGCTCCTCTTCCAGTCCAGCTCTCTGGTGTGGCCTGGGAGTGCAGTAGAGGATGGCCCAAAGTCTTTGGGCCCTGCACTCGCATGGGAAACCAGGAGAAACACCTGGCTCCTGGCAGCGGCCATTGGGGAGTGAACCAACCGAATTGGAAGACCTTTCTCTCTGTCTCTCTCTCTCACTGTCCACTCTGTAAAAAAATAAAATAAAAATGTATAAATGCTTTTCTCTGATCCTTGAAATTTTTGTCTATTCATTGAGTGTCATTTAATTTATCCTCCTAATCCCCTGTTAAATACTGTAGGGTATCTGTTATTTGTCTTTATATTAGTGGTAGGAATGTGGTTAAATAGTCTCCAGTATACAGAGAGACTCTCAAAGCCCACAGGGTACACAAGTCTTCTATTTCCTGAAATATTCACTTGGCAATCCAACAAATAAAATTATAACTACGAATATGTCTACATTATATCAAAATAACAGATTGACTCAGCTGGAGAAAAAAGCATATGCACATTATGACATTGTATTGTCAAACAAATATGAGCTGACAGGATTTTTTTTAATATTTCACTTTGATTTGATTTTTTATATTTCACTTTGATTTGGGTGCAGTGAGGATGCAGCTGAAATATGACAAAGACCACGTTAGCAATTGAAATTCAGAGCAGCCAATTTAAAAAAGCTCTTATTGTGTTGATAATCTATGTGTATTGTAATTTTTGACACATTAACAAAACCTGTTTCCTATCATTCATGTCTGACCGCTTACTGCCCAGCACAGAAATCATTTCCTATGCCATAGATACAGCACAATATGAAGCTTTACTAATTTCTTAAGATGTAGTAATTTCGTAGCAATACATAGACATAATGAGGAGCTTATTTCAGTGTCATGGTGAGAGCTTAGCTGTCTTTGTACATAAATCTAAAGTAGAAAGAATATGTGTGATGTAGTGAAAAGAGACCTAGCTTGACAGGTCTCCTTGTGATATTTCTCCTGTCACCTCAGTGGAGGAAATTTTAACCTTCATTTGATTCTTTTCTGCCTATTCTGCTTTGCCATTTTCAGAAAAAAGTAGAGAGGGAGGGGGAGGAAGGAGATTGAAAAGGACGTTCAAAAAGAAAGGAAGAGAAGGAACGGAGTGGGTGAAATAAGGAGAGAGAGCAAAGAAAGAGTAAAATAATGGAGGAAGAAAGAAAGAGGAGAGACAGTACAAGTGTAGTTGTCTGAATAATGATCCCAAAAGGTACCAACATCAAATTGCTGGAACCTGTGTAGCACAAAGCTGAAACTGTGTAATCTATGAAGAACAGAAATTTGTTTTTTGTAGTTTCTCTTGTTATAAAACAACTGATAGCATCATGAAGATCCTCCCTCATAATCTCATCTAACCCTAATTACCTTCCAAAGGCTCTATTCCCAGATATCAACATATGAATATAGGAGTCAACACGTGAACTTTGTGGGACATATTCAAACCATAACCATTTCCTTCCTGAATGCCTCTGAACTTTACTTTTTGTGATGCCATCTTTTCAGCTCTTTTTCAACGCCTTTAGCCACTTCTGATCTTTCCTCCTCAGTTGTAAAAGGCCCATTTCTCCAGAAATCCTTTGATAATGCTCTACATATTCTTACTCTCCAACTTCCTATCAAGTGACTCTGTGTACAGTAATGCTACTGGTAGTGACTTATACCTTGATGACACAAATCTAAGTGTCTATCACAGATATTTCTCCTTACTCCTCGTAAATCTCATTACCAAGCAGATATGCCTGCCTAGCTATTCCACAAGTGCCTTAAACTCAACATGCTCCAAACTGAATTCACTAGTTCTAACAGCTATCCAGTCATACCATTATGGGTGAAATGGCAGTGGAGAAAAGATTATTACCTCAGTTCTTTGTCTCACATGGAAGAAGAATTTCTAAGCAGACAAGGCAAAGAGAAAAGCAAGATGTATTTAAAAGCAAGATTTATTTAAGTCAGAGACCTCCTGGCACAGTGGCCAGGAGGGGGGCTCCAAGAAAGGCAAAAACTCAAAAGGGCTGGTGGTACTGGGATTTTTAAGCACAATCTTAAGGAAGAACCTGTCAATCAGTACAAGGTGGGAACAAACCCATCAAAAGACCCGATTTGTAATTTTTTACCCTATCTGGCTTGCTCATAATAAAACCAAAGAGCCATCAGAAGGGTGGGGTACATAATTTGTTTTACAGTAAACTGGGAGCTCAGAAGGAATCACCACTCCCTTGCTATTCTCTTGGTAAAACCAGAAATTCCTAAGAAATGGGGCAGGTACTTTTGATTTTGCTAAAGATTACTTTTGGGGGAAGAAAGCATTTTGCACCCTAAATTTCCACTGGGACCAAAGTGACTACCTATTAACCTGACTTCTCACAATACAGCCATATCCCTAATATTGACAAGACCAATTTCAGTGGAATGGTAAAGGGGGAAAAGCATTTACAATGAGAATAAAGAAGATAGAAAAAAAGATTCTTTTTTATTCTTATTTAGCTTTTCAGGTGTTATTTTAAGATATATATATTTATTTTGAAAGTCAGGGGCCAGCATTGTGGCGCACTAGGTTAATTCCCCGCCTACAGCGCCAGCATCCCATATGGGTGCCAGTTCTAGTCCCAGTTGCTCCTCTTCCAGTCCAGCTCTCTGTTTTGGCCTGGGAAAGCAGTAGAAGATGGCCCAAGTGCTTGGGCCCCTGCACCCGCATGGGAGACCAGGAAGAGGCACCTGGCTCCTGGCTTCAGATCAGCATAGCTTCAGCTGTAGCGGCCTTTTGGGGAGTGAACCAACAGAAGGAAGACCTTTCTCTCTGTCTCTCTCTCTCACTGTCTGTAACTCTACCTGTCAAATAAATAAATGAAAAATCTTAAAAAAAAAAGTTACAGAGAGAGAGAGAGAGAGGGAGAGATAGGGTTAATAACCAGAATAGACTAGGAACTCAAACAACATAATAGCAAAAATGTAAGTAACTTAATTTAAGACTTGAATAAGGAATCAAAATAGACCCCAGCTTTTAAAGAAGAAATCTGATGGCTAGCAGGCATGTATAAAAGTATTCAGCATTATCTTATTATCAGGGAAATGCAAAACAAACCAAAAACACCCCAAAACTACAAGATATCATTTCATACCTGTTAGGAGAGCTATCATCAAAAAGACAAGTGTTTTCAAGGATGTGGAGAAAAGGAAGGCATTGTACATTGTTGGTGAAATGTAAATTAGTACAACCAATATAGAAAACAGTATGGTGCTTCCTCAAAAAAAATTAGAACTAGAAATTTGATTCAGCAATATCATATTTGGGTTTATATCCAAAAATATTGAAAGTAAGATCTCAATGTGATACTTGCAGTTCTATGTTCATTGCAGAATTATTCATACTAGCCAAGATATGGAAATAACATTAAGTGCCATTTAATGAATAAAGAAATAAAGAAAATGTGATATGAGTATATACATGTGTGTGTAAGTCATGAAATACGAATATATATAATGAATATTATTCAGTCTTAAAAACTAGGAAAATTCTGCCAGCAAAACCAGGCGTGGAGTTAGAGGATGATATACTAAGTGAAATACATAGGCGTGGAAAGTGAAATAATGATCTTATTTAAATGTGGAATTTAAAATAGTCAAAATCATAAAATGGAGAATAGAGTGATGTTTGCCAGAGCCTAGGGAGAGGGGAGAAATGGAATGATATTGGTCAAGAAGTACAAAAATGGTGACTATGTGGAGGTGATAGATATGTTTATTAGTTAAAATGTGGTGATCATTTCACAATGTATATCTAAATGTCAAATTCTTTTCCTCAATATATATGTATATAATTTTGTTTATAATTTAAAATTTTAAAATTTTCTTTATAATTTAAAATTTTAAAATTTTGTAATTTAAATTGTCAAAAAAACTTTTTACAAGAACCTTAAAATATACCTCATATCCTTCACGCTTATCCAAAGTTAACTCAAAAAGAGTCAGATAGATAATCCCCAATGTAAGATAAGCATATCTCAGTCTATTCTGGTATAAAGAAATGATTGAAAAAGTGAATGGGTAAATAAATAAATAAATAAATAAATGTGAGGGAAATAAATATGCCTTACAGAAGAATTCCAAACAACTTAAGTAGATATCTCCAAAGAACTGGACCTAAATTTTTCCCTTTCCTTTTGAGGGTGGATGGGCTAAGTAATTTATTTCCAAATAAAAGCTATGAATGGGAGATGGAACAACTTTACAGTGGAGAAATTTGACAAACACTTACTTGGTTAGGTGATCAAGTTCAAAATCACCAGTCATAAGTCGTGTTGATAGCATGTACATACTAATATAATATATTAGAATGACATTTTACCTTGAAGGCATTCTTACTAAAAATCCATAACCCAATCTAATCATGAAAAAAAAAAAAACACCAGACACATCAAAATCAAGGGACAGACTATAAAATACATTACTTAAAACTGTCAGAGTTATGAAAAACAAGGAAAGTCAAAGGAATTATCTCAGTTGAAGGAAGACTAAAGAGATACGAAGATTAATGTAATGTAGTACCCGTCATGGAACAGAAAAATGTTCATCAGTGGAAAAACTAATGAAAGCCAAATGAAATTTATGATGTGGTTTTGAGAATTATGCCAGTTCTGATTTCTTAGTTTTCATGATTTTTAAAAAAATGTTTACAGTCTTTGCTGGGTAGTATCGATATAAGAACTCTGTGACAAGTCTTAAATTATTCTCAAGCAAAATTTCCTTTAACAAATTTCTGATGCCAAACATAAATGAAAATTGTCCCTAAGATTCATGAATATATGTATATATGTATGCTTTATATACATATACACATAGATAGACAAATTTCTGGGCCTCCATTCATAGTTTGATTCATAAGATCTAGGGTGGAATCTGAAAATGTGTATATTAGCAAGTCCCCAGTTACTGCTGCTGCTTTTCCAGGGACTACAATTTGAGAACCACTACATCATTACATTGTGAAGAAATGGAAATAGTTGAAGACAGGTGTGTTGGGGTTGGCAAGTTATGGTAACTCCTTCTGTTCTCCCTGTGATTTAGAGTTTGAGGTCAACCATTCCTACAGTAATTTAAAGTCTCAGCTCTGAAAATGTTGGAGATCTCTTGTATTGTTGACATTGACTTTTAGAGTCACCCATTGTAGATTTTTGCCTTTTATTTTTAAAAAGATTTTATTTATTTATTTGAGAGGCAGAGTTAAAGCCAGAGATGGAGAGAGATCTTTCATCCACTGGTTCATTCTCCAAATGGCTGCAATGGCCAGAACTGGGTGGATCCGAAGCCAGGATCCAGGTGCTTCTTACAAGTCTCCCACAAGGGTACAGGGACCCAAACATTTGATCCATCTTCCACTGCTTTCCCAGGCCTTAAACAGAGAGCTGGATCAGAAGAGGATCAACCAGGACAAGAACTGGAATCCATATGGGATGTCAAGGCTTAGCCTACTAAGTCATAGTGCCGCTCCCCCCGCCACTATGGTTTTTGCTTTTTAATAGGGATTTTCTTAATCAGTGTGTCTATTCCAATAAATAGGCCCAGTATTGGAGAAACCAACCCATGTCATACTATGGGACATATTCCATGAGGAACGGGTGTTTTTGTTTATTTCTTTTTGGTGCTTTTCAGGCTTCACTTCCTATGTTTTCAGCTTTTCCACTATTTTTAGGTTTCTTTGGATCTGGAGTTGAGAACAAAGCAAATCAGGAGACAGTTTTTTTCCTTGACTGAAACAAGATTTCTTTCGTCCTCTGCTAGGATTGTTTTTATTTTCCAGTTCTTTGCTTTATTTGTATTATTTTGTTCCCCCTCCTCTTCAGATTTTCTTTCTATTGGATGCCAATCTATGGGTCCAGAAGCTGCCCTAATAATTATCCTTCAGGGACAGTTCTCTTAATCTCTCTTACCTGTATTGTTTGGCAGCACAGGCAGTGGAACTCACTACACAGATTTTTGGCCTCCTGTCTGTATATTCAGGGGGATTCATACAAGGAGCCAAGAAATGATGATTTGGGCTGATACCAAGGTTCACCTTGTTGCTGGACCTGGTGTTATACATCTGTCCTCTGTTTTATTTGCAAAGTAATTAAACTCTATACAAACCCAAGGGACTCTAGAGCTATAGAGACCCAAACTTTCTTGCCATCTGTGTTCTCCGAGAATTATTGAGAGACAGATTGTGCTTGGCAGGCCTTCTCTGTTTTCCAAACAGGCATTTATCAATCAGCAAATTCAGTGCTTTCAATCTCCACTGAGCAAACAGCACAGCTCATTTTGCCGGCATGAAAGATAGTTTATCAGTCCAGAATCAGGCTCAGAAATACTTTGGGAAATGTTTTTACTGGCCATCCTGCCAAATCCTTCAGCAGACGTGTATTTCATCCTACTTACAGCCATGCTATGTTACAAAGGCATGACCAGGAGACAGTTTGCATTCTCCAAACTAAGGAATGTTCAACTCTTAGAGGCAAAATCATGTGTAAAGAAGCCCAGTGATCCAGACTAACTTGGTCATAAACGTGTTAAATTCTTTATCATAAATATACAACAAGAGCAACCAAAAGTTTTGAGGGGAGTAAGCACCTCAAAACCTCACTACCAGGTTATAAAAAAAAGTAAAAATCAGTCAAATTTTAGAATATATCCATGTGTGAATTACTCATTATTAAGTGTTCATAAAGCAATTCATGAAACTTGATAGTGTTACCTCGTACTACATTTTTAAAAATATCCTAGATGATCCTGAAAGCACAAAAACGTGTTAAAACTACTGCCTCAAGCTGTGTATCAGGCTGAATGCCTGCTTCATCTGCCACCTATTTGGCCTTTGGGAGCCGGAGGAAACCAGGTAAAAGTTTTCTCCATCAGCTATGGAAGGACATTCAAGAATGAGGTAGGTTGGTTGTACATTACACAGGCTCTTCAGCTTTGTTTATTTTGTAAACCAGAAATTACATGTGGAGATTATTGTGAAATACAGGGAACTGTATCTTAGTCCAGTATGCTGAATATGCATCCTTGCTGTACAAGAGTCATATACACTTTTTCAATAGCTCTGTAGTTTATCCAGTGTACAACCTTGTTTGTGAATCATGATATTGAACTGTTCATAAGCTACTTTCCATTTCTCTTGTCCAAATTCTTGAACTTCTCACAATAGAAAAACTTGAGCTTTTCTATACTCAGAGTTCTTACAGATTAACACTGGATTCTCAGAAAAGTCATGTAATATATAAGAGATCCAACTTTCTCCTAGTAAAGAACTGTAAACATAAGATAATAAATATCATAGCAAAATGTTATCCCCAGTCCATTTATCCAGTTATTCTCAAATATTTCATAGGCATGAGATAATATTTTGATAATAATCAAGGCTTTTATTTCTCCCATTTTAAAAATAATCTGGAGCCATTTCTCTACCCAATGGGAGAATGGTGGTACTTGAGTCATGGAAGGGTTAATTTAACTGAAAATAATAAGATCAAGTGAGTTTCTGGGTTTATTTAAAAAACTCATAGAACACAAAAGAATCTTGGCATTCCAATAAACTTGGACTTAAAGGAAGAAGATCTAGGGTTCATGTCATAAGCATTTAACTGAAAAGGTTGGATGAAAATATGAGAAGAATTTCCTGCCACTGTCTTGATAAAAAAAATGCATTTAGTATAAAGAAAGAAAAATAATTGGCAGGAGTGATTCAAAAAGCTAAAGTGTGGATTAAATGTCTAGAATAATGTACTATGGCTTGTGAGAAAAATCCAGACAGAATTTAGTGAGACCTAAATATAAAGAAGAGTTAGTAGAAGGCCCCTAGAGAAGTTACAAGGAACATTTGTTACCTGAATTTTACAGCAATAAGTTGTGAATATGTGGGTCTCAAAATAATGGTTAGGGGAGCGTCTAAAAGAGGTCTACATCCTTCAGAGAGTTATAAAAATAGCTATAAGTGGCTAAAGACTTACAGATATCTCAAAATGACAGGATAGTGAAGACACCTAATGATCTGCGATAAACTAGACACTGCAGAGAACAGGGACCACAGTCATCTGGGTTACAGAGGCAATAGATAGATGTCAACTAACAAGATCAATCAATATCATACATCTCAGTCAAAACCTGTATTTTTGTTATTTTCCATGTTAGGGTATATATGTTACATATATCCCTAAATGTTAAGATATTTATAAATTTCCTTGGAGCATGGATCACCTTTAGGGGAAATAAAAGGAAAGGGGGAAACAAGAATTTTCTGAACTAAGAGGGTACTAACCTTAAAACAGATTGAATTCCAAACCATATTTTTAAAAAATTAACTTTCAATTTGAAGTTGAAATGAAAGCTGAAAATCTAAATTTAGTTTAGATACAGAGACCAAACATGGGGGTATGTTTGATCTTTTGTGGCTAGTTACTACCCAATAAACATTTCTTAATGAACAAATTTGCTTTTCCTGATTGAAAATCTGTTACTTACTTATTACTGATGAATAAGTTAAGTCTCTGATTAAAATTTAGATCCATGAAGTACTAACTGTCTTATCCAAAAATGTTCAGGCCTGGAAGAGTAACTGACTATACTCCACACTACCCACTAGCATCTGACTTAGGACAATTTGGTCTTGCACAATTCTAATTTTATTTTTGACAGACAGTGCTGCCCAAAAGCTTGTGGTGGATAAATATAGGTACTTCCCCTTAAACATTTCTGTCAGTATAAATCACTTTGTAGAACAAATCTGGTCACACATACAGATATCATCTAATCAAATTCTGATTATCAAGCAGGTGAAAGCAATTCATACAACCCATTTGGTGGACACTATGAAGCACAGCTCTCTGTATCTTTAGGTGAACACAAACTACTCCAGTGCAGGAAAGGATCACTCTAGGTATATCCAAAGCCATCACAGGGGCTGAAATTTCCAACCCTTGTCATAGGGTTTGCAGCTCCTTACACACTTTCAAACCAGTGATTCTCAACCTTGGTTGCACCTGCAAAGTTTTAAAAATCACTAATACTTGCAGTCTTTCCCCAAGGATTCTGACTTAAATGTTCTGATATGCATATTTGGCATTTCTGTCTTTTAAAACCATTCCAAGTACTTGTAATATACACCTGAATCTAAGAATTATATTCTCAAATGAGCGTTGGGGCACATGACTATGTAGAAACCAAGCCTTGAACTCTATTCCAAGAGGTAAAATCTATCAACCCAATTATCACCTTTCATTTTTAGAAGAAATAACCCATGCTTTCAACAAATGAATGTGTTAGTTTTACAGTTTTATCTTTTATGAATATGTCTGGAAGGGTAAATTTAGATTTGGAAGTTTCTGACAGACAACTATTCATAAATTCATGGCACATATAGAATAGATGTGCTACAGCACTTAAAAAAGATGGACATAGATATTAAGCTAAGTATCAGAGGGCTGATGTGTACTTTACAATTTGGGTGAGCAAACCCGATCCTTATAACAAGTACTCTAACAAGATAACATTTTCTATAAAAGAAAGTACAGGAAGCTTCTTGTTATAATGATAGTCTTGAAGTCACAGATTACATTGCACTAAAATTAGAACACTCTAAAAATGAAAACAGAGACTTACAGAAGAATTTCTTCCATTTCCAACAAGCTTGCTCAAAAATGTATTTTGTGGTGACAGAATAAAGAATATATACAGATATATGCATACACACACACACACACAAACAGTATCCATGGGCAATAGATTTCAGGTATCCTCAGATACCAAAATCTGTGGATGCTCAAGACCTTTATATAAAATGGCATAGTATTTGTATAGACCCTGCAAAATCTTCCCATATAACTTAAATCATCTCTAGATTATTTATAATACCTAATTATTTATAATACCTGTAATGCCTATGTTATGTATATAGTTGTTATATTCCATTGTTTGGGGAATAATGACCAAAAATGTCTGTACGTATTCAGTAGAGATATTATTTTCTCCAAATATTTTCCTTGTTAAATTTTTAATTGACACACAATAATTGTACATGTTTATAAGGTACATTGTGGTGTTTCAATACATATTTTCATTGTATTAAATCAGAAGAATATTTAGTTCATCATCTCAAATATTCATCATTTCTTTGTAGTGAGAGCACTTAATATACTCTCTTCTAGCTATTTTGAAATTTATAGTACAGCATTATTAATTATAATCACCCTTCTGTGTAGTGGTCATCAAGAATTTGTTTCTGCTAACAGTGACTTTGTACCCATCAACCCATCTTTTGTTATCCTCTGCTCTCCTACATGCTTCAGCCTCTGGTAGCACTATTCTACTCTCTTTTTCCATGAAATCAGCTTTGTTAGATTGCATTTATGAATGAAAGCCTATGGTATCTGTCATTCTGTGTCTGGCTTGTTTCATTAAATTATATAGCAGTGTGAGCTACATATTCACCCAACTTCAACTCTAGTAGACTTCGGGGTTATCTGGTAAGTGTCATATTTTATAAGTGAAATTGTTCCTGATACTGTATGAGTTGACTTATAAACAGTAGGAAACAGTTTTTTGCTTGTTTTTTTTTAAAGGAATTGTTTTTAATAAGACCTACTCCTTTTTAAAAAATTATTTATTTATATAAAGAATAAGACCAGATCTTTGATTAGTCTACTTCCGTTTTTTGAAGAATACATCTAGTTTGATTTCTTTTTTCACAGCAGATATCTCAGGAAAAAAACAATACCTTCCAACATATAATAACTGATTAGAATTAGATGCATTCTTGGCAACTGAAAAAACATATAAGCATCCTGTAATATCTTTACAGGATGGTAATGAGATTCCTTTACTTTAAAATGGATATATTGCTAAAATAAATTCCCTGCATTATTTCTCTACATTATATCCAGCTTTTGTTGAATTTTAATATAAATCAGAGTAATATTTTTGTCAAAATTTAAAAATATCCTATTTAAGAAGGAATGTCTCTGATTTACTTTAAGGAAAGATGACCTTTGAATAATGCTCTAATTTACAATATGTTCATGTCTGTAGAAGTTAATAGCTTAATGTCTGTATGAAAAACAATAGTTCCATGTATTGGAATAACAGAGGTAGTGATATTTGAGTGCTCTTCCAAATCTCTAATTATGAATATATTGACAGAGATGAGAGTTACATAGAGGCATCATAATAGATCAGAGGAAGAAACATATGGCTGAGAGTTGGAGAACTGATGTATTAACTAATCCTAGGATTTTAACAAGAACTGAGGAATCTGGAACACATTATGACCTCATTTGACATTAGTTTCTTATATTCAATATTAGATTCTTGGCTATATAATTTTGCAGTTTTAAAATATTTGAATCTAAATACATTCAGATTATTTTGGATTGCTTTACTCCTGAATTAATGATTTTCAATTTCCATATCAACAATGTCAAGGAAATAGAGCCACATATAACACTTTTTTTCACATATTTATGCTTCTGCATTTCTTTTCTGTGAATTGGGTTCTAGCATATATTTATAGAAACATGAAGAGTAGGCAAACATTTGTTTATAAAATACATTTATAAAAATGAATTCATACTCCATGCATTCTGGGAGATATGTAAAATATTTAGATGTAGACACCATTTTTTTATGGGAAAGCATCTGAATATGAAGAATATTCCTTCCCTACTTCTAATAGAAAATATCACTGAAGATTTTCATCAATATTATTTAGAGATGTAAAATATTTTAATGTTTCAAATAATATTCTGCACAAGTCATTTGGCATTACATCAAAAAGAAAGCACTTTATTATTTTTTTTTATTAAACTTTTATTTAATGAATATAAATTTCCAAAGTATAGCTTGTGGGTTACAATGGATTCCCCCCTCCCATAACTTCCCTCCCGCCCGCAACCCTCCCCCCTCCCGCTCCCTTTCCCCTTCCATTCATGTAAAGATTCATTTTCAATTCTCTTTGTATACAGAAGATCAATTTAGTATATATTAGGTAAAGGTTTCAACATTTTGCCCATATAGCAACATCGAGTGAAAAAACTACCATTGGATTACTAATTATAGCATTAAATAGCAATGTACAGCACATTAAAGACAGAGATCCTACATAATTTTTTTTTTCAAAATAATTAATTTTCTATGCCATTTCCATTTTAACACCAGGTTGTTTTTTTTTTTTTTCATTTCCAATTCTCTTTATATACAGAAGATCACTTCAGTATATAATTAGCAAAGACCTCATCAGTCTGCGCCCACACAGAAACGCAAAGTATAAAAATACTGTTTCAGTACCAGTCATAGCATCACTTGGCTTTAGACGACACATTAGGGACAGATCCCGCATGGGGTGTAAGTACACAGTGACTCCTGTTGCTGACTTAACAATTTGACACTCCTGTTCATGGCGTCAGTAATCTCCCTAGGCTCTAGTCATGAGTTGCCAGGGCTATGGAAGCCTTTAGAGTTCGCTGACTCCAACACAATTCCATCAAGATGGCATGTACCAATGCCATCGCACTAGTCCAAGTGATCAATTTCAGCTCACAATTGATAGCTCCGATAGGTCTAAGAGTCAAAGAGATCACACAAACAAGACAAGTATCTGCTAATACTAACTGATAGAATCAAAAAGGGAGAGAAAGATCCAACATGGGAAGTGGGATACACAGCAGACTCATAGGATGGCAGATGTCCTAAACAACACTCCGGCCTCAGAATCAGCCCTCAAGGCATTCAGATCTGGCTGAAGAGCCCATGAGAATATAGCAGGCATGGAAAGCCAAGATATCATGGGAAAAAAAAAAAGACCTAAATGAATGATCTCTGTGAGTGAGATCCCAGTGGAAAGAACGGGGCCATCAAAGAAGGAGATACCCTTCTCCGAAGGGAGGAGAGAACCTCCACTTTGACTATGACCCTATCGGAATAAGAAAGCACTTTAAAAAATAGACAAATGGGATTACATCAAGCTAAACACTCAACAAAGAGACAACCAACATAATGGGAGAAAATATTTGCAAACTATAGATCTGATAAAGGATTAACATCCAGAATATATAAGGAGTTCAAGAAATTCAACAACAAAACAAGCAATCCAGTTAAGAAATGGGCTAAGGATATGAATAAGCATTTTTCAAAGGATGAAATACAAATGGCCAACAGACACATAAAATGGTGTTCAGGACCACTAACCATCAGGTAAATGCAAATAAAGATCACAATGAGGTTTCATCTCATCCCAGTTAGAATGCATATTATCCAAAAACCAAAAAATAATAAATGCTGCAGAGGATGTGGGTGAAAAAGTACCCTAATACACTGGTGGTAATGTAAACTTGTACATCCATTATGGAAGATAGTATGGAGAGTCCTCAGAAATCCAAAAATAGATCTACCTTAAGACCACCCCTCCCACTCCTGGGAATTTACCCAAAGCAAATGAAATCAGCACATGAAAGCATATGTACCCCCATATTTATAGCAGCTCAATTCACAATAACTAAGATATGGAATCAATCCAGATGTCCATCAACTGATAACTGGATAAAGAAAATGTGGTATATGCACACAGTGGAATATTACTCAGCCGTAAAAAGAACTAAATCCTGTCTTTCACAACAAAATAGATGCAACTGGAGACCGTTAGGCTTAGTAAAATAAGCCAGTCCCAAGAGGACAAATATAATGTTTCCCATGATTTGTGGTAACTAATATACAGAGTACAAAAAAAGTAATGAAGATGAGCAAAATTGACATGTTGATATTTGATTGTTATTTATAGCCCTTGTCTATACTCTTGAGGAACAGTGGTTTTTGTACTTAGTACTTGTTGAATTCTTTATTTAGTGAAGGGTTAAGCATGTGAATACAAGGAAAATTGAAAGTATGTCATTGTAAGAATTAAAAGAAAAATAAGGAGTGGGAGTGAGAGGGAGGAAGGGAGGGTAGAGTGGGAAGTATCATTATGCTGTTAAAACTGTATATATGAAATACATGAAAATTGTTCCCTTTATACAAATTGAAATAATTTAAAAAATAAAGCATTTTCAAGATTTCTTACTTGAGGTCAGATCACAACATCTACGGATATCAATTTTCAAGGTGTTTCCCCAACATCTTACCATAATGACCCACTGACATTGCTAAGGTCTCCTTTAGTCATCCCGAAAGCAACCCAGGTAACCATGTCAAAAACAACACACTGTGGCTACATTGTGAGATAGTTAATAGCACATCTTGTCTTCTTAAGTATAACATCCTTTGAATGTGGCTTCAACAAGAACCTTTAAATGTCACTTAACTCCAATAGGGACAAAGTAGGATCAAACTGTGGCTATAGAAATATGTATTTAAAAATTAAATTTCACAAAAAAACCTTTTCTAAGTCTTAAGTTTTGTTGATGTTGATTAAAATAATCATGTTTCTCCCTGTTCTGAATAGAAAACACTGCCTCCCTATCGTGCCTATATGACAAATTCTACTTCACTATTCCATGAAAGATTAAATATTATCTATTTCAGAAAATCTCACAAATTTGCCTAGATAGGATCAATTGCCTCTTTTCCTATCATTCCATAGCCATTGCACTTAGCTCCATGACATCACTTTCTTTTTTTTTTTTATAAAAAATAGGTACCATTATGTTTGACTTTTTTGCACATACATGTAACAGTAAATTTTTTCTTTGTCTTTTTTTTTAACTTTCATTTAATGAATATAAATTTCCAAAGTACAGCTTATGGATTACAATGGCTTTCCTCCCCATAACTTCTCTCTCACCCACAACTCTCCCCTTTCCCACTCCCTCTCCCCTTCTATTCACATCAAGATTCATTTTCAATCCTCTTTATATACAGAAGATCAGTTTAGCATATATTAAGTAAAGATTTCATCAGTTTGCACCCACGTAGAAACACAAAGTGAAAAATACTGTTGGAGTACTAGTTATAGCATTAAATCACAATGTACAGCACATTAAGGACAGATCCTACATGAGGAATGAGTGCACAGTGACTCCTGTTGTTGACTTAACAAATTGACACTCTTGTTTATGGCATCAGTAATCACCCTAGGCTCTTGTCATGAATTGCCAAGGCTATGGAAGCCTTTTGAGTTCACCGACTCTGATCATATTTAAACAAGGTCATAGTCAAAGTGGAAATTCTCTCCTCCCTTCAGAGAAAGGTACCTCCTTCTTTGATGACCTGTTCTTTCCACTGGGATCTCACTCGCAGAGATCTTTCATTTAGGTCATTTTTTTTTCCAGAGTGTCTTGGCTTTCCATGCCTGAAATACTCTCATGGGCTTTTCAGCCAGATCCGCATGCCTTAAGGGCTGATTCTGAGGCCAGAGTGCTGTTTAGGACATCCGCCATTCTTTGAGCATGGCATCACTTTCATGCTGCATTAGAATCAGTTGTTTAGTATGTGTGTTCTTATCACTACTGAGAATCTGATCAAGAATGGCTCCTTCAGGGCACACTGAAGGTGTACGCACTGGAAGATGTCAATGTTTGAAGGCCTGGAATAAATTGGAATTGGATGGGTAGTTAATTGGTAGTTAACTCTGATTTGCCCTAAACCATTGGCACAAATGATGAGATATAATCCAATATGGACCGTGTCCCAGAGTGGAGAGTTGAATGAATGAAAAGAAGAAATAAAAGAAGAAAAGAGAAAAGTAGGGAGGTGAGAAGGAAAAGGATAGGAAGAAGGGAAGGGGGAGCAAGGGAGAGAAGAAAAAAGGAATTAAGGAATCCTTTATTAGCAGATAATGTCATTCACATCTGATTTCATGGAGTAGCTGCATGATAATTTGCCATTCAGTTTTGTCAGCTAGAGGTTGACTGAAGTCAACCACTGAAATTCTGAAACCAAATAATGGAAAATAAAAGTCCTTTTTTTTTCTGAGAATGAGTGATGTATTTTCTTATCTCATGTAAATATTTTGAATGTTTTAAAGATGACTGATTCAGAAAAACAGAGAAGTGGGCCAGCTCTGTGGCTCACTTGGTTAATCCTCTGCCTGCGGCACCAGGTTCTATTCCTGGTTGCTCCTCTTCCACTCCAGCTCTCTGCTGTGGCCTGGGAGGGCAGTAGAGGATGGCCCAAGTGCTTGGGCCCCTGCACCCGCATGGGAGACCAGGAAGAAGCACCTGGCTCCTGGCTTCAGATCAGGGAAGCGCTGGCTGTGATGGTCATTTGGGGAGTGAACCAACAGAAGGAAGACCTTTCTCTCTGTCTCTCTCTCTTACGATCTAACTCTACCTGTCAAATTAAAAAAAAAAAAAAAAGAAAAGAAAGACAGAGAAGAGAAAGAAAAATGGAGCGCAATAAAAACTTTGGAACTATAGAATTCCTATGAGAAACTCAGAAATATTTCGCCAAATTGAAAATCAGAAAAAAATGATTTTTAAATATACTTTGATCAAAATTTTGCAACTGTATCTAAGTTAATATTAAGCCTTCATTAAAAATAACTGATATTATTCAGTGATAAATGACCAAATGAATAAAATCTAATTCCAAGTGAATAAAATATATGCATATAATAATCTCTCATTTTAAATGTAAAGATGTGAGTAAGTACTTATATCCCAAAATATTGGCTTTCAAATGAATGACACTAGTTCATATTTGGAGTCTATCTGGTGCCTGCATTTCTCACTGCTGCTCTGTTCTTGCTATATTACTTCTTTTTCTCCTCAGGATACAGAAAAAGTAAATGTTCAATAAGTATTTTTTTTAAGTGAATGAATTTCTGTTGTCTTAAGTTTTCTCATTTCAAAGACTAGGTCAAGGCTCATTACTTCATTATCACTTCTACTGTCATAATCATCAACTCCAAATTAATTAAATCTTGTCTTTTATAGAGAAATGATTGTGGTTGCTAATACAGAGGAGTTTGAAGAGCATTGTGAAAGTCCTTTTAGTGGCTGGCGCTGTGGCAGAGCGTATAAAGCCACTGCCTGTGGTGCCGGCATCCCATATGGGTGTTGTTTCTAGTCCCAGCTGCTTCACTTCTGATCCAGCTCTCTGCTAGGGCCTGGGAAAGCAGTAGAAGATGGCCCAGGTCCTTGGGCCCCTGCTCCCACACAGGAGACCCGGAGGAAATTCCTGGCTCCTGGCTTCAGATCAGTGCAGCTCCGGCTGTTGTGGCCAATTGGGGAGTGAACCAGTGGATGGAAAACCTCTCTCTGCCTCTCCTCTCTCTGCATAACTCTGACTTTCAAATAAATAAATAAAACTTTTAAAAAAAGTCCTTTCCACCAAAAATATTTCCCTGACTCTAGCCAGTTTAAAAGCTGAAAATTCCTTTAAAATTGCTTTCTATGTGTCTAGGAATACTTTCAGGCCTCGAAGGTTGATGACCTGCTCTTTCTGATGAGGATTCATTTACAGAAATGTGCAATATCCCATAGAGTCAATAGAGCCTGAAATGTTTATGAGATAAATTTTAATATAATAATATATCATAAAAATAGGAATTTAGAGTATAATTTTACAAATTATATATTTAGGGCAAGCCAAGAATTTTATGGAGCTCTAAGTTTTATTTTATATGAAAGTGATAGGTATATTTCCAAAGAAGTCTTTTTAACAATCTTCTTCCATGAAGTTAGTCCAGTTTGTTCCTTTTTCATATGAATCAATTTCCCATTCTGCTTAATAGTCTGAGTGGTATCTTTTCCATGCAATGACTTTTGGGTTAACTTTCACATTTTCTTCTTTTATGCTAATATCCTAGACATACTGAAATAATGCAACATTTTTTTTTCAGTATTTCCTTAATGCTACGTGTACTTTTTTGGCAAAGCTGATAAGTGCTTTGGAAGGTAATCTGGTTATTCTTATGATTTATAATGTTCCTCTGGGTTTCATTCATTTCTTATTGTAATATGTCAATCTTTGATGCAAATATTGGCATCCATATATAGCTACTCTGCCTATTTTTTTCTGAGTTGGACTTGTGCCTTTCTGCAAACAAATTCTGAGATGTTATCTTTGTTGCCAGCTATCACTGATATTGATTCTGACCATAATCATTGGTGATATTTGCAGGATTTAATTTCAACAATGATCGGCATTGCCACTATCCACTGGAAAAGAAGTACCTATTAGAAGACAAAGAAAATCATTCCTACCCAGAGGGCAACCATCAGGTAACCATGTTCCAATAAAATAAACAGTGTTATGCATTAATCAGTTTATGGAGAGGTAGAAATTTCTTTTGTCAATAAGATTTCAGTGTTAAAATTTGGATTAAGATTGAAGCTGGTGGCTTTGTGGTAGCATTTCAGAACGTGAATGTGGTTATGAGTCTCACAAACTAGAACATCTAAACAAATTGTTCTGGCCTCTCAGTTGGCTTGGCATGATGTCAAGATTCTTAATAGTCAAGAGAGATCCCAGTAAAGATTTTGCCGTTTTACTAACTAACGTGGAAGCCAAAGCATTAACACACACAGGCCAAGGACTGCTGTCCCCTGTTCCTGCTTCTGATGGATGTCATTTCTGATGCTCTGTGATCATTGAGGTGGCAATGGCGGGATCATGGAGGCCTGGGTAGCAAGTTAGTTGTTTCACCCCTGTGACATTAAAATATTCACTTAACCCCTTTAGGATATCAAATGCATCATCCATAAAATGTGACCTAAAAGCCTTGCCTTTTTACAAGAGTATTATGAAAAGCATATAAAGTAATTATGCAAATGCATTTAGAAGCAATATAATGTTATAAAAATAGTTTATCACTACCTATTCATTCACTCCTCCACCCAATCAATATTTGCTGAGCAGCTCCCGTGTACCTTTAGACCTTCTACTTTGTCTTTCAGGTCACTGACAAGCCACTCTTCTCTCCCTAACTCTACCCACACCTGCCAACCTCCAGCCATATGTTCTGATTATTTGTGACCCATTCTTCAAGACTCTGGTTAAATAGTACAATTTCTTTTCCCATCCAGTGCATGGCTCACTCTCCAAAAGGTTGATTCTTCTGCTGGGCTGTTGCTCTATGAAATGCACACCTAGAATTTTAGGTGCGATTAGAATTACTTTGGGTTTCCTCTTGTATTTGTTTGTTCTGAAAGAGTGCAAAGTATTCGTTGAGCATGGGTGATGAAAGAATAGTAGAAGTAGTTATAGATGTGGTCTTGATTAGTTCAGCTTCGGTGTAGACACTGCAAGAGTGACAGGGGAGACTTAATTCTTGCCTTGTGCACCACAAAATTCATGCTTGCCCAGGCAGTCTAAAGAGCCAGTCATCTGGGTCACCACAGTTCTGTTTACAAGGACTTAGGGAATGTCTTGGAGATAATTCCCTTTAAAAGATGTTTTAATCAAGCAGGCATAGTTAGCCTCAATAGTTTTTTTTTTTAAAGATTTCTTTATTTATTTATTTGAAAGGCAGAGAGTTACAGAGAGGCAGAGGCAGAGAGAGAGAGAGAGAGAGAAGTCTTCCCTCTGCTGGTTCACTCCCCAAATAGCCTCAAAGGATGGAGCTAGGCCAATCTGAAGCCATGAGCCAGGAGCTTCTTTCAGGTCTCCCACATGGATGCAAGGGCCCAAGGACTTGAGCCATCTTCTACTGCTTTCCCAAGCTATGGCAGAGAGCTGGATCAGAAGTGGAGCAGCCTGGCCTTGAACCGGCACCCATATGGGATGTTGGCACTGGAGGCAGTGGCTTTACCCTCTACGCCTCAGCCTCATTCTTTTAGCAGAGGAATGATTGTAATTCCAAACCAATGCCACTTCTCCTTCCAGGTAGTACTTCATCCCATTTAGTAACTTCTTTTATCCTTCAAGTTTGTTGTTTAAGCTGTCTTAAGCTTGATTCCTCCCTTTGCTAGAAATTAATTCTCAGCTACCTTTGTGGCCCTTGCGTCTTTTAACAAATCCCTTTCTTCTAGATCCAGTGTGAGTGACTTTTTAGTGAAGATCTAGGAGATGCTAGGACTGCAGTCGACGTGTGCCCTGTCTTTTGGCCTACAGACTGGGAACATGGGTTAAGTTCTCTGGTTGCAATGAGAGCTCCACTGTTTATCTGCTCTGTGAACAAATTTCTTTCTCTCAACTTCGATTCCCACATTTGTGAAATGAGACCATAAATCATATATACTGCAGAGTCTGTTGGCTGGATTAACTGACTTCATGCATAAAACAGTTAACACAGTGAGAAGCACATTGAAGTGTGCTATAAAAGAACATCATTCACTTGCTGAGCCCACATTGTGATGTCATAGTTTCTGTTCCTGATAGGTTGTGAAGTCTATGAGATTCAGTATTTCTTTTATCTTTATATTCCATTTCTTAGCACAATGCCTGGGCCTGGGCATAATAAACATGCAATGAATGACTGTTAAGATTTGTGCATGTTGGAATAATTAGCTGGTGAAGAATGTGGTAATAACAGAGGGGCTTTTTATAAATGTGCAGCAGGTGCTGCCTCCAGGGATGATAAGCAGGCAGAGAAAATTATGCCACGAAGGGCCAGTTGAAGGGAAACAACTCTGAAAAGTGAGCTCTGGGGTTGCACTTTCGGTTCCTTTGGGAACTCATTTACACAGCATGACTTACTGTGGTCAATAGAATCTGTCCAGTCAAGAATTTTGTGTCTTATCATTGTTATTTTTCATTTTCCATTGGTTGACTTTTTTAAAAACAACATGAGAAATTGTTTAAAACTAAATTAGTGGCTTATTGTCTAGAAGGGAAATATATGAAGAACTAAGAAGTATGTATGTGCCTCAAAGTACACTTTTAAAAAAATATATACTCAATGCACCCTTTCTAAAGGATACATAGGAAGATTCTTATTTTTGGATAAACTAATGAATGAGGATGTGAACAGTTGCTTAGAGCCCTCCCTGAGCCTCATGCCCCATTGTTTTGTGCTGCTCCTCCTGTGCTTTGCTGCTCTTTCTTTACCTGAAGAGTGAGTATTGACATTTCAGTTTGGACATGGATAGAGTTTATAAGAACTATGGGGAACACAGCTCAAATAATTTGAGCCTCTCACCTGTGAAAAGGGAAAAGGACTATCACTTTCACCTTTTAAATAGGGTAATTTTATATTTTTTCTCTTTCATTTGTGTCTTCTATACCAATTACAGTTTATCTACTGTAACAATTTATATACAATCACAATAAACAAAACTGTAGATAAATTTTGTCTATGACTAAATTATTTAGAGGGGGAGGTCAACTTATGGATGATTCATCTAATTGTAGTAATTATTCTGTGATCCTAATTGAGAGATTAATATTTTGTATTAGCTCATTCTTATGGTAGAAAGGTCTACTTTGAGCAAGTTTCTGAATATATAAAGATAGGATATTTAGTCAAAGGTTAATCATATTACTTAAATAATTGAAATATCATGGGTACACTTAGTCCCTTGAAGCAATTTAAAATTTTGTTTTTTTTTTTTTCTATTTGGTTAATATATCTTTAGGACTTCAGGTATTTGGTTATGCATATTAAATTTTTCATCTGACAATGTTTTTTAGTTTATGTGAACTATTATTTTGATCTGAGTATGTTTACTTTGTCAATAACTCAAACAAGCACCAATGAACATATTTCCTCTTTATTAGAAATATGGCATTTCACCTTATCATATATATTTATTTTCTTTCTCTCCGTGACATTTATCTTCATTTTATTTGAAGATGGAGGTGGGGGGAGGGGGTATTTTCCATCTGCTGATTCATTCCTTAAATTCCACAACAGCCAGGGCTGAGCCCTGGAGTCCAGAACTCAGTGCCCATCCTCTACGTGGGTGGCAGGGACACAGCCACATAGGCCATCACCTGCTAGCTACCAGGGTGCCCAAGCAGGAAACTGGACTGTAAGTTGAGTAGCTAGAACTCAAACCAAATACTCTGATATAACTACTTAGCTGCTTAATTACTGATATAACTACTTAATGACATAATTACTCTACCAAATCCCTGCCCTTTTTTCTTTTTTCCCGGACTCCTTCCACTTAGGCAAAAACCTGTTTTAGTCTCACTTTTTTTTTATTCTCGCTTTTCTGCCCAGAGATGTTCCATTTATGAAATAGCATTTTGTGAATGAAGACAATTTTAATATGCAGTGTCTCTTTTTTCTACATCATCTCATCTTTTTAGATTTCATCATTTTTTCAAATATAAACATTGCAATGCTCCTGCTAAAATCCAGGCTTTCAGACAGTGATTAGCATATAAACTGCAAATTTCAAATCATGGTAGTGTCTTTGTAGTTCATTTCTCACATGAAATTAATTTGTGATGAGGAGTCCATAATTCTAATTACCTGATAAGGCTAATTGGGCTAATTATCATTTCTATTTTCTAGGGACAGGAAATTACAGTCAGCTGCTAAATTCTTAGTTTCTCTTACAGTCATGGTTACATTTTCTAAAGTGTCTGCTTTGCTGATTTTTGCTGGCAAACCTCCTCCAAATTATGGCCAAATGTAATATTTTTAATGTTTATTCTTGACTGCCTTATTAAAGTTTTACTGACATATTAAAGTCTGAATATCTTTAAACTGTACAGTTTTATAGTTTTGACATATATCTGTGAAAACATCAGCACAATCAAGGTAAAGAACATATCCATCAACCCAAAAGTTTTTCCATGACCCTTTGTCATCAGTTCCTCACTCCTTCCCCATGTCATTACTGTTTTTAGATTTAACCATTGAGTTTTCTGCACCTACATACCAATTTGCAATTCCTAGCATATTAAATAAATGGAATTATACAGTATGCACCCTTTTGGTCTGATTTCTTTCATGTAACATTATTTTGAGATTCAACCATGTTATGGCTTATAATAATAATCCATTTATTTTATTATCTGTAGTATTCCATTGCATAGAAATATGACAGTTTGTTCCTTCACCTGTTGATGGACTCTGCAGTTGGTGAAATTGGAGAACCATTAGGCCGGCGCCGCGGCTCAGTAAGGAGACCTTTCTCTCTGTCTCCCTCTACTGTTCACTCTGCCTGTCCAAAAAAAAAAAGAAATTGAAGAACCATTATAAGTAAAACTTCTTGAAACACTCATGTACAGATTATCATATGAAAAAATACCTAGAACAGACAGGATATGTATGTGTTTGAATTTCAGTTAAACTGCTAAACTGTTTTCCAAAGTGATTGTATCATTTTTCATCTCCTCTAGCAATATATTGTAGTTGCAGTTCCTGAACATACTCATCAACACTTGATATTATTATTTTTTTTTAATTTTTCTTTGACAGGCAGAGTGGACAGTGAGAGAGAGAGACAGAGAGAAAGATCTTCCTTTTTGCCGTTGGTTCACCCTCCAATGGCCGCCACGGCTGGCGCGCTGCGGCCGGTGCACCGCGCTGAACCGAAGGCAGGAGCCAGGTGCTTCTCCTGGTCTCCCATGGGGTGCAGGGCCCAAGGACTTGGGCCATCCTCCACTGCACTCCCGGGCCATAGCAGAGAGCTGGCCTGGAAGAGGGGCAACCGGGACAGAATCCGGCACCCCGACCGGGACTAGAACCCGGTGTGCCGGCGCTGCTAGGCGGAGGATTAGCCTGTTGAGCCACAGCGCCGTCCGATATTATTATTTTTAAAATAAATATTTTAGTTATTGTGGTGTGTAATGTCCATACTTTAGTTTTATTTTGCATTTCTGGAATGACTAATGGAGATGGATATCTTTTCCTAAGATTCTTTGCCCTGTATATACCTTCTTCAGTTAGATATCTTCACGAATTTGTGATTGTTTGTTATTAGATTGTTTAATGCCTTATTAATTGCAATTGAGAGTTATTTATATGTTCTGATACAAGCCTTTGTTAGATGTCTGATTTTCAAGTAATTTCTCTCATTCTTCAGCTTATCTTTTCATTTCTTAATGGAGTATTTCACAGAGCTCAAACATTTCATTTTGATTGCATTCAATTTTTCATTAGTTACTTTTGTGGATGATGCCATAGCTAAGAAATCTTTGTCTAACTCAAGATCACAATGGTTTTAAATGAGCTATGATGTTTTTTGACTGCATATTTGTGTATGACTGTGTGCTTATGTATATAGCACAAAGTATGAATCAAATTCCTTTATTTGGCCATTTGTGTCAATACTGTGTATTGAATAGATTTGCCTTTCTCCATTACATTGCCTTTGAGTATTTGTCATAAATCCTTTTTAAAAATATGTATCAGCATATTTCAGAAAGCTCCATTTTTTGATTTTTAGATTGATCTATCAAACTATCATCTATCTATCTATCTATCTTTATGCCTGCTAATCCCACTCTGTGCTAATTCCTGGAGCTTTATGTAAGTCTTGACATCAAGTATAGTGGTCAGAGAATATACTTTGTATTAACTAAATACCTGTGAATTTATCAAGATTTGTTTATAGCCTGGAATATCATCCCTCTGAGTAAATGCCTACAATGAAGCTGAAAAGAATATATATTCTGTTGCTTAGGGAGTGTTCGATAAGTATCAGTGAAGTTGCTTTTTATATATATTCACCTTTTAATATTAATTACCTTTATCAATTATTGAAAAAAGCTACAGAAATCAATATCACTTTGAATTGTTTCATTGTCCTTGATGTTCTATCAGTTCTTGTTTCATGTACTGTGAAGCTCTGCTACTGGATGAATGCATGGGCATTTAGCCATTTTGCATTGTTATGTCTTCTTGATAAACTGACCCCTTTATCATTCTGAAAGCACCTTCTCTCTCCATGATAAACTTCTTTTCTCTGAAATCTATTTGTCAGACATTAGTATCAGCACTCAAATTTCCTTTTCACCAGTGTTATCATCATACCTTATTTTCCACTGTTTACTTTTAACCCATTTGTTTCTTTAGATTTGAGATGCATTTCTAGTAGATGGTATATCTTACAACTTAATTTTTTAAACCAAATTGACCATTTTTTTTGCTTTTTTTAAGTATGTAGACCAATTTAAAATATTGGAAATTCTCTCAAACTCCTTCTATGAGGCCAGTGTCACTTTAATTTCAAAACCAGGAAAATATACAATAATGAAAGAGAACTATAGACCAATATTCCTGATGAACATAAATGTAAAAATCCTCAACAAAATACTAGCTAATTGAATCCAACAACACATCAAAAAGATCTTCCTTTTTGAGGTATTTATCTCAGGGATGCAGAGATAGTTGAACATATGTAAATCAATAAATCTGATACATCACATTAACAAACTTAAAGAATAAAAGTCATATGATTATCTCAATAGACATGAGAAAGCATTTGATAAAATACAACATCATTCATGACAAAAATCCTTACGCAAATTGGGTATAGAACGTTTCTCAACACAATCAAATTAATTTATGACAAAGCCACAGTCAGCATCATATTAAATGGGTAAAGCTGGAAGCATTTCCACTAAGATCTGGAACTAGACAAGAATGTCCACTTTTATCACTACTGTTCAATATGTTCTGGAAAATTGGCTAGAACCATTAGGCAAGAAAAAGAAATCAAAGTGATACCAATGGGCAAGTAAAAGGTACCCTAACACACAGTTGGTAGGAATATAAACTAGTACAACCGTTATGGAAAACAGTATGGAGAGTGCACAGAAATCTGAAAATAGATCTACCATAAGACCCAGCCATGCCATCCCTGAGAATTTACTCAAAGGAAATGAAATCAGCATATGAAAGAGTTATCTGTACCTCCATATTTATAGCAGCTCAGTTCACAATAGCTAAGATGTCCATCCAGTGAAGACTGGATAAGGAAAATGTAATTAATATATATATATATATATATATATATATATATATATGATGGACTACTACTCAGCCGTAGGAAGAATGAAACCCTTTTGCAACAAAATGGATGTAGTTGGAGACCATTATGTTCAGTGAAATAGGCCAGTCCCCAAAAGATAAATATTGTGTTTTCTCTGATTTATTATAACTAATATATAGGGCACAAAACATGTAATGTATGAGTGAAATTGACATCTTGAAATTGATTATTATTTATACCCTTTGTACTTCTGAGGAACAGTGGCTTTTCTATTTACTACTTGTTGAATTCTTTATTTAGTGGAAGATTAAGCTTGTAATTGTAAAGTAAATTGAAAGTATGTCATTATAAAAAATAAAAGAAAAATAAGAAAGGAAGAGGGAATGTGGGAGGGAGAGAAGGTGGGATGTATCATTATGTTCTTAAAACTATATATATGGAATACATGAAATTTGTTCCTTTTATATAAACAAATTTTAAAAAAAGAAAACTGAAAATATAGTATGAAGAGGTACACTTTATCTAGATTTCTAAATTGTTACACACTGCAGAATTAGGGTAAAATATTCAAAGTAGGAAATCAATGTCAGTTAAATATTTGTGTATTGTTCTATGCCATCTTATGGCAAGAATAGATCTGTGTAACTACCACCAAAATAAAGATATAGAAGTAATTTTTCATGGCAAAGATCTTCCCCATGTGACCCCATTATAGTCTGTCCTACCATTCCAACATCACTAGCCATTAACAACCACTAACGTTTTCTTATCACTATGATTTTACCATTTTGAATGTTATATAACTAAAGTCATACTTTTTGCAGCTTTTTGAGATTGGCGTTTTTCATTCCATATAACACTCTTGAAATCCATCCAAGTTGTGTGTACCAAAAGTTTAGTTTGTTGTAAATAGTATTTTGTTGTACAAATGTACAGTGGCTTTTTAACCACTTGCCTAACGAGGGATATTATAGCTGTTTATATACACATACATTTTGTTTTCTCTCAACAAAATTCTCAGTGGTGCAAATGCTGGATTGTATGAGTTCATTGCCTAGATTTAAAGAAACAGCCAATTTATCAGAGTTGCTGTAACATTTTATATCTCCACTAGCAATATATGAAAAACTCAGTCTCTAAATCCTTGGAAGCACTTGGTATTATTACTGTTATGCACAGTTGCAGAATCACCATTTACTGAAAATACTATTCTTCCTTACTTTATTTTTTCTTGCATCTTTGTAAGAAATTTGTTGGGTGTATGTGTGTGGGCTATTTCTGGGTTCTGTATTTTCTCTCTCCATTAATATATGTAACCATCCCTCTGCTAATACTATAGGCTTAATCACTTTAGTTTTATCATAAATCTAGACACTGTATTGAATGGTTCTTTCTCCTATATTCTTGAAAATTTATTCAACCATTCTAGTTTCTTAGTGTTTCCAAATAAATTTTGAATATTCCTTTCTATATCTCCTAAAATTATTGTAGGGAGTTTTGATAGGAATTGCAGTAAACATTTACATAAATTTAGGGATAATTGTCATCATTACTATGTTGAGTCTTCCAATTCATGCACTCTCTCTGATAGATATATATGTATATAGATAGATATTTACATAGATATAGATACCTATTTATTTATGTGTGTATATACATTTATTTAGAACTTCATATTTTTGAGTAATTATAAATATGATGGATATTTTTAGTTTCATGTTCATTGCTAGTATATAGAAACATAATTTCTTTTAATTAGTTAATTTTATATTTGAATTGGTTAATTTGTTTACTAATTCTAGAAGGTCTTTTTTTAAGAGTCTTTGAGATGTTGAATATATATAAAATCATGCCATTTTCTAATAACAAGAGTTTTATTTATTCCTTTCTCCCCTGTATGAGAGGTCTTCAAAATTTATGGGACATTTGTATTATGAATAAACTACACACAAATTTCAAAATTCTTTACACCAAATTTTCTTTTAATTCAACTTTTCTGTGAACTTTTCAAAGTCAAAGTATCCTCATGTCCTTTTTTCATTTTTTCTTTCCTTATTCTGTTGGTTAGAACTTTTAGTCCTGTGTTGAACAGCAGTGGTGAGAGTTAACAATCTTGCCCTGCCTCTGTATTTAGGGGAAGCTATTCAATGTTTCACTACTATGATATTAGTTGTAACAATGTGTGTTCATGCACACACTTTTTGTTTTGTGTGGTGCTGTTAATACTTTATTGAGAAATATGACATACACAGAGTAAAGTACACAGAACAAAAATATATAGCTCAATGATTTAGCACAAAAGACTTAGGTACTTTAAAATGTATGTGAAAAGTGGAATTAAAATATAAATGTATTGTGGTGCAAAAGAAACTTGGAGTCCATCTGTACAAGGGATCTTTAGAATGTTCACTAAAATGGACATTACACAAAAACTATGCATGATTTTCAAACTTTTTTTTAGCCAAAAACCTCCCTTTTAATTTCATTTTCTGTTAATTTTAAAAATTACCCCTGTATAATCATCACTCAGGTCAGGGAGTAGAATATTACCAGCACCTTGGGTTCTCATTCTACCCTTTCCAATCATTAGCTTTTCCCTCCCCCTCAAAAATAATGGTTATCCTGGTTTTTGTGATGATCACATTCTTTATAGTTTTTTCTTCTTAAAGATTTTATTTATTTATTTGAAAGTCAGAGTTACACAGAGAGAAGGAGAGGCAGAGAGAGAGAGAGAGAGAGAGGTCTTGCAGCTGTCGGTTCATCCCCAAATGGTGGCAATGGCCGGAAATGCACCAATCTGAAGCCAGAAGCTAGGAGCCAGGAGCCAGGAGCTTCCTCCAGGTCTCCTACGCGGGTGCAGGGGCCCAAGGACTTGGGCCATCCTCCACTGCTTTCTCAGGCCATAGCAGAGAGCTGGATCAGAAGTGTGGAGCAGCCGGGTCTCGAACTGACGCCCATAAGGGATGCCAGTACTGCAGGCGGCGGCTTAACCTGCTATGCCACAGCGCCAGCTTTATAGTTTTACTACCAAGCATGCGTTCCTATTATTTTTTAATTGTGCTAATGTTCAAACATCTATAAGTGAAATAATTCAGTGTGTGTTCTTCTGAGACAGGTTTCTTATGCTTAATCGTGTTGTTGAGAGATTCTTTTTTGGTGTACTGCCTAGAGGTAACTCATCAATATTCATTGCTGAATAGTATTGCATTGTGACTCAATTGCAGCTTATTTATCCATTTCAGTTGTTTACAGCTTTAAAAACTTTTAAAGTAGACAACATGGTATTTTATGTCACTCTATGAACAGGCAATTCCACTCCTGTATATAACAAAAAGAAATGCATGCCTATATGTATCAAGAACTATATACAGTACGTTTGCAGTAGCCTTATTCTTAAGAATCAAAACATGCACACACTTTGATTCCATTCATTTCTCTAGGATATTTTCACTGCACACAGGATTCTTGGTTGACAATTCTATTGCAGCACTCGAAAAAATTTTGTTTCAATTCTTTCTGGTCTGATACTGAAGCTGATATCATTAGAATTGTATTTCTATTATACGTATGCATCATTCCCTCTGGTTGCTTGCAAGTTTTTTTTCCCTATGATTTATTTTCCAACTTTTCTTCTTAACATAGTTTTATTCACATTTTACTTAAGACTGAGAACATGTCAGTTGTCCAATACCAAAAAAAAAGAAGGAAGCTAAAACAGTATGCCCCATGACCCTCCCCAGATCAGTGCTCTGCTTTTGTTAGCACCTGTACAAGTAAGGTTCTATTTCTCAGAGTGCAGATGTAAGACTTATAGGTTGCTTTTACTTTGTCATAGGCAAGAAAATAAAGTGATCATCGTAAGAATATCAAACATTAAGAGAAAAGAAAGTAAATTGAGTTTCTGCATTTAAGTGGAGAAAAGAAAATATATATTCTCATTTCAAAGCAATTTATGTTAACTGGGAAAAGTAAAAAAGAAATTTAATTGTCTGTTTTCAAAAGTAATGTCAAATTTACTTCGGAATTAGATAATATGACAGGGTTCTTGCATGTGAACTGGTTAAACGTGATGTAATTAAACTGAAGAAAAAATGCAGAATCTTTTTTCTCTACAGGATAGTATAAATGTTGATTTTTCTATATATTTTCTTCACTGTTCTATTTTTACAATATAGAAAAGTGTATTCTTTGAATAGTTCTAGTAAATATAAGTTTAAGTTTTCTACTTTGGGGTATAAATAGAACTAAAAATTTTTATACCCAACCCTCCCCAAAAAGTCTTTTAAAATTGTTGAGTTAATGAAGCTACTGATTTTGTTAAGCAATTTGATGCAAATGACTAAATACAAAAACTCATTTAGTAGGTACTATACAGGAAGGAAAAGCTTCTTCTGAAAATCAGAGAATAAATATTAGCATTTTATTGCAGCTTCAGATTTTTACAAGCAAAACATTCTTAAGTAGTGTCATCATACATAACCTACAACTTAATTGAAATTATACTTTCTGCACACTGTATATAAATACACATCACAACAGGGTAATTAGAATTAACACAGAATATGTACAAAATGAATAAAGTTTAGGTTTAGACCAAAAATTTATTTCAATCTTTTGAAAAATAACTTGATTAGATATTATTTTATCCTCTTACACTAAGTTACATTTATACAAATTTTAATTAATCAGACTAGATTGAGGTGCTAAGAATGAAATATCTTGCCATAAATTTCTTTAGGTTTATTATATTTTGAATTTGTTTAAATTCTTAAATTTGTAAGTTTCTCTTTCCAATTTTGATACATTTTAGCTATTATTCTTAAAATGTATTTTCAAGCCAATCTCCACCTTAAATCCTTCTTGAATTCTGATGCATAAATGTTTGATCTTTTGTTGTGGTTTCATGTATTCCGGAAGCTCTGCTCTTCTCACCAAGTTGCATTTTTTTTTCTTTTTCAATTATTTTTATTTATATAAGGTGAACAAATTTTGTGTTTTTCATATATACTGATTTAGGCAGATAGTGATACTTCCCACCCTCCCTTCCACATCTGCTCCCACCCTAACTCCTCCTTCCTTTCTTATTCTTTCTTTTGATTATTTACAAGATATACTTTCAGTTTATTTTATAATTATAAACTTAACCCTCCTCCAAGTAAAGAATTTCAACAAAGAGTAAGCAGGAAAAAAACACTGTTCCTCAACAGTAGAGTCAAGGGCTGTAAGCAATCATCAAATCTCAAAATGTCAATTTTACTGATATACCAAGGCAGTTTGTACCATAAGAAAATGTGTAATTTGTTTCTTGAATAACAAAGGGGGAAATCAAATCCTATAAAGGTACTTCAGTTTCAGTTTTGAAGTCATTTAAGATTTCCCTGCCCTAGACAATTGGAGTAAATTTCACTAAATGAATTCACACTTTTAGAATATGTGCATTTTGGAAGAAAAATCTGCATTAAGTATACTGCATTCATTTTTTAAAGATAAATTGAAAATCAATTCATAAAGAAGTTTCCTGAGAACCCATAGTTTAGTTTATTCCATATCCCCACCCCCAAAACACTTTTTTGTTTTTTGGTTTTGATTGCGCTGTGAGGTCTTGAGGTGGCTTGTCTCTCTGACCATGTTCTATAGGATGTCACCCAGTAGGGATCTGCACTGCTGAGTTGTACTTTCCATTGGATATGCCAAACTCAAGGCTTTGATTTCTTGACAGTCATGACTTCAGCTGCAAATGGGCCTATGTGTCCAAAATACGAATATAGATATCCTCCCCTCATATACCATGATATGCACACACATATACACACTCACACACATATACATACATACATATATGTGTAAACTCAAAAGGAGTCATTAGAAAAAAATTTGATATGGTATTTTCACAAACTGGTCTTCATAACATGTTTGATTCATTCCACTTTCTTACCTTTTTGGAAAAGAAACTACGTAATAGGTGAAAGAAGGCAGCTCTTCTTTATAATTCCAACTAATAAATGGAAAAGGAATTATGGAAATTGAAAATCTCAATTAGTTGAAGGACATAGAATTGTTATTGAATTCTAAAATGAGTAGAAAAATAAGGTCAGAAATAAGATATTTGCCTGGTCTCAAGGTATCTCCCCACAGAATACATTTTATGACAAAGAGAAATTATAACTTCAGAGGAGAGGAGCCTAGCAGGCAGTTAGGCTGATCATAACTAGCATTGCTGGTAATGAGGCCGGCGCTGTGGCTCACTTGGCTAATCTTCCACCTGCGGCCCAGCACCCCGGGTTCTAGTCCCGGTTGGGGTGCTGGATTCTGTCCCGGTTGCTTCTCTTCCAGTCCAGCTCTCTGCTGTGGCCTGGGAGGGCAGTGGAGGATGGCCCAGGTGATTGGGTCCTGCACCCACATGGGAGACCAGGAGGAAGCACCTGGCTCCTGGCTTTGGATCTGTGCAGCACACTGGCCATAGCGGCCATTTAGGGGATGAATCAATGGAAAAGGAAGACCTTTCTCTCTGTCTCTCTCTTTCACTGTAGCTCTGCCTGTCAAAAAAAAAAGATGAGGTAATGAGACATACTATTTTCCCACATCTTTCTTGACAGGATGTACAGAGAAGGACCCAACAACACCTTTGACACACTGATGGCTCTGCAGCCTCTGCTCTGAATTCTGGGCCCCTTCACATCTCTTTCTCAGATGACTTCCCAGGTTCTACTTCAACCTTACAGCTATGTCCGACTTCAAAAGCATTTCTTCAGGAAAATATAAGTACATCCTTTGTAAAGAAGGTTGTGTTAGTGTAATGGGAGTCATACACAAAATACAGCACTCTGTTATTCCTCCATAAGTTCAGAACTTGTCTAAAGATGCATAATTCTGACCACATACACATAACACATATTTGACTAAGTTCTGTGATGTAGTTGGAAAGCAGTGTCACCAGCACTGGTGAGCTGGGCCAGGGCAAAATAAGCACTGGCTGACATGTTGAGAAACTTGCATGGCTCACATTCCAAGGGAGGGCTGTACCCTTACTTAAAAGAACCATTACAACACAAGTCAGCACAAAAAAAGACAGGGGAAGCAAGAATTCTGGATATGCCAGTCCACACTCATGCTAGACTCTCATTCTGATATGATACTAAATATATTCCCCATTAATTTCCCTTCAATCATTTCTTTCCTTGAATTGCCCTTCTTGTGATCATGCTCCTCTTCTCAAAAACATTCTACTTTTCTGATTTCAGTATAACTACAAAAACTTCCCAACATTTTTTGGTATAGTGATGCACATGGATTCATAATTTTCATATAATATAGGTTTGAGAATTTTATTTCTTTGATATTTATAATTATTAATAACTGACAATGTTTCATATTCATATATGTGTGTATGTGTGCATAATCACTTTTCCTGTGGGTTTATAAAAATTAAATTTCCATCTCTGGGACTGATTTAAATCTTTTCTTGACTGAAGGCCAAAGCAACAGTAGGAAGTGGGGAGGATACTTGATATGCTTTTCAATCTTGTATCTTTTCCTCTTTCGAAGCATTTTGGCAAAGCTTCACATTGCCCTTACACAATGGAAGTGACTATTGGAATCACTTATAATTGATTAGTAGACAGTTTCTTGAACTTCTGTTGTATCAATTACATTGTGCTGATAGTATTACAAAATGAAGGATGAAAGAAAGTCATTCTGTTGTCTAGATAGTGAGTTCTAGAGGTTAGGGTACTGATTCCCTGGGAGAATGTGAATTAAAGATTAGCAAAGAGAATGAGTACAGCACACAAAGAAAGTCATCTGTTTGCCCTTGAAGAAAGGAGATAATGATAAAAAATTACAAAGTAAAATCATTGATGTCTAAATTAAATCTTTTTTAACCAAGAGCTTCTTCTGGGTCTCCCATACGGGTGCAGGGGCCCAAGGACTTGGGCCATTTTCTATTGTTTTCCCAGGCCTTAATGGAGAGCTGGATTGGAAGTGGAGCAGCCAGGACTTGAACCGGTGCCCATATGGGATGCCGGCACTGCAAGTGGCAGCTTTTACTCACTATGCCACAGCATTGGCCCCCAAATGTTTTTATTCCCCCACAATTCTCACTACATTTTCAAGCTTTTAATTCACATATTGAGTGGGTAGCACAGTAACATTTTTTTTTACAGGCAGAGTGGATAGTGAGAGAGAGAGAGAGAGAGAGAGAGAGAGAGAGAGAGAGAGAAAGGTCTTCCTTTTTGCCGTTGGTTCACCCTCCAATGGCCGCTGCGGCCGGCACATCTCGCTGATCCGAAGCCAGGAGCCAGGTGCTTCTCCTGGTCTCCCATGGGGTGCAGGGCCCAAGCACTTGGGCCATCCTCCACTGCACCCCCTGGCCACAGCAGAGAGCTGGCCTGGAAGAGGGGCAACCGGGACAGGATTGGTGCCCCGACTGGGACTAGAACCCGGTGTGCCAGCGCCGCAAGGTGGAGGATTAGCCTGTTAAGCCACAGCACCGGCCAATTCTTAGACATTGTTTTTCTGATATTCTCCATGAAAAATAGGATACAATTCAGATAGTTCAATAGATTGTTTCCATGAAGCTGCCAAATTTCCAAAGGATGACTAAAATGTGCTACATCACTGGGAGATAGGAGGGAACACTGAAAACAGTGAAGAAAGAAGCCATACAAATGTCCTTTCTAACACTTTCACTAATCAGTCGATACCCACGTTCAGATTCCATTCAATTTGTAGCATTAAATTGTATAATTATACTGCACAGCATATTGTTGATGAAAAAATTTCTTAAAAGTGTTTGAAATTGTTTAGTTTTTTGGTATCATAATTCCATGTGTGCTTTAGAGGAAAGCATTGATGTCAAATTATTTATTTTAGACTAGGGTATTTGTGTTAAAGGAAGGCTCATTTTCCAAATGCTTTATTATTGCTAGTCACAATCCCATCTTCCCACTGACTCATTGTGCATACTCCTGGAGTTTTTCTGAACCAATTACTACTCACAGGTAACTTTGAATAAACTGTTTATAAATTGTGCCCACAAGAACCCAGTGAATCAAGCAGAATGACTAAGCATGGAAAATATTTGTAGATTATATGACTGTAGTAGCAAACCCAATGACAACAAGGAGAAAAATGGGTGATATTCTGTTGGTCCATGTTCTGGTTCCTCAATCATAAAACATTTCTGGCTTATATTTTCTATACACTTAAGTCTCATTTTGCTTCATTTTATTTTTATATACAAATATAAGTATCTTATTCTGAAATTGGAATCCTTCATCTCTCTTCCAACCCCATCATTGTCACTGAAATTCCCAAAAGTCATATGTAAACTAAGTGAGACTAAATTATTTTAACTGCTTCTTTCCAAAGACATCACAAACTCCTGTGGGATTTCCCTGTGTTGGGCCTTGGTTAGTAAATTAGGTATTCTAGGTGAATCTGTTGAATCAAATGGTAATATAGAGACAATTTAAAACTTTGGGTGGAAGATTACTTATAAAAAGCATGGGAGAAATTTTTAAAAGTGCAAAATATTTTTAAAATATTAAACATTTTTTAACTGACTCACTTTATTGAAGTCAATAGCCTAAAACACAATGGTTTATATAAATAGATTGGTCCTGGCATTCCTAGGACTGATATTTTTCTTACCAGTGGCTCTGTAGAATTCTAGTTTGGTTAATTTATAAAGTAATGAAGATTCTATTACTGCAATTGGTGCAATCAGCAGGGGAAACACAGCACGAGAAAAAGTTCTATTTTTATGAGACTGACACCTTGCCTACTGTGCTAAGGAGGCAGGTAAAAGTTCTATTTTTAAATATTTTTAGTTTTGTTGATACCTCCTACAACATCACATGTAATACTGTAAGAAATGAGTGTTTGAAAATTGATTCACTATTTTACTGAGAAAGCACCTTCTTTTTCAAAATTATTTTTCGTATTTTTGCATGTTACTTTATTTTTTTCATTTATTAAACTTTTATTTAATGAATATAAATTTCCAAAGTACAGCTTATGGGTTACAATGGCTTCCCCCCTCCCACAACTTCCTTCCCACCCGCAACCCTCCCCTTTCCCGCTCCCTATCCCCTTCCATTCACATCAAGATTCATTTTCAATTCTCTTTATATACAGAAGATCAGTTTAGTATATATTAGGTAACGATTTCAACAGTTTGCCCCCATATAGTAACACAAAGTGAAAAAAAATACTGTTGGAGTACTAGTTATAGCATTAAATAAGAGTGTACAGCACATTAAAGACAGAGATCTGTTAAATTCTAATTGTTCAAAAACAGCTGAATTTTTATTAAGAGCTATGGGTTATTTAAATATGTGCTTTTTTCAAAAATTTGAATAATCACCTTGTAACAATGATCAAATTTGGTCTATGTTATGTCATGATTTTAAGAAATCTTATTTCAACCAGATATTTTGGATTTTGAGCCTTCTTGGCATTCTTGACAGGCATTCAAAAAATCAAAGTTTCAAGCAATCTGGACTCTAAAATTTCCAGTAAATCCTGGACTTTGGTTTTTCCAGTTTGGGCCCAACTGAAAAAATCGAAGGACCTATGTCTCTCATCTTATAGAGACACCAACTAATCAGTCTATTTGGAGTATATTAGAAGGACTGTCAAGATGTGATGTGGTACCAGACTTTAAGTTTCTATAATGGAAAATGCTATTAATACAAATGTTTGAGAATTAAGAAGTCTAATGATCTTGTGTTACTAGACATGATAGTTATCTTAATGAGAAAGCCCCAGAGGCTTAAAGGCTTAAATACTTGTAAAATCCTACAGGTGCTTTCAAAAATACTGTGAAGTAAGCAAGTGCCTCTTGTTGGTTGATGAGTTTATAATTTTAAACATGGCGACTTAAAGTCTTTTGTCATCCACAGTTATATATGATTTGCTGCTCATAAAACTAAAGCGTTGTTGGTTCTGTGTTTAGCTGTCCTCCTATAGGTTCCTATGGACTTTTTCCAGCCACTTTTATTGTATTCAGTACTTTGGGATGGCTCTGTAAACAGATGAAGCCAATAATGTATTAACAGAGATCCTACATAATATTTTTTAAAAATTAATTAATTTTCTATGCCATTTCCAATTTAACACCAGTTTTTTTTTCATTTCCAATTATCTTATGTTACTTTATTTTTTTACATTTTTATGAGGGAGAGAGAACTTCCAACCACCAGTTCACTCCCAAATTCTTGGAACAGCCAGGGCTGGGCCAGACCAAAGCCAGAAGCTCAGAACTCAAGCTGGGTCTCATGTGTGGGTGGCAGGGAACCAAGTATTTGAACCACCATCTGCTGCCTCCAAAGGTGCACATTAGCAGGAAGCTGTATTTGAAGTAGAATAGTCAGGATGTGAACCAGGCACTCCAAAATAGGATATGGTTACATAAAATGGTCACTTAACTACTGTGTCAAACACATACCCCTGTGTGTTACTTTAAATGCTTTTATTTATCACTTTTAACATACAGAAAAAAACACCTCATTAAGAAAGATACAGAAATGGCAAATAAACATATAAATATTCTCAACATCATACATTATTAGGAATTCTCAAATTGAAATTCTGAGATACCACTACAGATCTATTGTAGTACCTAAAATCCAAGGCACTGACAACAAAAGCTAGCAAACACATGGAGCAACAGGGACTGTCATTCATGGCTGGTGTATACAGTCACCTTGGAAAATAGTTTGGCAGTTTCTCACAAAACTGAACATATTAAACTAAGGTAAACATCCAGAAATCAAGCTCCTTGATATTCACTCAAATTAGTTAAAAACTTGTGTCCACAGAAAAACTTGTACACAAATGTTTATAACAATTTTATTCATAATTGCCAAAAACTTGGAAGCAACCAAGATATACTTTGATAGGTGAGTGGAATAATAAACTGATATACCCAGACAAAAGAATAAATGAGCTGTCAAGCCATGGAAGACATGGAATAAACTTAAATGCATATTATTAAGTGAAAGAATCAATCTGACATGGCTACATATTCAATTATTTCTATAAACAAAAACCTGTGCACACAGTAATAGGTCAGCGGCTTCTCTAGGTTAAAGTGGAGGAAGGGATGAGTAAGAGGAGTTCAGGGAGTTTCAGGACAGTGAAATCCTTTTGTATGTTGTTGTAATTAAAATTATGCATTTGTCAAAAACACCTAGAATGTGCTGCACCAACAGTGAATCCTAATGTAAGCTAGAGATGCGATAATGATGAATCAATTTTTTTTCATAAATTGTAACCATTATATGTGGGATGTTGGTGTGTGTGGGAGGCTGTGTGCTGTGGGGAAGAAGAATAAGGGGACTCTGAAGTTTCTGTTCAAATTTCCTATGAATCTACAAATTCTTTGAAACTATATGTATGAAACATAAGATAAACATTATACTGGATACTACTTTATAATGCATGTACCTACATTATTTTCCTTTAACATTAATTCATATATTTTTGGGGGGCCAGCATTGTGGTGTAGAGGGAAAAGCTACCACCTGAAATGCTAACATCCCATATGGACACCGGTTCATGTCCCAGCTGCTCCATTTTTTTTTTTTTTTTTTTTTTTTTGGAGAGGGAGAGTGGACAGTGGGAGAGAGACAGAGAGACAGGTCTTCCTTTTTCCGTTGGTTCACCCCCGCAATGGCCACTGCAGCAGGCACATCGCGCTGATCCGAAGCCAGGAGCCAGGTGCTTCTCCTGGTCTCCTGTCGGGGCTAGAGCTCAGGCCCGACATGACCTGCAGCAAACTGAGGCTGCCCTTTGCCTGACCCTGTTTCCTGTAGTTGTTGTTCAGAGGCACATGCAGGTGTTCTAGACCTCTAACTGCATAACAGGATGTTATTGAGGTTATCGGTTGTTTGAATTTTATGTAGCCTTGAATTTTATGTAGCCTTTTGTTTGTTAGGCCATACTGATTCTGTGTAACTATCTTCGAGCTTATGGGGCTGGGGGTATATATACTCGTTTCTTGCTGTTCGGGGCCGGTGGTTGAAGAGCCTCTCAAGGAGGGGGCCTCCGGTCCCTTGTAGCCAAGCTCCCTACCTTGGCTTGAGGGCTTCAAGGCATTAAACATTGGTGAACGGACCGAGTGCTGTGTTTCCGCTTAGTTTGTCGAGTGGCTGCCGACAGTCTCCCATGTGGGTGCAGGGCCCAAGGACTTGGGCCATCCTCCACTGCACTCCCGGGCTATAGCAGAGAGCTGGCCTGGAAGAGGGGCAACTGGGACAGAATCCAGCACCCTGACTGGGACTAGAACCCGGTGTGCTGGTGCCACTGGCGGATGATTAGCCTATTGAGCCGCAGCGCCGGCTTGCTCCATTTCTGATCCAACTCCCTGCTAATGGTCTGGGAAAGCAGCAGATTATGGCCCAAGTGCTAGGGTTCTATTAGGGAGACAGGGGTGAAGCTCCTGGCTCCTAGCTTCAGCCTGGCCCGGCGCTGGCTATTAGAGCCATCTGCGGAATGACCCAGTAGATGGAAGATCTCTGTATGTCTCTGCCTCTCTCTCTCTCTCTGACTTTCAAAACAAATAAGTATTTTGAAAATATTTATATTCTTTGGATATAATATCTTCTTTTAAAATTTTAAAACTATGCTTAGCAAATGACTGTATTGATGTTTTACCCCAAAGATGTCTGTATGTTTTTGACTCTCATCTCTAGTTCACAGGTCAGAAGTTGTAGCCTTTTGAAACGCACATACACACACACAAACACACACACACTATGTGAAGTGAAGGTAAGCAGATTTAATTTTGGATATATTGGATCATTTAAATAAGCTCATTTCCTTCATGAGTCTCTGAGGAAATGCGTGGTATGCAGTATTTCTAAACAAATCTGACTGATTAACCTCATTGATGAAGGAACTTATTATAGGCCAGTGGTTAAAAAATATTTTTGACAAAGCAACATAAGGATTGGGAGCCTGACTGTACTTGAATTTGATGGTTGTACAGTTCTCCCATTTGCATTACTCACAGGAACTGAACCTATCATGTTTTTATTGTTATTCATGATGTCCACATTGTTAAATCCAAAAGTTATTATTCAAACCCCATCTTTCCTCTCCTATCATCTGACACTGTTGATCACCTCCTTCTTGAAATACTTTATTTGGCTACCAGATAACCACACAGTCTTATTTTGTTCTACCATTTTATTTGCTACTGCTTCAGCCACTTTGGCTTTAAATTCTAAATGTTGAAATGCCTTGAGCTCATGACACATAACTGTGCTGTTTATTCTCTAAGTAATCTCATCCCCTGATCACTGACTTTGAATGCCCAGCTATATGTCAGAACTCTCAATGATATATATTATTTGATATATTACTGCCATCTGTGATGGTTAATATTATGTGTTAACTTTAGCTTTATATTATCCAATTAGAAATTTTTTGAAGTTACATATGGCAGCTTATTTTTTCACCACATGATTCACTGGGATCAAGTTGTTCTGTTGGTTCCAGTTCCCTGGAGAATCCTGACTACATCATCTAAACATTCAAAACAAAACAAACAGATGAAAAAGAAGGTGACAATTTTATTTAATATTTTCTACTTAACCCTCAGAGCTCTTGGTGATATGCTGTGAAGTAAGCAGCCTTCTATGTAGCTGTGAGACCCGAGCTATGCACCAAAGACAAAAGTGAGCTCTTTTCTCTCATTGAAAAGAGACCTACCTCACTTGGCGTTAAAAATGAATGTGTCATGGAAGAGAAAAATCGATATAAAATACCAATAATGAGCTGCCTTATTCTGAAGAACAAAGCCTTTTGAGTGTTGTGATGAGTAGGTGGAGAGAGAGATTTTAACCCGTTTGAGTGTTTGAAATTGATGAAAAATACTGTTATTGCCTTGGAATCTCCCACTTTGGGCTATGACTTACATAAGTATGGAAACAAGAAAGGATGTAACTAGAGGCCATTATGTTGGGTGATTGTTTTGAGTGAAATAAGCCAGGCACAGAAAGATAACTACTGTATATAATCCCTCATATGTGGAAACTAAAAAAAAAAAAAAAACCTCTATCTGAAAATATAATGGTGATTACTAGAATCTGAGAAGGATAGGGTAAGAGGGATTAGTGGCAGATTGGATAACAAGTACTAAATCAGAGTTAAATAGAAGGAATAAGTTGCTAGTGTTACATAGTACAGTTGTGTGATTGTCGTTCACAACAACCTGTTATATATATTCTGAAAAAATAGAAGAGAGGAGCCTCTAAGCTCTAATCAATCAGAAATAATGACAAAGACAAGGAAATATTAATTACCCTGATTTGATCAGTACCTGCCATACATATTTATTGAAATGTTGCAATGTAATACATTTGTAATAATTAACAATTTTTAAAATGTTTATCAATGGAAATGCTAACTAACCTGTATTGATAGTCACAAATTGAGCACATGTGTTTGTTACACTGTACTCCATAGGTATATACAATTAAAATGATAAAAAAAAACTTTAAAAAAGAGAACATACAAATAAATCTATGTTGAAATAATCTGTTATTGCTCTCATCTAACATAATTTTCTATTTATAGTATATAATACTCCAGGGAAAATCTGAGTTATCAAATATCTTGTAGAACTATCTAATATAGGGACCAGCATTGTGGTACAGGAGGTTAAGCTGCCCCCTGCAATGTTGGCATATTATTTGGGTACTGGTTCCAGTCCTTCCTGAATGCTCTACTACTGATCCAGCTCCCTGCTAATGTGACTTGGAAAGCAGCAGAAGAGTCCTAACAGCTTGGGCTTCTACCTCCAGATGGGATACAATGGGTGGAGTTCTAGACTCCTGTTTCCTGGCTTCTGTCTAGCATTTGGGGAGTGAAGCAGCAAATGGAACATCGCTTTCTTTCTCTCTCTCTTCCCCCTCTCTCTGTAACTCTGCCTTTCAAACAAACAAACAAATAAATCTTAAAAAAAAACCTAAAATATAGATAATAGACAACAATAATACAGAATTTGTAGACTCTTATTATGTGATAGACTCTGCACTTGATCTTAAGTAAAAGGCCGAGAAGTGATGTGATAGACTGTTAAACACTGTTATCCATTGTTTCACTTGGAACTCACACTATTTTGAGACAGTTACCATTATTTCTCCAATTTTACAAATGGCCACAAAAATTCATTAATGATCATCTGTTAATTGCACTGATTTATTAGAGGTTGAAATAAGTTAAAAGTGGGTGGGTGATTTTCCCCAAGGATACATGACTAGTCACTTTAATGTTGTTACTCTTTGGGTGATTCATGGAAAATTACAATTGCACTGTGTATTATGCTTTATACCATCCTTTCTCAACAAGGATTTCTGGGAAAAACTTAAGCCCTACTGACCTAATCCATCTCTTCTACGTGTATACAGTAGACAACATTATCTCTGGTGGATCTAGAATGATGCTAGATATATATCAACCTTGGGAAAATTGAAAAAATAATCACTTAAATGATTTTCTGAATGATTTAATTTTCATAAGCAACCTTCATTGAGAAAGGCTGTCAGGTGATGGCTTTGAGATTTGAAAAAGATAAGCAACACCTGAGAGTCTTGCAGACTATAGGGATCATGTGCTCCAATTCTGAGATTCTTGACATGAGGCCTAAGAATATGAATTTGTAAAATTAGATCATTGTAATACAAGTGAGTATTCTGTTTGTTTTGTTTTTACTTTTGGAGTTATAAGTAAGAAATTTATTTTTCACATTCCAGAGGGCTAGAAACCCAGGATAAAGGTGTCAGTCGGTTTGGCTTCTTTTGAAGCCTCTCTTGTTTTGCAGATGTTCCCCTTCTCTCTGTGTCCTCTCATGGTCCTTTCTGTGTGCGCATGTAGCTCTGTTCTCTCTCTCTGTGTCTGAATTTCCTCTCATCATAATGACACCTGTCAGATTGGATTAGGGTTCACCCTAACTGCCTCATTTTAATTTAATGATCTCTTTAAAGGCCATATTTCCAGATAGTCACATTGTTAGGTACTGGGGATTAGGGCTTCAACCTATGAATTAGAAGAGGAGGCACAATTCAGCCCATAACAACTAGGCAAATTCTGCCTGTGCCTTTCCTTAGGAAAGTCCTCCTGTCCCCAGGACTAGGCTAGATCTTCCAGTTCCTTCCTCTTGTAATCCACAATTTGTATTCATAGTCCTTATCACAATTGCAGTGAAATACAGTCTAGTTGACCCTGTCTGTTTCTTTACTCCTCTATGCACACTTTACAGCACAACCACTGTCTGTTCACAACTTAGTCTCTGCACCTATCCTCTTGTTTGCACACAGTAAGGCAATCAAGTATATGGAATATTGGACAAAGGAATTAACGGACAAGTAGAACCAGCAGTACATAATGCAGGAGTACTATCGTCCTTTCTGATTTTGCCACAGTCAGCCTCCCTTGTAACATATAGAGGACTTTTTGTTCTGGGAGGCTGACATTCTATTTTCAGTGCTGGGCAGAGAAAGCCAATGTTTTCCAAACACTCATGCTGTTATTGTTCAAGCCTTATAATGAATAACAATCATACCCATAGATAATATGAATGTCCTGGAATCCATAAGAAATCCATAGAAAAGGAAATTAATATTTGCTATGCAACTACTATGTGGCAATAAATTTCCTATCTTATTTGATTCACACAACAGCTCTGCAAAGCAAATATAACTCTTGTCTTTACAGATAATGCAACCAAGGCACACAGAAGTAAAATGCCTTGCCACATTCATAAAAACAAAAATAGCCTGAACTAAAATTTGGACCCATATATGCATGTCTCCAAGCCCATGTTGTTTCTAACATGCAAAGCTTTGGTGGAGGAAAATTTCATAGCAAACTACTCATAGGCCTGAATGCTGCTGGCAGAGCTCAAAGCTGCTTCCCTACTTACTCTTTAAAGACTAAAGGCCTAGATAGACAGTACCTCTGTGAAAAGGAGAAAACAAGAACATGAGTGTGACTAAAGAAACAGGACAGATATATTTCATTTATGCCACAAATGGAATTGGGGACAAGATATTGACTGCCTTTTGTTTTTTTACCTTTTCCTTTTTGAAATAATTTTAGAATTAGAGAAAAGACATCAAGACTGCCAGCGAGTTTCCATATACCCTTCACCTGGTTTCCCCTAATATCAAAAACTAGTACATTAACATTGGTACAGCACTACTAAACATAAACCACTATTTTTAAAAAAATTCTGAAAGTGCTTTAAGAAGTTATTTCCTACAATGTTTACACCTATAGAAAATTTAGTTTCAACTAGACTTTAGTTATATTTAAAGGAAAAGGCCTTTTTTCTTCATTGAAAAAATGGAAATTCATAGATTTTGTTTTAATAAGAGATGTTAGGTTTAATTTCAATAATATGTGCATGTGCTATGTCCCTAGGTGAATTGTGAAATCTGTGACATAGACTATTATTGATATTAACAATGTGTTAAAATTATGATGACATTCATAAGCTTGGTCTTCTATCTTATCCCTCTTGAGCAGATATTCAAATAACAAAATTAATAAAATTAACAACAAAATAATATCTGATATATACTGAGAACAAAACATGTCAGTTATTATTCCATTTCTTTTTATGTCTTATACATTAACACATAATTGTATATTCATGAAAATTGGAAACTGGTAAGTAAAAGGCAACAGGAATATTATGTCAGTGTTCAGTGAATTATGATCTTGGTTAGTGCTAGGCTTTGTTTACACCAAAGAATGAGAGAACTGAAAGGTCCTTAGAAAATAGCTTTATCTAAATTTAAATGTGAGGGGGGCTGGCACTGAGGTGTAGCAGGTCAAGCTGCCGCCTGCAGTGCCGGCATCCCATATGGGCGCCAGTTCAAGACCCGGCTGCTCCACTTCTGATCCAGCTCTCAGCTGTGGCCTGGGAAAGCAGTAGAAGATGGCCCAACTCCTTGCGCCCCTGCACCCGCGTGTGAGACCTGGAAGAAACTCCTGGCTCCTGGCTTGGATTGGCGCAGTTCCAGCCGTTGCAGCCAATTGGGGAGTGAACCAGAGAATGGAAGACCTCTCTCTCTCTGTGCCTCTCCTTCTCTCTCTGTGTAACTCTGATTTTCAAATAAATAAATAAATCTTCAAAAAAATAAATGTGAGGAAATTGATGCCCAGTAGTGATGGGTAAATCACAAGTGGGCACATAAAATTTCTGCAACACAGGGTTCAAGTTGAGTATGCTGTGGTAATTCTTACATAATTTTTAGCTTTTCTCATCTCACTTATAAAGCCAAAAATCACAGAAGTAGAAAAATCTAATAAAAAAGCATAGCTTTGAACCAAACCCATGGTTCAAAAAGAATTTGAGATTTAAGTGGAGAAAGAATGAATTTCCTACCTATTAGTTCTTTTTTTTAAGATTTTATTTATTTATTTGACAGGTAGAGTTACAGACAGTGAGAGGGAGAGAGAGAGAGAGAGGTCTTCCTTCCGTTGATTCACTCTCCAAATGGCCGCAATGGTCAGAACTGGGCCAATCTGAAGCCAGGAGCCAGGTGCTTCTTCCTGTCTCCCACGCGGGTGCAGGGCCCAAGGTCTTGGGCCATCCTCTACTGCCTTCCCAGGCCATAGCAGAGAGCTGGATTGGAAGAGGAGCAACCAGGACTAGAACCCGCACCCATATGGGATGCCGGTGCCACATGCGGAGGATTAACTTACTGTGCCACGGCTCTGGCCCCCTATTAGTTCTTAAATTTGGTTGTCAGAAGTATATAGGTCTCTAATCCCCCTTTAGGAGATTCATAATAATGGGTCTTTTCAAAGGATGAAATACAGATGACCAACAGACACATGAAAAATGCTCATAATCACTAACCATCAGGGAAATGCAAATAAAAACCACAATGAGGTTTCATCTCACTCTAGTTAGAATGGCTATCATCCAAAAATAAAAAAAAAAATTACAAATGCTGGTGAGAATAAGGGGGAAAAGGTACTCTATACACTGCTAGTGGGACTCTAAACTAGTACAACCATTATTAAAGACAGTATGGAGACTCCTCAGAAATCTGAAAATAGATCTACCACAATGACACAGCCATTCCACTATTGGGAATTTACCCAAATGAAATGAAATCAGTGTGTGAAAGAGTTATCTATACCTCCATATTTATAGTAGCTCAACTCACAACAGCTAAGATATGGAGTCAACCCAGATGTCCATCAACTGATATCTGGATAAAGAAAATGTGGTGTATATATACACTGGCTAACTGATAGATTGCTTAGTGTGGGGAGAACTGGCTGCCTTATTTGTAGACAAAGCAGACTCTACATAACTTAGAAAAGAAAATGTATATAGTGCCGACGCCATGGCTCACTTGGCTAATCCGCCTGCAGCGCCAGCACCCAGGGATCTAGTCTCTGTTGGGGTGCCGGGTACTAGTCCTGGATGCTCCCCTTCCAGTCCAGCTCTCTGCTGTGGCTTGAGAAGGCAGTGGAGGATGGCCCAAGTGCTTGGGTCCCTGCACCCACATGGGAGACCAGGAGGAAGCACCTGGCTCCTGGCTTCAGATTGGTGCAGTGCTGGCAGTAGCGGCCATTAGTGGAGTGAACCAACGGAAGGAAGACCTTTCTCTCTGTCTCTCTCTCACTGTCTATAACTCTACCTGTCAAATAAAAAAGAAAATAAAATGTATATAAACGCAAATCACCACTGTTTATTTTAGAAGCATATTCAGTGTATCATAAAAGGAGAGAGGATATTTGTGCATGGAGGAAAATGGAAAAGGGATTCGGGGTTCAAGATAGGAAAATAAGGAAAGCTGTGCTTCAGGGGACAAATGATAGTATAGTTTACTGAAACTTACGTGAACTATTAATTCTACTTTCTGAAACTGGATTTATAAAAACAAAAACAAAAAATTAAGTCATGTATTTGCTATGTCAAATAATGTGCTTTTAATTTTTTTTGTAGCAAATATAGGAGAGTATTTGAATATAAGACTCCAGTATAAAAATTAAGGTATGAATCTGTCTGTGAAAATATCTTGTATATTAAGATATTTAAATATCTATAGCTATATGTTTAGGACTTCAAGATTAGATAGTAGATGGACCTTATGACACAGAGGGTTAAGCTATTGCTCAGAACACCTGCAATCCATACCAAGTCCTGGCTCCTCTTCTTATGATCCAGCTTCCTTCTGATGAGCCTGCGAAGCTTATTATGACCCAAGTACGTGGGTCTCTGCCACCCCTATTGGAGACCCAGATGGATTTCTGGAGTCCTGACTTTGGCTTCGCCTAGCCCTGGCTATTGAGAGCATTTAGGAAGTGAACCAGCAGATGGAAGAGGTCTTTCTCTCTTTCTGTCCCTCCCCATAAATATGTCATTCTCCTTTTCAAATAAATAAATAGATTTTTTTTGTCTGTGTAGGAATGAGTTCTTTTTTGTTAATGCCTTCTGTGTTGGTCTAACCATTGTGGCCCTACTAAGAACAATGGTGTCCAAGTGGAAATTGCAAAAGATCTAATGGAGGACAGAAAAAATATAACACTTCTATTATATAGATACATACATATATATATATATAAAATCTTAACTGATTCTATTAAATTTCTTTTTTTAAGATTTATTTTTATTATTTTATTTTATTGACAGGGAGAGTGGACAGTGAGAGAGAGACAGAGAGAAAGGTCTTCCTTTGCCGTTGGTTCACCCTCCAATGGCCGCCGCAGCCGGCACGCTGCGGCCGGTGCATTGCGCTGACCCGAAGCCAGGAGCCAGGTGCTTCTCCTGGTCTCCCATGTGGGTGCAGGGCCCAAAGACTTGGGCCATCCTCCACTGCACTCCCGGGCCATAGCAGAGAGCTGGCCTGGAAGAGGGGCAACCGGGACAGAATCCAGCACCCCGACCAGGACTAGAACCCGGTGTGCCGGCGCCGCAGGCGAAGGATTAGCCTAGTGAGCTGCGGCGCCGGCCAGATTTATTTTTATTTATTTGAGAGGCAGAGCAACAGAGGGACAAGGAGGGGAAGATATGAGAGAGAGAGAGAGAGAGAGAGAGAGAGAGAGAGAGATCTGTCTATCTGTCTATCTGCTGGTTCATTCCTCAAGTGGCTGCAAAAGCCAGGTCTGGGCCAGGCTGAAGCCAGGAACTATGAACTCCATCTGGGTTTCCCACATGGGCGGCAGGGGCCCAATACTTGGACTATCTTCCACTACTTTCCCAGGTGCATTAACAGGAAACTGGATTGGAAGTGGAGTAGCTGGGACTCAAATCAGTTTGTCAGTGTCACAGGGAGCTACTTAAACCACTGTGCCACAATGCCGACCTCTCTATTAAATTTCTACATAATTTTTTGATTTCTAGGTTTTATTCTATACATACATATAGAAATATGTTAATACACATTTTTATAAAATATATAAATAAAATATATTAAGGGCAATATTCACTCAAACACTTTTAACTGATACAACAAATGATTTTTAAAGTTCACAAGGCACTTAGCAGGGTACTTCAATTTTTATTAATGTAGACTTTCATTTAGGGGCTGGTTGAGGACAATTGGATCAGCAATTCCAATTCCACTGCCTAATGACCTTAACTCTGTTCTCTATGTATATGAGAACACATCGGAACATTTGTCCCAGATGGTTCTCTCACCCGGAAGCAAATGTAAAAGAGCATAGTTTCAAGGCCTGAAACTACTTAAATTTCCTTGTTGCTCTTTAAAAGGTTCTGCGAAAGCATCTGCTCCCATCATTTCATCCATGTTACTACACCTCTGCTTCAACCCTACCCTAGATTCATCTTTTTTAGTATTTCCTTTGGCATCATTACTTTAATGTATATATTTTTTTAGCACATTCTGTTTTTAATTTCAATGAAGTTCAGTATTTATGTAATTAACTAATGGAGAGACAGGAGGGCAAGAACAAACAAATAATAAAACTAAAAATCATTAGTTGAGAAAATATGCACAATATTTATTTATGAATTAAAGTAGCTGTTCTCAAATGATCTGGATATTTAACTAATATGTATAGTATATAGCCTTATAAAGATATAAGTATAAATTCTTTTTGAATAGCACATGACACAAACTTCAGTTGCAGATTAATTGGAAGGAGTCTAAATATCTTCATGGAAATCTTATTACATTGTGAAATTATTTCCTAAAATCACAGATACAGGGACTAAATTTTGTTATTTATAAGTAATTTCCTTCTTTGCCAAGAATTACCAAAAGTTAAAGTTGAAATAAGATATCACCAATCAAGTTGTGTTGTGAAGATAATAGAAGACAGGATACAAAAAGCTAAAGTATAGTTTTTCTGACAGAATGTGATGTGGGTACAGATTTGTTATTTTTGGTGGAGTCTTTCAATATGTGTGGTGACTTAAGGTTTGGTTTTGAACAATACAATGTAGTTTTTCTTTGCCCATCCCTAAGAACTTCAGGTTTTTAACCACCCAAGGGACATAGAATAGATCTTGTTAGATTTTATTTCCCCAATACTTAGCGCAGTTACTGGCATATTAGCTACAACAGCAAAATACTTAGTGAACATTAACTGAAAGAAAGAAAGAGGAAGGAAAGAAAGAAGCAAGGAAGGGGGAGAGGGGAGACTACACCTACTGTTGGAGAAATGCTCATGAAGCCCCAAGGTATGCAGCATAATAAAGAATTGAACCAAAGTAAATGCCCAGAATAATATTCATCTCCCATGGGTGCTTTCCCAAAGAACCACAGGGATACTAATGCAGTGGCCCTGCCCCAGACCTATAACATCAGAATTCTGGGATTAGAGCCTGGATAGTGAGGGTTTTTAAAGCTCTTCAAGTAATTTTGCTGTGCATCCAAATTTGAGAACTCAGATTTTGAGGTACCACAGGAATCAAAACTGCCCATAGGTATTTTGCTGCATTTCACTCTCTTGCCTTCTTAAGGGTGTTTTTAACAATATAACTCCTGCTCAGCCATCAGCAGTCTTTGTGATATTTTACTCTGCTTTCTGTGATATGCTATTTCAGAAAGTCTTGTTCATGTGCTTGTTTCGAATGATGTCTGATTTTTCCTAATCATCTGTTTCTCCATACGTGGAGAAGTCACTTGTAAGGCAGAATAAAGCAGTGATCTGAGGAGTAATACATATACACAGAGAAGGAAACTAAGTCATTTTCCTCAGGACTCAAATACATTAAGATAACAGTCTCTACTTCTGACACTAGAGAAGAGGCTATTCTGTCAGCATTCATCAGAGAATTATACTCTAGCCTGAAATTTCAGGATTTCAATATCTGAAGAACAAAGTTCTCCCTTGCACATTGTAATCTGTCTTCTACTATGCAAAGATTACTTTGATTTCACTTCACTTAATGGCAGTTCTACAGAAAAATTGAGAGCTCTTATTTTGGAAGCATGCATGTCACCAAAAGATTCATAAACAGAATACTGAGCATTACCTCCGAAGTTTTTGATTCTGCAGGTCTGAGGTAGGTCTGATGATTTGCTTTCCTAGCCAGTCTCCATCCAGATGATGATGTTACTATTAGTCTGAGGATCACATTTCTTGAATCACTTGGGTTCTGGGATAGGCTGGTGAATGATAGAGTCTCACTAATCAAGAACCATAGGGGTGTGCTTACAATACCTATGATTATAACATTGTATTAATAGAGACTTAGTCTAGGTAAATTGATATGAAAGTGAAACACATAGCAAAGTACATAAGTCAGTTGAGAGGGAGTTAGCAAAAGTTTCTCACAATTGCTTGCAGTTGTGTAGAGACCTGAACATTGAGTAAACTGGCCAAGTAAGAGGAAAAATCAGTTACAGGCATTATTAGAACAGAGATCTGAGTAGTGAGCCTGCAGTTTGAGTAGGGGAGGCATGGTAAGCTCAGTAATGACATAATGTGACATACAATGCAATGCTTGTAGTAAAGGGGCATGCTTTTGGAAAAGATTGACTAAAGTAAGACACTGAGTCACATCCAGAAGAAATTAAATCTGAGCAAGTGGAAATGAGAAACTAGGTATTGAGGACAAAACAAAATTAGAACTCCTAGGAGTTTAAAGGAGGAAAGACAACCAAATAAGCTAATAAAGTAGGTCCAGATGAATTTATGTGAATGGTGTTTGCTAAGCCAAACACTCTGTAGCGATAGAGCTTAACATGTTTAGGTCACTGCCATTCAAAAATGACACTATAAGATTTTAACACCTGATAACGTGAATTGGGATTGTTTGTCCCCATTGGAATTCTGAGGGGAAAAATAACCAGGATAATCAGCCCTTAAGGCATTTGGATCTGGCTGAAGAGCCCATGAGAGTATTGTAGGCATGGAAAGCCAAGAAACCATGGAAAAGAAAAAAGAAGAAGACCTAAATGAAAGATCTCTGGGAGTGAGATCCCAGTGGAAAGAACAGGGCCATCAAAGAAGGAGGTACCTTTCTCTGAAGGGAGGAGAGAACTTCCACTTTGACTATGACCATATCGGAATAAGATCAAAGTCAGCGAACTCTAAAGGCTTCCATAGCCCTGGCAACTCATGACTAGAGCCTAGGGAGATTACTGACGCCATGAACAGGAGTGTCAAATTGTTAAGTCAGCAATAGGAGTCACTGTGTACTTACATCCCATGTGGGATCTGTCCTTAATGTGTTGTCTAATGTGCAGTGATGCTATAACTAGTACTGAAACAGTATTTTTACACTTTGTGTTTCTGCGTGGGTACAAACTGATGAGATCTTTACTAATTATATACTGAATCGATCTTCTGTATATAAAGATAATTGGAAATGAAAAAAGGAAAAACCTGGTGTTATATTGGAAATGGCATAGAAAATTAATTAATTTTTTAAAAAAATATATAATGTAAGATCTCTGTCTTTAATGTACTGTACACTCTTATTTAATGCTATAACTAGTACTCCAACAGTATTTTTTTTCACTTTGTGTTACTATATGGGGGCAAACTGTTGAAATCGTTACCTAATATATACTAAACTGATCTTCTGTATATAAAGAGAATTGAAAATGAATCATGATGTGATTGGAAGGGGAGAGGGAGCGGGAAAGGGGAGGGTTGTGGGTGGGAGGGAAATTTTGGGAGGGGGAAGCCATTGTAACCCATAAGCTGTACTTTGGAAATTTATATTCATTAAATAAAAGTTTAATTAAAAAAAAAGAAAAAAAATCCAAACACTATGCTAATCTTTGACATTTTGTTCGTTGACCTCTCGAATATCTAGCAAATGCAATACTCTAACTTGTTTTGAAATCTTGGATTTCTGTGTAGATATTTAGAATTACCCAAGAGGCATGGTGTTATATGTCATGTATTAGAATGGATTCTAAACAAAGTTAATTCAAAAATAAGCATTCTGTATAATATACTTCTTTCCCTGGATGTTAACCAGGAACTGTAATTGTAGCAAAATGAGTCCATTATTTGAAAGGACCACAATAATTTGCAGATCTCTAGGAATTTTGTTTGAACTGTGAACTAAACTTTTAAATTAAAAAAAGCCAACCATTTAGTAACCCTGTTTGAACTAGAATTGAGCTTATATTTTGGCTAACCTCATAAAACTGTACAAATAAATAATTTTCCAAGCTAAATCCTAAAAGAATTGACTTCTTGCCCTTGAGTCCCTAGTTTTTAATTTTTTTTCAAAGATGGGAACTATGGTAGATATATGTTCACTCAGGTAGCAACTACTGTTGTTTCAGGATCCTTTTTAATAGTGAATTCGGGCCTCTGAATGGCCGCCTGCAAAGTACTATCTCCAAAATGTTCTATGTTGTAGAAGATATATTTTTCATGACAATCAGTCGACCATCCTTGATGAACTCATGGATTTTGAATAAATGATCATAGAAAATAGCCAGTCAGATGAATAGTTCACAGTCTCTCTTCATAAGGACTTATCTTTCTTCCATACATGGCTAGTATCAACTTTTATTCTATACTCGTCTCATCTTTCCTAGCCTTTTATTCAAGTTAGTTTTCCATCTTTTTTTCTCACAGGTCCACTTTCTGCTATACCATAGGACAATCCAGACTGATGGCTATAGGAGAATATCTAGCAATGGCAAAGGGAAATGGAAGACATGAAACAAATAGATTGCTCTTCTATTTGCTGGCATAGAGACTAACAATCAACTCAGTAGTATTTCCTTATTTCACACTCCCATTTCTTACCTCAAATGCTCTTTAAAAATATTTTTCTATGCCTTTATTTTTATGATAAAATGCCAGGAATTGATTAATCTTGCTGTTTTTCAAAACATTGAGTGAAATGTAGTTTGGTATTTTCTTTTCCAAAACCTCAACAATAACATCATCCAAGTTTTTATGTTGTCTTCTTCAAATGTAAAGTTTAGAGGATCAGACATTGTAGCACAACTGATTATACCACTGCTTGGAACACATGAATCCCATATCAGAGCACCAGTTTAAGTCCCAGCTGCTCCACTTCTTATTCAAGTCCCTGGAAATGAGCCTGGGAAAGCAGCAGATGATTTCCCAAGAAGTTGGGGGTGACCAATGGGCTTATGGCTTTGGCCTGCCCCAGCCCTAGCCATTGTGGTCATTTGGGGAGTAAACCAGTGGATGGAAAAATCTCTCTTTCTCTCTCTCTCTTTCCCCCCACTCTCTGTTCATTGTGCCTTTTGAATAAATATTTTTTTAAAAAAATCATATTTAGAAGCCCACTGTCTTTGTGGACATTGATTATGCTAATAATATTAGGCTAAGGGAAAACCAGATTTAGATCAAGGCAGTTTATAGATCTCATGTAAGTTTTAAATGAAAAAAAAAAAGTACATGATTTAAATTAATTCTGATTTGCTTGAAGTCTTAAGAAAGGTATAGATACAATAGCCACAGAAGTTTGACCCACCATCTTTACAATACATTCTTTTTAAAAAATATTTATTTATTTATTTGAAAGAGTTACAGAGAGGCAGAGGCACAGAGAGAGAGAGAGAGAGGTCTTCCATCTGCTGGTTCACTCTCCAGAAGGCTAAAGCTAAGCTGATCCAAAGCCAGGAGCCAGGAGCTTCTTCTGGGTCTCCCACGTGGGTGCATTGACTTGGGCCATCTTCCACTGCTTTCCCAGGCCATAGCAAAGAACTAGATTGGAAGTGGAGCACCTGGGAGTTGAACTGGCACCCATATGGGATGCCAGCACTGCAGGCAGTGGCCTTACCTGCTATGCCACAACACCATTCCCACTTTATTCTTTTTTAAAGAGAAGGAAATAAGAGATCATTCTTGGCCTTCTCCATTAGTGGAAATGAGGATGATGTTTTTAATAGTTGCTTTTATAGCTATATTTATATTTGTGACTTATATACTAATTTGGAAGGCAGAGTTACAGAGAGAGGAAGAGAAAAAGAGAAATCTTCCATCGACTAGTTCACTACCCAGATGGCCACAATGGCAGGGCTGCGCCAGGCTGAAGCCAGGAGCCAGAAGTTTCTTCTGGGTCTCCCACATGGGTGAAGGGGCCCAAGCACCTGAGCCATGCTCCACACTTTCGCAGGTGCATTAACAGGGAGCTGGGTCAGAAGTGGAGCAGCCAGGACACCCATGTGGGATGCTGGCATTGCAGGCAGCTGCTTCACCAGCTATACCACAACGCCGCCCCAGCTTTTTTTGTTGCTTTTGTTTTTGTTTTTGTTTTCTATTTCTGGAAGTCTCTGGTAATGAAAAGAGTAAGTGTATCTACAAAATAACAGATGTCAAATAGCATATTCCAGGGACTCTGCTTTTCATAGTGGATAATTCGAGTTGCTTGAGAAACTTACATTAAAATATATGCTGGAGTTTTTATCTTTTATCAAAGTGTTACCACTAATTGATGCATTAAATTAATCTTTCTTCAGTTGGAAAAATCTCTATTTTGTAGTTCTAGCTTTTGTCATGTTATCCTTCCCAACATTTGGAACACACATAAGCATAAAGAGAGCTTCAGATGAAGAGATGTCATCTGATTATGTAATGAAATTTAAAATACATCCATCAGCCACTTCCAAGACCTTTCTTTTGCTGATCTTTTTTTTAAAAAAAATGTAATTAACACTTTTCAAGGATAGAATGCAGATGAGACAAACTGCACAAAAACAAGTTCCTAGGGGTCAATGTTTCATCAAGTCTCAGGAGTGGGTGGAAGTAATAGCTGAAGCTATGACCAACTACTCTACCACTTGCATCATTGTCAACTTTCAGTCTAAGAAAGGTTTTTGTCTATAAAGCTACCAGGGGATTGGGACAGTGTTAATGTGGGAATTACAAATTAGCTGGACATGAAATGTGGTCAAAATACAAAAGGCAGAAGAGTCCTGGCATGAATCATACAGATAATTGCATGAATCATCTTGTTATAGCAGTTTTATTATTAATAATGAATTCCAGAATTATTTATTTTGTTTGATAATACTTTTATGTTTCAATAAATTATTTTAGCAACAATGTACTAAAAAACAAGGTTCATACTTAGTGAAAAACTAGGTGCTAAATTTCTGTTTCTTGGAAAATTGGTAATGAACGCATAACTTGTATCATACAAGCATGCCTATCAAAATATTCCATTAACCTTTGGATTGTTGTAGTGTTCCCTCATGGAGAAGCATCAATAGCTACTACAAAGAGTGTTATTTTAAGAAAGATAATTTAATTTTTACAGTCATGAAAGTCATTTACGTGTTACTCTAGGAAGCTGGACTTTTTCATTTAGGTCAAATGATTCCTTTCTAAAATAATTTTTTTTTATATTCGTGTTTCAGACTTTTTTGTTATACAAATAGTCTATATTGTTTATGGCACAAAGAAAAGACTAATAAGATTTTTCAAAGATTTTATTGTATTTATTTCACAGAGTTACAAAGAAAGTTAGAGACATAAAGAGGGGTCTTCCATTCACTGGTTCACTCCCCAGATGGCTGCAACAGCTGGAGCTGTGCCGATCTGAAGCCAGGAGCCGTAAGCTTCTTCTAGGTTTCCCTTGTGGGTGCAGGGGCCCAAGGACTTGGGCCATCTTGTACTGCTTTCCCATGCCATAGCAGAGAACTGGATTGGAAGAGGAGCAGCCAGGACTAGAACCAGTGCCCATATGGGATGTCGGTGCTTCAGGCAAGGGCTTTAACCCGCTGCGCTACATGCCAGCCCCCAGACTAATAAGCATTATGACATAAATAAGCAACTACCAGTAGAAGGGATCTTCAAAAAGTTGATGGAAAATGTGCATTATCTTTATTTTATAGAAACTTTTATTTAATAAATATAGATTTCATAAGTAAAACTCCTGGATTATAGCAGGTCTTTCCCCCAATAGCCTCCCTTCCCACTCCCAAACCGTCCCACCTCCTACTCCCTCTCCCATCCCATTCTTCATTAAGATTCATTTTTAATTATCTTTATATACAGAAGATCAACTCTATACTAAGTGAAGATTTTAACTCTTTGCACCCACACAGACACACAAAGTATAAAGTCCTGTTTGAAGACTAGTTTTACTGTTAATTTTGATAGTACAACACATTAAGGACGTAAGACCTACATGGTGTGCAAGTGTACAGTGACTCCTATTATTGATTCAACAATTGACACTCTTATTTATGATGTCAGTAATCACCCAAGGCTCCTGTCATCAGCTGCAAAGGCTATGAAAGCCTGTTGAGTTCACAACCTCTGACATTATTTAGAAAGGGCCATAGTCAAAGTGGAAGTTCTCTCCTCCCTTCCGAGAAAGGTACATCCCTCTTTGCCCCTTCTTTCCACCAGGATCTCACTCACAGAGATCTTTGATTTAGTGCATTTTTGCCACTGTATCTTTGCTTTCCATGCCTGAAATGCTCTCATGGGATTTTTAGCCAGATCCGAATGCCTTAAGGGTTGATTCTGAGGCCAGAGTGCTGTTTAGGGCATTTGTCATTCTATGAGTTTGCTGTGTGGTCTGCTTCCCATGTTGGATCATTCTCTCCTTTTTAATTCTATCTATAATTATTAGCAGATACTTGGTCTTATTTATGTGATCCCTTTGACACTTAATTCTATCTCTATGCTCAGTTATGAACTTAAACTGATCACTTAAACTAGTAAGATGGCATTGGTACCTGCCAACATAATGGGATTTGGAGTCCCATGGTAAGTTTTTAGCATAACCCTCAGGGGTAAGTCCAAGGGAATGTATGCTGAGTTGTACATCTCTTCCCTCTCTTATTCCCACTCTGATTTATAACTAAGATCAATTTTCAATTGATTTTAAACGACTAAGAATAATTCTCTGTTAAGTAAAGAGTTCAACCAATGGTATTAAGTAGAAAAAGAAAATACTAAAAAAGATAAAATAGTAAGCCATTCCTCACAGTCAGGACAAGGGCTGATCAAGTCATTACTTCCCATAGTGTCAGTTTCATTTCTACAGGTTTCCTTTTAGGTGCTCAGTTAGTTGTCATAGATCAGGGAGAGCATATGACATTTGCCCCTTTGGGACTGGCTTATTTCACTCAGCATGATGTGTTTCAGATTCCTCCATTTTGTTGCAAATGACCAGATTTCATTTTTTATAGCTGTGTAGTATTCTATAGAGTGCATATCCCATAATTTCTTATCCAGTCTTCTGTTGATGGGCATTTAGGTTGATTCCAGGTCTTAGCTATTGTGAATTGAGCTGAAATAAACATTGAGGTACAGATAGCTCTTTTATTTGCCAATTTAATTTCCATTGGGTAAATTGCAAGGAGTGGGCTGGTTAGGTTGTATGGTAGGGCTATATTCAAATTTTTGAGATATCTCCAAACTGTCTTCCATAGTGGCTTTACCAGTTTGCATTCCCACCAACGATGGATTAGTGTGCCTTTTTCCCCACATCCTCACCAGCATCTGTTGTTAGTTGATTTCTGTATGAAAGCCATTCTAACTGGGATAAGGCAAAACCTCATTGTGGTTTTGATTTGCATTTCTCTGATGGCTAGTGATCCTGAACATTCTTTCATGCTGCCATTTGGATTTCCTCTTTTGAAAAATGTCTGTTTAAGTCTTTGGCACATCTCTTAAGTGGGTTGTTTTGTTGCTCTAGAGTTTCTTGATCTCTTTGTAGAAGATTCTGGTTATTAATCCTTTATCAGTTGCATAATTTGCAAATAATTTCTCCCATTCTGTCGGTTGCCTCTTCACTTTCCTGACTGTTTCTTTTGCAGTACAGAAACTTCTAAATTTGATGTAATCACAGTTGTTAACTTTGGCTTTGGCTGCCTGTGCCTCTGGGGTCTTTTCCAAGAGTCTGCCTGTGCTAATATCTTGTAGGGTTTCACTGATGCTCTCTAGTAATTTGATGGTGTCAGGTCAAAGATTTACATCTGTAATACATATTGAGTGGATTTTGGTGTAAGGTGTAAGGTAGGGGTCTTGCTTCATGCTTCTGCACATGGAAATCCAGTTTTCCCAGCACCCTTTGTTGAATAGACTGTCCTTGCAGCAGTAAGTGGTTTTAGACCCTTGATCAAATATAAGTTGGCTGTAGATGTTTGGATTGATTTCTGGTGTTTCTATTGTGTTCCACAGGTCTATTCATCTGTTTTGTACCAGTACCATGTTGTTTTGATTATAATTAACCTGCAGTATGTCTTGAAATCTGGTATTGTGATGCCTCCGGCTTTGTTTTTGTTGTATAAGATTGCTTTTTTTTTTTTTGACAGGCAGAGTTAGACAGTGAGAGAGAGAGAGACAGAGAGAAAGGTCTTCCTTCTGTTGGTTCACCCCCCCCAAGTGGCTGCTACAGCTGGTGCACTGCACCGATCCGAAGCCAGGGGCCAGGGGCTTCCTCCTGGTCTCCCATGCTGATGCAGGGCCCAAGCACATGGGCCATCCTCCACTGCCTTCCCGGGCCACAGCAGAGTGCTGCGCTGGAAGAGGAGCAAGAAGGACAGAATCAGTGCCTCAACCAGGACTAGAACCTGATGTGCCAGCTCTGCAGGTGGAAGATTAGCTTAGTGAGCCACGGCACTGGCTAGGATTGCTTTAGCTAGTCAAGGTTTCCTGTGCCTCCATATGAATTTCAGCATCATTTTTTCCAGATCTGAGAAGAATGTCTTTGATATTTTGATTGATATAGCACTGAATTTGTTAATTGCTTTTGGAAGAATGGGCATTTTGATGATATTGATTCTTCAAATCCATGAACATGGACGATTTTTCCATTTTTTGGTATCTTCTTCAAGTTCCTTTTTAAAAGTTTTCTAATCTCATTGTAGAGATCTTTGAGATCCTTAGTTAAGTTTATTCCAAGGTATTTTATTTTTTTTATAGCTATTGTGAATGGAATTGCTCTTAGAAGTTCTTTCTCAGCTGTGGCATTGTCAGTATACAAAGGCTATTGATTTTTGTACATTGATTTTATATCCTGCTACTTTACCATACACTTCTATAAGTTCCAATATTCTCTTAGTAGAGTTCTTTGGATCCCCTAAATAAAGAATCATGTCATCTGCAATTAGGGATAGTTTGACTTCTTCCTTCCCTATTTGTATCCTTTTTTTTTCTTTTTCTTGCCTAATGGCTCTGGCTAAAACTTCCAGTATTATATTGAATAGCAATGATGAGAGTGGGTATCCCTGTAGGTACTGTATCTCTGTGGGAATGCTTCCAACTTTTCCCCATTCAATATGATGTTGGCCATGGTTTGTCATAATTTGCCTTGAGTGTGTTGAGGAATGTTCCTTCTATACCCAGTTTGCTTAGAGTTTTTATCGTGAAAGGGTGTTGTATTTTATCAAATGCTTTCGCTGCATCTATTGAGATAATTACATGGTTTTTCTTCTGCAGTTTGTTAATATGGTGTATCACATTGATAGATTTGCGAACGTTGAACCATCCCTGCATACCAGGGATAAATCCTGCTTGGTCTGGATGGATGATCTTTCTGATGTGTTGTTGCATTCTATTGGCCAGAATTTTATTAAGGATTTTTGTGTCTATGTTCATCAGGGAAATTGGTCTGTAATTCTCTTTCTCTGTTGCCTCTTTTTCAGGTTTAGGAATTAAGGAGATGCTGACTTCATAGAAAGAATTTGGGGGTATTCCCTCTTTTTCGATATTTCTGAATAGTTTGAGAAGAATTAGAGTTAGTTCTTCTTTAAATGTCTGGTAGAATTCAGCAGTGAATCCATCCTGTCCTGGGCTTTTCTTTGTTGGGAGGGCCTATATTACTGATTCAATTTTGTTCGTGGTTATGGGTCTGTTTAGGTTTTTCATGTCTTCATGGTTCAATTTAGGCGGGTTGTATATGTCCAAAGATTGATCCATTTCTTTTTTTAAAAATGATTTATTCATTTACTTGAAAGTCAGATTTACAGGGAAAGGATAGGCAGAGAGAGAGGTCTTCCATCTGCCAGTTCATTCCTCAATTGTCCTCAGCAGCCAGAGCTGTGCTGATCTGAAGCTAGGATCCAGGAGCTCTTTTTGAGTCTCCCATGCAGGTATAGAGTCCCAAGGACTTGGGCCATCTTCTACTGCTTTCCCATGCCATAGCAGAGAGCCAGATCAAAAGTGGAGCAACCAGGACCCAAACTGGTGCCCATATTTTACTGCTAGAAGACACTGCAAGTGGCATCTTTACCTGCTACCCACAGTGCCAGCTCCAGGAATCTATCCATTTCTAATAGATTTCCCAGTTTGTTGGCATATAACTCTTTGTAGTAATTTCTGATGACATTTTTTATTTCTGTGATGTCTTGTTACATTTCATTTTTCATCTCTAATTTTATTGATTTGGGTATTTTTTCCCCTTTTATTGATTAGTTGGGCCAATGGTGTGTCAATTTTGTTTATTTTTTGAAAAAAAAAATCTTCATTTTGCTGATCTTTTGTATTGCTTTTTTGGATTCAGTTTTGTTGAGTTCTTCTCTAATTTTAATTATTTTTGTTCTCCTACTAGCTTTGGGTTTGGTTTGTTGTTTTTATTCTAGATCCTTGAGATGCATTGAAAACCGATTCCTATAAACTTTCCTCTTAACAGTGCTTTTGCTGTATCTCATAAGCTTTGATATGCTGTGTTGTTATCTTCATGTGATTCCAGAAAGTGTTTGATTTCTCTTTTGATTTCTTCTATTACCCACTGTTCATTCAGGAGCATGTTGTTTAGTCTCCATATGTTTGCATATGTTCTAGGGATTCCTGAGTTACTGATTTCCAGCTTCATTCCTTTGTGGTCCAAGATGATGCATGGTATGATTTCTATTATTTTTAATTTACTGAGACTTGCTTTATGGCCTAGTATGTGGTCAATCCTAGAGAATGTTAGATGCATTGCTGAGAAGATTGTGCATTCTTCAAGTGTAGGATGAAAAGTTATGTAGATATCTGTTAATTTCCTTTGGTCTATAGTGTTTGATTAAATCTGCTGTTTCCTTGTTGATTTTCTTTCTGGTTGATCTGTCCATTGCTGAATGTGGAATATTGATGTCCCCCAATACTATTGTATTGGAATCTAAGTCTCCCTTTATATCCCTTAATCTTTCTTTTAAATAGAAAGATGCCCTGTAAGTAGGTGCACATATGTTTATAATAGGTACATCTTCCTGTTGAATTGATCCCTTAATCATTATATAGTGCCCTTCTTTGTCTCTTTTAACAGTTTTTGTGTTAAAGTCTATTTTGTCTGATATTAAGATGGCTATGGCAGCTCTTTTTTGGTTTATGTTGGCATGGAATATCTTTTTTCAACCTTTCACTTTCAGTCTGTGTGCATCTTTGTTGGTAAGATATGTTTCTTGTAAGCAGCAAATAGATGGGTTTTCTTTTTTTTTTATTAAACTTTTATTTAATGAATATAAATTTACAAAGTATAGCTTGTGGGTTACAATGGTTTCCCCCCTCCCATAACTTCCCTCCCGCCCGCAACCCTCCCCCCTCCCGCTCCCTCTCCCCTTCCATTCATGTAAAGATTCATTTTCAATTCTCTTTGTATACAGAAGATCAGTTTAGTATATACTAGGTAAAGATTTCAACATTTTGCCCATATAGCAACATAAAGTGAAAAAACTACCATTGGATTACTAATTATAGCATTAAATAGCAATGTACAGCACATTAAAGACAGAGATCCTACATAATTTTTTTTTTCAAAATAATTAATTTTCTATGCCATTTCCATTTTAACACCAGGTTGTTTTGTTTTTTTTTTTCATTTCCAATTCTCTTTATATACAGAAGATCACTTCAGTATATAATTAGCAAAGACCTCATCAGTCTGCGCCCACACAGAAACGCAAAGTATAAAAATACTGTTTCAGTACCAGTCCTAGCATCACTTGGCTTTAGACGACACATTAGGGACAGATCCCGCATGGGGTGTAAGTACACAGTGACTCCTGTTGCTGACTTAACAATTTGACACTCCTGTTCATGGCGTCAGTAATCTCCCTGGGCTCTAGTCATGAGTTGCCAGGGCTATGGAAGCCTTTAGAGTTCGCTAACTTTGATATTGTTCCGATAGGGTCATAGTCAAAGTGGAGGTTCTCTCCTCCCTTCGGAGAAGGGTACCTCCTTCTTTGAAGGCCCCGTTCTTTCCACTGGGATCTCACTCACAGAGATCATTCATTTAGGTCTTTTTTTTTTTCCCATGATATCTTGGCTTTCCATGCCTGCTATACTCTCATGGGCTCTTCAGCCAGATCTGAATGCCTTGAGGGCTGATTCTGAGGCCGGAGTGCTGTCTAGGACATCTGCCATCCTATGAGTCTGCTGTGTATCCCACTTCCCATGTTGGATCTTTCTCTCCCTTTTTGATTCTATCAGTTACTATTAGGAGATACTTGTCTTGTTTGTGTGATCTCTTTGACTCTTAGACCTATCGGAGCTATCAATTGTGAGCTGAAATTGATCACTTGGACTAGTGCGATGGCATTGGTACATGCCATCTTGATGGAATTGTGTTGGAATCCCCTGCACATTTCTGACTCCACCATTTACGGCCAGTCCGATTGAGCATGTTCCTAATTGTTCATTTCCTCCCTCTCTTTTTCCACTCTTAGATTTAACAGGGATCACTTTTCAGTTAAAATTTAAACACCTGAGAATAATTGTGTGTTAATTACTGAGTTCAACCAATAGTACTAGAACAACAACAACAACAACAAATACTAAAAAGGATAGAGTATTACATTGTACATCTAAAGTCAGGACAGGAGCTGATCAGTTCATTGTTGCTTATAGTGTCCATTTCACTTAACAGGTTTTCTCTTTGGCGCTCAGTTGTCACCGATCAGGGAAAACAAATGATATTTCTCTCTTTGGGACTGGCTCAATTCACTCAGCATGATGTTTTCCAGATTGCTCCATCTTGTTGCAAATGACTGGGTTTCATTGTTTCTTACTGCTGTATAGTATTCTATGGAGTACATGTCCCACAATTTCTTTATCCAGTCTACTGTTGATGGGCATTTGGGTTGGTTCCAGGTCTTAGCTATTGTGAATTGAGCTGCAATAAACATTAAGGTGCAGATGGCTTTTTTATTTGCCAAATTAAATTCCTTTGGGTAAATTCCAAGGAGTGGGATGGCTGGGTTGTATGGTAGGGTTATGTTCAGGTTTCTGAGGAATCTCCAGACAGACTTCCATAGTGGCTTAACCAGTTTGCATTCCCACCAACAGTGGGTTAGTGTCCCTTTTTCCCCACATCCTCTCCAGCATCTGTTGTTGGTAGATTTCTGAATGTGAGCTATTCTTACCGGGGTGAGATGGAACCTCATTGTGGTTTTGATTTGCATTTCTCTGATTGCTAGTGATCTTGAACATTTTTTCATGTGTCTGTTGGCCATTTGGATTTCCTCTTTCGAAAAATGTCTATTGAGGTCCTTGGCCCATCTCTTAAGTGGGTTGTTTGTTTTGTTGTTGTGGATTTTCTTGATTTCTTTGTAGATTCTGGTTATCAATCCTTTATCTGTAGTATAGTTTGCGAATATTTTTTCCCATTCTGTTGGTTGCCTCTTCACTTTCCTGACTGTTTCTTTTGAAGTACAGAAACTTCTCAATTTGATGCAATCCCAAATGTTAATTTTGGTTTTGACTGCCTGTGCTGTTGGAGTATTTTCCAGGAAGTCTTTGCCTGTGCCTATATCTTGCAGGGTTTCTCCAATGCTCTCTAATAATTTGATAGTTTCGGGTCGTAGATTTAAGTCTTTAATCCATGTTGAGTGAATTTTTGTGTAAGGTGATAGGTATGGGTCTTGCTTCAGGCTTCTGCATGTGGAAATCCAATTTTTCCAGCACCATTTATTGAATAGACTGTCCTTATTCCAGGGATTAGATTTGGATCTTTGGTCAAATATAAGCTGGCTGTAGATGTTTGGATTGATTTCTGGTGTTTCTATTCTGTTCCATTGGTCTATCCATCTGTTTCTGTACCAGTACCATGCTGTTTTGATAACAACTGCCCTGTAGTATGTCCTAAAATCAGGTATTGTGATGCCTCCGGCTTTGTTTTTGTTGTACAGGATTGCTTTGGCTATTCGAGGTCTTCTGTGTCTCCATATGAATTTCAGCATCATTTTTTCTAGATCTGAGAAGAAGCTCTTCGGGATCTTGATGGGTATTGCATTGAATGTATAAATTGCTTTTGGGAGGATAGACATTTTGATGATATTGATTCTTCCAATCCATGAGCATGGAAGATTTCTCCATTTTTTGGTATCCTCTTCTATTTCTTTCTGTAAGGTTTTGTAGTTTTCATCATAGAGATCTTTAACGTCCTTGGTTAAGTTTATTCCAAGGTATTTGATTGTTTTTGTAGCTATTGTGAATGGGATTGATTTTAGAAGTTCTTCCTCAGCCGTGGCATTGCCTGTGTATACAAAGGCTGTTGATTTTTGTGCATTGATTTTATATCCTGCTACTTTGCCAAACTCTTCGATGAGTTCCAGCAGTCTCTTAGTAGAGTTCTTTGGGTCCCCTAAATAAAGAATCATATCATCTGCAAAGAGGGATAGTTTGAGTTCGTCCTTCCCAATTTGTATCCCTTTAATTTCTTTTTCTTGCCTAATAGCTCTGGCCAAAACTTCCAGAACTATATTGAATAGCAGTGGTGAGAGAGGGCATCCCTGTCTGGTACCAGATTTCAGTGGAAATGCTTCCAACTTTTCCCCATTCAATAGGATGTTGGCCGTGGGTTTTTCATATATTGCTTTGATTGTATTAAGGAATGTTCCTTCCATACCCAGTTTGCTTAGAGTTTTCATCATGAAAGGGTGTTGTATTTTATCAAATGCTTTCTCTGCGTCTATTGAGAGAATCATATGGTTTTTCTTCTGCAGTCTGTTAATGTAGTGTATTACGTTGATTGTTTTGCGAATGTTGAACCATCCCTGCATACCGGGGATGAATCCCACTTGGTCTGGGTGGATGATCTTTCTGATGTGTTGTTGCATTCTATTGGCCAGAATTTTATTGAGAATTTTTGCATCTATGTTCATCAGGGATATTGGTCTGTAATTTTCTTTCAATGTTGCGTCTCTTTCTGGCTTAGGAATTAAGGTGATGGTGGCTTCATAGAAAGAATTTGGGAGGATTCCCTCTTTTTCGATTGCTCTGAATAGTTTGAGAAGATTTGGAGTTAGTTCTTCTCTAAATGTCTGGTAGAACTCAGCAGTGAATCCGTCTGGCCCTGGGCTTTTCTTTGTTGGGAGGGCCTTTATTACTGTTTCAATTTCTGTGTCAGTTATTGGTCTGTTTAGGTTTTCTATGTCTTCCTGGCTCAATTTAGGGAGGTTGTATGTGTCCAAGAATCTGTCCATTTCTGATAGATTTCCCTGTTTGCTGGCATACAAGTCCTTGTAGTAATTTCTGATGATTCTTTTTATTTCTGTGGCGTCTGTTGTTACGTTTCCCATTTCATCTCTGATCCTATTGATTTGGGTCTTTTCTCTTCTTTTTTTAGTTAGTTGGGCCAATGGGGTGTCAATTTTGTTTATTTTTTCAAAAAACCAGCTCCTCGTTTGGCTGATTTTTTGTAATGTTTTTTTGGATTCAATCCTGTTGATTTCTTCTCTGATTTTAATTATTTCTCTTCTCCTACTGGGTTTGGGTTTGGTTTGCTGCAGATTTTCTAGATCCTTGAGATGGCTTGAAAGCTCATCTATTTGGTGCCTTTCCAATTTCTTGATGTAGGCACCTATTGATATAAACTTTCCTCTTAACACTGCTTTTGTTGTGTCCCATAGGTTTTGGTATGTTGTGCTGTTATCCTCATTTACTTCCAGAAAATTTTTGATTTCTCTTTTAATTTCTTCTATGACCCATTGTTCATTCAGGAGCATGTTGTTCAATCTCCATGTGTTTGCACGTGCTCTAGGGATTCCTGAGTTGCCAATTTCCAATTTCATTCCTTTGTGGTCTGAGAAGCTGCATGGTATGATTCTAATTCTTTTGAATTTGCTGAGACTTGCTTTATGGCCTAGTATGTGGTCAATCCTAGAGAGGGTTCCATGTACTGCTGAGAAGAATGTAAAGTCCTTAGATGTAGGATGAAATGTTCTGTAGATGTCTGTTAGATCCATTTGGGCTATAGTGTCATTTAAATCTACTGTCTCCTTGTTGATCTTCTGTCCTGTTGATCTGTCTATCTCTGAGAGTGGAGTATTGAAGTCCCCCAGTACTATTGTATTGGGGTCTAAGTCTCCCTTTAAGTCCCTTAACAAGTCTTTTAAATAAGCTGGTGCCCTGTAATTAGGTGCATATACGTTGAGAATCGTTATATCTTCCTGTTGAATGGATCCCTTAATCATTATATAGTGCCCCTCTTTGTCTCTCCTAACAGTTTTTGTGGTAAAGTTTATGTTGTCCGATATTAAGATGGCTACGCCCACTCTCTTTTCATTTCTGTTGGCGTGGTATATCTTTTTCCAGCCTTTCACTCTCAGCTTGTATGGATCATTGTTGGATAGATGGGTTTCTTGTAAGCAGCAAAAGGATGGGTTTTGTTCCTTAACCCAATCGGCCAATCGGTGTCTTTTAACTGGACAGTTCAAGCCATTAACATTCAATGTGACTATTGAGAAGGAGTAACTTTGCCCTGCCATTTGCCAAAGATATTTTCTAATATCTGGTTTGAGATTCCTGTGATCTTTTGCTCTGAGGTTTCCTTCCTTTACTTTCTTTCATATTGGTGACCGTGTTTCTGTGTTTCTGTATGTAACACATCTTTAAGCATCGTTTGCAGGGCTGGACGAGTGGCGACAAATTCTTTCAATTTCTGTTTGCTGTGAAAGGTCTTAATTTCACCTTCATTCACAAATGAGAGCTTTGCAGGATATAATATTCTGGGCTGGCAGTTTTTCTCTCTTAGTACCTGGGCTATATCTCGCCATTCTCTCCTGGCTTGTAGGGTTTCTGATGAGAAATCAGCTGTAAGTCTAATTGGAGATCCTCTGAGAGTAATCTGGCGTTTCTCTCTTGCACATTTTAGGATCTTTTCTTTGTGTTTCACTGTGGTGAGTTTGATTACGACGTGTCGTGGTGAGGATCTCTTTTGATCATGTTTATTAGGGGTTCTCTGAGCTTCCTGTACTAGGATGTCTCTGTCCTTCTCCAAACCTGGGAAATTTTCTGCTAGTATCTCACTAAAAAGGCCTTCTAATCCTTTCTCCCTTTCCATGCCTTCAGGAACACCTAGAACCCGAATGTTGGGTTTTTTAATAGTATCCTGTAGATTCCTGACAGTATTTTTTAGATTTCTGATTTCTTCTTCTTTTCTTTGATTTGACTGTTTCCTTTCCTGTTCTCTGTCTTCTAATTCCGATATTCTCTCTTCTGCTTCATCCATTCTGTTTTTAAGGCTCTCTAATGTGTTTGCCATTTGATCTATTGAGTTCTTCATTTCATTGATGTTTTTTGCCAGTATCGCAGTTTCCTGTTCCACTAATTTTTTCATTTCATTTTGATTCCTCCTTAATATTTCATTTTCACGGGAGAGATTTTCTATCTTGTCCATTAAGGATTTCTGTAGTTCAAGAATTTGTTTTTGAGAACTTCTTAATGTTCTTATGAATTTTTTAAAATCTGCTTCTTGCATTTGCTCTATCTCTGCATCTTCATAATCTTGCATTGGCGTGTCTTGATCACCTGGGGGCGTCATAATGCTTTCGTTGTTTTTGGTACCTCCGCTTCTATGTTTCTTGCTTGGCATGTTAGAGATAATTTGTGGTGTTTTTGTTTTTGTTTTTGTTTTTGTTTTCTCTCGTTATACTATGCCTCTAAGTGAGCTGTCTGTTTTGTTGGAGCCTTAGGGGCTGTGATGGGTGTGGCCAGAGAGCTATGCTTGTTTCTTGAGGTTTAAGGCTGTGTAAAGAGCGACTCTCCCAGAATACTTGCTCCTTGCTGGGATGCTCTCTTTCTCTCTCTCTCTCTCTCTCTTTTTTTTTTTTTTGACTCAGTTGGGAGTGGAGTTGAGGGTAGTTGAAATCTAGCCTCTGTGAGTATTCGTTTGATCTACCCCTGGGACCATACACAGACTTTATGCAGCCCTCAATGTGTTCTCCAGTTTCGCTAAAGATACTGAGTTTGGCTGAGCTTTACATATGTAAAATCGCGGTGCTCTTTGTTTTGCTTGGTGAGTGAAGGGAGAGGCCTCTGTTCCCCCTCCCCCCAATGTCTCGGACTTCTCAGGTCTTTGTCTTACCGTCCTCCGTTCCCGCGCTGGCGAGATTCTGTGGCTCTAGCTCCTCTCCCGCCGCTGCCGCTCGGCTTGTCTCGGTTGGTTTTCCACGCGGTGGGTTCCCTGTAAGTCCTCTGTGTCTCATCCACAAGATCCGGAAGCGTTTCCTCTGCAGTTTTTTTTTCTTGAGTCTTTTCCTGAGGCTACAGTAGTTCCACTTTTATGAAAGTTTATTTTCCCAAACTAAGGCACACGTCCTCATTCGGTTTTCTTTTTTAATCCATTCATCCAGTCTGTGCCTTTTAACTGGGGTGTTGAGGCCATTTACATTCAGTGTGACTATCTATAAGTAATTACTTTGCCCTGCCATTTTTCCAAATATATTCTTAATTTATACTTTGCACTTCCTTTGATATTTTACTGCTAGATTTTCTTCCTTTACTTTTTTTTGTATTGATGACCATCTTTCTGTGGTTCAGTGTGTAACACATTCTTAAGCATTTTTTGCAGGGCTGGATATTTGGCAAAAAATTCTTTCAATTTCTGATTGTTATGAAGTGTCTTTATTTCATTTTCATTCACAAATGAGAGCTTTGCAGGGTATAATATTCTGGGATGACAGTTAAGGCATGCCTAAGGTAACATTCCCAGGTTTGGCATGGTAAATCTTCTCTCTATCTTTTTTTAATCAGAAGGGAATTACATGCTGCTCAGCTGAGCTCTTCTCCTCAATGGCAATCAGTGCCTGAGTGCTAGCCTCAGTGGATATAATATTCATCTGCTCTGTCCCAAGGACTACACAAAGCATCTGTGCAGTCCTCACTGTGAGTGCAGATTCCCCAGCAATGTCCAGGTAGCCAGGAACTCCCGAGCTTGTGGCCATCTCCCACTGAGAATGCTCAAAGTTCCAGCCATACCATGGTTCCTCCCACATATCTTCAGTTTTTTCACAGTCACGTTTCAGAATCTTCACTCAGTCACAAGCTCCTAGCCCCCTGGTATTTCTCTCCACCAGAGTCAGGAGTCTCCACTCAGCTGATTAACGGGCACAGAGGCAAGCTGGCACAGCTGTTACGTATGTCCAAAATGGTACCCACTCTATTGGCTTGTCACAGTTTACCTTTGTAAAGTGATCAGAGAGAGAGAAATGTGTCCATCCAGTCAGACACTTTTAAACACACAAGTAAAGACATGTTTTGGCTCTGTAAGTGTCTTCTACTGGGAAAAACCTGTCACCCCCACAGATTTTTATGTGAATATAAGTTTCCATTTCTCTGGCATAAATGTCTAAATATGTAATTTCTGGATCATATGGTAGTTTTATGGATAGATTTTTTTTTTAAATTGCCAAACTGTTTCCTAGAATAACTTTGTCTGTGTCTACAAAAGCCTTGCTGAGATTTTGATAGGAACTGCAATAATCTATAGATCAATTTGTGGAGAATTAACATCTTTACCATTTTAATTCATGGTCTAGTATATCTACTTATTTAGATTTTTTTTCAAAATCCTTAATTTCTATCAAACAGACTCTGTTTTATTAAATTTATACTCAAATATTTCATTTTCTTTGTAACATAAATAGTTCATATTTGAAATTTTTATTTCTGCAAACTCCTTGTAAATATCTAGAAATATGATTGATTTCTGTGTGTTGTTACAAATCCTATGATCTTGTTGAACATGCTTATTATTTCTGGAACTTATTTTGAGATTGCTTGAGACTTTCTTTTCTAAACATCATGTTATTTGTAAGGAGTAACAATGTTATTTCTTTCTTTCAAAATTATATGCTTCATATCTTTTCTTGGTTTACTGAATTGACTAGTATTATGTTGAATAATAATGATGAGGACTGACATCCTTGCTTTATTCCCAGTTTTGGAGATAAACATTCAGTCTTTCACTATTAAGTATAATGTTAGCTGTAACTTTCTTGTAGATATTTTTTATTAACTTGAGGTAATTTCTCCCCATTCTTGACATCCTGAGGCTATTTGTTTAAATCACCAATAGAAATGTTTTATTTTTTCTATTGATTATATTTTTAAATAATCAAATGTTTTACTACATCCATTTATAAGACAAAAGAATTACTTTTAGTATAGCATTGATATTTGAATAATAATCCACTCTCACATGCCTGACAAAACCTCACTGAGCTGTGGTATATAATTTTCTTTGTACACTTCAAAATTTAGCTTAGTAATATTACATTGAAGATTTTTACATCAAGATCATGACAGATATTAGTTTGTAGTTTCATTTTTTGCTGTGTATCTTTTAGGTTTTGGTATCAAGTTAATGTTCTGAGTTGGGAAGTGCACTCTACTTTTTTTTGTCTGGAAAAAATTATATTGGTGTAAATTCTTTTAAATATTGAGGAATATTCTTGAATGTAGTTCTCTGAACCTGAATATTTATTTTTGGGGAGATTTTAAGTTACAAACTGAATTGCTTTCATGGATGTGGGTCTTGGTTTTCTTTTTAGCTTCATTGGTTGCAAAGAGATATTGGATTTCCTAACTGTAATTGTGAATTGGATTGTTTCAAACATAATGATGCTTACACCCTACCCTTCCTTTCTTTGAGGCTAGATCTGGTAGTAACACATTCTTTCCATTTCCTTCCATCTGATAATGTATTTCTTTCTACTTCATTCTTAAATATGCACTAATATTTCGGATTGACGGTTATTTTCTTGAAATATGATAATTTGTTTCATTCATGATTTCAGAAGAGAAATACACTGCCATATAAATCATTGATCCCCATAAATGATGTTTCATTTTTTAAGTGCTTTCCAATATTGGTTTATCCTTAGTTTTCAGAAATTTAATGATAATGTTCTTTGGTGTGAACTTCTTTACTTTTATTGTAGCTTCAGTTTACTCAGATTCTTGAATGTATTTATTTGTAGAGTTTGCCAAACTTTGCAAATTTTTGGCCATTCTTTCTTTGAATATTTTAACTCTCCCTCCAATCTATTTTCTCCCTCTTTAACTATAATGACACAAATGTCGGATGTTTAATCAATTGTTCTATGGAACTATGAATTGCTGCTTCCTTTCGTCTTCCATCTGTATTTTATGTGTTGTTCCAGTTGGGTATATAGTAATGATTTGTCCTCTCTGTCACTAATTCTAGCCCTTCTCACCTCCACTTAACTATTGAACCATCTAGTGAGGGCATTAAAATTTTGCTTTAGTTTTCAATTTATGTTCTTATATTTTCCAGTTCTATAATTTCCATTTGGTTATTCTTATTTTTTTCATTTCTTTGCAGAGTTGTCCTACTTTCTCATTTCTTTTCACACAGTGTTTAATTGTTTGATGAAACTTTTTTGAATGACTATTTTAAAATTTTTGTTGTATCATTCCAAGATCTTTTTATCTCAGTGCTGGTATCAACTGATTATTTTTCTTATTCGGATTGTGATTTCCTTGTTCTTGATTTGATGAATGACTATTATATTTTGGACATTTGTCTAGCATGTTAGAAGATTTTGAGTCCTGTTTTAATCTTGAAGCATATGCTTATCGTGTATAAGTTTAGTATTCAGGTCTTGGTCTTATTTTATTGAATGTAGTTCTAATCACTTAATTTTCAGAGCGTTTATAGAAAGTTTTTATGGCTATATTACCAGTAGAAAAATTACCTGAACATAATGTATACAAAGGTTCATCTCCATAAGATATTGCCAACTATTTTTGAATTGATTATATTGATCTATACTTACTCTGGCAATACCTATGAAATATCAATCCAATTCTCCAACATTTGATATCAGATTTATTACTTTCACTAATTAATTATATATAAAATGGCATCTCATTTTAGTAGTTATTGGCATTTCCATGAATGCTAATACACCTGAACATCTTTTCACATATTTTCCCTCTTTATCTGTTTCCTCTTTTATGAAACTCTTGTACATATTTTTGTATCTCCTACTGGGTTTTGTGTCATTTTTTTTAATGAAAAAAGGTTCAATTGAATAGTAAAAGACACTTCAAAGAAACAAGACAACTGCTGAAGTCAAATAAAGATTTCAATTTCAAAGAATAAATAGATTCCTCAACTTTAGTTGTTGGTAGCCAATTGATGTTAAACTGGACAGTGGTTTAAGGAATAGTTCATAATTAATTTAGTGTGATTCATTTTCTTTTTTTTTTTTTGCTATAGAATTTTATATTATGTTTAAACTTTTGTTTAATAAATATAAATTTCCAAAGTACAGCTTTTGAATTACAGTGGTTTCTCCCCCCCCAACTTCCCTCCCACCTGCAGCCCTCCCATCTCCCACTCCCTCTCCCATTCCATTCACATCAAGATTCATTTTCAATTATCTTTATATACAGAAGATCAATTTAGCACATATTAAGTAAAGATTTCAGCAGTTTGCAACCACATAGAAACACAAAGTGTAAAGTACTTTTTGAGTACTAGTTATAGCATTAATTCACATTGGACAACACATTAAGGACAGAGATCCTACATGGGGAGTAAGTACACAGTGACTCCTGTTGTTGACTTAACAAAATGACACTCTTGTTTATGGCATCAGTAATCACCCTAGGCTCTTGTCATGAGTTGCCAAGCCTATGGAAGCCATTTGAGTTCACCAACTCCGATCTTATTTAGACAAGGTCATAGTCAAAGTGGAAGTTCTCTCCTCCCTTCAGAGAAAGGTACCTCCTTCTTTGATAACCCATTCTTTCCACTGGGATCCCACTCACAGATCTTTCATTTAGGTTTGTTGTTGTTGTTGTTGTTTTGCCAGAGTGTCTTGGCTTTCCATGCCTGAATTACTCTCATGGGCTCTTCAGTCAGATCCTAATGCCTTAAGGGCTGATTCTGAGGCCAGAGTGCTGTTTAGGACAGCTGCAATTCTATGAGTCTGCTGTGTATCCTGCTTCCCAATTTGGACCATTTTCTCCTTTTTAATTCTATCAGTTACTATTAGCAGACACAAGTCTTGTTTATGTGGTCCCTTTGACTCTTAATCCTATCATTATGATCAATTGTGAATTGAAACTGATCATTTTGACTAGTGAGATGGCATTGGTACATGCCACCTTGATGGGATTGAATTGGAATCCCCTGGTATATTTCTAACTCTACCGCTTGGTGCAAGTCCAATTGAGCATGTCCAAAACTGTGGATCTCCCCTCCTCTCTTATTCCCAGTCTTATATTTAACAGGGATCACTTTTCAGTTAAAATTTCAACACCTAAGGATAATTGTGTGTTAATTACAGAGTTCAACCAATAGTATTAAGTAGAACAACAACAACAACAAAAAAAACCTAAAAGGGAGAAAGTATTATGTTGTTCATCGATAGTCAGGAAAAGAACTGATCAAGTCACTGTTTCTAATAGTGTCCATTTCACTTCAACAGGTTTCCCTTTTGGTGCTCAGTTAGTTGTCACCGATCAGGGAGAACATATGATATTTGTCCCTTTGGGACCGGCTTATTTCACTCAGCATGATGTGTTCCAGATTCCTCCATTTTGTTGCAAATGACTGGATTTCATTGTTTTTTACTGCTGTATAGTATTCTATAGAGTACATGTCCCATAATTTCTTTATCCAGTCTACTGTTGATGGGCATTTGGGTTGGTTCCAGGTCTTAGCTATTGTGAATTGAGCTTCAACAAACATTAAGGTGTGAACGTTGAACCATCCCTGCACACCAGGGATAAATCCTGCTTGGTCTGGATGGATGATCTTTCTGATGTGTTGTTGCATTCTATTGGCCAGAATTTTATTAAGGATTTTTGTGTCTATGTTCATCAGGGAAATTGGTCTGTAATTCTCTTTCTCTGTTGCCTCTTTTTTAGGTTTAGGAATTAAGGAGATGCTGACTTCATAGAAAGAATTTGGGGGTATTCCCTCTTTTTCGATATTTCTGAATAGTTTGAGAAGAATTAGAGTTAGTTCTTCTTTAAATGTCTGGTAGAATTCAGCAGTGAATCCATCCTGTCCTGGGCTTTTATTTGTTGGGAGGGCCTATATTACTGATTCAATTTTGTTCGTGGTTATGGGTCTGTTTAGGTTTTTCATGTCTTCCTGGCTCAATTTAGGTAGGTTGTATGTGTCCAAGAATCTGTCCATTTCTGATAGATTTGCCAGTTTTCTGGCATGTAACTCTTTGTAGTAATTTCTGATGATTCTTTTTATTTCTGTAGTGTCTGTTGTTACATTCCCTTTTTCATCTCTGATTGTATCGATTTGGGTCTTTTCTTTTTTTAATTAGTTGGGCCAATGGTGTATCAATTTTGTTTATTTTTTCAAAAAACAAGCTCTTCATTTGGCTGATCTTTTATAATGTTTTTTTTATTCAATTCTGTTGATTTCTTCTCTAATTTTAATTATTTATCTTCTCCTACTAGTTTTGCTTCTGGTTTGCTGCAGTTTTTCTAGCTCCTTGAGATGCATTGATAGCTCATTTATTTGGTGCCTTTCCAATTTCTTGATGTAGGCGCCTATTGCTATAAACTTTCCTCTTAACACTGCTTTTGCTGTATCCCATAAGTTTTGGTATGTTGTGTTGTTATCCTCATTTACTTCCAGAATTTTTTTGATTTCTCTTTTGATTTCTTCTCTGACCCAGTGTTCATTCAGGAGCATATATTTTAGACTTATATGTTCTAGGGATTCCTGAGTTGCTAATTTCCAGCTTCATTCCACTGTGGTCTGAGAAGATGCAGGGTATAATTTCAATTCTTTTGAATTTGCTGAGACTTGCTTTATGGCCTAGTATGTGGTCAATCCTAGAGTAGGTTCCATATACTGCTAAAAAGAATGAATATTCTACAAGTGTATGATGAGAAGATCTGTAGATACCTGTTAGATCCATTTGGGTTATAATGTCAATTAAATCTGCTGTTTCCTTGTTGATCTTCTGTCTGGTTAACCTGTCTATTGCTGAAAGTGGAGTATTGAAGTCCCCCAATACTATTGTATTGGAGTCTAAGTCTCCCTTTAAGTCCCTTAACATATCTTTTAAATAACCTGGTGCCCTGTAATTATATAGTGCCTCTCTTTGTCTTTCTTAACAGTTTTTGTGTTAAAGTCTATTTTGTGGGATATTAAGATGGCTACGGCAGCTCTTTTGTGGTTTATGTTGGCATGTAATATCTTTTTCCAACCTTTCACTTTCAGTCTGCATGCATCTTTGTTGGAAAGATGTGTTTCTTGTAAGCAGCAAATAGATGGGTTTTGTTCCTTAATCCATTCAGCCTGTCTGTGTCTTTTAACTGGAGAGTTGAGGCCATTTACATTCAATGTGACTATTGATAAGTAGAGACTTTGCCCTGCAATTTTCCCAAAGATATTTCTAATATATTCTTTCAACTTCCTGTGATCTTTTACTGGGAGATTTTCTTCCTTTACCTTCTTTTGTATTGAATGCCGTGTTTCTGTGTTTCTGTGTGTAACGCATCTTTAAGTATCTTTTGCAGGGCTGGATGAGTGGTGAAAAATTCTTTCAATTTCTGTTTGCTATGAAAGGTCTTTATTTCACCTTCATTCACAAATGAGAGCTTTGCAGGCTATAATATTCTGGGCTGGCAGTTTTCTTCTCTTAGTACCTGGGCTATAACTTGCCATTCCCTCCTAGCCTGTAGGGTTTCTGATGAGAAGTCTGCTGTGAGTCTAATTGGAGATCCTCTGAGAGTAATTTGATGTTTCTCTCTTGCACATTTTAGAATCTTTTCTTTATGTTTCACTGTGATGAGTTTGATTGCAACGTGTTGTGGTGAGGATCTCTTTCATTCATGTTTACTAGGGGTTCTATGAGCTTCCTGTACTTGGATGTCTCTGTCCTTCTCCAAACCCAGGAAGTTTTCTGCTAGTATCTCACTAAAAAGGCCTTCTAATCCTTTCTTTCTCTCCCTCCCTTCAGGAACTCCTAGAACCCAAATGTTGTTTTTATTTATTTATTTATTTTTCATTTTTTTGACAGGCAGAGTTAGACAATGAGAGAGAGAGATGGAGAGAAAGGTCTTACTTCCATTCTTTCACCCCTCAAATGGCCACTATGGCTGGCGCGCCACACCGATTCAAAGCCAGGAGCCAGGTGCTTCCTCCTGGTCTCCCATGCAGGTGCAGGTGCACTTGGGCCATCCTCCACTGCCTTCCTGGGCCACAGCATAGAGCTGGACTTGAAGAAGAGCAACCAGGAAAGAATCTGGCACCCCAACTGGGACTAGAACCCGGGGTGTTGATGCCACAGGTGGAGAGTTAGCCTTCAAATTTGCCAGCCCAAATGTTGGATTTTTTAATAGCATCCTGTAGATTCCCAACAATATTATTTAGATTTCTAATTTCCTTTTCTTTCCTTTGGTTTGACTGTATACTTTCTTGTACTCTGTCTTCTAAGTCTGATATTCTCTCTTCTACCTCACTGATTCTGTCTTTAAAGCTCTCAAATGTGTTTTTCATTCATTATTGAATTCTTCATTTCATTTTGACTTGTCTTCAATATCACAATTTCATGTTCTACTAAATTACTCATTTCATTTTGATTCCTCCTTAAGATTTCATTTTCACGAGAGAGATTTTCTGTCCTGTCCTGTATGGATTTCTGTAGTTCATGCATTTGTTTTTGATAACTTCTAAATGTTCTTATCATAAATTTTTTAAAATCCATTTCTTGCATTTCTTCTATCTTATAATCTTCATAATATTGTATTGGATTGTCATGTTCATTTAGGAGTGTCATGATGTCTTCTTTGTTCTTGTTTCCTCGGTTTCTGCATTTGTTGTTTGGCATTGTGGAGATATTCTTTGGTTTCTTCTTCTTTTTTTCTCACTGTGGTGGCTTTTCTCGTTATACTATGACTCTAAATTAAGTGGACTGTCTGCTTTTGGTGAATCTCTAGAGGCTTGTGGTGGGTGTGGCCAGAGAGCTCTGTTCAGTTCTTCAGAGTTAAGGGTGTGCCAAAGTGATACACCCAGGTTTGGCATGGTAAATCTTCTCTTTCTCTCTCCTTCTCTCTCTCTTTTATTCAGAAGGGAAGTAATTCCACTCAGCTGAGCTCTTCTGCTTGATGACAATCAGTGCCTGAGCGCTAGCCCCAATGTGTATAATATTCGTCTGCTCCGTCCCAAGGACCACACAAAGGATCTGTGCAGTCCTCAGTGTAAGCTCAGATTGCCCTGCAATGTCTCTCACCAAGTAGCCAAAGCTGCCTGAGTTTGTGGCGTCTCCCACTGAGACTACTCACATCTCAGCTACACCATGAATTCTCCCACACGCCCTCAGTTTTTATTTTTATTTTTATTTTTTCACAGTCCCAGTTCATAAGCTCCACACATTCACTAGGTCTTAGTCTCCTGTTATTACCACCCACCAGAGTCAGATTTTTCTGCTTGGTTGAGGGTGGGCACAGCACCAAGCTGGTGCAGCTGTTACTTATGTCCAAAATGGCACCTGCTCTATTGTCTTGCCATGGGCACCTGTGCTCTCCACGTAGGTCCACCAAGTCCCTCTAATTACAGAAGAGTTTCCTCTGCCATTTTTCCCTAATTCCTGAGACTACACTATCTTCACTTTTATTTATCCGTCTTTTCTCGGACTATCAGTAAGCTCCCTCCCTATTCTGCCATCTTGGCTCCTCCCAGACCTCTGTTTCTTTCTATCTATCTGCCTCTCCCTCTCTTTCTCTCTGTAACTCTTCCTTTTGAATAAATAAAATAAACCGTTAAAAAAACAAAACAAAACAGAAAATGATTTCTGCCCCTTTTTTCTTTCTATTCTCCTTCATGTATCCCATAATCTGCATATTGGTTCACTTGATAATGTTCCACAGTCCCTTAGGCTTTCTTCACTGTTGTTCATTCTTTTTCTTTTTATGCTCCTCTGATTGGAAAATAAAAGAACTGGTTCATTGATTCTTTGTTCTGCTTGATCAAGCTTTCCAGTGTATTTTTTAGTTAATTTATTATGCTTCAGAATTTCCAATTAATATTTTTATATTTTTTTCTGTTTGTTTGTATCATCATTTTGTTCATATATTATTTTCCTGATGCTTGGGGTATCTTTATCAACCATGGTTATTTTGAATTATTTGTTAGGTATTTCATATACTTTCTGGCTTGGTTTCTGAAGATTTATTCTGTTATTTTCATTGTATTATATTTACCTGTTTCTTTATGTGCCTTGTAATCTTGTTTTTGGGATTGCTGTACATGAAAAACAAATATTTCTCTGTTTATGGATTGACTTTATACCTAGAAAGACTTTCATCAATAAATCTAGTTAGAGATTCTGGAGACCTCTGAAACCATATTTGTGGATGCATTTTGTTTGAATTTGTACATGCAAACTTTACATTAAAAATATTTTATGGTTTCATGTCTCAGGACCTCATAATTTCTTTTCTTTCTCTCATGATTTTTTATACTACAAGTTCTCTGGGCCTGTCATAAGCTGTCCCACTATTTTGTATTTCAGGTCGTGTTAGCACACCACACCAAGCATGACAGAAGTTAATCATTATGGTATCCATGCAAAAAACTGCCAAGGTGGGCACTTGCTATACTGTTTTTCCCCATGAGGGAGAGGCCACTAAGTTTACCAGCCTTAGTCTTCTGTATCACTGGTTGCCTGGTGTAAACTGTTCAGCTCTCTTTTTCAGCTATCCCCAAACACCTAGAGTATGCCCGCTCCCTCTAGCACTGAAAATCTGGTGAGGTTGAAGCCAATCTCTAGATAGGCCCTAAAAAAGTCCAACTCTTTCCCTACCCCTGGAAGTTGAGTATTTTCTCTTGCTCATTCCACCATGAAAGGAGAGGAGGGTTTTAGCTAGTGAGTAGTTAGTCTAAACCATTAGCTTCATTCTCAGGAGCCCCCAGTCTGGTACCCTTTTCAGTCAGTGCTTCGTTTAAGGCAAGACAGAAACAAACCTGTTAAATATCTTCTGTCCACAAAAGTAGATGTATGTTTCACCCACTTCTTTGAATCATCAAAGAGAAGCTAGGCACTGGAAGTTTCTTCCTAACTGCACTATGCTAAATAAGACATAGGGACTATTATGAGTGAATGACGGAAACATTATGAGTGGCTTTCATGATGCTTGTTTCTCACTTGCTTGGGGCACAGGGATCTTTAATTGGTTTCTGCATTTCTTATAAAGGGATTGGGGATTTCTTTGGTAATTTGATATCTTCATGGGTGGAATGAGGGTCTGGGAATCCTATTATGACAAATTGCTTAACAACCTTCACATGGTTTTGAGACATCATCCAATAGATTGTCTATTAATCACAAAGAAAAACTACCTTTACAATGTATAAATATAATTGACAGCACTTGAATCAAGCAATTAAACCTACCATCAGCATTAATGTTACTAACTAAAAGTGGATGTCTGCTGATATAAATGACACACTATTTTCTAAGTAGTGGTCCTGAAAAAATTTAACCTAAATATATGCATAAGGAAACAATTAGAGAAGTCCAGATCAAACATTTACAAAAACTGTTTATAAAATATATTACAAAGTACAAAATCACTGCTTCAGTGACCTTTGGAAACATGCAAATTAATTCTATAATTGATTTGATTTTGCATTAAAATGCATTTAAAATATGAGTTGAGAGGACAGACATTTAGCTTAGTAGTCGAGACACCCATGTCCCTCATCAGAGTGCCCGGGTTCAATTCATAATTCCAGCTCCTGACTTTAGCTTCCTGACAGTGCAGATCCTGGGAGATCAGAGGTGAGGGTTCATGTAATTGGGTTTCTGTCACTTACATGAGAGACCTGGATTGAGTTTCAAGTTCATGATATAGCTAAAAATATTCAAGAAATGGTACCAAACTTGGACCCAGAAAGACAAAAGTAGGTAGCAATGAGGAGACAAGCAATAGAAACAATATTTTTAGTGACATGGTCAGGGTTAAATATATCCCTGCTACTTTCTATCCTTCCATTCCTCTGGTCAACTTACAAATTTTAAAGAAAGAGGTTATAATTGGACTGACTTGTAGCATAGGCTTCCCCTTGGCCAGAGAAATGTAAAGCAGTATGATTACATGAAATGGCTTTGGGGAAAACATCCAAGATAGCTTTTTACATTAAAATGGACAAGGCTTAATCAAAGAAAGTGGGAGTGGTTGCTATTTTAGTGTTCTATGTATTGCTGCTGTAACAAATTACCTTAAACCTAGTGGCTCAAAACAGTTAGGTTCCTCTTATAGCTTTGTTGGTTTGAAATCCAACAAAGACCACGGTGAACCAATATCGAGGTGGTGGCAGGGCTGTAATTCCTTTCGGAGACTCTAGAAGTGACTCCATTCCCTTGTCTTTGCAGTTTGTGGAGGCTATCTGATTTCCTTGGCTCATAATCTCCTTTATCTTCAAAGCCAGCAACAGTCAAATTTTTCTCACACCATATAGATGACCTTTTCTCTCTCCTTTCCCCATATTTAAGTACTCGTTCATCACACTGAGTCCATTGGGTATTCATAATCCAGAATGATTTCCCTTTTTAAAAATCAGCTGATTCACAAACTTAATTCCATCTTCAACTTTACTTCCCTCATCAATAGTCACTTTGGTAGTCAGAGAATCTGGACAATGCTAGTGAAATAGATAATACATTTTGATCATGAGGGAGAGGAACAGGTGATTCTTGGGCTCAGTGCTGGTGTTGTAGCACAGCCCAAGTAAGAGGGAGTTTAGAGCATGCCAGAAGCTTAGCAATGCAGAAAGGCAATAAAGCAACACCTACATAGTTTGGCTGAGGCTCCCTCTTCCTGTAACAATTTTCATGTATCTTGAAAAGAGATAAATTAAACCTGTCTCCAAAAATATTTATCTCTTGATGCAACTTTTATGTTGTCATTTATTTTAACCAATGACAGAAAATAATGCAATGTTTTACTCTCTAAGGAAATTCCTCATCACCAAAGAAGTATCTTGCATCATCATGTAATGTGGGAAACTATTTAAAGATCACAATCTGAAATAATTTTGTTTTTTTTAAATTTGGGTTGTTTTGTTGTCTTCACTGAATTATACCCCCTACACAATAACACACCCTTCTTGGGCCAGAGTTGTGGCATGGTGTAGGTTAAGCCTGAGATGCCAGCATCCTATATAGGCGCTGGTTCCATTCCCGGTTTGCATTGTCACCTTTTCTATTCATTCCCTATGGGAAGATTTTTCACTGAAAAATATTGATTTAGAATCCCATATCTGTAGAATTTTTAATACACTAGTGATTATATTTAACAACAAAGGTAGACATTATAGTTTCCTACACTCTTGGAATTATTCTCAAAGTAATTTAATCTAATCTATACATGTGTTTTGATGATATGATGAAGGTTATCCAAACTGCCTGTGTCGAAATTAGTGGAAGAATCCACCTCTTGTCTGATACTTTAATCCATGTGCTACATTTTTTTCCTATCTAGCATAACTCAAGTCCCTTTACACACACACACACACACACATGCCATTTGCACACAAAGGACTAAGTAAACAAAGACTTGTTTAGACAATTGGAAAAATATATTTCTGTGTGTGAGCACATTGAGTTCGTATCCACTTGTCATTATAAAAGCAGACACCACTAACAGGAGATGGCATTAGGTTATAAGATATAATCATTCCAGGGGAAGGGACATTGTGGTACAGCAAGTTAAGCCACTTCTTGGGATTCCCACATCCCATATCAGTGCCAGTTCAAGTCCTGACTATTTCACTTCTGATCCAGTTACCTCCTGATGTGCCTAGGAAGGAGTGGATGATGGTTCAAGTAATGGAGTTCCTGTATCCCTCTCTCTCTTTCTCTTTCTATCTCTACCTCTCAAATAAATAAAGTGAATCATTTTTAAAAAAGGCAATTATTCTTAAACTGGTTAGTTAAGGACTGACAAATCAGAGTGAATGTACTGATAGAGTGTAATTGAGTTTCATCAGAAATTCTAATGAAATCTCATGGCCATATCTTGAACAATGTGAAAAACTTGGCAGTGAGAAGCACAACCTATCCAGTAACTCAAAGACTGACTAAGTAGCTAACTTCCAAAGTCGATGAAACTGTTTTACTTTAGAGGATTCAGAAATGTTCAAAATGTTCACTCCGGTGCATTCACTTAGTGCTTCCATCCTTGAAATATTTTTTTAAAGAAAGATAGCAGAGTAGTTTCAATAGTAACCCACAGGGAAGATATTTAGGGCACAGTGGTGTCAATAACTGTGAGGTTTCTGAGATTTTATCTCACTTGCAATCTAACAAGTTAGTCTGTCACATTTTCCTGGATGCTGGGAGAAGATTCAATATTTCAGGGTGAAAGACAAAGACCTTTATTACTAACAGCTCAGCAGGGAGAACGAACGTCACGGTTGCCTTGATTATCCTTGTTCCCAAGTCTCATCGAATCAACATGAGGCAGTCCCAGTGGATGCTGCTGCACACACAGTGGGTCCGTGCCAGAGCTGAGGAACAGCTGAGAAGCAGCAATCGCTAGGGGGCCTGCTGACAAACCTGGCCAACCCTCGCTCCAAGAAAGGCATTATATATATAACCCTGGAGAGCTAAGGAGTCTGCCGTCTGCCCAGGGGGTGGAACACTATCTGTCATCCAAGGCTGTGCTTATATAGAAGCATCCTTCCAAGGAGAGTCCAGAATAAAAGTTGGCAGTGTCTCTACTCAAAGACATGCAGAGATGTGAGAGATCTGTGCGAAAAAGGTTCCCAACAGGTGGCTGGGACATCAGTCATTCATGTCACACACTCCAAAGGAACTTCTCCTGCATTGGACACCTGTTAAACTTTACTGGGCCAGAGGATGGGACGTGACAGCTGGCACTTGCTTCCAGAGCCAGGCATCTAAAAGCCATAACCTTAAATTCTACTTGTTACCTCACAGGCCTTCACAGAATCCCTCACAAAACATCGAATGTCTGTGCCCCTCATTTCTACAAACTCTTTATCTTGGACTAAGAAGAGAAGGAGGAAGAATTTTGGGATTTTATCATTACGTTATCCATGGTTTGTGGTTTCCCTTCTAGGACTCTAGCTGATTTCAGAGATGAAGCTGTGGTGGGTAGTGCGGACTTGCACATCAGAAATTGCTAAAAATACCAGCCCCCACCACCATCAATAATAGTCAGATATGCCCTCATAAGACATTAAAATTGGAAGGAATTCAGTGTTGCAAATAAGTCTATCTCTGTGATGGTAATTTATAAAGAAATATCTTATCTTGTTTTCTGATTTCTGCTTCAAGGGTTAAAATTTTTAACTACTTACCCTCTGCCATCAGCACATTTAAGATAATTACTTTCCTACTCAAATATGCAGAATCTATGTTTTTTATTTATTGTTTTAAAGTTTATTTTTATTTATTTGAAAGGGAAAGAGAGAGAGAGAGAGAGAGAGATATCTTCCATCTTCTGTCACTCCCTAAATGTCCAAAGTAGTAGTAGCCTGGCCAGGCCAAAGCCAGGAGCCAGGAATTCCATCCAGGTCTCCCACATGGGTAGCAGAGACCCAAGTACTTGAGCCATCACCTCTTTCCTCCCAGAGTGCACATTAGCAGAAGTTGGATTGGAATTGGAAGCAGAACTTCATCCCAGGCACTGTGATATGGGATGCAAGTGTCTATAGTAGTGCTTAACCCATTATAACACAATTCCTGTCCCTGAATTCACATTTTTAAAAGAATATTTATTTATTTATTTATTTATTGGAAAGACAAAGTAACAGAGAGAGGATAACACACACACACACAGAGAGAGAGAGAGAGAAAGAGAGAGAGAGAGAGAGAGAGAGAGAAAAGACAGAGAGAGATCTTCCATACACTGGGTCTTTTCCAAATGCCTAAAACAGCTGGGGTTTGGGCAAACTGAAGCCAGGAGCCAGGAATTCCATCCAGGTCTCTCAAGTCAGTGACAGGAACCCAAGAACTTAGACCAGGTGCATTAACAGGAAGTTGGATCAGAATGGTCAAGAAATCAAAACTTGAACCAGGCACTCCAATATGGAATCTAGATATCCGAAGCTGTGCCTTTACTTGCTGCTGCATCACAAAGCCCACCCTTAAATTCACATTAAAGAAAAAAAAAAAAGGTGGCCATTGTTACTTGTGGGCATTTTTAGTTCTTAAATTTTTTGGTTATCACTATAAAATGTTAATAGACTAAAATTGTTTGATTTTACTTTATTTTTACATTTATCAGGTTATAATACTCAAGATTTAGCTGACATTTCCCTGCATCCATATTCTCAGCAATTGGATGCTTTCAATTTTCCTTGAAACATAAAGGACAGACAAGGCTATTGCTTTATTGTCAAGTTAAAAATGAAACTCTATATGGAGATATTAATGGTGGTCCATGCTATCACTGTGTTGGGGAAGACAGAATGGATAAAACTGGGGAGAGTTATTGTCTCAGTTTTTTGGTCAAATATCAAATTCAGGAATAGATTATTTTAATGAAGAGATTGTCCCCACCTACCAGCATAAACCACACTATCAAACTGCATTTGGAGCATTAAGCTGAGATTAACAACTCAAGATCAAAAGACATTGTTCAATTAATATTATGATATATACATACATATATATATATACATACATATATATATATATATAAAACAAAATGTTTTTTAAAAGCTAAGGCAATGTGTTGGGAGGTGACCGTTAGAAGGAATGGGTTTATGAGTTGATTAATATGTTCTGTACATGTCCTTGAATGTACTAAAAGTCCACTGAATTACACACTTTGAATGGGTGAAATATAAGGCATGTGAATTATACCTTGAAGCTGTTATTTAAAAGTAATTTTATCTTCAAACCACATTTTTGCATTTTCTTTCTTTAAACTTACTTAACATATATTAGTATTTAATTCCATGTCCTTTTCACAGATTTATCTAAGATGTTTAATTTTAAATATTAGTTTGCCACCCTAATAAAATTGAAAAGAGATATTAGGTTTCATTGAAATGTCAAAAAATTCAAAATAAATGTATTTGTTTTAAATAGTACACTTATATTTAATACTAGCATGCTACAGCAATGGGAAAGTAATCAGCTCGATGTTACAGTCAAAAAAAACTTAAAAGGTACAGTGAGTTTCAGTGCAGCTCTGATCTCCATTTAATTAGTCCTCCTTGCTTTACCCTGTGATTGTCCTTGGATTTGGGAGAAGAGAGGTGACATTAAGAAGAATCAATAGGTGTTACAATGTGTTCTGCAAAGGAACTGACATTTGGTCTTTCATTTACTGAAGAGTGAAAAATCAAGTGCTTGCAAGATGTGGTCTAAATTTGATCCAAATACCTTCTAACCTCTCAGAATACTATTAACCCTGCTAGTGTTCAGTAAATACTTATTAAGCACCTACTGGGGAGGGGTCCTAGATGGAAACTGTGTTGACAAGATTAGCCCTCGAAGATCTAATGATCTAGCAGCCAACAGCCTGGGCAAGAAATATAAACACTGATGAGCTGCTTCTTTCAAGCTCAGGACTCACATAGTTGAATTTTAAAGATGTGTCCAGCAGAAAAAGAAAATAGAGAGCCCCAAGGGGCAAATCCATGTTACAAAAAGATCACTAAGTTTAGGGGAAAATATGAGAGTAATATCATTCCTGGCTAGTTTTCCCTGAGTGTTAAAAAGACTGATGTCCCTAATTGGCACTTTTATCCTAAAACTCCACGTTTCCTGAACTTTGTTGCTAACATTAGAATAAGCTGCAGCTCCATCCTTCACCACTGGGTAAGAATATGTATGAAATGGGTCTGGGAAGCTCTGATACTAACAGGTGCCCTTAATGATTTTGAATATTTTTGAAGATTAACTTGTTTATTTAAAAGGAAGAATTACAGAGAGGGGAGAGAGAGAGAGAGAGAGAGAGAGAGAGAGAGAGAGAGAGAGAGAGAAGAGAGAGAGTCCATTCACTGGTTCACCAACGCCCTCAATAGCCAGAGCTGGGCCAAGCTGAAGCCAGGAACCAGGAACTCCATCCTGGTATCCCACATGGTGGCAGGGGTACAAGTACTTAAGCTATCTTCCACTACTTTTCCAGGAACATTAGTGGGGAACTGGATTGGAAGTGGAGCATTCAGGACTTGCACTTGGAGTGCCAGCAGCAGCTTAACATACTGTGCCATAAGGTGTCCCCATTTTGTGTGTGTGTGTGTGTGTGTGTGTGTTTTAAGGTTTTATTTATTTGTCTGAAAGGCAGAGTGGCAGAGACACAGAGAGAGGGCTAGTGAGAGAGAGAGAGAGAGAGAGAGAGAGGAACTTTCCATCTGATGATTTACTCCCTAAATAGCTGCCACAGCCTTGGCTTGGCCAAGCTGAAACCAGGAGCCAGAAACTTCAGCTGTGTTTCCCACATGGGTGGCAGCGGGTAAGGCATTAGGCACATCAACAGGGAGCTGAATAGGAAGCAAAGCAACCAGGACTCAAACCAACACTCCAAAATGGGATGCTGGCATAGCAAATGGCAGCTTAACCTGCTGTGCCACAACACCCACACTTCTCAGTGATTTTGTTGCAAAGTTTAGGAAATATTGTTATAGCTGGTGCCTGAACTGTACCATTCATGTTTGTCTCTATGTTTGAGAAGTAGTTCACAAAAATTTAGCTTTCACCAATGCACTCGAATCTCTACGATTTGAAATTAAAACCCAATTGAACAGACATTCCAAATTTTAGGGCTCATTCGTGGTAAGAATGCTAAGGTTTCTGGGTTCAATCTTAGAGAGTTTACTTGAGAGAGCCTTCTGTGGCACTGTTTGTTTGGACAAGCAAGCTAACAAATTCTGATGAATGTGTGGTTCTTGGAAGCCACTTGGAGAAATATTGGCTGGATTAGTATTTATTCCTCTTGAAAAGAAGCATGTTACACTCCTGTGCTTGGGTGCAAAAGAGGGACTTCAGAATCAAATGTAATTCCAGATTGTGAATGCATTGTGAGAAAAACAGTGTTCTTTTCTGTTCTACTCAGTCATGTGTGCCCAACACCTGAGAGAGTGGCTTTTACCTAACAAATGTCCCCCAAACCAGTTACTGACTTAAAGAATGAACTCAAAGTGTAACGATATAAAGTCTCTTATCTTACGTGATGCCCACATCTTGCCACACAGTGGTATAACCAGAAGGAAATTACTAACAAATTCTCAAACTGAGAGCAGGACGGTGGTGACAGGAGTAGAGGATACAGAGAGGGCAGCTCTGAAACACCCCAAAATCAGGGTGGTGAATAAAGGGTCAACAAAGACCAGGAAGGAGTGAGTCTTGGGCAACTGGATCTTTTCACTGCATTAGTTTCCTAGAATTTCTGTGATAGCATATCACAAATGAGGTCATTGAAACAACAGGAATCTATTGTCTCACAGTTCTGCAGGCTAGAAACAAGATCTAAGTGTTGGCAGGGCTAGTTCCTTCTGAGAACTCTGAGGGAGAATCTGTTCCATGAGTCTCTCTTACTTTGGGGTGGATTTCTGGCAATCTTTGACCTCCCTTATAGATTCATCATTCCCACCTCTGCCTTTATCTTCTCCTGAGTTCTTCCTTTGTCATTTCTGTCTCCGTATCAATTCTTCCTTCTTTTCCTAAGGACACAATCATGTTGAATTAGGGCCTCATTTAATGACTTCACCTTAATTTGAACATCAGCAAAGACCTTATTTCCAATTGCAATTTCAACTGCAATTACAGACATTTATTACTGATTGGCCCTGGAGGCATTCTTTACTCCCTCTGATCTGAGATTATCTGGTTAGAACCTCAGCTTAGGCATCCTAGAAGGTGAGGTGAGGCACTGATGAGGAAATGCATGTGACTCAAGACTAGCTTTCCCTTTCCCTACCTCCCTTATTCTCTGAGCTTTCTTTATGCCTGCAAAAATGTATAATCTCATTTTGTCTAACAAAATGTATATAAGGGACAATGACATCAAATGTGTCAGATTAATTACCATGCTTCAGTTCAGCATTGCATGAGATTCTCTGTTCCTTCATTCAGCCCAAGAAGTATTCACTTGCTCTGAAATTAGGGAAAAAGAAATCCTATATATTAGTGACCTCACCAGCTGAAAAAAAAAAAAACCTCTTCGCTTTCTATAAGGGCCACTGACATAAAAAATGCTTCCAAGGGAGTAGTATTATCCCCTGCAGAGACACCATCTGCTCCTGTCTTCATTCCTGGGTGTGAGAATTGTTGTGAGGACCCTACAATGGCTCCTCCCAGCTGTTCCTGGATTTGAGTCTCTATCCTTTGGGAGCTGATATTTTCAGTGACTAGGGTACAGAGATTGTAGAAATAGAACTTGGAAAAACAGAATTATTATGGTGTGTGTTACAAACACAGGAAATACTTTTTCCCTCAATTATTAAGTTCTATGTGAGGAATGAGGAGGAAAATGGAATGTTATATATTCAATGAGTTATCTTCATGTGGCTTTGCTCTGATGCTTTCTGAATATATTGGCTCCATGAAAGATTGGACAGGTGTTGCTTCTTATGGATTTTCAATGACAGAGAAAACAGCTGCTCTTAGAGTCTGTAGGATGCCAGAGAGAGTTTTTCTTTGTTCTACAAAGATGTGCACTGTGTGTGGCTCTCCAGGGCATAAAGAGCCTCCTATCAAAGCTTAGTACAGCATTTCTTTTAGACCTATGAAAGAGGAGTTTGGGTGAAACTAACATGTGTGACTCAGGAAACACAGGCAGCTCTAATTTTCAGAAAACAGGGCATGGTCCTCTGTCATTTTGTTTTTGATACTTATCCTGGAGCAACCACTTACTTTGGAATATGTTTACCATCTGCAGAGCATTTGATGGTTTACCAGGCATCTTTACACATTTTATGTTTTGAGTCACACAATGAACTTAAAAGATGGGATTTATTGTTCAGATTTTTATAATACAAAAGTGAAGCTCAGAGATTTCAAAAGAAATTTTCTGCTAGTGAGAGGCAGAGCAGATACCCAATACATCTTATTCCAAAGCCTATCTTTCTTATACAATAATAACATGATTTTCACAGTTAAAGTCGAATAAAATCACATATTTTAAGCTGAAGGCTTGGATAGAATTCCTAGAGCCTTGATCACGCTGGCATTTGGATGCCTACACACATCAGGCAATCTCCTGTGTTGTTTGATATGAAGCAGTAGCTTCACTTGGGAGTTCATTAGAAACACAGCATCTCAGGTCACACCCCAGATCTATGGAACAAAAAATCTGGGCGTGGGGCCCCCAAATCTAGATTTTAACCAGTCCTGCTGGATTGATGTTTGAGAAACTGATTTAAAGGATACAATCTCATAAATTCTCCTGTCTCAAAATTCAGCATTTAGTTTGAAAGCATTTTCTGATACATAATAAGCACTGTCTTGTCATTTAAGACATCAATTAGTGATGACACTTAGTGAGAGACATGCACAAATATGAGTATTTGAATGGGTGAAGGGAAAAGTTATGAGTAGAGAAATGATGCTATTCTGGCAGACTGCGGGGGCCTCAGGTGTTAGGACTTCAGTTGAGATGAGAATACAATGAAAATAAATACAGAAAGGACTGAATTCATTTTTAAAAATTATTTATTGATTTATTGAATTTCATTTTATTTGAAAGGCAGAGAGAGCGACAGATGGAGACAGATCTTCCATCTGCTTGTTCACTCCTCAAATGCCTGCAACAGCCAGGGCTGGACCACACTAAAGCCAGTAATCCTGAACTTAACCCAGGTTTCTCATGTGAGTGGTAGGGACCTGCACACTTAAACCATCATTGGATATCTCTCAGAGAGCATTTTAACAGGAAGCTGGAATGTTGAGTAGGATCAAGACTTGAACCCAGATACTTCCATATGGTTTGTGGGCATCCTGAGTGGTAACTTAACTACTGCACACATGTGCATCCCAGTACTAAGTTCTAAATCTCAATCCCCTATTGTGTCCATGACTAATTCTATTACAATCAGTTACTTTAATTGAAATGCCATTGCCTTTTAAATTGATTCAGTCCATTATTTTAACCAATAAATTGATCCAATCTACTAATAGAACCCTACTTTAACTCTGTAAGGAACATAGCTAAACTGAAAAAGCAGGTGCTTGTCCAAAGAGGGCTACAGAATACATTCAAAATAGCTCCAAAGAATACATTCAAATAGCATTCAGGAAGACTCTCTGGGTTTGGAGAAACTAATAGCAAGGTCAAATGAACAACCAAGTTTTGATTGATCCCCTAATGTACAATATGCACATAATGCACCCTCCTCATGGATGCTTTCTTTTCCCCAGCCTGTTTTAAGACTATTTGCCATCCAATTTCATGGCAATAACCAAAGCTTTGTTGAATAGAAGTCACAAGATCTTCTTTTTTTAATCCATTTGAGAAGTTGTAAGAAAAATGCCATGTTCCTACACAGCAATGAACGCCTTTTGCTTTTCACTGTAGTCTATATTTCAGTCAGTGTAGATCAGCTTCCAGGGAATTTTCACCACTTCACGAAGTAGCTGTGCTCCTGAATCTTAGTGTAAAGGAAGGCATATCTCTTTGGTCTTGTCCCTTTTGATTCGCTACTGCTAAATGAGGGTCACTTACATAAATAAATTTTATCTGAGATTATAAACTTTTTCATTTGATATGGCCTACAGAAAATTGTAAAGCCTATAACTATAATGAAATTATCAATTTCCTGCAAATGTGTACACAAACATTTGGGAGAATATCTTCCCTCAAGTCAAATATCCTTAGTTTCAGAAGCAGCCATAACTTGTCCCTACGACAAGAGGTCTTAATTCATGATATTTTCATTTGTCAGGCCCCCTTTTTGTGGCACCTGTTGATAGAAAATAAAAATATAAAATGTACCAATTGAATTCTTTCACTACCATTCATTTACCTTGTATCCCTCAACTCTTATTATTTGTTTTCTGGGTATTATTATTTCATAGAAATGTAGAATCATGGCTCATTTATTTTTTTCTTCATTTAAGATTTAATGAACATATTCTGAGATATAGGAAATAGCATACATAATCATATTATGGCATTAGAATGATAAAGAGTAATTTTTATCTTATCAAATATAAATTGATTTTAGGCTTAAAATGAGATGATTCCTCATTTAATCCTAAATAATTATTTTAATAATTAATTATGATATTCTAGGCACTGAGAATATAGCAATAATGGAGACAAGGAAGGGCCCTGATCCCATGGATCTTGCATTTTAGTAAGAAAGAGAAGGAAAATTAACAAGTTAATGAAGAAATAGGCAAGGTAATTCTAGAGAGTGATGCATACTAGAAAGAAAATCAAAAGGATAATGTGAAAAATAATGCCTTCTTAGGAACAGGATAGGATTATCTAAATTAAGTAGATGAGAAAAGTCTTATTGAGACAGTGGCTTTGTGCAGAAAGCTGAAATAAATGAGGGAATGAGCCAATGTGTTTAGAAAGTACAAATATGCTAAGATAGGAGGAACATGTTTCTTGTGTGGTTGTAGTCATAAGAATGAAAAAGGAAGACAGGCAAATGCAAAGTGATAAAAGACTATTAAGATGTTTGCATTTTATTCTGGGTGTGATAAGAAGTCATCAAACTTTAATAATATTCTGATTTGTGTATTATAGAGTACACACCCAGCTGACATTGTGGCACAGCAGTTTAAACTGCCCCTTGCAAAGTTAGCATTCCATATCGGAGTGCTAATTTGTGTCCTAGCTGCTTCACTTTGGGTTCAGCTCCCTGCTGGTGTATGTGCCTGGAGAGGTAATGGAAGATGGACCAAGTGTTCGGGTCCCTCTCACACATGTAAGAGTCTGGATAGTTTTTGGCTATCAGCTATTGCTGCCATTTTGGGGGTAAGCCACTGGATTAAGGATCTCTTTCTCTCTCTGTCTCTTAGTCTCTCTCCCTCACTCTGTCACCCTGCTTTTCAAATAAATAAATATATAATCTTTGAAAAAAGAGAGCACAAACAGCACTAATGGAAGTAAGGAGGTTATGAAAGCCCCATTATATGAATTCAGAGAAGAGATTATGGTGACTTAAAATAGTCTCTGCTAGCAAAAATGAAGAAAATTCATTCATGCTAACATTGATTTGGAAAATATCAATTTCAAAAATATTAATTAATTAAATGCTACCACGTGAGTAATGGGAAAAGAGTCTCTGATGATGTCCTCTACAATGGAATATAAGGCCTTCAAGATGACAATAACTGAAGTCTTGGAATACTATGTGCTAGGTAGACATTAAAAGTCATGTTATGAAATTATTTCTCATGCAGATTTTAAAAACTGATTTGGATAGAAATCCTTGAGAGAAAAAAATCCTTAAATTTAAATGTGAAAACAAACATGCAAACTTCTGCCCCTTTGAACCACAAACCAGCCATCTATATCATTCTCCACTGCTCCTATCATCCACTCTTGCAAATCTTCTCAGTCAATAAGTCTTCCATATTGCTCTTCTCTTTATTTTCTACCCAAACACCCTATCATCCTTGATAATACAAATACCCTTATAATAAACTGCTCCAGTGTCTGCTATTTCTTTCATAGAATAGGGTAAGTGGTAACTGACATTGCAACTGTGGGGTTCGGTGCAGATGAGGAGTAATGTTTGTGATATTTGCTTATTTATTTTCCTTTATTTTTGAATGGCCTTTTTTTCTGGATTCACATTGAGAATATGTTTATTTAATCAATGAGAATTTAGAAAATCCAGTATTAGTCTGGTCCATATTGTTTTAAGAGCCTTACAATCAAATAGAATGTAAATCACACAGGAAGGAATCAGAATGGTAACAAATATTCAATCCAAATTTCTGGTTATGTGCTAGCCAGGATCTAACTCATCATTTGTTCAGGGAATATGAATGTTGTTTATAGTTGGGTCATTACAGAACATTTCCATAAAACATGTAACTTCCTAAGGTTCGGATTTTATAGATTTTTATTAGAAACGTTGTCACTAAAACCAGCTATTGGACAAACAACACAGCCATGTTGAGACAATTTGAGCTCCCTGGTAGGGAGGAGGTGTACAATCTGGTCAATGCCAATTGTTGCCTATTAATTAAGCACTTACAAAAGTGTTAGGCATGAATCACACTTTTTTCTTTTTTAACTTTTATTTAATAAATATAAATTTCCAAAGTACAGCTTATGGATTACAATGGCTTCCCCCCCCCATAACTTCCCTCCCACCCACAACCCTCCCATCACCCGCTCCCTCTCCCCTTCCATTCGCATCAAGGTTCATTTTCAATTCTCTTTATATACAGAAGATCAATTTAGTATATATTAAGTAAAGATTTCAACAGTTTGCACCCACACAAAGTGTAAAATACTGTTTCAGTACTAGTTATAGCATTAATTCACATTGGACAACACATTAAGGACAGAGATCCTACATGAGGAGTAAGTGCACAGTGACTCCTGTTGTTGACTTAACAAATTGACACTCTTGTTTATGGCATCAGTAATCACCCTAGGCTCTTATCATGAGTTGCCAAGGCTATAGAAGCCTTTTGAGTTCACCAACTCTGATCATATTTAGAAAAGGTCATAGTCAAAGTGCAAGTTCTCTCCTCCCTTCAGAGAAAGGTACCTCCTTCTTTGATGGCCTGTTCTTTCCACTGGGATCTCACTCACAGAGATCTTTCATTTAGGTTTGTTTGTTTGTTTATTTGTTTTTTGCCAGAGTGTCTTGACTTTCCATGCCTGTTATACTCTCATGGGCTCTTCAGCCAGATCCAAATGCCTTAAGGGCTGATTCTGAGGCCAGAGTGCTGTTTAGGACATCTGCCATTCTATGAGTCTGCTGATAAATCACACATTTTTAATTCTCAGTCTATAAGGTACGAGTTCTTGTTTGTCTATTTGTCAATAGATAAAACTAAGGAAAGGAGAAGATAAATAGTTTACCTTAAATGTTGGTGCTGAGGATCAAATCAGTGACTGCCTAAGTCCAAAACTGGTGGCCTTATTTGCCCGACCCCATTTCTATATTTGATGCTTTCCAACCCCAAACTTCCAGACTAACTCTCAAACCCCAAGTTCCTTGAGAAAGTACCTACATCTGTCATGTTTTTGCATTTCATATCTTCCACTGCTTGATGATTTGTACATAGTAGTGTTGAATGTTTATTATCAACTGAAGAAATAAATGTTGGATACCTGGGTAAAGTTCCTGGCTTCTAACTTTGTTCTTGCCCAGTGCTGGCTGTTGCAGGCATCTGGGGAGTGAACCAGTGGATGGAAGATCTCTCTCTGTAACTCTTTCAAAATACATAAATAAATTGTTTTTTTAAAAAAAAACAACCTTGCAGTCTCCCCTCCACCTTCCTTCCCTGCCCCCCCACACTTCCTTTTAATTCTTTAAATAGAGTTAAACTCAATAATCGGCCAGAGCTGAGATGTTATGACAGTCAACCAATTGAACAGCCATGGGCACTCTCTTATTTGTCCAGAAGAGCAAACTCTCTGGGATAACTCCTTAACATAGAGATCAATTCTGTTGCAGCAAGTTGCACATAACTGGCCATAAGAAGATTTCTAACAAACACTATCTGAAACTTCCTTAGGTTATTTAAAATATGGCCTGTATAATATATATATAATGTGTATGTTTGGCTTTTAGTCTACAGTCTGGAGATGATTAGTGAACATATGAGACACTAAACCAGAGCATACACAACTGGGATAAGTTACTAAATATTTCAGAGTCTGTATTCAAAAATTCAAGCTCCAGGGGTGCCCTTCAGCTGCCTTTATCTCTGATCAGCACCAGATGCTTTGTTAATTGGTATAATGTAAAGAATGATTTTAATTGCTGACTTGGGTGGTATTCAACATATGTGGAATGTCTAGAATATTGTCTATTTTTCTACCTTTCCATTTATTAGTACAGAAGCCAGGATCTTGTACCTGTTAGAGTGGTGCCCTAGTTCTAAGATTATGTCTGGTTCTTGTGATCAACCAGGTTTTGAGAATTCTAAATAGTGTCATATCTCCCTTTCATAGAGATTTGAAGCAAAATGTTTGCTGAAATGCCTAATATGACATTAATATGCCTACCTTGTCATAAATGTGTTAGGTGTAGCAGAATACTATCTTTAACTTGAAACAGACCTCTTGATGGCGAGGTCCTAGGTGAAAAAACAGAGAAATTTCTCTCTACTTATTGGACATTATCAATATCTATCAAAACAACCTGATATTTAGTACAGACTGCCTTAGTTCAATTTATAAATGGCTTCTTAAAGAGATTGAATTAAAAGCTATTTGTAAGTAGAATGAATAAATAGTAGCATATTTTAAAATTCTATTAATTATTAACATGAAAATATTTCTAAATGAAAGAATAAGAATGAATCTAAAAACCCCTATGCCCAGCTGTAATTTCATATTAAAGTATTGTGTAAATTTTCCAATCTAAATTTTAAAATTTTAAAAATAACTGGGCAGGCCGGCGCCACGGCTCAACAGGCTAATCCTCCGCCTTGCGGCGCCGGCACACCGGGTTCTAGTCCCGGTCGGGGCACCGATCCTGTCCTGGTTGCCCCTCTTCCAGGCCAGCTCTCTGCTGTGGCCAGGGAGTGCAGTGGAGGATGGCCCAAGTGCTTGGGCCCTGTACCCCATGGGAGACCAGGAGAAGCACCTGGCTCCTGCCATCAGATCAGCGCGGTGTGCCTGCCGCAGCGCGCCTACCACGGCGGCCATTGGAGGGTGAACCAACGGCAAAAGGAAGACCTTTCTCTCGGTCTCTCTCTCATTGTCCACTCTGCCTGTCAAAAATTAAAAAAAAAAATTAAAAAAAAAATAACTGGGCAGTATGACATTAAGATAATGAACAAATCCATGGCATGCCAGGAATCATCCAACCTCTTCAGAACTTTGATCCTTATCCAGAATTTCTCATTTATTTTCAAATTGTAGAATCCAGTCTCCCATCTTTCTCATTTTGCATTTGTTTTAAAGCTCCTAGGAACTTGATTTATTCATCTAATAAGACATATGTTTTCACTACAAGAAGGACTGCTATTTGTACAATTCTAAGGGTGCTATTCAATAGGCTTTGAAGTGAATGAATGGGAATTTTGCAGGTACTTCTCACATGACTATACTAAGTTGCCCAGAGAGGTGAAATGACAGGTAGACGTGTATATTGAGACCCTCTTATCCTTAAGTTCCACATCTTAGGTTCTAAGGAACACTATACAGCAGTAAAAAACAATGAAATCTGGGCATTTACAACAAAATGGAGGAAGCTGGAAAACATCATGCTGAGTGAAATAAGGTTTATTCTCTATTTTAAATTCTAAAATAACTCCCGCGTGGGAGACCAGGAAGAAGCACCTGGCTCCTGGCTTTGGATCAGCACAGTACACTGGTCATAGCGGCCATTTGGGGGGTGAACCAATCAAAGGAAGACCTTTCTCTCTGTCTCTCTCTCTCTCTCTCTCTCTCACGGTCTAACTCTATCTGCCAAATAAATTGAAAAAAAAGAAATGAAACAAACAATATGCCATACATAAAGATAAGATAAAATGTAGACAGAGAAAATTAGCTTAAATATGAAAAGAGTGCAAAGGTAAATAATATAGAGCAACTTAAAATCTTTACTAGTTGGAGAAAATAGAATTAATATTGAAGGAAGAAAATATTTATTTGAAAACCAAATAATAAATATTCTAATTCCTTTTGTCTTTGGTTGATAGAATAATGTTGCATATCCTTATCTCTATTTAGCATTTTCCTCTATAATTGGCCTTATGTGTCTGTAATTTGCTTAAAATAAGACAGGAAATGAAGAAGCTACAAGGTATGTGTGTGTATATGTCATCTTGTTTGAATCTAAGCCATACAGCAGTTCATTTTCTACTCAAGAACACAGATATGTGAATGGAACAGTAAAAAAAAATAAGTGGTCATATGTAACTCTATGAGTACCTTTAGATTGAATAATATAAGATTAAAGACAAAAGTATTGGTATACAAACACTTCAGTATTTTCTTTTTCCTCACAGGGTGAGGGTTAACAATTCTGAACTAACTATTTATCAGGTCTGAGCAAATTAAATAAATATATCACAGACAATGAGAACCAGTTTCTCGCTGTGAGAGAAAGGCAAGATGACGGTAGGATGAAACGTTGTTGTGTTGGACGTAAAAGTTTCATTTTTGAACTTCTAGATAGGTAGATAGGTAGAAAGATAGAAAAACTGCTTGAAAGACACAGAAATGAACACATACAAGTGTGTACATATGGGTGAGTACACAAACACATATGACTCAGCATGATTCACTAAGAGGGCCTGGAAGTAGTTATAATCCAGCAACAATGAGCACACCTAGTTTCCACCTGATACCTGATAGCCACAACTTAACCAATTGATCAAAGTTAACCACTTCATAGTAGAATATTCTATTGTCATGTGTCACTGACTTAACAATGTGGTATTCTGGGAAATATTTTGGGGCCTCAGTTGAATTATGAGTAAACATCAGACAAATCAGATTGAGGTACAGTATAGTATATAAGGTACTTGGTTAGTATAATTCAAATGCATAAATTTCATAAAAGACAAGGAAAGACTGAAGAATTGAAATGGAGCCCCTATCATGTAAAAGCAGAAACCAGCCTCCCGTCTGTCACACTTGGCCCAAGGTGTCCTTGCCTATCATTTATCAAAAGGAATTCACTGACTTAAGGGTACAATACAGCTGGCTCTACAAGGTTCTAATCACTGGACTCAAAGAGTAATTTGCTATCCCAGTAGATAAGAACCTTGATGACCAGTGTTGTCATGGGGTAGTTTGTGTAGGGAAATTCCGGTTCTGGACAGAATACAACTGCCATCTTCATGTAACACCCATACAAACTGGAGCCCACCTACCCACCATGAATTCCCTATAGAGCACATCATCACTGACCAATCAAAGGAAGGTCACAAACTCCACTAATAAACCAAGAGCTTGGACACAAGATGGTCATGCATATTTCAACCCCAATGTCAATCTGTAAGAACATTCACCCCTAACTGCTTGAGGAGCCTGAGAATTAAGCAACAGCTGCCTGGCTCCTTGTCTGTGCTTTGCAATAAATACCTACTTTCTTACAACACCCTGATGTCAGTGATTGGTTTTCTGGGCTTTAGGCAAGTAGAACCAGGTTGGGGGTTCTATAGCAATGCCTCCAACCAGTTTGGGGTGTTATTCTGCTACAGAATTATCACAGACTGGGAAATATTGGAGAAAGATGACAACTAAATGCAATCAGTGTGGGATCCTTTATTAGACTATGAAACAGGAAAAGGACATCTGTGAAAAAAATTTGTGTACTAATAATAAGGTCTGTAGATGTATTTTGCTATTTTGTATCAAAGTCAATTTCTTAGTTTTGACATTTATACCATGGTTATGCAAAATGACTGAAAGGTATAAAGTTTTCTGCATTATTTTTGCCACTGCTCTATAAACCAAGAACTTTAATAGTTTATTAGTTTTCTCCAATTAGTAAAGATTTTAAGTTGCTTTATATTATTTACCTTTGCACTCTTTTCATATTTAAGCTAATTTTCTCTGTCTACATTTTACCTTGTCTTTATGTATGGCATATTGTTTGTTTCATTTCTTTTTTTCAATTTATTTGGCAGATAGAGTTAGACCGTGAGAGAGAGAGAGACAGAGAGAAAGGTCTTCCTTTGATTGGTTCACCCCCCAAATGGCCGCTATGACCAGTGTACTGTGCTGATCCAAAGCCAGGAGCCAGGTGCTTCTTCCTGGTCTCCCACGCGGGTGCAGGTGCCCAAGAACTTGGGCCATCCTCCACTGCCTTCCCAGGCCACAGCAGAGAGCTGGACTGGAAGAGGAGCAACCAGGACTAGAATCCAGCACCCATATGGGATGCTGGCGCTGCAAGTGGAGGATTAACCAAATGAATGACTGCGCAGGCCCCAGCTTGTTTCATTTCAAAGAAAATACATCCTCCAGCATATATTTTAAACCATAAGACAATATCTTTACTTTTTTCTTCTTATAGAAAATCACCATAAGAGATATATTTACCCCAGATTTTCTGAATATTATTTTTCTTAATTTCACAGTATCTATTTTATTAAATTCATAATACTCATTTTATTTTCATTTTGTTTTACTTTCTCAATCTTGAAACAGGAGAAAAATTTTCCTGATTTCATTAACTGAGACAAAAATTTTCAGCTTGCTGATTCTACTCTTGAGTGATTTTGGTTTCTGAGATCTAAACCTGAAGGTCAAGTTGAGATACATGCCACCTGGATAAATATAGAATACTCAAAGTGGAATATTTGGTGAAAGATTCAGATAGTTAATGAGACTAAGCTTGAGAAAAACTGGAGTTTTTCCTGCTTTGAATATGAGATTCTTGCACATAAGAAAGTGATTCATATGGAATTTGCATTTTTTGCTTGAAAAGTACGTGAATACTCTGTAGCATGCACTTCTCTCAAAACTTTCCTTTTACCAGCCATTGCTTACAATAGTGCTTCTTATGCAACCAAATATATTTCTTTTTTTAAAAAAATTTATTTAAGCCGGCGCCATAGCTCACTTGGCTAATCATCCACCTGCAGCGCTACCACCCCAGGTTCTAGTCCTGGTTGGGGCGCCGGATTCTGTCCCGGTTGCTCCTTTTCCAGTCCAGCTCTCTGCTGTGGCCCGGGAGTGCAGTGGAGGATGGCCCAAGTCCTTGGGCCCTGCACCTGCATGGGAGACCAGGAGGAAGCACCTGGCTCCTGGCCTCAGATCAGCGCAGTGCGCCGGCCGCAGCGGCCATTTAGGGGGTGAACCAACAGAAAAAGGAAGACCTTTCTCTATGTCTCTCTCCCTCACTGTCTAACTCTGCCTGTCAAAAAAAATATTTATTTACTTGAAAGGCAGAGTTACAGAGAGGCAGAGAAGCAGAGGCAGAGAGAGAGAGAGAGGTCTTCCATCTGCTGGTTCACTCCCCAAATGGCTGCAATGGCCAGAGCTGTGCTGATGTGAAGCCAGGAGCCAGGAGCTTCTTTTGGGTCTCCCACATGGGTGCAGGGGCCCAAGAACTTGGACCTTCTTCTACTGCTCTCCCAGGCCATATCAGAGAGCTGGATGGGAAGTGGAGCAGCCAGGACTGGAATCAGCACCCATATGGGATGCCGGCACTGGTCCCTCAAATATATTTCAATACCAACAATCAGTTACTCTATATTTTCTTTTGAATTGCATATCAGAAAATACAACCTCTGAATGGAGGCAGAACAGATTCATAAGATGTAAGGCTGAATTACTGATTTTCTTTTGCTTTTGTTTTCTTAAAATTTTTATCTATTTACTTTATATTTGTTTGAGAGCCAGAGAGAAAAAGAGGGAGAGAGGAAAGAGAGAGAGGAGAGAGAGACAGAGAGAGAGAGAGAGAGAGAGAGAGAGAGAGAGAGTTCTTTCTTTCATCTAGTGGTTCACTTTTTGAATGCCTATAGCTGCCAGAGCTTCACCAGGCTGAAACCAGTAACCTGAAACTCAGTCTGTGTCTCCCATGTGGGTGGCAGAAAGCCCCTGAAAGCTATAGAAACAAGAAACAATAAATTAAGCCCCTCCCAATCTGACATGCAGTCAACTGATAACATATCCATCTCTAGCTCCAAACCAATGAAGAGCAAGCAGAGCACAAAGCCTAACCACAAAAGATCCTCTACTGTCCTGCTGGGGATTTCCCCTACCTGCAACACATGTGACCTGGTGCGACAGCAGTGAGCAACACTGCCACTTTAAGCATGTTGTGTGCAAAAAAATCACACTATCACCTGTACAAGCCAAAGAGTCATGTGATGCAGGGGACAAGCCAGAACTTCAGGTTGAAGTGCCATGTGCTAAAGGGGAAACCCAGTGTCCCCTCACCCCATAAAAGCACCTTTTCAGCTTCCATTGGAGAAGTCAGCTGACAGAACCTCTTCCCTCTGTTCTGTCTCCCTTGTGTTGAAGCATAGTATCCAATAAATCTTATCCGAGTTGTCTGTTGGCTTCTTGTCACTTACTATTTGCCAGTAAGCCAAAGAATCTGGGGTTGGGAACACCATCCCCTGCTGCCTCCAGGGTACACATTAGCAAGAAGCTGGGATCAGAAGCAGAGCTAGGACTGAAATCCAAGCCAGCATCCTAAGTGGTGTCTTAATGTCTATACAGAAGGCCTGTCTCTCTTTTATTAATGTAGGCAGTTATAGCCATGAATCTCTCCTTCAGCATGGCTTTCACATCTTATATACTTCAGCATGTTGTGTTTTTATTTTCATTTACTTTTTTTTTTTTTTGCTTTTTAGTTTTACTTGTCATTTATTTTTTTAACCATTGGTTATTTAAGAGTGTATTATTGGGGACCAGCACTGTGGCACAGCAGGTTAACGCCCTGGCCTGAAGCACTGGCATCCTATATGGGCACCAATTCTAGTACCGGCTACTCCTCTTCTGATCCAGCTCTCTGCTATGGCCTGGAATAGCAGTAGAAGATGGCCCAAGTCCTTGGGCTCCTGCACCCATGTGGGAGACCCGGAGGAAGCTCCTGGCTCTTGGCTTCAGATCGGCGTAGCTCTGGCCGTTGCAGCCATCTGGGGAGTGTTAGGAAACTGGTGCAGTTTTAGCAAGGTGGCCATATGGCCCAATCTCTGGTCAAGCTCCACCCCTATCCTAATGGGATTCGCTGCTCCTGCTTCCCTGCCCGCCCTGTTCCTGAACACGTGCTCTCTTGGTTCTTCTTTCTTGGCTTCTCTCTGCTCTCTTGGCTCCTCTCCTCCTCTTGTCTCTCTTCTCTCTCCTCTGGCTCTCTCTCTTACTGTCTCCTTTTCTCTCTTTCCCTTCACCGCCCCTTCACTCCGGTCTGTTGGGTGTTCCCCAATAAGCCCTTTCCCTTATTCCGGCATTCGGTGTGTTTTGTGACAGTTAACATTAATATATAACAGGGAGTGAACCAGCGGATGGAAGACCTCTCTCTCTGTCTCAACCTCTTTCTGTAACTCTGTCTTTCAAAAAATATAATAAAATAAATCTTTTTAAAAAAGAGTGTATTATTAATTTCTTTAATATTCCAGTTCTCCTTCTGTTATTGTTAATGATTGTTAATGGATTGTTAATTCCATCTGATTTCCTTTTTAGTGGCCAATGATTTTATGATGTGATTTTCTTTTAATTTATTGAGACTTATTTTGTGACTTAATATTATGGTCTATCCTGGAGTGTTCCATAAGTATGTGTATTGTGCTGTTGTTCAGTGGAATGTGTGATATAAGCTAATTAGGACTAGTTGTTCTAAAGTGTTGTTAACATCCTCTATTTCCTTATTAGTTACTTAGCTTGTTGTTCCATACTTTACTGAATATGGAATATCGAATTTTCCAACTGTTACCGGAGAATCAAAGGGCCCTTGTCTTCACAAAAGAAAGAATTCCGGCTTGAAACAGAGAGCAGTGGAGAGGAAAATAGCAAGGTTTATTAGTGTAGGGACATCCATAAGAACAGATGGGCACCTCTCCAGACAGAATCTGAGAGAGAGTGCACAGTGCACAGTTAGGCTTTTAAGGGGTTGGGTCTTGCCTTCCTGCCTTTTCTCTCCCCCTCTCCTTCTTCTCCTCCCAAACAAAGGACTTATTGGGTGTAAATATGAAACATTCCTTTCTGAGTTTTCTCCCTGAAGTTATCAGACAGGGGAAGCCTGGCTGGCGTTGCCCCACCTTAGAGGAAGGATGTTTATCAGGCCAGGTAGAAGGGTCAGGACTCCCTGGAAGGTCATCAGGATGTGGGCAGGACTTTGAAGTGCAGATACTGGGCTTCTAGAGCTTCCACAGTGGGTGCTGGTCTTTAGGCCTTTCTCATACACACATAGGCTCAAATTCTGACTACCTACCTAACACAACCATTATTGTATAACTGTTATTTCCTTCTTTAATTCTGTCAGTTTTTCTTCATATATTTTGGGATTTTGTTGTTAAGTATGTATTAGAAGTGTTACATTTCTTGGTAGATTGGATCTTTTACCTGTATCTATCTGTCTGTCTATCTATAATATTCCTTGATGTAACAATTTTTTCTTAAATTCTATGTTATCTAATATTAGCATAGTCACTCTAACTTCCTTTGGTTACTACTTGCATGAATTATATTTTGCCATCTTTTCACTTCAACCTTTTCATGACATTAGATGTAAAATACTCCCTCTTGTTGAGAGCATGTAGTTTTGAGTGTGCTTTTAAAAAAATTCTACCTATTGCCACCCTTTAATTCTAGTTTGAGGGCCAATGTTATGGTGTAATATGTTAAGACATCCCTTATGGGCACATAGTGCCAGCATCCCTTATGGAAACCAATTGCAGTCCCAGCTGCTCCACTTACAATCCAGCTCACTATTAATGCACCTGGGAAAGCAACAGAAAGTAGCCCAATGGGGCCAATGGCCAATGGCCCCAACAAGGCTGGTGCCGTGGTGTAGCAGGTTAAACTTCTGCCTGTGACCTCAGCATCCCATATAGGCACCAGTTTGAGACCCAGCTCCTCTACTTTTGATCCAGTTCCCTGCTAATACGCCTAGGAAAGCAGCAAAAGAATGCCCAAGTGCTTGGGTGCCAGCACCCATGTGGGAGACCAGAGGAAGCTCAGGACTCCTGGCTTTGGCAAGGTCTGGCCCTGGCTTTTGTGGCCATTTGGGGAGTGAATCAGCAAAAGGAAGATCTCTCTCTCTCTCTCTCTGTCTCTCCTCTTCTCTCTGTATCTTTGCCTTTCAAATATTAATTAAAAAATCTTTAAAATAGTAGTATTGTCTGTTTACATTTAAATTATTGATAAGGAAGGACCTGGTTTTGTTATTTTACTGTTATTTCTTTATGCCATATATTTATTGTTCCTCGATTCCTCCATTACTGCTTTCTTCAGAGATTAACCCTTTTTTCAAGTGTATCATTTTGATTAGATCTCTAATATGGACAGATGAAAGGAGGGAGAAGGGAACAGAAACATTTTGTAACCATAATAAGGACACTTTCATTTCCCTTCTTATTTTTGTATAACGAAAACCAGCTACTGATATTGTGAATTGTCTGTACCTAGTCTGGTAAATAGTAATATTTGCATAAGAAGAATTTCAGGAGCCTCCTTTGGGGAGGTGATTTGAAATGGTGGACTCTGACCCAGCTAACAAAGGAGCCTCCACTTCATCAATGCTGAGCCCCATTGTCAAGAGCCAGCATCTGGCTAAAGCCCTGGACTTCCCTATAAGAGCTGGATGGACCTTCCTCAGAACAAAGCCTGAACATCTGCATAATCATCAACTTTCTAACCTCACTCTGCTACTATCCCTGTCCTTTTAAAAAACCCTCTGGCCAGTGAAAAAAAAAGCACATTTTGGATCAAGAGAGCTCTGTTTCCCCAAGATTCCAGCTTCTTGAAGTAAACTCTTTCCTCTTCCCAACATTCAGGAGAATTGGCTATCCAAGTGGCCAGCAGCACTGGCTTGATTATTTGCCTGGTAAAAATATTATTTTGGTTACTGCAGCCTGGAATGCTCGATTTAAGTTAATACCATTCAAAGTTGTCTCTTGTTCTATTAAAAAAAAAAAGGTTGCTTCTTAATTTAGTGCCCTTGGAGATTCAATTAATGAAATTACAGTTTGAACATATTTTAATGTCCTCTTGGATCTCTGTTTTATTACACTATTGACAATTCAGAGTTCCAGATACATTTCATGGATATTTTAATGGCCAGAGGTTTTTGTGTATTAGCCATCACCAGAATGGGGTGAAGAGGTTGACCTCCTCCAAGCCACCTTTAGTCCTTGTGTGGTCAGCATTTTTTATTCTGGGGCATTAGATCTAGTGAATGATTCAGTAAAGCCATGAGACATGATTCTTCATCAGAGGTGAGGACTAGACTCTAAAGTCAGTATAGGGGCTATATGGATGTCATAGCTAACCTTCATGGATACCTAGCCAATAGATGCTCTAGTGAAGTGAATTCATCCAGAGAAAACCAACAAAAGCCCTCGCCAAGGCAAGAGAGACCAACTCTTGGTTTTGTTTTTTTTTTTTTTTTTTTTTTTGACAGGCAGAGTGGATAGTGAGAGAGAGAGAGACAGAGAGAAAGGTCTTCCTTTTTGCCGTTAGTTCACCCTCCAATGGCCGCTGCGGCCGGCGCATCGTGCTGATCCGAAGCCAGGAGCCAGGTGCTTCTCCTGGTCTCCCATGGGGTGCAGGGCCCAAGGACTTGGGCCATCCTCCACTGCCTTCCCGGGCCATAGCAGAGAGCTGGCCTGGAAGAGGGGCAACCGGGATAGAATCCGGCGCCCCGACCGGGACTAGAACCCAGTGTGCCGGCGCTGCAAGGTGGAGGATTAGCCTGTTAAGCCACAGCGCCGGCCGAGACCAACTCTTGAGCCATACCAGCTACAGCAAAGTGAGTAGAGGGCATTGCCCCAGATATCAGAGGAGGGAAAATCAACCACAAGGACCTTATTCTCTCGGCCTTCGTAAAGACATTTAGCCAGGGTTCAGTCTTAAGTAAAAAAGCCAGAAACAGGAAAAACTGAGGGAATACAGTAACTTTGCAAAATTAGAGAACTTAAAAGTTGAAGTCATATTATATACACATTGTCATTATTACATAATGTACACATGCTCCCTGTTCTTGCACCTAAAACTGCAGGAAGTGGCTTGAGCAAGCATCAAGTTCATTTGAAAAGAAAAATAAAGGTGTTCCATTTTCTTTTAAAATATTTTATTTTTAAATTTTATTTATTAATTATTTGAAACCACAAGAGACAGAGACAGAAACAGACAGAGATCTCCCACCTGCTGATCACTCCTCAAATACTCTGAACAGCTGAGGCTGGGCCAAGCAAAGTCAGGAAATGGGGACTCAATCCAGATCTCTTACATGGTGGCAGTGACCCAGATATTTGAGCCATCATTGCTGCATCCCAAGGTGAACATTAGCAAGAAAGTTGGAATAGGGCATAGCACCAGAACTCGAACCCAACCTCTTTGATTTGGTATGCTGGTTCCTCAAGCAGCATCTTAACCTGCACACTAAATGCTAGGCCCTATTATTATTATTATACATAGCTATGGGGTACAGTGTGATAATTCAATAAATATATAGAATGTGTGCTTATCAAATCAGAAGAATTAATATTTCAGATATTCCACGTTTCTGCACAGTTGCTTTCAGGTGTCGTTAGTTATATCCCCTCCGTGACAGAATCACACTGAAGTTTTTATCATCTAGAAAAAGACAGATGTGCACAGTGGGTACTTAACTAATTTGTGAATGATTTACTAATAAAGAATAATTCTCTACATTTCTTAAAGCTGGAAGAGTTGAATTTGTACTATGCAGGGAGTTTTTTGAATTTTACTGTCATAGGGAGACACAGCATGATAGAAATATCTGTTTATTCTTCATTTTATATGATGTAAAATGGATCCTTTGGAGGGTAGGGAATGTCTCCACTCTTCTGCATGACTCCACTATTAAAGGAATATTGTCTTCAGATTGAAGACTATTTCTTCAGAGAACAGAAAAAAATTGAGAGAAAGTCAAAGAAGATAAAACACATAAGTTCAGTATCTGAGAACTTTGATTTCAGATTCAGCCTCCTGGAATCCTGAGAATGAGCAACCATGTGGATTTCTCATCTTCACTGAGGAAAGTGCGTGATGGCATCCAGAAGTACAGCAAGCACTTATATTGGCTGAAAGCCCATGAACAAATTAGGATCAAGAGCTTGGTTGTCTTTGTATGAAACACCTTTCAAGGAAATGCTGACAAGAAGTGTAATCACATTCCTCTCCTCTCACACAATTACCAGAGGGAAAATAGAGTTTTAGCAAGAACATGACAGCTGTAATGTATATTGTTTATTAAACATGTAATCAATCATCAGGAATTTTCGTAGAGAGAATCCAAGAAAATGTCAGGAAATTTTGTTAATTGAGATTAATCTTGAAGTATCTTTCCAAGAAATTCAAAAGCAAGGATTGAATTTAATTGTGACAAGAAAATTTATGATTTATAAGTAAAAGCTTCAAGTTGGCTGAGCTCATGAAACAACCGTTTCTTGCTGTAGGAAGTCAAAGATCCTGTGACAGAGTTTTCAAAGAGAATGGATTTTCCACCTAAATTCTATCCAGTAGCTTAAGTAATCATTGAGTACTCAGACTTTTGAATTACTCAATTTTAGTTTATTCCAGTATAAATCACTTTTAGGTAAAAGTAATGAATGAAAAAAAAACCTAATAATTCTGTCAAAGAACTGTTAGGAGTCTACTACCTGATATGTGTATTCTCTAGCTAGTGGAGCATCACTACATTATCAAGGAAAGCATGAAGTGGTGGGGGAAATGAAGTATCTAGGGGAAAACTGCTGATCAGAAGTAAGTTCCTGAATTAGATGTCCTCAGTAGTCTACATCAAGGGAAATCTGTAAGCCTAATAAACTATACTAATTTAAACAAATTGGGAAGCTTTTATGAAACTTGAAAACATGATTTTACCAGAATGCAAGCAAAGCTATACCAAAAAGAACATGCTGCTGGAAACTGTCAAGACAATAGATTTTAGATTTTGACCAAATTCATATATTTTTAGTCTATTTCTATAGCAAAACATGATTTATTTTGGGTGAAAGAATTCATACCATCTTAAGAGTGTTGACTAGAAAAAGAGCTAAATTTATCTATGACAAAAATAAAAGTATTTTCAAGGTGCAGTTGCTATTATTAGAAATATTTCCTGAATCAATTTTGCAAAGAATGTTTTCTTTTTTTTTAAATTAAACTTTTATTTAATGAATATAAATTTCCAAAGTACAGCTTATGGGTTACAATGGCTTCCCCCTCCCAAAACTTCCCTCCCACCCGCAACCCTCCCCTTTCCCACTCCCTCTCCCCTTCCAATCACATCATGATTCATTTTCAATTCTCTTTATATACAGAAGATCAGTTTAGTATATATTAGGTAACGATTTCAACAGTTTGCCACCATATAGCAACACATAGTGAAAAAAAAATACTGTTGGAGTACTAGTTATAGCGTTAAATAAGAGTGTACAGCACATTAAAGACAGATATCCTACATAATATTTTTTTAAAAAATTAATTAATTTTCTATGCCATTTCCAATTTAACACCAGGGTTTTTTTTTTTTTTTCATTTCCAATTATCTTTGTATACAGAAGATCGATTCAGTATATAATTAGTAAAGATCACATCAGTTTGTACCCACGCAGAAACACAAAGTGTAAAAATACTGTTTCAGTACTAGTTATAGCATCACTGCACATTAGATAACACATTAAGGACAGATCCCACATGGGATGTAAGTACACAGTGACTCCTGTTGCTGACTTAACAATTTGACACTCCTGTTCATGGCGTCAGTAATCTCCCTAGGCTCTAGTCATGAGTTGCCAGGGCTATGGAAGCCTTTAGAGTTCACTGACTTTGATCTTATTCCGATAGGGTCATAGTCAAAGTGGAAGTTCTCTCCTCCCTTCAGAGAAAGGTACTTCCTTCTTTGATGGCCCCGTTCTTTCCACTGGGATCTCACTCACAGAGATCTTTCATTTAGGTCTTCTTCTTTTTTTTTCTTTTCCATGGTGTCTTGGCTTTCCATGCCTACAATGCTCTCATGGGCTCTTCCGCCAGATCCGAATGCCTTAAGGGCTGATTCTGAGGCCAGAGTGTTGTTTAGGACATCTGCCATTCTATGAGTCTGCTGTGTACCCCACTTCCCATGTTGGATCTTTCTCTCCCTTTTTGATTCTATCAGTTAGTATTAGCAGACACTTGTCTTGTTTGTTTGATCCCTTTGATTCTTAGACCTATCAGAGCCATCGGTTGTGAACTGAAATTGATCACTTGGACTAGTGAGATGACATTGGTACATGCCACCTTGATGGGATTGTATTGGAATCCCCTGGTACATTTCTAACTCCATCATTTGGGGCAAGACTGATTGTGCATGTCCCAAATTGTACATCTCCTCCCTCTCTTTTTCCACTCTTATATTTCACAGGGATCACTTTTCAGTTAAAATTTAAACACCTAAGAATAATTGTGTGTTAATTACAGAGTTCAACCACTAGTACTAGAACAACAACAACAACAACAAATACTAAAAAGGATAAAGTATTACATTGTACATCTAGAGCCAGGACAAGAGCTGATCAGTTCATTGTTTCTTATAGTGTCCATTTCACTTCAACAGGTTTCCCCTTTGGTGCTCAGTTGTCGCCGATCAGGGAAAACAAATGAAATTTGTCTCTTTGGGACTGGCTTAATTCACTCAGCATGATGTTTTCCAGATTGCTCCATCTTGTTGCAAATGACTGGTTTTCGTTGTTTCTTACTGCTGTATAGTATTCTATGGAGTACATGTCCCATAATTTCTTTATCCAGTCTACTGTTGATGGGCATTTGGGTTGGTTCCAGGTCTTAGCTATTGTGAATTGAGCTGCAATAAACATTAATGTGCAGATGGCTTTTTTATTTGCCAAATTAATTTCCTTTGGGTAAATTCCAAGGAGTGGGATGGCTGGGTTGTATGGTAGGGTTATGTTCAAGTTTCTGAGGAATCTCCAGACTGACTTCCATAGTGGCTTAACCAGTTTGCATTCCCACCAACAGTGGGTTAGTGTCCCTGTTTCCCCACATCCTCTCCAGCATCTGTTGTTGGTAGATTTCTGAATGTGAGCCATTCTAACTGGGGTGAGGTGAAACCTCATTGTGGTTTTGATTTGCATTTCTCTGATTGCTAGTGATCTTGAACATTTTTTCATGTGTCTGTTGGCCATTTGGATTTCCTCTTTCGAAAAATGTCTATTGAGGTCCTTGGCCCATCTCTTAAGTGGGTTGTTTGTTCTGTTGTTGTGGATTTTCTTGATTTCTTTGTAGATTCTGGTTATCAACCCTTTATCTGTAGTATAGTTTGCAAATATTTTTTCCCATTCTGTCGGTTGCCTCTTCACTTTCCTGACTGTTTCTTTTGAAGAACAGAAACTTGTCAATTTGATGCAACCCCAAATGTTAATTTTGGTTTTGACTGCCTGTGCTCCTGGGGTCTTTTCCAAGAAGTCTTTGCCTGTACCTATATCTTGCAGGGTTTCTCCAATGCTCTCTAATAATTTGATGGTTTCGAGTTGTAGATTTAAGTCTTTAATCCATGTTGAGTGAATTTTTGTGTAAGGTGAAAGGTATGGGTCTTGCTTCAAGCTTCTGCACGTGGAAATCCAATTTTCCCAGCACCATTTATTGAATAGGCTGTCCTTATTCCAGGGATTAGTTTTGAATATTTGATCAAATGTAAGTTGGCTGTAGATGTTTGGATTGATTTCTGGTGTTTCTATTCTGTTCCATTAGTCTATACTTCTGTTTCTGTACCAGTACCATGCTGTTTTGATAACAACTGCCCTGTAGTATGTCCTGAAATCTGGTATTGTGATGCCTCCAGCTTTGTTTTTGTTGTACAAGATTGCTTTGGCTATTCGAGGTCTTCTGTGTCTCCATATGAATTTCAGCATCATTTTTTCCAGATCTGAGAAGAAGGTCTTTGGTATCTTGATTGGTATTGCATTGAATGTATAAATTGCTTTTGGGAGAATAGACATTTTGATGATATTGATTCTTCCAATCCATGAGCATGGAAGATTTCTCCATTTTTTGGTATCCTCTTCTATTTCTTTCTTTAAGGTTTTGTAGTTTTCATCGTAGAGATCTTTAACATCCTTGGTTAAGTTTATTCCAAGGTATTTGATTGCTTTTGTAGCTATTGTGAATGGGATCGATCTTAGAAGTTCTTTCTCAGCAGTGGCATTGCCTGTGTATACAAAGGCTGTTGATTTTTGTGCATTGATTTTATATCCTGCTACTTTGCCAAACTCTTCTGTGAGTTCCAATAGTCTCTTAGTAGAGTTCTTTGGGTCCCCTAAATAAAGAATCATATCATCTGCAAAGAGGGATAGTTTGAGTTCTTCCTTCCCAATTTGTATCCCTTTAATTTCTTTTTCTTGCCTAATAGCTCTGGCTAGAACTTCCAGAACTATATTGAAGGGCAGTGGTGAGAGTGGGCATCCCTGTCTGGTACCAGATCTCAGCGGAAATGCTTCCAACTTTTCCCCATTCAATAGGATGTTGGCCGTGGGTTTTTCATATATTGCTTTGATTGTATTGAGGAATGTTCCTTCCATACCCAGTTTGCTTAGAGTTTTCATCATGAAAGGGTGTTGTATTTTATCAAATGCTTTCTCTGCATCTATTGAGAGAATCATATGGTTTTTCTTCTACAGTCTGTTAATGTAGTGTATTACATTGATTGTTTTGCGAACGTTGAACCATCCCTGCATACCGGGGATAAATCCCACTTGGTCTGGGTGGATGATCTTTCTCATGTGTTGTTGCATTCTATTGGCCAGAATTTTATTGAGGATTTTTGCATCTATGTTCATCAGGGATATTGGTCTGTAATTCTCTTTCAATGCTGCATCTTTTTCCGGCTTAGAAATTAAGATGATGCTGGCTTCATAGAAAGAATTTGGGAGGATTCCCTCTTTTTCGATTGTTTTGAATAGTTTGAGAAGAATTGGAGTTAGTTCTTCTCTAAATGTCTGGTAGAATTCAGCAGTGAATCCATCTGGTCCTGGGCTTTTCTTTGTTGGGAGGGCCTTTATTACTATTTCAATTTCTGTCTCAGTTATGGGTCTGTTTAGGTTTTCTATGTCTTCCTGGCTCAATTTAGGTAGGTTGTATGTGTCCAAGAATCTGTCCATTTCTGATAGATTTCCCTGTTTGCTGGCATACAAATCCTTGTAGTAATTTCTGAAGATTCTTTTTATTTCTGTGGTGTCTGTTGTTAGGTTTCCCTTTCCATCTCTGATCCTATTGATTTGGGTCTTTTCTCTTCTTTTTTTAGTTAGTTGGGCCAGTGGGGTGTCAATTTTGTTTATTTTTTCAAAAAAACAGCTCCTTGTTTGGCTGATTTTTTGTAATGTTTTTTTGGATTCAATCCTGTTGATTTCTTCTTTGATTTCTGATTTCTTCTTTGTTTTCTAAGACAATGTAAAAAAAAAAAAACCATGTCTTTATACATTTTAGGGCATCAGAAAGATTAAAAGATCAATGAAATTCATATAACCATGATATTTTGAGAAATGTAATATTGTATTGTATCCATTAATACAATGAAGATGTAGAACGTTTGCATAATCCAAAAATGTTCCTTTGTGCCCCATTATAGTCAATCTTCCTGCCCCACTCCTGGTCCTTGGCAATCACTTATTTTTTTCCAGTTTTTAAAAAAAATTTATGTGAATGGAATCATACAAAATGTAGCATTTTATGTCTTAGTTCTTTCACTTAACACAATCTCTGCATTTCATACAAATTGATGCATGTATTAGCATTTCTTCCTTTTTATTGTTTAAGAATATCTGGCGCCAGTGGCTCACTAGGCTAATCCTCCACCTGCGGCGCTGGCACACCAGGTTGTCGTCCCAGTTGGGGCGCCAGATTCTGTCCTGGTTGCTCCTCTTCCAGTCCAACTCTCTGCTATGACCCGGGAGTGCAGTGGAGGATGGCCCAAGTCCTTGGGCCCTGTACCCACATGGGAGACCAGGAGGAAGCACCTGGCTCCTGGCTTCAGATCTGTGTAGCATGCCGGATGCAATGCACTGGCCGTAGCGGCCACTTGTGGGGTGAACCAATGGAAAAGTGAAGACCTTTCTTTCTGTCTCTCTCTCTTTCTCACTGTCTAACTCTGCCTGTCCAAAAAAAAAAATCCTATTGTTTTAGTAAGCTAAAAGTGTATTTGTCTAGTTGATGGACATTTGAATTGTTCCAAGGTTTTGGTTACTGTGAATAAAGTTGCTATGATTTTTCACATATAAGTTTTTTTTTTTTAGGCATGTGTTTTCAATTGTGTTAGGTAAATACCTAAGAGTGAAATTACTAAATAATAGATCATGGTGGCATCTCATTATGGTTTTAATTTGCATTTTCAAAATGCCTAATAATGTTTCTTGAGATTTCATGTAGCTTTTTTGTTTCTGTGTTTGTTCAAATCTTTTGCCTTTTTTTTAAGATTTATTTATTTATTTATTTTAAAGGCAGAGTTACAAAGAGGCAGAGGCAGAGAGAGAGAGGGAGGTCTTCCATTCACTGGTTCACTCTCCAGATGGCCACAAGGGCCAGAGCTGCGCTGATCCGAAGCCAGGAGCAAGGAGCTTCTTCTGGGTCTCCTACATGGGTGCAGGGGCCCAAGGACTTGGGCCGTCTTCTACTGCTTTCCCAGGCCATAGCAGAGAGCTGGGTCAGAAGTGGAGCAGCCATGACTTGAAATGGTGCTCATATGGGATTCTGGCACTGCAGGCAGTAGCTTTACACACTATGCCACAGCACTGGCCCCTCTTTTGCCTATTTTTAATTGATTTGGTTGTGCTCTTCTTATTGAGATAAAAAAGTTCTTTTAAATATTTCAGATACAATTCCTTTGTGAGATGTTTTCTCCCAGTCCTCAGATTGCCTTTTTGCCTCCTTACCAATGTTGACCATGTTTTCTGAAGGAAAAAAACTCAATGTTTTTTGCTTTGGATGTTTATTTTATTTGTCATCTTAAGAAATTGCTGCCTAACTCAGGTCACAAATATTTTGTACTATTTTCTTCTTTAAGTTTTATAGTTTAATCTCTTACATTTAAGTGTATAATCAATTTCAATTTATTTGTGTATGGGGAGAGTTAAAGGTTACAATGTATACATTTCCACACAATATTGAATAAATACAGCAAAATTAAGTTTGTTAAGAATTATTTCTTATCCTAGAATATATTTTATCTTAGTAAATTTTCCAAGTGCAGTTTAAAATAATGTGTATTCTGCTGTGTTAGGTGGAATGTTCTACAAATGTCAGTTAAGTTAAATCAAGCTAGTTGATAGTATTGTTCAAACCTTCCATATCCTTATTGATTTTCTGTTTGATCAGGAGAAAAGAATGTTGAAATTTCCAACTGTAACAGCGGAATTCTTACTTTGTTTTTCAGTTCTATTTTTTAGACTCTGTAGCTGTGTGTCCACATTTAAAAGTATATTCTCTTGATAATTTGACCTCTTTTCATTATGAAATATTCATTAACCATGATATCATTCCTCATTCTAAAGACTAATTTGTCTAATAATAAAATAGTATTTTTCCCTTCTTTAGTCTAACATTTTGCCTAGATTTTCTATATATTTATATACACTTATATATACCTGTTTTTTTATATTTAATGTGGGTTTTGAATAGACTATAGTCATATTTTATTTTGTGAGGAGCTTATTTTATTTCTACTCTTGAGATAGATAACAAATTACATTATAATAATTTAATCTCTAGAGGTTCAATTTTTGTATATTTTATATCTTCCATTTATCTCTCTCTTAAGCATACTTGTTATTTCTTTTACAATCTTCAGCATATAGGGCATATTTATAATAGCTATTTTATGACCTTTGCTTGTGAATTCAAGCATCTCATTCATTTCTGTGCTTGTTTATTTATTGACTAATAAATCACTTTTTAATTTTTTTTGTTTTTTTGTATACCTGGTGATTTTTGATTGGATGCATGAAATTGTGAATTTTACTTTGTTGCACAATGAATTCTGTTACATTTCTTTAAAAAACATTTGACTTTATTCTGCTACAGAGTTAAGTTACTGATATTGAGTAAAATTGTTTCAGGGCTTGATTTTAAACTTTATTAAGGAAGGTCCAGTATAGTCTTTACTCTAAGGTTAATTAAATCTCACTAAAATTGACAGGGACCTTGAGACCCTAGAGGTGAGACCAAATAGACTCCATCTTTTTTTTAAAGATTTATTTTTATTTATTTGAAAAACAGAGTTACAGAGAGAGGTAGAGCCAGAAAGAGAGAGGTCGTCCATCAGCTGGTTCACTGCCCAAATGACCACAATGGCCAGAGCTGAGCTGATCTGAAGCCAGAAGCCAGGAACCAGGAGCTTCCTCTGGGTCTCCCATGCAGGTGCAGGGGCCCAAGGACTTGGGCCATCTTCCACTGCTTTGCCAGGCCATAACAGATAGCTGGATCGGAAGTGGAGCAGCTGGGACTGGAACCGGTGCCCATATGGGATGCCAGCTGCGCCACAGTGCTGGCGCCTAGACTCCATCTTGAGACTTAACTTTGTCCCTGATCAGAATTCTTTGTTTCACAGCCTCTCACCTGTGGGCTCAGACACAATGTAGTACTCAACACTGAGGGCTGAAATACATTGCAGTTCCAACTAGTCTAACCACAGAACATTCTGCCAACATGTCCTTTTTTGATTTTTGCAACCCTGATCATAAATCCCCTGCCCAGGAACAACAGCTGTCACATCAGTTACCAATCAGCTTTAGCCCTGCCCACCTGTGTAAAACAACCCATATGAGCATCATAAATACCCTTAGGCTGAGAGTCTCCCTCAGCTTGGTCCTGTTCCACAGGCCCCTCCTGCTGCTGGGAGCTTTTTTTTTTTTTTTAATTGTCTGACTAATAAAGCTTTCTCCTCCTTTCATTGTTGCATCTTATCTCTTCATTCTTTGGATCTCAGACACCAACCCAGATCCAATCCACAAAATTCCAGCAGCAAAATGATTATATCCTTTTGATGTCTCTTCTTGAGGTTTTTTTAATATTCAGGTTTCTCTCCCTTGGCTAGTGGAAACACAAACTAGTCTCATTATTTTCTGCATCCTAAGAACTTTAGATTACAGTTTCTTGTTGTGCTTTTCCAACCAGTGTAGCGTTACCTAGATGTCTCAACCTCCATGACCATTATTGATATCTATTTTATCAACTCAGTAAGATCTCTGTGGTCTATTTAGCTTCACCCTCCCTACAATGTAACTTGGAATCTGACTCCTAGCAATAAGAGAGTAATCATAAACTATCATTTGTTTTATCTCATAAATTATAATCCTGTAATGCCTGGTGAATGCCTGAAAATAATTGTTTAACAGATTTAATCTAGCTTTCTAGTAGTTTATGATGACAGGGCCATTCTTGAAATTGTTAGCCCTTTAATCAGATCCTTTTACTTGTAATATTCCACATGCTAAATCAAAACCTGAGTTTATTTCTGTCACTTAACCAACTGTGTGATTTGAGGAAATAGCTGAACTTTATTAAAATGTATTTGAGAGTAGCTAAATGAATAACACAAGAATATGCCCTATACTGGCTCAGATTTTTGGTTAAGAATTTGATGTCATAATTTGAGTATAAATTCTGGTTCCTGAGCATGTTTATACATAGCTCTTACCATCAGACCCATAATTTTAAAATTTATTATAAAATTGTGCCTACCTCGCAGAATTCCTGTGAAAACTAAATGTGGTAATGTATATTTGGCACATAGTGCAAAAAAACTTGGAGCATTTTAGTGTTCATTAAATAGGTGCTTTAATTTATTTTGAAATTATAAATATCCATTAATATATTATTTTAAAAAGCTTATTTATCTGAAAGTCAGAGCTACAGAGATAGAGGAAGAGCACACAGACAGAGAAATTTTATATCTTTTAGTTCACTCCCCAGATGACCACAATGGCCAGGGTTGTACCAGACCAAATCCAGGAGCCAGGAGTTTCTTCCAGGTCTCCTACTTGGGTGGCAGGGGCCCAAGCACTTGTGCCACCTTCCACTGCTTTTTCCAGGCCATTAGCAGGAAGCTGGATCAGAAGTGGAACACCCAGAACACGAACAAGCCCCCATATGGGATGCCAGTCTTGCAGGTAGTGGCTTTAAATGCTTCACTACAACGCCAGCCCCCATTAGTATGTTTTAATGGAAAATGTGCAATAGCATGACTTAATATGCTCTCAGGCTGCTGCAGGAGAGACAGTATACATTATTATCACTGTACTGATTTATATTTTTGACTGAGCAAGTTTAATGTCTTATTTTGTAAGACTATAATTTCTGCATCAATTATTGAATACACATGTAATATAATAAAGTAGAAACAGAGGGTAAGCAGATATTAATAAACATTGTTTATGCCATCAAAAAATCTTAAAATTGAAGAATCAAATTTGCCTGTGAAAGAACTCTTCCATTGACAAAATCATATAACCACCTTTAACTGATTGGGAATAAGACCCAAATATGTCAAATTTACCTTGTTTTCATTTTTACCTGAGGTATCCTTGCCCTTCTATTATTATCCAGAGGTTCAATTTTTCCAGGAATACTATGACTTCTGGGGAAGAAGGCTATATCCTTTCTGTTCATACATCTTTGTCCTGATGCAAGCTGCTCTTGGCCTCATGACACTATATTTTCCCTTTACTCATAACAAAGTCGATGTATAGTCTATAATTTTAAGCCATATTTGTTTTTTTTTTCACTCTGACACCTGAGCCAAGGTTATCAATTCTTTCCTAAATTTCATTCACAGGGAAATGGCCCAAGGAATGCTGTAACAGTCCAAATAGCAGAGTTACCAAGCTTTTGACAAAAATTCATCCTTCTATACTGGTACCTAAAGCCCATTATGGAGGGAGAAGAGCTTAACAAGCATCGTGTTTCTATTGAGTAGAAAGTAGAGCCACTCAACACTAAAAGTGGAAACAAAATCATTTCAAAGGAAACTTGATGTACTCATCATGCTTCCAAAAAAAAAAGTCCATGGAGAATTTTTAAAAATGATTGAATATACTTTGTCCATGTGCTTATTTGCTGTATCAAGCTTTCAAGTATCATCTAAACCAACTTTCAGTTTCCTGAGAGTTACAAGTTTTTACAGAGGAATGTCTACCATTCTACTGTCAAGAGAGAACTTAACACATAACATCAGCAACATTTTTGTGTGAAATATTTTACACATTTTTCTACATGTAGAAGAATGTGTTAACCACAACATAATACATTTTATGAACTAATTTGGTGCTTCTAATTTTTTATTATGCTTTGATTGCAATTTTTTATTTGCTGCTATTGTTTTACTAATGTTAGTCCTATCTTTTATTTTGTTGTGCTCTCCTATACGTGGAATCTACTCAAGAGTCATGATTTCTCTTTTTTATCCTTTATGTCGAATGGTTCAAATAATAATGAAAACTCTACCATCTGTAACTCCACACACCATACTCTTGTCTTCTCTACAGAAACCCTGGATACTGCTGCTGCCCTGCATTTATCTGCAATTTTGGTCTTCATGAATTTGAAATTCCTCTGATGATGTTCTTATAGGAGTATCCTTCTCTCTGAATTATTTTACCCCAGAGCTAGCCTGTACAGCTCTGCCTTGCAAGATCTTAGCAGTTCTATTCTGTCATTACATATTGACACAGGAAAATGTGTATGGCATTAAAGATCACCTGTCACTTGTTTAATAAAACCAAGACATTCAGGATAATACACATCATGATTTATTTCCAGATTTAGCTTCTTATGTCCTGCTATCACTATGGTGACATGACTATATACCTTTACAGTATGCCCCAGACTAGATGATTATTTTGAACATGTCCAAAGCCTATCTCCTTTATTCTTTCTATCTCAAATGTGTAAATCTGAAATTTCCCCCTGTACTAACCCAACTTTGTTAGTTTCTGAGTTCTCTGTATTCTGTTCCAGAGAACACTATGATTTTTAAAATCATCAAGACATATATCTTTCAGGATACTAAGGAATAAGAACTGAAAAAAATGATGAATCAGTGTCTTTTATTCCCTTTTTAGTTTCAGTGTCTAAAAATACTCATGTGTTTCCCACACTATGTGCCTGCTCTTACCCACAAGTGAAGAGTTTTTGTTATTCAACCACTCATAGACCTTCAACCTGTCATTACTCAGCCATTCATCAATGGCAAGGTGTAGGAACATCCTCTCTTATGACATGCACAGTCCCTCCAAAGATGTGGTAAGGGAGGGGTAATAATTACTGCATTACTTTGCCTTGAGAAGAAATTCTGGGCTAATGGTGGCAATAGCATGGATTGTGCCATGCCAAATCCAGCAGTCAGAAGCTTCCTCTGGGTCTCCCACGTGGGTACAGGGGCCCAAGGACTTGGGCCATCCTCCACTGTTTCCCAGGTTCATTAGCAGGGAGCTAGATCAGAAGTGGAGAAGTAGAGACAAACTGGTGCCCATAAGGGATGCCAGCACTGCAGGTTGGAGCTTTAACCCATTCTGCCACAGTGGTGGCCCCTATTTTATATTTCTTTTTGAAAAGGAGTGGTCCTTGAGGCCAGCACTGTGGCATAGTGGGTAAGCCACTGCCTGCAGTGCTGGCATCCCATATGGGCGCCAGTTCAAGTCCCGGTTGTTCCACTTATGATCCAGCTCTCTGCTATGGTCCGAGAAAGCAGTAGAAGATGGCCCAAGCCCTTGGGCCCCTGCACCCATGTGGGAAACCCAAAAGAAGCTCCTGGCTCCTGGCTTCAGATTGGCACAGCTCCGGCCGTTGCGGCCAATTGGGGAGTAAACCAGTGGATGGAAGACCTCTCCCTCTCTCCCTCTCTCTGTAACTCTGACTTTCAAATAAATAAAAGAAGAGGAAAGAAAAGGAATGGTCCAAGAACCATTCATTTCTTTCTGTTTTCTCTTGCTAAGGCATAGAACATGCTTTCAGCCACAGCCTACATTTCCATAAGAGCATCACATCATGACACTTTATACTTAAAAAGTAAGTATAACGAGTTTAGTAAGTGTAACATAATGAAGAGAAAATATTTGAGAACTTGTTATTCATGTACATAAAACACTTAAGATATAGAAGCATTTACAATGTTTGACAAGCTTAGGAAACACTCAAAAATTTTTAGCATGAATCACTCTCTTTAAGGCTTCATTCTTAGATAAATGTTTAAAAGTACTACAATAAAAACACTGAACCACATAGACCTTTCATCAGCCACACAGTGATGGATGTTTAAACAGTCCAGGTGCCTGTGTAGGCAAGGAAAGTGAGATCATAAAGATGGCAAAAATTAAGTCTGAATTCCTATGTGACCAACCAGATGTTAGCATCTTAAAAGAGGATTTTAGACTTTTTCCAGAGGGATTATTTTTGCTCTGGAGTCAACGAAGTTCCTGTTTAAGATTATTAATAGTGGTTAAATGTTACATTTCTTTTAAAAATGTTTTTATTTATTTGAGAGGTAGAGTTACAGTCTGAGAGAGGTAGAGACAGAAAGAAAGGTCTTCCGTCTGCTGGTTCACTCCCCAAATGGCCACAATGGCTAGAGCTGGGCCATTCCAAAGCCAGGAGGCAGGAGCCTCTTCCACGTCTCCCATGTGAGTGCAGGGGCCCAAGGACTTTGGACATTTTCCACTGCTTTCCCAGAACATAGCAGAGAGCTGGATTGGAAGAGGAGCAGGTGGGACAACAACTGGCACCCAAATGGGATGCTGGCACCAAAGGCAGAGGCTTAGCCCACTATACCACAGCACCAGCTCCAAATGTTACATTTTTGAAGCTGCTTGTATTTAACAAATCTACTTACAGATTGTAGAACTTAAATTGTTGTGCTTAATTTAGATTTTGCAGTACACATCCTTGTTAAGAATAGATCAACAGGTGGCTTGCACATGAATAAATGAACTGTTGGTTTAAAAAGTAACAGATTTAGGGCTGGCATTGTGGCTCGGTTTGTTAAGCCACCATATGCCATGCCACATGGGCATCCCATATCAGAGAATGGGTTCAAGTCTATCTATGTCACATATAAGTCTTTTACTTCATATTCAACTTTTCTTTCTTTTTTTTTATTTGACAGGTAGAGTTAGACAGTGAGAGAGAGAGACAGAGAGAAAGGTATTCCTTCTGTTGGTTCACTCCCCAAATGGCTGCTACAGCCGGTGCTGCGCCGATCCAAAGCCAGGAGCCAGGTACTTCCTCCTGGTCTCCCATGCAGGTGCAGGCGCCCAAGCACCTGGGCCATCCTCCACTGCACTCCCGGGCTACAGCAGAGAGCTGGACTGGAAGAGGAACAACCGGGACTAGAACTCAGTGCCCATATGGGATTCAGGCGCTCCAGGTGGAGGATTAACCAAGTGAGCCACGGCTCTGGCTCCAACTTTTCTTTTTAAAAATGAGTCTTCTGAGAGAGTAAGATTGAGTTTAAATAAAATGTTTATTGGATTAAATAGTGAGTTTCTTAGGTTTCTAAAATTTTAATTAAAAGGCCAATGCAGGGGCTGGTGCTGTGGCATAGTGGGTGAAACCATCACCTGCAGTGCCAGCATCTTCTATCAGCACCAGTTTGAGACCAGCTGCTCCACTTCCGATCTGGCTCTCTGCTATGGCCTGGGAAAGCAGTGGAAGATATCCTAACTCCTTGGGTCCCTGCACCAGCATGGGAGACCTGGAAGAAGCTCCTGGCTCCTGGCTTTGAATTGGCCCAGCTCCAGTAGTTGTAGTCATTTGGGGAATGAACCAGCAGATGGAGGATCTCTCTCTCTCTCTCTCTCTCTCTCTCTCTGCCTGCCTCTCTGTAACTCTGCCTTTCAAATAAATAAATAAATCTTTAAAAAGAAAAGTCCAATGCAATAAGGCAAGAAAAAGAAACAGACATCCAAACTGGAAAGGGAGAATTAAAATTATCAACAGATGGCATCAACAGTTATGTGGATAATGCTAAAGATTTCAATAAAATTGTTATAATAAGTGTATTCAATCAAACTGAAGGATAAAGAATCAAAAAATAAAATAAGTTCCATTTTCACCCACTAGAAATCAACAACCCCAAAAGACCAAAAAACAGAAAATGTTGGCATGGATATGGAGAACTTGGAATCCTTGTACATTGTTGGTGGGATGGTAAAATGGTATAGGCATTGTTTAAAACAACATGGCAGGTCTTCAAAAATTTAAACTTAGAATTTCCTTATGATCTATCTGTTTCATTTACAGGTCTATACACAAAAGAAGTGAAAATGGAGACTTGAACAGGTATCTATACAGCTATGTTCATAGCAGCATTATTTAGAATAGCTAATGTAGAAGTAATCAAAATGCCTGTTCTTGGATAATAAAAGTGTAATGTATACAGTGAAGTATTATTCAGTCTTAAAATGGAAGGAAATTCTGGCACACGCTTCTACACAAATAAACCTCAAAGGCATTATGGCAAGTGAAATCATGTAGTCAAAAATGGAAACATATGGTATGATTTTACTTACATGAAATACTTAGAGTAGTCAAATTCATACACACAGAAAATGGAATGATAGCCGTTTTGCTGACAGGCTGAGAAGAAAGAATGGAGAGTTGTTAATTGGAATACAGGTTTAGTTTGGAAAGACGAAAAAGTTCCAAAAATGAATGGTGGTGATAAATGATGGTCATATAACAATGTGACTGAACTTAATGTCATTTATTAGTACAGTTCAAATGAACAGAATAGTGAATTTGATTTGTGTATATTTTACAATAAAAATTAGTTAATGCAATCTTATCATTTGGAAGATAAAGTAACTAGGACCACAGATAATTGGTCTTATTATTTGTATGGTGGATTATAAACACCTGATCAGTACTATGTCAATTCCATTCATAAACATTTGCCAAAAGGCTATAATATCTGAAAAAAAAACTGTAAAAATGTGTTTTACTACATCTGTTCTCATGGTTTTTAGACCTTTTTAATGGAATCATTCATCCAGCAGTCTTGGCATTCTAGAACACTGTGAATCTTCATTTAGAGAGTTAATATGCTATTAGCTATTGTGTAATCTTGGGCAAGTCAGCTGAAAAGCAAGATAAAAGTTTTGTGCTTAGTTTAATCACATAATTAACTCTAATAGCTAAAATATGGTTAGCATATAGAGTAAGTCATTAATAAATATTAGGTTGTATTTGTGTGTTAAAGCCTGAAATAGATTCTATATGCTTTTCATTTCAGACCATTAAAACGGTATCCATTAGTATCTTTTGATATATAATATCCAAAAAATATTTGATGAAGACAGTTATATTAAAAGAGATAAAATAATTTTCTAACTATTAATTCCATTAAATAATTTATTTCAGTTCTATTCCTTTCTGTGTCCATGGATCAAATCAAGATTAGATACCTCAGGTAAGTGGTTTTCTTTATCCTAGTTCTCACAGCGCTGTAATGGAAACAATTTCATATCCATTTATGCTAACACATTAAAATCAGAAGCCTTTTGTTTTTAAATAAGAACTTGACATTCAAATATTCTACTCACAATAATCACTGTAATGTAATAAACCATCTGAACCCTACTGACCACATTGAAAATGCATCCTATAGTTACTGGCAACAGAATAATAGCATGTGATTATAAAAAAAAAAGCAGCTATTATGTTTGCTTCCCAGTTCTCTGGCAATATAATAAAATACTTGTGACATTTATACAAAAAAACCCCAATAGTTAAGGTATTATTATCATTTGAATAATTGGTAGGTTTATTATAATGAATACAATGATTATGCAGTAGTATTTTCTGTCTTAACTCATAGTGTATATTTATTATATAAATTTTTATAAATTAAAGAAGAAAAATGGGGTGTCACGTTTTGTAGTCAATGTTGGCAAAGTAATGCATACTTGGGGCCCTAAGTTGTATAAATTACAGCCTGAGATGATCTTATTAGTCCTAGTAAATTGTGAGATACACTGACTTTCCAGGGGAAAAAATGCAGAGGCAAGGTTTTTCATCTATTTCTTCATACTTTCTGTAAGCATACATGGTCTGATTTATTTCACATGTCAAACAAAGAAAATAGAAAAAAAACTATATGCATTGCTTCAATTTGTTCTCTCATTGAATTTTTTTTAACTAACGTCCTTTCCATAGAAAGGGAGTCATTTTATTTATTTCAAGACAGATCATTGCATTCCTTATTTTTTAAAAAAGATTTATTTATTTATTTGAAAGTCAGAGTTACACGGAGAGAGAAGGAGAGGAAGAGAGAAAGAGAGAAAGAGAGAGAGAGAGACAGAGAGGTCTTCCATCCACTGGTTCACTCCCCAGATGGCCACAATGGCTGGAGCTGGGCCGATCTGAAGCCAGGAACCTGGAGTTTCTTCCAGGTCTCCCATACGGGTGCAGGGGCCCAAGGACTTGGGCTATCTTCCACTGCTTTCCCAGGCCATAGCAGAGAGCTGGATTGGAAGTAGAGCAGCCAGGACTCGAACTGGTGCACGGGATGCTGGCACTTCAGGCATCGGCTTTACCAGATAAGCCACAGCGCCAACACCTGCATTCTCTATTATCTTGATTTTTATAACAATGCCAAAGTTTGTGTACCCTGGAAGTTCCTGCTTTTCGTTTGTGTTTGTGTTGGGGCTGGGAGGAAGCGGTGCTTCAAAGGAGAGCTTTTCCAGACACACAGTAAAGAAAGAGATTTGGCTGTTTGCTGATGTGCTTAGAATTTCCAAGTGTCAGAGTTTAATTTCACTCTATGAATCATAACCTTGGTTTGTTGCTGCATGTGATAAAGGCCTTGATTTCATTTACAGAAGAAATAAACACTGTGACACTTCTATCCAAACAGGTTCCAAACGTTTGCATTCTTTATACCTAGGAAGCCCTTAAATGTGTGTCAACATATTGAATATTGCACATTTCTAAGGGCATACACACAATCGCATGCACACACATATACACATGCATGTAGACAGAAAAGAAAATTGGAAAAGAATTCCTAAAGATGTCTTGGTAACTTAATGACTAGATATGAGAGTACTTCAAACATGTCATGGAAAATGCATATTATGAAAATACCATGCGTGGATTTCAGCATTTTTGCACTAAAATACATGTATCTTTTAATTTCATTTTCCATGAACTTTTTGAAGTCCCATCATATATAGATAAATATTGCATCTCCTCTGTCCTAAACTGACTGTACTGTTATTTGAAAAACGGCACCACTGGGATTCTTGACTGCCCATGTCAGTTCCTCAAATGCTCGTCATTCGTTGGTGATATAAGATAAGGACTGCTAAGAAGAACTACAGAACAGGTAAAAATGTTCATAAAAAGAGGTAGAAAGAAATGCAGGACTAAACTCAGAGAACACTGAAGACCATAGGATCATATTCAGAATACTACGAGAGTGGTCCTAGTATGAGCAGGAGAGCTGACTTCAATTATGATGTGTTAGACATGGGCACTGCCTCTAAAAACTGAATATTCTAATTGAACTTCGAATACTCTTCCCTTCCCTTATTTCAGGCTCTTACTTCAGTGCCTTCATAAAGAGAGTAAGAATATTACCACAAAACACAGGACATTCAAATAATATAGCATATCACCACAGGAGAGAACATTTTTCTTTCCAAGACTACAGAAATATGTGCACACTGTAGTTCACTCCCCAAATGGCTGCAATGGCCAGAGCTGAGCTGATCTGAAGCCAGGAGCCAGGAGCTTCCTCCTGGTTTCCCATGCAGGTGCAGGGCCCCAAGGACTTGGGCCATCCTTCACTGCCCTCCCGGGGCACATTAACAGGGACGTTGATTGGAAGAACAGCAGCCAGGACTTGAACCAGTGCCCATATAGGATGCCAGCACTGCAAGCCCGGGCTTTAACCTGTGGCACTACAGTGCAGTCCCCTGTTTTTTTTTTTTTTTCATTTTTGAAAAAGGAAGTTAGGTAATTATATTGAAAATTGAATTTTTATTTTATTATAAAGATAAATGATTATATTGGTATGTAGATGCCATAACAAAGTATTTCATACTGGATTGGTTAAACAACAGATATGATTTCTCACAGTTCTAGTGGCTGGAAGTCCAAGATCAAGGTGTCAGAAGTTTGTTCTCTTCTAAGACTTCTCCCCTTGGCTTGCAGATACCTGCCTTGTTTCTGTCTTCATGTGGTCTTTCCTCTGTATGAGCATGCCTCTTTTGTATGTTTCAGTGTCCAAGTTTCCCTTTCATTATAAGGATATCTAGCAGATTGCAGTAGATCTCACTCTAACAATCTTATTTTGCAATATTCACTTCTTTGAAGACCTTATCTCCAAATACAGTTAAATTCCAAAGTACTGAGGGTTAAGAGGCAAAAACATCAGCTCATAAAAGTAACACTCATTGAAAATACCTCAAAGTATACAAAGTTATAGGATGAAAATTGAGAATCTTCCTCTGTACTTCTCTGACTCATTTACCAAAGGAAAGGCCGTTTAATATGCTCTGACATATTTTTGTAAGATATTGCTTTTCTGTTCAGCAACTCTATTCTTTCTTCATCTTTGAGAAACACCTAGACAGTATTTCCCAGTATCCCTTACAGTTAGATGTGGACTTGTAACTGCATTTTGACCAACCAAATGTGAGCCAAACCGTTGTGCTACAGATTCAGGCTAGTCCTATAAAAACATCCCATGGGTGTTCCTTCATGTTGTTCCTCTTCAAATTTGAAACAAATTAAAATGTTGAAGATGACAGAGTCCCATTTTGAAGGAACTGAAGTCATTACTTAGCAGATCAACTCACTTGTAAGAGAAACATAAAATTCTACGTGAGCAACAAAGGTACTTTGATGATGATCTTAGAAAAACACCATCCAGTGTTAAATGAGATGCTTACTTTTCTCATCTCAAACTTTTAGTAAAAGATTACTACAAAAAGCAGATTTCTGTCATTTTGCTGAGGAATGAATAGAAATAGGTAAGGTTCAACATACAATAAGGAAGGGCAAGTAAAGAACAACAGAGAAATGCTGCAGAAACAAGAACTAAGATCAAGAAAGGTGAAGGAGTATGCAGCTTTCCCACTCCATTCCTTTACGGGAACACTTGAAGTTACCAGGGACATTGAAGAAAACTTCATAAAACAAGGATTTGGTCTGTGCTTTGATAAACAAAGATGGATAGGGAAGGTATATGGCAGGAGGAAAGAATATGTGAAAAGACACTCAGGCAAGAATGACACTTGGCTTGGCCCCAGAATTGGGAAAACACACAATAATATGGAAATTAAGCAGCAATAAAAGACTATATACCAAATAAAATCTTTAAATACAAAGATAAAATACTGTGAATCAACTTAGGAATGAATGTGCAACTCAGGAATGAATGAGCTCTTGATCAAAGGAAAGAAATGGCGAGAGCTGTAATTCAGCACATTAGTTCCCCAGTATGGTGTAGGAGTGAAAGTCTAAATCCAGCATTATCAATTGGGACCAAGTGTGAGAGTGCAAGTGAAGAGTCCAGAGATTTCTAACAATGGGAAAGGAAAAGAGGGAATTGTATGAGATTTGAAGGTAGAATTTCTAAGACATGTTGAACAATTATGTGATGGCAATGGGTATTTGTAACAAATTACTTCCAAAAATTAGTGGATTAAACAAAAATACATATTTATTATCTCTAAGATTTCCTAGATCAGGAATTCGGAAGTGATTTGGCTGAGGGTAGGGTGCTGGCTGGGAGTTTCTCGTGAATTTGTGGGCAAACATTGGGCAAGGCTGAAATTATCTGAAGGCTTGACTGGGATTGGACTATCCACCCTCAAGGTGGTTCAAGCATGTGCCTACAAATTGGTATTGGCTATTGCCACGAGGCTTCCATAGCTCATTACACAGATTTTTCCATAGCCTTGCCTCACATCATGGAGGCTGGCATCACCCAGATTTAGTAATTGAAGAGTTTGATGAAGAAACTCTTAATTCCCTATAACCTAGCTTCAGAAGTTTCATGCTGTCACTCTTACAATATCCCGTTTGTCATACAAGTCAACCCTGATGCAGAGTGGGAGAGAAGCATACATGTATATGGAAATCAAGAGTAGAGGATCACTGGGGGACAACTTGGTTGCTAATAACTGAACAGTGGTATTCTTTGAGGAAAGGAACTTTTAAAGCCTTGGATTGTAGCCCAGTGCATAGCCAATCTGAAAACTAAAGGTTTGCTTTGAACATTTGATCTATAATTGAAAAATAGCCCTGTGCTTTGTAGAATTTGAGAGGGAAAAGCTTGTTTGAAAGAGAGGCTCTTATAAGTTTGACTGCACATTACGTATTTTCTTTGAGTAATGAAATACATACAAGAATGCATTTTTTTGAATTTAAATGCTCAAATCTTAAAGATTAATTGAAAGGAACAATGCTCAAAGCATAGTCATCCACATTCTGTCCCTTGCAAGTGCATGATTGTATCATAAATAAGAAATGTAATGAATCATTGCTTCATTTTAGATGTAACTTCATTTTTTTTTTGGCAAATGCTGTATTGAAAAAATTTGAAAATTTTCAACAGAGGCCTATAACAAATTCAGTTGTTGTTATGATAATGAACTGAAGATTTCTGAAAAGGACGATTTCACTTTCTGTACTATATAAAAGCAGGCAAATAATGAAAGAAATCATAACAGATGTGTAGTTTATATTGAGGCATTTTGTCATAAACTCAAATTGCTAATCTCTGTTGTCATTTAAAAATGACAACATTTAATACTACTGCATTTATCTGCTTTAATCACAAAAGACCAGATGTATTTAATAACACAGCCTCTTACCTTGCTTAACCCTAAAGTGTGCTATTCTTAGGTTCCGTATTTGAAGCATCATTATTCTTTTCATTACTTGTTAGAACTGCAAATACCACCCAGAGACTTTTAGATGCAAGTCTGAGAGCGTAATGTAAGGGAGCATCTTGCTTGCATGTACACCTCATTCCATTGAAAAACATCATGTCTTTGTGTTACTGCAGCAAGTGTATAATTTGTTCATTAATAATATTTTTGTGAGTTGAAATATTGTTTCAAGCATATGAATATACATAGTAAAATAAAATTGTCATAAGGTCCTAATTTCCTACCATTCTTTATCCTAAATTAGGAGATATAAAGGATCAACTGTGCTGTCATGTCTATCTGTGAGTGGGTTTCTTTTAGTTATACTAAAACTAACTGCATCTTTTAAAACTGAACCAAAGAATTGTCTCATTTCCCTTTTGTTGCAATTTGAGCAGAAAAATATTTCTTGGAGGATCTATTTCCGCAAAAGACTGATTTCATGTATTTTTCCTAATGATGAGAGCGACACTGCATGCCACCTGTCCAATCTGTTACAGCCCTCCGTGGGGGACATTTCAGGTGACATTAATGAATCTGCTAAGTGCACAGGAGCTGAACAGTCTCTGAGAGAGAAGACATAAAGGCTGCTACTATCTTAAATATAAAGCATGTGTTTTTCTTTTGTTTGCAGTTGCTTCCATTCTACTGCAATTAACTATCCATTCTAACTACTGTCAATTTTCGGGAAAAGAATAAGGTGCATTTTTATTAGTACTAATTTGGATACCTTACAATTGAGAAAGAATGGTTATTATTGATAAGAAATAGCCCACAGTGTGTGTTTCTCAGGAGATAATTGGGGACAAAGGAGGAACTGTTTGGGATAACACTCAGTTCTAACATACTTCTCAATCAGTCCAGTTGCTCTGAGAATTTATTTTGAAGTTCTTGTCTACCTTTAACATCTCTCTAAAAGTGATAACCAGGTAAACTTAGTCATTTGGTCTTATGAATAAAATCTGTGTGACTCAGGGAAAATAATCAAAACAGTACCTTTCCTCAGCACTCTTAATTATGTTTTGCATGACTTGATCTATGGGATTGGAAATGACTCACAATCTTATCTCTTTTCTCTGTGTCTTTATTTTCTTAGAATCAAAATTAAATCTAACTTCTAGTCCCCATTCTACATTACTGACTTTAAATTCAATCTCAGTCAATATTGTGAATTCTTTAAAACCTTACCATTCTATGGCTGCTCCTATCACTGCTTTATATGAAGTATAAGTAGCTATGTTTGTGTATATGTGGAGATAACCAAGTCAGCATGACCTCTTCGCATTTTATACCTTCACTGTTCCTGGGCACTTAGAATGCATGAAACTTGCTCTGTCTCCGTTTTGGTACCACACAGTCCTTCAAGAAAAAAAGCAAGAGAATAGTTAGCAAGTCCTTCTACAAAGACAACTTATCACCTCAAACTCCTTCTTGCACCCGATTTTGCTACTTTGAAAACTATCATCTATTTTTCTGTTTTTTAACATTGTCCTTCAAGGAACACAGGCTTCATAAAAACAAAAATCTAAGAAGATTGTGTTCCCTGTGAACACAAACCTACGTTACAGAAGCACCAAAACTTGGTTTTCTATGCAGTAGAGAGGAAGCAAAACAGGAGAAGAAAGTATTAGCTAATTAAAACCCATATAGTTAATGCCTTATTTCTGGGATTGTCTTTTTGTACCCCTTTGTCTGATAGCTTCCATGTTAGGACATTAATAGGGCAGATTTTACATGCTCATTTCTACGGCATCGTTTGCAACTGGCTCTTCAGCCCATGAGTGAGGAAAAACTCTGCAATTTTATCTCCAAAGGAACCAATTAATTTGTCAGTCCCCATTGCCACATTGTGTACCATTCATTGCAACCAGCTATTCTACAGTCAGAATCACTGATCTTAGGAGGGATGGACCAGGTGCGATAAAGCAGAGTAGAAGAGGGAAAAACTCAAAGCATCATTGACTTCCCACTAGTGAAAGGTTGGCATTATTATTCCAAGGACGGAATGTTCAACCCAAAGTGCAGACTAAGTCAATCCAAGGTGAAAATCTCAATACTATTCCTTCAAAATCCGTCTGGAAGTACAAATTTGCAATTCTATTTTGAAATTTCATTTGCATTTATACCAAGACTCAGGCACTGAAATTGACAGAAACAATTCAGACTCTGGAGGTCGGGGTTACAGCAATTATATAGCAAGAAAACCGAAGATATTGCTGTAAAACTTTTGGCTTAATGAAAACAAAGTTGTATAAAAGCTTATCAAGTGAAAAAGAGGGAGAAAGAGAATTCCAGGTGGAGGGAAAAGCAAATGCGAACTAGGCCAAGTTAAGGAAATGACAGAGGTTTGTATTGTTGAGAGAAAGTGAGCTGAGAGGGCAGGCAGTGGTTTTAGGGCAACAGACAAGCTATTAACTTGCTGCAAGACATCTAAACAAATACACAGCTTTCTAAATTTACTCTTATAAAATAGATTTTCTGTATTAAAATTTGATTTTTTTTGACAAATGGGACACTTTTATCCCTGTACGAAGAGTTCTGAAAATTTTTAATTTACCATTTTATTTTTTCTTCATAGCAGTGTTTTAAGTGTTCATGCAATTAGAAAGCAAGGATCATGGTTATTTTAGTGTACTTATGAATGTAATCAGTATTTACAATATATTTCATAAGTAGAAAGAATTTCATTTGAGAATTTTTGACTTACATTAAACCCTGTTCAATAATTGAAAACTATATTTTCTGATTAGCTAATATGTTAGCACTCAGAGAATTCTTACTAGTTCTCCAGTTTACTAATTCTGATACTCAATTGTCATAATTTAATATGTAGTATATTTAATGTAATAGTTTACTTTTTGTTCTTGTTCACCTCTTTGCTCAATTTTGGCATTTTTAGAAATTTTGCAAATGTGTTTATGAAAATGATCTTATAATTCTTTTTTTTTAGTTTCTTTTTTATAATTCTGAATTTAAGTATCTAGCAAATTTGAGGTACCACTTACACCATCCACTAACATATCCTCTCCTAGATATCTTTTCTTTCTATTAATCTGAGTATTTTTATCATTTTGTGTTACAACTGTATAAAATTATATAGGATGACATGCCACCATTGCTGCTTTCTAAATTCTAAATTTTGTTATTTATTTGCTATTGCATTATTTGAGAGTAGTTTGGATTACTTTTAAAGGTTTTAAAATGTCATTTTCTATTTCTCATACTTTGTTCTTTGTTACTATTTTGCCATCAAATGTTCAAATGGCACACTTTCTTTATTTTTACATTTTTAGTAAATAAATTTCTAAATTTTAACATTTCATGTGTAACAGGGTAATAGTAGCAAGTCAAATAATCCATAAATTTTGACAAGTTGAACTTTCTAAGAAAATGTTACTAAAGACAAAATGAAAGCTTTACAATTTCAATAATAGACTGCAAAATAATCTTTTGAAAAATTATTCTAATTTACTCATCCATTAGGAGGATATGAAATATGTTCAAAATAATGTAGATGAAAAGGTGGAGAAATATACACAAAAAGAGGATAAGGACATAAATTGTGTGAAAGGTCTTACCTAAAATGCAATAGATAAGGAGAATTCAAGATGGTTGAATAGGGTTTAGCCACACTAACACTGTCCAGGTTATAAAAAGAACAAAATAAGGGCTAAGTTTCCAGGGGTCTGACTGACAGAATTTTCAACAAAAAGTAAAATAAGTAAATAAATAAATAAATAAATAAAACAAACCACGATTCCATGAGACAAGAGGAGAGAAGAGAGAGACACCACTGCAGCCAGCCACATGGTGCATCCAGCTGCCCGCTGTGAGCTGCCATCTTACCACATCAAAGTAGGAAGAAATCACTGTGTGTCCTGACACTCAGTTTTAGCTGGGAGGGAATTCCACAGGCACCCACTGACTCTTACTTCAGCCTGGAGAGCTTACTGGGATCTGAGCAACTGCCAGTCTTGGAGCAGGGAAGCCACATTGCTTTCCTCCCATACTTGGCAGCAAATAGACCTAAGACATTTACAGGACATTTCACCCAACAGCTACAGAATACACATTCTTCTCATCAGCACGTGGAACATTTTCTAGAACAGACCACATATTAAGCCACAAATCAAGTCTCAGAAAATTTAAAAAGATTGAAATTATACTATGTATCTTCTCAGACCATAAAGGAGTAAAACTAGAATTCAACAAAAGGAGCAATAGAACACTCATAAATATTTGGAAATTAAACAACATGCTACTGAATGATCAATGGATCATAAACACTGAACTATAGTCCACTGTAACTTACCTTTTCACCTAACTTAGGATACAACAAAAGCAGAGACATACTTGTGAAGGTCATAGACCAAGAGGACAGGTATATTTTAAAACTGAGGCCCAGTCATAGGATTATAAGAAAATTTCCCTCTCCTTTCACCTTACCACAGTAGCAATATGTCTGTACAGTAAGGGAGATTACAAATGAAAGAACTGAAGGCTCAGATCTTTTTAAGAAGATTCTAAGGAAATCCAGATACACTTAGGAAGGACAGAGGAAACCCAAAGTGATGACCATGTTTCTATGTTTCTGTGTGTGGCATAGTCTTAATCATTTTTTGTAAGGCTGGACGAGTGGTGACAAATTTTTTCAATTTCTGTTTATTATGGAAGGTCTTTATTTCACCTTCATTCATAAATGAGAGCTTTGCAGGGTTGACAGTATTTTCTTTTAAGACTTGGAGTATGTCTTGCCATTCTCTCCTAGCCTGTAGGGTTTCTGATGAGAAGTCAGCTGAGTCTAATTGAAGATCCTCTGAATGTAATCTGGCATTTGTCTTGTGCACATTTTAGAATCTTTTCCTTATGTTTTACTGTGGTGAATTTGAATACAATGTGTCATGGTGAAGATCTTTTCTGGTCATGTCTATAAGGATTTCTTTGTGTTTCCTGTACACGAACCTCCCTTTCTTCCTCCAAATTGGGAAGTTTTCTGTAATTCACTAAAAATGCCTTCTAATGTGTTCTCTCTTTTCACACCTTCACTGACTCCTAAGACCCATATGTTAGGTCATTTGATAGTATCCAATAAATCTCCAACACTGTTTTTTAGTTTTCTAATTTCTTTTTTTTGCGCTGACTGTAAAATTTCCAGAGATTCATCTTCTAACTTTGAAATTATTTCTTCTGCCTCATTGAGTCTGTTCTTAAGGCTTTCCACCATATTTTTATTTGTTCTACTGAATTCTTCATTTCTAATATTTCATTTTAAATTCTCTTTAAAATCTCAATTTCATGAGAAAAATTTATAGTCATGTCATGTATGGATTTCTTTAGTTCATGAATTTCCTTCTGATTACTTCTAAGTAATCCTACAATCAATTTTTAAAATTCCATTTCCAGCATTTCATCAATCTCTTCATCTTCACATTCTAGTATTGCAGTGTTGTGTTCTTTTGGGAGGATCATCTTATCTTCCTTATTCTTGTTTCTTAAATTGCTGCATTTATTATTAGGCATTTGTGGTGATAACTGTTGAGTTTTTTCCTCTGTGATGGCTTTTATATTTGGAATATTCCTCTGTGGCTTAGTGGCGTAGCCACTCTTACAGTGAATACCCAGAGGCAGGCGCTGGGTATGGTCAGGGAGCTCTGTTCAGTGCTCCAGCGTGAGGGGAATGTACAAGGTGACATGCAAATTGGCTGTGGTAAATCTCTCTTTTTTTTTAATCCAAAGGGAGGTTTGTTCTGCTCTCTTGGTGTATTCTCATGCTCACTACCTCTCCTTAAAGGAGACAAATTCCTGGGCACTAGCCCCAGTGGGTACAATTTTCATCCATGCTGCCACAAGAACCACACAAATGATCTATGCAGTCCTCAGTGTGAGCATGGATCCTGCAGCAATGACTCTCACCAGGGAATTAGGAAGCCCCATGCATGTGGAGCCACCCATAGTGACAGCCCAAAGTACCAGACATACCCTGCACCCTACTATGCAGCCACAGTATTTTCACAGTTCTAGCACACAAGCCTCCCACAGTCACCAGCCCTCTGTCAGTTCTCCCAGCCAGACTCAGGCATTCCCTCTCGGGTGGTTGTGGGGCATGCAGACACAAGCTGGCGCAGGTGTTACCTATGTCCACATGCCACCCTCCCCCTCCTGGCTACTTAGAGGACATCAGTTTGGGAGGTCAGGGAGAGAGAAACATGCCTTTTGTTTCCCTTTCTTTTTCCCTCTTGGTTGGCAGGTACACGGTCCCCTACAGGGCTCCAAGCCGGGCCCACACCAGGCCCTTCCTGTGACTTTATCACCAGTGGCCTGAGCTTCTGCAGTCTGGTCTCACTTCACTCCAAAGCTGGTGCTGAGGCTCTCAGCTGCTGGGGTCCTGAGCTATGTATGTCCACACCCTCCACATAGGTCCACAGTGTCCCCCCAATTTGCATGGAGTTTCCTCTGCCATTTTCCCCCAACCCTTCCATGAGATTGCACTCTCCCCACTTTTTAAAAGATTATCCTCCCCCAGATTAGAGCAGTAAGCTTCCTCCCTATTCTGCCATCTTGAAAAACCCCCTCAGAGGAAATTTTAGCCTCTGACATTCACAGTTATAGCAAACAGTAAATCTAACCTTACCATTAGCCAAACAAACATAAAATCTCACCCTGCAAGCTTATTTAATTTAGTCATTTTACTCCCTACAGCATGTCTGGCTTTTTTTAGAAAAAAAAATTTATTTATTTGAAAGACATGGGTATAAGAGAGAGCAAGAGAGATTAATTTTTCCATCTGCTGGTTCACTCTCAAAATGCTCACAACAGCCAGGGTGGAGCCAGGAGCCTATAGCTTGAGTTCCATCTGGGTCTCCTAGGTGGGGCCCAGCATTTTGGTCAACTTTCATTGCTTTTGCAGGTACTTTATCAAGGAGCTAGACTGGAAGCAGAGCAACTGGGACATAAACTCATGCTCTAATATGGAATACCAGTGTCACAGGTGGTGGCTTAACCCACTGAGTCAAAATACATGTCTGACTTTTAAAAAATATTACAAGGCATGCGAAAAACCAAAATACACAGTTTGAAAAGACAGAGCAAGCATTAGAATGTGATATAAGTATAGCATGGATTTTAGAATTATCAGACTGGGAATTTAAAATAACTATTCTCAAATAATTCAAATAAAGAATCCAATTATCAATAGATCTAAAAAGACATTTTTCAAAGGAAGACATACAGGTGGCCAGCAAGTGTAGGAAAAAGTGATCAAGGTAGTCACTAGTTATCAGGGAAGTGCAAATAAAAACCACAGTGAAATATCACCGCACCCCAGTTAGAATGGCTATTATTAAAGAGAAGAAAGATGACAACAGCTGGCAAGAATGTGGGGAAATGGGAACTCTTAAACACTGTGGAAATGCAATTTGTGCAGCTATTATAAAAAAAAAGAGCATGGAGATCCTTCAAAAATTAAAAAATAGAACTACCACATGATTTTAGCAATAGCACAACTGGTTAGTAGATGAAATCAGCCTATCAAAAAGATATCTGTACTCTCATGCTGCAGCACTATTCAGAATAGCCAAGGCATGGAAACAACCTAAGTGTGCCTCAATTAATAAATGGATGATAAAATGTGGCACATATACACAATGAAATATAATACAGCCATAAAAGGAATTGAATATTGTCACTTGAAGCAACATAGACAGAAATGGCGGTTATTATGTTATGTGAAATAAGCCAGCCACAGAAGGTAAGTTCTATTTGATACCACTGATGTGTAGAATCTAAAAAAAAGAAATTGGTGTCATGGAAATTGAGAGTAGAATGGTAGCTACTAGAAGCTGGAAAGGGTCGGGGGGAGTTAGAGAGAGGTAAGATTGATTAATGAGTATGAAATTATAGTAAGATAAGCAGAATAACTTCTATTGTTCTATTGCACGGTTGAGTGACTATAAATAATGATAATGTACATATGTATTTTTAAAAGCTAGAAGAAAATACTTTGTTTTTTCCATAAATAAATAATTATTGTTTGAAAAGATAGATATGTTTACCCCAATTTCAAGACTACACAATATATACATGTATCACACAGTACATGGTACCCTATGAATATATACAATTTTTATGTATAAGTTAATAAAAATAAAATGCTAGGATTAATATGCAAAGGGATCTAAAGTAAAGTGGACAATATGTGAGGATAGATGAGCAATTTAAATAGAATGAAAGAAACTATGAAGGAATCAAAAGGAAATCCTAGAAATCAGAAACACTGTAACAGAAATGTAGAATCTTTTTTTAAAACTATTTATTTATTTATTTGAAAGGTGAATTAAAGAGAGGCAGCAGGGGAGAGAGAGAGAGAGAGAGAGAGAGAGAGGTGTCTTCTATCCGCTGGTTCACTCCTCAAATGTCCACGATAGCCGGAGCTGGGCAGATCTGAAGCCAGAAGCCAGGAGATCTCCTATGCGGATCTCCCATGCGGGTGCAGGAGCCCAAGGACTAGGACTATCTTGTACTGCTTTCCCAGGCCATAGCAGAGAGCTGGATTGGAAGAGGAGCAGCCGGGACTAGAACCGGTGTCCATATGCGATGCTGGTACTGCAGGTAACGGCTTAACCCGCTATGCCACAGTGCTGCCCTTTGATGAATTAATCAGTAGACTGGACTTGGAAGAGGAAAGAACCAATGAACTTGAAAACATATCCGTAGAAACTTCCCTGAAAGAAACAAAAAATGTATAACTATGTGAAATGATGAATATGCTAATTTGATTCCTTATTGTAACCTTTTTACTATCTGTATGTATTCTACAACATTATATTGTATATATTAATAATAACAATAGGATTTATTTTTTAAAAAGAAATTTCCAAAACTGAAGAGCAAAGAGAGAAATGAATGAAAAAAGAACAAATTTCCAAGAACTGTGGTAAATTAGAAAAGTAATAACATAGGCATACTGAGAATATCAGAGTGAGAGTAGAAAGAGAAGGAAACAAAAAAATACTCCTATTTTATGTAGTAATGATCAAGGATTTTCCAAAATTAATGGCAGACACCAACCACACATCCAAGAAGCTCAGAGAATGCTAAGCAAGATAAACACTGTTGTTTCCTGTCCAGTCTATTTCCATAGAGTAAAAGGAATTGCTACTTGGAACTCTAGGATGGAAACAATGGTAGGAATTGATCTAGTTCTTTGTAGTTCATACTTGCCTCCTCAATTAAAGAATACACTACTTGGAGTTCTCCAGAGAAACATGACCAGTTTAATATGTTTATTAAGATATATTAATATGCATATTAAAGGATATAAAGATATTTATTATGAAACATTAGCTCATACAATTATGGAAGCTGAGAATTTCCATGTTCTACCATTTACAAGCTGGAAAACGTACAAAGCTGATGGTATAGTTTCAGTCTAAAACCAAAAGTCAAAAAAAAGCAAAGGAAACAATGCTATAAATCCCAGTCTGAGTTTGAAGGCCAGAAAACTAGGGGTGTTGTTATACAAGGGCAGGAGAAGATGGATGTCCCAGCTCAAGGAGAGCTTATAAATCCTCCCTTCCTCTGACTTTTTGTTCCATTTAGACCCTCACTGGATTACATGATGCCCACCAGCTGTGGTGAGAGCAATCTTTTTTTTTTTTTTTAACTCAGTTAAAATTCAACTGCCAACCTCTTCCTGAAAGTTCCTCACAGAGAAACAAATTATGTTTTACAAGCTATCTGGGTATCCTTTAGCCCAGTCAAGTTGACACATTAAAATAACAATTACAAAAAAGAGGTGTTCACTGATTCAGATGTTAAAGAAAAGGATTTTGTGTGTATTTGATTCAGCCATATCTGAGTTTCTTTAAGACCCTTTAACATTGAGTTTCCTTAATTCTTGGAGTGGTTTAGGAATCACTACATAGTTTTGCATCTAAGTTAAATCCATCAATTCATTTGTATTACTAGTAAACTTTTAGTTTGATGAATATCCATTTGCTTTTTTAAAATCTGTTTATCAACTAATTTCTAAGACGAATTCAAGGGAATAGGGTTACTGTTCATGAGTCATCTAATATCCCAATATCTTACCTCACCGGAAGGAAAACTTGAGCTGATATTTGGGGACAAAAACATGCTTCTGGCACAGTGTGGGTAGGCTGCCAATGCATGTGAGTCATATAGGGCTCTCTGTTGGTGGTGGTGGTTGTTTTCTGGTTGGTTTTGTTTTATTTTTGTGGCTTGCAGCAGTTTCTATTGCAGTGGGTTTTAACTGCCTTAAGCAGGACAGGCCTCAGTAAAGCATAAACAATGGGGGCCTCTGGCTGACCTTACCCTGACCCACACCAGCTTAGCTTTTAACCAAGCAGGTTCTGCTGACACAAGGATTAAATGATCAAAGGAGAAAGTCATTTAGTCCTAGTAAAAACCTATATCAAAACAAGCTGAGTTTCTAAGTGTTTGATCTTCTGAAGTATTTGTGCATCAAGTAAAGGGACAATTGCAATTTTCTCAGCTAGATATATATGCTAAATTTTAAAACTTATAATATCAAGAAGAATGATGAGGAATAGAGGTCTACACTGTATTTCATGCCAAATTTCAGTAAATAATACTTTTTCAGAAACCCCAAGTTCACTTTTCCTTAATGTCCTTTTTGAACTAAAGACAAAAGGAAAAATACTAGTTAGCCCAATTGTATGGAATTAAGTAACTCAGTAGAGAATTCTTTAATGGATTTGAAATATCCGAAGTTTAAAGGACAAAAATACCTGTGCCTGAAAGTCTGTACTAGAAAATAAAACTGATTAGTGATAACTAAGTCAAAGAGGATCCAGAGTAGTTTGAAATACATACTTCAGACTTACTAACTGTATAGGAACAATGGAAAATGGGCTAAAAATAAAGGAAGAAGGACTAAATAAGCTGATAGAAATTTACTTTAGAACTGAGAACCACACTAAACTGATATAAAAGAAAAAAGATAATGTTTCTGTTTCTGATTGTTCTTCAAGAAGGAAGCCCAGACACTGGGACTTGATAAAACAGAAGGCACTTGAACATGTTTTTGCTAAATGCCAACTGAGCAATAACTAAAAACCAGATTTTGTCAATACCATAAAATGAATTTCTGGAATAAAACAATATATCATACATGTTATTTAAAGCTATTACTAAAATCATAATTAAAATTTAGCAGTCATATTTAAGCATGAGGAGCTTCATTTCTTCAGCAACCACTGTATTGCTCATTTGTGATGTTCCACATATTCACTTTCAGCTAGTGTTTCTGGATGAGTGTCTCACGTTTCTTCATTCTCACCCCTCTGTTTTGTTTTATTTTGGTAATTCTATGAGGTATGTAATTTTAGAGTTTTTTTATTTCTTTCAGAATTATTGATGTGGTAAGGTTAACATTGTGTTTTTACTTCATGTTCACAAGATGTGAAGAATTTTGAAGTTGGACTTGAAGCATCCATGGCTCAAATGGGATTAAATGAAAAAAATTAAAGACAACACTTTTCATAAAATGCAAATATGTCAAACACCATCATCTCTATTATTATGTCTGGAATTCAGACTTAAAATTATGTACACATTGGTTGGCTCAAACAGGATGTAGTGTTGTCCATAACGTTGTCTAGCTAATACTCTATTAATATTCATCTTGTCTATTTCATTTTTAAGTAACATACTTCAGAATAATAATTAAATTTACTTTTTGAGAAGTAAATGCAAACTTACACATCAACTGAATAATAGAATTTTTAGTACATAGAATACATAAGATGTTTTCTTTGGCTTATTATAGAAAGTTATCCTTGAAAGCAAATATTCAAATGTTCAAACCAATCCAGCTACATCTTGTCTGTATTGTTGAGTACTACATTGATTAGAGTGAATTAAGCTAGGTTATCACATGATAAAATACAAATCAAGAATGCCAGAGACAACAGTAAAGTAGACATTAACTCCGGTTTTCCAAATAGCAGTATTTAGTCAAATTGTGTGGTCCATGTGAACTCAGTTTAGAGATACAATCTTACCTGCAAAGATACATTGAGTATTAAATAGCAATTGTGGAATAATGTAACTGCTAAAAAGATTCTTGTGTAACATACATTTTTGCTCAATACTATGTTTCTGAATTTACCCTGCTCCCTACAATATTCCTTGAATAGGCATCCATGCTTTGATTAGCATGGATGGTTTGGCTATTTTTTTTCCTTCTTTTTCCTAGAGATGTTGCTTTGATCATCCTTGTCCATAATTTTTTGTAAACATGTATATCCAAGATGTAATTTTTGATTTGTAAGGGTTTGGTTTTCCTTGTCAAGCAATATAACATAATTACAAAAAATAAGCATAAATTTCTCCTGCCTGTAGAAGAGAGCAGTAAGATTAGGCAATACCTTTTCCCAGTCTCCCTTGTAACTGAATGGTTAAGTTCTAACCAATATGGTATAGGCACAAGTGATATACAATCTTGAAAAACAGAAGTGTAAATTACCCCTTCTATCTTTTATTTCCAATGGGAATGTTTATGAGAATATATTTTAGTTGTCATTAGATGTTTGAATCTAAGATATATTTTTAGTGACTTTTGATTTTTTTTATAGTGGATAGCTTACTTATATTGTTAGAATTTTCAAAAATATATGTTCTAGATACAAATTTTGTTAAGCTGACAACTATCCAAACCCATTTTGTTAGTTGTATCTTCATTTTCTGATGATGAACAGAACTTAAGACAATTTGTTTCATTAATTTTTTCTACTAGTATTTATGCTTTTCATATCTCTTAAATGAAAATGTTCTAAATAACATTTGCTGAATTTACATTTAAATATTTTAACTTTTTTAAACTTTTTTTTAAAAAAAGATTTATTTTATTTTTTTGAAAGACAGAGTTACAGAGAGAAGTAGAGTCAGAGAGAGAGAAAGGTCTTCCATCTGCTGGTTCACTCCCCAAGTAGCTGCAACAGCCAGGAGCCAGGAGCTTCTTTCAGGTCTCCCACATGGGTGCAGGAGCCCAAGGACCTGGGCCATTCTCTGCTGCTTTCCCAGGTGCATCAGCAGATAACTGGATCAGAAGTGGAGCAGCTGGGACTCGAACTGGTGCCCACACAGGATTCTGATGCTGCAGGCCAGGGCTTTAACGCGCTGTGCCACAGCACCGGCCCCTAAACTTTTGTTTTGAAATCTTTGTTGCACCTGCAATTGACATTTAGCATGTATAACATGAGGTGGAGATTAAACTTATTTTTGTACAATTTCATATTATCCCCAAATTTTCTGTTATCCCCAAATCCCCAAATCATTTCTTGAAGAGTCATTTTTGTCCTCAATGACATAAAGTGCAATCTCTGTCATAAATCAACTGAAACATATTGATCAGTTTTACGATCTATACTCCTTAAATCTGTATATCTGTAACAACACTACACAATTGTAATTAATACAGCTTTTTAACAAGTTTTGATTTAAGATAGAATAAACATTCCACCTTCTTCATAGGCATTTTTAATCTTCAATTCCATTACATTTCTAGAAATCTACCTAAAATTACATGTTCATAACTATAAAAGTGTGTAAAAATATAATTTTGCTACATACTTACCTAAAAAGTGCAGACTCTATGCTTCCTTCCACATGGAAGTCTAGAATAGGAAAAAAAAATAAGTGGTTATCACAAATAACAATGTTTGCTGATTTCTAGATTACAAAATTCTCTAGAAAAGGAGGAAAATTTGGAGGATGATAGAAATGTTCATCATCTTAATTGTAATGATGGTTTAAGTCACTGTGTATATTTGTCAAGGCTCATTGAACTCTACAGTATTAAAATGTTATATATTTTGCTTATAAATTACTCCATAGCTTTTAAAAACTTAAAATTTTTGATGTAATAAAGTTTATACATACATAATTTTTTTTTGACAGGCAGAGTGGACAGTGAGAGAGAGGGAGAGAGAGAGAGAGAGAGAGACAGAGAGAAAGGTCTTCCTTTACCATTGGTTCACCCTCCAATGGCCACTGCAGCCGGGGTACCGTGCTGATCTGAAGCCAGGAGCTAGGCGCCTCTCCTGGTCTCCCATGCGGGTGCAGGGCCTAAGGACTTGGGCCATCCTCCACTGCACTCCCGGGCCACAGCAGAGAGCTGGACTGGAAGAGGGGCAACCGGGACAGAATCTGGTGCCCCGACCAGGACTAGAACCTGGTGTGCTGGCGCCGCAGGTGGAAGATTAGCCTATTGTGCCGCGGCACCAGCTACATACGTAATTTTTATCTGTAGTGATTTTTGGAAACTTATGGGGCAAGATCCTGACTTTGGCTTATATTAGGAAATGATTGTCCACGGTTGTTCTCATTCCTTCATATCTTGTGACCCAAAGGCTAACCAACTGCCTTTTGTTCCAGACTGTCTTTTCAATAAGGCTTCCAATTCTTTTGGCCTTATATGGTCCAAATAGGTTTCTTCTCAAACTGGCCCATGATTTCAAACAGAATAATGCATAAAGGAATGGAAAAATATCACTTTGATAATTTTAAGTAAATTTTAATATTTAAAATGTATGTTAGCTTGAATTGCAACTGTTAGCTTGCAACTTTTCAGGAAATAGGTAATAGGGAGAAACACATTTTTAAAATCACACCTACTTATGCTTATTATCACAAGTATAAGAAATAATAATCTCTTTTAGAAAAGTACTGTAGACATATACTACATTTTTAAAAATTCAAATATATTTATTGCTCTTCCTTAACTGTGTGTTTATACATATTTTATGTCTGATTCTTATTTAATGCCAATTATATCCATTATTGATGCAACATTATATATATATATATATGTATATATATATATATATATAAAGGGAGAGAGTGAAATGGTATTCAAAATTATGACTATGTTTTCATGGAGGTTGATTTAATTTTGAAGCCTGAAGTTTGTTTGTTTTAGCACTTTATACTTCTTTTCTAGTAATAGTTATAAGAGTGTTAAATATCAACTAACTATAAATCAATAAGTTGATATAACTATATATATAACTAAATTTATATAACTATAAATTTAGAATTTATATAACTACATAATATATAATTTTTATATTATATTATATTTATATATTATAAAACTATATAATTTATATAACTATATATTTATATAACTATAAATCAATAAGTTGATATAACTGCTTCCAAAATTCCTTTTGTATTTATACACTAATTTTTACTATAAGAAATGGAAAACTAGTTTCCTGTATACCAGCTCTCTATGTCTATGCCTCTCCATCTCTTCTCTATCAAAGTGAAAGTTACATTGTCAAACAATTGACCGCCTAGCTCAGGATTTCATTTAGATCCAATTTTGTTCAAAGACAGATATAGGTTGATAAGAATCTAATCTCTTGAGAGTTTCTGCCAAGTCCATTGGTGCTTCTTTATAGAACCAACTGCCTTATAGTTGGTGAATATAGAATAGTGAATAATGGTAGTAGAAGCTCTGTTATATTTTGTCCTTCAATAAATATATGAGGGAACTTCAAAAAGTGTCAAAAATGGAAGTAAAAGATAGGTTCATTTTTGCTGCAAAAATTTTGAAATCCATGAATATTTTTTCATAAAATGCATTTTCTGTGAACTTTTTTGAAGGTATCTTGTATAATGAAAAATCAACAGAAAGATAGAAAGGAAGAACATGTCTGAGATGTATTAACCATGAGGGAAATATTTATCACTTATACAGATCCCTTTTGAAACTGTGTATGGTTATGATAAATTTATTTCCGTTTTCTTAATCTTCCTGTGACTTTGCATTTTTCATGTTCCACAAAATCTAGATTCTCTCCTGATAAATTTGTAGGTAATATGAATATTGTTAGCTCAAATTAAAAATCAACATCAAGAAAAAAGAGATAATGGGAAGAGGAATAATAAAGAAGAGAGGGGTAATAAAGGACAAAAGGACAGAATTGAAATTTAGAAATGGAACATTTGGAGGTAATGAGAAGTCACTTGAAGAGAAGATACTGAAAAAAAAAACAATGATCCTGGTATTATAGACTAAAGAAGTATTTCTCTCCTTTTTTACTTAGAATTCCTTGGCAATAAAATTTACTCATCAATCCCCTACATGATTAACCATAAATATTTTTAATTTTAAGTTTGTTACAGAGAATACTGGGCAATTGGAAGTTACTTACTTTCTATAATTCTTCCACAGAAGCTTTCTATAATTCACAAAAGGTTTCTATAATTCTTTAGCAGAAGCTAAAACTCAGTGTATACATCAATGACACATCAGAGGTAAATAACAAAATAAAACAGGTGAGGTAGTTCTGAAAAACAGTCTTCATCAGAAGGATCTAGAGTCTTCTGATCCCAATTGATTTATGAGCAAAGTGCTCTCTTCTCTCAATTCTGACATGCACTGTTTCTTTGCTGCAGCCCTCAAAGGGATTTATTCATTTATTTTACTGAAAATAAAAAAAAAAAAACTACAAAACAACTCTTTTGCCTATAGGACCTCTTTTGTTTTGTTCTGAATTATGATAATGTTCCAGCTCTGTTTGGTTTTTATATTTTTGTTTATCCCATGTACTTTTTAAAAAGATGTATTTATTTATTTATTTATTTGAAAGGCAGAGTTACAGAGAGGTAGAGGCACAGAGAGAGGTCCTCCTCCTGGTTCACTCCCCAGATGGCCCCAACCGCCAGAGCTGGGCCAATCTAAAGCCAGGAGCCTGGAGCTTCTTCCAGGTGTCCCATGCGGGTGTAGGGGCCCAAAGACTTGGGCCAAATTCCACTGCTTTCCCAGGCTATAGCAGGGAGCTGGATTGGAAGTGGAGCAGCCAGGACCCAAACTAGTGCTCATATGGGATACCGGCACTGCAGGCGGTAGCTTTACCTCCTAGGCCACACCTCAGTTCCTGTTCCATGTATGTTTATCTCTGCTGTGATGTTTCTTCTGCTAGTGTTGCCAAATCCTGAAAACCTCTAAAAAAAGTCACAAATAGAAATGCAAAAAATTATAATTAATACTATTTAAGTCAATTATTATAAATGCCATTAATAGCAAAACAATGAAATGCCCCATTTTGCTCAACTGAAAATTTGCATAGAATACATGATTCTGGAGTATTGACATTTAAAAAAAAGCACACACTTCAATGTAGAAGACAGAAAGATTATATTTGGGAGCGGTCTCTAAGTTAGTAAAGGGTTTATCAGGTGAGGAAAGAAAAAGAGTCACAAAGTACCTCTGTCTCTTTTTTGGATATGAAGAATTTGGAAGAGTATGGAGAATTTATAAGCACAGAAGGAAGATTAATTACACTTGGAAAATTGCAGAAAGTTGTTGGAACAAATGAATATGGGATATTATTTATATTACTTCTGCTACTTTACAGCCAACATGAAGCCAAATTATACATGTCCAAAAGAGGGACTAGTCTAACACACAGATCTCATTATATAAGTATCTTATTTGAAGCATTTCCATAGATAAACTCCAACTTCTCAGTGTGGCAAATATCTCTATTTAGTACAGCATATCCTACATCTGGTAGATCACTGGGGTCTCAATTTTCTCCAGCAAAAGGCACTTTTATGAGTGACAAAAATATCTTTTTCATGTCAGAATTTAATGAGTTCCCTCCCTCTGCAAAACACCTTGTTTGCACAGGACTAAAGAAAATGAGAGCAACAGTGTGTGTATTTTTAATAATATTTGTCTTTCTTCTTATAAAAACTTATCACAGATAAAAACTGAAAAGTAAGTTAAAATCTTGGCAATGGAGTGCTGTGGTTCTTCTACCTCTTAGCTTTTAAAGTATAGTAGTTTTGTTTTATCTGCAGTTTAACTTTCACTACTTTCAGTTACTCATGCTCACTCACAGTGTGAAAACATGTAAGTGGAAAATTCCAGCAATAAACAATTCATAAATTTTGAGTAACTTTTATTGCTATATAATAATTGTTCTGTTTTATTAATTGTTATTAATCTGTTGGTTGCCTAATTTACTTATCACCCTTTATCACAGACATGTATGCATATAGAAAAGCATAATAGCTAGGTGGTCTTTAGGAAGTTCATAGAAAATGTATATTATGATAAAATTGTGTATGGTTCAGCAATTTTATACCAAGATAAACTTTCCTTTTGATACTATTTTCCCACAGGTTCCATACTATCTGTGTTTTTTGGCATGCACATAAAATCTTGGCATACACCCTCTGCAGGTCAGGATATGCTAATGCACTTTGTTCTGGCAGTGACAAGGATAAAAATGGTAAAGATCCTATCCCAGGGGCTGGCGCTGTGGTCTAGCAGGTAAAGCTGTTGCTTGCAGTGCCAGCATCCTATATGGACGCTGGTTCATATCCCAGATGCTCCACTTATGATCCAGCTCTCTGCTGTGGACTGGGAAGCCAGTGGAAGATGGCCCAAGTCCTGGGACCCTGCACCAGTGTAGGAGACCTGGAGGAAACTCCTGGCTCCAAGTTCCTGACTTCAGATTGGCCCAGCTTTAGCCATTTCGGCCATTTGGGGAGTGAACCAGCGGATGGAAGACCTCTCTCTCTCTCTCTCTCTCTCTGCCTCAACTCTGCCTTTCAAATAAATTAATAAATCTCTAAATAAAAATAAAATTATCTTTGTTAAAAAAAGATCCTATCCCTTCTTGCTAGCTCTAATACCTCATTTGCCCTGTCCATGAAACATCAGAAGGCAAATGAGTCCAAGTAAGAATATAAAAATTAAAAACCTGAATACATTATTAAAGCATAATAAAAGGAAGTCACTTGAGAATGCTGTTTTATTCTGTTTTGTTTTTTCAGATTACTAGTGATACTAAGAAAACATGTGTTGGTAATAGAAAAATGCTTATGACAAGCAAGGAGGCCATCTCTCCTCCCCAGGTCATGCTGTTACAGAACCTGTGCACACTGTTTACAATCAAAACATTGTATTTGCATTCTTGACTGATTATCTCCTCTTGAGTATTTTAAATTTCTTTCAGAAGAGGAACACTGTGTACCATCTTTCCTTTCCTAGGACATTTCATAGAACATGGAAGTACCTAACAATTATTTGCTCAGTTAACAGTTTCCAGTATTCAGTATTTTTAAGTAACAAAAAAGCTTCATTTTTCTTTTTTTCCTCCATAAAAAAAATCACAGATATATTTGGCAGTTGCAACCCTTAAGCCGTTAAATCTAGCTTTTATCACAACTTTTTTTTAAAAAGATTTATTTATTTGAAAGGCAGAGTTACAGAGAGGCAGAGGTAGAGAGAGGGAGAAATAGAGGTCTTTCATCCGATGGTTCACTCCCTAGATGGCCACAAAGGATGGAGCTGTGCCGATCCGAAGCTAGGAGCCAGGAGCTTCCTCCAGGTCTCTCACATGGGTGCAGAGGCCCAAGGACTTAGGACAATTTCTACTGCTTTCCTAGGCCATAGCAGAGAGCTGAATCAGAAGTGGAGCAGCCAGGACCCGAATCGGTGCCCATATGGGATGCCGGGACTCCAGGCAGTGGCCCCCATGAACAACTTTAAAATGTTAAAACATTGCCAGACATCAGAAAGCAACAATTTAAAAACACACAGTATACAAGTAGCAGACAAGACCACAGGGTTCAGTCACTTTTTTCTTACTTTTCCCTTATTCCAGGTGTAAGTTCCACTTCTTTGCGGGTCCTTCTACAGACAAATGAGCCTAGTACACCTCATGTTTGAGTATTACTGGATAGGGTGAACACAGGGCAGTATGTGTCTAGGAACATTAATGTTTCCTAATAAATGACATTTTATTTCACTCTTTCCTGTTTTAGAAATATTTTCTAAGTCACAATATAGTTTACCCTATGTCCTTACTCATTGCTAGGTTCCCAGGGCATAGAAAAAATAATGCAGAATACCTATTTTATTTTTGTGGCTAATAGTAGAGTATCATGATACTCTGGTTCATAAATTTGTAGTTTCTCACTTCTGTCCTTTTTTGAGCTGTGACTCAGTTGCTGTGCTTCACAGATATTTACTTCTTTTCATTAAACAGGCTACATTGTTTTTCTCTATTCATCTTTTGATAATCTGAACTGAATATCTGATACTAAATGGAAACACAGACCTGGAGCCCTTGAAAAGTGACCACAGCTGGTGCTTAGGTTCATTTCAATGACAGCAGTGCATATTGAAGATTGCTTTCTTTTATGTAAGAAAAACAACAATATTCACAGTAAATTTAGAACCATTTACATTTAGTTTTCTCCAGTATAGGCAATGCCGTTCTTTAAATACCATTAATGCTGCAATAATCAATCATTTGATTTCTTTGAACAGGCAGATAAAGTTGGATTCTCTTTAAAGCTGAAACATTAAAAAAGAGTATGTGCAAAAGTTTCATAGAAAATGGAATTAAACGTTAATTTTACTTGGGTGCAATTAATTTTTAAAATCTGTGACTAGCTTTTTAATAATATGCATTTCCATGAACATTTTGAAGATCCTATATTTATGTTTCTGTGTACTAACACATATGTATTTTACAATATATTTAAGCACTACAAGCGGAGGTTGCATGGGAGATGATTGTCACATTGTGCATCCAGTTACTCTGTGTTAGGAAGTGTTACTGCTGCCCAAGCTGGGAAGTAAGAAGGAAAAACTAGAAAGCCCTTGTGATTTGACATTCTTGTATGGTTTGGACAAAAAAAAATTGATGACCTGTTGTCTGGTATTGACTATTATGCAGAGTTTCTAACAGTCTCTAGAAGATCTCTTCCTTAGTAGAGATAACAATGAACATCAGGGGGATGTATCCAGAGTGGATCAGAGGAAATACGAAAGGTGGATTTGAGCACAAAATAGAAAAAGGGAACAATATGAAAAAGGACCCTGTGATAAAGCTTGATGGACTTTAAAGATAACTGAATTCTAGCCCTTTGCTTCTCCATCAGAGAAAACAGAGAACAAATGGGAGTCGTGGTAAAGAACTAGTCTCAGTATAGTCTCCTCATAGCTGACAATGCTGTCATCGAGGAAGAGTTTCACTCTTAAGATAATTATTTCTCTGTGCTCACTGGGGAATTTTTTCTCCCTCTAGTTCTCAATGATCAATTTTTAGTAATTCACCTTAACAGAGCTACAGTTTAAATGGCTCCTGTTGCTTAAGACAACAGAATGTTGTAGAAATACCTTACTCCTCATCTTTTTGTTACTTTCCTCTGAAATATATATGTAATCACAGCCTTTTTGTTGTTTCTCACATGTCTCTAAACAGTGCCAACATTGCTCTACGTCAAGATGCAAAATGCCTACTACTGATAACTCAGATTGATGTGAATTGCTGGCAGTGTCTCATTTCTGGCATTTGCACTACCACAGTCATTTTCGAACCAACGACCTAAGGATGCCCAACTTCACGCCATTACAGTCCTCTGCTCTACCAACTGAGCTATCGAAGGACACGTCCACAGTCATTTTCTATATTGAGAGACACTGACCTGGGCAGGGGTGAAAACTAGAACTGCTCAGGCAAATGCTATTGTGTACGATTTCTCTATCTATATCTGGTTTCTTTGATGACGTCAGTTAAACCTATTTCTTCTTTTTTTACACCAAGTTCCCATCTTCCCAGTATCTGTTAACTGAACTTTGATTCTTCATAATCTAGAAATTTTTCTTATGCCCATTGGCTATGGAATTCTAATAAAACTCCTATATGTGCTACTTCTGATTTTAACAAAGAATTCTTTTCAGTCTTCCTTGATTTTGATTCTAACACTAGCATTTCTGGTTCTTGATATTGCACCTTGTTTTGTTTTATCTCCATCGGTGACAAAATTCTTTTATCAAGATTTTTTAGCACTAACACACGAAACTTTTCAAACTATGTTGATCTAGTTTTTCACCTCAAAACTTGCCTCCACTATCCTCTACCTAATTAGAAAATAGCAAGCTTCCATAGTTGAACCATATTTCTGGATATCAAGTTCTGGACAGAACCACTGTATTATTATGCTTAACTGAAATAATGGTTTGTGGATTTATAATCAGGAATTTTTCAATATTCTTAAAACTACGCGTTAATTATATAGAATATACAAAAAAGCACACTTGCATTATCAGCATCAAATATGCTGTTTCAAATCAAATTAGGTTAAAATATTTAGTTACTTTATTATTCCATTCTTTCCCTCTATAAACCATTTGAATGTAATCAAAGTGAAAATTACTAGAACACAGGGCAACTTAGTTTCTTTTTTCTGATAAATGGGCTTGCAATGGATTGCTTAATGTGTAAGTAACAGTATTGTGTATAGGTCACATATATGATATAATTGTAGTGATAATGGAGGAAAACAAAGCATTATTCATTTTATATTTAGTCTCTTTGAGGTTTAAAAGGCAGTATTTGTATTCACAAACTCATATCTAATTTCAATGAATATTTAGTTGAGTTTTGGAAAAAGTCTAAGTTTTTAGATCTTAGTTTAAAGTTTAAAGCAGGAAGCTAAAACATTTAATTTGATATCATAACTCTTACTATTTTAGTCTCCCTGTATCCCCAGGGAAAACTGTAATGTCTGTGACTCAATTTTGTAAAATATTCATGAAATAATGCAGACACCATAAAGAAAACACTTTTATTCACTAAAACTAAATCTTGATTCCTTTTAAAGATAGCTAAATTTTTGAGAGGGTGAGCATTTGTCACAACAGTTAAGATGCTACTGTTTTGATGCCTACATCCTACATCAGAGTGCATGTGTTCTAGTTCTGGCAGTATACATCCTGGGTGATAGCAGGTGATAACACAAGTACTTTCGTCCCTGCCACCCATGTGGGAGACTCAGATGGAGATCCTGGCTCTTGGCTTTGGCCTGGCCCAGATTTGGCTCATGACCATTTGGGAAATGAAGCAGTAGATGGAAGATATCTTTCTTTCCCTCTTTCTCTCACTCTGACTTTTAAATAAATAAAAATAATTAAAAAAAACTTATTGCAAGTGATAAATTTTGTAAAACAGCATGTCACTACAGAAATTTAGTTTTTAAAGATAATTAAACAAACTATGGCTGACAATGGAAAGTACTGAATCCAAGAGTGACAGATATAACAGAAAAGCACTTTAGCATCCTTACAGCAATAAAAAGTTTATCACAGAGAGCAGCTTTTTTTTTTTTTACTAAGTACTAAACCATTTCCCAGTTATTCTAGACCAATGTAGTTCAGAATGATGTTACTTTGGTTATTTATTAAGCTTAAAAATAATGAGAAAGGCATTGTGGTGCAGCAGGTTAGCCACTGCTTGCCACACCTTCATCCCATATTGGAGCACTGGTTCGATCCCATCCAGCTTCCTGCTAATGTGCCTGGTAAAGTGGCAGAAGATTGGCAGAAGATGGACCCTGTCACCCATGTGGGAGACCTGGATGGAGTTCTTGGCTCTTGGCTTTGGACTGGCCCAGCCCTGGCTATTGTAGCCATCTAGGAAGTGAACCAATGAGATGGAATCTCTCTCTCTCTCTCTCTCTCTCACTCTCTCACTCTCTCTCTCTCTGCCTCTTTGTCTTACTCAGCCTTTCCAATAATGGTGGATAAAACAAATGTAAAAATAAATCTGTTGATCCATGTGTATGAAGAATTCATAGTCTGAATGAAGATTCACCTATGTGAGCAAACAGATCTAAATACAATATATTAAGTTTCTATGGCAATCACTACGGCTGCTTAACCCATAGTCATTTCTATTCTCTGCAAATAGACTCTGCTTCTAACAAGGCACTGCAAGGAGATGGTTTGATATTAGGTAGTAGCTAGATCTCTTATCCAGGGCTAACATATGATCCCGTTATGAACAATAAAATATTGGAGAAAATGTGCGAGGAGCATTTCAGGAAAACATTTCCTAATAAAACGTGGAAGTGGTCTAAGAAGTGACTCTCTTATTCCTCCTCCTCCTCCGCCTCCTCTGTGTCATCCACCTCCTCCTCTTTCCTCCCCTTCCTGCTCCTCCTAATTCTGTCCCCTCACCTCTTTTCTGTTACAGATACAGCCTCACTTCCCAACTGAATAAGATCATGGTATTTGAGATTTTTGACAGTAAGTTGCCAGAACCAAGTTACTGAACCATGAAGCAAGCACAACATGAGGATGCTGAAGCAGCAGGATGGAATATGAAAAGCTGATAGCATTTAGCAGCTACACCAAACATCTACTACTATACTTCTTGTTTGAGAACAAAAGAACCCTATTGTTAAGCCAATACTGTGTTTGTTGTTATTGCAGACAAAAGTATCTTCGCTGCTGCAACAGTGAAAGGAGAAGGCAGTTGGATTTGCTTTTTGAAATCAGAATAGGAGATTTTCAGGCAGAGAAGTCAAGAAATTTTAGGCAGAGAGAATAGCATGCTGATATTTTAAAAGTAATGATATGTGTAGAAAATGGTGAGCATTTCTGTTTTCAGTGGCTGGAGAGAAGAACAAAGAGGGGTAGAGGCAACATTGCATGTATTCCATTCAGGATCAAGCTGTCTTATGGGCAATTAGGGGACAAAATAAAGGAAGGGAGGAAGAGTGAAAGGGAAGAAGGGAGAGAGGGAGGGAGGGAGGGAGGGAGGAAGGAAGGAAGGAAGGAAGGAAGGAAGGAAGGAAGGAAGGAGGGAAGGAAGGAAGGAAGATGCCAGTGTCAACCTGGAACCTAGCAGAGAAGAAGTTGGAGAAGTAAATCCACGCCCCTTCCTCTTGCTTTCTGATCTGAATGTAAAAGCCAAAGGGCAAAGGATCTAGGCAACATAGCCCATAAAAGTCAATCTGTCAGAAAGACTGTAGACTATTAAGCACACTATGCTTGCAGAAACTAATACAGAAACCAGATTACAAACTACTTGTTTCACAATGTCAAAGGATTAGAGAATTTGTCAAGACTAAAACGCTTGAAATTGCGATGACTAGGGCATCTTCTTCCAGTATATAGGACAAATAATGATTTTTGCAGTTTACTTGGGGGTTATGAGGCCTTAATTAGAACATCGTGATTTGTTTTATTAAAATCTCCATTTTTGTCATAACAGTATGGTTGGAATTGTATCCAGGAACTAAAACATCTTTAGTCTGCAAAATACTTGGGTGGGTGATGATCCACTCTATATATTTTTAAAATTATTTATTTATTTATTTATTTTTATTTAATAAATGTGAATTTACAAAGTGCAACTTTTGTATTGTTGTGGCTTCCCCCCTCCACCTCCCTCCCTCCCATGGCCCTCCCCTCTCCCACTCCCTCTCCCTTCCCACCCTTCATCGCGTTTCATTTTCAATTACCTTCATATACTGAAGATCAACTTAGTATATACTAAGCAAGGATTTCAACAGGCTGCACTCATACAACCCAACCGCACAAGGTATAGGGTACTGTCCGACTAGTAGTGTTGTTTTTAAGTTTCATAGTAAAACACATTAAGGACAGAGATCCTACATGGGGAGCATGTACCCAGTGACTCCCGTTGTGGATTTAACAATTGGCACTCTTATTTATGATGTCAGCAATCACCCGAGACTCTTGCTATGAGCTGTCTAGGTTATGGAAGCCCCTTGAGTTCACCAACTCTGAACTTGTTTAGTCAAGGCCGTATCACAGTGGAGGTTCCTTCCTCCCTTCAGAGAAAGGTGCCTCTCTCCTTGATGGCCTGTTCCTTCTGCTGGGGTCTTGTTCACCAGGATCTTTCATTTAGATTGTTTTTTGCCACCGTGTCATGGCTTTCCATGCCTGTGAGACTCTCATGGACCTTTTAGCAAGATCCAAATGTCCCAAGGGTTGATTCTGAGGCAGGAGTGCTGTTTTGGGCATTTGCCATTCTATGAGTCTGCTGTGTGTCCTGCTTCCCCCTCAGGAGATCCACTCTATTTTAAGAGTCTTATGTTGTGAGCCCAGTGCTTAAGACACTACTTTGGGAGATAGCTCTGTGGCGTAGCAGGTAAAACCGCCACCTGCAGTGCCAGCATCCCATATGGGCACTGGTTCAAGTCCCGGTTGCTCCTCTTATGATCTACCTCTTTGCTGTGGCCTGGAAAAGCGATAGAAGATGCTCCAACTGCTTGGACCCCTGCACCCACGTGGGAGACCAGGAAGAAGTTCCAGGCTCGTGGCTTCTGATCAGCTCAGTTTCAACCCTCTTGGCCACTTGGGGAGTGAACCACTGGATGGAAGACCTCTCTCTCTCTCTGCCTCTGCTTCTGCCTCTGCCTTTCTGTAACCCTGCCTTTCAAATAAACATATAAATCTTAAAAAAAAAACAACAACAAGATGCTACTTTGAATGTCCATATCCCATATCAGAGAACCTGAGTTGGCATTTGGGGTCCAGTTTTTATACATCTCCTGCTAATGCATACTCTGAGAATCAGCAGATGATAGCTCAAGTACTTGGATTCCTGCCACCCATGTGGGAGACTTGGATTGAGTTGAGAGGTTCCTGGCTTCAGCCTGGCCCAACCCCAGCCACAGATGTTTCAGGCATTTGGAGAGTGAACCAGTGGATGGAAGATAGATAGATCTCTCTCTCTCTCTCTCTCTCTCTCTCTCTCGGACTTTCAAATAAAATGAAAAATAAATCAATAAGACTTTTTTAAAAAGAGTTACTCATTTATTTGAAAGAGTTACAAAAAGAGAGGGAGAGACAGAGATCTTCCATCTGCTGGCTCACACCCCAAATGGTTGCAACAACCAGGGCTGGGCCAGACTGAAGCCAGGAGCCAGAAGCCTCTTTCAAGTCTCCCATGAGGGTGCAGGGCACAAGCACTTGGGCCATCCTCCACTGCTTTCCCAGGTGCATTAGCAGGGAGCTAGATCAGAAGTAGAGCAGCCGGGACTCAAACAAGCTCCCATATGGGGTGTCAGCACTGCAGACAATGGTTTAACCTGCTGTGCCACAGCGGTGGCCCCAATCAATAATACTTTTAAGAAAGAAGCTTCTGATTTATTTTCCTAGAATTTTCCCTGTTACTACATCATTTTTTTCTACCTTAAGAATTCTAGCTTTCTTTCTCCCCAGTGGCTTGAAGATGAAGAAAGTAATCCGTAAGAACATACATAAAACTACTTATAGTTGGGCTCTATCCTGTCAGAAGAAACTATTTTCCTTATCATTCTTAAAGTAGAGTGAAATAGCATTTTCCCCATTCTCCTTGTCTCTCAAAGACAGTCATTTTTCTCCAAAGCCTTTGCCATTAGTGTTAGCTAGATGTACTTGGAATCCAATATCCTCTCAGGAGCACTTACAGTAACCTTAGCTCTTTCTTCAGCTTTTTCTTTCCTCTAGGTGTCAGACTTTTTCTGCTTCTGTCACTTTGCCCCTGCTGTTCCTGGAAATAGACATCATTTAACACCCAGTTCAGCCCAGATGACCTTCTTCCACAAGCCATCTCAGTACCCTTTCCATATCTTGTCTTGGAGAGAATGACTCTCATTAAAAAAAAAAAAAAGTGTGGTTAAAAAAAATTCTCACTTAGAAAGCCCTCCACCCACCAAGATATCCCAGATGAGGCGGGAGAAGGGCCGTACTAACATCCATAAAAACTCCAGTATGAATATAGACTGGGCTCTCAGTGCCCACCTGGAATGTCAGATGTATTGTCTTCATTATTTCTTTTCATTAAATGTTGCTTCGGGGCAGGCACTGAGGGATAGCAGATGAAGACACCACCTGCAGTACCGGCATCCCATATTGGCACCAGTTTGAGACCCAGCTGCTGTACTTCCTGCTGTGGTGTAGCAGGTAAAGCCGCTGCTTGCATTGCCAGCATCCTATATGGATGCTGGTTCAAATCCCTGATGCTCCATTTCTGATCCAGCTCTCTGCTGTGGCCTGGGAAAGCAGTGGAAGATAGCCCAAGTCCTTGGGCCCCTGCATCCACATGGGAGACCTGGAAGAAGCTCCTGGTTCCTGGCCTCAGATTGGCCCAGCTCCAGCCATTGTGGCCATCTGGGGAGTGAACCAGTGGATGGAAGACCTCTCTCTCTCTGCTTCTGCCTCTGCCTCTCTATAACACTGTCTTTCAAATAAATACATAAATCTTAAAAAAACAGGAAAGATTCTTTTGCCATAAACAAGGTAGTGGTTAGAGAATTGTATAGATATCTATGGAAAGTTTACCTTAATTGTTTCAGAAGCTTCAAAAATTTGCTTTTGAAGAGATGAAAGCTATATGCATGCTTACTCATCGAATCATCAAGTTGGACAAAGTTGTCTGGATGTATAAATTAATGTTTTTTTCCCATAGCATACATCAGATCATTGCAAAAACTTAATAAGAAATTAAGGTTCCTTTTTATATCTTCAGTCTATATTTTAGTTTTATACACCCATCTCTTCAAAAATCTGAAGACTTAACATATGGAAATGAATAGCTTAGTTATCAAAGTAGTTATAAAACTGAGTTTATTACCTTAGGCTCTTTTACTGCAGTCACTCTCAAGCTAAAGATTTCAGTAACTTACATTAACAAAGATTTATTTTTCACTCACTTTCCACTTTTACCATGGATCTATTATAATTCTCTCTATTGAAATATGTCTTTATTTTGTAAGCAGAGTGACCCGAGGCCCTACCTGAGATATTGCTGTTCTGATAAGACAAATTACAAGGCATGACTTCAGACTTGACCAAATCTGTATTAGCTAATATTTTATATTGTTTTATTGAGATATAATTCATATAAGATGTAATGCTCTGAAGTGTGCAATTCAGTGATACTTAATATATTCACAACGTTGTATAGCTATCAACTTTTCCTAGGTCCTGTTTAGTAAGCAGTCACTCCCCAACCCTGGCTCCACCTGATTACCAATGTAATGTAGCCATTAATCTACTTTCTGTCCATATGGTTTTGCCTATCTTGGTTATACCATATATAAAATCATATAATATGTTGTGTTTGGTATCAGTCTTACTTCATTTAGCAAAGGAGTGTCAAGTTTCATCCATGTATTACTGTTCTATTTTTATTACTAAATAATAATCTATTATATGGACATACCACATTTTACATATCTAGTCACCTACTAATGAATATTTAGGTTGCTTCTATTTTGGGGTATTATGAATAATATTGTTATGAACTTTTGTGTACAAGTCTGTGTGTGAGCATATGTTTGTAATCCTCTTGATTATATGCATAACAGTAGAATTGCTGTTTCATATGGTAACTCTAAGGGTGAACACTTTGAGGAACTGCCACACTGTTTCTCAAAGTGGCTGCACCATTTTATAAAGCAATCATAAATGGCTAAGGGTTAATTTTCTCCACAACCTTGCCAAAACATTTTAACTCAGCTTTTTATTACAAGTATCCTAGTGGGCTTAAAGTGATATCTCAATGTGGTTTTTATTTTCAGCTTCCTAATGGCTCATGATGTTAAACATCTTTGCATGTACTTATTGGTCATTTGTGTATCTTCTTCAAAGAACTGTGTATTTGGATCCTTTGCTCATTCTCCATATATTGGTACACTTGCTCATGTCCAAAAGGTCTATGAGAATCTGTTTATTTCTTTTATTCTTTTGTGTTTCTGTTCCTTACACAGGCTAATATCAGCCTGTCTTCATGTTCTCTGAGTCTTTCTTCTGTCAATGAAAATGAGTGCAGGGCCCCTATATGTAATATTTTATTTATTATTGTTCATTTCAATTATAGAATTTCTATTTGCTTTTTTATAATTTCAATCTGATTATTTGTATTGTATATTTGGTGAGATGATATTCTTTACCTTCCCCTAATTCTTCAGGCATTATTTTAGTTATCTAAACAGATTTATAATACCATAAAATATCCCTATTAAGTCGTGGCTTCCTCGGAGACAATGACTACTTACCACACTTTTCCCCATTTTGAGCCATATTTATATTTTTCTGTTAATTTGCATGTCTTCTATGTTTTTATTTAAATTGAACATTTCAAATTATATAATGAGGAAACTCAGATAACTTCATGTGGATTTATTTTTTTGTCAAAAGTTTTTATCTTTTATATATCTGATACTACCTTCCCTGCACTAATTCTATAAAACTTATATTCCAGGTACTGAAACTTCTGGATCACTAAATCTTCCATCTTTGGCAAGTGGGCTTCATGTGTGCTCATATTATGACATACCTTCAACACATTGACAATTTACAACCCTGTTTTAGTCTTCACTCCCTGCTTCTACAGAACTTCAGGATCACCCAGTTAGAAGTGAGATATTAGGAACTTCTCCTGTCTTCTCTGGGCATGTGCACAGCCCTGCACAATAATGTTATTTCCCAGATCTTCCTTTTAACATTTTTGGCCAGTCTCCTGTTCTCCAAGTGGTATCACTCTCTTGGGCAGCAGACATGCTAACCTCTTGCCATTGAGTGCTTTTGATACAAACCTTTACAAAAGGCTTTTCTCAGAGTAAGTTCTCGGATGGGTCAAATTGCAAGAAGTCTGGAGTATAAAACAGAACTTTTCCAGGGAACTGACAGATAGATAAAATAGTGACAATTCTCTAGGGAAGAAACTTTCTGAGAAGCTCAGAACTGGTTCTACTCCTACAATGCTACTGTTTTTCACAACTCCCAACCTTAGCTTCTGGGGTGTGGAGAGACAGATGGAAACAAGGAAAGCTCAGCCAATACATTAGTTCACTGTTACTTCCAGGATTCAGCAGCTTCATCTAAACAATTGTTCTTCTGATTGTGAAAGATTTGCTTCATTGCTAAGGTTGTAACGAAATTTATTTTGATAACATTAGTTAGCCATCTTTTTCAAAGTTTTTGCTCCTTCATTTCAGAATTTCCACCCATCCTCTTGGTTTTTTGATCTGCAGTTGGTAGCTCAGATTGATTAAATGTGTAAGCAAAGACAAATGGTAAAGAATCTATGTAATTCAGGTCATAATGTCAGTTTTCTGGAACAAAGAGACGGTGGAGGAATGAATGGAGTGTGTCTGGAGTAGCATTTGCAGAGTATTCAACACATCAATTTACAGAAACTGGTGTGTAAACCAGAATACTAAATTTAGAATTCACAATCAGAAATGATTTTCACATGCCCTAGAATGCATTTGAAATGACTAAGGAATCCTCTCACCATACACAGGAACCAAAATTATAATCATCAGTCTGCTTGGTTGTCATGAAATCAGAAAATACAGGTAAATTACAATGTCAAGTTTAGTTTGCTTACATTCTCCATGCTTTCAGTAAGAATAAGCCTGACATTTGAATCAATCTTTCCTTGAAAAATACACGAATGAATAATACTGTCAATATCTTCTTTTATCATTCTATATTTCCCACATTTTATCAGCTGAGTAAACTCCATTCTGATTGATGGCATTTTTCAGATTCATATTTACTGACAGAATAGATTGAAGTCTTATGAACTGGAAATATTCCTATCTCCCTAAGTTTATTTTATGTATCTTCAGATATTTTTACTCACTGGTTTTATGCCTAAATTCTCAGAAAATAATATTATTTTTTATATTTCAAGGCTATTAGAGTAAGGTGATTGAATATTTGATTTGTGTACTGACTACATCATTTTGGTGATGTGAGGCATTGTGTACTCAAGAAGATCCAGAAATTTACCATGAAGAACATGAGAATCATAAATGTATTCATTTAACCAGCTGAGAAAACTGTCTAGTCCATAGGAATTCTTTTTAGGAATTCCTATAGCACAATTCACTAAGGCGATCTAGAAAATTTAACATAACTAAATATTAACAAAACACTATAAAACCTATATTATGGGATATTTTTATTAATCTGTGACTTTAAAAACCCACAAATAACCAATGAAGACTAATTGACTGATTATAGAAGAACATTTGTAAAATAGTTGTTATCAATCACCTTGGACTAAGTTTGCCGTAGCAACATTTTTTCCAGTCTTTTAAAAGCTATTTCACAGACATATTTATAAGGTACTTATAAAAATGTGCTTATTTATAAAGTACTATGTGACAATTCATTACATGTAGACATTGTATAATATCCAGTCACAGTAATGTGTTTGCCCTTTCAAGCATTTACCATTTCTCTCTGTTACTTTTGGGGAAGTGGGGGTGGGAAGAGTACCCTTATTTATTTATTTTATAAAATAATTTTCTTATTACTTTTAACATTTTATTTCAGAGTAGTTTAAAATTTACAAAACAAAAATTATGAAGTAGTACTAAGAGTTCACCACATCCAGATTTCTCTATTATTAACATTTTACTTGTATGATATATTTGTCACAACTCATAAACCATGTTCAGCTTCCCCTATTCATGTCTCATGTTAATATATTTGTCACAATTAATGAACCACAGACAATTTCCCCTATTTTTTAAATCAAAACTCCATCATTGCCACCCTCCCAGCTTCTAGTAATTATATTCTGTATTCAGATCTAAGTTTTTTTTTTTGTTTTTGTTGCTTTTTGTTTGTATGTTTGTTTTGCTTTGCTTTGTTCAGCTCCCAAATATGAGGGAGGGAGAATGTGCTGCATTTGTCTTTCTGTATCTGGCTTATCTCACTCAACATTATATCCTCCAGTCCCATCCATTTTTGCTGCAAATGACAGGGTTTCATTTCTGTTTATGGCTGAAGAGTATTCCATTGTGTATATACCACATTTATGCTTTAATATTTTTATTATTTTTTTCATTTTTGGCACATTCACTTCAAATGTAGACATTATACACACACCAACTGTATTTTTTCTTGAGAACAGATTTATTTTATCACAGATTGAGGGATTCATGACAGCACTCATAATGTTGGGAAAGAGGAGTATATTCTCATTTACATTGAATTTATAAATGAATACCAAATTATATGACATCCATGTGATTTTTATACTCTATATATCAACTTCCACAAATAAGAGAAAACATGTGATATTTGTATTTCTGGATCCTGCTTACTTCCTTAGTATAATGATCTCCAGTTCATTCCATTTGTTGTAAATGTCAAGATTCATTCTTTTCAGTAGCTGAGTAATATTCTATCATATATATATACACCATATTTTTAACCCAGTCATCAGTTGATGAACATCTAGATTGATTCTGTATCTTTGCTATTGTGAATTGAATTAAGGGTTCTCCTTTCTCTACATACTCATCAGCATCCTCATCTCGTGCTACTTTCTCTTTAAGAGAATAGTCATTCCTACAGGTGTGACATGATATCTCATTGTGGTTTTGATTTATATTTCCCTGATGTCTGTGATAGTCAGCATTTTTTTCATATATTTTTGGCCATTTATTTTTCTTCTTTAGAGACTTGTCTGTTCAGATACTTTGCCCATTTCTAATTGGAATGATTTATAGTTGAGTCTTAGTTTTATATCCATTCAGTTATTATATGTCTCTTAATTGAAGAATTTAATTAATTTGCAATTAAAGTAATTAAAGATGGGTAAGATTTTGCTACTATCATTTATTACTTGTTTTATAGTTGTTTCATGTTTCCTTCTTTCCATTCTCTTTTATCATCTTTTGTGGCTTGATGATTTTCTCTAGTGGTATGTTTTGATTTCTTGCTTATTATACTTAATGTGTCTACCATATATTTTTGTGTTTTGGCTACCATGTTTCTTAAAATATATCTTTTAATTATATAAAATATTTTGAAATTATAACAATTTAACATTGATTATAAAAATAAGAAAAACACGCAAAAAGTAAAATATTAATAAATAGTTTTACAGTTTTTCTCCACTCTTTTTCACACTCTGAATTCATTTTAACTTTTTTTTTAAAACTTGACAGATAGAGTTAGGCAATGAGAGAGAGAGAGAGAGAGAACTTTCTTGGTTCACCCCCCAAATGGTCGCTATGGGCGGCGCTGTGCCAATCCGAAGCCAGGAGCCAGGTGCTTCCTCCTGGTCTCCCATGCAGGTGCAGGGCCCAAGCACCTGGGCCATCCTCTACTGCCCTCCTGGGCCACAGCAGAGAGCTGGACTGGAAGAGGAGCAAACAGGACTAGAACCCAGTGCCCATATGGGATGCCAGTGCCGCAGGCAGAGGATTAACCAAGTGAGCCACGGCACTGTCCCCACTTTGAATTCATTTTAAAAAGAGATTTATTTATTTATTTGAAAGTCAGAGAGAGAGAGAGAGAGACACAGAGATCTTCCATCTGCTGGTTAACTCTGCAAATGGCTGCCATGCCAGGGCCTTAGGCCCAGTTGAAGCCACAAGACTGGCACTCTATCCAGGTCTTCCACAAGAGTGGCAGGGGCCCAGGTACTTGGGCCATCTTCCACCATTTTCCCAGGCATATTAGTAGGGAGATAGATAGGAAGAGGTGCAGCCAGACCTCCAACAAACACTCTGAAATAGGATGCCAGTGTTGCAAGTGGTGGCTTAACTCACTACAGCACAACATTGTTCCCTTGAATTCTTTTTTTTAAGATTTATATGTATTTATTTGAAAGACAGGGTGAGAGAGAGCAAGAGTGAGAGCGAGAGAGAGAGAATGAATCTTCTGTCTACTGGTTCACTCCCAAAATAGCTGCAACACCTAGGGCTGGCCAGGCTGAAACCAGGAGCTGGGAATTCCATCCAAGTTCCACATAGGTGACAGGGGGCCAAGTACTTGAGCTATCTTCTGTTGCCTTCCTAGGCACATTTTCAGGGAGCTGGAACACAAACAGAACAGCCAGGACCCCAACGGGCACTGATATGAGATACCAGAACTCCAAGTGGTGACTTAACCTGCTGCACCACAACACTGGACTCATGTTTTGAATTCTTGATGTTCTATTTTATATATTTTTATACTGCCTATCTCTTAGAATATTAATGTTGTTATTAGTTTTTATTATTTTGTCTTTAGTCTTCATCCTGAAGATATAAACAATTTACACACACTGTTTACAATAATAACATGTTGTGAAATTTTCTACAAACTTAGCATTTTACCTCCCAACATTTTATTTTTTCTCTTTAGCATCCCTTCTTTCAGTTTGACAAACTCTATTTATCCTATCTTGTATTACAGGTCTGGTGGTGGCTAACTCTGGTCCAGATGCTCCATCTAGGAGCACTGTCCTGGGGGAAGGAGTCATGAGCTCTGCCCACTCCTGAAGTTCACTGTGCAGGGCTTAGTAATGGATTCCAAGTCTAAGGCCTGGTATCTTTCTCTATGCTATGTTGCTTGTACGTGAGGAGGATAACTATTGAAGATGGCAAGAATGACTTTTTTTCCTGTCTTCTTCAGGAAAAAAATCAGGTACTGTGATCTTTTTTTTCTGCTTTCCTTAGCTCTTGTGAAGGTATTTTCATGCATGAATGGCTATTCAAATTAATGATTCTGTGGGAAAATTGCTGGAAGGTCTGATTCTATTATCTTGCTTTGCCTGTATAATTTTTATTTTTTAAATTGATAACTAGTAATTGCATATATTTGAGGGACAATGTGCTATTATGATACATATATTTGTGATCATAAAATCAGGGCAATTAGCTTTTCCATCCCTTCAAATATTTATCATTTGTTTGTGTTGGGAACATTCAGAACCAACTCTTCTAGCTATCTTAAAATATACAGGGGCTAGCTCTGTGGCACAGCTGGTTAAGCCACTGCCTGCAGCACCAGCATCCCACATGGGCTCCAGTTTGAGTCCTGGCTGCTCTACTTCTGATCCAGTTCCCTGTTAATAGCTTGGGAAAAGCAGCAGAAGATGACCCAAGTGTCTGGGCCCCTGCCACCCATGTGGGAGACCCAGACAAAGATCGTGGATCCTGGCTTCTGCCTGACCCAAATTAATTAAAATAAAGAAATTAATCCATAAAGGAAAGTTGATGCTCAGCTTTCTAAATTTGTTAGGTTGGTCAGGTCCTCACTACATTGATGCCCACTGCTTTGTTCACATCCTCACTTTGACTTTGATCTCCTAAATATCTCCTCCACTGGTCTCCAATGATAACGTATTTAGTTTTCAAAGTGAAAGGATTCACCATTCTTTAATCTTCAATGATTTCCAAAATGAATGAAGTCCGTGCTCCTTAGCTTGACTTCTAAAAATGGCTGTCCTTTGAGCCTCATCACCTATTACTTCCCCATTTTCACTCTGAGACTCAAGTCCCTACTTGAAGGTGCATATACCTTATCTTCTGCCTGGAATTTTTTTCATCTTTTTCTTTGCTGTTCCAGCACAGATGTTAGTGAGTATCTCAGAAAACTATTGGCGTGGCCTTTGCAGTGCTTCAGTAGCATCTTCATGCACACAGCTATCACAGTTCCAATTGACTGCATTTGTTTAAATGGTTCTGTCCTTCTCTGTAGAGACATGTGCTGAGGGCAGATATTGAATTATCATGCCTAAGTTATGTTTTTGAAAAATATGTAGCAATCAATGAAAAATTCAGAATATGTAATTGAATCAATCCAGCTTGTGAAACTTCCAGGAAAGTCTTCTAGGAGCCCATGGAACATGGGCTCGAGAAACATTTTATGTAACTTGACCTAAAATTTTCCTGCCCTTACTAGAGATGATTTGCACTTTGTTACATTAACCAATCGCAATGTCTTTAGCCTTTTAAAAGTAGAAGAGTAAATATAACTTCATCATCATTTTAATTTTTAGAATGGACTTAATTAGATACACTTTTATTAAAAGATCTTCCCCAAACTGGACTGATGCAAACTATTAAGATTCTGAGTTATTCCATGAGAAGTAGGTTTAAAATAAAACCCATACTCCTTGAAACTAACCACCGAAAGAGTTTTTTAAAACATAAATTCTAGAGGCTTGTTTTAAGTGAAGTTTTACATGGTGTGTCTTCAAGAGAGATGCCAGTAACAAATATACTATTCTATTGTCCCTCTCCCTTTTTTTCTTACTTCCTAACAATGATTTAAAGAACTTTGAAATAATAATTTTTTAAAAATTAGAAAAAGCAAAGATCGAGGAGAAATTATCCTGGCAAAATGAGAACCAGGGGTGGGGGTGGGGCAGCATTGTGGCACAGCAGGTTAAGCCACTGTTTGCAATGCCAGCATCCCATATTGGAGTGCTGGTTCCAGTCCTTGCTACTCTGCTTCTGATCTAGCTTTGTGATCCAGCAGATGAGGGCCCAAGTGCTTGGGCCCCTGCCACCCACATGGGAGACCTGGATGAGGTTCCAGCTCCTAGCTTCCGCTTGGATCAATCGTAACTGTTACAGCATTTGGGGGACATGAACAAGCTGATAGAAGAGCTCTCTGTCTCTCTCTGTGTCTTTCAAACATATAAACAAATCTTTTTAAAAATGAGCACCTTGGATAAAGGAGAACCTCATTCACAGTTATGAGGATTTGAAAAGTATGCGGATTTGGCAGATAAAAACTTTACAGGAGAAGTACACGAGGTCATGAAGAATATAAGTAAATTCTGTTTTCCATTCCAGTACTCAGTGGCATGTGTCTCCTCATCAGATTTTGGGAACGTAGAATGACTAAGGCCAGTTACAACATTAAACACCAAGGTGGCATGAAAACCACATTGGCGAATTTGTGAGCACTCTTAGAGGACAGCTGTGCCTCCCTGCCGCCTTTCTAAAGAATGCAAATCAATACAAAACGGCATTTCAGCACTGCACTCTAGTGAATATTAAACATCAAAAGCTTCCCAATGTTGGCAATAGTGAGTTGCATTGATTTTTTTTCTCCCAACTCCACTGGTACCCTGATAATGAAATCTGCCTCTGTGGACTTTGACTGTATATGCTAATATGAATCACAGGAAGACTGCTTCTTATCAGAGCCTTTAGTCCTATGAGAGCAATTTGTGGATAGAGAACACAACACTCTTAGAACTAAAATTCACATTAACTCATCTGAATTGGGAAAGTATTGGTTGCACCACAAATTTCTATCTTTTCAAAGTATGTTTGCAGTTGTGGAGGGTCTGCATGATGACATCATATAAGTACTGTAATAGAAGGAACTTAGAAAATAGAGGCCTCCAGAAAGTGTTTCAAGTTGCAAACTATTGTGCAAACTGAAGCACTGATTATCAAACTTGTCTGCACATTAGAACCACCTCAAGAGGGTATAAAACTATGTCTGATTGTATCTCATCCCAAATATTCTGATTTAATAGTGTGATCTGTGACCTTAACACCAGATTTTTAAATTGCTTTCCAAGTGAGTCTGATGGACAGCCAATGTTGATTGCTATTACTATAAAGAATATGTGCTATACTTCAAATTCAGGACTATTCTTTCATTCTTTTATTTAGTCACTGATCATGATTGTGTTTCTGTATTCCTTGATTCATTCACCCTTCACATCCATGTGTTTAGTATGCTTTCCCAGTTTCTAGCAGTGAATGCACATGTGCGTGTGTGTGTATAATGGGAATGGAGAATTTAAGGAGGAGCTGGTCACTTAGAGCTTAGTTGTTTGTTTTGCTTTTTCACATTTAACATGACCATATTTTTCTAGAAACTGGAAATGAGAATATAATTTTTCATTCAATATTGACAACAATGGTCATCTTTTTAGACTGTTTTTGGTATGAGAGCTGAAATTGATTGTCCAGTTGAACGCTGAGCATGCTCATTATTAAAATAAATAGTTTATGGTGCCATAAAGGTCTTGATTTCAGGTAGCATACTCCCTGGAATTCATGTTCTGAGTACTCAGCAGACAACAATGAGGAAGCTAGCATAAAATGGTAGAAGAAGTCTTCTACTCATTTATATTACAATCTGGCCTGATTTTATCAGAACTAAAATATATGCTACCCAAATGAAACTAAGATCATAAGAATACCATTCTTATGATTGTTCCAGAATCAAATTGGCTGTGGTGGAGTGGATATGGAGAAAAATGGAAACAATCTTGGGACATTTCTTATACTGCACACAGAACTATCCCATGATGCTTGGGTCATTGTAAGCCATGAATGAGGGACAGAAGTGGAGGGATAGGATCCTCCTAGAATACTCCTTAGACTTCATCAAGAGTATACAGGCTCCCTCTTGATGCTCCTAACTTGTGAATCCTATCTCCTTTCTCCATTCTTCTCTTATTGAACAATCTCTTTCTATGCTTTCACCTGTCCCCAAGTCCCAGGATATCACTTCTGCCTAGGGAAATCAACCTGGCCACTTAATATTTATAAATATGGCACTTCGGTTATAATGGATATAAATGGATTTTGATCTACCTATTTGGTTATAATGGATGTAAGTGGATTTTGATCTACCCATTTACTGCTGGTTCAGCCCAGAAGGATACTGTTGAGGAGTTTGGAAAAGTGAAATATTTCCATTCTTTTTCCTGAACTATGTCTGAAAATATTCATATCTCATCTTGTGGGAGACAATTCCCATTCAAATATTCCTGATTTGAACACAAAAGAAATTTTCCTTCTTCATCTATCTTAGTTTTGAGCTTATCTCTAAACAGTGCCTCCTTATATTAAGAGATTTTTCCCTGGTCTCTACTCTGGTGATATTATAACTTTTCCTGTATTAACTATTAATGAAGGGCATTGTAACCAGATGGCTTTATCCTGATCCCTAAATCTAATCAGTCTAAAAGAGGCAGGGAGACCTCAGTCCACCCCACCACACTACCTTTTCAGCACACTCCACTATTTCTTGCCACAATGTTTACTTCAAGGTGTGACTTCCAGGCAGAAAATAACAGGATAATGAAGCCTGTCTATTAATTATATCTAATATTATCTATATAATGAATCTAAATGCAAAAGGAGGAAGAATCACTTGGCATTTTAATAGGAATGATAGATTCCACAACTACCTCAACATCCATGCTCTTGTAGGTAATAGCTGTGACAGATCTCTTGTTATTCTTTTGTAGGAAAAGGAAGCAAATAATTATTTCTATCATCATACATACCAGCCTCAACAGCATTATCACTTGGCATAGTCCTGTGTACATTACACTTTCAAGAATTACTTCCTAAATGTATGAAAATCAGAATATTTTGCTATGATAAAAAGTTCAGTTTTATTCACAGTCCTGAAAGAAGTAGAATCACTGCAAGGAACCATGGAGCATATATAACAGGAGAAATAGAGAAATAAATTTTTAAAAATTACAAAGTGAGTTTTTGAGGAAAAAGAAATAAAACAGAGTTAGGGGCAAGATAGGAACAGATAGGGCTGGCATTGTGGCTTAGTGGGTAAAGCCACTGCCTATAGTGCTCCATCCCATATGGGTCCTGGTTCAATTCTCGGCTGCAGCACATCTAATCCAGCTCTCTGTTAATGTGCCTGAGAAAGCAACAGAGGATGGCCCTGGTCCTTGGGCCCCTGCACTCACGTGGGAGACCCAGAAGAAGCCTCAGGCTCCTGGCTTCGGATTGGCCCAGCTCCAGCCATTGCAGCCATATGAGGTATGAACCAGCAGACATAAGACCTCTCTCTCTCTCTCTCTCTCACTCTGCCTTTCAAATAAATAAATAAATAAATAAATAAATAAATAAATTCTTTAAAAATAAGAGAGATAGGAACAGGGAAAATAAAAACGTTTTTTCATCTGTTCTGTGAATTACTGCTCCATGTCAGTTTCTGTATTGCCTGCTGAATAAAGGTGGTGATATGGCCTCTTTCCATAGATTCTTGGGTGAATTTTTTATTTGGGCTCCTGCTTAGGCTATCTCTTAAATGTCAGGCTGTGCAAAGTATTATTGACAAGATCTGTTTCTTTCAAGACACAAAGTGCCTGTAGGTCACTGTGCAAGCATTTCTCCAAAGGTGGCTTGAGGACACTAGCCTCTATTAGTGACATCCCTTATGGAGTCATTAGACTTCTTTTGTTGTAGGTATTTACTTTTTATAGTCCCTTGAGTACTTATCAGGTGAGAAAGTAGAGAAAATTATTTTTCTCTAGTACATTACAGAATCCAACAGGAACTACCATGAGAGAATTCTGAGACAGCCTTGCAAAAGGACTCTCTTTGATTGGAAAAAATATACATTATATCTGATAGCTGATAAGAAAAAGATATACCATCTCCATGCAAAGTTGTAGTGTTAAGATTTTTCTAGAAGATTTCTCTTGAGGTTTCACTGTTGCTGACTTGAGTAATTATAGGAAGTTAGAAGCCTACAGATATATATTAAAAACAAATATTGCATTTTTAAGTCTCTTTAAAGTCTTTTTCTCTTTTTGCAGGCAAATAAGAACAGTGCACTGTTGAAAATAAATTCTCATGATTAACAGCAGATCTTGGAAAAATTCAGCAAATCTAGAGAATTGGTGCTATTGTCTGGGCAATTGGCCAGTCACCCTTGTGTTATCTAGACTTGTATTGCATGCAGTGATAACACCAGATGGCCCAATTTCCCATCTGGCCAGAGTTTCTCAAATATTTTCAAAAGAGAAACATTTGGGGATTCCCAAGTGTAACATGCCAAATGATAAAATGTGGAGTGTAAGTTGAAAGGAGAAAAAATGGCAAGTACCAGCAAGAAAGCATTTTCTCGTCATCAACAATTTTTTTTTTTGACATGCAGAGTGGACAGTGAGAGAGAGAGAGACAGAGAGAAAGGTCTTCCTTTGCCGTTGGTTCACCCTCCAATGGCCGCCACGGCCGGCGCACTGCGGCTGACGTACTGCGCTGATCCGAAGCCAGGAGCCAGGTGCTTCTCCTGGTCTCCCATGGGGTGCAGGGCCCAAGCACTTGGGCCATCCTCCACTGCACTCCCGGGCCATAGCAGAGAACTGGAATGGAAGGGGAACAACCAGGACAGAATCCGGCGCCCCAACCGGGACTAGAACCCGGTGTGCTGGCGCCGCAGGCGGAGGATTAGCCTATTGAGCCACAGCGCTGGCCTCGTCATCAACAATTAATGACAGTTTGCATTAGGATTAAATTTCTTTTTTTTTTTTTCTTTTTTTTTTTTTTAACTTTTATTTAATGAATATAAATTTCCAGTGTACAGCTTATGGATTACAATGGCTTCCCCCCCCCCAATAACTTCCCTCCCACCCGCAACCCTCCCCCCTCCCGCTCCCTCTCCCCTTCCATTTGCATCAAGATTCATTTTCAATTCTCTTTATATACAGAAGATCAATTTAGTATAAAGATTTCAACAGTTTGCACCCACATAGAAACACAAAGTGAAACATACTGTTTGAGTACTAGTTATAGCATTAAATCACAATGTACAGCACATTAAGGACAGAGATCCCACATGAGGAGCAAGTGCACAGTGGCTCCTGTTGTTGACCCAACAAATTGACACTCTAGTTTATGGCGCCAGTAACCATCCTAGGCTGTCGTCATGAGTTGCCAAGGCTATGGAAGCCTTCCAAGTTTGCCGACTCTGATCATAGGGGATGGTCAAGTAGGGTCAGCAACATTGCAGGCAGAACTGTAAATTTCTTGTTAGAGATGCCACCTGCCTTTACCTGGCCAGCTCTCCTCCCAGGCCAGCCAAGTAATGAAAGTCAACAGAGTGCCTTCCCCTAGGAGGTTCACACCTCCCTTAGGATATACCCCATGTGAAGAGATAGATAGGTCTGGGCCTCTGAATTTACAAGGCCTAAAGCCCACCAGATTATTATCAAGCCCCTTCTATCAGGTTCTATTTGCCTCTCAATCAGAAAACTTCATTGTAGCTTAGACAGCACCTTTCTTAGCTCCTCTAATAATGACTCTGTCCTTTGTTCTAGGCCCTGTCTAGTGCACTTGGGCCTCATTCCTTTGTAATCATAACCTCTACTCTACCACCAATGGCTCTACTCCCAACCTGTGTGTACTGATGGTCCTCTTCCCCACTTAATGCTGTATAATTGTTCAAACCTGGTAAATGCCACTCTTAGGATCATTGGTTACTATCCTCACTCTGTCTTTTAGGATTAAATTTCTAAAACCCATTTCATTCACCAATAACTAATGACTAATAATTATTCTATTCCTTCTGTTCCTTAAGATAGTCGTGTCCATCCTTCCCTTACCATAGCTTCATTCAGTTGCACATCCTAAGATTGAGCAAACTGTGGAATCAGCCATATCTAACTGCTAATTTTGATCAAGGATGGTAACACATTGGCTTTGTAAGAAGATCTGACAGATATCTTACTTCTCTAAGTAAGTGATGTGTCAGGCTTCCTACATTTGAGTTTCACAAAGACATGGCTTCTGGTTTCCTATTTTGTATGGCGATTTTCCTTTCTTATATTAACCTCTCATGGGATTTAACTCTAATCCCACACAGGTAGCTGTCTCTTCACTACTTTTTACAACCCACTAGCTTCTATCATTATGGAAGGGGTGTTGTGGCACACTGTGTAGGTCAGGACAACCTGCACCCCTGAAATCTTCCCTAAAATTGGGTGAGGTAACAGTCTATAGTCATTCTCTAGTAACTTTTTGGTGGACAAATCTAAAAAAGCTAAGACTTGGAAACACCGCAGACTTAGAAGAAGTGCCTTACAGAAGTGCCAGGTGAGAGGAAAGCATATTTATAATCCCAACCTCTTCTGATGAAGCACACTGGGACAGCATACAGGATTCAGAATTTTCTCCATTGCACATATTGTATCTCATTTCTTTCTTACTTCTTTGTTCATGTGTCTGCCTAGTTCTTCCAGCATGCATCTTTTAAAGATTTATTTGTTTATTTGAAAAGCAAGGTTACAGAGAAAGAAAGAAAAATAGAGATCTTCCATCCGCGGGTTCACTCCCCAAATGGCTGTGACAGCTGGAGCTGAGGTGATCCAAAGTTAGGAGACAGGAGCTTCTTCCAGGTCTCCCATGTGGGTGCAGGGGTCCAAGCACTTGGGCCATTTTCCACTGCTTTGCCAGGTGAACTAGAAGGGAGCTGGATCAAAAGTGGAGCAACCAGGACATGAACAGGTGTCCATATGGGATGTCCGCACTGCAGACAGTAGCTTAACCTATCACACCACAGCGCCAGCCCCCAGGGCACATTCTTGAGCCTTCGTCCCAGAGTTCTCATCTCTTTTCTCCTGATACCTCAAGTTTAGCTCATTTCTTCTGGCACAGCACTTCCGGAATTAGAACTAGTAAGTAGTGGCTCCCTTTTGGCATGCAGCAAGCTAACACTACTTCTCTTAATCATACCCGCACAAGCAGTCTGCTTCACAGGTAGCTCTGGACAGTAAACTGTGGGCAAAGAGACAAGTCTACTGGCTGGAAAATTTAAGGTTAATTAGGGCAAGCTAAATGGGAAAACATGTAAGTTAATGGTTTACTATACACCTATTAGAACAGCAAAAATCTGGAACATTGACATTACCAAATGCTGATGAGGATGTGGAGCAAGAGGGACTTAATTTTTGAGAGTTAGAATGCGAAACGGCACAGTCTCTTTGGAAGATAGTTTGGCAGCTTCTTGCAAGACTAAAGTAAACACACTCATACAGTAATTGTTTCCTCGGTGTTTACTCAAAGGAATTGAAACTTTCTGATCACACTAAAATCTACACATGTATATTTATAGCAACTTTATTTATAATTTATAAAATTTGGAAGCAACTAAGGTATTCTTCAGTAGGCGAATACACAAGTAAAATGATATCCAGACAATGGAAGATCACTCAATGTTAAAAAAGAAATTAGATATCAAGCCATGAAAATACATGGTGTAATTTAAACATATACTATTAAGTGAAAGAAGCCAATCTGAAAAGGCTACATACTGTATAATTTCAATTATATGTCATTTCAACCAAATGACATTATGAAAAAGACAAAATAATGGATACATAAAAGAGATCAGTGATTGTCAAAAGGTGGGAGTGGATGCAGGTATGAATAGAGGAATCATAGAGGGTTTTAGAGCAATGAAATACTCTGCATGATACTATTGTTGGCAGGTACATGCCATACATTTGCCAAAACCCACAGAAGTTACATAGTGAACCTGAAAATAATCTATGGCCTTTGGGTAATAACCATGTCAAAGGAGGTTCATCAGTTACAGCAACTGTTGCACTCTGGGAAGGGTATTTTGATCTAGCACTTATAAAGAATACATAGCAAATCTCTGTACCGTTTCCCAATTTTTCTTCGAAGAACTGGCCTCAGTTCAAAAGCATAATCAAACATGTCTGAGGTGGGATTTGAAGGAAATGACACTAGAAGAATCTGGTGAGACACAGGCATTGGGACTAAGGCCTGCCATAAATGAGCTGGGTTCTTAGAAGGATGTAGCTGCTGCCAAAATCCTGGTGAGGTGAGGACCAAGCAGGGGTAGGAAGGAAATCAATCCTGCATCTTCCCTTCCTCTTATCTCTTGCTAGTGCTCCCCATTTATCAAAATCAATACAGGAAAAAGGCACTCCAGAGACAAGGTCCACAGAGATCAGCCTCATAGGGGCACAGAGCAAGACCAAAAGGTAGAAGTGTTGGAGAGTGTTTTTACAATCTAGACTTTTCATGTAATATTCACACTAGTGTTTTAAGAGTTTCAATAAACAAGAGCTGGCACTGTGGCACACCGGGTTAAAACCCTGAACTGCAGTGCCGGCATCCTGTATGGGCCCCAGATCAAGTCGCGGCTGCTCCACTTCTGATCCAGTTCTCTGCTAATGCACCAGGGAAAGCTTCAGAGGATGGCCTATATTCTTGGGCCCCTGCACCCACGTAGGAGATCTGGAAGAAGCTCCTAGTTCCTGACTTCTGATCAGCTCAGCTTGGGCCATTGCAGCCATTTGGAGAGTGAACCAGTGGATGGAAGGAAGACCTTTCTCTCTCTCTCTCTCTCTCTCTCTCTCTCTCTCTCTCTCTCCCCCTCCCTCTCTCCCTCTCCATTTTTCTGTAATTCTGGAATTAGAAGAACCTAGTGAGACATAACTATGGAACTCAAATACATAAAGTAAATCCTTAAAAAAGAGTTCAATAAATACTTATTAGTTAAAATTCATTATTTTTTTCTAAATATTGGTATTTATCTACTTCAGGATCACAATGCTTCTTTGTTGACATTGGCTGCATCTGGCACATTTCTGATTATACTATTGCCTTGGAGTGAGTGTGTCCTTATTGCCTATTGTGTAATGGTCTACTTCTTGTGGCCTTTCTACAACCCATATGTTATACTTTTGTATCTACTGTCTGGAAGCCATGATTGTATTGATTGTAGCTATCTGTGCATATTGTAGTCCTTTAGTAAGACAGCCATATGTTCTTTAAGGTTCTCTTACAAAATGCTCACTAGGTTTTCAGTAGCATAAAATTTCTCGAACTCCTTGTTGCCTGGAATCCATGGCCCCTTGGTTCAATGGAAGCTATATTCTGTTGAACCACTCACTCACTCATTTTCACATTTGTTCATTCATTCAAGAAAGATTGATCCACTGTTTACTTTCTGTCAGACATTGCCAGGTACCATGGATTTAAAAGTACATGATGTGAAGTAGTTTATCCTATAACAAAAGATATCCCTGAGGGAGTCAATGAGTATTTCCAGAGTACTGGGTACAAAGGAAGGATTATGTCCACAGTGAATGCTGGTGCACGAGGGGAACAGCTGCTCCACTTGGGGAGGGGAAGGTATAGAGATGTGAAGACACTCACGCTGCTATTTGGAGAATACATGCACTAAAGCTTAAGTAGAGAATAAAGACAAGGATATTGTGTACAGAATTCAGGATGAGAAAGCATGCTGTAGTAAGGAATCACAGGTGATTTGATATTCATAAAGAGCAATGTCCATGGTAAAGGTAAGGAGCAGGAAGAGACAAGAATGAATGAAGGAGGGGTTTCTCTCATCACTGAAATCTAACAGCCAAATATTCAGAATGGAGGAGATGTCTGACAAGTTGACTTCTTCCATTTTCTGGAACTTCACTTCATGGTACTCCATCCTGTCACTTCTCTTTTCATTCTATCCTCATCCTTATTTTCAATTCCACATAACATTACTGACACTAACTACTAGTAGTCTCTGGCACATAGATTCATGACTCCACAGTACTTTACTCAAACCTAAATGTTTGCTGAAAACAAATAATTCTTCATATCTAAAGACTCCTCTAGAGGCCAATGAGAAAATTACTGTGGTTTTTTTTTTTTTTTTGGATAGGCAGAGTGGACAGTGAGAGAGAGACAGAGAGAAACGTCTTCCTTTTCCATTGGTTTACCCCCTAATGGCCGCTGCGGCCAGCGCGCTACTGCTGGCGCACCGTGCTAATCCGAAGCCAGGAGCCAGGTACTTCTCCCGGTCTCCCATGTGGGTGCAGGGCCCAAGCACTTGGGCCATCCTCCACTGCACTCCCTGGCCACAGCATAGAGCTGGACAGGAAGAGGAGCAACTGGGACAGAATCCGGTGCCCCAACCGGAACTAGAACCTGGTGTGCCGGTGCCACAGGCGGAGGATTAGCCTATTGAGCTACGGCAGCGCCGGCCAAGAAAATTATTGTTAATAATAGTCTATATGGGAAGAAATATCAAAATCCAAGTCATGATACAATTGTATAGAAAAATATTTTCATCATATTCAAAAGAGAATGAATATTCTTTCCATAAAAAGTCACCATATGCCTTTTTTAAAGATTTTATTTTTTATTTATTTGAAAGAATCACAGAGAGGTAGAGCCAAAGAGAGAAGTCTTCCATCCGCTGGTTCACTCCCCAGATGGCCATAATGGCCAGGAGCCAGGAGCTTTCTCTGGATCTTTATGCTGGTTCAGAGTCCCAAGGACTTGAGCCATCTTCCATTGCCTTCCAAGGCCATAGCAGAGAGCTGGATGGGAAGTGGAGCAGCCAGGACTCATCCAGTGCCCATATGCGATACTGGCACTGCATGTCAGGGTTTTAACCTGCTGCTCCACAGCACTGACCCCTTATACCTTTTTTAAGATGTATGTATTTGAAAGGCAGAGTCAGGGAGAGGGAAAATAGAGAAAGAGAGTACCTTTTACCTTTTTTTTTTTTTGATTGGGTGAGCATTTGTGGCAGCAGTTAAGACACACTTAGGACATCTGCATCTCATGGCAGAGTATCTGGATTCAAGTCCTGGTTCCATGGTAGCAACAGCGGGGGCCTGGCCAGGCCAAAGCCAGAAGCATAAAACTCCTTCTGGGTCTCCCAAATGGGTGGCAGGGACCTTAGTACTTGGACCATCTTCTACTGCTTTTCCAGGCACATTAGCAAGGAGCTGAATCTGACATAGAGCAGCCAGAACTTGAACCATCGCTCACATGGGATGCCAGCATTGCAGGTGGCAGCTTGACCAGCTGTGCCACAACACTGGCTCCCTGGTTCCATTTTTAATTCCAGCTTCCTGCTAATTCACACCCCAGGAGAAGCACATAAAAGTCTCAAGGACTTGGGTCCCTGCCTCCCTTGTGGGAAACCTAAATTGAGTTCTGGTTTCTGGCTTTGTCCTGGCTCAGCCCTGACTGTTGTGGACATTTGACGATTGAACCAGTTGATGGGAAATTTTTTTCTGCTTATTTCTATCTCCCTGACTCTGTCTTTCTTCCTTTCACACAAAATGAGAAACTAAAATGAACTTTTAAAAAGTGAAAAAGAAACCTATGACAAGATGCTCAAACTTACATGAAAGAGATATACATTTAAATGCACATTTCTCTTTCCAGATAAAAATTTAAGATGTTTCAGAAAACCCAGATTTGATTAGGGGGATATAGACAAGACACGATTTTGATTCCAGCCAAGGATATGTATCAGGGGTTCATATTGAGGGGTTTTACTGGAGAGAAGATGCAGAAAAGAATCTCTCAAATGTCTATCCAGTGGCAAGGCAAGATTACTTACTCCTTGACTATTTTAAAGCAGGTTTGGGCTACAGATGTTAAATTGTGTATTTATCATATCCACAGTTTCCCACATAGGTGGCAGGGCCCAAGCACTTGGGTCATCGTCCACTGCTCTCCCATATGCATTAGCAAGAAGGTGGATCAGAAGTAGAGCAACCAGAATTCAAATTGGCACTTTGATACGTGATGCTGGCATTGCAAGCCATTGCTTAGCTTGCTGACTCCTCATTACATTTCTGATGAAACTCTAGACAGTGTCCTGCTTACTCTGAAGCCACAATCATAGTTTCCTTCAACCAACAAAATATGTGTAATAAGAATTATGTTTTATAAAGAGGAAGAAGGGAAATGCATTAGCCCAGTGCTCTTTTAAAAGGCAGAAAAGGCATTTGATCAGATGATTGATTCTCATCTATCATGAAAAGCTTTCTTATACAGAAAAAGGGATTTCACTATATTTCTAATAGTAAAATGGCCGATTTTCATTTCCTGCCTAATGAATTATTTACATACTTCACTGAAGGCAATTTATACTCAAGCTACACTTAGGCAAAGCTTCAGAAGGTGGCACACTCATTTATTAGAGAATCTTTTCAGAATTCAATGTATTCTCCTCACTTAACTCTGTGTAAATGTTGATGTTCTGAACTTCAGAGATGAGTGAGGCCCCTATTACAATGCAGTGACTCTTCTAAGATCACAGAACAGTGGGCAAAGTGAGCTTTTGCAAGGATATCATTATTTGATCAATAGAAAAAACAAACAAGCAAAAAATAGATTAGTCAGGACCAGAGCCATTGTAACCACAAGGCATGGTCCTATACTTTTATAGTCTACTTGGGGTCCTGTTGCCACTTCCTGACTTTCCCCCATGTCCCTTGTCTCTGGCCCAGTTCCTCCAGCCACTAGCTCTCCCTAACCTAGCGCGTGTTCAAGGGAAACTGGAGGAGGTGAAAGCCTTTAAATGAAAGTTGGTGCTTTTAAAACCTTGGGGAACTTGCAAGGTGGCAAAGTGGTTGCTGGTTTTACATTTTCCTCCCCAAAGGCATGCATTACTACACCTGGCTCTCACAAAGAAGAGCACCTGATTTTTCTCCTCATGGAAATTCCAATTCTTGCTCCACATGCTATGTAGGGGGAAAGATGTATGTTGAAAACCCTGCAAGCTCGTCCTATCCTATGACCTTCGTTACAGACAGACTGGAACCCTTATTGTAACAGTAGCAGCAGCAGGCTGGCCCCCAGGGACAAGAGTAAATTCAGGTGAAGGAGACCCACTGACTTTCAGCTTGCTCAAAATGCATTGTTTTTTATTTCGTGTAGGTTGGCAGAGTCAGTTTCTCTATTAATGTATCAGGTGGACAACTGTTTGTGAAGACTTTCCTGATTTTAGAGCAACTTATCACTTCCGGTTATCAAACTGATGTTAGGAAAAGTGTGGGCCGGCGCCGTGGCTCAGTAGGCTAATCCTCCGCCTTGCGGCGCCGGCACACCGGGTTTTAGTCCCAGTCGGAGCACCGATCCTGTCGTGGTTGCCCCTCTTCCAGGCCAGCTCTCTGCTGTGGCCAGGGAGTGCAGTGGAGGATGGCCCAAGTCCTTGGGCCCTGCACCCCATGGGAGACCAGGAGAAGCACCTGGCTCCTGCCTTTGGATCAGCGTGGTGCGCCAGCCGCAACGCACCGGCCGCAGCGGCCATTGGAGGGTGAACCAACGGCAAAAAGGAAGACGTTTCTCTCTGTCTCCCTCTACTGTCCACTCTGCCTGTCAAAAAAAAAAAAAAAAAGAAAAAAAGAAAAGTGTGCTAGTGAATCTAACAGAGATATACAGCAGCAGCATGTGTGTTTAGCTGTATTAACACATCTCAACACTGAGTTCTAGGTGATGCTCATAATAATTTGCTAAAAATTGGAACCTTTTATCGGTGATAAATTTGGCCAATTTTTAATGTGGTTGGAAACAGAAGTAATATCCTGAGAATTTCATTTGAAAATTTACCATTTTGTTGTAAAAAACAAAAATACGAATTTTAAATTATTAATCCAATAACTTTATATTGCTAAATATTTTCTGAAATTTAATAACTCCCATGTCAAAATTGAGGTTTTAAATCTCTGTTATTTATTACCAATAAATTAAATAGTTACAAAATTCTTATTTTGAAATTTCATGGAATATATAGGCTATCCTAGAGGTAAATTATTTTTTAATATTTTTAAAAATTATAACCTAATAAAATGGACTTTTTGTTGTGTGGTTCTGAGTTTTAATGCATGTATAAATATGTGTAATTAACATCACCATCAGGATAAAAAAATAGTCCTATCACCGCAGAGAACTCTTTTGTCTTGACTATTTGAAGTCAGATATTCCCACAACCAAATCCATGGCTGTTAGCAATCTTTTCTCCATCTCTAGCTCTGCTTCTTTGATTTTTGATATTTTTTTATTTGATAGGTAGAGTTATAAACAGTGAGAGAGAGAGCAATAGAGAGAAAGGTCTTCCTTCCATTAGTTCACTCCTGAAATGGCCACCACGGCCGGCGCTGAGCAGATCCGAAGCCAGGAGTCAGGTGCTTCTTCCTGGTCTCCTACGCAGGTGCTGGAGCCCAAGCACTTGGGCCATCCTCCACTGCCCTCCCAGGCCACAGCAGAGAGCTGGACTGGAAGAGGAACAACTGGGACTAGAACACAGTGCCCATATGGGATGCCGGCACCACAGGCAGAGGATTAATCAAGTGAGCCCCGGCCCGGCCCTGATTTTTTATTTTTAACAATATTAATATTTTAAATACTCCACAGATGTTTTATGCATTTTTCTTAACGTGAGAACCGTTCATATTTATGAGGTACAATGTAATATTTCAAGACATTTATACAATGTATCCTTACAAATTGTCTTTTTTCTGAATGCTATATGTTGTATATATGAAGCAATATAATAAAAAGCCTCTTTGAGACTGGCTCCTTTGAGCATTTATCCAAGTTGGGTGTGTGTCAATAATGTGTCAGTAATTCTTCTATATTATTGTTCAATAATATCTTGTTGTTGGGATGTCTCTTTTATTCTGTTGATAGGCATTTGGATTGTTTCTGATTTTTTTATTTTTTTGCTATTATAAATGAAGTTTCTGCAGTAGATAAATAAAATGACCCCTATTGCTCCACACCCTTGTGTAAGTCCCAAACATTAAAAGTAATAGCAATCTGTGAATATGATGAGATATTAATTTTGTGATTAAGTTATATGATATGGCTCAATTTAAGAAAAGGAGATTATTCTCAGTGCTATATTACTCTGTGCTGCCACAACAGAATACCACAAAGTAGATGCCTTAATCAACAGAAATTTATTTTCTCACTGTAACAGAGGCTAGAAATACAAGATCAAGGTGCTGTTGGGGGTTGATTTCTGTTGAGGATTCTCTTCCTTGCTAGCACTGTGTCTTTACTTGGCCTTTTGCATGCGAGCATCCCTGGTATCTCTTCTTCTTCTTATGAGGAACCAGACCCTATTGGCTTAGGATCCTTTCCTTATGACTTGATTTAATTTTAATTAGCACCTTAAAGTCCCATCTCCAAAAACAGTCATATTAGAGGTTAGGACTCCAACATATGGATTGGGAGGCATAATTCATTTCAAAACAGTTAAGTTGTAACTTAATCAGTTGATCCCTGAAATGATTTGGACCATTCCAGTCGGCGCCGTGGCTTAACAGGCTAATCCTCCGCCTTGCGGCGCCGGCACACCGGGTTTTAGTCCCGTTCGGGGCACCGGATTCTGTCCCGGTTGCCCCTCTTCCAGGCCAGCTCTCTGCTGTGGCCCGGGAGTGCAGTGGAGGATGGCCCAAGTGCTTGGGCCCTGCACCCCATGGGAGACCAGGAGAAGCACCTGGCTCCTGCCATCGGGTCAGCGCCGTGCACAGGCCGCAGCGCGCTGGCCGCGGCGGCCATTGGAGGGTGAACCAACGGCAAAAGGAAGACTTTTCTCTCTGTCTCTCTCACTGTCCACTCTGCTTGTCAGAAAATAAAAAATAAATAAAAAAAAAAGATTTGGACCATTTTTTTAGAAAAAAAATTTTTAAATTTATTTTATTTATTTGAAAGAGTTACAGAGAGAGGTAGAGACACAGAGAGAGAGGTAGACAGAGAGAGAGAGAGGTCTTCCATCTGCTGGTTCACTCCCCAAATGGCTGCAATGGTCGGAACTGAACTAATCTGAAGCTAGGAGCCAGGAGCTTCTTCCAGGTTTCCCATGTGAGTGCAGGGGCCTAAGGACTTGTGCCATCCTCTGCTGCTTTCCCAGGTGCGTTAGCAGAGAGCTGGCTCAGAAGTGGAGAAGCTGGAACTCGAACCGGCTCCTATGGGTATGTCAGCATTGAAGTCTGGGGCTTTACTCCTCTGCACCACAGCGCCAGCCCCTAGAAAAGATTTTAAAAGGAGAGAGATTTGACTTACAGGAGATTCTCCATTGCTGTCTCTGAAGATAGAGGGGCCGTACAGAAAGAAATGGAGATATCATCTAGCAGCTGAGAGGAACCACTGGCTAACTGCCAGCAGGGAAACAGGGACCCAGTCCTAACCTGCAAGAAACTGAATTCCACTACAGTCACATGTGCACACAAGAGTACCCTAAGTTTGTGTTCAGATGGGAGCACAAACTTACTGGTGTTTTTATTTTACTGTGTGACACTGAGCAGATAGTTCAGCCACACTGTACCTGCCCATTTTTAATTACAGATTGAACTAATATTTGCATGTCATTTTAAGCTGCCATGGTTTTGGTAATTTGTTATACAAGGGCTCATCAAAAGTTGATGGAAAATGCCTACAATGTATGGGTTTGATATACTTGTTGCACCAAAAAGAAGCTTATTTTTCAATTCCATTTTCCATGAATTTTTTGAATTATCTTCATACAACAATCAAAAATCAGCATAGATTTTGGTACCCTGGGGATTATCTATATGCCTATCCTTTTGTCAATAACACACTGCTTTGATTAGTGTAGCTTTATAATAAATCTTAATATTGCATAACATGAGTCCTCCAACTATGTTCTTGCTTTCAGAATTTTTTGTCTGTTTAAAACATTTTGTGTCCCTATATAAATTTCAGAATGTTTCCGCATATCTTTATGCTTTTTAAGATAACATACTTATGATTTTATTTGTATTGTACTAAATCATTAGATCACATTGGTAAGAATTGGCATTTTAGCTATATTGAGTCTTCCAGTTCACAAACACAGATTATATCTCTAAGTATTTGAATTTTCTTTGGTTTCTTTCATCAGTGTTTTGTATATCCTATATATAATTTGTTAGATTTTTAAAAGACATTGCAATATTTTGTTTCTATTACAATTACACACAATACAGATCTAATTTAAAATTCACATTCTTTGTTGCTCTTAGACAGGAAAGCTACTGACTATTCTACATTGACCTTGCTTCTGAGACCCTACTGAATTTGCTTATCATTCTAGGTGCCGTGCTATTTTCTTGTTTTTAAGATCCTTTCATGTTTTCTGTATAATCATGCCAGCTGCTATTAGAGATAACTTTATTTTTCTTTCTAAACTGTATGCTTTTATTTTCCTCATTTTATTGAACTAGCTAGGACTTAACAGAACAATGCTGAAGAGGATATCCCCATTGTTTACAAATTTTTATGGGTTTTCATATTTCTTTATTTTCACTTTACTTGAAAAGCAGAGACAGAGAGACACACAGAAAGAATCTTCCATCTACTGGCTCACACTCCAGATGCTTGCCACTACAGGGCTGGGTCAAGCTGCAACCAGGAGCCCCAACCCAATCAGCATCCCCCATGTGAGTGTCAGGGACTCAAACTACTTCTGTTTCCTTGTATGCACATTAGCAGGAAGCTGGATCAGAATGGAGGTAGGACTTGAACTAGTCTCTCTGGATATTGGATGCAGGCATCCCAAGTGGTATCTTTACCACTGTCTCAAATGTTTGCCCCCCCCCCTTGTTTTTTTTATAATTCTATTCACAGATTCCAAATTGAGCTAACATCACTTCTTTTATTTTAAAGATTTATTTATTTATTTGAAAGAGTTACAGAGAGAGAAGGAGACACACACACACACAGAGAGACAGAGAGAGAGACAGAGACAGAGACAGAGAAAGAGAGAGAGAATCTTCCAACCACTGGTTCACTCCCCAGATGGTCACAACAACTGAAGCCAGGGGCCTCATCTGTGTCTTCCACGTGCATGTCAGCGGCCCAGACACTTGGCCATCTTCTTGTGCTTTTCCTAGGCCATTAGCAGGGAGCTGGATGGGACATGAACCCATGCTCATATGGGAAGACCGCATTACATGTGGCAGCTTTACCCACTATGCCACAATGCTTGTCCCTAGCTAGCATCATTTCTTGAGGAATCCATTCTTCCCCGTTGATCAGCAAATATCTCTTCTTTTTCCTCTATCGAGTACCCATATATGAGCTGGTCTGTTTCTGTTTTTTCTAATGTTTTCTGTTTGCTTTATTTTCTATGCAAACACAAATTCCATACATTCTTGATGATCATAGTTTTACAGTGGTCTCATTATCTACTCAGGTAATTTCTGTAATTTGCTTTTCTCTAGGAGAATCTTGACTCTCTTCACCAGTTTTTCCTCCACATAAATTTTAGAATCAGCTTTTCATATTTCATGAAAGTATTATTGGGATTTTCTATTGACTGTATAAAACAATTTGCATATTATTATTTAGATTTTCAATATATGAAAAGGTATATCTCCCCATTTCTTGATTTTCTTAAATTCTTGCCTTAAGACTATAAAATTTCTCTTCAGAGTTCACATAAATATTTGTTAGATTTATTTTCAAGTACTTGATAATTTTTATCTTACTGCGTTTATTGTATTTTAAAATTTTATGTGTAAACATTTTTATTCCTGATAAGTAGATATGCAATTAATTTTGTTATAGGGAATTAATATCTAGCAGAACATCACTTTGCCATCATTTCATATACATAGTACTGCAGATTGTTTTATACTCTCTATAAACCCAGCCCTACATAATTCTCATTTTGTATAATTCCAATATGTTTTGTTTAAAATTTTTGCTTACTGCAAAAGTGAGCATCTATAATACAACGTTATATAATTTTGTAGGATTTCCTCATCTCAAGTGGAAATCTTGTGAGCCTACCTGAACTTGGAAACTGACAGGAATTTTCCTTTCATAAATCGTGGTACATGAGCTACTTCTTCAGATGATGAAAAACTAGAAGTAGAGCCCCACACCATATCTACCCTCAGGCAGGCCCACACTTTTTCCTTTGCACCCTTAACCAGGGTTTTTAAAACTTAGAGTCAAATTTAGTAAGTGCCTTCAGGGCAAAATGTACTTCCTTTCTCAGATTAGTTACCTTGCTCCAGTTTACACTTACATTTGGCCTGATAGATTTTCCCTTTTTTATTAGCCCAACAATGTTTAAGGTTACTTTTTATTTTACTTTTTAGATTTACTTGAGACTGACAGATAGATAGATAGACAGACAGTTCACATTCCAAATGCCCACAATAGTCAGCGCTGAGCCAGGCTGAAGTCAGGAGGCAGGAAATCAACCTGGGTCTCCCACGTGGCTGACAGGGACCCAAGTACTTGAGTCATTACCTGCTGCCCACCAGGGTACACATTAGCAGGACACTGCAATAAGTAGTCGGGACTAGAACTCAGGCACTGTGATATGGGATGCTGGTGCCCCAAGTGCTGTCTTAACTTGTGTTCCAAATGTCTGCCCCTACATTTTGTTTTTGATCTGGCATTTTTTGTTGTTTTCAGCAAGACACCCAATGCAAACACCTGGCCATCTCTAGAACCAAACCAGAAGTTAGATTTGCATATGGGCTTCTATAAGCTTTGGTTAATTTTTGTCATTTCTAGAAAAAGAAGTATTGTGGAATCAAGAGGAATTCCAATTGCATTTCAGACTTTTCTGTATGCCACCGATTGTGTTGGGATGTGGATGGCATGTTGACTAATAAGGTCTTTAGAATTTATGTTGCAACAAATGTTAACAGAACATTTAGGTTCAACAAGAACTTCAATTCCTTCACATTACAGTTTTTCAATTTCAGCATTATTTGTACTTCTATTCCTTCATTTAACTCTTCTTAATATATTTGCTTTAGGTCATTATGATATTATCAACTGCTTTGGGGTGCAAAACTTAACCTGAGATCTAAACTTGCGGTTCAGATAAATTAGGCTACCTTGTATTATTACCACAGGAATGAACAGTGGGATACATTATAATCTTGGAGAAAGCTCAGGCTATGAGAAGAATCAGAACTCTCAGGCCTATGACAGTGCTTAAGCTCACTTGGATCTTGGATAATGAAGGTATAGGAGGTGTTGATGTTTCAGGGTGAACTTATGGTACAGGAACTCTTAACATTATTTTGAAGGAAGAAAATACAGCAGGTTCACTGTAATGCACCTTTCAAGCTCTGTAAACATAAGGGAAGTCTATAAAAATGGGATTTGGGGAAAAGCCAAAAAGCACTCCTTGTGAAAGAATCTTTCTATATAGGATAAACAAAGGATTTAAAATATAAGCTAGTGTGGAACTCAACTGAGCCCCCATTGGTTGGTGAATTTTTCCTGACAGGACTGGGAAAATTTCTTTAAAGTTTCTCAAATACCGCATCTTCAAACGGGCCAGACTTCATAAAATTTCCTACTGCTAAAATAAACTAGTCCCTTCTGACTCACAATAATCAGGCTGTTACAAGTTTGTGGGGTAGTGTGATGTTTATCTCCTTATTTCCTCAGGGTTCATGATTGAGCACATGTAAGTAATATAAATACTAGTCCATAAAGATCTATCAACATAGCATTTATTCTTTGGCAGCTGTTTACACTAAAAGTTTCAAAAACCGATTGAGAGTTTGTTACATATTTTTATGGAGTATTTTATGGCTGTGATCAAATAAAATCATATATTTGGGACATTTGAAAGGATTTTTCTTGTCTATCAACTTTATATACAGCAAGGGTTGGCAACACAAACACACATTTATCCATTTAATTCAAACTAGCTAAAATGAAGACCTTACTGTTTTTAAATGGGAATTCATTTGAAATTCCTGCTTCCAATTTGAGCAAATATTTGTAGTTTTCAGTCTACTAACCAGAAACATAGGTGAAGTAAACTTGCTTGACACCTGGAAACTACGTGCAAAGGAAGCTATTTCTTGGTACTGAAGGAAACATGATCCTTAAAGCACCTTCAGGAAGGAAACATGATCCTTAAAGCACCTTCAGGCTTCAGTACTTAGCCAGAGTAGGCAAACTGACCTAAATAGGGGCCCAATTACTGGAGATCTAGGAGCTGAGTGGCTAAAAGATGATAGGGGAGTATTTGCCTTTCTAGTTCTGCTTCCATAAGCAAATAAATAAATATAAACAAAAACTGATTATAAATATCACTTTCCTAGCTTTTACTCTCTATTAGGCAAATTATATACATTAGTTCTAGCCTTTGCCACAAAAGCAGGAAAAATAAGCACTATTGCCCCCATTTCACAAATGAACAGTCATAGCCAGGTTAACATACTTGTCCACGTTTACATACCTAGTAATGATATTTGAAAACACTTCTTCATTTCAAATGCTGAAATAATTTTTATTATACTGTTAGCTTACTGTTTGGTATTGTGAAAAATGAAAATGTGCATTTTTACTTGATGCATATTTAAAACTTCATATGTGAATCACAAAAGTAACTACACTTCCAGTATTTATTTTTTCTCTAACATCTATAGGACGTTTCAGTGTTGCAAATACACCTGATATTAAGTGTAGTTTAATCCTCTTCATATTCATATTAAGTATTTAAAGTCCTGGGCCTTCTTGATGTACTATTCTGAATCCTTTATTTCTTTCACTCCAAGTAGCACAATTACAAATACAAGCTTCAAAATGTTAAAAGTTCAGAAGAAATTTAAAAATGGGCTGAAACTCCTTCTCCTTGTAGTCATTTTATAAAATAGCAAAAATAACAGAGACTTGATCTTAGCTCATAAAAGGAAAAAAATGAGAAAGAAATGTATTCAAGAGGAAAAGGCCATAGGAAAGTGATGCTAGGATATCAAGACAAAATATATTGACTTTGGACCTCGGTTCGCACACAGAGAGAATTTCGACATACCTATTGATCTGAATTTGCTTCTTATGTGCAAAGTATTTGAACGTGATTTTTTTTTAACAGTGAGGATATATTTCTGGACTAGCAGTTATAAATAGACTTGATTAAGTAAGAACATGGACTTGATTAAACAAAAACATGTATGTCAACATTCATATTATCCAATAAGGGCCTAGTTAATGAAACTCGTGTCTCTCTTTTTTTCTCTTCTTCATCTTTACAACCTATTTTTTTGACAACTATGACATTGTAAAGAAAGCACTATTAGGTGTGTTAGATAAATTTGTGTTCATATCTTGATTCTCAATTCTTATAGCTATGTGATACAGAGCAAGATATTTAAACTGCCTGCATCTTGGTTTCTTAATCTGTAAATGTATTATTTATTTATTTTGAATCTTTCATGTGATGTTGTATCTTAGTACTAAGATGTTTCTGGTTGGATTACAATTATTCAATGGCAGACCTCTCAATGGGGAAACAGACATCTAGGAAGTTAATATGAAACCATTTGTTAGGGTCTTTCTGTCAACTCATGAGAGATGCTGCGCAAATCAGAACTACTCACTATGCTATTCTTTAATTCCTGACCCACAGACACTATGATATAGTAAATGTTTGTTGCTTTAGTCACGAAATTTGGGGGTAATCTGTTGCACAGCAATAGATAACTAACACAAATCTGTTGAAGGATGTAGTGTTTCTAAATACAATTACCTTTTGTGACCATAGATTCCATCAGTATTTGGACAAAAGGCTTCTATAGCCTTGGCAGCCCATGGCAAGAGCCTCCGGATGGTCACTGACTTCATAAATAAGTGTGCTAATTGTTAAAGGAACGACGAAGTCACTGTGCACTTACTCCCCATGTAGGGCCTCCGTCCTTTATGAGTTGTACTATGAGAATCAACTGCAAATCTTGTTCCCAAACTGTACTCTCTCTGTTATGTGTGTGTGGGTGTGGGTGCAAACTGTTGAAATCTGTTCTTAATATGGAGTTGGATCTCTGTATATAAAATCAAACTAAAAATGAAGAAGGGGATGGGAGAGGGAGAGGGAGGTGGGATGGGAGTCAGGGTGGGAAGGTGGGTATGGGGGAAAAACCACTATATTCATAAAGTTGTACCTATGAAAAATGCATTCATTAAATAGAAACTTAAAATAAATAAATAAATACAATTACCTACAATCTGTGGATATAGGTAATATTATTTGTGAAATGTAGAAAGTGCTAAATAATTAATGAAGTGATGAAGGGTGGGGTGTGGAAAGAGAATTTCAGAATACAACCATAAGGATCTTGAACAACATGGATTGGGGCCAGCATTGTGGTCCAGCAGGTTAATCTGCCACTTGCATCCCATATAACAGTACCAACTGTTCCATTTCCAATCCAGCTTCTTAGTAATGTACCTGGGAAAGCAGTGGATGGGAGACCTGGATGGAGTCACAGGCTCCTTGTTGGCCTGGCACAGCCCTGTCCATTGCAGCCATCTGGGAAGTGAACAGGCAGATGGAAGATCTCTTTCTCTTTCTGTCTCTTTCCCTCTCTCTGTAACACTGCCGTTCAAATAAATAAACTTCTCTAAAAACATAAAAATAGAGGCCAGCACTGTGGTGCAGCGGGTTAAAGCCCTGGCCTGCAGCACCAGCATATGTGGTGCAGGTTTGAATCCTGGCTGCTCTACTTCCAATCCAGCTCCCTACTAATGTGCCTGAGAAAGCAGTAGAAGATGGCTCAAGTCCTTGGGCCCTTGCACCCACGTGGGAGACCCAGAAGAAGCTCCTGGCTCCTGGCTTTGGATCAATTCAGCTTCAGTCATTGCAGCCATTTGGGGAGTGAACCAGAGGATGGAAGACTTCTCTCTCTCTCTCTCTGTCTCTACCTCTCTCTATAACTCTGTCTTTCAAATAAATACTTCAAAAAATAAAATAAAAATAATGAAAAATAATAATATGGATTAATTATTCTATGCTATTGTTTGTGTTTTTATTTCAATAGGATTTCAAAGTAAGGCTGTTTTCTTAACTAAATGAAGTGCCTTTTGACAAAAGATGCAGTTTATATTGCATGCATGATTTTTTAAATCTATTTATTTATTTATTTATTTGAGAGGCAGAGAAACAGAGAGAGCTCTCCCATCCAATAGTTTGTTCCCCAAATGCCTGCAACAGCCGGCCCTGGGCCGAGACTGAAGCTGAGAGCCAGGAACTCTATCTATATCTCCCACATGGGTGGCAGGGACCCAAGCACGTGAGCCATCTCCTGGCACTTCCCTGGTTCTGCTATAAAAGAGATGGGGATCCAGTGTGCTGCACCTCCCCTACCAAGACCCCCCCGGCATCCCGGCCTGTGGGGGCAGCCATCTTGATCAAGTCATGCCCAGGGGCCTTGGAGGGCCTAACTGCAGCTGGACTGCCAGAGTCCAACGTCACAATAGTTCTTCAAAGTGAAAGCAACCAATCCCTAGTGCCAAGCAGCCAATATCCTAAGGAAGCCATAAGAAAACGCCAAAGTTCAACATGGAATTCTGGAGGAAACGATTCTTCTAGGTTTTCCAGGAAAAGCTTCAAACTGGATTACAGACTAGAGGAAAATGTACCTAAGTCAGTGGAGAAATCTCTCTGTTCCAAAAATTCTCAGGTGGCTAATAATGGAGAAAGATCACAGCAATGTTCCATGTTCTAAAGAGGAACGTGACAAAGAGCTCCCAGTGCTTAAACCTTATTTTGTGGATGAGCTGGAAGCAGCCGGAGTGAGGGAAGTTGGTTTGAGGGTCACGTGGCTGGGCCATGCCACGCTGCTCGTGGAAATGGACAAGCTCATATTTCTCACGGACCCCGTCCTCAGCTCCTGTGCTTCACCATCTTGAAGCATGCATAATCAAGATACTTAGATACTGATGAAGAAAACATTGAATAAATATAAGCAGAGGAGCTTTTAAAGAACAAGGCATCATCTGATACAAATTTGCAAAACAAAGGAAAAGACTAAGAAGTTTATGAATATTATGCTTTTTTAAATCTTTGGCAACAACTTCTGCAAGTTTGTGTTTTATGTCTTGTGTAGTAACTTGCTTATGCATATGATGACTAATTCAAATAAACTACAACAGGCCAGGGACAGGGTATTTAAATAATGAATCAACTACAGTTGATTTAAAGTGATGTCAGCAATGCAACAGAAACTTGTTATGGAAAACTTATAAAAAACTCATTCTTCTTTTGTCTTTTCGGGCCTTTGATAAGGTGAACCAAGGCCTGCTGCCTACCTAGAGTTTTCAGGGGCCTACCCCCACAAATATCTTCCTTATATTTACATTATCGTAAATGATAAAACTGATTCCCACTTGCTTATAAACGTAGCTGTCCTTGCTCTATCAAGATTTCCTGATATGCCAAATATTAAGTGATTTATTTTGTTAAGTATAAAAGCACAGGAGCTTGGACTCAGTTATAATTTTTTTTTAATTTAATGAATGCATTTTTTCATAGAAACAACTTTAGGAATACACTGGTTCTTTCCCCCAAACCCACCCTCTCCCTGCCCCCAACTCCCATCCCATCTCCCTCTCCCTCTCCCTCTCCCATACCCTTCTCCCTCGCCCATCTCCTTCTTCATTATGGTTCATTTTTTAGTTTGACTTCATATACTCAGTTACGAATTTTAAAGACAATGTTTTCATTATGGTGAAATGTGTGTGTGTGTGTGTGTAGCAAATTTTCTCACTGTCACCATTATTCAGTGTACAGTTCTTTGGCATGAAGCAAATTCACATTCTTGTGAAGCCATGACCACCATGAACTTACATTTTTAAAGAGAGGGGAGCAGTATATTCTATTGCATGCCTACATTTGCTAAAGCAAAAGCCCTCTGATTTGGGCAGAGAAAGGGAAAGAGTGGTTATAAGGATATTTTTATGAAATTTTCTGTTTTTAACCTAAAAGTCAAGATTTCTGCTAAGCACAAATATAGCTACACTGCAATATTCTATAGATATAGATGCAGAGTTTAAATGTTAATAGACCATACCCTTTGAATTAAATTTTATTTTCTCTACATACACTTGCTTTTGCTGATCTCTTAGCGCTAACTCTAATTCTTAACTCTAAATATATCAATAAGATTTATAAATATTTTGTTTTCCATGATTCAAATGTCTGACATATTTTTGTATTAAATGAATTCTAAGTACCTTTGTAGCTTTTATTAAGCCAGTGTGGAATACCACCAGTGGTATAAAAGGATGGTGATTCTGGGATTCAGCTGACCCAAGTTTCAATCCTAATGAAAGGTCTGTTTTCCTGGGATTTCGCAGAACCTTCTCAAGGAAGGGGACTGGATCAGAGACTATTGGAAGCCCATTCTATGTTTCTGATCCATAGACTAAGTGAAATAAACTTTATTCATACAAAGTAATCCAGTTAAGTTTTCTACATTAAATGCTGCCCAGGCAGTGCTCTGAAATTTGATTTATTGACACTTAATGTGTATGCCGCTTGTTATCCGGTAATTAAGAATGTTAGTCCAACTTCTATTTCATTGTCGATTTTCTGCGTTACCTGAAACAAGTCATGTACTCACTGTACCTCGGTCTCCTCCTGTGCTTGAGTGGGAGACCAGGAGGAAGCTCCTAGCTCCTGGTTTTGGATCGGTTCAGCTTCAGTTGAACCAGAGGATGGGGGATCTCTCTCTGTCACTCCCTCTCTGTAACTCTGTCCTTTAAATAAAATAATAATAATAATAATTGAAACATTAAGCAGGACAAGGCCTTGAAAACTCTCATTATATGAATGGGGAGCCTAAAGCACAGGGAAATGGTAATCAGCCTAGGATCACCCAAGTGGTTTGTGCCAAATTTACCTTTTACAATCCCCATTTTTGTAGATGTTACTTTTCCTGATGGTTTGCTAGTAGAGGTCATTTTGACTCAAACTCTGGAAGTTCCAGACACAATTTTCTGTGCCAAACGGAGTTATAGACATAATCACTCATGGAGTGATGAAATGCAGAATAGAAGATGACTCAAGGGGCCAGCGCTGTGGCACTGTGGGTTAAAGCCCTGGCCTGAAGTGCCAGCATCCCATATGGACGATGGTTCTAGTCCCAGCTGCTCCACTTCCAATCCAGCTCTTTGCTATGGCCTGGGAAAGCAGTAGAAGATGGCCCAAGTCCTTGGGCCCCTGCACCCACGTTGGAGACCCAGAAGAAGCTCCTGGCTCCTGGCTTTGGATCAGTGCAGCTCTGGCCATTGTGGCCATCTTTGGAGTGAACCAGAGGATGGAAGACCTCTCTCTCTGTCTCTACCCCTCTCTGTAACTCTGTATTTCAAATAAATAAAATAAATATTTAAAAAAATGATGACTCAATAAACATTTTAAAGAAATTTTTAAAAAAAAGGAGCTATAGGGGCCGGCGCTGTGGCGTAGCAGGTAGAGCCACTGCCTGTGGTGCCGGCATCCCATATAGGTGCCTGTTCGAGTCCTGGCTGCTCTACTTCGGATCCAGCTCTCTGCTGTGGCCTGGGAAAGCAGTGGAGGATGGTCCAGATCCTTGGGCCCCTGCACCCACATGGGAGATCTGGAGAAATCTCTTAATTCCTGGTTTTATTGGTGCAGTTCTGGCCTTTGCAGCCATCTAGGGTGAACCAGTCAATGGAAGACCTCTCTCTCTCTCTCTCTCTCTCTCTCTACTTCTGCCTCTCTGTAACTCTGCCTTTCAAATAAATAAATAAATCTTTAAAAAATAGTCTTCTCAAAAAAAAATACAGCAGTACATAAATTGTTTTACAATTTTCTTTTTCCCAATTAATAACATCTTTGATATTGTTCCATATCAGTGCTCATAAATTCTAGAAATACAGATGGCACTATTTTATTATTTTACAGAGGGAAATATGTGATTGATGATGTTTTATATATTTTTCTACATTTCCAGACTTTGTGTAAACTCTTAAGGATAGACCTTTTTTATGAAAAATAATTAAGGGCCGGTGCTATGATATAGTGGGTTAGGCTACTGCCTACATCACTGACATCCCATATAGGTGACAGTTCAAATCTTGACTGCTCCCACTTCCAAATCACCTCCTGCTTATGTGCCTGGGATGGCAGCAGAGGACTGCACAAGTTCTTTGGCCCATGCACCCACATGGGAGACCTGAATAAAGCTTCTGGCACCTGGCTTCAACCTGGCCCAGCCTTAGCCATTTTAGTCGCTTGGGGAGTGAACCAGTGAATAGAAGACTTCTCTCTCTCTCTAACTCTGCCTTTCAAATAAATGAATAAAAAGATTAATTTATTTGAAAAGCAGAGTTACAGAGAGGCAGAGAGAGAAGGAGAGGTCTTCCACCCGCAGGTTCACTCCCCAGACTGCCACAAGGGCCAGAGCTATGCTAATCTGAAACTAGGAGCCAAGAGCCTCCTCCGGGTCACCCACGTGGGTACAGGGGCCCAAGGATTTGGGCCATCTTCTACTGCCCTCCTAGGCACAGCAAAGATGTATCGAAAATGGAGCAGCCAGGACTTGAACTGGAGCCCATATTGAATGCCGCACTGCAGGTGGCAGCTTCACCCACTATGCCACAGTGCTGGCCCCACAAAATAAATCTTTAACAATGAATAAATAAGATAATATTTTATAGAAAACATTCAGAAATATTTTCATACAAAAATTATCTTGAGTAGTAATTGTGTTGCAATACACAGTCAATGTGCTAGGTACTGCTCATGAGAGAAGGTAATTCTCTGTGAATCATAAAATATTTGAGAATCAAATAGTTTGAATGCACTTATCAACTTTCTGTCTTGTATAAACTTATCTCTACATTTCAAATTCTTGATCCTCAAAAGTGCAGTTCACAAACTTCTGTAGATCATAAAGAAATATGATGAAACATCAAGTAGTAGATTGGGAAAGACTCATAAAGTATGATACCCTTGTCTTTATTTCCAAAGACCTAAATACTCCAATACTGAACACAGGACTAGTGAGGGATTTTCTATTTGCCCCTTGAGAACATATATATATATATATATATATATATATATACATATATATATATATATATATATTCGGGTGAAGCCATTTCTTTCTTTTTTTTAATATTGGAAAACAGGGTCCCATTTATTTGTAACAAAAAGCTAGATCTCAGCATTTACTAGAGAAAAATGCAATGGTAACCTGTGCACAGCCCTCAATTTCGCTTTTTGCCAAAAACAAAATAGTATTTACATAAAAACAGATATAACCTAGATAACCATATGCATTGGTATATGATCAGTGCTATTTACATTAAAAATGTTGCATTGCATAAGTCAAGGAATCAAATATCATCATGCATTTCATTTTAACTTTTTAGGTGAAAAATGAAATTACAGAATAGGTTTGCTTACCATGATTGTCCCAATATTTACTACAGGATTAACATCCAAAGGTTTCTTGTTTACGTATATCCTTCCACAGATAGCCAGTAACCCAACTATAACACAGATTATACAATTTTAGCAACAAGAAACTTTTGAATCATCTCTATTATAGTGACATAATAAAGATATGGATACATAATGACATTGAAAGTTTTGATGAAAATGTATGAAATAATCCCAGGAATTATGGTTCTTCAAATGGGAAAAACTATTTGGATCATAATAAAGGAGGCTGAGGTCCTTTCAGAATTTAATGTCACCCTTCAGACAGGTGCAGACATAATGCACTTCTGGAAGGGAGCATTCTTCATCATTCTGCACAATTTAAAACACAATGCATTAATCAAAAAGAGACATATTATATAATTGTGACAGTAGATGACGTTTTGCCATTTCTTCAGGAGAATGGCTCTTCATGACTTGTCGGATGAACTGTTCCAGCCCCATGAAATAGCCTTGGCACTGCCACGTGTCGTTATGAGTTCCTTCTGGAAAAATGGCCAGTCTCTTAGATCGCCGTGGGGAGAGTTCATACAGTTGTTTCATCATTACTGCTGGTATTAGTTGGTCGGAGAGTCCAGAAGCCAAATGAATAGCCACCATTCCACCCAAGGAACGGCCAAAAAGAAACATTTTTGTCGTATTGAGGTCAGGTCTCGTCATCATAGTCCAGCATAGCTTCATGATCTGAGTCCTTCCTCACTTGTTTCTGCTTCACTTTCCCCATATCCTCGGTAATCAACAAGCAAAAGATTAACTTTGAGGTTAACCAACATGAGCAACGCATTTGGTAACCTGTGACCTATGTTGCCTGCGTTCCCATGAAAGTAAATTATAGTTGCGGAGTATGGTCAGCTGTCTCCAGTGTACCTTATCAAAATAAGATTTAGATGTGCTCCATCTTTGGTTCTGATGAAAATGTTTTCATGTGGAATTCCAGTGGGCATGGGAACATAAAGGCATGAAGAGGAAGGCTGTTCTGGAAAATACAGCAAAACATCCTGGAACTTATACAGAATACCTGCTATTGGTACGAATATTAACAAAAGAAAGATAATGCCTCCATACAGATGAAAAGTCACTATCAATGGTAAAAGAGAAATACGGTAGAGAGCCCAAGCCCCAGAAGCCAAGGCTGTCAGCCATCTTTCCACAAAGTGCCACAGCATCCAGGACTTTTCCATTGTAGCTCTGTAGAAATACCTCAGGCTCGTGGGCAGGCAGCAGAGTTGGCCGCGGGCATGAAAGTGGGAGCCACACAGCAGCGTGCCACACGACACTCCCGTGGCTTCTCATGTCCTCCTCCAGTCGCAGGGCCATCAACGTGGTCCAGCCCGGAGCTCCTGCGGTGCCGCTCTCTGAAGCCATTTCTTCAATGACTCCATCTTGCCACGGAATCATTTTACAACCTTATAGTCTTAGAACATTTTACTTACATTCTTTTCTGAACCTGGAAAAAAGAATAAAGACAGCCTGCAGAATCAAACTTCTATCTTTCATATATAGCTTTTATGCCTTTATTTCTTTTAATTTTAAAGATTTATTTATTTGCTTGAAAGGTAGAATTACAGAGAGGGAGAGATAGAGATCTTCCATCTGCTGCTTCACTTTCCTAAATGGCAGCAGCAGCTGGAGCTGGGCCAAGCTGAAGCCAGGAGACTGGAACACCATTCAGGTTTCCCACATGGGTAGCAGGGATCTAAGCACTTGGGCCATCTTCTGCTGTTTTCTCAGGTTCAACAGTAGGGAGCTAAATGGAAAGTGGGAGCAGCTAGGACTTGAACCTGCACCCATATGGGATGCTGACATTGCAGGTGGTGGCTTAACCTGCTATGCCACAGTGCCAGCCCCTAATTTCATTTATCCACCATTATATACTTTATTAGTAACCTCAAGTTGTTTGTACTTCCATCTTATAGATGAGGGTCTCATAGAAAAAGAGTATTCTACAAGTATGTGGAATTAATGCCATCATGAGATTTTAATGATTTCTTCTTTATTTGCTCCCATATTTGGCTCTAAATTATACTTCATTATAAAGCAATTGAGATTTAAAATGGGTGAAATGCAGAATTAGGTAGTATAATATTACATCGTTTAATTTAGAGTGTTTTAAAGGCACATTAAACACAATGACCATGATATATGTTAAGCAAAATATTGAAATAGGAAATTTTTGTAAGTATGACAGTTTTCTAATCATAGATACTTTTAATGTCTTCATTGTACGATAATACTGTAACGTGACACTGTCATTGGAAACCTGTTCAATTAAAATAGATCAGATTATTAAATTAGTTTTTCTCAATTATTGAGTCAAAAAATGCTTACTTTTCATATAGCTTTTTAATCAAACTGCTTACAGTTATTGTGTATTATAAAATGATATGTTGCATGTGATATTCAGTGTACCCATGCCACTTTATATAAAAGAAATTAACAATTGTGTTTACTTTCATTAAATAATCTGTATTCTCTCTTCCATATTTTAACAAAGTATTTTGCAGAGCAGCAAGCACATCAGTGAATGTCTCTGTCTCTTGCCTTTCAAATAATTAACAATTTCTTAATGTTTAAAATATCCCATTGTTTTGAAAATTAATTATGTAAACATCATTTGGATCATCACTTTAGAATGTTACTCCTAGTGCCACTAGTACCATATTCATAAAATATTTTATATAGTTCATGATAAGCACATTCACATGGTATGTGATTTTATAGATAGTGAGTTTGAAGTAAATTTAGCTTATGGTTTAGTAGGCATTGTTTTCCCAGCTAAGACAAAATTTTAGATTCAAGTGTTTTAATAAGGATTTGTTTCCACAAGAAACTATTATTAAGGGACTGAAGAAGGCAAGACAGGAAAGGGGAAGCAGTCAAAAAAGGGTCTAAGTTCAAGTGAGGTCCCAGTCTCAGACTGGTCCAACAGGGAGCTTGGGAACACAACATACTTTTCAAAACTTTTTTGTGGGTCAGTGCTGTGGAGTAGCAGGTAAAGCCACCGCCTGCAGTGCCAGCATCCCATATGAGTGCTGTGTGCTGGTTCAAGTCCCAGCTGCTCCACTTCTGAGCCAGCTCTCTGCTTTGGCCTGGGAAAGCAGTAGAGGATGGCCCAAGCCCTTGGGCCCCTGCACCCATGCAGAAGACCTGGAGGAAGCTCCTGGCTTCAGATAGGCACGGTTCTCACAGTTGTGGCCAATTGGGGAGTGAAGTAGCAGACAGAAGACCTCTCTCTGTCCCTGCCTCTCCTCTCTCTGTGTAACTCTGCCTTTCAAGTAAATAAAGAAATATTTTTAAAAAATTGATATTTGAGATATTTTTCCTGACAAGTATTTGTACAATTGATTTTGTTATAAGGAATTAATACCCAGAAAATACTCATTGTTTTCATGTATTTTCCTCAGATCATTTTAAAATTTTTTCACATACATAATTGTATCACTCATGAATATGAACAGTTTTGTTTCATCTTGTACAATTTCAACATATTTTGTTTATACTATTTAGCTTATGGTGGTAGTGAGAACTGACAATACAATATTGAATGGCCATGTAGAACATCATTATCTCAAGGAAAAAAATCTTTTAAAATTGACTGATAATCTAGCAAATTATAAAAACTCTCTTAAACTACTATATTGTAAGATTTTTCATTTTTTTTTTAATTCTACCTTTATGTTCAGGTTTGTCAAATACTTTGTTTCATTAAAATGATCATATGAATTTTATTTCTTTTTTTTTTTTAGAGATTTATATATTTATTTGAAAAGCAGAGTTCGAGCCACAGTGGGGAGGAAAATGAGATCTTCCATCCACTGGTTCACTCCCCAGATGGCCGCAATGGCCGGAGCAGGGCTGATCCAAAGCCAGGAGCCAAGAGCTTCTTCTGGGTCCCCCACATGGGTGCAAGGGCCCAAGGACTTGGGTCATCTTCTACTGCTTTCCCAGGCCATAGCAGAGAGCTAGATTGGAAGTGGAACAGCTAGGACTTGCACCGGAACCCATACCCTATGCCGCAGCACTGGCCCTATGAATTTTGTTTTTTATAATAATGCAATATTTTATAATATCCAAATTTCTAATGTACATTAACTCCCTCTTAGTGTATTATGCTATCTTGCAGATACTGCTTACTATTATCATGCCTAGGGTTTTTGTATCTGTGTTCATGAGTTAGATTGATCTATAAATTGTTCTCATTCTTTTCTCTTTAGATTTCTAGATCAGGGGGTTGGTAACCTAAAACTGAGTCAAGAAGTATTCCTTTTATATCTCTCTGGAAAACTGTGTGAGAGATTAGAATCATTTGTTCTTGAATGTTTGAGGCCATTTTTTATGAAACCATCATTTGCTCATCACCAGGCAGCATTCCTTGTAATGAGTGAATAGAGTATGAAGAAACTTTGTCTCTCATTCTCCCTTACCTAGAGCTTCTGATTTAGCAAGTAAAGTACAAGCATCTAGTTACATTTGCTTTCCATTGTTTGTATTAGTTTGCTAAAGCTGCCATAACAAAGGACCATAGACTTGGTGACTTAAACACTACAAACTTATTTTCTTAAAATTCTGGAGGCTAGGCCTATAATCAGAGGGTCAATAGTACTGGTTTCTTCTGAGGCCTCTCTCCTTTGCTAGTGGATAGAATCTTTTCCATGTGTCTTCACATTGCCTTCCTTCTGTGTGTAGTTGCCAAATCTCTCTCTCTCTCTCTCTCTCTCTCTTTTTTTTTTTTTTTTTTTTTTGGACAGGCAGAGTGGACAAAGAGAGAGACAGAGAGAAAGTCTTCCTTTAGCGTTGGTTCACCCTCCAATGGCCGCTGCAGCCAGCGCGCTGCAGCCAGCGCACCGCGCTGATCCGAAGCCCGGGGTCAGGTGCTTCTCCTGGTCTCTCATGCAGGTGCAGGGCCCAAGGACTTGGGCCATCCTCCACTGCACCCCCGGGCCACAGCAGAGAGCTGGACTGGAAGAGGCGCAACTGGGACAGAATCCGGCGCCACAACTGGGACTAGAACCCAGTGTGCTGGCACCGCAGGTGGAGGATTAGCCTATTGAGCTGCTGCGCCGGCTGCCAAATCTCTTTTCAAAGGGATACCAGTCATAATAGATTGAAGCCCATCCTAATGACCTCATTTTAACTTACTTGCCTTTTTAAAGATTCTATCAATAAGCCATATTCTGACATACTGGGGTGACACAATTTTGTCCATAGTATTAACTGTGTGTTCATGTGTGCATTTTGCAACAACAGATGCACAGGCCAATGGAACAGAATAGAGAGCCTAGAAAAAAACCCACATATCCACTGCCAACTGATCTTCAGCAAAGGTGCTAAGAACCCACATCGGGGAAAGGACTGCCTCTTAAATGAATGGTACTGTGAAAATTGGATGTCCAACACAGAAGAATGAAACTAGACCCCTATCTTTCACCATGTATAAAAACGCATTCAAGGTGAATTAAAGACCTAAATATAAGAAACTACTAAAAGAACATACAAAGGAAATGCTTCATGACATTGCAATGAGCAATGATTTTTAGATATGACCACAAAAACACAAAAACCAAAAGCAAAAATAGAAAACATTTCTGCACAGCAAAGGAATCAATCAACAGAGTGAAAATACAATTTACAGAATGGGAGAATATATTTATATACTATACATCTGTCAAGAGCTTAATATCGAATATACAGAGAATTCAGAAACTTAAAACTCGTAATCTGATTAGAGTGGTAGACCTAAATAGACATTTCTCAAAAGAACACATACAAAGAACCAACAAATGTATGAAAAAATTCTCAACATCACTAATCATCAGGGAAATGCAACTCAAAAGCATAATGACATATTACCTCATTTCAAGTTGGAATGGCTATGATCAAAAAGACAAAAGACAAGTGCTGACAAGGATGTAACAAAAAGGGAACACTTACAAGGGAACCCAATTTCTATCTGCTGATTGGAATCTAAATTACTACAGCCATTGTGTAAAAAAATATAGAAGTTCCTCAAAAAATTAAAAAAAAAATAGAACTACCATATCATACAGCAATCCCAGTGATAGGTACATATGAAAAGAAATTGAAGTCACATGTCAAAGTGATATCTGTGCTCCCATGTTTATTGCAGCTCTGTTCACAGTAGCCAAGAAATGGAAACAATCTATGTGACCATCAACTGATAAATGGATAAAGAAGATGTGGTATATAGATATAATGGGATACTACTCATTCATAAAAAAGGATGCAATCTTATCATTTGGGACAACATGGATGATTCTGGAGGACACTATGCTAAATGAAATAAGCTAGGCACAGAACAACAAATACCGCATGATCTCACTCATGTGTAGAATCTGAAAATTCCAATCTTACAGAAATTGAGAGTAGGATGGTGTCAGAAGCTGGGAAATAGGGGTTAGGGTGGGATTGGGAAATGTTGATCCATGGCTACTTTATTATTAAATTACAGTTAAATAAAAGAAATAAATTCTGATAATCTATTGCTTGTATGGTTCTATGGATAGCAATATGTACTATATATTTCAAAAAAGCTCAGAAAGGATTACAAATGTTTTTACCACAAAGAAGCAATAAATTTTTGACAATATTGCACTTAAACTTGATTTGAAAATTATACAATGTATACATGCTACTGAGACATCACAGGGCACTCCCTAGATATTTATAATTGTTATGTATCAGATAAATAAAGTGGATAAAGCCTAGAATTTCTCTCAGCTATACTTTCTGATCCTAGACAGTTAATATCAGGAACAAAACCTTTAAGAAGTGTCCATTTCTAGGAGTGTTAATTTAATCTGTGTAACTCTTGTCTACTTTATTTTTTTTTAATTTTTATTTTTTGACAGGCAGAGTGGACAGTGAGAGAGAGAGACAGAGAGAAAGGTCTTCCTTTTGCCGTTGGTTGACTATCCAATGGCTGCCATGGCCGGTGCACTGCGGCCGGCGCACTGCGCTGATCCGAAGGCAGGAGCCAGGTGCTTCTCCTGGTCTCCCATGGGGTGCAGGGCCCAAGGACTTGGGCCATCCTCCACTGAACCCCCTGGCCACAGCAGAGAACTGGCATGGCAGAGGGGCAACTGGCACAGAATCTGGTGCCCCGACTGGGACTAGAACCCGGTGTGCTGGCACCGCAAGGCGGAGGATTAGTCTATTGAGCCACGGCGCCAGCCACTCTTGTCTACTTTAGAATTTGTGTGGATACTCACTGTCTCCCAAAACATTTCCTGTTTTAATCTCATATGTATGATTGAGTCACTCTTAATTAACCAAAATTGTTATTACCACCTCTGTATTAAAATGAAATGCATGGGAAAGAACAATTATGAGAACTGCTCATCAAATTTCTTTTGTTGAAGCACATAATGTCTTTCATGTCATGGCTTACTTTTCCATTCTTCAGAAGTATGTTGTATCTCTTAACATTTTTACAAATGTTGTCCACTGACAAAAGAGAACATTGTTAACAATTGTCATCCTCTTCTTGTTCCTATGCTAAAAGAATATTTAATAATGTGTTGAATTCTTCAAGGGATGAAATCTGTTCCAAATGATAGTCTTGACAAATACCACAATAATTATCCACTTCAAGTTAGAGTTTCTTTTCCTATTCATAAGTAATGTTGTTCATTTTAAGAACAGCCTTGATACTTACAGAGATACCTTTTTCTATTCTTTTTAACATTCAAGTTCCTTTAATCAATGGAGTACTTCAAAAATATTGTTTGCTCTTCTTTCAATGCACATAGTCCTATTGCTAGAGAGGTGCTGAAAACTATGAATAAGAAATAGGCTTTGCTCAGTGGCTTATTTTAAAAGTCAACAAGAAGTTTGAGACTTTTCTTCAGAATTAAGATGTAATAATTGTGGCATCAGGGCTTCAAATAAACTGAAGATTCTCTTAAATGCATTTGTTAAAAAGAGTGAATAGATTTTTCAGTGAGAATTGAAGAAGTATAGATGCAACTAAAATCACAAAATCTTCTAATCTCTCATTTCAAAGAACATGAAGACTGACGGAAATAACTATTTTGTGACTATTATATCAATTTCAATAAAAAGGACAGCAGATGTTGTTTGGTTGGCACTATGCAGAATACAGTCAGTACAGCCAACATCTACCAAAGAATCATGCATGCTTTAATAAATTTTAATCATTTCAATTCATTAACACCTAGCTTTAAAAAAGAGTCTGGAAAATGTTTGCTATTGTTTCTAAAGTTGGATCTAGAAACAATTTTACTCACAATACCTTAAAGAGAAAATCTTTTTTAATGAGAAAATTATTTCACGAGCAAAGAAAAATGTATTCTGTATTGTCATTACATGCATCTGTGGCCATGATATAAAAAGATGAGGCATTTAGACTTTTGATAATCTCTCAATAGTAAATGAATCTATTTCATTTGATTCAGCCACTTGAAAATTTGGTTCCTATTTGAACTGAGAAATTGATGATGTTTGGGTCAACACTGTGGCGTAGTAAGTTAAGCCTCCACCTGTGGCACCGGTTCGAGTCTTGGCTGCTCCACTTCCCATCCAGGTCCTTGCTAATGGCCTGGGAAAGCAGCTGAAGATGGCTGAGGATGGCCCAAATGCATGGGCCCATGTCACTCATGTGTGAGACTTGGAAGAATCTCCTGGCTCCTGGCTTTGATTTGGCCCAGCTCCTGCCATTGCAGCCATTGAGGAGTGAACCAGTGGATGGAAGATCTTTCTATTGCTCTGTCTAGAACTCTACCTTGCAAATAAATAATAAATATTTTTTTAAAAAAATTCCTCTCTCTCTGTTTCTCCCTCTAACTCTACCTCTAAAATAAATAAATAATTTTTTTAAAAAAAAGGTTGGGGGCATAGCTGTGGCGTAGTAGGTTAAGCCTCTGCCTGTGGCACTGGCATTCAATAGGGGAGCTGGTTTGTGTCCAGGTTGCTCCTCTTCTGATCCAGCTCTCTGCTATGGCCTGGGAAAGCAGAGGATGGCCCAGGTCCTTGGGCCCCTGCACCTGTGTGGGAGACTGGGAAGAAGCACCCGGCTCCTGGCTTCAGATCAGCCCAGCTTTGGCCATTGTAGTCATTGGGGAGTGAACCAGAGAATGGAAGACCTTTCTGTCTGTCTCTCCTTCTGTCTGTAACTCTATCTGTCAAATAAATAAAATCTTTAAAAAAAAAAAAAAGATTGATGATGTTACATGGTGTGGAAGACCATTATACCTTTTGCTGTGATTATCTTTTAAATTTGAATGTCACCTTAAAAACTGTTCTTTCTTACACATTTAGTTGATTAAATTATACATCCCTTATGCACAGCTGTTACTATATGCTTATTTTTATTTGGCTTTTCACCATTTTTTATATTGAATGGACAATTTCATATTGAACAAAAAGCTTTGAAATGGTTTGTTCCTTATTTAATAGATGGCCACTGTTCATAAAATTTATTTTACACTTGTGTTTGAATATTTTTAGGTTCAAATATACACAAATAACAAATGATAGCAACCTTGCAAAAAATGCAAAGGGTGAATTTGGAAATCTTGTAGCTTTGTCCATAAGACTGTCACACATAAGTCCAAACAAGTCCCTAAAGAGGGGTTGAATTGTTGAAAGGTTGTAAGCTTAGGAAATATCAAATTGAAGTCAATTTCTGATGGAAAAGAATGAACTTCCCATTTGCTCTGATGTAGAGTAGCTCTGATTGGGAGTAGTATTCTTGAATAAATTCAGAACTGCTCCTGTATAAGATCTTGGTTAGCCTGGGGGCTGGCAGTGAGAGGGAGGATCAGAGATTTGGAGAAGTTCAGAAGTAGCAGTGTTTGCAGAGTGCTGGCCTTTCATCTGTGCTTCCTTGGTCACTAAAGTGGGATACTGTGAACTGGCTGACTTTCAGAAGCAAGGCCACTAGATGGAAGAACATGCTGATTGGCAACTATCTAGAAGCATGAGGCTGTCACTGACAGGTTGACTTTCAGTACTGGTGTTCTATCACTCATTGACTGATTTTCAAGTCTGGGACAGTCAATCTGATAACTTTCAACTGGATTGAATGTGACATTGGCAGTTTGATTGTACTGATCAAAAGTTACACCTAATTAACATATTCAAAATTTGGACTTTAGACCAAAAAAGTCTTTCCTGTTTAAAAAATTTTAGCAACCATTGTCTTCTAGTTAGGCATAAGATGCATAATGGGGTCTCAGCCTCTAGGCTTACAAGCACAAAAGATTGCCTCCAGTCCGTTGGTCTGTATGGCATGAGAAACTTGGGTTAGTGTGGAGTTAGAAGCTACCCAGAACAAACAGTAATTACAACAGATAGGTTTTGAGTTTTGTGGATATAAGTTCTGCCTTAGACAAAGGCAATCAAGAGTAGAGTCCTGGTACTGGTGCTGTATCATAGAGGGTAAAGCCGCCACCTGCCCTACTGGCATCCCATAGGGGCGCCGGTTCGAGTCCTGGCTGTTCCACTTCCGATCCAGCTCTCTGCTATGGCCTGGGAAAGCAGTAGAAGATGGCCCAAGTCTTTGGGCCCCTGCACCCATGAAGGAGACCCAAGAAGACGCTCCTGGCTCCTGGCTTCAGATCAGTGCAGCTCTGGCCATGGCGGCCAATTGGGGAGTGAACCAGCAGATGGAAGACCTCTCTCTCTCTCCACCTCTCCTCTCTCTGTGTAACTCTAACTTTCAAATAAATAAATAACAATCTTCAAAAAAAAGAGTAGAGTCTTTAAAGAAACCCAGGGGCTGGCGCTGTGGCACAGTGGGTTAAAGCCCCAGCCTGCAGTGCTGGCATGCCATATGGGCGCTGGTTTGAGACCCGGCTGCTCCACTTCTGATCCAGCTCTCTACTATGGCCTAGGAAAGCAGTAGAAGATGGCCAAGTCCTTGGGCCCCTGCACCTGCATGGGAGACCTGGAAGAAGCTCCTGGCTCTTGGCTTCGGATCAGCTCAGCTCTGGCCGTTGCGGTTATCTGAGGAGTGAATCAGCGGATGGAAGACCTCTCTCTCTCTCTCTCCGGCTCTACCTCTCTCTATAACTCTGTCTTTCAAATAAATAAAATAAATCTCTAAAAAAAGAACCCCAAATGATAGATGTGAGGCTGAAAAATTAGGATAGGTAACTTTTTACATAAGCCACAATATAACAGCATAGGTAACACATAGGCAAACTTAAAGTATACTCATATCCTTAGAAAGGAGCTTAAGGAAATACAGAGAAACATTCTCTGATTGGAGGATTTCTGGGTAATATTTTATCCCTTTAAACTCTTCCTTAAATTTGTGAAACTTTGTGTAATTTTGGTGTCCAGTGGTGTTCACAAGGGAGGAGACAGAATATAGACTATTATATGCATAACACTTGCTGTTACCTCCACTATGGCCTCACATGTCCTCAAGTATCTTCTAGTGCAGCCAAGCCTAATCTCCATCCCAGGTCTCTCTCCTGAAAGCCAAATTCACATTGTCCACTTCCCACTGGTTATCACCTGGACAGCTGGCAGAACCTCATCATCTACATGGCCCACACTGACTTCACCCAACACGCACATCTCTACTCCAAGCTCAAATCCTACCAATTCCTCCTCCTCCTTTCTCCTCGTCGCGAGTGCCTACTGTCACGCAGCTCGACAGTAGCAAGTGTGATGTACAACTTGTCAGTTATGGGGAAGAAAGGAACACCAGGACACAAGACTGTTTTTCCAATGAGAGATTTTATTGCTTACACACCCGGGTTTTTTATCACACTACTCATCAGCATGCTCACTGAGGTCAATACACCTATCAGTATCAATATACTTATCAATCTATACTAATCAATAAACTTAACACCACTACTTAATCATGACTTAACTACTTAACTTAGCTACTTAGCTTAACGTAACTACTTAGCTTAACTACTTAGCCTAATCCCCTAACTTAACATAATTACTTAACACACTTATCAGTATCACTAATATCACTATCAATAATATCATAACTTGTAGCTAACTTAACACACTTACTGAATTACTTAGCTTAACATAATTACTTATTCTTAATATATACCTAATCTTTTTTTTTCATTTATTAAACTTTTATTTAATGAATATAAATTTCCAAAGTACAGCTTATGGATTACAATGGCTTCCCCCCTCCCATAACTTCCCTCCCACCCGCAACCCTCCCCTTTCCCGCTCCCTCTCCCCTTCCATTCACATAAAGATTCATTTTCAATTCTCTTTATATACAGAAGATCAGTTTAGTATATATTAGGTAAAGATTTCAACAGTTTGCCCCATATAGCAACATAAAGTGAAAAAACTACCATTGGAGTACTAATTATAGCATTAAATAACAATGTACAGCACATTAAAGACAGAGATCCTACATAATATTTTTTTTAAAATTAATTAATTTTCTATGCCATTTCCAATTTAACACCAGGTTGTTTTTTTTTTCATTTCCAATTTTCTTTATATACAGAAGATCAATTCAGTATATAATTAGTAAAGACCTCATCAGTTTGTTCCCACACAGAAACGCAAATTATAAAATTACTGTTTCAGTACTAGTTATAGCATCACTTCACATTAGACAACACATTAAGGACAGATCCCACATGGGGTGTAAGTACACAGTGACCCCTGTTGCTGACTTAACAATTTGACACTCCTGTTCATGGCGTCAGTAATCTCCCTAGGCTCTAGTCATGTACTCCATGGAATACTATACAGCAGTAAGAAACAACGAAACCCGGTCATTTGCAACAAGATGGAGCAATCTGGAAAACATCATGCTGAGTGAATTAAGCCAGTCCCAAAGAGACAAATTTCATTTGTTTTCCCTGATCGGTGACAACTGAGCACCAAAGGGGAAACCTGTTAAGTGAAATGGACACTATAAGAAACAATGAACTGATCAGCTCTTGTCCTGACTTTAGATGTACAATGTAATACTTTATCCTTTTTAGTATTTGTTGTTGTTGTTGTTGTTCTAGTACTAGTGGTTGAACTCTGTAATTAACACACAATGATTCTTAGGTGTTTAAATTTTAACTGAAAAGTGATCCCTGTTAAATTTAAGAGTGGAAAAAGAGAGGGAGGAGATGTACAATTTGGGACATGCTCAATCGGACTTGCCGCAAATGGTGGAGTTAGAAATGTGCCAGGGAATTCCAACACAATCCCATCAAGGTGGCATGTACCAATGCCATCTCACTAGTCCAAGTGATCAATTTCAGCTCACAATTGATGGCTCTGATAGGTCTAAGAGTCAAAGGGATCACACAAACAAGACAAGTGTCTGCTAATACTAACTGATAGAATATATATACCTAATCTTAACAATATCACTTATTGGCCAGGAAATCAATATTCTTATACCATAAGATACAACAACAAACACTATTAAAATAATCTTAAGTACTATCACAATGAACAATACAAGGACAACAAAAGATTTAGTACACAACATTGGTTTGCTACGTATCTAGGCTTGCTTCATGGTCACGAAAAAGAGTGTCAGTGTTCAAGGTCCAGAACTCCATGTCTCGTTAGAGACATATCTCAGATCAGTCACTTACAGGCAGGAAGTTGTGGGAAGGCTGTCACTCTGGGCAGTAGGCTCAAAGTTTCCAGGTGAATGGCCAGGCGAGAAGTTGGAGAGGTCCCCTGCTGAGAGGCCTGGTCCGGCTTTGTGGTCAGGTCTGGTAGCAGGCTGATAAGGACTCCAGGCAGGGCAGTGAGATGGCATCTTGGCTGGTCAGACACAGTGGTAGGACAGCAACACAGCAGCTCCAGATGGCCTCTTGATCCCGTCGTCGCCTTGTGCCACATAGCAAAAACTAGCGGACTGGCTCTTCGACTCCAAGTGCAAGGAGATCCAGAGGTTCACTAGCACTGGGCCACACACACACACACACACTCACACAGACAGTGGGATTTTACAGCTCAGGGACAGCTCTGCAGGTCGGCTTGTGCTGCTACCTGCTCCATGCAGAGTAGTGGGCTGCCACTTCAGCTCCAGATGTGTGGAGATCCAGAGGTTCACACACACCGGGCCATGATCCCTGAGAGGATGGAGAGTGGTGCAAGGGCTCCCTTTTTATCCTCATGTCCGGCAGTTCTCCAGCTTGCCATGCTCCAACTTGTCCAATCAACTCTGGTTCCTCCTTGCTTATAGTTGAACAGTCCAGTCAATACTGTTCCCTCCTTACTTATGTTTGAACTGTCCAGTCAGCGTGGGTAGGAGGGTGTTGTCCATAGCACACTGTTATCTGACTGACCAGAGATGTCTACTTGGTATGATTAGGAGCGTCTCCCTAATAGCTGTTAGGCATTGCCTCAGCTCCTGACTTATAACTCCACTTTACTTTTATTTTGTGGCTAGTGGTAACTTCTTAACTCAATGCTCTACTGTGTTTCCACAGTTCATCTCCTTTTCAGGTAATGCGTGACTCTTTTTTAGATTCCTTTGGGATTCTCCACACTCCTCAATCTCAACTAAGAGGAACAGCTTCTCCATGGTGGGCTAGCCTTCAGAGTCATCACAGACTCTCCCCCACCTTTTCCCATCATCCCTAACATCCTATGACTTAAATCTGTCTCCTTTTCACAGTCTGCACACTCACAGTCCAATGCCAAGTGCTTTGCCATTTCCTTCCTTTTTAAAAAACTTAATCCCTTTACTTAGAATGTGTTCAATAGATGAATAAATGAGTCAATGAATCAATCAACACATACAATGTGGATCATGTTCCCTAGTGTGGTCTAATGACTCAACTTTATTAAGTTTACTGAGTAAAGTAGTGAAATTTATTTGTATGTGTTCTCATGAAATGCTTCATTCACTTTAAAGGCAAGTGGGAGAATGATATGGGGGAACTTCAGAAAGTTTGTGGAAAAATGGAATTAAAATATAATTTTATTTTGATGCAAAAGTTTTGAGATCCATAAACAATTTTTTACAATGCATGCTTTCCATAAACTTTTTGAAGACCCCACCTATGTCCATCACTACCCATTGTGTTAAAACATCATAACAGGAGCAGACGTTGTTGCAGCAGTTAAGCCCTTACCTGGAATGCCTGCATCCCATATCACCTCTGCTTTCAATCCAACTTCTTGTTAATGTGCACTTGGGATACAACAAGTGATGGCTCAGGTACTTGGGTCCTTGTTACACACATGGTACACCAGAATGGAATTCCTCACTTCTGGTTTCTGCCTGACCTAGCACCAGCTGTTGTGGACATTTGCACAGTGAACCAGAAAATGGAAGATCTCTCATTTTCTTTCTCTCTCTCTGTGTCTCTCTCTTTCTCTCTGTCACTCTGCCTTTCAAGTAAATGAAAACAAAATAAATTGAATTAAAAACCAAAAAAACACATTGAAATAGATTTTATAGTACATGTATTAAAAAGTTTAAAATTATCTTTAGAAAAATATATACCAGATTGTTTATTGTAGTTGCCTTGGAGGAAAAAGTTATACTTTGGAGGAACATTATTAAGGGAAGGGTTTGATTTATGTGTGCTGTTAGAAATATTTTGAACAAGAATATATGCACTATTGTTAGCTTTGTCTATATAAAATATTTAAATAAGCTTAATAGCACAAATAGTACTTGTGTCTCAGTCAAGTGGAGGAACTGCTAGCTTATGTAAAATATGAGGCTTGAAATTTGAATGGCTCAATACAAAGACAGTTTATTTCTTGTGCACATAAAATCTAATGGGATTTGGCAGTGGATCTTTGCTATCAAGTGATTCACAGATCCAGATTATTCCAGAGGTCACCATGGTTGCTGCTAAATGGAGGAATAAAATGGAGCTAGCCACCTTCATCTCAAATGTCTTGGCCTGAAAACAACAAAGACTGCTTCTGGTCATGTCTCAGTGGCAAAGGTGGTCCCCTGAACCTTCCTAACTACAAATGGACTGAGCAGTACAGTTTGCTCATGAACTCAGAAAGGAGATTAAAAGAGCAATTATTCAAATTTGTTAAGGCAACATCCCTCTTTGTTTCCTGGAGGAGATTCTGGGAAGGCCAAATTGGACTTGCAGTTTTACAACTTTCTTAATATTCTATTATGTAACTGATGCTTTTAAATATCATATTGTATCCTGCTAAGAAGTTTCTGCACAATGAAAGCACTCGACAAATTAAAAGGCAACCAACAGAATAGAAGCAAATATTTACAAATTATACATCTGATAAAGGATTCATATCTAGGACATATAAGGAGCTCAAGAAACTCAACAACAATAAGCAATTGACCAACAAATACATGAAAAGATGTTTGGGATCACTAGCCATCAGGGAAATGCAAATAAAAACCACAATAGTTTTTATTCATTGGTTATCAATCATCCAAAAATCAGAAAATAACAAATGCTGATGAGGATGTGAGAAAAAATGTACCCTAAAACACAGTGGGAATGTAGACTGGTATAATCATTGTGGAAGACGGTATGGAGATTCCTGAGAAATCTGAAAATAGATCTACCATATGACCCAGCCATTCCACTCCTGAGAATTTTACCCAACAGAAATGAAATCAGCATATAAAAGGAATTATTTGTACCCAATGCTTAAAAAACCTCAACTCATAATAGCTAAGATATGGAATCAATCCAGATGCCCATCAACTGATGACTAGATAAAGAAACCATGGTATATGGTAAACTATGGAATACTACTCAGCCATAAAAAAGAATGAAATATTTTCTTTCACGACAAAATGGATGCAACTAGAGACCATTATGCTTAGTGAAATAAACCAGTCCAAAAAAAAGACAAATATATATTTTTCCTGATTTGTGCTAATATACACAAGACAAAAAATGTAGTGTATATGAGCAATATTTACATTTTGAGATTTGATAATTGTTTATGGTCTTCATCTATACTCTTGAGAAAGTGTTTTTTTCTGTTTACTACTTGTCGAATTCCTTACTTAGTGGAGAGTTAAGCTTGTGATTATAAGGAAAATTGAAAGTATGTCATTGTAAAAATTGTAAGAAAAATGGGGAGGGAGAAGGGACTAATATCACTGTTTAAGGAAAACTTTGCATAGATGGGGCTGTTGATATCAAAAGGTCAGTCAGGTGATATCTTTAGGGAGTTAGAATACTCCTCTCAGGAAGAAGACAGGTGACTCTGGGCCACCAAGGAGCATGTTCATCCTTCAGAAGGAGACATACTGAGGAGCTGGTCAGCAGGTCAAGTTCCAAAGTTGAACAGGAGGGCATGCTGGGCAAGGCATAGTGGAAGGGGAAAGTAATGTGCAAAAGTGCTAGAACTGGATAATTGTGTCAGCTCCTAGGAATCAGTTCTCAAGGAACCCTTGGGCTAGGGGCAGCAGCAACCCAGGTAAATGAGTACTACAAATAATCCCCCAGTTGTTTTTGATTCTCATTTTCACATTCCTACTCTCTGTCTGATTTTAATACTTTGGCTGCAAGGTCCTTCTTTTTATCCCCTGAGGAGTATTATGTAGTGTGGGAAAGAGAAGTGAATTAACAGACAGTCAGCTTCAGGCTGAAAGTAGAACAGTGTGGGCTCTGGAAGAATTCAGGCTAAAGATCCAGCCCAAGCTCTGTCATGTGCTATGTGAATTTGGGCATATTATAAAGCTCTCCGAGCCTTGCATTCTTCATGAGTGAGGTCTTGCACATAAAACCTTTGGAATGTATATACTGTATGCTAAGCTGCTGGCACATTGCCTGACATGCAGTGGGTCTTTAATGATTATCAGTTATTACTATGATTATTTTGACCCCAGACATTGGCATTTTCCCCTCTGAGATCTGTTTATCCAGGAGATGCCAGAGAATATGCAATGCTCTAGAACATGACATACTAACCAGCCAAAAATGCTGTTTAGCAAGAAAACTGCAGTAAATTTTCACTATTTCTGAATAGATTTTTTCATCAGTGGTTTTGTGGAATATTTCCCAACTAGATGCAGATCAAAGCTTCTAGAAATTGTGTCAAGAACCAACTCCTTCCCTCCCTCCTAGTTGTCCTTCCAGCAAGCTCCCTCTATTTTCATTCATTTACTCTGACCAAAAATCTGTGCTGTGGGGCCTGTGTTGTGGTGCAGCAGGTTAAGCCTCTGCTTGGGATACCTGCCTCTCCTATCAGTGATGGATAAGTCCTGGCTATTCCACTTCCACCTGAGAAGCACTGGATGGGAATTCAAGTATTTGAGTCACTGTCTCCCACTTGGGAGACCAGATGGAGTTCCTGGCTCTTGGCTGTAGCTTGTCCCAGTCCCCACTTGTAGTTATTTGGGGAGTGAACCAGCAGATAGAATGTCTTCCCCACTTTTCCGATCTCTCCCCTTCTCTCTGTTACTCTGATTTTCAGATAAATATATTTTAAAATCTAGCCAGGCTTAGAGTTTGCCAATTATATTGATCATAACCTATTTCAAATGTCCATTGAATGGAGTTGCAGTGCAGGGCTAGATTATTAATTTTTTCCAGGCTTTTGTCTTGTACCTAGAGAAGCAGTCCAAGTACAGGTCCATATAATGTGCACAAAGTGATAAGGTTTTATTTAAAACTTGAGAAGCAAACACACACACACATACACACATACACATGGGAGCATGTGTTGCCCCACAGAGAGAATTACTCATGATGAGTGGGCTGTGGGTTCAAAAGGAGAAGGGGGCAGGGAAGGGGAAGCAGAGAGCACACTCCAACATCTCCACTAGTCCTGGTCTCTAGTGGAAGGCAGAAAAAGAGAGTACCTCCCAGTGTTGGCCTCTTTTATGAGGTAGGAGGTGGTGCCTCCAAGGTATGAAGCCACCTAGGAATTTTGTGGTACTTCTGTGAATTCCACATGGAACTTTTGCCCCAGGTCCCTGATAAGCCTGGGAAAGGGGGCAATTTGATTGACAAGTATGAGAATAGAATTAACACATGGGGGAAGGGGAATAGTGATTTGCAGATTAGAGGAGGAGGTGGAACAGAACAGCAGTTACCAATTAATTAGAGGGTGGGGACAAAACCCAACAAAAGGCCAGATTTATAATCCTGTCTGTCCTCTCTAGTTCTGGATAAAACAAAGAAGCCATCAGAAGGGTGGGATCCTTGATGTCTTTCTGCTTTCAGGATAAACTGAAAACTCAGAAGGGTGGAATTGCTTCTTCCTTGCTATTCTCATGATAAAAATGGAGTGGGGTGGACACTTTTCTCTTGCTAAAAGGAAGCTTTTGGGGAGAAGCATGCAGTGGGATTTTGATACTTTCATCTTGATACTGGTAGGTTTTTTGGGGAAGCAAACAGTTTGCACCATCTTACAGAGATTTTCTCTTTCCTGCTTCTGACTAGGACTGACCTAACTGCCTATTAGTCCACCTAACCATCAGAGTACTAACACAGTGCTTTCCAAAGAGCAGATTCACAATGCATCAATAATAAATATGCCTGTGTGCATGGGTTCTAATTTAGTAAGCTTTATTTTCCATACACTCTTAAAGAACATAAGCAGATTATCATGTAATTTTACAGAAGAATGGCCTAAAAGAGATAAAGGGAGCCAGCAACTGATCATCTTTTAGCTTTTTGTTCTCGATGCCAACGATTTTACTGCTGAATTCTTTCTCAGTTTCAATGAAATTCTTATTTGAATGCCATGTTATCTTTTTCCAGATCATAATATAATGTGGTCAGTTTCAAAATTTATTTTACAAACAAGCAAAAATCCTACCCTCAAGCTCTTACTGGGCCTTGTTTATCAGGGCCTTGCTAACTCGACGCTGGACAGCAAGTTCACCAGAAATGAGAGTTGCTAAAAGGAAAGGGTTTATTTCAAGAAGCTGGCAGTCAAACAGGATTTTTAAAGGGAAAGGGGCAGCTACAGGGCAAGGTTAGAAAAAAATCACATCAATTGATAATTAGGCAGATTTGGGGGCTTTGTTTTGCTGATCCTCCAGGAAATCAATCAGGTGGAGGGTTCTTGATATGGAGCTTATCTGTGTGTGAGGTCTGCCATCCTATCGCAGTAAGCTCCTGAAATTCTTATGCAAACATGATTATTCACAAGACTAGTCACAGGGGATTCACAATATTAGTAGTTGATTTTTTTTTTAGTTAAAATATGAAAGGAAGGGACAGAAAAATGTCTTCAAAGTTAAAAATGGGAAAAGAAGGTAAGATGCTTTTATTATGGTTACAAAACATCAGAATCAAATTTTATGAATGATATTGGCCATATATTTTTTCAAATTTATGAAGATTAAAAAATGTTATATTAAAATAAACAACATTCAAGAACTACCCTCTGCCCCAAAAGAAGATAAATCTATACATAAACCATATAGAACAGGGAAATAAGGATGTTATGTGCTGTGTTTCCTATAGCCCATCCCAACCCTTCACTATTACAAGATTAACTGCTCTCTTACAACTTTACTAGGGGTGGAAGGAGCTGCTAGCTGTGACCTTGAAACTTTCCCTATCCATGTCAGTAAGGTCAGCCCTGGTCAGAACTCTAGCTCAGGCTCTCTCTGCTTCATCTCTCAAAGCCTATCATTTGAGGAAGCACACTGGTTAATAGGCAGTCAGGTTGGTCCTGGTGCAAATTAAGGGTGCAAAATACTTGCTTCCCCCAAAAGTTATCTTTAGCAAGGTCAAAAGTGCTTGTACCAAATTTTACCATGAGAATAGCAAGGGAGTGGCAATTCCATCCTTCTGAATTCACAGTTTACTATAAAAACAAATTACCTATCCCAACCCTTGGCAAATAAGATTATAGATCAGGTCTTTGATGGGTTTTGTCCTTGCCTTGTAACTGAATGTCAAGATGATTGCCAAGTTTTTTTCTTCCCCAAAATTGTGCTTAAAAATCCCAGTACCACCGCCCCTTTGGATTTTGCCTCTCTTGGATCTTTCAGCCTGGCCACTCTGCCAGGAGGTCTCTGACTTAAATAAATCTTGCTTTTAAATATGTCTTGCCTTTTTACTGCCTTGTCCACTTGAAAATTCTTCTTCCATGTGAGACAAAGAATGAGGTAATCTTTTCTTCATCACTGTTTCACCCATAACAATCATACTGCAATGGGAAGCGCCTGGGGTCAGACTCATGGATCTTGGTTAAAACCCAAACAAGCAAAAAAGCAAACCAGCATTTTCATCTTTCTAGCTTCAGCACACACTCTTGGTTCCCACAGGAATTCACAGCATGAAGGATCACTGTTGCAGACCTGCTGGTATGCCACATATTTTTTGTGCACCAAGTCTTTGGTGATGAATTTCTTTGGCTAACTAAGGATGAATTTCTTCTTTCCAGAATCTAATCTGATCATATCCAGGACTTCTGAAATCTCCTCTTCACTGGCACAGTTGTGCACCATGAAGATCATGCCCAGGATAATTATCAGGAGGCTGGTCATGGGATGACCTCAGCACCACTCAGCCTGGCTCCATAGATAAGGCCTAGCTTGGTGACAGGGCATGTATGTGGCTTGTGGGTGAATTTCCTTCATATTGACATCAAAGGCTAGCTCCATGTGTTCAGGGATTCAGATCTCAAGAAAGTCATCCTTGAACTCTTTAATAACATTACTCAGCATGTCTGCCTTTGTTACTGGATCTTTTGTTTGATATTCGTGCAATAGAAACTGCACCCACACAGCAGCCTTCTAGTTTAGAGGTCTCCAGGAAGGTTCTCAGTATCTGTCAAGGACTGTGAGGAAGCCAAACCATCCTTCTCTTGGCTGCTGCAGATTTCATTTGATTTGCAGGAAGAGGTGACTTGTGACAGTAAAAAAGGAACAAGGCCTGTGAGGCTCCTGGAAGTAGCTGGCATCTCAGCAACAGGAGCCTCTTGCAGGTTGCCAGATGTTAGAGAATGGGAGGAGGAAGGAAGATGTCCTTGATGTCATTCTGTGTATTATCTGTATTTCTAGACTTTAAGAGTAATCCATACATCTTCTGTTTTTTCTTTTTATTTAAAAAGTAAAATAGATGGCTCCTTCGGTAATTGAAAGTTTCGTGCCCACTTTTTTTCAAATCTGTCTATGAGTGGTGAGTGTTGAGAGATATGATTAGTGTGCTAGGTATTGCTCATGAGAGTACACCATTCTTTATGTGTCATAAGAAATGTGGGGACAAAATAAATTAAAAGGTTGAGTGCTGTAACTTTCTTTTGTTGACTTGACTCTGCATTTCTATTGCTTGCTCTGCAAATCAGTCCACAACATTTTATTGATCACAGTGATAAAATACTAAGTAGTGTATTGTATATGTAAAACACAATAACCGGCTCCTAATGTCCAGTGGTCCAAACACTCCAAAAGAGTCAAGTAAAAGATTTTCCATTTTTCTTGAGAACTTATTATTGCCATGTTGTCTTTGGATAAAACAGTTTTATCACCTTACCTATCTTGCTATAGAATTATCTTATAGTCTTTTAGGCTTATTTTGCTTATTCACATTCTTTTCTGAGAGTAGAATATGAGAGTAAGGCAGAACCTCCCTTTTATGCCTTCATTTCATTCAGTTTATGTGCTGTCATATGCTATGTTATTAAGATAAAATATGAGTATTCCTTTGTTTCTTACGTGTTTGTAGAGTTGAGGACAGAGGTCATTCATGGACTAGGTAGAATTAATGTCACTCAAAGTTTTAATGTTTCCTTCATTTTTTTCCACAGTATTTGAGTGTATGCTATGCCTCATGGGGCTGGTTGCAGGTAATTGCAGTATAGCAGGTAATGCCAGTGAATGAGACTCTGGTATCCCATATGGGTACTGGTTTGAACCCTGGCTGCTCCACTTCTGATCCAGCTCCCTATTAATGGCCTGGAAAAAGCAGTGGAGGATGGCCCAAGTGTTTGGTCCCTTGCTACCCACATAGGAGACCCAGAGGAAACTTCTGGATCCTGGCTTTGGCCTGGCTCAGCCATCTTGGGAGTGAACCAGCAGATGGCACACCTCTTTCTCTATCTCTACCTCTTTCTCTGTAGCTCTCTCAAATAAATGAATAAATATTTAAAAAGTGGTAAAATTTTGAATTATACTATTTAATATGGCATGTTTTAATGGCATTAAATATTTAAAATTGATATTGATGATGCTACATATTGTTAAAAAGTTGAAATAGAAACCTTTCTTAATAAATACAACAAGTGGATTTCTCACTATGGTTATTTTAATGTGTTCACTGTTCTATAAAACTATAACTTGACAATTGTTACTGGAAATCTACTCAATTGAGAAAAGTAAATTAAAGCACTAAATTGCTTTCTCTTGGTTACTCAGATTAAGATAAAATATCAAAACATGAATATTGTTTATATAGCCTATTATTCAAACTGAATATTTTGTGTTACAGTGGCATGATATATACTATATTTAATGTGCAAATAGCACTTTTTGTTAAAAACTTATTGTCATATTTACTTTAATTAGCTTATTTCTATCTTGTGCTGCACATATAATTTTTAAAAACATAGTATGTTCTAAATCAAGAGTTAAGTGTTTGGTTAAATGGATTGTATTTCTACATACAAGTAATCTACCTTAACTGACCATCAACTGCTTAAGCAGACTAGTGACTGAGTAGCTGGGTAGCACAAAATTACCTACCTCAAATACATGGATTCCACCAAAATAGTGAACTGACATGATTATAGGGTGAGATAAACTTGATAGTCCATTGAATTTTAGAGGTTTATGTAACCTTAGAAAATACTTGACATGGCGTAGGTGTTTGGAACAGTGGTTAAATGCTGTTTGGGATATCCACAGCCTGTATTGGATTGCCTACGTTTGCATCCTGATTCTGCTTCTGATTTCTGCTTTCTGCTAATACACACCTTGGGAGGCAGCAGATGATGGCATAAGTAGTTGTGTCCCCACTGCCTATATGGGAGACCCAGGTTGAGTTCTAGGCTCATAGCTTTAGCCTGGCCCAGCCCCAGCTGTTGTGCACATTTAGGGAGTAAACTAGTAAGTGGAATCTATGTTTCTCTCAGTCTCTCTCTCTCTCTCTCTCTCTCTCTCTGCATTTGAAATATATGAAATAAATTTAATTTTTTTAAAGTTCATGAAGAGTGGAATTGATTTTTTAAAAAGAATACTTAATTAAATAGTACTTATCTTTCAAAGATAAAGCTTGTCTAAGTCCAGCTGGGTTGTTATAGCAAAAATAGAATAGACTGGGTGACTTACAAACACTACAAATATATTTCTCAAAGTTCTGGAAATCTACATTGGCGATCAAGGCACTGACAGGTTCAATGTCTGATGAGGGCCTACTTCCTGATTCGTAGATGCCTGTCTTTCTGCTGTGTCTTCATGTGGTAGAAGGGTGCTTTCTGGGGACTCTTTCATAGGGGCTCTAATCCAATTTGTCAATGTTCTGCTTTCATGGCCTAAGCAATTTCCAAAGGCCCCACTTTTCAGTCACCATGGCATTGAGTATTAGGATTTCAAAATCTGAATTTTGAGAAGGGAGGCAAAAACATTCAATCTGCAGCAACCTAACATCCAAATAGATGAAATGACACAATCAAGGTCACTAAAAAAAACTACATTGACATTTTACAAATTAAATAATTATCTCAAATGATTACTTTTGACATCATATTCATAGAGATCTACAATTTTCATGAAAAATATATTCCTTTGATCCTGTGTTTAAGCTCTAGATGAACTCATAGTAAAATGAAATAAATAAATACAATAAAACACCATAATAGGCGATTCTTAAAACATAAGTCTCCCAGAAGAAGATCCTGAAAGAAAATTTGTGAGGTAGTGATTTACTAAAGACTATACTTAGGGTAAATGTGGTCAGACAGTAGCAGCAAAAGGACAGAAGAGGGGTTAGAAGCCATGCAATTCCCCACGAGGTCTCAATCTGATCTTATGGGGAGCTCTGGAGCATGAGCTCTTAGAGTTTGCTTTACTATGAGGCAGAGGAACTGGACTTTATGCCCCCACACCACTCAGTCACTGGTTATGTGTCTCCTGGGTTTGTGGGGTGTTTGAGGAACGTTGGGATGGGGGAATACCTTGATATTTCTTACTCTCTTCAGGCAAGGAGACTCTGGTGTCTTAGAGCAATTCTTTCAGGGCAAAGGTACAAGCATTTAGTAGCACAACTTGCAGGAGCTAGGAGATGAGCACACAGCATTACCAAAAGATGTCAAAGAGGATCATGGCAGGGCACCAATTGTGTCTACTAAAATAGGCAATGTGGCGTTGTGGGAAAAATATGAACTTTAGAGAAAGAGAACTGTATAAGGATAGGATAGTTTTAAAAGTTTATGGGGAAAATGGAATTAAAAGATGAAAAGTTTGTTGTGATGCAAAAATTGAAATCCATACATTTTTTTCTTCTCATAATATGAATTTTCCATGAACCCTTAGGAGACCTTTTATCTGTTCAAGTTTTGGCCTTGTTCACCTTGAGCAAGTTACTTGGGAAATCTCTTAAGCAGATGTCTGTTAATAAAGGTTGTTCATTTTTTATTCCCAAACCAAGCATGATGTTTGGCACATAGATGGCATTCAGGAGTAAAATTGTGAATAAATGAAATCACTAAACCTATTCTTATCCCTGTTCAGTATATTGAGTTTTATTGTTGTTTTTAATTAAATTTTAAATTTTCTCATTTTCATTGCATACAACACTACTTCCATGGCTTTAATTTGAATCTTATTCATTATGAGATTAGTTTTCAGATCAGAAATATACATATCAATCACATATATACATGTATGTACACATATATACATGAATGTGTGTATATATGTATAGGTGTGTATGTTTGTGTATATATATTATATATATATATATATAATTGGCAGAAAAATCTGTCACTAGTTAAGAAGGAGCCTAAGATTTTTTCCTATTCCAATCAACCAGCTCTCAGGAAGTAGATTTGAGTTCTGGAGCATTGATCAAGTTCCCCATAAGATTATTAAGAAAAAATAAATAACAGTATATTTTGATTAATCATGCTTAAGATAATCGATGCTGGGCTACCAAGTCAAATGTAAATATAGACACCATGGAAAATATGAATTATTAACTTATTGTTCATTGTTTAAAAGGGTGAGGGAAAATTTAACTTACGTTCATTTTAGGAAGCCACAGAAAAGCTTGTTATAAAGCATACTGTTGTTAGGTTGCCCTAAAATCTGTTTTTATTTGGCTATTTCTTACATTTCATCATTCATTTGTTTCTCTATTAATAGCAGTGACTGCAAAATAGTGCTTCTCAAATGTATTCAATGACTTGACTGGTGAAATCCCACAACTTCCTAGATTCATAAACACATTATAATCACAACTAGCATATATTGAGCATACTGCATGTGCTCCATGTGCATGGTATAATGATAAAGATTATCTTATCTAATTTCTCATTCAGTCCCCAAAACAACTCCAAGTCTTAGAAACTTCAATCATTCCCATTTCACAAATGAAGAGATTGATGTTAAAGGAAATTAAGTAATTTGACTATGGGCATGTAGCTTGGAAAAGTAAAACCAGGATTCAAATCTAGGTAGTCGGAAACCAAAGTCTCAGAGCCAGTGGCCAAAGGGAAAAAATAGTTTGAAAGTTTATATTATAGTTCAGGGCTCTTTTGGGGGGCCCCAGTATATATTAAACATGAGAAGATGAAATATGGAGAGAATGGCTGGCTCCCCAATTAAGGTAACTACATCCCCCAGCCAGGCAAATAATATCATTCTTCATTTTCTATAACTTTCTCAAGGTATCCTACTGATCAATTCTTCAGCCCAAATTTCAGTGCACACAACCATTTGGGAAATAACATCACAGGGGTTAGCACAATGAAAATACATGAAAGCATCCACTTGAACTCCTTAAACACAAAAGGACAGTTTAATCTGAATGAACCCTTGCATTTACTATACTTTCTTATTTTGAAGCTAAGGTTTAACAAATCCTTTTTGTCTATTTTTTGAAAAACAAATTTTATTCATTTTTCAGATCAACGTTTCTTTTTTTTTTTTTTTGACAGGCAGAGTGGACAGTGAGAGAGAGAGAGAGACAGAGAGAAAGGTCTTCCTTTGCCGTTGGTTCACCCTCCAATGGCCGCCGCGGTAGCGCGCTGCAGCCGGCGCACCGCGCTGTTCCGATGGCAGGAGCCAGGTGCTTCTCCTGGTCTCCCATGGGGTGCAGAGCCCAAACACTTGGGCCATCCTCCACTGCACTCCCTGGCCACAGCAGAGAGCTGGCCTGGAAGAGGGGCAACCGGGACAGGATCGGTGCCCCGACCGGGACTAGAACCCGGTGTGCCGGCGCCGCAAGGCGGAGGATTAGCCTGTTGAGCCACGGCGCCGGCCAAGATCAACGTTTCTTAATAAAAGTAGGATACTAGGCAATTCGTAACTATGCCATTTTTACTAACAAAGAAAATTTACAACAAATCCACTATCTATCATACAAATATATAATGATTGAGTGGAGAAACCATGAATTCATACAGGAAGCATTATCAAGAGAGGGGAGCATGTAGAAATTAGCAGAATAGCAGCCAACATTGAAAGGTTGAAGAGTTCATGGAAGGGCATACATGTAAATCTTCAAGTCAGACCTGGGCCTCTTTGATTTGAATTAGACCAAAACCAGCTCAGAGCTGGCATTAGGGATAGGCCTGCTTGTACATGGGGAAATGTATATTCCATACAAAATGCCAGGATCACACTAGGACTGAATGTAACTCTTGTACAAAACAGATCTTCACATTGGAAATATTAATCCAAGCCAAGTAGGTAGAGTTTTTTTTTTTTCTTTCTATGTACATATAAATTGTGGTGATCCTGGGTGGAAATGGATTTGGGGTAAACACCACCTGTATTAGCAGCTGAGAATGAGAATGAGGAGAATTTGGCATCTGAACCCTCTTATGTATGTTGCATTATGAGTGAAGTCTGTGAATTACATCTGTCACAAGATTGTAGTTCTTTATTGCTAGTAACCCATATTGACAGATCAATTACAGATTGAGGCGGGATCCAAGATGGCGGAATAGGAAGGGAGCACATTGATATTCTTCGGCAAGACACAGGTTAATAAAAGTGGAGATACTGCAGGGTCAAGGAAGAGTAGGGGAAGAAACAGCAGAGGAAACTCTTCCAGAACTAGTGATTCACAGTGGACCTGCATGGAGAGCGTGGGAGCCCAAGTTCGGGACACCAGCAGCAGACTCAACGCACCAGCGCTGGAACGCGAGGTGAGCCGAACCTCCATAGCCCGAGACACCAGCGGGCAAGCGGAAAGAGGAGGCTAGAGGGAACGAGGCTTGAAACTCCGTGGGGAAAAGTTCACCAGGCTAACTAGAAGAGAGAGAGGGAAAAAAAAAAAGTGACCGAAACGGACATGAGTTTCTCTCTCTCCGCTCACCCCTCAAGGGCGAGCAAGACAAAGAGCAGGCGCCATTTTGGACATACGTCATAAGCAGGGCGACCTCAGGTCTGCACCGGCCCTGAGCCTAGCAGAAAAACCTGACTCTGGGGGGAGGGGTGAAATAACTGGAGATTAGCATCTAACTTGGCAACCCAGTGGGAGACTGCAGGAGAATTGGAGCCCACACTGAGGGCAGCAGAGATTCCCTGTGTGGTCCTTGGGAAAGAGCTTCCAATCTCTGGCTCCTGTGGGTATATCATTTGCCTGCTAACTACCTCCAATTACATTCAGCTGTGCAGAATTACTTCCCTTTTGAATCAACAAAAGAAAGAGACATTTACCACACCTAACCTGGGAGTGTCATCTTGACACACCCTCAACCCTGAGGAACCAAACACAGCTCTCAGTCCACACCCATCTCAAGCCTCTAAGGCTCCACCAAAAGCAGACAGTCCACTTAATCTAGAGTCATAGTATAACAAGAAAAAAAAAAAACACCACAGTGAAGAAACCAAATATCTCCAACATGCCATACAACAAACGCAAAAACCGAGGTAACAAGAACAAGGAAGACACTATGACGCCCCCAAATGAAAAAGACACCCCAAATCAAGATTATGAAGATGATGAGATAGAAGAAATGCAAGAAGCGGATCTCAAAAAATTGATAAGAACATTAAGAAGTTCTCAAAAACAAATTCTTGAACTACAGAAATCCTTAAAGGACAAGATAGAAAATCTCTCTCGTGAAAGTGAAATATTAAGGAGGAATCAAAATGAAATGAAACAACTAGTGGAACAAGAAATGGTGATTGTGATGAGAAATCATAATGAAATGAAGAATTCAATAGATCAAATGACAAACACATTAGAGAGCCTTAAAAACAGAATGGGCGAAGCAGAAGAGAGAATATCAGACTTAGAAGACAGAGAACAGGAAAGGAAACAGGCAAACCAAAGAAAAGAAGAAGAAATTAGAAATCTAAAAAATATTGTCGGGAATCTACAGGATACTATTAAAAAATCTAACATTCGGGTTCTAGGAGTTCCTGAAGGCATGGAGAGGGAGAAAGGATTAGAAGGCATTTTCAGTGATATACTAGCAGAAAATTTCCCAGGTTTGGAGAAGGACAGAGACATCTTAGTACAGGAAGCTTATAGAACCCCTAATAAACATGACCAAAAGAGATCCTCACCACGACATGTTGTAATCAAACTCACCACAGTGAAACATAAAGAAAAGATTCTAAAATGTGCAAGAGAGAATCGTCAGATTACTCTCAGAGGATCTCCAATTAGACTCACAGCAGACTTCTCATCAGAAACCCTACAAGCTAGAAGGGAATGGCGAGACATAGCACAGGTACTAAGAGAGAAAAACTGCCATCCCAGAATATTATATCCTGCAAAGCTCTCATTTGTGAATGAAGGTGAAATTAAGACTTTTCATAGCAAACAGAAACTGAAAGAATTTGTTGCCACTCATCCTGCCCTGCAAAAGATGCTTAAAGATGTGTTACACACAGAAACACAGAAACATGGTCACCAATATGAAAGAAGGTAAAGGAAGGAAACCTCACAGCAAAAGATCACAGGAAGCTCAATTTCTCTTTGACATAGAATTAAACTCTGATGCACTGTTAGAGCAATGTGTTAAAGTAATCTATTATGTTCTCTTGATGTCTGTTAAATTCTAATTGTTCAAAAACAGCTGAATTTTTATTAAGAGCTATGGGTTATTTAACTATGTGCTTATTTTCAAAGACTTGAATAATCACCTTGTAACAATGATCAAATTTGGTCTATGTTATGTCATGATTTTAAGGAATCTTAGTCCAACCAGATATTTAGGATTTTGATATTGGTCTATTATGCTATGTTATATGTGCGTACATATTGTATGTCCACATGGGGAAATTTTATTAAGAGTTTTATTTTAAATGGCTTTTAGATAAGATTGTCCATAAATTTAAGCAGCTAAAATCAATCAAAGATACATTTTAATTTGTGTGACCTGAATCTGTGTATCATATGTTTTAAACTTGTTGGTAGAAAGAAACTAAAAACATTTTATATGGTTGTGCTTAAGTTTACTGGTTAAACAAACTACACCATCTTAGATATTTAAGAGGTGTTTTCAAATACATGATTCTTAAAATTTATAGAAGGCATTGGACCTTCTGGTAAATGTTTTATTAAGTTCTTATCTAAGGGTTGAGACGGTTTGCTAAGTATTCATGTAATATTGCTATTGTCAGCAAGTGATCTAGGACTTGCTCCCTCATTTCTCTATTCTAAGCCCAACTTGTTCTTTCATTTCTCTATTCTCTTCAAGGTAGGGAACTAATTCTATTATGAAGGAATCTGTAGGACGCACAATTTAATCTTTAGACCTTATAAGAGATGGCTAACATTTTTCTGTAATAGCATAGCCAAAATAAGAGCTTAAATAATAATCTCATAGCTAGATTCACATCGCCATCAGCGAAGTATACAGTAAGTAAAAAAAAAAAAAAAAACCTCCCTTTCAGACCAAAGGGAAAGAAAGTTTTCAAGTGAGAATATAATTTTCCTCATGGGCATTGTCTACCTTAGAAAAACTACTACAGAACATGCCTGTGACTATAGACTTGTAGTTCAGGCCACCGAAGATTAGAGATGGGATACGGGCACTCCCTTGACTTGCATCCTCTGGTCTGCTTTAACACAAACCAGGAGGAAAAGAAAGCTAGGCATCAGAAGCAATGGGTGGCAGGCCTATTAATGGCTGATCTGTACGGTGATCTGCCCTCAAGGAGACCCAACAGGCCAGTCCACTGCAGTGGCTTTCAATGTGGTAAGTCTGGGCTTCAGCAGAAGTCAGCTTGTGAAGAGCCCTGGCAGCTCTGCCAAGAGTTGGGTCACTGGAAATGGACCTGCCCTGGAGTCGAAGGATGCCCAGGTCAGAGCCACAGATCTTATTGGCTCCAAGCTGAAAAGCCCTTCACTCAGCCCAACTTCCAAAGTGACCACTGCAGCTGAGGGGACAGCCAAGTAGGGTCAGCAACATTGCAGGCAGAACTGTAAATTTCTTGTTAGAGATGCCACCTGCCTTTACCTGGCCAGCTCTCCTCCCAGGCCAGCCAAGTAATGAAAGTCAACAGAGTGCCTTCCCCTAGGAGGTTCACACCTCCCTTAGGATATACCCCATGTGAAGAGATAGATAGGTCTGGGCCTCTTAACTTACAAGGCCTAAAGCCCACCAGATTATTATCAAGCCCCTTCTATCAGGTTCTATTTGCCTCTCAATCAGAAAACTTAATTGTAGCTTAGACAGCACCTTTCTTAGCTCCTCTAATAATGACTCTGTCCTTTGTTCTAGACCCTGTCTAGTGCACTTGGGCCTCATTCCTTTGTAATCATAACCTCTACTCTACCACCAATGGCTCTACTCCCAACCTGTGTGTACTGATGGTCCTCTTCCCCACTTAATGCTGTATAATTGTTCAGACCTGGTAAATGCCACTCTTAGGATCATTGGTTACTATCCTCACCCTGTCTTTTATGACCTTGTCTAAATATGATCAGAGTCGGCAAACTTGGAAGGCTTCCATAGCCTTGGCAACTCATGAAGACAGCCTAGGGTGGTTACTGGTGCCATAAACTAGAGTGTCAATTTGTTGGGTCAACAACAGGAGCCACTGTGCGCTTGCTCCTGATGTGGGATCTCTGTCCTTAATGTACTGTACATTTTGATTTAATGCTATAACTAGTACTCAAACAGTATGTTTCACTTTGTGTTTCTATGTGGGTGCAAACTGTTGAAATCTTTACTTAATATATACTAAATTGATCTTCTGTATATAAAGAGAATTGAAAATGAATCTTAATGTGAATGGAAGGGGAGAGGGAGCGGGAGAGGGGAGGGTTGCGGGTGGGAGGGAAATTATGGGAAGGGGAAGCCAGTGTAATCCATAAGCTGTATACTGGAAATTTATATTCATTAAATAAAAGTTAAAAAAAAATTGTAGATTGAACAAAATGGTCATTATCTAAACTTGGCTCAAATCTGCTCTGTGCTGTTTATCATGCCATAATTAAATTGGCTGAAGCAACATAATTCTTTTCTTTTTTTTTTATTTGACAGGTAGAGTTATAGACAGTGAGAGAGAGAGACAGAGAGAAAAGTCTTCCTTCCATTGGTTCACTTCCGAAGTGGCCGCCATAGCTGGCTCTGTGCCAATCCAAAGCCAGGAGCCAGGTGCTTCTTCCTGGTCTCCCATGTGGGTGCAGGGGTCCGAGCACTTGGGCCATCCTCCACTGCCCTCCCGGTCCACAGCAGAGAGCTGGACTGGAAGAGGAGCAAACAGGACTAGAACCCGGCACCGATATGGGATGCCGGCACCTCAGGCAGAGGATTAACGAAGTGAGCCATGGTGCCGGCCCCAGCAACATAATTCTTAATGCTGAGTTATAACACTTGACATCCATGGGGTCCTCCCTTTTTGTCCATCTTTGCTCTGGTCATGAACCCAGGAAATAGAAACAGGTAGGGTTAGGAGTGAAGGTGGAAATTGGTAGCATCAGTTACTTTGTTTTCCATTCTCATGTATACAAAACTGAGAAGCAGAAAATTCTTTTTGTGGTCATGATGGGGTGATTGAACAGAAGAATTCTGCTAGTTCAGGTAAATAAGCAGTAAGAGCAGTGAAAGGAACAGAGCAGTAAGCCATATTTCCTCCTAATATTTATGTTGGAAAACTGTTGCTGCCAGGAACATGGGTTATTCTGAGAATTTTCTGAAACTCCTCTGGGTTTATGAATAAGACCAGCTTTGCAATGTATGAGAGTCATAGAATTACTATTCTATTTCCTTGGTCATGAGCAATTAATCATGGTTGTATGTCACAAACACATAAAATATTTTTTTTAGATAGGCAGGAAAGTTGGAAAGGAAGGCAGGAAGAGTGTTCCATTCAAAATACAACTTTATTTATTTTAGATTCAGTGCAGGATGTTTTTATTTAGCTAGCACTCTTCCAACCAGAGGGCCAAAAACTCTGAGAGAAAGCAGGTCTGTTATACCACAGGACAGGGAAGTCGGTAGTCCATTCTTCTCACAGTACCAAGAGCGCAGGCACTTTACTTCGAATAGATATGTACAGGGTTTTCCAAATTGGCAATCCATAGAACTATGCCTAGGTATTTTCATTACATTTACTTTTTTTCCTCCTTGACTGTTTTATACAGTGAAGCTTCAATACTGGTTATAAATTTTAATAAGAGAAGATTAAGAGAAGATTTCAGACACACTTGTTCTCCTGTGCTTCAAATACCTTTCTAATAGAATTTGTGACATTTTTCCCCCTAATAGGAAAAACGAAATTCCAAAAGCCCAACTTTGAGGGTTGGTTGCTGGTAGCCTGCTTAAAAGACAGCACATGGACACTATCAGCAATCTTTTTAACAGATTTATTTGAAAGACAGAATGACTAGGGGTGTGTGTGAGAGAGAGAGAGAGAGAGAGAGAAAGAGAGAGAGAGAGAGAGAGAGAGAGAGAGGTCTTCTACCTGCTGTTATACTCCCCACATGGCTGCAACAGCTAGGACAGGGCCACATCAGGAACTCCATCCAAGTCTCCAATGTGGGTAGCAGGCAATCAAGGATTGAGCCATCATCTGTTGCTTCCCAGGCACATTAGCAGAGAGCTGGATGGGAAGGGCCATATCCAGGACTTGAACTGGCACCGGGATGTGACATGCAGGCATCTGAAGGGGTAGGTTAACTCATTGCACCGCTGTAGTTAACCCACCGCACTGCCCGTAAGGAAAAACTATCAAAGGCTTCAAGATGCTTGAAAGAAAGGGACATTGCCAATAATACTGATGGAAATCTAATGCTACCAATAACATCCTAGTCCTGTGTAAGTCAAACTACTTTAAATAATTGGCTGTGTATGACTTTGAAAAGCCTCTGAAAATCCTAGAGTCCTGACATTTTTAAATAAGAAACAATGCAGTGTAATCACTGTATTTTACAGATGAAGAAAATGAGGCCTGAGAAATTTATCTGACCTATAGATTAGCATGTAACTCAGTAGCTCAGAGCAAGGCTCCACTTTGCTATTCCTTACCAGTGTGACTTTGACAAGTGACAAAGCCTTTGTAAGATCCAAGATACTTATATGTAAAATTGGGCTAGGATACTGAGTAACTCATAATGATAGAGAGAATGCTTATAAAATGCTTAGCAGAAACATCTTAAACATTATGATCATCTTTATTAAAACGGAGACTAAAATCTGTCACTATAATGACTTTAAAAATCCATCATTGCCGGCGCTGTGGCACAGTGGGTTAAAGCCCTGGCCTGAAGTACCGGCATCCCATATGGGCACCGGTTCTAGTCCCAGCTGCTCCTCTTCCAATCCATCTCTCTGCTGTGGCCTGGGAAGGCAGTGCAAGATGACCTAAGTGCTTGGGCCCCTGTGCGCATGTGGGAGACCCGGAGAAGGTTCCTGGCTCCTGGCTTCGGATCGGCGCGGCTGGCTGCTGTGGCCATCTGGGGAGTGAACCAACAGATGGAAGATCTCTCTCTCTGTCTCTAGCTCTCTCTGTAACTATTTCAAATAAATAAATAAATATAATAAATCTTAAAAAAAGAATATATAAAAAATCAATCATAATGAAAAGGATGATTATCTTTCATATGTAACTGATGTTGACAGAAAATTTTTGATCACGTTTATGACTGACCTTTAAAATTGCATATAGTAAAGATACTTGTAGAGAATATCACTCCTAATGTTTGCTTCAAAGGAAAAGGTTCCTTTCTGAAGACCTTCCGTTATAGCAACATTATACAGGAATAAGTGAAATTTGTTCCCCTGTAAGTTCAGTCAATATTTATTTACCCTGGAAAATCAAGATACACTTAGTGATTTCAATCCTTTACTTAAAAAGCAAATAAGAGCAATAAAACGAGGGCAAGAAGATTAAGAAAGATTTCAAATATTACTGTTTCATAAAGGCCTTTTGCTGCATTATTATATGACCCTGAAAATCCTAGATACATATTGGATTTTATACACAAGATTTTATTCAATAAGAATGATATTATATAGAACTACTTTACTTAAGAATTTCTTCTTCCTATAAATCTTTTCCTATTTATTAATGTATTTCAAAATCTGAGTGAATGCTATTAAGGTAAAACAGTACTAATTTAAACAACCTCACGATGCCAGATTGTATTTATGCTCATTTTAATTATAAAATGTGCTGCTTATGCAGCCTCTTCAAAGAAGAAATAGCAAGATCCCGTGAATTTTTTCACTTTTGGAACATTTGGTACAAATGGAGAAGTCGAGCTCTTAGATGGGATAAAGCTTGGATCACAGGTTGATAGTTGTGGGAGGCCAGGTCAGTGGTGAGTGGTCCTAGAACCACAGAGAATCTTAACGGAGCCATGGATGTCAGAGTGCTGAGATCAGAGTTCAATCCAGGGGCCGGCGCTGTGGCTCACTTGGTTAATCCTCCACTTGCGGCACCAGCATCCCACATAGGCGCCGGTTCTAGTTCCGGTTGCTCCTCTTCTAGTCCGGTTCTCTGCTGTGGCCCGGGAGGGCAGTGGAGGATGGCTTGGGCCCCTGCACGCATATGGGAGACCAGGGAGAAGCACCTGGCTCCTGGCTTCGGATCGTGGCAGCCATTTGGGGAGTGAAGCAGTGGAAGGAAGACCTTTCTCTCTCTCTCTGTCTATAACTCTATCTATCAAAAAAAAAAAAAAAAAAAAGAGTACAATCCAGGGTGCTCAAATGCTGCCTGGCCATGAATTAATCCACTTTGAAACTATAGATGGGATTCCAGATTATGTGTCTTAATAACAGACAATATTATCTAACTCAACCTTATACTTGGGAAGACTTTGGATATTATTAGAACAATTATGCCATAATGGTATTTGAGATGTGATTGTTATCCCTTATTAGAACAAGAAGAAATAAAAGTTGTGCTTTATTCTCGCTCTCACATGCATCTACAAGCCCTATTAATTTGTCCTAACTTGCAGTTAGACTTGCCCCCACTGTGTTTAACCTCATCACTGTAACACCTAAGTGATCAGCAAGAGTTGATTTTCAGATGATGCTACTTTAGTTCTCAAAGTTTATCTATGAGCGTCAAGAATGTCCCATATTAGGTATGCAGGTATTTACAAATGTTGTCTTCACTGAATTATCCCCCTTACTTAATAAAATGCCTTTCTTTTCTCACTTTGTGATCTTTGTCATGAATCTCATGGTATGTAATATTAATATAAGCGTTTCACCTTTTAAGAATAGTATGCATATGTATACATATATTTATATATTAATTGTATATATTAAAATTGTATATGTTAAAATTTAAAAATTAGCTAAGTCAAACAATTTTCAGGAAAAAAAAAGCTTCTGCTAAAAAATGGCATCCAAATCTTTCCCATTGTAATGACTGCTGATTTTATTAATAAATATTTCATGATTGATGTTGTGGTCTGTATCTTGGAAAATATTCATATTAGATATTTCTGTTCACTCAGACAAAACGTACATGCTTACTTTTCCATATAATGAACTCCAGTGAGTTATTTCCAATAACCAGTTACAAAAATTACATACACCATATCTAAACTTCATATAGTGAAGAGTATACTCTGTCTGAAAAAGTAATTAGAAGTATCAGATAAACTAAGTCTCAAGGAAGGCACATTTGCTTTTCATTTAATTTCCCAATTGTAAAACTACACAATGGCTCATAAAGTTGTTATGTCCATTATTATTGATGATATTCAGGATGGAACAAATGCTTGAAGCATTTGTTTTTAAACCAGTACTTGTTTTTTCCTGGCAGTGATTTTGGAGTAATGACTTGAAGTGAAACCCACAAATTATGTATCTTTGTAAAAAAAATTGGTAAAAGATGGAACATTATTGATTTAAATAACTTGGTTCTTTATGAAGGGAGGTTTTTGTTACAGGAAAATGTATTCTATTATGGAATAAATTAAACTGACATTCACTCTGTAGTCCCTAGAGACTTTCTGCTCACATCAAATGGAAGACTGACTTGGTCATCTGCCTCAAGGCCAAATTTTTCTCCAGGTTGAACTCCAAGTTGTCTCATTACATGATTAATGACATTTGCAGTAAAAATGATGCAGTTAGTTTGTGGTGCTTGTACATAAATAGGTTCACTGTTGAAACCTATAAATTATAAGGAACAGAATGGTCTTTTATGCAACCAGGAAATCACTTTTCCTGGTGGGCTTTTAATAACACTGAATTTATCATGAGTTGACACTTTGCTGTTATTTCCTGTAAGCTACAATAATAAAAAAGGAGACCTGTTTATCCACAATGGTCAGGATATTTCTTTTAAGAATAAGATAAAGTTGCAGTAGTGATAAGAATACCACCCAATAGGTGGTTTCCAGAATATAATACATTCCTTCAGGTATTATTTTCCATGAAAATTCAAGGATGAATGTAAGGTCTTCAAATGCCAGTGTTGCTTCTCTGATGACACTGTGTACCTGAAGATGAAAATAAGTCGAAGGATCATGGACTGTACTCAGTTACACTTTGGGAAGCTAATTTACATTCTCAGCTCTGGTCCTAGGAGGTTATTTCACGGTGATGAAAAGTAGATTTTGAGGGATATTTCGCTAAGTGTGAGTTCTTGATTCATTCTAAAAATTGTGTATATATACATGATGGAATATTATTATTCAGCCATAAAAAGCTTGGAGTTTTGTCTTTTGCAACAAAATGGATGCAATTGGAGACCATAATGCTTAGTGAAAAGCCAGTTCAAAGACAAATAACATGGTTTCTCTCATTTGCGGTAACTAATATAGAGAGAACAAAAATGTAATGTAGATGAGTGAAACTGAAATTTTTGAGATTTGAGATTTGATTATTGCTTATAGTCCTTGTCTATACTCCTGAGGAACAGTGTTTTTTTTTTTTCCTACTTAACACTTGCTGAATTCTTTATTTACTGGAGGATTAAGCTTGTGATTATGAAGTAAATTGAAAGTAAAAAAAAAAAAGTTGACCACCTATTCTAATATATTTTAAACCACTTCCTTTTTAAAACTACAAATATACTACTTGACTTTAGTAGATATTTTTAAATGTATACTTCAGTGGCATTAGGTACATTCACCACATTGTGAAATCACCACCACTATTTATTTTCAAAGCTTTTTCATCATACCAAACAGAAACTTTGCACATTAAACAATAACTCTTCATATCTCCTCTCTCCAGCCCATGATAAACTCAAATCTATTTTCTGTCTCTTTGAACTTGCCCATTCTGGATATTTCTTATATCTGAAATAATATAATAATTGTACTTTTGAGCATGAATTATTTCATTTAGTGTAATGGTATGAAGGTTCAGCTATGCTATAACATGTCAAAAAATAATTTGTTTTTAAGGCTGAATATTTTTCTTTTTTTAACTTTTATTTAGAAAATATAAATTTCCAAAGTATAGTTTGTGGATTACAATGGCTTCCCCCCCATAACTTCCCTCCCACTCGCACTCCTCCCATCTCCTGCTCCCTCTCCCATTCCATTCGCATCAAGATTCATTTTCAATTATCTTTATATACAGAAGATCGATTTAGTATGTATTAAGTAAAGATTTCACCAGTTTGCACCCACACAGAACACAAAGTGTAAAGTACTTTTTGAGTACTAGTTATAGCATTAATTCACATTGGACAACACATTAAGGACAGAGATCCTACATGAGGAGTAAGTACACAGTGACTCCTGTGTTGACTTAACAATTTGACATTCTTGTTTAGTCAGTAATCTCCCTAGGCTCTAGTCTTTTGAGTTCACCCACTTCGATCTTATTCAGACAATGTCATAGTCAAAGTGGAAGTTCTCTCCTCGCTTCAGAGAAAGGTACCTCCTTCTTTGATGTCCCTGTTCTTTCCACTGGGATCTCACTCGCAGAGATCTTTCATTTAGGTTGTTTTTTTTTTTTTTTTTTTTTTTTTTTTTTTTTTTTTTTTTTTGCCAGAGTGTCTTGGCTTTCCATGCTAAAATACTCTCATGGGCTCTTGAGCCAGATCTGAATGCCTTAAGGGCTGATTCTGAGGCCAGAGTGCTGTTTAGGACATCTGCCATTCTATGAGTCTGCTGTGTATCCTGCTTCCCATGTTGGATCGTTCTCTCCCTTTTTTATTCTGTCAGTTAGTATTAGCAGACACTAGTCTTGTGTATGCTCAATCGGACTTGCCCCAAATGGTGGAGTTAGAAATGTGCCAGGGGATTCCAATACAATCCCATCAAGGTGGCATGTACCAATGCCATCTCACTAGTCCAAGTGATCAATTTCAGTTCACAATTGATCACACTGATAGGTCTAAGAGTCAAAAGGATCACACAAACAAGGCTGAATATTTTTCCATTGTACACATATATATGCATTTTGTCTATCCACAAATCTGTTGATAAATTTGGGGTTTTTACTAACTTTATTTATGTTGAAGTCAAAAAATAAAAAAAAATCAGCACATTTAAAAATATTAAGTGGCTTTTTTCGTATTTTAGTAATATAATGCTTAGATTGTCATGACTAAGTTTATTTGAATCTATTACATTTAATATTTGTGATATGAAATGTAAACCACCTGTGTGACTACTGAATACATTACCATATTCAGAGTATATTAATGAATACCCAAAGTTTCTGAAAACAGCCAAATTTCCCAAAATGAAGTTTCAGCCAAGTCCAAATACCCACAAAGTGCATTTATCTTATCATGCATAATTTTTTAGTTTATGTAAATAAACTAACTAATAAGTTAACAAATCAAATCAATCCTACCAGTCACAACTGCTTGTCATATTGCTAAAACCTATGGGTCATTATTAACCTTTATCTTACTGAAAATATCAAGCATCTTTTGATATAGGTTAATACTTCCTTCTCACAAAAATATCTTCTTTGTCTTTTATACATAAAAATCTCCAGGTTTTCATTCTCTCAGGCCTCCACTTCTCAGTCCCCTGTAATATTTGATCCCTTTCCCTCTGACCTTTTTGACATTGGAGTACCCTTAGGATCAGCACTGAGGCCTCTTATCATCTCTACATTCACCCTTTTGCTGATATAATTTCAACTTGATTTCTAAAATTCATTGACATTACAATAAATCCCTCCTCGTATCTCCTGTATGGTCATTTCTCCTGAACTGCAGACTCATAATGTTCAATTGCTTAACTGATGATTCCCATTGGCGTATCTAATAGACATTTTTAAATAACATGTTTGAAGCTGAATTCCTAATCTCCCCCTATAGATCTCCTTTTCCACAGACCCAGTTAATGCGAGCTCCATCTTTCCCCATTGCTCAGACCAAATCCTTGATATCATCCTCATTTCCTCTTATCTTCATTCCCAATCTGTTAGGAAATTCTGTCTTTTCTACTTACATAATCTACCTAGAATCTAATTCTTAACATCCACCACAATTACTCTATTCGCAGTTACCCCATTTCTCTCCCTGATTAGGGTGGTAGCTCTTCACTCTTCTTGATTCCATTCTCACATCCCTACTGTCTAGTCTTAACACAGCAGCCAGAATGATCATCATGGGCATTGTGGTGCAGTGGGATAAGCTGTCACTTCCAAAGCCCGCATTCCATATTAGACCTGGTTGGACCTGGTTCTTCTGCTTTTGATCCGGCTTCCTACTAATGCATCCTGGGAGGCAGCAGATGATGGCCCAAGTGCTTGAGCTCCTGTCATCAGTGTGGGAGACCCAGATGGTGTTCTGAGCTCCTGGTTTTGGTCTGGCCTGCCCTGGTTGTTGTGGGCATGTTGGGTGTGAACCAACAGGTGGAAGATTTCTCTCTCTCTTTCTTTCACTCTGCCTTTCAAGTAGATGACTGGCATTGTGGCACACTGAAGTAAGCATCAGCCTGAAACACTGGCAGCCCATACCAGAGTGCCTGTTCAGGTCCCAGCTGCTCTGCTTCTGGTCCAGCTCCTTGTGAATGCACCTGGAAGGCAGCAGAGGACAGCTCAAGTACTTGAGCCTCTGCCACCCATGTGGGAGACCCAGATGGATATCTGGGCCCCTTGTTTTGGCGTGGCCCAGCCCCAAGCTGTTGCAGACATTTGGGGAGTGAACCAGCAGATGGAGGAGCTCTCTCTTTCTCTCCCTCTCTCTCTCTTTCTCTCTGTCACTGCCTTTCAAATAAATAAAGAAATCTTTAAAAACAATTCCTTTGGATAAGGTTATCTCCCTACATAAAGTCTAGCAAAAAATCCACTAGTGGTTCCACATTTCTCTGAGAGTAGAAGTTCAGACATTTAAAATGCTTAACAAGGCCCTATACAATGTGGTTATCTCTCTAACATCATTTTCTCATTTCCCCCTAATATCTTCCCACTCATATTGGTCAAGCTATAGGTTCCTCTTTAATACCTCCAGTAGGCTCCTGCATCAGAGACTTAGCACTGGTTATTTTTCCAGGTGACTGTGTGGGTCACTTTGCCCTCTTCTTGGGAGGAGAATGCTGCCTGTCAGTGTTAAGGTTGTGATTTTATCAGGGCAACTGCCTTTAAGATAAGTGGTCACAGAAACTGTGGGCCAGCATGGACCTTGCTTCTTATGTATTTATTTATTTTAAAAATTGATTTTATTATGTATATTTGAGATTTATAATGTGATATGAGAAACACACAGATAGTAAAATAATTACTACAGTGAAACAAATTAACATATATACCATCTCCTATAAGATGTATTCTGGCCAGCCTCAGAACTCCTGGCTTCCTTACAGGATTAGCATGTCTTTTATTTCCTGAATACTGATTCTTTGATATTTGGGAGGACTTCCCCTTGCAAGGTTAGCCAGTTCCTAAGACAGTAAGCAAGTCACCTATGAGTACATTTTAAAATACAAACAAGCTGTCCCAGAGCCCACAGCCCTATCACCTCCTTTTTCAGGCGAACACATTCTGGGCTACTATTTACCTTCCCTAATCACCCCAGAGCTTGGTACCAGAGAACCAAGGGCAGAATCTACAACCCAGAGCCTACCAACATTTTCAGACTAGCTAGTCCTAAGGTGTTTACTCTGATTTGTCCATTCCTTCCTACAGAAAATACAACAGACTGCTGCACATAGTTCCCTGATACTTCTCTATGTGACACATTCATGGTGTTGCCGATCTTTTCCTCTTGGGAACTATGAATATTGTCTTTTCAATGGCAATTGTATGCCACTTTGTTGGCCTTGTTATACCTCAAACTTTCTGTTCATGTACTATGTTTTATATTATTTTTAAAATGTTTATTTATTCATTTATTTGAAATGAAGAGAGAGACAGAGACAGAGACAGAGACACAGAGAGAGACAAAGAGAGAGAGAGAGAGAGAGCTTTCATCTAAAATGCCCGCAAATTCTGGGGCTGGGTTGGGCTAAAACCAGGAGAACCCGAAATTCTATCTGGGTCTCCCACATGGGCGGCAGGGGCCCAGGTACTTGAGCCATATTCTGCTGCCTTCCTAGGGGAATTAGGAAGGAGCTGGATCAGAAACATAGCAGCCCAGGACTCTATCACTTCAGTATGGGATACCAGTGTCAAAAATGTTGGCTTAATTTACTATGCCACAATACTATTTTAAAATATCATATTCTAACTTTTAAATGGTTCATATCATATTTGCACACATATAACAGCCTCTTATTTCTTATCTATCTTCACCCACTTTATCAATGAAAGCAGGAATATTTTTTGTTTTCCTCACTGATGTATTTCCCAGTGTCTAGAATGGTGTGTTGCACACAGAAGGTGTCTAATCAACACCTTTGAATGAATAAACAAATGAATGAATTGTGGCAGCCAATAGTCAGCTTCTGTATTTTTCAAAGGAAATGTAATACTTTTCAGTATATTTTCCAAAGAACTCTGAAGTCACTAAAAATATCAAAACCCTTACATGAGAAAAATTACAGTTGAAAAAATGAGAATATATGTAAGTATGTGTATTTTCATAAGAAATCCATGTTTATGTGATATACCTTCCATCGAGATACAAGGGTACTTCACAATTTATAGAAAATGGAATTAAGGGGTTAGAGTCGTGGTGCAGCAGGTTAAGTTATGGCCTACAATGTCGGTATCTGATTCTAGTCCTAGCTGCTCCACTTTCAAGCCAGCTAATTACCTGCTAATGCGCCTAGGAAAGCAAAAGAGGATGGTCCAAGTGCTTGGGCCTTGCGTTGGTGGCATAGTAGTTAGCATAGCTGCCTTCCAAGTTCTTGGGTCCCTGTCACCCATATGGAGTTCCAGGTTCCTAGCTTCTACCTGGCCTAGCCCAGGCCCTTGTAGCCATTTGGGGAGTGAACCAGCAGATGGAAGGTTCTTTTCTCTCTGTCTTTCCCTCCCTCTTTCTCTTTCTCTGTAACTCTGTCTTTGAAATAGATAAATAAATCCTTAAAGAAAAGTAAAAAAAAATATTTTGAAATTAATGCATAGTTTTTTTCATAATAGTCATGTTACATGAACGTTTCGAAGATCTCACATGTATTTGTTGCCCAGAGTAAATGTCCAGTAAACATTACATATGCCTAAACTTATTAAGTATATTGGTTATAACTTATCCTTCCCTTTATTGTTAAGGAATCTCAGCTAACTCAAGTTGTAGGTACAAAATAGAAAGCCAAATTATTGAGTAATAAAATAGCAGGCAGAAATCCCTGATTTCAGTAGTTGGACACCTTCTTCATTAGTGGGTCACCATAGATGATGGTGTAGAGTGAGGGTAGGGGTATGATGGAAACAGCACCTGCCTAAAATGCTACAGATTTTCACGAATCTTAACCAAGATTTAGCATATTTTCTTAAATAATTACCTGTCAATTTACTGTAAGTCTTTTGTAATTTTCAATGTTTCATATGTTTTTTTTTCTCACAAGTTTGTGCAATATATTTGTTTCTTGGGAGAGGATTTGCTAAATTCTTCATTCGAGCATCCCATAAATCACACTCATCTCACATTAGACATTTGTATGTCCATGGCATGTGGCGTGAGTGAGCTAGCTTCATTTAAAGGACAGGGACTACAGGGTCTGGCGCTGTGGCATAGTGAGTAAAGCTGCCACCTGCAGTGCCAGTATCTCATATGGGCACCGGTTTGGATCCTGGTTGCTCTACTTCCAATCCAGCTCTCTGCTATGGCCTGGGAAAGCAGTAGAAGATGGCCAAAGTCCTTGGGCCCCTGCATCTACATGGGAGACCTAGAAGAAGCTCCTTGCTCCTGGCTTTGGATCAGTCCAGCTCTGCCTTTGTGGCCATTTGGAGAGTGAACCAGCAGATGAAGACCTCTCTCTATCTATCTGCTCTCTGTTACTCTGCCTTTCAAATAAATACATAAATCTTTAAAAAATTAAAACAAATGAAGGACAGGGACTGCTAACCTAGAATAGTAGATGTGATAACAATATTATATACTCTGTAGAAATGCCTTGGGCAGTGGCATTGGCAGGACTATTTTATCTACTGATATGACTGGACAGGTTAAATAAAGAGAAGGTATCACCTTTTTTCTGATACTAATAGAAATAGGCATAGAATTAAGTTTAGATAGGAAAATTGTTGTTTTTTTTTTTCAGTTTGAAAGTCAGTTTATCATTCCATAATCACATTAGGAGGGGGAAAAATGAAGAACTCATAGGTAGCAGGAACAAATGAATCTTCTATTGCCTGGTATTTGATGAGACAAATATTCAGTTACTGTGTGTTTCCATTGCTTTTCCATGGCAGAACATAGGGCAGAGATTTGGGAACTCTCATGCCTGAAGACAGCTGTTTTAACCTTCATTTTATTTGGAAGGCAGGGAGAGGGAGAGGGGCGGGGGGAGAGAGAGAGAGAGAGAGAGAGAAAGAGAAGAAGAAGAAGAAGAAGAAGAAGAAGAAGAAGAAGAAGAAGAAGAAGAAGAAGAGAGGTCTTCCATTTCAAAATGCTACTGCAACAGTCTGGACTGGGACAGGCTGAAACCAGGAGCCCACAACTTCATCTTGGTCTTCCATGTGCATGACAGAGACCAAGTACTTGAGGAATCACCTGCTGCCTCCCAAGGTGCACATTGGCAGGGAGTTGGAATCAGAACTGGACCTGAAACAGGTGGAGGGGAGTGGCCTTGTGGTGTAGCAGATAGAGCCATTGCCTGTGATGCCACCATCCCAGATGGGCATCGGTTTGAGTCCCAGTTGTTCTGATCCAGCTCCTTGTTAATGGTCTGGGCAAAGCAGCAGAAGATGGCCTAAGTGCTTGGGCCCCAGCCACCCACGTGGGAGACCCAGAAGAAGCTCCTAGCTCCTAGTTTCAGTCTGGCCCAGTCCCAGATGTTGTGGCCATCTGGGAAATGAACCAGTGGATGAGAGATTTCTCTCTCTCTCTCTCTCTCTCTCTCTCTCTCTCTCTGTGTGTGTGTGTGTGCGTCTTTCCTGCTTTCTCTGTAACTCTGCTCTTCAAATAAATAAATAAATCAGAGAGAAAGAAAGGAAGGAAGGAAGGAAGGAAGGGACTTGGGACTCAAACCCAGGTATGCTGATATGGGATGTAGGCATCCCAAATGGCATTAAGAAGAATTTGAAGGTTTCAGGGTGCAGACAGTTGGATATTCCCATCACATTGTTAAAAATGTGTGCCTAAAGGAAAAAAATAAAATAAATTATAATTTTAACACTCCCAAGGGATATATCCTGCTTCTAAAATTTCTGAAAATTTCTAAACTTGAATATGTTGTAGTGACAGGTGCAATAAGGATTTACTAAGTAAACTGTGGTAAGCAGACAACAAAAACCATTACCTTAAGAAGTAACAATGTAGTAGTATTCTGGACTAATTCACCAGTTGTTGGTCTAGCTCTTTGCCTTGCTGTACTCAGTATTCATGTTCATGGATTAGCAAAATTGTGATTACTTCCCATGATGGACATTTGTGTCAGTGTCAAAGAGTTTAAACAGGATTCTCTGCAGACATCACATTTTATTGATAGGATGCCTAAGAACTCTACATGGGTTTCCTCTGCAAGAATCCATTACATTCCTGTGAGTCCTCATTTTCCTTGATCTTTTCATAGTCTTTCCCTGACCTTTTCCTTCCCTATCATCTCCTAATATCTATCATTTTTACAACTATTAGAAAATAGTAAACATTTAGATATAGAGATACAACTTAAAATATGACATAAAACAAAACCTTTTAAGCTTTATTTGTATGTGAAGAAACCAACTATCATTAATTTTACTTGATTTTGTACCATATTCTTGGCCTTTGTTACGTCTTATTGAACAGAGATCCCTACCTATCATTATTAGATTTTCTAACATACAAAACCCAGGAGCATATATTTAATGAAATTTTGATTAAGAAGACAAATATTGTTATTAATGTATCTTGGTAATAAATTCCTAACAGCTAAGTTATAAGTGAACCTCTATTTTTCTGGAAATATTTTGTTCCTCTTCATTCTAAAGATGTTTGTATAGGACACTAACCAGCAATATCCATAACAAGACACAGTTCGATTTCCAGAATTTTTACCAGCACTAGTGTGCATGCCTTGGAGGCACAGATAAGGACCATTACATTCCAATTCTTATTCTTATTACAGTCATTCCAAAAGATACAAGGGTACTTCAAAAAGTTCATGGACAATGGAATTAAAAGATGTCTATTTTGGTGCAAACAATTTGAAATCCTTGCATAGCTTTTTCATAAAATGTATTTTTAACTTTCTGAACTTACCTCATATGCATTTACTTCATTTTTTGCACCAAAATAAACTCATCATTTAATTCCTTTCTCTAAAATCTTTTTGAATACTCCCATATATGTGTCTATATGTTCCTGAAATTTTATGTTATATATTGTGTGTTATTATATATAAGAGGCCCAGTTTCAAGCCAGCATTCTCTGTTTAAAACACAAAGTCAAAGCTTATATTGTGTCCTTGGCCATGAGAGTATACATGAGTGAGTCTTATCCTTTATAAACAGTGCTTGATTTCTTGTCAAGATGATGCAGTTAGTTCACACAGTAACATATTTCTGATCTAAGGAGATAGTAAATGGTAAAGCTTTAAAAAATGTAAAAAAAAAAAAAAAGGAAAGAGAAGATGAAAGTTCTCAAGAACCTTAAACAAAAAACTAAAAACAGTTCAGTTTCTATGTGGTAATATAGAAAATTTCTCCTTATATCTGGGGGAATGGGAGCATTTTTCAAATTCCATGCTTGAGTTCGGTGGCTGAGAAGTGTTTCTTCCACTCTTAAAAGGAGTGGAGTCTTTGCCCAGTAAAACTTCATGCTGATGAATGACACGAAGTTTCTAGCTAGTTAGGGAGGAGGCAGTGGGATGAGGGTTTCCTAGGGCACTGTGGACCAGGTAGAAGCAATTAAAAAAAAAACAAAAACTCTAAATAGGAAAGGAAGAGGAATAAGAGAGGAGATATATTACTTTGCATCACTGGTGTAACAAGCAAGTTACCACACACTTTATTAACTTTAGAGGACACTCAGTTGTTAGCTTACAATTCTGTAGTTATGAACTGGCTTAGAGTTATGTTATGGCTTAGAGTGCATTAAGTACAAATCCAAGGTGTCAGCTGGGTTAGGATCTTATCTGGAAGGCCTGCTTTCAAGCTCATTCAGGTAGTTAAGGAAACTATGTTGTGTGTGCTTTTAGCACTAGGTCTCCTTTTCCTTGCAGGATATCAGCCAGGTATCATTCTCAGATTTTAGAAGTCACCTGCATTACTTGGTTCATAACTGTCTCCACTTTGAAAGCCAGGAATGGTGTAATGACTCCTTTTCACATTTCATCTCTTTGAATTCTCCTGCCACTGACTGAGTTCTCTGCTTGTAATGATTCATGTGGTTAGATTAGGTCCACTTGGATAGTTTTTTTTTTTTTTGAAAGGTCAACCATGCCATGTAACAACATGACATAATCACAGGAGTGCTGTCAGCACATTCACAGATTCCAGGGAATGTGGCTGGGAAACCTTGGATTATATACAACTGCTATAAAAAGTTACCACAAAATGGGAGGTTGAATACAACATTTACTCTGTCCCAGCTTGGGAGGTCAGAAGTCTAAAATCCAGGTATGTGCAAGGCCACACTCCACTATACCTGGAGGCTCCAGGAAAAGATTAATTCATGGCCCCTTCCAGCTTCCAATGTCTGCTGGCCCTCCTTGGCTTTTTGGCATACTAACTTATCAGTGCACAGGTGGAGCTGGATATGGGATGTGAGGGTAAAGAGGAAGAGCTGCTATGTCAGGAGTTCAGTGATTAAAAGTTCAGAGAATAATTCCAAGGAGAAAACAGGAGGACCTTCACAGCCCTGCTGCTGAGGTATAACTGGACAGGACACGAGAACAATGTCAAGAAGAACTCCCATCAGTTCATCTATGTAGCTCAGCAAGGTGATATGACTGGGGAAAAAAGGGGGAAGGCAGCTCCACTGGCATGGTGGGTAGACTTCAAGAGATGTGGACAGGATAAGAAGCAGTTGTGCAAAGCACCTGTGCAATGTTGTGTCTGGGTCATTGATGTGAACACGGCAAAGGAAAGCACCAATAGGGCATGAGAGAGTGGCATAGAGGTATGTGAACAAGGTAAATAAGAGCAGCCTGACACTGTCAGGGTACTCATTCAATGGAAAGGGAAATTGGAGTTGTGAGAGGCAGCACCACCCTCCTTTCCCCACCCCCGTCATCTATGTGGTTGTGTAAGTGAGCAGAGTAGCTTTGTTGAAGATGAACACAGGACAGAGATGAACATATCCATGGTGTCATTGCAATGCTGTACCCACACCCAGTGTGACCGGAGCCTGATCCAGGAATGCACGGGTCCAACTGTAAAAGGGAAGTGCAACACCATTGCTAGTACAAAGTAATGGGCAGGGGTGCCAGGCCAAGCCAGCAGGCATTGGGCACCATGCTCCATGCATGCCCTATGGCCCAGTAAAGAACCCCCATGTTCCCCATGTCAGGCGGGTTGCAAAGACTAGTTCCATTTTGAAGGGAAGGGCTAGTGAGGTCAATGGGTTTGCTCAGAGCTGGTCCAGGGCAGGCCCCAGGCCATGAGCCAGGTTTCCCAGGAAGCAGCTCAGTCTCCTTCACCCCACACCACTCCGGGAAGGAGAGATGTGGTCAGACCTGCAGTGTTGCCCACCACAGCCCAGCTCCAGCTACCACTGGTTCTGAGCAGGAAGGAGTTCAGCTGTCTGTTTCAAAACCTTCTGTCAGCTTCACTAGAACCTGTTCTTGTGAAGAGATCCAGGGTCAGGGCTGACCCCCTGCAACTGGAATTGGGGAAGGGACAACACCTGAGGAGGTGGACCCTGCAGAGCCACTGCAGGTGAGTAACGGCACACTTGCCCTGCATCAGGCAAACAGGAGGTGTGTGGCCCATCAGCGCTATGATGTGACTTGAGAGAGGACGGGATGCTGCAGAGGAGCCCAAAAGTCTCACTGCCAGAATCAACACTGCAGGAGTCACATTGGGCAGGGGATGTTTGAGGGCAAAGAGGAGGAGCCTTGCCCCATAAGTGCCATGGAATGACAGTACAGGTGAGGTCGCCAGGGCAATCAGAGGGAGTTCTACCACCTCAGGGAAGTAGAGTGATGGGGAAGGCACCTATCTATGCACTGCTCTCACAGCATCAGCATCCCTGCCGATGCTAGTGGGGTCAAGCCCAGAGTGACTTGAATGCAGACAATGACCCCTTCCATGTCAATAAGAATAATGGTGCTGCTACGCAATACTCCAGGAACATTACAAGTCTACCTCACAAAAGCGTGATTTGTGGTAGGAGTGTCATAAACCATTTCATGTGCAAAAGACTGATGATCTTTTCAGGGTGTGTGGTGATCTGTTGGACACTGCTGAGATAGTGGAACACCAATTCCCCTGTCGTCCTGCTCAGAGCCTGTCATATGTTTGTATCAATAATGTCTGAAAACACATATCCTAAATCTCTGGACACTCGAGTTTTCCAAGATAAATAGTCTGGTATAAATATGCAGTGGTTACCCTGGAATATCAGGTGACTAACATGGAAACCAAGTCAACAACCCAAACCCAGCCAAGATCCTAGAGACTAAACGTCATCATGGGCTATCTGGAGCCTTAATAAACTGCATTTCAACAGATAAAAGAATGGGTCACAATAGAACCCTAGTCACAAGCGGCACCTTATTGACAGTGGCTGCTGCCATGGCCAGGAAATCAATGGGCTGTGAACACTGAGTTATCCCCTTAGCCCTGGAAGTGATCCCTGCAGGCAAGCTGCAAGGTTAGCAGAATGACTTGCAGCAACACACACTTACTGCTTCTCCTTCTGCCTTGAGAAAGGAGGGCTGCCTTGGCTTCAAGGCTGTGGCCCTGACACTGGAAAAAAGCATCTTGTTCATCACAAAGCCATCTGTTTGGGTGTCTTTCTCACTATACTGCTGTGTTATGCTAAATGTGCCAAAGGTAAAATAAATGAAACACAACAAAATCAATTTTCATGAGCCTAAAGTCTTAAATTTTAACATATTCAGTGGGAATGGGGGCATGATACTCATAAAAGTAGATGAGAAAGTAAGTTCAGGGGACAGACGGGCTAACCTTGAGTATTGTCACCTTTAACAGCAGTGTGGTTTGTGCATTGCATAAAACACCCAATCCTGGGAGCATGGAGATGCTGAAATCTAGCCATATTCCCTTCTCTAACATTTTGTAAAGCCCTATGCTGCATCTGCCCAGCTGGTGGGGTGGGGGGAGTTTCTTCCTTCTTACAAAGAGAAAACATTTTTTTTCATTGGGTAGAAGCTATTCCAGTTCTTTCTCTTAAAGACCACTTTGGAGAAGTAGAGTGACTTTACAGGGAGGGGCCACTTGTTCTAATTCATCTCTCCAGAGGGAAGCCTGTCATTTCTTCAAATTCTTCCTGCTGAGAGCCTTTGCTTCTCTTAATGAAGCCAGCATCCTGCTCACCAAGCCGCACAGCAGAGAACGCTTTGCACGAGTCTGCACACAGACGCTATGTAATTATTCCTGGTGTGGGGTTTCTGGGACCTACGGGGATTCCTGATCCAGAGCAGCTAGTTCACTCTACCAGATGAGGTGACCAGCTGGGGCTGGCTGGGCTACCTCTGTGTCTTGGAGGTGCCCTCCACCAGCCCAGTCAACCTTACCCCTTCTCCTAGATGCAGTAACCATAGAGTAAGTGCCTCAGCCAGCTGGGGCCCTAAAGTGCTGTTCTCCAGCTCCAATCCAATTGATTGGTCAGCTCCTGCACCCCATTTGTTGTGAAATATTTCTAATAACATCCTTTATGACAGGCTCCAGAACTCTCTTCGATTCTGGCACCTGCAAGCTCCCATTCCCTTCTCCAAAGATATTATGTTAATGGCTTGGCATTGTTTTAGTCCAGTCATGCAATCCATAGCCATTTGAACATCCACAACCTGCTCTCTCTCAGAAAACGTAAGCTTCAGCCATGCCTCAAGAGGCAGGCATGGGAGTCGTGCAGGAGGGTCACAGCACGCTGCCTGAGGAACACTGCTGAAGAAATTAGCCTGTCCCTGAAAGTCTGCACTGCCTGTCAGGGGCTACAGAGAACGGGGGAAGTCTCCATGGCATAAAGACAGTTCTGATTGTGCTGAACAGAGATTGTCACACTTTTCACAGTGTGCTACCAGCAGCATTGCACCTGCTGATGCATCACTGTCCTGTGGAGTCTCACTGGGGTATTCCCTCTGCTGCCTCATGACCTGATTCCTGCACTTAGCTGCTGAATACAAGATCATTCTTGGATGAGCTTTTTGGTTTTAGGATCACTTACTTTGATTTGGATGCATTAATAAATTCATGTGCCTTGGTCACCCAGCTACTGGCTTCTGAGCACTCCCCTTCTTATTACAACACGGTTCTTGGCAAATTACCCCTACCTTTAAATCTTGAAGCTGTGATCTTATTTTCCACAATGAGATTAGCATAGGAGTCCAAAACAAGGACTCCCCAAATGCTCTTATAACTTGTAATCGCCTGTGGTAGAAAGAATATTCAGAGAAATGTCTGACTCTGAGCAGGAAAACTCGGGCACGAAGACAAAGATTGTCGTGACTCCTCATTTTCCTACTATGAGCTGCATTCACCATGGCCCTCCAGCCCTTTACCACCTTTTAATGTACCTAGTGAGAGCAGCTATCTCTTCTTCCACCCTGAGACTCTTTGAAATGCCAGCCACTGTCATGCAGACTTCTGCTGAAATCTGTCCTTGCTGCATGTAGCAGTCTCTGTGAGGGCCTCACCTTCATTTCCTGGGGCCTTACCACTGCAGACTTCCCAGCTGTCTAGAGTTCACTTAGCAACCACAGCCAACTCTTCCCACATAGGCCAGATGTGAGAGACAGAGGCTTAATGTCCTTGGAAGCAGCCCTCATCAAATGAGAGATGAAAGTTTGTGTCCACGTAGCTTAGCTCCCTCATCTGGGAAGAGCTAACTCTGAGGTGCATGCACAAAGTTTCCCAGGAGGAATGAGCTCCAATAATTGATCTACAGTCATATCCTGTCTGATATTACATCTTTCATTGACTTCCCTGCTTTCTTCTCCTTCCTATCGTACTTTATTATAACTACTGTACTTCAATTCCGTCTCAGATCTGCTTCTAGGGAATCCAAACTTAGATACTGCTTTATCATCATCATGCAGAGTCAGATGATTGACCTCACTTAGTCCTCGTCAGCCCATGGGCTTGATGTGGGGAACTTAATTGGATTGAGACTGCAATCCCACATTTCTAGGTCCTAACAGAATGGTGCTTTTCTGGAAATATTCCTAGTTTGGGATGCTTTCTAGATCATGAACTGTTCACAGTAATACAGGCATTTACTTGCTTTGCCTACAAACACTGTACAGGGTCATGTTCATTCAAAAATAGCTAGCGGTTAGAGATACCCTCCTTGTTCTGTATGGAAGCATCCTAATAGCCCTAGCTCTGGGCCCTTAAGTATTTCCCATTGTGGAGTGGCAGTTATACTGTTCAAAGATTTCTTTGAGTAGTTTCTCTTTCCAGTCAACTGATGTCCAAGTACAAATTGGTCGTGATAGGACAGGCATTTCTCTCATCAGTGCTTGTCAGTGACACTCTTCAGCCCTGATCAACTTCAATAACATAAACAAAAAGTAGAATATGAAACACTAGTTAGAAAGAGAAGCTTCTCTTTCCATTTGTTTCCACTTCCCAAAGGTTTCCCTTTCAATCTTTATATGTATGTTGAGAACGTCTTAGGTTGCATCATGTATAAAACACAATCTGCAATGTTGATGAAATAATAATCTGTGGTGTGAAGATCTCACAACTAATGGACAATCACCATTTTTTTCTTGCAATGTAGTTTTTATCAAACCGAATTTTCAAAAATTTAGACCTGTTATCTTGTTTCTATAACATTAATCAAAGGACTCTTCAAGCAATAATAAAAGTGTAATCATGATGAGTGCAATGATGTTTGAGAGCATGGTGCTATAGATGTTTATAAGAGAGTAGGAGAAGAATTATTTCCATCATGTTAACATGAAGATATCTACTGACCCACTCCTCAATAAAACTGGTAAAACTATATTTTAAAACAGTACTCAACAATTTAAAGTCTCTATAAATGACCTACAGAACAAATAGAAAATGAATATTTATTCCAGAAAATTAATAGACTAAGAGAAGACTGGTATTTGAACCAAGACTCCTCCCCACTTTGCCTTATCCTAGCACAAAGAGTCAGGGATTCCATTCCTGGCTTCTGCAGTTCTTCCTCTCATCCCAGTTTCCAGCAAAGGGCTCTCCTCCTACCATTGAGCAGGATCTCAGCATTTCTCATCTTCCATATAACTGTTTTTTAAGGTTTTTATTTAATGAATACAAAATTCAGATGTACAGCTTTTAGGAATATAGTGTTTTCCCCCCATTCCTGCTCTCCCACCCCCACTCCCATCCCATTTCCCATTTCCTCTCCCATTCCATTTTTCATTAAGATTCATTTTTAATTCACTTTATATACAGAAGACCAACCCTATATTAAGTAGAGATTTCCACTGTTTGTACCCACACAGACACACAAAGTATAAAGTACTGTTTGAAGACAGGTTTTGCCATTATTTCGCATAGTACAACACATTAAGGACAGAGGTCCAACATAGGGAGTAAGCACACAGTGACCCCCATTGTTGATTTAACAATTAACATTCTTATTTGTGATGACTTCCATTTAACTGTTGCTGAGGGTAAGCTCCAGACAAGGGCAGCTGAAGGGTAGAAGCTCTCTTATGACACTCAGCCCCTACTTATTGAACAGAGCATCTCCACATTAAGGCATAGCATACTGAGAAAAATGAGGCCCTTTCAGCTTCCATATCAGAAGAGAGCTAAGATGAACTCAGGCTGCTTTCCTGACTGCATTGAAGTGCTCAACTTCTAAAGGGTGGTGTCACTCAGAGAAAACATTTGGCCATTCCCATCCCCAGTGCCAGAGACCTGTTTGTTAAATTTATCTTGTGAGGGGAAAGCAGCAGTAGGTCAAAAACAAACAGTTCCTAGTATCTTCCCCCAAAAATTGATATCATTTGTGATAGAGTTTGGAGGAATTCAGCCTAAGTTGAGGTTGTGATGTAAGGCAATTGGGAGGAGAATAAAGATACAAACCAATTTGCAGAAGAGAACAACTGAATAAAACAGATGGGGTATGCCTCCTGATAGTAAAGTTAATAGCAAACATTGACCTGCAAAATAATCAATGCAAAAGAATCACAGTTTGATTTGATTAATCAGGAGATCACTTTATGTTGTAGGGTATTTTGAAAACAATTGAGCCATTAATTGATAGTTAGTGAAGTCTACAGCTGAATGTAGTCAGGGAAAGAGGAAGAACATCATTGCAGTTTAACAGTGGGCACACTCAATGCTTCCTCTCCCTGAGGAGCAACACTAGAGGGATAACATAGGAGGTAAGAAGGAAAGTAGACTTTAGTAAAAAGATTCCATGAGTTACTAGCAAATATGCAAGCAAAAGTAATACACTTCAGAGGAGGAAGGGATAGTATACAGGATTGCTACAACATATTATGGATTTGGCAGAAGATGGTGGAATACTGCTCCAGTCTAGGGGAAGATAGTTTAAAAAAAGTGGAGAGTGCAGTCTCAGGGAAGAGTTAGGGAGAAAACAGCAGAGGAAACTTCATGCAAATTAGAGGGACACTATGGACCCATGTGGAGGGTGTGGACATGCACAACTCAGGACCCCAGCAACCAAGAACTTCAGCACCAGCTTTGGGGTGAGGTGAGACCAGACTGCAGCAGCCCAAGTCACTGGTGATAAAGCTATGAGAAGAGCCTGGTGTGGGCCTGGCTTGGAGCCCTGTGGGGAACAGTGTATTTGCCAAACTAGAGGAGAAACAAAGGGGGCACATTTCTCTCTTCCTAACCAACCTGCATAGGTATCCTTAATAAGCTGATAGAGGGAGGGTGCCATTTTGGACATACATAACAACTGTGCCAGCTCGTGTCCACAAGCTCAACAACCAGCCAAGCGGAGATGCCTGAGTCTGGTAGGGAGAACTGAAAGGGGGCTTGGTGCTTGTGTCTGGGAGGCTTGTGCTCCAGGACTGTGAAAACACTGTGGCTGCATGGGAGAGAGCAGAGTATGGCTGGGACTTTGGGCAATCACCGTGGGCAGCTCCATATGCTCGGGTCTCCCTGATTCCCTGGTGAAGGCTATTGCTGTGGGATCCATGCTCACACCAAAGACTGCACAGATCCTTTGTGTGGTTCCTGGGGCAGTGCAGGTGAATGTTGTACCCAGTGGGGCTAGTGCCTAGGCACTGGTCTCCTTTGAGGAGAAGAGGTGAGTATGAGACTATGCCAAAAGAGCAGAACCTCTCCACTGATTAAAAAAAAAAGAATGTGTCACCTTGGACATTCCCTTCACCCTAGAGCACTGAACAGAGCTCCCTGGTCATACCCACCACACACCTCTGGGTATTCACTGATAGATCAGATACTCCACTAAGACACAGAGGCACAGTTCAAAGACAAAAGCCACTACAGGAAAAAACAAAACAAAACAAAACAAAAACCCAACAAGTATCTCTAAAAATAATAAATAATAAGCACAACAATTTAAGAAACAAAAATAAGGAAGAAAACATGATACTCCCAATATTACACAATACTACAGTACTAGAATGTGAAGATGAAGACTTTTTTTTAAATTTATTTTTTTATTTTTTTGACAGGCAGAGTGGACAGTGAGAGAGAGAGACAGAGAGAAATGTCTTCCTTTGCCATTGGTTCACCCTCCAATGGCCGCCACAGCTGGCGCGCTGCGACCGGCGCACCGTGCTGATCCGATGGCAGGAGCCAGGTGCTTCTCCTGGTCTCCCATGGGCCATCCTCCACTGCACTCCCGGGCCACAGCAGAGAGCTGGCCTGGAAGAGAGGCAACCGGGACAGAATCCGGCACCCCAACCAGGACTAGAACCCGGTGTGCCGGCACCACAAGGCGGAGGATTAGCCTAGTGAGCCACGGCACCAGCCAAGATGAAGACATTGAACAAATACCAGAAATGGAATTCAAAAGATTGATTGTAGGATTACTTAGAAGTGATCAGAAACAAATCCATGAACTAATGAAACCTGTAAATGGCATGAAAGAAAATTTCTCCCATGAAATTGAGATCCTGCAGAGAAATCAAAATGAAATCTTGGAAAGGAAGAATTCAATAGATCAAATAAAGAATGTGGTGGAGAGCCTTAACAACAGACTTGGTGAAGCAGAAGAAAGAATATCCAAGTTACAATACAAATCTATGGAAATTTTACAGTCACACCAAAAACAAGAAGAAATTAGAAAACTAAAAAACACTGTTGGAGATCTATAGGATGCTATCAAATGATCCAACATATAGGTTTTAGGAGTTTCTGAAGGCATAGAAGGAGAGAATGGATTAGAGGGTTTTTTTAGTGAAATAATTACAGAAAACTTCCTTAATTTGGAGAAAGAAATGGACATCCAAGTACAGCAAGCACATAGAACTACGAATAGGCATGGCCAGAAAGGATCTTCACCATAATGCATTGTAGTAAAACTCTCCACAGTAAAACATAAAGAAAAGATTCCAAGATGTGCATTAGAGAAACATCAGATTACTAACAGAGTATCTCTAATTAGACTCATAGAGGACTTCAAATCAGAAACCCTACAGGCTAGAAGAGAATGGCGAGATATATTCCAAGTCTTAAGAGAAAACATGTCAACACAGAATACTGTACCTTGCAAAGCTCTCATTTATGAATGAAGGTGAAATAAAGACCTTCCATAAGAAACAAATTGAAAGAATTTGTCACCACTAGTCCAGCCTTACAAAAATTGCTTAAGGATGTGCTACACACAGAAACACAGAAACAGGGTCACCACTATGAAAGAAGGTGAATACAGAAAATCTCCCATTAAATGTACAAAGGAAATCCAAAGTAAAAAAAAAATAGGAATATTTATGGGAAAATGGCAGGGCCAAGTCGTCACTTATCAATAATCACCTTGAATGTAAATGGCCTCAACTCTCCAGTTAAAAGACATAAACGGGATGAATGGACTAAAAAACAACCCATCTATTTTCTGCCTATAGGAAACACATCTCACTAACAAAGATATGCACAGACTGAAACTGCAAGGATGGAAAAAGATATCCCATGCTAGCAGAAACGGAAAAAGAGCTGATGTAGCCATCCTAATATCAGACAAAACAGTCTTTAACACAAAACTGTTAAAAGAGACAAAGAAGGGCACTATGTAATGGTTAAGGTTTCAATTCAACAGGAAGATGTGACTAAAGATACAACACAGACAAAAATCTACAAACGAACTTTCCTGATGAACATAGACACAAAAAATTCTCAACAAAATACTAGCAAATCTAATCCAACAATACATCAGAAAGATCATTCACCTGGACCAAGTGGGATTTATTCCTGGTATGCAGGAATAGATCAGCATTCACTTATCAATCAATATGATGCAAATTCAAGAACAAAAACCACATGATTATCTCAACAGATGCATAGAAAGCATGTGATAAAATACAACACATGATGAAAATTCTAAGCAAACTGGGTATAGGAGGAACATTCCTCAACACAATCAAGGCAATTTATGATAAACTCACGGTCAGCATCCTATATTGGAAGTATTCCCACTGAGATCCAGAACCAGACATGGATGCCCACTCTTACCATTAGTTCTGGAAGTTTTAGCCAGAACCATTAGGCAAGAAAAAGAAATCAACCACATACAAATTGGGAAGGAGGAAGTCAAACTATCTCTATTTGCAGATGACATGACTCTATATATAGGGGTTTCAAAAGATTCCACTAACAGACTATTGGAACTCATAAGAGTTTGGCAAAATGGCAGGATATAAAACCAACACAAAAAAATAAAAAGCCTTTGTATATACAGACAATACCACAGCTGAGAAAGAACTTCTAAGATCAATCCCATTTACAACAGCTACAAAAAAATCAAATACTTTGGAATAAATTTAATCAATGATGTCAAGGATCTCTACAATGAGAATTACAAGATATTAAAGAAAGAGACAAGAAGATATAAAAAGTGGAAAAATCTTTCATGTTCATGGATTGGATGAATCAATATCACTAAAATGTCTGAACTTCTGAAAGCAATTTACAGATTCAATGCAATAACAATCAAAATACCATGGACATTATTCTCAGATGTAGAAAAAATGATGCTGAAATTCATATGGAAACACAGGAGACCATGAATAGCTAAAGCAATCTTATACATCAAAAACAAAGCCTGAGGCATCACATATCAGATTTCAAGACATATCATAGGGCAGTTATAATCAACACAACATGATACTAGCACAAAAACAGATGGATAGACCAGTGGAACAGAACAGAAATTCAAGAAATCAACCCACCCACCTACAACCAACTTATCTTTGACAAAGAAGCTAAAACTAATCTCTGGAGCAATGACCATCTCTTCAACAAATTGATCTCCATATGCAGAAGTATGAAGCAAGACCTCTATTTTATACCTTACAGAAAAATCCACTCAAAATGAATTAAAGACCTAAATCTATGACCTGATACCATCAAATAATTAGAGAACATTGGGGAACCCATGGAAGACATTGGCATAGGCAAAGAGTTCTTGGAAAAGATCCCAGAGTCACAGAAATCAAAGCCAAAATTGACAAATGGTAGTATATCAAATTGAGAAGCTTCTGTACTGCAAAAAGAAACACTCAGCAAAGTGAAGAGGCAACCAACAGAATGGGGAAAATGTACCTTAATCCACTGTTGGTGGGAATGTAAACTGGTACAGCCACTGTGGAAGACAGAATGGAGATACCTCAACAATCTGAATATTGACCTACCATATAACTGAGCAGTCCCACTCTTGGGATTTTGCCCAGGGGAAATTAAATCAGCATATGAAAGAGCTATCTTTACCCCCATGTTTATTGCAGCTCCATCCACAGTAGTCAAGATATGGAATCAACCCAATTCCCGTCAACTGAAGACTGGATCATATGTACACCATGGGATATTACACAATGGTAAAAAAAAATAGATTCTGTCCTTTGCAACACAATGGATGAAACTGGAAAACATCATACTTAGTGAAATAAGTCCACCCCAAAAGGACAAATGCCAGATAATTTTTGTGATAACTAATAGAGCACCTAAAAGATAATGTATAGAAGTGAAATTTTCAGTTTGAGAAGCAATGACTCAGAACAGCCCTTGTCTTGACCATTGAGGAACAGTTTTTTTTTTCATACAATTTTTTGAACTCTTTACTTAGTATAGAGTGTATACTTATTTATACATATATGTATAAAGTTAATTGAAAATAGATCTTAGTTAAAAATAAGAATGGGAATAGGAGAGGTAGGAGGAAGAGGGGTGGAGAATGGTTGGGAGGGCGGGTATAGTGGGAAGAATCACCATGTTCCTAAAGTTGTAATAATGAAATGTATGAAGTTTGCATTCATTAAATAAAAGGTTTCTTGGGAAAAGATCTAAAAAAATAATTATACAGGTGCTGGTGCTGTGGCGTAGCAGGTAAAGCTGCCACCTGCAGTGCCGGCATCCCATTTGGGTGCTAGTTTGGGTCCAGACTACTCCATTTCTGATCCAGTTCTCTGCTATGGCCTGGGAAAGCAGTGGAAGATGGTCCAAGTCCTTGGGCTCTGCAGCCACATGGGAGACCTGGAGGAAACTCCTGACTCCTGGCTTCGATCAGCATAGCTCTGCCTGTTGCGGCCAATTGGGGAGTGAACCAGCAGATGGAAGACCTCTCTCTCTCTGGCTCTCCTTCTCGCTCTGTGTTACTCTTTCAAATAAATAAATAAATCTTTTAAAAATTATACAAAATGTGACATTCACAAACAAAAATTATGAAATGAATAAATGAACCCATGAATTGATGATCAGCTGATTTTCAATATAAATGTCAAGATAATTTAATGAAGACAAGAATAGCCTTTAAATTAATGGTGTTGGGGCAAATGGATAATCAAATGCAGAAAAATGAAGTTGGACCTTTACCTCACACCGTATATAAACATTAACTCAAAATGAATCAAATACCTAAATCTAAAAGATAAAATTATAATAAGACTCTTAGAAGAAAGCATAGGGATAAACTTTCATGATCTGTATGTGGCAAAGAATTCTTAGATATGACACAAAATTTACAATCAACAAAAAATAAACTTATTTTCATCAAAATCAAACATTTATGTTTCAACAAACACATTTATGTTTCAAGAAAGTGAAAAAGACAACCCATATAATTAGAAAAAATACTTGCATGTCATGTGTGTAATAACTTATATTGAGTATACATACTAAATTCTTAGAAATCATGGAAAGTTATTGAACAATCTGTCATCAGATTGTCATCAGATAAAAACTACAATGACATATCCCTTCACAGCCACAAGGATGACTGGAACCAAAAAGCTGGACAACAAATATTGGCCAGGATATAGAGCTATCACAACTTCCTTACATGACAGTGAGAAAGGAAAATGGTATAGCCATATTGGAAAACAGTATAGTAGCTCCTCAGTTAAACATTGAGTTATATGACTCAGTATTTTCACTGCCAGGCATATATTCAAGAGAAATGAAAAAATATGCATATAAAAGTATGTACATAGATGTTTAAGATAACATTATTCACAACAGAAATAACACAATATCCAACAAATGAAGAATGAATAAACAAACTATGGTATATACATGCAATTGAATATTCCTCAACCACAGAAAAATGAAGTACTGCTACTTTTGACAACATGGATTAAAATTCAAAACATTATGCAAAATGTAAGAAGCCAATCACAAAATATTACATTTTATATGGTTTTATTGATATGAAAGTCCAGAATAGGGAAGTATATAGAGACAGAAAGTATATTAATAGTTGCTTCAGGCTGGGGGTTAAGGTGGTAGTAGCGGGGGAATATGGGGTGAGTACTAAAGAGTGGCTCTCAGTAGTGATGAACATATTCTACAGTTGTGGGAAGGGTTGCACATATTTGTGAATATACTAAAAATCATTAACATATACTTTAAATTAGTGATTTTATGGCATGTGAATTATATCAAAATAAATCTTTTTTAAAAGGATGATTAGCATATATATTTTTTTAAAGACTGATTTATTTAGAAGGCAGAGTTACAGAGAAGCAGAGAGAGAGAGAGAGAGAGTCTTCCATTTGCTGGTTTACTCCCCAAATGAACACAATGGCTGGAGCTGGGCCGTTCCAAAACCAAGAGTCAGGAGCTTCTTCCAGGTCTCCCCCATGGGTGCAGGGACCCAAGTATTTGTGCCATCTTCCACTGTTTTCCCAGACCATAGCAGAGAGCTGGATTGGAAATGGAGCAGCCGTGTATAGAACCAGCACCAAAATGGGATGCCGGCACTGCAGGCAGTGGTTTTTACCTGCTACACCACTGGACCAGCCCCTAGCCTATATTTTTAATACAATAATTTTCTCCATAAAAAGACACTATTAAGGATGGAATAAAGAATTCTCTTGGGGCCAGTGTTTGGTGCAGAGCTTGGGACATGTCTACATGCCACATTAAAGTGCCTAAATGTAAGTCCCAGTTTTGCTTCCAATTCCAGCTTCCTGCTAATGTGCACTCTGGGAAGCAGCAGGTGATGGCTCAAGTAGTTGGGCCCCTGCCACCCATGTGAGAGACCTAGACTGAGTTTCAGGCTCCTGGCTATGGTTTGTCCCAGCCCCAGGCATTGCAGGCATTTGGGAAGTGAACTGATGTAGATATCTCCCTTTGTTTCCATCTGTTTCTCTCTCTATTCCACTGCCTCCCAAATAAGTAAGTAAATTAAAAAAAAAAAAACAAAACAAGAATTGAGAAACCTACATCAAGTCTAGAATCAGAAGACTTAATTTTAAACTTTAATCCAGTCCTTTATTACTTTTATGGACTTGTACAAAACATGCAATCCTTGTCCTCAGTATTCTCACCTATAAAATGGAAATAATAATGCATGCTATAGGAAAATCAAGTGGTTACTTTGATGACCAAATGCAGAGCAACCATACACTTCATCAATTGTGAAGAAATGTACAAGGGTACATCAAAAGGCTTATGAAAGGCCGGCGCCACGGCTCACTAGGCTAATCCTCCGCCTTGCGGCACCAGCACACCGGGTTCTAGTCCCGGTCGGGGCACCGATCCTGTCCCGGTTGCCCCTCTTCCAGGCCAGCTCTCTGCTGTGGCCAGGGAGTGCAGTGGAGGATGGCCCAAGTGCTTGGGCCCTGCACCCCATGGGAGACCAGGAGAAGCACCTGGCTCCTGCCATTGGATCAGCGCAGTGCGCCGGCCGCAGCGCGCCGACCGCGGCGGCCATTGGAGGGTGAACCAACGGCAAAAGGAAGACCTTTCTCTCTGTCTCTCTCTCACTGTCCACTCTGCTTGTCAAAAATAAAAATTAAAAAAAAAGGCTTATGAAAAATTGTAACTGAGAGGTAAGTTTATTTTGATGTAAAAAATTTGAAATCCATGTATAGTTTTTTATAATATGCATTTCCATGGATTTTTTGAAGACCCCTTGGAGAGAGAGAGAGAGAGAGAGAGAGAGAGCGAGCAAGCGATCTTCCATCTGCTTCCATGTTCTGGTTCACTCTTCAAATGGCCACAACAGGCAGGGCTGAGTATGGCTGAAGCCAGAAGCCAGAAACCCAATCCTGGTCTTCTACATGGGCAGCAGGGTCCCAAGTACTTGGCTCATCTTCTACTGCCTTTCCAGGTGCATTAGCAGGAAGATGAATTGAAAGTTATCTTAAAAACTAAAAAAAGAGAAGGATAGAGTTGGAGATAAAGATAGAGAGAAGGAAGGGAGGGAGGGAGGGAGGAAGGAAGGAAGGAAGGAGGGAAGGAGGGAAGGAAGGAGGGAGGGAGGGAAGAAGGGAGGGAGAAGGCTGGTAGGGAAGGAAGAAGGAAATATGATATTTATTAACTATATTGAATCTGAAAAACTAAAAATAACTGAAACTAAATAAATAAATTTTAAAAAATAATAATAAATATGTTTTCATGATTGAAAGAAGAAAAAAATGAAAGCAGAACAGCTGGGACTTGAACTGCTCTCCATTCTAGGATTCTGGAGTCACAAGTGGTGGTTGAACCTGCTCCATCACAATGCTGGCCCCAAAAGTAAAATTCAAATGTTTTTAAAAATGTAATGCAAACTTGAACTCATTGGTTCATGTTTTTGGAGACAAATATGGGGTATTTTCCCTTTTGGAGATGCCATTTCAGCCTGTCATCTAATTCCATTCCTTACTCCAAAGCACAATACATACACTTTGTGGAAACACACAGTGCTTTCTTTTTATCTTTTTCTTATCACTATGTTTTTCAGAACCCATGAGAGAAAATGCTGTCACACCTGTTAAACCAAAGAAGAGATGAATATGGCTCATAGCATGGAAAGGATAGTGGGACCTGTCTTCAGATATGGCTGAATCCCTGTCTGATACAGGGGATTGAACTACATCATTAAGACTCTTCTATTCTCTACATGTCAAATTTGTTCTTCTCTGTGTTGCATTTATCTCTAGATCGGTTTTCCCCATGTGGAAGCAAACATGCAGTTCTAAACACATAGCAGTTCTTAGAGCTAATAATTCTGGACATTAAAATGATCTTCCCAGATAGTTGCATCAAGAGTTAGAGAGAGGAATCTGGGGCTCGGCTTGATCATAACCTACCCAAATTTGACTCAACTACTCTGTGGGTAAGGCTGTCCATGTGCGTGAATCTGCACATGCTTACCTTGAAGAAAGAGCCGCAAAACACCACGTGCTTATAGCTCAGACTGTGAAGTCAGATTAGCTAGGCTCAAATACTGAATTCAATTTACAGGTTGGGTGATTTTGAACAAATTATTCTAGCACCCCTAGGCCCTATTTCTTAAACACTAATATGGAGATAACCAAAGCACCTACATTAGAAAGTTTCTTTGTTAATTAATTCATGTGAAGAAGGCAAGAAATCTTGGCATAGTAAGGAGTAGTTATTGCTGTAATTTTAATGGCTACTCTGAAATGATTAGAGCGCAAATACATTCACATGCAATGATGGTGTGCTTGTCAGAATTCAACTGCAAAACTGCTTCTTCCTCTAGGTCTCTCTGTTGCCCAAAAATCATTATTACTATAATCATTCGGTGGTAATCATCTGATAAGTATTGGCAGAGCGAATGTAAAATACGGCAAGAGAGTGAGCAAAAGAGCAACTTACTCCCTAAATTCCGATATATAAATCCCACGGGAAGGAAAAGAGTAGGAAAAGAAAAAGAGAAGAGAGAAAGGAGAAGAAGGGCAGGGAGGGGAGTAGAGAAGAGTTAGAAACTGCAGTCAGGGGACCAGCACCAATGAGAGTGTCTGTAGCTCTGCCTCCCACTGTGATATTCTGACCTCTGCATATTTACATTCCTTGAGCTTCATGCTCTGATTTGCTTCGTGACGCAGAGCCACTGTGTCTCATCAATTAAAACAGGCTCCCAAATCTGCAGCTGTGGGTTTCTGATGACTCCTGGTTTCAAAGCATTTTTATTTTATTGTAAATGTCAGTTTTCATCAGCTCAAATGTCCTCATGACACAATGTGTCTTGAAGATATGCAAATATGTTCTTACCCGATACTTCTAATTAGATGGAGGTCTTGGGTGGGAGGTACTTGCTAATTAGTGCTGAGGTAATCAGGAGAAATCACACTTGATTATATGCAGCAAATTCAGCTCAGGAGGCTCAGGGCCAGCACCTACCACCACAGGACTTTAGACAGGAAGGCATTCAGCCTTTCTTACCCTGAAAAATACTTCATCTCCCTCCTCTCAGCTTCTCGAAATCATTTCCACCGCCTCTATATTCATTATTTGCTGTCAGGAAACTTGCTTTGCATTATAAGTGGACCACCAACCAGGCTGGGAGCAAATGCCACACAGTTCTACAGACACCCAATAGTCAATTCGCAAAGCAAACACACAAGTGACAAGCAGCTTTAATCAGAAATTAGTGAGAAATGTCACAGGTATTGCATTTATGGCTAAAGAGAACTTGTCAACTACTGGAGCAATGGCCATGGTGGTCTCCAGCTCAATGTACACAAGCAAGGGTTTCATTGCTATTAACTGGATTGAAGGACAATCTCTATAGAGCTACTTTAGGCATACATTTTTCCAGACTCTCACTTATCAATTTCTTTGTGGCTATTTTAAGTTAATGACCCTTAATTTGGTTCATAATTGTTAACACTTTATACTCTTAAATCTAATGGGGTTTGAGTTAAGCCACACTTCCGGAATAACAGTAAACAACAGTGAAACTATGAAATTCAGGGAACATTCTGAATGAGGATTGAAGCTCACTTTACCATGAGAAAAGGTTTGTCTAGCTCACAATTTTGGAGGTTCAAAGTCTAAATGGCATTGGCAAGATGCTCATGGCAGATGGCCAAGCATGTGTGTAGCAAGGATCACATGGTGAGCCAGGAAACAAGAAGGACTTGGACCCACTCAAGCTTTTATACTAACCTTCCTGCTAGAACCACCTTCCAAGGGCACAACTCCAGGTATCTGATAACCTCCCACTAAATTCACCTCCCCATAACTGGATTACGTTTCCAGACTCTCAGTACCATGAACTTAGGACTTTGCAATTCAAAGTCCTGCGTGAGTTCAGGGGAGAAATCACATTCAAACCTTAGCAGCTCTTTTCAGTGACTGAGTGAAATTTTCTACCCTCGGTTTGCATTCTCCATGTTTTCTGCTTAAAATGTAAAAGTAGCAATCCAATTCTCAGCTGTGATTGGTAAGAGCTGAGAGTGTTAAATGTTTCTTTGATGCTGATATCTACTAAAAAGGAATAGAAATCGACCCACACTGAAGTGTTCAATCCTTCAGTGATTTGAACAGAATGTGGTGGTTGTTCTGTTAGATTGTACTTAGAACTATGGACAGTATAATAAGCTGTTTTACTAAGGTTATAGCATGTGATTTGAAGTCAAGTAGTTTGGACTATCTAACTCTACCCACATTTATGAGGAATTACACAATAATTGCATTCTTTCCCAGGACTTCCAAATGGCTGTGTTCAAAGACAACTTAATTATTTTTCATTACTTTGCACCCCTATGTAGAAGAGAGAGGGTAGAGTCATTCAAAGTCAATGCAAAATCCCAATCACATAAAAGCATTCATAGTTGAACTGTACCAATGGCTGCTTAGATCTTAGGGGATGACAAATGGTTCAAATGTAATGGAGGATTGGACAAGAGATAGCAATAGTGAAATGCAATGCCTTGTGTAATCAACATAAACAGCTAGGAAAATAATTTCAAGATTAATTAAAGCTTATTCTCCAAGAAAACTGAGCAACATATTCAACTTAATTACCCAAAAGCAATTTAAACACATATAATTGACAGTTACTCATTATGCATATTAAGATGACATCCCACAACAATTCCAATGTCATTATTCCAATAGAAAACTTCAGAAACCAATGGATAACCAATATTTATTCTCTATAGCCCCATTCCACAAAGGATTGCTTACTCATATGAATGTCTCCTCTCCAAGGTCAGTTTATTCATCAACAATATCTATCTCATGCCCCAACTTTATTGACTAAAGGTTGTAGAGGATCATATTGAGAGAGCATCTTCAACTAAACTAGAATGTATAATTTCAACTGCCCTTGTGGCTGGTTGAAAGAACAGGCTGAGGAGATTAGAGGAATTGTGTTAGTGGATGGGGCAGGTAAATTTTGTTGATGTAAACATGGCCAAGTAGAACAAAAGCAACATAACAGCTGGAGTGAATTACAGGCATTTCTACTGATTTGTGTTGCACTGCAGCCTGTGGGTACACATCACAAACTGAGATCAGTTGCTAATAAACAAAACAAACCATGATAGTTTTCAAATAGCAATTAAGAGAAAACTATTGCAAACCAGTCAGTGCACAGAGATAGAAGAAACAGAGCAGGGAAGTCAATGTATGTGCAAAATTAAAGCTTCAACATTCCTGCTCCCTAGCTTATGTGTCAGTAAGCTACAGTTGTATAACTAGCAGAAAATGGCTTTCTGTGGTTTGTGATAGCTGCAGCACAGCAGGATTGACCCTGCTGGAATCATAAAACAATGCCAAATCAAATGATCACTGATTCAAAATGCCACACGTTGCATCATGAGAAGTGTAGCTTAATTTACTTTGGGTTTAGTTTGTTTCTGGAACTTGCACTTTAAAAATTTCTGAACAATGAAAACAGTATTTCAAATACAAAACTTCTGACCAGGGTAACTCTACGCTCCTGACCAAAATGTCTTAGTAGCACATTTTTTTTTCTAGTAATTGACCAGGATAAGCTTAAGGAACTGTGGGAGAGACACCAAATATGACAAGCCAATCAAGTGCATCACTTCAATTGTTATTGAAAAAGTGAGAATTCCCTACATATGTGAGTGAAAACATTCTTCCTTAGCTAATGAGTTCCAAGCAACCAACATTGAACCTACAGACATAAGACATACTTTCTTTTGTTAGGAAAAGGGCTTTAAGAAAAGAGAATACAAAAGTTCAGAAGACTAATATCTTACTGTTTAGCCACTATAACAAAAGGCCCCAACAACGTTTTATTTTTCACATTTTAAAGGCTGAGAATTGCAAAATAAACACATACTCAGCGTCTGATTAGGGTTTGCTTTCTGGTTCATAGACTGATCTTTTGAGTGTACTCTTGCATGATGGAAAGGGGAAGAGGTATCCCTTAGACCTGTTTTTTGTTTTTTTTTTTTTTTTGTTTGTTTTTTTTTTTTTTACAAGCAGAGTTAGACAGTGAGAGAGAGAAAGAGACAGAGAGAAAGGTCTTCCTTCCGTTGGTTCACCTCCCAAATGGCCACTACTGCTGGTGCACTGCACCAATCCGAAGCCAGGAGCCAGGTGCTTCCTCCTGGTCTCCCAAGCCGGTGCAGGGCCCAAGCACTTGGGCCTTCCTCCACTGCCTTCCCGGGCCATAGCAGAGAGCTGGACTGGAAGAGGAGCAACCGGGACAGAATCCAGCACCCCAACCGGGACTAGAACCCGGGGTAACTGCGCTGCAGGCGGAGGATTAGCCTAGTGAGCCGCGGAGCCGGCCTAGACCTGCTTTATAAGGGCTTTAATTTCATTCATGAAAGCTCCATCCTCATGACCAGTTCACCTTCCAAAGGCCTCACTTTCTAATATCATCACCTTGGGTGTTATGATTTTAACACATCAATTTTTGGCGAATACAAACGTTCACATCATAGCCATAGAACCTGACTTAACTTTCTGGAAAATTTCCACAGTCCTACTATCTGCATAAGATATTTCTTTATTATGAAGCCTTTGAAACTACACATATTCCTAACCTATCACATCCTATAAATTTTGAATGATCCAAGATAATAGGAAATTATGGAATGTGCAAAATGGAATCTATGTTAAAGCAGAGGAAGATGCAAATAAAATGCAGGCTTTATAAACACTCTGCATAATCAAATATTTGTTGAAATTTTTGGCAAAGATGTACTTTGTTTTTTGTTAAGTCCCCATTTGAACAGGACATTGAAACAACTGGTCAGGAGGGTTTTCAATCTATTAAGGAAAAATAATTACGATATTTTGGCAGAATTATTACTAAGTGGTCTATGCTAACGGTAGAACTTGTCTTTCATTTCTCTATTCTCTTCAAGGTAGGAAACTAATTCTATTATGAAGGAATCTGTAGGACGCACAATTTAATCTTTAGACCTTATAAAAGAGATGGCTAACATTTTTCTGTAATAGCATAGCCAAAATAAGAACTTAAATAATAATCTCATAGCTAGATTCTCTTCGCCATCAGCGAAGTATACAGTAAGTAGAAAAAACCTCCCTTTCAGACCAAAGGGAAAGAAAGTTTTAAAGTGAGAATATAATTTTCCTCATGGGCATTGTCTACCTTAGAAAAACTACTACAGAACATGCCTGTGACTATAGACTTGTAGTTCAGGCCACCGAAGATTAGAGATGGGACACGGGCACTCCCTTGACTTGCATCTTCTGGTCTGCTTTAACACAAACCAGGAGGAAAAGAAAGCTAGGCATCAGAAGCAATGGGTGGAAGGCCTATTAATGGCTGATCTGTACAGTGATCTGCCCTCAAGGAGACCCAACAGGCCAGTCCACTGCAGTGGCTTTCAAGGTGGTAAGCATGGGCTTCAGCAGAAGTCAGCTTGTGAAGAGCCCTGGCAGCTCTGCCAAGAGTTGGATCACTGGAAATGGACCTGCCCTGGAGTCGAAGGATGCCCAGGTCAGAACCACAGATCTTATTGGCTCTAAGCTGAAAAGCCCTTCACTCAGCCCAACTTCCAAAGTGACCACTGCCGCTGAGGGTATGGTCAAGTAGGGTCAGCAACATTGCAGGCAGAACTGTACATTTCTTGTTAGAGATGCCCCCTGCCTTTACCTGGCCAACTCTCCTCCCAGGCCAGCCAAGTAATGAAAGTCAACAGAGTGCCTTCCCCTAGGAGGTTCACACCTCCCTTAGGATATACCCCATGTGAAGAGATAGATAGGTCTGGGCCTCTTAACTTACAAGGCCTAAAGCCCACCAGATTATTATCAAGCCCCTTCTATCAGGTTCTATTTGCCTCTCAATCAGAAAACTTAATTGTAGCTTAGACAGCACCTTTCTTAGCTCCTCTAATAATGACTCTGTCCTTTGTTCTAGACCCTGTCTAGCGTACTTGGGCCTCATTCCTTTGTAATCATAACCTCTACTCTACCTCCAATGGCTCTACTCCCAACCCGTGTGTAGTGATGGTCCTCTTCCCCACTTAATGCTGTATAATTGTTCAAACCTGGTAAATGCCACTCTTAGGATCATTGGTTACTATCCTCACTCTGTCTTTTATGAACTTGTCTAAATATGATCAGAGTCGGCAAACTTGGAAGGCTTCCATAGCCTTGGCAACTCATGACGACAGCCTAGGGTGGTTACTGGCGCCATAAACTAGAGTGTCAATTTGTTGGGTCAACAACAGGAGCCACTGTGCACTTGCTCCTCATGTAGGATCTCTGTCCTTAGTGTGCTGTACATTTTGATTTAATGCTATAACTAGTACTCCAACAGTATGTTTCACTTTGTGTTTCTATGTGGGTGCAAACTGTTGAAATCTTTATACTAAATTGATCTTCTGTATATAAATAGAATTGAAAATGAATCTTGATGCAAATGGAAGGGGAGAGGGAGCGGGAGAGGGGAGGGTTGCGGGTGGGAGGGAAGTTATGGGAGGGGGAAGCCATTGTAATCCATAAGCTGTACATTGGAAATTTATATTCATTAAATAAAAGTTAAAAAAAAAGAAATAGCCTACATCGAGTGTCCTCACCTGTCAGTGAATCCTGCAGCTGATTTGTTGCTGCTGGGGTACATGCAGTTAACACTGTAACAGGGTAGCAAAAGGCTAAAATTGGGTCTGCCATATCAGCAATGAAGTAGGCAACTCCTGACTGAAAGAAGCACCTTACAGTTTAAAACCTCTTTGCTGAATCCCCTTTACTAATGCAATTTTCTTCTGATACCACTGATGATCGTTCACTTCCCTGCTAACTGGGTACAGGCGAAGGGCAGATAATACCTCTCTCCGATGATGTGTCATGTGGTAATAGTGAGTCTGGCCTCTAAGTCATATCCTAAAAGATCAAAAGCTAAAAACTAATAGCTATTAGTGGTGGTAACTGTATGCTTGATTTTTCCTCATCTGATGTGATTAGCATTCACTAGGTTCTTTCAGGCTAGAATGTCATATATTTAGTTCTGAGAAATTTTCTTTTACTAAGCAATTATATTTGCTTCATATACTTCTCTACTCTCCCCTCCCCTCCCATTCATGTACTCATTTTTATGTAGAAGCTCATTACCACATTGGTTACTCCAGAAGTGATTACCTATGGTTCCATTTCATCAGAAAGTAAATGGTCTTTCTTCTTTCAGATTGAGGAAGGCAAAATTTCATCTGCAATTTTTTTTCTTTTTTTAATGATTTATTTATTTATTTGAAAAGCAGAGTCTCTCTCTCTTTCTCTCTCTCTTTCTCTCTCTCTCTCTCTCTCTCACACACACACACACACACAGAGAGAGAGAGAGAGAGAGAGAGAGAAAGAGAGACACAGAGAGAGATCTTCCATCCACTGATTCACTCCCTAAACCACCCTCCCAGGCACATCAGCAGGGAGCTGGATTGGAAGTGGAGCAGCCAGGAGACTCCAACCTGTGCTCACATGGGATGTCAGCATCACAGGCAGCATCTTTACCAGCTACGCCACAGTGCCTGCCTCCATCTCATTGCTTCTTTCATCATGATTTCTCAGTTCTGTAAACATATTTAGTCTCTTAGTGTTAAATCTAGTTTCTGGGCACTCTAAAAGACAGTTTATGTTGTTGACTTTTTTAGGCAGTGCATGCATCACATTTTCTTGTTTATTTTCATGTAACTTTTTGTTTTAAACTACACACTTTTGATAATGGATTGTGTAACTCTTGGTACTGCCTCTCAGGCTGGGACTTGTTATTTTCTTGTTTATTTCTTTAGTGAATGGCTGTATTATCTTAGTGAACTCTCTCCCCTACCCACATACTCATCCAAAGTGTTAATCCTCTGATATTTGTCCTCAGAGAGGCACAGCTTTGAATATGTGTAGGGTCACCCTAAGATGACAGAAATACTGCTATGGCTTTCTTCCCCTATTTCCTTGACCATATCCAGCTGTTAAACTCCACTAATGTAGGCCTATTAGTTTTTAGCAGTGCCCCGGGGTGTAATTTCTCCTACAAACTAATCCAATAAAACTGTGGCTTCTTTGAAAATACAGTTTCTGAGGTCAATGTCTGATAATTGTTCTAACACCAGGAAGGCTACTATCAGCTGTCTTATTTCCAGATTTATATCTTGTAAACTAGCCAGACTACAGTCTAGGCTGTATTTTCACTTGGTCCTGGAATCACTTCTCAGTAATTTTTTTTTTATCACAACTATTGTTCTTAGTGCTTTTAGGTTTAACCTTTTCTAATGTTCTGTTGCAAATGAACTTTGTTCCTTTGGGATGATGATGAGGAGCTATCTGCTTTATATCCTGCCTCTTCCCTTGGCAATATCACTGATCCAGAGTTCTTGAGATGGGGATGGAGACAATGCAAACTTCTTTCTTAGTGACATGACTGCTCTAGGAGCTGAGCACTTGGTTGGGGGAAGGATTGAGGAAGGTCTGCCTCTCTTGATATGCAACCATTACACCACAAGCCAGGAAAAGAGTACTGACTCCCTGAGGATTCTCACTGTGATACAGAAACAGTAGTCTCTTCTCTGTAGGCGAGAGTTGAGAGGAACAAGGGACAGCTCTCTATTCACCTGTACTCAGCCAAGACTTCGCTTCACCAAAGGCAGCTGGTGGTCAAATGAGAAATGCTGAATTCCTGCCCCTTCTGGGAAGAATGTTTTCCAGCAAAGTGTGGGAAAGAAAGGACCCTGTGTTCTTGTGTGCAGCAGTCTGGAGTAGGGTTTCCACCTCACTGAGCTGGAAAGGATAAGGGAAGGAGTGGTCATGTTTCAAATGTCCCAAAGTTTTTCTCTTTCTTTCTGAATTTTCATAGACATTCTCTAATAGATATTTCTTCATTTATTCCTCTTCATACCATTTCCAGAAGCTTTAAAATGTTGCTTTCTTATAGTTCTCACAGCAGTGTCACAGGGGAGTGTTGGTATAGCTCCTTATGCTTTCACATTAGAAATCAACCCCCCCATCATCTCTTTATAAACCTTCTTAGTTTGTATCAAATTCTGAGCCAACGAAAAACTTACAAACACATTGATTCATGCTTAGAGTTTTTGTCATTGTTACCCTAAAATCTAAACTCGCAAAAAAGCAGAAAAATTCAATATATTCAATATTACTTTTGTGAAAAATCCCTAGTGATTACACAAGCTATTTACTATTTTATGTAGTAATCAGAGAAAGGATAAATTAAACTTTTGGAGGATAGACACAGCTATTAAGCAAGGTATACCCACTACTAGCTAATTACTGAAGTAAAAGGGTAGTTGTATTACAGTATGCATTTTTTCATAATTACAGTCTTGGGTAGCATTTATCTTGATTAGAAATGTTCAGTTCAGAGAGTGTTGGCACATCATCTCTCAACCTATTGAGAACTATTATGTATGCTATTTTGTTTTAAAAGTTGCAGATTAGGTAAGCAAATAAACAATGAATACAAACATCTGGAAGGTATATGTACATCAAATACTTTGTTTCATAGTTTTAAAGCTTTAATTAGAAAGTACTTTTTAAAAGCTTAAAGTGAGGGGGCTGCTGCTGTAGCACAGCCTGTTAAAGCCCTAGCCTGCAGCGCTGGCATCTCATGTGGGCACCGATTCAAGTCCCAGCTGCTCCACTTCCAATATGGCTCCCTGCTAATGTGCCTGGGAAAGCAACGGAGGATGACCCAAGTCCTTGGGCTCCTGCACCCACATGGGAGAAATGGAAGAAGCTCCTGGTTCCTTGCTTCAGATTGGCTCAGCTCTGGCCATTGCAGTCATTTGGGGAGTGAACCAGCAGATGGAAGACTTCTCTCTCTCTCCGTCTCTATCTCCCTCTATAAATCTTCCAAATAAATAAAATAAATCTTAAAAATAATCTTAAATTGAATATATAGGTTTCTTCCAAAATATATCTTTTTATAAACTATATTACAGTGCATTCAATGCTAGTTAAAATATTGAATACTAGAAAAATGATAGTTATTCAAACAATTTCAAGGAAATCATGGTTACAATAATGCTTGCTAAGAGATGGTATTAATTTTCTATCTCTACCTTAACAAATTGCAAACATTTATTGATGTAGAATCACTGCTGATAAATGTTTTCTAAAGTTTTCCCTTTTCTACCCTCTCAGAGTAAGATGTCATTTTTGAGTCCTCATATTTCAACTCCCTTCTAATCCCTTACCCATTGATTTACTAGTACTTCTTTTTGAGTCATTATCTATTTTTTTAGTTTAGTTTTTTTTTTTTAATTTCGCTTTTTACTTTCTATTTTCTAGTACAGCATTCCTCAAGATGCAGTTCATGGCCCTCCTGAATCAGAAATATCTGGTGAGGGGAGTGCATACTACAAACGTAGGTTATCAGGGCAGATGCTTGGTGTAGCTATTAAGATGCTGGTTAAGTTGCCTGAGTCCCACTCTGGAGTGCCTGAGTTCAATACCCAGCTCTGGCTCCTGATTGCAGCTTCCTGCTAATCCAGATCTAGTGGGCGGTGGTGATGGTTCAAGTAGTTGGGTTGCTACTACCCATGTGAGATACCTAGACTGAGTTCCTTGCTCCCAACTTCAACCTGGCCCAGTCCAAGCTGTCCTGGGCTTTTTGTTGCCTGAACCAGAGGATAGAAGCTATCTCTCTCTCTCACTCTCTCTCTCTTTAATAAATAAATCATTATTTATTTAAAAAAAAGCAGATTGTGTGTCCCACAAAATTCACTGAGGACCCAGGGGACTTATAATTTCAATTCATCTCCAGGAAAGCTAAGGCATATAGCACATCACAATTTCTTCTCATCAGTAAGCCATGCATGATTTTAGTAGAAAACAGCCAGTAAAGCCCTAATGGTAGCTCTAGATTGCCCTTTTGCCACTATCTGGCTGTGTGATCTCTCTCTACTTCCGTCAAAAAACTAATTCCTCTATTTAGAACTTGTCTATGTGTTTTGTTGGCACTGTTAGCCAGATGCTTTAAACATTATTGCATTTATTCAATAATTATTTACTGAATAGTTTTTTTTAATGCCCAGATTCAAGGTAATCCATATCCTGTACCTGCCCTCATAGTTTTAGAGTCAAGTGACAATGGCTTCTTAGGCCAAGATATACCACTCTGCATCATTTCATCTTGGCTGAAAGTACTCAGTCAGTAATTCCATAATTAATAAATAAATATACCAAAAATTATTCTTGTCACAGAAAGTATCCTAATTTTTTCCTAAATTCATGCAATCTATATCTCTGTTATATTCATTCATAGTCCTAATGATGCTTTGTCGTAAGTATGAAGAGAAAATTCTGATTAATCTTAGGACATAGCAATTACAAACAATACTGAAATCTTACCAAGTTTTCCTTTGAACTGAGATATATGGAAAGGAGGAAGTGAGCTCAACCATGTTTTGAGTAGCCCAGAAAATGAAGTATTAAATATGTTAATGTATTTTTCTTCTCAGACTTTTCCTGCTTTTGCAATTTGATGGGTCCAAGGCACAGATTAGTGCTGGAGAGAGCACTAACTACTCATGGAAGTTAAGAGATCATATATAAGGGTTGGCGCTGTGGCACAGTAGGTTAGGCCTCCACCTGTAGCACCGGCATCTGACATTGGCTGCTGTTCCACTTCCGATCCAGCTCCCTGCTAATGTGCGTGGGAAAGCAGTGGAAGATGCCCCAGGTCCTGGGGTCCCTGAACTTACATGGGAGACCTATAGAAGACTCCTGGCTCCTGGCTTCAGATCAGCCCAGCTCCGGCCATTGTGGCCATTTAGGGAGTCAGTCAGCGGATGGAAGATCTCTCTCTCTGCCTCTTCGTCTCTCTGTAATTCTACCTCTTAAATAAATACATAAATCTTAAAAAAGAGATCACATATAGCCCAGCACATGTGATCAATGTGTAGGCACAATTCCCTTTTTCAACAGCCTTAGGGAGAGTTTCAGTGACCTCATAGCACGTGAACTCCATGTTCAGCCTAACACCTAATAATGGAAAGGCACTGTGGAATGTAGTAGCCTTTATATTTTTCAAGATTTGTGAGAAAAATAAAATGACAGTAAAGAGTATTTTACTTGTTTATTCAAGAGGTACACATATTGGGGCCAGAGTTTTAGTTCAGTGGGTTAAGCCACTGCTTGTGATGCTGGCATCCCATATCAGAGTGCCAATTCCAGTCTTGGCTGCTCTGCTTCCTATCCAGCTTCATGGTAATACATGTGAGAAGGCATCAGAAGATGGCCCAAATACTCGGGCCCCTGTAACCAATGTGGGAGGCCTGGATAGAATTCCTGGCTCCTGGATCCTGGCTTCCACCTGACCCACACCTGGCTGTTATGAACATTCGGAGAGCAAATCAACAGATGAAAGATTTTGCTCTGTCTCTGCCTCTCTCTCTGTTACTCTGCCTTCCAAATGAATAAATTGATATTTAAAAATAAGCAAGCACTTTGGGGGGAAAATGTAAAGATAAACTATATATTAAATTAAATCTACTTCTAACATAGTGTTATAATCAAGATATAATTATATCTTTCAGAGGGGAAAAGGCACAATCTTTAAACAACGAAGTAGAGAAAGTCAAAATTGAGCTGTTTCAATAAAAAGATAAGTAGTCTAAAGTGCTGTTCAAACTACTCAACATCCAATAGCTTACATACAGGATCTCCAGCTCAACTGTGATTTTTTTTCTGTCTTTGTTCAAATTAAGCACCCCTTACCCACCAAAAATATAAATCTAAAGCTGTCACAATAGCTATTCCAGTAACAATGACAGAACTTGGTCTTTTCTATTTGAATTGTGTGCACTTTAAGATACGTGGGCTGTCGTATTTTAAAGTAGAGCAGTTTAAAACACAATCCATTAGAGCTGAATTACACAGGCCTTCAATCATTTGATGCCTGCCTTCTGTATGAGGAAATGGCTGATGTCAAAAGAAAAATGACATGGAAAGTTTTTATAACACATTTTAGGAGGAGAAAGGTGGTTAATAGAAGTGTGCAGGGAGACTTCTCCTGACAAAGAGCAAATGGCATCAAATTGGGGTAAGTACCCTATGTATACAATGACAAAAGAAAGTAAATGGAAAATTACAGCTTTAGCATTTAACTGTATCCAAAAGAAACCACTAGTCTTTTCAGAAAGAGTCATTTAGTTTGGCAGGTCCTAAGGCTATAATTTTCTTGTTTTGTTTGCTACCTTAATCTAAGATCCTCTGGAAAATAAACTAAAGGGATTTTTTAAGGAGAACTTCCTTCCCTAGGTTGTTTGCGAACATAGCAGAATAAAGTATGTGTCTCTTCATCTTCTCTGAGTGATATTTGATTTGGATCTCATATGCCTTTATTAAAAATCATTGTGACATTTGCCATCACTTTGTAGGTCTGGGTTTGTGAAGTTAGCACTTCAGAAATAGTGTATTTGCTTCTGACACTGTCTGTACTTAAAGGAGCTGACCAAAAATTATGCCTCAAGTTATAGATAAATAGATCAATAAACTAAGATATCCCTGGGTATATATATGTATATATATATATATATATATATATATATATATATAACAAAAAGCTTCCATATGAGAATAATTCATTCAGTTATGGGTTTTTCTGAAATTAAATTATTTATTCAAATGTTGAATGCACATTATGTATCTCTCCTGGGCTACTTCAGCTTCTTTCTTCAATTCTTTCCCTCTTCCAGTAATTTTTCTAGGGTAAACATTTTCAAGTTCATGTTGCATAGGAAAGACCAACTTCTTACAAAGAAGGGAATCTATAAGGAATACTTTAACCCTCCCCACCTCTTCAGGCTCAATGTGAAACATGTTTTCCTTCATTGCTTTTTTTCCCTCCAGCCCTTTCTCCAAGATTTTCCTAAGGTCAGCCACCATGTCAGGCTGCAGGACATTTTTATATGTTGTTTCTACTCTCTGGAATCATTTGCTTATGCTATTGACACCTTCTCATCATTTAATCCTTTGCAATACATTTTAATTGGGGCTTCTTCAAAGACTTAACTGAAAACTCCAAATTTAAATGACTGTAATTATATTTTTATGTATGGTTGTTTGATAAATATACATCTTCCTCACTAGGTGCCAAATTCTATGAGGGTAAGGCTCAAGTCAATTCCTGTTTACTTTTTCATTAATAGAGCTTAAAACACATTGTTGCCACAAAAACAAAACAAAACAAAAAACCATACCTCTCTCAATTATGACTGGAAAGCATGAATGTGTATAAGAAAATGTTTGTAAAAAAACCAATCTGATATGCATTAAATACTTCTTAACTACTCTTAAACTATTATTAGTCACTTAATCCACCCTAGTTCTCTTATCCTATGTATATACATAGTGTTTTGTCACTTTTTGTGTGAGAAAAACTGATGTCACTTTTTAAAAGATTTTTTTATTTGAAAGTCTGAGTTACAGAGAGAGAAAGAGGGAGGGGGAGAGAGATAGCAGTCTTCCATCTACTGGTTTACTCCAAAGATGGCTGCAAGGGACAGGGCTGATCCAGCCAGAAGACAGCAGCCAGGAGTTCCATCTCAGTCTCCCACGTGGGCAACAGGGGCCCAAGTACTTGGGCCATCTTTGGCTGCTTTTCCTGGCCATTAGCTGAGAGCTGGATTGGAAATGGAGAAGCCAGGACTGGAACCAGCGTCCATATGGGATGACAGTGTTACAGGTGGCAGCTGTATGCCACTACCATGCCAGCCCTGATGTCATTTTTAAAGTAGGCTTTTGTTTTCTTCTGAGGCTTGGCATCAAAAAATGTTTATCTACTTGAAATTTATATAAAAAAACACTCAATATGCTTCCTGTACTTTTAATCCTCAAACCACTGTAGCTTAACTAGGAGGGCTCTTTCAACATCTACTCCAAAAAATCCGAATTTAATACACCCATATTTCTTTTCTCTAAACATACCAGCTTTTCAGACAGAAGAGATAAAAAGTGTTACTTCTCTACCCTACAGAGAGAGATAACTTGTTGATATTCTCTAGAGTTGCATAGAATCCTTTTCCAATAAAGAGTTTTTGTGTTTTGCTTTTGGTTATTTTGAACTAGATCACCTATCTCCCCTCATCAACCTTAACATGGCTTGTTATGCTTGTTTTACAGTAGAATTTGGCTAGAGTTGCTTATCATCTGTAAAGTATTCACATTCTTGACACTGAACATACTTTAAAACCCAGTTGAAGAGAATTCTGTCAGTTGTAAATACATCATAATAGTGGTGTGCTCACACTGAAATAAAACCGGCTAAATAAATATCCACTAAGAGAAGCTCCTGTTTCTGGAGACAGGAAGTAAGTGGACTTTTCCATATTCTTCCTTCTAAGTAAAACTAAAAATCCAGGACATCATCTATAACATGAATGGGAGAAGACTGAGAGGTGAAGAGAAGAAAGCAAACCAGTATTATCGGTGAGGAGTATGAACTTCCACCATGACCCAGTAGTCACGTGATACCTGACACCCTTCTCATGGGGTGATGTCAAAAGGCACAGTTAGCTCTTTCACTACTTTTAAGTAATATAAAGGCCACTTCACAGAGTTCTGAGTGGAGAACTTCTCACCCATGTGAGAAGCAACAAAAAGGCAAGTCTTGCTTTCCCATAGAAGTTGGTATCAGCAAAGGTCTAGCAGGGTGCCTGAATTCCTACCCCTATCCAACAGTAACAACAACTCTCTCACCTCTTACTTTTCATTGAAGTCCAAGTGGAGAGCTTGAACTCCCACCTCATTAGGGCAGAAACAAGACAGTGCTAATTCTACTGCTTCTGGAGCAGCATGAGAAAACACAAGCTAAAACAAGATTAAATAATATCCAAGATAATTTAACTTAATATTCAAAATCACTCATCATACCAATAGTCAGGAAAATTTCCAGGTGAATAAGAAGAGAAGATCAGTAGATGCCGGCAGCAAGACAACATGGAAGTTGGAGTGATCTGATGAGGAAAATAAAGCAGTCATCATAATATTTATAAAGCAGCCATTATGAACTCATTTTAAACATATTAAAAATAGAGAGTAGCAGAAGACAAAAGTTCTTATTTATATAAGAATCAATTGGAAACTTTTAAATAAAAAATTGCAACAAATCATGCTGGAAAACCTAAACATGAATATGAGTCTAGATACAGACTTTCCACCCTTCACAATCATTAACTCAAGGAAGGGCTGGTGTTGTGGGTAAAGCCACTACCTACAACACTGGCATCCCATATGGGCACTAGTTCAAATACCAGCAGCTCTACTTCCAATCCAGCTCCTTGCCAATGGCCTGAAGATCAGAAGATCAGAAAATCACCCAAGTGTCTGGTCCCCTGCCATCCACGTAGAAGCAAAGGAATCTCCTGGTTTCAGCCTGGCCCAGCATTGGCCACTGTGGCCATCTAGGGAGTGAACCACCAAATGGAAGACCTCTCTCTCTCTCTCTCTCTCCCCCTCCCTCCCTCCATCTCTCCCTCCCTCCCTCTCTATCTGTAGCTCTGACTTTCAAAATAAATAAATAGTAAATTACCGCCGGCGGCGCCGTGGCTCACTAGGCTAATCCTCCGCCTTGCGGCACCAGCACACCGGGTTCTAGTCCCGGTCGGGGCACCAATCCTGTCCCGGTTGCCCCTCTTCCAGGCCAGCTCTCTGCTGTGGCCAGGGAGTGCAGTGGAGGATGGCCCAAGTCCTTGAGTCCTGCACCCCATGGGAGACCAGGATAAGTACCTGGCTCCTGCCATCAGATCGGCGCGGTGTGCCGGCCGCAGCGCGCCTACTGCGGCGGCCATTGGAGGGTGAACCAAAGGCAAAAGGAAGACCTTTCTCTCTGTCTCTCTCTCTCACTGTCCACTCTGCCTGTCAAAATAAATAAATAAATAGTAAATTACAAAAATATAAAACTCTTGGAAAGTAACATAGAAGAACATCTAGAAGAACTTGCTTTGCTAACTTTTGATATACATCACCAAAGGCATGACCCATGAAAGAAATAATTAAGTCAGACATCATTTGTATTAAAAGAAAAAACAAACTTCTGGTTTGAAAAAGACAACTAAGAGAATGAGAAGATGAGCCATAGACTTGGAGAAAATATTTGCAAAAGACCTATTTGATAAAGGACTATATTATAAAGAATTCTTAAAGCTCAGCAATAAGAAAAACAAACTGCATTGTGACATGATGAGTTAAGCTATAGCTTTACCCATCTCAGAGTGCCAGTTCAAGTCCCATCTGCTCTGCTTCTGATGCAGCTCCCTGTTAATGTGTCTGGGAAGGCAGCTATTCAGCACAGTACTAGAAGGTCTAAGTAGTGCAGTAAGGCAAGAAAAATAAATAAAAGTTATATACCAGAATGGAAAAATGCAACTATCCTGATTTGCAGATAGCATGCTAGTCTACATAGAAAACTGATGGAAAATTTCAATAACTCCTAGAACTAATAGGTGAGTTTGACAAGACCACAGAATAAAGTGTTAATGTACACGAGTTAATTCTATTTCCATATACTAGAACTGGACACGTGGAAACAAAACTTAAAATGTAAGATCATTTACAATTACAAAAAAAGGAAATACTAATATGTACAGGACATATACACAAAATAATACACAATCTTTATTAATAATTCAAGGAATATATAAATGAATATATAGATATATTGTGCTTATCGATTGGAAGTTCTTGCACAGACAAAAAGATAATTCTTTCCAAACTGATATACAGGTTTAGCAAACTTTCAATAAAAATCCAATAAAAGTATTCTTTAGATTAATATAATGTCAGTCTAGAACTTACATTGAAAGGCAGATACTAGACTAACAAATAATTTTGAAGGAAAGAATAATGTGGGAGGAAGACTTATATTAAATTTGAAAACTTACTATATAGTTTTGGTAATCAAGATTATGTGGTATTGATAGATCAGTGGAATAGAATAAAGAACCCAGAATTAGACTCAAACAAATACAGATAAAATTTTTTGATAAACATGTAATAACAATTCAGTGAGGAATGACAAAGTATTTAATAAATGATGCTAGAGCCATTGTATATCCATAGCTAACAACAACAAAATATCCAACCCAAATCTTACACCTCATATAAAAATTAACTCCAAATGGGTAATAGACTAAATGTAAAATATTTAGAAGGTAACATAAAAGAAAATCTTCAGTCCCTAACACTTGGTGAAGAGTTTTTATGTATGACAGAAAAAGCACAACCCAGAAAGCAAACAAAAAAATGAATTTCACTTCATTAAAATAAAACACAAAGCAAGGGATTTATATATAAAATGCTCAGAGAACTCTCAAAATTTAACCTTTAAAATACAATTAGAAAATGCGCAATACACTTCTAAAATATTTATATTGACATTTAGCAAAGAAGTTTATGGGACATGTACTCCATAGAATACTACACAGCAGTAAGGAACAATGAAACCCAGTCATTTGCAACAAGATGGAGGAATCTGGAAAACATCATGCTGAGTGAATTAAGCCAGTCCCAAAGAGACAAATATCATTTGTTTTCCCTGATCGGCAACAACTGAGCACCAAAGGGAAAACCTGTTGAAGTGAAATGGACACTATAAGAAACAATGAACTGATCAGCTCTTGTCCTGACTCTAGATGTACAATGTAATACTTTATCCTTTTTAGTATTTGTTGTTGTTCTTCTTGTTGTTGTTCTAGTACTAGTGGTTGAACTCTGTAATTAACACACAATTATTCTTAGGTGTTTAAATTTTAACTGAAAGGTGATCCCTGTTAAATTTAAGAATGGAAAAAGAGAGGGAGGAGATGTACAATTTGGGACATGCACAATCAGACTTGCCCCAAATGGTGGAGTTAGAAATGTGCCAGGGGATTCCAATACAATCCCATCAAGGTGGCATGTACCAATGCCATCTCACTAGTCCAAGTGATCAATTTCAGTTCACATTCGATGGCTCTGATAGGTCTAAGAGTCAAAGGGATCACACAAACAAGACAAGTGTCTGCTAATACTAACTGATAGAATCAAAAAGGGAGAGAAAGATCCAACATGGGAAGTGGGATACACAGCAGACTCATAGAATGGCAGACGTCCTAAACAACACTCTGGCTTCAGAATCAGCCCTTAAGGCATTTGGATCTGGCTGAAGAGCCCATGAGAGTATTGTAGGCATGGAAAGCCAAGATACCATGGAAAAGAAAAAAAGAAGACCTAAATGAAAGATCTCTGTGAGTGAGATCCCAGTGGAAAGAACAGGGCCATCAAAGAAGGAGGTACCTTTCTCTGAAGGGAGGAGAGAACTTCCACTTTGACTATGACCCTATCGGAATAAGATCAAAGTTAGCGAACTCTAAAGGCTTCCATAGCCCTGGCAACTCATGACTAGAGCCTAGGGAGATTACTGACGCCATGAACAGGAGTGTCAAATTGTTCATGTGGGATCTGTCCCTAATGTGTTGTCTAATGTGCAGTGATGCTATAACTAGTACTGAAACAGTATTTTTATACTTTGTGTTTCTGCGTGGGTACAAACTGATGAGATCTTTACTAATTATATACTGAATCGATTTTCTCTATATAAAGATAATTGGAAATGAAAAAAGGAAAAACCTGGTGTTAAATTGGAAATGGCATAGAAAATTAATTAATTTTTTTAAAAAAAATATTATGTAAGATCTCTGTCTTTAATGTACTGTACACTCTTATTTAATGCTATAACTAGTACTCCAACAGTATTTTTTTCACTTTGTTTTACTATATGGGGGCAAAATGTTGAAATAGTTACCTAATATATACTAAACTGATCTTCTGTATATAAAAAAATGAAAAAAAAAAGATACTCACAATGACTAGCCATTAGAAAAATAAACATTTATGGGGCCAGCGTTGTGGTGCAACAGGTAAAACCATGTCTTACAATGCTGCCATTCCATATGGACATTGGTTCATGTCCTGTCTGCTCCACTTCTGATCCAGCTCCCTGCTAAGGGCCTGGGAAAAGCAGCAGAAAATGGTCCAAGTGCTTGGGTCCCTGCCACCCATGCAGGAGACCCGGATGAAGCTCCTGGCTCCTCACTTTGGCCTGGCTGATCCCTGTCTATTGCAGCCATCTGGGGAGTGAACCAGTGGAAGATATATATATATATATATCTCTCTCTCTGTCTCTCTCTCTCAATTTGAAATACATAAATAAATCTTTAAAAAAAGGAATGAAAATTCAGAGCATGATGAGATGATTGAATGCACATATGAATGGCTAAAATAGAAAACATTGGGTATGGATTGCTGGTAAGGATGCAGAGAAAACAGATCCCTCATAAATGTCAAGTATTGGGTTGGGGATTTGGCACAGTTTACTTGCTGCTTGGGAAATGGGCATCTTGTATCAGAATCCCTGGGTTCAAATCCTGGCTCTGCTTCTGATCCAGCTTCCTGCTAATGTGTATCTGGGGAGGTATTAGGTGACAGCTCAAGTAGTTGGGTCTCCTGTCATGCTCATTGAAGACCTTGCTTTGGCCTGGGCCAGCTCCAGCTGGAGTAGGTCTTTGGGGAATGACTAAATGGATGGAAGATATCTGTCTCTCTCTATCTCTCTCTGTCTCTTTCTCCCTTCGCCTGTTTACCTTTCAAACAAATATACAAATAAGTGCATTTTTAAAAATAAAGGCAAAGTGTTACAACAACTCTGGAAAATGTTTTGGTAACTTCTTGAAAAAGCCAAAAACCTAAACACACACTTGCCATATAATTTAGAAATTGCTTTTCCCAGGTATTTATCTCAGATAAATTAAAATATATCAATTAAAAATCTGCACATGATCATTCAAAACAGCTTGATTGATATTACTCCAAAATTGGAAAGTGTCTCCTAATAGGCTAATGGTTAAATGAACTCTGGTGCCTCCATATTATTATGATTTTAATATCATTTCTCCCTCTGAGACTCATTGAAATTTTATTTTCATTATGATTGTGTTGGGAGTTGTTGTCTTTACACTAATGCTGCCCTCAGGGGACTGGGTTAGTTCTTATGCAATGTGTGAGTTCTGGCTTTTACAAGACCAGTTTTTACAGGAGTGAATCTTGTAAAGCAAAGCTGCCCCTCATGTTTTGCTTCTTCTGCTTTCTCCAATAGATCATGGCACAGAATGAAGTCCTAATTAGATGACTTCCTCACTAGATGGACTTCTAGCCTGCAAAACTGTGAGGTACATATACTTCTTTCCTATATGAATCGCCCAATACCAGGAATTCTGTTAAAGCGATGGAAAACAGATAAAGGCACATATAATAGAATACCACTCATAATTCTAAGTTAAAAGAAGTCAGTTCCATAAGGTCACATACTATATGGTTTCATATATATAACATTCTATAAATGACAAAATCACAGTGATGCAGCAGAATTTACTGCTTGTTAGGGATTAGGGGTTGTGGGGGTGGGATTTGGTATAGAGAGGTACATGAGAGAAAACTTTCTGGTGATGGATTAGTGCTATTCTTGGTTGTGGTGGTATGACTCAAATTTATACATGTGATAAAGTGACATAGCACTATACACACATATTAGACCAATGCCAGCTTCCTGATTTTGATACTGTATTATAATTACATTAGTTATATCCATTGTGGGAAACTTAGTGAATGACAAATGAACCTATTTGTATTATCTTTGCAGCTTATTATTAGTCTATAATTATTTCAAAATAGAAAATTAAACATTCAGTTAAGCCTCTTGCAGATTAATTTTAATGAGTATATTATTTGCACATAGATGAAGTTTCTAATAGAATTTAAAAAATAGTTCTTCATAGACTTTATACATTATACATTAATGCAATATTGATATTTTTTATTTAGCTTGTATTTTCACCAAGTGTCAAATGGCCAACTACTAAAAATCAATATTCAACTGAAACTGATACTTAAACTACATATCACCCTTATGGAATGAAATGATGGGTTTTAAGAACACAACTTAAATGTTACCACAGAAGCAATATTATAATACTATTAAAATTTGTAATTAAAATAGAAAATTTTACAGGAACTATTCCTCAGGATTGCCAACTGCCACATTGCTCTTCAAGTCACTATGTTTTACTTTTATCATACTAACTAGATACTAAGAAAAGATGAATTTTTTTCTGGATAAGTCAGTATAGGTTACTGCTTGTGCAGCTATTATTAAGAAGTTACTCCTACTCCATTAAAGCTAGTCTGTAAGCTGTTCAGTAAGAAATTTCTTAGAAAGATTTTATATCTAGAATTCACAGATTGAGAAAAGTTTTAAAATAATTTATCTTCAATTACTTTAAAAGATTAGCAGTCTACATTAATCAATTTAATAAATTTTTAAATGTTAGCCTCCATAAACATTTAACTATAAGAAGTTATTTAAAGTATCTTTAAGGCCCGTTGTTTTGAAACATGTTTAGTAGGAGTAAAAAGCATATGACATATCTCATTTTTCTGTAGTACTTTCTATTTAAGTCACAGTGTCTGTCTTATTTCTAAGTTCAATCCTTTTCTTGAATATTATTGCATACAGTTTTACATTTATTCATCCTACTGTATATTTGTATTTGATGTAGGGTAATTTATAAACAAAAGAAATTTATTTCTCACTGTTTTGAAATCTGCAAAGTCCAAGGTCAAGGTACTGACAAAACTGGGATCTGGTGAGGGCTGCTCACTGCTTCTAAGATGGCACATGATTTCTACAGCCTGCAGAAGGAATATACCGTGTCCTCACATGGCAGGAGTAAAGAAAAGCAAGAGTGTGCCCAGTAATCTTGAGCCTCTTATAAAGGTGCTCTGCCTTCAAGACTGAATTATCTTCCAAAGGCCACATCTCTTAATAGTGTCACATTGGGGGTTAAGTTTCAACATGAATTTTGGAGTGGATACCACCATTCAAATCGTAATACTGTTTAAGTCATCTTCTCAAGATATGAAAATTTCACAAACGGGATGTTTTCTCTTGAACGATTCAATTGGATCTAATGTGAATTTCTTATACTCATGAGACTTTTTTAATCAGCCAAAGAACTGAGAATGCCAGAAATTATGGTGAAACAAACATTTAGTTTTTTGGCTTTTTTGTTTTTGTTTTGAGATTTACTTATTTATATGAATAGCAGGGTGACGGGGAGGAAGAAGAGGATGGAGGGATGGGGAGAAATAAAGAGAAAGAGAGAGAGAGAGAGAGAGAGAGAGAGAGATCCTCTATCTGATGGTTCACTCCCTGAATGCTCACAACACAGTGCTTGGCCAGGGCAAAGCCAGGATCCTGGAACTCAATTTGGATCACCCACATGGATGGCAGTAGCCCAAGTACTTGGGCCATCATCTGCTGCCTTCCCAGGCAAATGAGTAGGAAGCTAGGTTGGAAGTGGACCAGCTGAGACCAAAACCAGCACTCCAATAGGGGATACAGATATTCCAAGTGGTGCCTTAACCTGCTGCACCACAATGCCAGCCTTAAGATTTTGCCCTTCTAAGATCAAGGCCTAAGTCAAAGTTAAGTAGTGCAATATGGTTTAATAAGACAAAGCACAAAATTTAATACTTTATCTTTTATCATATCATAACAGACTAAAGATTATATATTCTTATTCATTTTTGAGATTTTTTTCCTGTACAGCTTGATTTATATTTTATATTACATATTTTGTCTTGTATAAACTGTATTTACTTTATATCTTTAATTTTATAATAAGATAGTTCAATAATGATAGAAGGAATAAACACACTTAATAAATGTTACATAAATAGAAAGAATTAAAGTTTATTTTGTTACTATGTCTTAATTATGGATTTCTGATTCACAGAATTGACCCATCCATTTAATATAAGAGTGAATTTCCTATCCCTGGAAGCTTAAAACCACTTCCAACAACTAAACCCAATTAGTCAGAACTGTACTAAAATCTGGACTGAAAATCCTTTGAGATTCTCTGAACTTCAACTCTTAATTGCATTATGGTCTCATTCACTTTAAATAATTCAGAATAAGGGTTATATAAATTGTCTAGTGCACTTAGTCTGCAGATTATACTGGAGCTGGAATTTGAATCTGGTGAACTGATTCGGTCTTTAGAAACTGTCAAGAACTTGAAATGTCTGAGATTTTACCCAACACACAAGCTAAAAAATGTGGCTGCCTCTCTGTCATGGAATCTGTAAGACTGGAGAATACTGTGACCAGAGATGAAGTGCAATATATTATCCAGTGTGATAACAGTAGCCAGAGTATCAGCACTTTCAGAGGTCCCTTGTGCATCAATTTCCATAGGGCAATGTAAACATGAACAGGTGAAGGCTATGCACAAGATAGATAGCATTACAGGAGTGAAACCTTGCACTTACAGAATCCAAGCCTTTTCTAATGCTCAATAAAACTACCTGGCCTTTGCTTGAGCAAGAGACATTATCTTTCAAGCCTGTCACTCTGGAAATATATTAGAAGAATATTGTCATAAACAACAATGTCTACTTGCAATATACCCAAAGAAACATTAGATCCAGGAACAACTGTCTCCCAACAGAAATATACATAGTCAATATTTTAGATATAATAATATTTATCTACACGCATGCAGTGCTTATTGTATACTAAAATTTCTACCTATGTTAAATATTAGATCCTCCCTACAACTGTGTGACTTAAGCACTAATATTACCATTCCCTTTCCACAGATTAGAATACTGAAACAGAGAGGTTAAGTATCTATCTCAAGGTTACTCACCAGCGAGCTGCAGAGTTGGGACATGAAGCCAGGTAATATAATTGTGATCCTATTCCCTTATTCACTATGCCATACTGCCTCAAAAAGTTATTATTTACATATTTTATTAGATGTTATCTTGATATCTGAAATGGTCCTATCTTCTATAAAAGGTGGCACATACTTGTCCCTTGAAATTTCTGCCTCAAAGTGTCAATTCTGTCTAGGTAAGTATGGTCTGAACAATTTATGCACTGTGTTACAAGTAAGGAAAGCTTTAAAAATGTAGCACATAGATGATATGATTAGAAGACTGTCAACATCCATACCACAACACAATGGATAAGGAGTTTTGGTCTGGGCTGTGTATCATTCGCATCCTCTTTATTAAAACATTGACATGATGTAGTCTCTGTTTCTCAAATCTGGCTAATATTTGGCACTGTCTTTAAATTTAGTAGTGACCTTCTAAATATTTTTAATTTAATTTGTCTTGACTCTTTAAATTTAAATAATTTTATTAACACACAACTCCTGATTTTCCATCATCACCACAAGGATATTGTTGGAGGTTTTATGAAATCTCTTAATGAAGTTCAAACACCTTCTTTCTGTGTTCCTTCCTTCATCCACCATTCTAGTGAAAAATGAACCCTGTCAAAAGTATGAAATGAGGTGAGTTTGACTTCATTTGTTATTAATTAATCCATAATGGTGTTTGGTAAGTACCACTCCATATCTAAGTTTTCATTAAAGCTCTTGACAGGGATTAGTTTATTTTAATAAATGGATTAGCTTGCTCCTTTTCCCTCTGAGAGAGAAAATTGTAGGGAAAGGACATTGAACAGTAAAAAAAATGTGACTGTTGGTATATTTGTGTGCCTTTTGGATGTGGTTGGAAGGTTCCTGGTATCATGGAAAGAATGTAGAACTTATAGTTAGATTCCCATATGTTTGAAGCACTGTACTGGGCAAGAGAGAGTGAGGGTATCAATGTCAAATTTAATTGCATTTGTAAGAATTGGAATCCATAGAAGCCAAATTAGAAGGATTAATTTTACCCAGGACTTGGCATTTACTAAATATTTATTTTATTATTGTATGGCAAGGGGAATGAAGAAAATATAGAGGCTATATATATGTATACATATACATATATATAGTATCTATATATATGTATATATATACATATTTATAGCATTAAATGTATTCATATTTATAATGTGCAGATCTATCTAAATCTATATTAAATGAAATGGAAAAAGTATGAATCAGTTGTAATTTTGAATACCATCTGCATATCTGAAGACAAAGTATTTTTATTTTATGTGCAAAAATATTATTGTGATTACATTTTTATTTTAGACCATATCTTATAGCTATGCAAGCTGAACACTCAAGACTGAAAGGGGCAGTTCTGGTGCTATGGTCTAGCAGGTAAAGCTGCTGCCTGTGACGCAGGCATCCCATTTGGGTGTGGGGTCATGTCTCAGCTGCTCCACTTCTGATCCAGCTCCCTACTAATGGCCTGGGAAAAGCAGCACAGGATGGCCCAAGTGGGAGACCCGGATGAATCTCCTGGATCCTGGTTTCAGCCTGCTTAGAACTGGCCATTGTTGCCATGCAGGGAATAAGCAAGCAGATGGAAAATCTCTCCCTCTCTCTTTGTGTGTGTGTAATTCTGACTTTCAAATAAGCAAATAAATATTTTTTTTAAAAAAAAAAGATCAAAAGGAGCAGTAGATATGTATGTGGCAATACTTGCCATGGAGTGATAGTTTTTTTTTTGGGGGGGCCAAGGAATGGATACTTGTTTGCACATTAAGTTTATCTAGCCAGATTTTTGTATGCTAAAAATTCTTCATAATAAATAAGATAAATAAATATTTCTCCCAAAAGTGAGGAAAGGAAGAAGACAAAGTTGTATATCATAGCATAAGGTGATAAGCTATTGTGATGTCAGGACTCCATGTAAAATCATGGGGAATTTGAAGAGTGTGCATGAGAAGCAGTGGAAGCCAAAGACATTTATTTGTGCCACAAAGTTTTCTGCAGCTAGACTCTTACACACATTACAACCATCATGAATGTCCCACAAGAAAAAAAAATTCAGTTGTATTTAATGTCAATTTTACAAACTTTGTTTTGGATTCTGACTCTTCATTAACCCCGCAAACCTTTTCCTAGTTCATATACATAACTGCCTCATGGATTTTTAGGTGGTTTTGCTTGATCTAGATGACAACCAGCAATATTTTCTCCTGCCTCTAAAAGACCTCTACTTTGTGTGACTTTTTTATTCTTGGAATATATTTTCTGATATAAAGCACTTCTATATTCTTACTACACACAAAAATTGTAGAATATAGTATACACGTTTCCTTACCTTGTGTATTGTTATTTCAGTCATGCACACTGTAGCCCTCTTCAGAAAAAAAAAGCATTAAATGATGTTGGAGATTACACAGGATTGACCAAAAACACAGATAATGCAATTATTTTACGTACAGAAAGTCTCAGTTGTCAAACAATCAAAGTGATGACTACATAATTGATCTTAATTATTTGTTAAGATGAAAGCAACTAGACTAGCAAGATGATGCCTTGACTCAGATCAGTCATTTTAATGACTGAATCAGAGCTCTGCACTGATTCATATTTGAGGGACTAACTGCTCCTGAGCTGAAAAAAGTAAATCAGACAATGGGTGATGCACTCTTTATATATGAAATATGTCAGAAATCACGGTGGCAGGAGTTTACAATAAATAATATTAATGTTAGTATATAACAATTGTACAACACAATGCCATTTACAAAGCACTTTCACATGCAATCCAATTTATTCTTCACAGCAATCAGATCAGATACCATTGGTCCTATTTTATGCTGAGGAATTTTTTCTGAAATTATTGCAGTTTAAATACCTCACCCAAAGTTATATATATCTTATGACTGCTGCAGTTACAATTGAAGCCAAGAGCTGACTACAGTGTTTCAGTGCTTTCTCCCACTATTCCCAGTTGTCATTTACAGACATCAAGTCATAACTTCATTAAAGCTATATTATTCTTATGAAATAATTTTCATTAAATTAATTTGTATTGGAAAACCTAGATAATAGTTTTATAGTTATCACTGAGAAAAATAACCAATTTAATGCCATCATAAGTAGTGGAGGAGTACAATAAACTTACAGCTCTATTGTCAGTTTTAATGGAAGTTTCTCAAATTCCATTTTTATGACAATTTTTGAACTAAGCGAAAAGAAGTTTGAGAAATCCTTTATGGCAAAGTATTTTACTTTATCAGATGGAGACTCTTGTTCTCTAATGCAACAGGAACCTGTAGATATTCTTGACAGATTGATTTTAGTTGTCAGTTATCCTGATGAGTTGTTTGCAACTAGATTTTTTTAGTTTCAACTTTTTCATAGACATTCTTTCTCTATCCCCCTCTCTTTTATGATTTAATTATTTAGGCAGGGTCATAGAGAGAGAAGGAGAGACAGAGAGAGATAGAATCTTCCATCCACTGATTCACTTCCCAAATGGCCACAATGTCCAGGGCTGGGCCAGGCCAAAGCCAGAAGTCAGGAGCTTCATCCAGGTCTCCCATGTGGGTGGCAGAGGCTCAAGAACTTGAGCCATCTTTTGCTGCTTTCCCAGGCACATTAGAAGGGAGCTGGATCAGAAATGGTGCAGCAGGAACATGAATCCCATGTTGGATGCCAGTGTCACAGACGATGGCTTAACCAGCTAAGCCACAATGCTGGCCCTGATACTCTGTTTCTTAGCAATTTATTCAGAGTACTTTGTTTATTTCTTGGTTGTCCATTATCATAGATCAGTTTCAAGCATAATTATAATCATGATTTCGATTTTTTGCACCCCTGAGCTATTCACAAAATATTCTTCTATATATTTTAAGAATGTTAGATCTTGTACATGTGTCCATTACATGTACGTCACTGACTATAACAATCTCAGAGAATGAAACATTATTTTCCCTGAAGAATCCAGTAAGAGCATGGGGAAGCAAAAGAAATCAAGGAAGTATGTGACTATGAAGCGGATACTTAGTCTAAGAGATCAGAGGCTTAAAGTATAGATTAAAACTTAAAAAGAAGGAAAAGAAAGATCCCAGTGCACTGAAGTAAAAGAGAAGTTCCCCAGCACCCTTCCTGCTTATTCTTCCAATATAATACACAACAGGGCGCACTTTGCCACATCCTGGTTGATACTAACTTTATCAACTTTTCCATTAAAGCTAAACTGGAGTTAGTACAATCAATGATGGATTCTCTGTATGCCAAGTGCATTTCTTGTATAACTGTATAATGGCAGAAACTAGGAAATTGAGGCAGAAATATCAAGTAGCACTAAGGATTGTCAATGATCTAAGATTTGAGGAATTACCATGCACACACAAAGGAACCTATGCAGATTACTGCTTAGTATAGACAGTGACTCAGCACAAGTGTTACATTGTGGCCAGCTGATGGCAACCTTAAACCAAGAATGTGGAAGATCCCTGGAGTTCCTATTATGTACATTTCTAACCACAGATACATCAAATGAATTTCAGATGATTATGGAGCACCTTGGTTCTAATTCTGCCAAGACAATGTTTCCTGGCCTTCCTTGGACCAATTTTATCTGTTACCAGTTTGCTAAACGTGCTACAGCAGGAATTAGTATTCTCTATACACTTCTGTTGTATTATGAACTGAGTATGATTAAATATATACACTTTTTTATGCTGATTTGAAAAAAAGAAACATTAATTTCCCTTAAAATGTACATGAAGCTACTATATGTCTATATCTATCTATCTATCTATGAAGATTATGTCTTCATGGGAGTGAAAGCCTATGTTGAGATGCATGTTTCCAAAGCAACATTAGGAGCTGATGCCCTCTCTGATAAGGCTCCAGTGGGTCAAGTAGCACCTTACTTCTAGCCCATACACCAGGAGCTCATGTCCTAGGGATTCCCTTTTCAAAAAGCCCTGAGTCCACTTCCAGGGTTGTGTGGGATTCTTCCTGGGTCCACCATGTTAAGGGCAGACCTTCCTGAGGTATGTACTCCCCTAAGCCCAAGGATAAGTTAAGTGGCAAATGTTAATGGGGAGTTGTGAATTAAGTTTTAACCTATATATGGGAGTGTCCACATGAATGCAAATCCCCTCCCAGTGTGGAAAGATGCAAAAGAGAGAGGAAATGTGAGGGAGATATTAGCAAAGGGGCACATTACGTGTGCTCCTATCTTCTAACTTAGAAATGCAAAAACACCTTAGAGTTAGGTAACTATCTTTTCAAGTTATGCAAACATAACATTTGATTTAACAGTCTAACATTATAGACAAAAGAATTTTTAAGTTAACAGATTTGTGTGTACACACTTTGTATTTTCTCTTTTAACAATCTCCCCAGTGTTGCTACAATCTCCCCAGTAACCTGAGCAAGGGTGGCTTTACCAGATAAGGAATTTGCACTTGCTTTGCTAGCATATGCCAATAACATATTGAATATCTAGTCATGATGGTTATCAAAGCTTAGATAAATTGTCCTTAAATTTGAATGGCTTCTCATATTTCCGCTTACAGAAACCCTAGTAGTAAGACAGTACATTGGGAAGGCTTTGTTCAAAGTAATGAACCACATATGAAGAGTTCAAATGCTCAGTACTACTGAAGAGAAAATTCAGGGCAGTTCAATTTAAGTTATCCAGCCACTCAAAAAACACATATCAATCATTCACTATATAAACAGAAGACATTTTGTAGAATTTGTAAGAGATAACAAAAAAAATGAATCAGGTACAGTTCTCATTTTTGATTAATAATGAAGATAAGCGAGAGAGAGAGAGAGAGAAAGAGAGAGAGAGAGAGAGAGAGAGAGAGAGAGAGAGAGAGAAAGATTGTCTTCCATTCACTGGGTCACTCCTCAAATGCTTGAAAAACCACAGTTGGGCCAAGGCAAAGCCAGAAGCCCAGAACTCCATCCAGCTCTCCCAAGTGGGTTAAAGGGACTCAAGGCACTTGATCTGTCATCTGTTGCCTCCAAGTATGCACTAGCAGGAAGCTGGTTCAGCAGCTGGACAGCAAGGGCTCAAACCAGCTCTCTGAAATGGGATGTAGCAATCCTAAGCATCAGCTAACCCTCTAAGCTGTCATGCCCTCTCCAGTTCTATTTATTTTAAAAGACCAGTCCAGCCAGTACAGCTTCACCAAGGTGCATTTCTCAATACTGTTCTCTCTAGCCTAAGGTAGGTACATATCCCTTGAGCTGCCAGAGTACCTCATGCACACACATCACTGTATTCTAATAATTTACACATGTGTTTACCCACCAGAATTGAATCCTCTTAGTGCACAAGGGTACCTTCTATTTATGTATGTACTCTGCTACACACAGTGTCTGGGACATAGTATGAACAACGTAAAGGCTTACTCAATGGCAGAAGATTGGAGGAATACCCCAACGATATTGTTGAATAGATAAAGATGGGGCTCAAATGTGAAGAGAAAGGAGAAATTACTTGAGGAATATGAAATATCATGAAGAAAGCACAGGTGTGATCCTTGCATAAGTAGTACAGTTGAAATTTGCTGTGGGTTTTCTAGGCAGAGATTTGGGAAGTCATGAAGATTGAGATTTCTGAACACAAGGGTACATAGGCTCCATCTTGTTTGTTAAGCAATGCAATGTCAATCAGTGTTTTTGATGAGTAGGATTACATAAATGGTGATATATTTTGAGCATTTTAACCACTTTTTGCTTGAAAGACAATGTCAAAAGAGATTAGATGGGGCAGATAAACTAATAATTTTTTCATTCAACAATCATTTATTGAGGTAAAAAAATTTAATAAGCCCAATCTTGGAGACACTGAGGTATATAAGTGGTGGTTTTGTGTTGGAAATCTCCTGGGGAGACTGACCTTTCAAAATAGTAGCTACCACACAATGTGATCAGTGTTCTTGGGGAAAAGTATTACAAGGACAACATAAACATAGAAAGGTGATTTATTAAATACCATAAATGAAGACTTGTGCTTGAAGGAAGTGATAGTGGGAATGGAGTAGGAGGAATTATCCTGGAAGATATTGCAGATTTTTAATAAGTTGGACTTTGTGCTGTATACATGTATGCAAGTGGGTGGAAGGCTCGAAGTTGGTTATGGCTAGAGTCTGGCATTTACTTGGAGGGAATAAAACTACATTAACCAAGTAAGAAAATGCAAAAGGTTTAGGAGGTTGAACCCAAAGATTAAATCACATTGAGAAAATGGTTTCTTTGGAAAACTAGGCAGATGGGGCTGGCACCATGGCTCACTTGGTTAATCCTCTGCGTGTGGCGCCGGCATCGCATATGGGTGCCGGGTTCTAGTACAGGCTGATCTTCTTCCAGTCCAGCTCTCTGCTGTGACCCGGGAAGGCAGTGGAGGATGGCTCAAGTGCTTGGGCCCCTGCACCAGCATGGGAGACCGGGGGAAAGCACCTGGCTTCTGGCTTTGGATTGGCAAAGTTCCGGCCATAGTGGCCATTTGGGGGGTGAACAAATGGAAGGAAGATCTTTCTCTCTGTCTCTCTCTCTCTCTCTCTCTCACTGTCTATAACTCTACCTGTCAAATAAAAAAAAAGAACTAGGCAGAAATAACAGCAACGTTTTATTGAACAAACTCTCATTTCCTATATTTACTTCATTATGCAGCCTAAGGAATCACTAAGTTAAACTGGCAGGCAAGCAGCTTCTCCTTCATTTTGGGACACTAGGAGTATAAATTTAGGTAGAGAAAAAGTGATAATGTAACCATTCATAAGATAATGTACAGAACTAGCACTAATCATTCTGGACCAGAAAGCAGTTTAACCCAGACATTGACAAACTTCTATGTGACAACTGAGTGAATCCACTGTAGTATTTTGCCTAAAATGGTCCTAAGTACAAAAATCAAACATCTTTCTGTGCTGAGTTTCCATAAAGCTAGTGGAACAAGGATCCTAGTATTTTCTCAAAGAAAGCAACTTTCTACTTCTGATTACTGTATTTTACATTTGTGGAAAGAATTTCAGGTGGGAAAAGGAGTATTTTCCTTTTAAAGCAGGTGAATGCACTTGTCACACCTTTCTGCTCACAAAGTCAAGGATTAAGCAAAATCATTGGGCTCATGTACTTCTAGTTCTGACCTCTGTTTCTGACTGCAAACAAGTCTGCCAATCATTGTCAGTTTTGTCAGGAAATTCTGTGACATGAATGCTGAGCATGAGTCCAATGATTACATTCTCATAGACTATTGAAAAATTGTCAAAGAAATAATACTATACTTGCAGTCTGTTATCTAAGGCAGCAAACTAGAGAAGAAAGATTAGAATATTTCCATACCCTCTTATGGATTGGCCAAATTAATGTGTGTGATTATTAAAGTGACTATAATGTAAGAAAGACAAAGGAACAAAAATAAAACTGGAAGGGATCAACTCAAGAAATTCATGACCTCCATTAGATTTCCAATACAAACTGTCTTATCTTGGGGGTGGAGCCAAGATGGTGGATAGTGAGGACGCACATCAATAGTCCGGGAAAAGATAGTTTAATAAAAATGGAGTTACTGTAGCCTCAGGAAAAGACTCAAGAAAAAAACTGCAGAGGAAACGCTTCCAGAACTAGTGGATGTGACACAGAGGACCTACGGGGAGCCCACCACGTGGAAACCCAACCGCGGGAGCCGAGACACAGAATCTCACCAGCACAGGAAGGGGAGGTAAGACAAAAACCTCAGAAACCCGAGACATTGGTGGGGAAAGGCAAAACGAGGCCTGAGGCCCCACTGGGGAAAGTTCACCAGGCTGACTGGAGGAGAGAAAAAAAAAACGAGTAAATAAGGGGAACTGGCATGGACGCTAGCCTCTCTCTCCACTTACCTTACAAAGCCGAGCAAGACAAAGAGCAGGCACCATTTTACATATGTAAAGCGGCAACCGTGAGTAGCCAAGCAGAAAAACTTGACTCTGGGCGGGAAAAATAACAGGAGGTTAGAATCTAGTGAAAATACGTGGAGACTGTGAAAATCCGAGGTGGGGGGCAGGGCGAGAGAACTCCGGCAACCTGGTGAGAGACTGTGCAGAAATTTGAGAACACACTGAGGGCTGCATAAACTCTTTGTGTGGTCCCAGGGGTAGATCAAACGAATACCCACAGAGGCCAGATTTCAACTACCCTCAATTCCACTCAGCTGTGCAGAATTACTTCCCAACTGTGTCAAAAAGAGACAGAGAGAGAGAGAGAGAGAGCGAGCAAGGGCGAGAACAATCTGGGTGAGTCACCTTTGGCACACCCTTAAACCTGAAGAATCAAACAGAGTTCTCTGACCACGCCCATCAGAGCCTCTAAGGATCCATCAAAGCAGACAGCCCACTTAATCTAGAGGCATAGTATAACAAGAAAAAAACACCACAGCAAAAAATACAAAGATTAGCTCCAATATGCCAAACAACAAACACAGAAAACAACAAGAGCAAGGAAGAAACTAATGCGCCCCCAAATGAACAAGACACCCCAATGCAAGATTATGAAGATGAAGAGATAAAGGAAATGCAAGAAGCGGATCTCAAAAAGTTGATAAGAACATTAAGAAGTTCTCAAAAACAAATTCTTGAACTACAGAAATCCTTAGTGGACAAGATAGAAAATCTGTCATGTGAAAATGAAATATTAAAGAGGAATCAAAATGAAATGAAAGAACTAGTAGAACATTAAACTGTGATAGTGACAAGAAATCATAATGAAATGAAGAACTCAATAGATCAAATGACAAACACATTCGAGAGCCTTAAAAACAGAATGACTGAAGCAGAAGAGAGAATATCGGACTTAGAAGACAGAGAACAGGAAAGGAAACAGGCAAACCAAAGAAAAGAAGAGGAAATCAGAAATCTAAAAAATACTGTCAGGAATCTACAGGATACTATTAAAAAACCCAACATTCGGCCGGCGCCGTGGCTCAACAGGTTAATCCTCCGCCTTGCCGTGCTGGCACACCAGGTTCTAGTCCCGGTTGGGGCACCGGATTCTATCCCGGTTGCCCCTCTTCCAGGCCAGCTCTCTGCTGTGGCCAGGGAGTGCAGTGGAGGATGGCCCAAGTGCTTGGGCCCTGCACCCCATGGGAGACCAGGATAAGCACCTGGCTCCTGCCATCGGATCAGTGCGCTGCGCGGGCCTCAGTGCGCCAGCCACGGCGGCCATTGGAGGGTGAACCAATGGCAAAAAGGAAGACCTTTCTCTCTGTCTCTCTTTCACTGTCCACTCTGCCTGTCAAAAATTAAAAAAAAAATTCGGGTTCTAGGAGTTCCTGAAGGCATGGAGAGGGAGAAAGGATTAGAAGGCCTTTTTAGTGAGATACTAGCAGAAAATTTCCCAGGTTTGGAGAAGGACAGAGACATCCTAGTACAGGAAGCTCATAGAACCCCTAATAAAGATGACCAAAAGAGATCCTCACCACGACACGTCATAATTAAACTCAGCACAGTGAAACATAAATTAAAGATCTTAAAATGTGCAAGAGAGAAACGTCAGATTACTCTCAGAGGATCTCCAATTAGACTCACAGCTGACTTCTCATCAGAAACCCTACAAGCTAGGAGAGAATGGCGAGATATAGCCCAGGTACTAAGAGAGAAAAACTGCCAGCCCAGAATATTTTATCCTGCAAAGCTCTCATTTGTGAATGAAGGTGAAATAAAGACCTTTCATAGCAAACAGAAATTGAAAGAATTTGTCGCCACTCGTCCAGCACTGCAAAAGATGCTTAAAGATGTGTTACACACAGAAACACAGAAACACGGTCACCACTATGAAAGAAGGTAAAGGAAAGAAACCTCACAGCAAAAGATCACAAGAATCTCAAGCCATATATTAGAAGATATCTTTGGCGGCCGGTGCCGTGGCTTAACAGGCTAATCCTCCACCTTGCGGCACCGGCACACAGGGTTCTAGTCCCGGTTGGGGCGCTGGAATCTATCCCGGTTGCCCCTCTTCCAGTCCAGCTCTCTGCTGTGGCCCAGAAAGATAGCGGAGGATGGCCCAAGTGCTTGGGCCCCTGCACCCGCATGGGAGACCAGGAAGAAGTACCTGGCTCCTGGCTTCAGATCGGTACAGTGCACCAGCCGTAGTGGCCATTTTGGGGGTGAACCAATGGAAAAGGAAGACCTTTCTCTCTATCACTGTCTCTCACTGTCTAACTCTGCCTGTCAAATACAAAAAATAAAAAAGATTATCAATAGCTAACAGATTGTCTTAGAAAACTTTTGTAGCTTACTCAGACCCATCTGGCTATTTGTATTGGCATTGCACTGCATGTCAAAGGGATAGACCAAGTGTAGATTCAGTGTCTGAGATTATGGAAAGTCCTGGCAGAAGCCACGAATGGCTGCTGATGTGCTGTTATGTGTTTTAAACCCCTGCATCTGACTTTCAGATAATTACTATTTTCTGGTTCAGTGCTTTGGTAGTGCAAGATTTCTGAAAGTATCAAATGTGTTTTTTTAACAGTTTCTCTGAATTTCATTATTAATTTTTTTTAATCTTTCCAGGCATTATGTTGCAAGGATCTGAGAAACCCTATGAGGGTACAGTTGTTTTGTTGTTGTTGTTTGTTTGTTGTATTTGCTCTGCAAGCTCCTGATCATGCTGATTTCTGGTGATCAAACCTGTGACATTAATTTACTTATTAAGAGTGCAATAGGTTACATTTTGGCTTTTGGTGAGGAAGCAGAACAAAATTAAGAGCATGCTGGATCTGGTGAGGATCCTTTACTAGTGCAATCTCCTTTCATATCCCACTCCCTCCTCTTCCCTGTCCCCTGGTAGTTTTTGCTGCTTCTTCAGTCCTGAAACATCCTTATCCCAGCACACATGGGCCATCTTATCCAGACAGTATATTCCTTTAAGATAGGGGCTGTGAATGTTCATTTGCATACACCTAGGTCAGTGCACTGAATGAAGTAAAGAATGGATTGATTCACAGAAAGAACAACCAGCTAACGCAAGGTTGTCTACATTTTAGGCCTTTCTATGCTCCAATTTCTATATTTGTAAGAGGGCAAGGAGATGTGTTCTATTTCCTGAGTGGTTGATCCTGTTGTTACTCCGCAGAATTAGATGGATACTAATTTCCAGTATTTCCAGATTTCTCAGCTTTGAATGTCTATATCCCTAAAAACTGAGACTGTGTTCTCATGTCCACTTGACTGCCCACCCACTGACATCTTCAATGAGGGGAACAAGGATCAAGCCTGCCTTTCCCTGGGCTTGCGTTTTCCTACTGGCTATCCTTGAAACCTTAGTTCTGACATTGTGTCACCCACTGACATTGGCTGGCATGCAATTTTGTCAAGTGTTTGATTACAGTCTCTTTATTTGATGAAACTGGATAACAGTACAATATTGCCTTTCAAAGCATCTCATACACAAAATGGAAATAAGCAGTGGAAAAGTGATTTCCTTCTGAAGGAAGGGAGTGTTTTCTGCTCAATAAAGAGATAAGTAATAAATTTCAATGAATAAGCATTAAGAGAGCTGAAGAATGAGATTCTGGACAGGAAAGTCTCTACTTACAAAGGATAAAATAAACAGCATGAAGGCTTCTGTTACTTGTTGTTGCTTGGATATTTAGCTAGACTATTTTTAGTTAATTTGACATGTCTGTTAATCTAGCATTTGCTTATACATTGCATTGCTTTGAGATTCCACATTCCTTATCAAGGTTTGAAAAGAAAAAATTTTCACATGCTGAATTGCTTACTTGGTGTAGGGTTAATCTTATGAGTATAAAATAGACTGAGAGTTAAAATTATAAAATTGTAAAAATTAAAGGAAGGAATGAGAAAGGAAGGATGAGGGAGGGTGGGAGCGTGGGCAGGAAGCAGAGTAGGATGGGAAGTATTACTAGGCTCCTAAATCTGTATGTATGAAATATGTTCACCTTAAAAAATTAAAAACAAAAACAAAAAGAAGTGCTGAAACTGATCTACTTTTGTGGGAAAGAAAAGGTCTTAAGTCTCATTCATTCTATTCATTAAAAATGCCTGTTTGAATTAGTAAAGAAATGTTGTTATCATTTGATAGCTCTATCATGTAAGTATATTTTTCATCTTTTAAACAGCAGGCTGTGTTGACTAGCTGAATCAGGAAAAAATAAATTAATCATTATTTTCACCATGAAATACTATTTTTATTTTAATTGTACATATTTGTGAGGTGCAGTATGATAATGTGATACATGTATTCAATGAGTGATGATCAACCAAGTTAGTTAGCATTTCTGTCTCCATAACATTTTTTCAAAATTTTAATAACAGTGAATACTTGTACATACTTATGGAAAATGATGTGATATTTCAATAAATACAAATGATATGTACTAATCCAAAAAAAGACTTAGGGGTAGGTGTTGTGGCGCAGTGGGTTAAGACACCACTTAGGACACTTGCATCCCATATCAGAGTGCCTGGGATTGAGTCCCACCTCTGCTTCTGATCCAGCTTCCTGATAATGCACCTGAGATGCAGCAAATCATGTCCAAAATACTTGAATTCCTGCCACACAAATAAAAGACCCTGATGGAATTCCTGGGTACTGGATTTGGCCTGGCCCAGAGCTGGCTGTTCTGAACACTTATGGGAATGAATCAGCTGATGAAAGATCTTTCTCTCTTGTCTCGTCCTTTCTCTCTGTCACTCTGATTTTCAAGCTCTCTCTGTCATTCTGCCTTTCAATTGAAAAGACAATTAATTTAAAAAAATCAGACTTGGTATATATTACTCAGGAAAACAAATACCCTCTTGTCTTTTAAAAATTATTTATTTATTTGTTATCTATTTGAAAGAGAGACAGAGTCAGGGACAGATAGAAAGACAGAAACCTTCCATCACTCCTCAAATGCCCACAACAGGGTTTGGGAACTCAATCTGGGTCTCCCACATTGGTTGCAGGGACCCAAGTACTTGAACCATCATCTGCTGCCTCCCCTAGCATGCATTAGCTGGAAGCTGGAATCAGAAGCTGAGCCAGGACTCAAACTCATGCACTTTGATAGGGGGATGCAGGTGTTCCAAGCGGCATCTTAACTGCTGTGATAAATACTCTCCCTAGCCCCACCCTTTTCTTAAGAAACATAAAGCAACATGTATACTTTTTAAATCCAGAACAGTCTGACATTCAACAGTATTTTAGGAACCACCAGAGGCTAGATAACAGCATACTGTGCTCAATTGAGGTAGTAGCCCACATGAATAAGGCATAGCTCTTGTCATAATGATGATTAAAATGAATGATTAAAGCACTGATTTTTAGAGCCTGAATTTGCAGTATTCAAATCATTCATGTATTCATGAAAAATATTCACTAATGTGCCTGCAAATGCAGAAAGTGAACTGGGGAACTTATTCTCACATCCATCTGCAAGAATATAATGTCCATGGCTGCAGTTTATTTCTCTTGTCTTGTTTGTGGCTAAATCTCCTGTATTAAGAGGAATGCCAGACAAAAGGTAAACATAGTAAGTGTTTGTTGAAAGGAAAATTTAATTACTCGTTAAATACTTTAGGTCACCATCTCGTATTAGAAACCTGTGATAGGTTCCATGACAGTGGTCACTGTGCATTGGAGACTATATACATAAGGTTAAATGTACAACATATGAAGTCATCTCTTGAGAACAATTATAGCTTCAAACTTAACAGCTGTGTGACTCTGGACAAGTTCTGTAACTTCTCTGCATTTCTGCTTGTACATTTGTCATTTGGGGACAAGTAGCTATAAGCTACTCTTCACAGTAATATGCGTAGGTTGACTGATCAAATGCATATTCAGTGCATAGCAAAATACCTGGGCATGATAAACAGGCATCTTTGCTTATATACTATTTTCATCATTTGATAACAATCATGTGAATTAACTAATGTCTCTGGAACCATTTGAAATTACCTTGGAAGAAGACATTTTCAAATTTTGCCATTTCTAGGACATAGAAAAGTACCTAAGGAACAGTAAATTACAACCCAATTCACTGTAACAACAAAGCAACCTCAGGAAATTTCATTTCCATTGGTTGTAGCCTGGCTGCAGGAAAGTCCCTTTTTATCTCCTGTGTGTTCTTTTCCCAGCAAATGTCTTACATCAGACAGACATCATCAAGTTAGTCTCCTTTCCTAACAAGCACAGATGAAAACAAAATTTCTCTGAGAGACTGAAAAGAAATGAGAGGAAGATGATAATGAGAAGTAACCATAAGCAAACTGAATGGCTCTGCAGGGAGAAGTTCATGATAGCTGGCTATAGCCAGTTTCATTTATCAACATTCCTGGGGGACTTTTACTCCTCTCAGACCTAAGTTGTCAGTGAAAACTAGGAGAAGAAAATTGAAAGGAAAGCATATTATTTGTAAACCAGGAAAAGATGGTTTCTTCACTGATGCCTGTAAGAAAACACTAAGTGAAACCTTCCTTGTGTGTTCTCATCTTGCCTCTTTTATAAATTGCTGTATATTTACAATACATATTACAATTTGTATCAATGCATTTTTGCTATATCATTAAGAGCTTATGAAACATAAACCAACAATAAGAATGAGATCTTTGAAATGACGGAATGTCACATGATACCTTTGTAAATGCAAGCTTTCAGGGTCAAGCTACACTGGCTGCTGATGGAATATTGCCATTCTATAATCAAGAAACTGCTATCTGGGCTTCAATTTCCCATTTCTGCCAACGTGTCATGGGGGAAATCTAGCAAGTTTCAATGTGAGTACAACACTAAGGGAATAAAATTCAGTTGCTTGCTGAAAGGAAAAATAACTGCTCTATGTTTTTCATTCTCACATAAAGTCAGAAATTGATTTCTGTGCCAATATTAGGAATAGGTTTTGATGATATGTGGACACTTAAAATCCCAGCACATGTCTTCAAAAGTAGAAGTGTTAGGGACAATGTTACATTCAAATTCATGTTGTAGATATGATGTTCCACCTACCTAAATGTATCACTGATAATTTTAAATATTTCTGAGTTTCTATACTAAATATGTGGCAAGTAGATTTTTAATAGATGCATAAGGGATATCTCTAAAATACTGACTGAAAAGGATATATGAGAAGTTAAATGACTTTCACTTTTTTTCCTGCTAAGCTTGCAACTGACTTCTCCCGTATCTCTAAACTTCATGTGCTTACCAAGCCACAGAAGCGTAGCTATCACTTTGCTGCCCAGAACTTTATCAACTGTAGCAGACAAGGATACATACAGTTGATGCAAAAATAAAAAAGGAGCTAAGCTTGCTTTTGCTGCTATTCAATCTTTCATTTCCAAATCACTCCCGGAACATTAGTCAAGCACCCAACCCTGACCAGGACAATGAGCCCGACATCATGCTGTTCTACCAAATTGTACATCCTCTCCTCCCTCAATCCCTTATTTACTTCACCCTAGTAGTCTTTCCTAAGTGGAAACTTAATAATCTATTGCTCTTCTCCAAGTGAGACTTACACTAGAATTGTTGTATACATTGATTTTGAAAAAGCATCAATGATTAATTATCCAGAAGTGCAAACTTCATGTAAAAAGAAGATTCTGTATCCTGTAGATTCCTGACAATATTTTTTAGATTTCTAATTTCTTCTTCTTTTCTTTGGTTTGCCTGTTTCCTTTCCTGTTCTCTGTCTTCTAAGTCTGATTTGATCTATTGAATTCTTCATTTCATTATGATTTCTCGTCACTATCACAGTTTCTTGTTTTACTAGTTGTTTCATTTCATTTTGATTCCTCCTTAATATTTCATTTTCACGACAGAGATTTTCTATCTTGTACATTAAGGATTTCTGTAGTTCAAGAATTTGTTTTTGAGAACTTCTTAATGTTCTTATCAATTTTTTGAGATCCGCTTCTTGCATTGCTTCTATCTCATCATCTTCATAATCTTGAATTGGGGTGTCTTTTTCATTTGGGGGCATCATAGTGTCTTCCTTGTTCTTGTTACCTCGGTTTTTGCGTTTGTTGTTTGGCATGTTGAAGATATTTGGTTTCTTCACTGTGGTGTTTTTTCTTGTTACACTATGGCTCTATATTAAGTGGACTGTCTACTTTCGGTGGAGCCTTAGAGGCTTGAGATGAGTGTGGACTGAGAGCTGTGTTTGGTTCCTCAGGGTTGAGGGTGTGTCAAAGATGACACTCCCAGGTTAGGTGTGGTAAATCTCTCTTTCTTTCTTTCTTTCTTTCTTTCTTTGATTCAAAAGGGAAGTAATTCCGCACAGCTGAACGTAATTGGAGGTAGTTAGCAGGCAAATGATACAGGAGCCAGAGATTGGAAGCTCTTTCCCAAGGACCACACAGGGAATCTCTGCTGCCCTCAGTGTGGGCTCCAATTCTCCTGCAGTCTCCCACTGGGTTGCCAAGTTAGATCCTACTCTCCTGTTATTTCACCCCTCCCCCCAGAGTCAGGTGTTTCTGTTAGGCTCAGGGCTGGTGCAGACCTGAGGTCGCCCTGCTTATGACGTATGTCCAAAATGGCGCCTGCTCTTTGTCTTGCTCGCCTTTGAGGGGTGAGCGGAGAGAGAGAAACTCGTGTCCGTATCGGTCACTTTTTTTTTTTTCCTCTCTCTCTTCTAGTTAGCCTGGTGAACTTTTCCCCACAGAGTTTCAAGCCTCGTTCCCTCTAGTCTTCTCTTTCCGCTTGCCCGCTGGTGTCTCGGGCTATTGAGGTTCGGCTCACCTCGCATTCCAGCGCTGGTGTGTTGAGTCTGCCACTGGTGTCCCGAACTTGGACTCCCACGCTCTCCACGCAGGTCCACTGTGAATCACTAGTTCCGGAAGAGTTTCCTCTGCTGTTTCTTCCCCTACTCTTCCTTGACCCTGCAGTATCTCCACTTTTATTAACGTGTCTCTCCCCCGGACTAATAGTGTGCTCCCTTCCTATTCCGCCATCATGCCGCTGTCTGGTTAAACAAACTACACCATGTTAGATATTTAAGAGGTGTTTTCAAATACAGGATTCTTAAAATTTATAGAAGGCGTTGGACCTTCTGGTAAATGTTTTCTTAAGTTGTTATCTAATGGTTGAAACTGTTTACTAAGTATTCATGTGATATTGCTATTGTCAGCAAGCAATCTTGGACTTGCTCCTTCATTTCTCTATTCTAAGCCCAACTTGTTCTTTCATTTCTCTATTCTCTTCAAGGTAGGAAACTAATTCTATTATGAAGGAATCTGTAGGATGCACAATTTAATCTTTAGACATTATAAAAAGAGATGGCTAACATTTTTCTGTAATAGCATAGCCAAAATAAGAACTTAAATAATAATCTCGTAGCTAGATTCTCTTCGCCATCAGCGAAGTATACAGTAAGTAGAAAAAACCTCCCTTTCAGACCAAAGGGAAAGAAAGTTTTAAAGTGAGAATATAATTTTCCTCATGGGCATTGTCTACCTTAGAAAAACTACTACAGAACATGCCTGTGACTATAGACTTGTAGTTCAGGCCACCGAAGATTAGAGATGGGACACGGGCACTCCCTTGACTTGCATCCTCTGGTCTGCTTTAACAAAAACCAGGAAGAAACCCCAGAAACAATGGGTGGCAGGCCTATTAATGGCTGATCTGTACAGTGATCTGCCCTCAAGGAGACCCAACAGGCCAGTCCACTGCAGTGGCTTTCAATGTGGTCAGCATGGGCTTCAGCAGAAGTCAGGTTGTGAAGAGCCCTGGCAGCTCTGCCAAGAGTTGGATCACTGGACATGGACCTGCCCTGGAGTCGAAGGATGCCCAGGTCAGAACCACAGATCTTATTGGCTCTAAGCTGAAAAGCCCTTCACTCAGCCCAACTTCCAAAGTGACCACTGCAGCTGAGGGTATGGTCAAGTAGGGTCAGCAACATTGCAGGCAGAACTGTAAATTTCTTGTTAGAGATGCCACCTGCCTTTACCTGGCCAGCTCTCCTCCCAGGCCAGCCAAGTAATGAAAGTCAACAGAGTGCCTTCCCCTAGGAGGTTCACACCTCCCTTAGGATATACCCCATGTGAAGAGATAGATAGGTCTGGACCTCTTAACTTACAAGGCCTAAAGCCCAACAGATTATTATCAAGCCCCTTCTGTCAGGTTCTATTTGCCTCTCAATCAGAAAACTTAATTGTAGCTTAGATAGCACCTTTCTTAGCTCCTCCAATAATGACTCTGTCCTTTGTTCTAGACCCTGTCTAGCGTACTTGGGCCTCATTCCTTTGTAATCATAACCTCTACTCTACCACCAATGGCTCTACTCCCAACCTGTGTGTACTGATGGTCCTCTTCCCCACTTAATGCTGTATAATTGTTCAAACCTGGTAAATGCCACTCTTAGGATCATTGGTTACTATCCTCACTCTGTCTTTTATGACCTTGTCTAAATATGATCAGAGTCGGCAAACTTGGAAGGCTTCCATAGCCTTGGCAACTCATGACGAGAGCCTAGGGTGGTTACTGGCGCCATAAACTAGAGTGTCAATTTGTTGGGTCAACAACAGGAGCCACTGTGCACTTGCTCCTCATGTGGGATCTCTGTCCTTAATGTGCTGTACATTTTGATTTAATGCTATAACTAGTACTCAAACAGTATGTTTCACTTTGTGTTTCTATGTGGGTGCAAACTGTTGAAATCTTTATACTAAATTGATCTTCTGTATATAAAGAGAATTGAAAATGAATCTTGATGCAAATGGAAGGGTAGAGGGAGTTGGAGAGGGGAGGGTTGCGGGTGGGAGGGAAGTTATGGGAGGGGGAAGCCATTGTAATCCATAAGCTGTACACTGGAAATTTATATTCATTAAATAAAAGTTAAAAAAAAAGAAGATTCTGGTGCTACAGTGATTTGTCTTAAAATGAGAAGTTGAAAATCTCAGGCACTGGATCCCTCTGTTTATATGTCAGGATTCTAGGATTTTGTTTGAAAAGACATGAATCATAGGTGCATCTGAAGAACTTTAAGGCTGTGTGTGGGACACCAGACCTCACTGGAGCCAACTGTTTGGAGTGGGCTCTATGGAACACAGTTGTGCATTATTCAACTTCCACCCAGAGACTACGGGTGTTTTATAGTTTATGCTATCCCATGACAATAATATGTAATTTGAAAGACAGACAATAGTTCCCAGATTTTTAAAAGTCTAATTTCAGGATAAAAATTTGGATTTCTGTAACCCATCTTTCTCTACATTACAGAGGAATGACAAAGTGTTAACAAGTAGAAGTACATATGTCAGGATTACAAAATAGACAAGTAAAGGACACAATATTTTTAAGTGTCAATTCATTTTCAAATTAATTTATAAATTAAATATAATTGCAATAAAAATTCCAACAATTTATTTTTGTGAAGCAATAAAAATTGGTTCAAAATTTGAGATGGAAAATGTAGGAATATAAAAGAGATAACTCTAAAGAAGATCAAGGAGGTACATATTATCTTACTAAATATAAAATATTAATTGAAACAAGGATGATCAGCAAAGTGCCAAAAAATAAATCAATGAAATACCATAAGAAAGGGTCCCCAGCATGTCTGGGAACTTGGTTGTATTGGAAAGTAAATCAAGGGGTGGATTATTTAAGCAATGGCAATAAGATAATTGACTCCCCATAAAATTTAGAGAGATTAATGAAATAAATGTGGAAAAAATTGGAACTATATAAATAGGTGACATAACTGTAGCTTTAAGATTGGGAAAAAATTTTCTAATTAAACACAATGATCATAAAGGAAGAAAAACATAACAATATCAATATGAAAACTCTTTAAAAGAATGAAAAATCAATAGTTACAAAGGCAACTTTTGTAAAATCAGTTGCATCAAAATATGGAAAGCTTCTAAGAACAAAAATCTTCAAAGTTAAGACAAGTGACAAATGAGAATAGATACGTGAAAAGATATAACGCATAATACAATCCAGAATATAGAAAAGTATATATGGATCAGCAGTAAAAAAAGAAAAGTGGCAAAGAACATGAATAGGAGAGGGAAATTAAATCATGCCACAATCAAATGGCTTAATTTTCCAAATAAAGAAATGAAGACCAAAGACATTATTTTACACTATGTAGTAAGAGTCATCTCCAAAATGCTTTCAGTTATTTGAGAACCAAAAAATATCATAAACTATTGGTGGTCATTATTTTAAAGAATGAATTAGACTTACAAATTTTGGCTAGAGATGTTATTCATTTTAGCAAGCAAAAAAAAAGTTCTGTGGACTATCAGGTAGATTATACTACCATAATTTTAATAAAGAAACAAAAGCTTTTAATACATTTATATATGCTTAATATGATAATAGAAAAATTATAATAGGAAACAATAAATTATGACTATCGACAATGATTTTTCAATGAATCAAAGAGAGAGACTTAATTTCTAACATATACACCTTTATTGCTTGAATTATAAGAAACAAATTTATTCTAATTGGCATATTTTAATATTAGTTGCCTGGGAGAAGAAAACCATCAAAACAAATGGGGGTAAATGTAGCACCTGAGGAAGTCAAATTTAGGTGTAAAAACATTGGGTGGGGTTACTTTTATTTAGAAAATGTACAATACAGTTGATACATAATAGTAAAAATTTACAAAATAGCAATACACTACTTGAAACAAAATATAAGTAAAATGACAACTTAAAGTAATACAATAGATTAAAGAGTTTTTTTCATGGTGTTGTTTATTTTAGTGAAAAAATACAAATAATTTTTGTGGTAAAGATGTTTAGTTGCCACAGGCTTTTCTGTCTCCCTGGCTGGGAGATGCTTTTAGCTATAAAATGAAGTTATAAATGCTCCCTTCAGGCCTGATTGACAAAAATCCTCCCAAGGGAGATTGCTCACTGTTTTAGGCACTAAGACAGAGATACATAAATAGCCCTACTAAAATGATGATTAACATGTAAAAAGATGCACTAAAGTAATGTAGTGAGAATTCAGGATTTATTAAGATCAATAGAAAGAGCATAGCCATCTTAGAGGGAAAGCTGGAAGTACATACTCATATACAAAACATAAAGATAACCTATAAAGCTATATCAATCATGTTGAACATTCTGTTGTGAGTATTTATTCATTAAGAAAAAACAAAACAAACAAACTGACCACCTATTGAAGTAATCTGGCAGTGCATCAGAAAACGCAATGTAGAGGAAACATAGTCTTTATCACAATTAGTATTTAGCATAAAGGAACAGCTGATTTATTTCAATATTCGTTGAGTGAAAAGACTGGATTATTGTCATCAAATAATCATTCTCTTTCACTTGGGGTACAGTATACTTCCCTGTCACATTGACTTTGGGCTAGCTCAATGGTATGACTTCCTTTGTCCAATGCATGTTAATTAACACATGTTCTTAGGTCATTTACTTTGAGAAGGACATCCCTAGTGTTTCAGTCAGCTTTTTTTTTTATTCATTACAACAACAAAATACCTGAGACAACCTACTTATAAAGGACATGGGTTTATCTAGCTCACAATTTTGGAGGCTCAAGTTGAAGATCAAATGTTTTCATTGATTTGGCTCCTAGTGAGCATAGTGGGTGGTGGCGCACAATGGCAGGATCAAATGCAGGACCCAAAGGTAACATCTCTAGCAACAACAGAGACAGATACGGTAGGGACAAAGTCAGGTTTTTTTTTTTAAGATTTATGTATTTATCTGAAAGGCAGAGTTACAAAGAGAGAAGGGAGATAGGAAGAGAGGAAGGAAGAGAGATATATATCCTCCATCTGCTGGTTCACTCTCGAAATGGCTGCAACAGCCAGAGCTGGGTCAGATCAAAACCAGAAGCCTGAATATACATCTGGGTCTTCCACACAAGTGACAGGGGTCCAAGACTTGGACAATTTTCTACTGCTCTCCCAGGCACATTAGCAGGGAGGTAGATTGAAAGTAGAGCAACCAGGATTTCAACTTGTGCTCATATGGTACATCAACATAGCAGGAGGTAGTTTAGGCTGCTGAGACACAATGCTAGCCCCCAAATCAGGCTTTTAAAACAACTGTCACATGAGATCTACCTTCAGAGGGCATGCCCCCAATTACCTGGGGTCCCCCCAAATGTCCAGGCTCCTAAAGATCTCTCCACCTCCCAATTGTGTCACCCAGGGGTAAATTCTTTAACATATAGACCTTTGGGGGACATTTAACATTCAAAGCATTCAAACCACAGCACATGGGTAGACCTTGGTCCAAGGAAGATGCTTGGAGACAGTTCTCCAGGGCTCTCACATCGGCATTTCTTGTGAGTAAAAGGTAGGACAGCTTTGTCCTGGGATATCATTGCTTACATATTTGTAGAGAAAGCAGCTTTTGAAACTACAGACTGAATTTCCTTCCAAGGCAGAGGGTAGATTCCTGATCTCTCTCTCTCTCTCTCTCTCTCTCTCACACACACACACACACACACACACACACAATTATGTCTCCATCTAGGGGAATGCTTGGGCAGGTTTGCTAGGAGTCCCTTTTAAATACTGACGTTTCCTTAGTTTGGGGCTCCTCAACAATGACACAGACCCACTAGGTGCATAGAATCTGCCTGGACCTGCTTCCACATAACCTCTTTGGAGTTTAAAAAGCAAGAGAAACCAAGGGAAATATTAATTTCATTCTATATTCTGTGATATGATACCTTAAATATATAAAATAGTAGTAGTGATGATAGATAATAATTCCTTTGTCATTGACTAAGGAGTCTTTTTTGTTTTTTAGTAGAAAGCTTTTATTTAATAAATATAAATTTCAAAAGTACAACTTTTGGATTATAGCAGTTCTTTCCCCCATAACCACCCTCCCACCTGCAAACCATCCCATCGACTAAGGAATCTTGTGTCTTCTGTCAGCATCTATGAAACTGTGCCAGGTAACTTTCTAGCTTACAAGTAGGACCTTATTTGAGATTCTTAATAGGTATTGACAGAGGTTAAAAGACAAGTGGAGCAGACCTAAATCTAACTCATTACCTGGAGTTGCGCTCAGTCCACTTGCAGCTTAAAGCAAAGCTCAGCAAGCCCAGGTGAGATCAGTTAATTTATAGTTGATACAAAGACAAATGAGTGATATCCATATACTTACTGTCTTAAGCCACTGAATTTGGGGTGGTTTGTTATGCACAATGATTGGACATTCATTGACCAATATTAATATACTATGTCATGTGCTGTGATAAGACTAAACATGAGGTATAGAAATGAGATAAAATGACAAGAATATCTAGGACAGAATTGTATGCTGTGAGAACACATACTGTGGATGTTAAAAGAGCTATAAGATTTTATGTCATCTATATAATATTCATAAAAACAAGTCCAAATCACTGATTGCTCACCAACATTAGAGATTTTTTGCATTCTTTATTTTTAACATTAAACAAAAACACCTGCATATTAAGTTGAGCTAAACATGTTAAATTTAGCAGAAGATTCCCAATCTAAATTGATTCTCAAACTGAAACTATAAAGCCTAAAAAATGAAGTTAATTATGGAAAAATGCTGACACTGAGTTTAATATAGTAAGTCTTGGAAGGAAAGTGTAATTAAACTTTATAAGAATACAAATGATCTAGGAAGGTCTCTAGAGCAGAGTGTCCACTTCATCAAGCAGAATGTTTTCTCTATGGTATCCTGTCAAAATACGCATGGGTACAATTGGAAAGAATTGTTGGCCCTCTTTTGCTAATGTACCCACAATCATGAGGCATAAAAGTGTTACATTTCCATATTTCAAGTATAATGTTCAAAGAATTAGACAGGGAAAATGACCTTCTTAGGGTATCTTATTTGGAATATCTATTGTTTGCTGCAAATACCTTTGGTTAATTGGATTACTTTGTTACCTCCAGAAAATATGCCAATTGATGATAGGAATGTGATGTAAGTAACATCCAGGCAAAATAAGAAATGGGAGTAATTATTCTTCTTAACTAGATCTTTTATGTGAGGTTTATTCTTAAAACTAGTGCATGGTATGCAGTTCTATATAAGTTCTTTTCTCTTAGGATTTCTAAACTCAATTTTACATCTGCCATGGCTACATACACAAGCTTATGAAAACAAGGTTGGCTTATTCTTCAAGTCTCTAACAAGTTAAACATTTAAACAATGGTAGTCAATTCAAGAAATCAGAAAACAGTATCTAATTCTACTTACGTATGATATTCTGTTCATAAATGGTATTATAAATATGATATTAATGAAGGATTTTTTTAGACAATAGCTTAGATTAAGCAGGAGAAATCTGAGGGTTCAAGTAAAAATGTATCCATCAAAAGGTGTTCATTGGATGCATGCAAAGCTCAGTATTGTAGGAAATTATTTTAAAAGAAAGGCTATTGGTAACATCAAGTAAGTTAACCTCTCTTCTATAATTAAGGGAATGGAGCTTAGAGCCTGCAGCTAACCTGTTTTAACAAGTCTGAGTTATAGCATTTGACCATGGACTAAGGAACTCAGTTTCCTTCTTTCTGGTCATTGGTCCTTTTCTATATATTATTTCCACCAACCTGGTATCTACTTGGTACCATCATAGCTTATCTTGAGGACATAAACAAGATATGGCCCTTATTCACGACAAACTCATAGTCTAATGGAATAGACAGATATTTAACCATTTATTTAAAGTAAAGAGGTTGACATACTATAAGTAAATATCATAGCCCCCTAATAATGCTCTGTTAATGGGACCTTGAACACCATGATACAGAATACTGAAGAGAAAAGGTTGTGCAATATTTGTGTATGTGTATGTGCCAGGTTTCAGTCTTAAAGAGTTTGACATCAGTTAAAAGTCAAAACAGAGGCCAGCTAATCCTCCGCCTCCAGTGCCGGCACCCCGGGTTCTAGTCCCGGTTGGGGCGCCGGTTCTGTCCCGGTTGCTCTTCTTCCAGTCCAGCTCTCTGCTGTGGCCTGGGAAGGCAGTGGAGGATGGCCCAAGTGCTTGGGCCCTGCACCCGCATGGGAGACCAGGAGGAAGCACCTGGCTCCTGGCTTTGGATCGGCGCGGTGTACCGGCTGTAGCGGCCATTTAGGGGGTGAAACAACGGAAAGAAGACCTTTTTCTCTGTCTTTCTCTCTCACTGTCTAACCCGGCCTGTCAAAAAAAAAAGTCAAAACAGAAAAGTACCCTCATATAATCCTCTTAAAGGGAATGGGAAAGAAAATAACTGAGAACAATAATCCAATAAAATCTAGTAAGTTAATTGTAAATAAGATTGATTGGTAATGCTCATTTTAGTATTTTAGTTCATCTGTGTCAGGCATCATGTTTTCTTTTGACAGATAATGCTAGTCGTATAAAATAAATTGTATTTTCAGATTCTTTTCTAGAATCAATCTCTCTGTCTCTCTGTCTCTCTCTCTCTCACAAACACACACACACACATATACACACACACACACCCCACCCATCAATTCTCATTATTAACACTAGTCATTTTATATGAAGTCACCACAAACAATGAATTATCACATAGTACTCTGCTCATTACTCCAAACTAGGAAATGCAGAGTAAGTTTTCTGTGAGCCTTTGGTCATATTTTCATTAATCAATCAATATGGAAATCTTTTGTGTGTATTTCAGTTTAAAGGCATCTTATTTAATATATATTGTTAATGCATCAATTTCATGACAACAGCACCACAAATCATACTTGAATAGTTTATCTAATACATGCATTTCTCTGTAAGCAACATAACAACCTTTTTTTCCCCATAGGACCACTAGACAGCACTTCAACACGATGTCTAGGTGCTATTTTAATAGCAAAGTCACCAAAACACATAAAATATGTGAAAGACATGGCATTAAATATATTACAAAAAGGACTCTGTTTACAATGCGAGATTTGCCACAAGAAGGGACATTTCAGCTCAGCTGGGAATGTTCACATCACATGACTCGAACCTTCTGTTGCTTTGTGCATGCCCATGAATGATGGCAAAAGCAGCAGAAGTATTGATATTGAGGTTACAAATAAGTTGTAGCAAGGAGATGAATTTGCAAATACGAATCCATAAATAATGTGTATTGGCTGCAAATATATGTGTATATATATTTAATTTTTTTATTTGAACAACAGAGTTACAGAGAGAAGTAGAGCCAGAGAGAGGGAGAGAGGTCTTTCATCCCGTTGGTTCACTTCCCAAATGATCGCAATGGCCAGAGCTGAGCTGATCCGAAGCCAGCAGCCAGGAGCTTCTTTTGGGTCTCCCAAGTGGGTGCAGGGGCCCAAGGACTTGGGCTACTTTCTACTGCTTTCCCGGGCCACAGCAGAGAGCTGGATTCAAAGTTGAGCATCTGGAACTCGAACTGGCACCCATATGGGATGCCAGCACAGCAGGCTGGGGATTTAACCCGCTGTGCCACAGCGCTGGTCCCTGGCTGCATATATATTAAACCTTGATTCTTTCTTTGGCTGTATTTTAGAATCACACATATCTTCTCTTTAAAAGTTTTCTTTTACTGTTTGCATACTGTATCATAATTATTTATATTTAAATTTATGTACAACTGATTTTACTATTTCCTGCTAATCCTTAAGTTTATTTTGAACGTCTCTGAGTCCATGGGACATGTTGCCAAATATTTTGTTTATATGAGTGGTACTTTTTTCTAAGCCCTTTAATTTCTGAGAATGTTTTCTCTTGTTGTCCGCCATAAATAACAACTTGGAGACATACCGAGTTTGTGAGTCACAAAATTGTTTTCTGGTGGTTATTGTTCTAAAGAAGTCTGAGGCCTGGCTTTTTGTTGTTGGTATTGTTGTTCCTTTCTGAGGAACTGCTTTTTTCCTACTTAGTTTTAAATATGTTTTTTCTTCAATTTAAAATTTCACAAGGCTAAATCTTTTATTTCATTTTTTATATTACATTTTCCTAATATTTACTGAAATCTCTCAAAACCAAGTAGAAGCCTTCTGCTTTTGAAAAATTTTTGAGTATATTTTTGACTATTATTTCTGTTCCATTAAGCTGGAACCTTTTTAGGGATTATTTCACAATTTTGACATTTGTAGTTTTTTCTTTTACAGCAATTATCTCCAACTTTTAAAATATGTATTATTCTAGTTTGTTCCTAGCATAACTGTTTAGTTCGGCCCACATTTCCATTTATAATTTAATTATTTCAAGTTTATTTTTTGTGTAAATTTGTTTTATATATAAATATATATAAAAGCAACATTACTTTCTACCTACTTCTCAGTTGACTACCCTTTAATGTCATTTTTTATTTTGATCTGTATAAGATCTCTGTATGCCTAAAATAACATGGATAGAGTACATGATTCCTTAAATATTATTGAATGCACTAATAGATATTTTTCTAACATCTCTCTCTTTTCATTACAAACTGTTTCAGAATAATTATCTTCTTCTATGATGTGCATGATCTCCTTTCATGCTGAATAATCTTGTTCATGCCTAATTACAAAAGTTCTCTATTTATAAATGGAATTTTTCCATAGACTTCCCAGAGCTTATAAGTAAAACTTTTTAATTTTGTTTAAAATTAAAATGATAATTTCATCTTCATCCTATAATGAAAGCAATATGTTTCCTGTGAAGTATGAAAGTTTAGAGCTTATCAGTTCCTGGAACCTTGATGGTAAGTAACTGTTTGACAAAACCACTGCATAGAGGAGAGAATGAAAACAGAGCAGAGTAGATACAAAGCAGTAAAGATGCTTCCTTTTTGGCTGGACCAGAAAGGAAGAAAGGGATATCCCAGGATAAATAGTGAACCACTAACCAGAGGGCTTCTTTCTATTTTTTCTACTGTACATAAAATTTGATAACCAAATTACTATGCAGCAAGTTGATCAGATAAGCCCCATGCCTGAAATGGGGTTTCTTTTATTTGGGGGATCTGATTCAACTCAGAGAAGGTATTTTATGAAAGTCAATGAATGTTTACATATCCATGCTTTTTTTTACTGTTGCTCTTTACTAGAGTTGTCCAATATTATTTTGTTCAAAATTCTAAACTATGTTCCAATAAAGTTTTAAATCAGTTAGTTATATACTTTCTATTCTCTCTCAAATAATTCTGAATTTAGGAGGGAAAATAAAGTCATCATGTAGGGGTGATCTTCAAAAAGTTCATAGCAATGTATATTATGAAAATACTAAGCATGAATCTCAAAAACGTTGCAACAAAATAAATGTATATTTTAATTCCTTTTTTCCATGAACTCTTTGAAGTTCCTTTGTGTTGGCTCCCTAACTTCCATATGTAGGTACCTAGACAAAGAACTTGAGGAAATAGAAGAGGGAGTTGGATAGCTAATTAGTATGCACAAATATCCAAGATTCCTGAGGTGGCCAGATAGGGAAATTAAGCATTGAAGCATCAGTAAGTTACTTCATAATGTTTTTCCCTAGGCTACCTGAATGGGCGTATAGTACAGTGGGAGGTTGCAGAAAACATATGTGTGCCCATTTTGTGATAATCCATCAAGCTATACACTCAAGATATGTACCTTTTCATTTAATCTTCTCAAAAGTAAAAATAACTAAACTGCTAAAGAATTAATAACAAGGGGAAACCTATTTCACACATGTGATGGACAAAAGGGCTTATTCATGAACAAGATAAAAATCTTCTTTTCTATTTGAGATTTTGTTCCCATGGCCCTCTAAAAACCTCAGAGCTTCAACCTACTTTTCTGCCAATGAGTAACAAGCACATTAGAGTTTTGAGGTTTTTTATGACTAAAATAATAATAATAACTGCACCATAATAAGTAAAGTGCAGTTAAATATGCAGACCCCCTTGAATCAGTGTGCTCTTCTATTTGATATACGAGACATATACTTTTATATTGGCCCAAGGATTCTTTTTCAGAGACCCTATTTAAGGAGGATATCTACATGAAACCAATGGTCATTTTGGTGTAGGAAACATGGGATTAAAATTTTTTCCACACTTTAGAGAAATGGGCTGGGTAAGAAAGGCTGTGCAAGGCACACAGGAAGTGGGTTCTAGTACAATGGAAGTGGTGGTGATCACAGGGAAGGTCATCTCCATAGATTCACTCATTTTCTCTTTCCTTGTCACCCCTCTTTTTCCTGGTTAGGCCAATGATGACACCCCCCCCCCCCCTTTTGTAAACTAGTGTTGGTAGATGGTGAGAAACAAAAGTCAATGTCAAAGAGTCAATCCCTGTCAGTTTTGTGGTGAAAGAGAAGGAGTATTTTTAGGACAGTTAGAGAAGAAAGTATACTGTTAGGTGGGAGGCTAAAGATCATGGGTAAAAAATATTAAAATGACAGGTACAGACATAAAAATCAGGGAGAGTATGTGTTCAAATGACCATGATGACTACATTTTTAGAGTAGAAACACATTGTGAGGCACATTGAGACAATGTGTTAAAAATATAAATCAGTATTATATCACATCTGTCAAATTATATACAGAAAACTGATTGTACAATGTTAGCCCCAATAAATCTATGGAGAATATCAAAACTCTCCTATTAAATTTAGAGTAAGGATGGATTTCTTCTGATTGAGATCCCAGAATTGTAGCTTTTAGAGTTCTAAAAATTGGGCACTATGAAATACAAAGTGCATTAAGAAAATTCTTTAGTAAACAAATTAGAAGTTAGTGACTTAGTGCTCAACACCCTAACACATAATGTGGAATAGAAGGATTCATATCTTAAGCCACATCCAGCAAAATGGATGCCCATATTCATTATAGTATACATTCTGGGAAAACCATTTTCTTGACTTTGATAATAATTCTGTGGCTGATGCTTAAACATTTTCTTTTAAATTTAATTTAATTTATTTATTTTTTGTTTTGATAGGCAGAGTGGACAGTGAGAGAGACAGAGAGAAAGGTCTTCCTTTGCCGTTGGTTCACCCTCCAATGGCCACCGCAGCCAGCGCACTGCGCTGATCCGATGGCAGGAGCCAGGTGCTTATCCTGGTCTCCCATGGGGTGCAGGGCCCAAGGACTTGGGCCATCCTCCACTGCACTCCCTGGCCACAGCAGAGAGCTGGCCTGGAAGAGGGGCAACTGGGACAGAATCTGGTGCCCCGACCGGGACTAGAGCCCGGTGTGCTGGCGCCGCAAGGCGGAGGATTAGCCTATTGAGCCGTGGCGCCGGCCTTCTGTGGCTGATGCTTAAACATTTTCAATAGCAATAGTGCAAAGACAGATGTTAAGATCAGGCAAGATTGCAAACTTGACTCATGTGAAGGTTATCATTAAAGATCTAATCGGGAAGGGTTATCAAGGTGGTAAAATATCTTGTAGATAGTTTGACAAAGCCATGGTCAAGAAGAATGTTAAAGATTAAAGATAAAAGTCATAAAATATAAAGAAGAGATACTAAAATATTTTAAAATTTCAGTTGTAGCTTGCTCAATATTTCCATCTCAAAGAAATTAATCTGAAGATATATATTCTCACACTCACAAAATGGCATGTAAAAATGTTCATCATAGTATTAGATTAAAATTTTAATCAACCAATCTATCTATTAATTAGCTTATTAACCTCAAAGGAAGAGAGACAGAGGCAGAGAAACAGATATAGATGGTCATAAAGGGATGAATCTTCCATATGCTAGTTCACTTACCCCAATGCCTGTAACAGCCAGTGCTGGGCCAGGCTAAAACTGGGAGCCAAGAACTTAATCTAGGTCTCCCACGTGGGTGGAAGGTACCCAAGTTACATGAGTCATCATCTGGTGCCTCTCTGAATGTGCATTAGCAGGAAGATGGAAAGGAAGTGGAGGTCAGGCTCAAACCCAGGCAATCTGATATGAGATGTGAGCCCCCAAGGGGAAACTTGACCACTGCACCAAAAGCCCACCCTATAACATTGTTTTTAGTTGTAGAAATTTGAAGACAGCCAAAATAGCATGCAATAGAAGAGATACAAGTTTTTCATATATATGTACTGGGACTGCATAAAAACATCAACATACATAAGGTGTACTGACACACAAAAATTGAAAGAGATGTTACTGTATAAAAATTGCAGATCATTATGGGTTTGTGTAGAAAAAGTTTGTAGGCTTTTCACCAAACCATAAATATCTAGGACATAAGGTCACCATGGAGTTCCATTATATCCATTCATGAACATAGCTGCAGAAATACTTAATGATCTATTAGAAAATAAAGTTCATATTATTGAGTGTTTTTGCATCTATGTTCATGGATGCATTTGGGTAATGGCTGCCATTTTAGAGCCCTTGTCAGATCTTGACAATAGGTTTTATTGTCTTTGTAGAAGAACTATGGAAATCTTCCTCACTTTCTGAAAGAGCTTGTATAATATTGGTATCACTTCATTTTTCCTTAAGTCTTTAGAAGGAATTCACTAGTGAAACCAACTGATCTTGGAGTTTGCTGTGACAGTAGGTTTTGAATTACAGATTCATTTGTTAGATATAGGATGATTCTGTTTTTCACTTATTCACCCCCTTGTGCCTCCTCTCTTTTCTCCTTGACCTAGGTATTTGCCATTTTTTAAACCAGTTTGGTGCTTTTGTTGCTATTACTGCATGATAATTTCCAGTGCATTGCATGTCTATATTTATCATTATTTTTCCTTCTAATTTCTTTGGGTTTAATTTCCTATTGTAGTCATTAAGGCAAATATATAGAATGTTTTCAGATTTCTTGTCTATTACATACATTTGCATCTACAAATCTTTGTCTATCAAGGCTTTAGTTGCATGCCACATATTTTACGAGGCAACTACATTACCATTTATTTCACAGATGTTTCTAATATCCATTGAAATGTCTTCTTTGCCAATGTATAAATATAAATCTTAATATGAAATATTGGGGATTTCTCTTCATCTTTTTAATACTGATTTTTCAGTTAATTCTACTCTCTGTAGTGAACATATTCTCTTTTGAAGTATGTTGAAACTTGTTTCATGGTCCATAACACAATTAATATTGGTAACTTTGCAAGTACACTTGAGAAGATTATTTATTTTAATTATTGGGCACAGTGTTGTATATGTATAAATTAGGTCACATTCATTAATGATGTTATTCAATCCCAAAGAAAATCCCAGCAAGATTTCTTTATTTATTTATAAAATTCTTATTCCAAAGAGAGAAACAGAAAGTTCGGGTTTCTTTCAATGTATTTTATTATTCTCAGGACCTTGGCCTCATAAGTCTTAACTTATTTTATTGCCTTCCCATGCTTTTAAACAGCTGGTCTTTGTATTTTATCTGGTTTTATAGCTCCTCTCAGTGGGAGGGTTGTTATAATTTACTCAGCAAAACCTAAAAATAGAACTCCCAACCAGTATATTTTCACTGTTGTCATTATTATTCCAAACTGAGTAAGTTAATTTTCTTAAAATATCACAAAAGAAATATTTATCTCAGATTAAAATGTTTTTTCATTTGGTTTGAATTTATTATGTAGTTATTTAATGAGTGTGCTTTTAGAAAACAGAATGGATATTAAGAAAATATAAATCAAACTTCTTTCAAAACTGTAAGAATTATTCACACATAGGGAATGGCAGCATTTACCACAACACATATTTCTTTATACAAGCTCACCCAACTACAAGTTGAATAAATCACTTTTCTTAGGGAGACATGTTCAGGTCTAAGCCAAAGCTGAGCAAGGCTCACAGAACATAGGAACTCCACAGACACCAATACCAATAGGTTTTGTGCCACTAGGCAAAATGAAAAACATATATTGTATATGTGTATGTTTGCATGAACATTCTTGTGTGACATGACTGTGGGCATATGTATCTGCATGCATATAGTTTAATAGCCTATATATGGCTTGTTTATCTGTAGATGTCTAGGAAGAGTTAAGGGTATTTATGGATAAGTGTATGGGTACTGGACATATGAGCACCTGCATGTACAGTTGGTATGGGCCAATGTGTGTCAATAGGCTTTTGTGTTCAAGGGGAAGGGTTCAGGGACCTATGGAAGGAGTATCCTAAGATAGAGATATGGGTGGAAAAAGCAGTTACTTGATAGTTTAAACACTGGATATTAGTATATTGTGACATCTTTATGCCCAACACATTGTGACCTTCCACCAAATTCCTTATGTTTTTTTTTCCATTTCCCTTAAAGTTCTTAGTACACTGAAAACATTCAAATTTATGCTCCATGAGAAATCTTGACTCATGCCTTGGCTCCTATTAAACTCCCAAACTCCTATATTCTTCCACCTCCAGAATCTGGAGCTCATCTTTGTGTTCTCAGCAAAAAAAGGATTCCATCGACCACAATTTACTTGTCTGACCACAAATTTGGCTTCATCCTATTGCACTCCTGCACTATCCATGAATTATATCAGGCTAAACATACTAGGGCATTCTATAATCCTTTTTGATACAAATTTCAGCAAGGACATTACACATTTTCTGCTTATTCCCTTTCGTTCCTCCACAGTCCCAGAACACCTTCCTAACATCACAGACCCAAAGGAACTTGTGACTGAGTGAGTCTACATGACATACAATAAGAGTGATCATTCAAAAAGCTGATTATGAAAGTGTCCACAATGCTATGTTCATTCAGTCTCAGGGTCCAATAGGATAACTTCAATATTCTGAACCCAAATATAAAGCTAGATTGTTTAAACTGCTCTATGTAAGAATGGGAAAGGTTGTAAATATTTATTATGGTTCTAAACCTTTATTATGGTCAATCCTTATACATATTTCCAACACAACTTAATTTATATTTAAATTTCAAAATAAGAGAAAATTTCAAAATAAGCTTAAAACATACTTATAATAAAAATGATAATCTCTATAATTTTAATGAAAAATCCATTATTAGAATGTTCACAAAATTGGAGCATCCTTGGAAACAATTTAAAATAAGAGACTCTGAAAGCATTCAAATCTTGTATAGAATGAATGTTGAGACTACAAGGGGCACATTATGGGTTCACTGAAAACAAGTCAGACAGAAATAATTTCATGCCCTTTTTGTAGAGTATCAGTATATTACTGTTCAAAGTGAATACTGTTGGCAGTATTTTTTATTTCAATGACTCATGAAATGTATCTTACAGAATCACTATGGAGAAAATGCACAAAAAAGAGCTAAACATAATTAAGTAAATTCACAGTTGGTTGAACCTCCACATTCAAAGAGTATTAGTTAACCAATCAGAATTAACCTGAGTCAGACATTCCAGCAAGTAGATGAAGGTCCTACAAAATTGGCAGGCTTTAAAGAGTGTTACTGCTCCTAACTTTCCCTCTGGTTCCATCTAGCAGATTGATTCCCTCCCATCAATTGCCATAGCACTCATCTTGCATTGTGTTTACATTAAGTATCAGTTATTCATTCATGAGAGCTGTGATTAAATATCTTGGTGTAGGGCTGCTAAGCTACTTTCTCTTGCATCTTGGAATTCCAACAATTAGAAAAATTCTGTCTTCAATTCTGACCTGGATTATGCTTCAAGTTTGTAAATATACACTAACCAAATTCAACTGGGAGAATCAGAGTAGGGAATAACTTTAATTAAATAGTATGCAGATCCCAAGAAATATATTTTTCATTTTCTTCTATAGGGCATAGCCTTTCTTGTGTCACCTATTTGTTCTGATTCCCTTCATATCTTGCCTCTTTTCTTATTCTTCTTTTTTTAAAGATTTATTTATCCTATTTGAAAGGCAGAGTTACAAGAGAGAGAAGGAGAGGCAGAGAGAGAGAGAGAGAGAGAGAGAGGTCTTCCATCGGCTGGTTCACTTCCCAATTGGCCACAATGATCAGAGCTGTGCCTATCTGAAGCCAGGAGCCTGGAGCTTCTTCCGGGTCTCCCACGTGGGTGCAGGGCCCCCAGTGACATGGGCAATGTTCTACTGCTTTCCCAGGCCATAGTAGAGAGCTGGATCAGAAGTGAAGCAGCCAGGACTTGAGCCGGCACCCATATGGGATGCTGGCACTGCAGGCAATGGCTTTACTCGCTACACCACAGTGCTGGCCCTGGCTCTTTTCTTCTTTTATTGTCTCCTGGTATACTTCTTCCATTACATACTAACACTAGCACAAATACTAGCCTCATTTCGTGTTTTCTTATAATTTCATAGATTAGAAACACATCTGTATACATAATTTTGATAAAATATGCTGGTTTGAAATATCTGCTCCTAGATGAAGACACCAAGGCTTAAGAATGTTAAGGCTACAGATCAAATGTCACAGCTGCTTTGTTGTGAAGTCTGAGCTCGGGCTAAGTCTGTTGGAGAATCATCCATTCCCTTTCTGCTCCATAGCCCTGCTCAGTAGAAAATTCCCATCATTCTCAGTAATCCAAAGACAGAGAATATTTTGAGTGTTTTCACTTTTTCCATTAGCTGTGATTCTGACACATCACTTTTAACTAACCCAGGCATAGAGACAAACATGCCCTATGCTCCTTGGGTCATCATGACAAATTCCTCAGATTACAGACACACTAGGTCTCAATTTGAACTAGAATATAGTGTCCCTTCCCCCAGAAACTTCTCTAATAAGCACGGGAAAAACAATCCAAACCCCAGCAATTTGTTCCTGATTTAAGATGACTATAAGTAGTGTTCCTTGTGCTTTCACTTAGCATCACCCTTTTCTTACCTGCTAACAGCAACCTGATAAAATATATCAAGAATGATGAAAGTTTTCAGCTATACTCTAACACACAGGCATCAGCAGTATGCATCGCCGCCACCGCCATCATTCTTAACATCACAAATATATACTGACCAATAACTATGGCCAGTGACTGCATATTCCTTATTTCAGCTGATTGTTTACAACCTTGACAGGCAGAGATTACATTTAGACTATGGGCAAACTGAAAAATAGGGAGGCCAAGAAATGGAAAAAATCACAAAAATCATAAATTGTAGAGCTGGGATTTGAAATTGGGTCTGTTTCATGCACCTTGCACCCAGTACAGCACCTCTCAAAAGTATCCAACTCATATAGCAGAAACAACAATAAGGTGCCTTCTTCTTTACATGTCTCCACTCTGCTCTTATTGTATAACAGATTCCTGCTTTTTAAAAAAGATTCATTATATTTATTTGAAAGGCAGAGTTACAGAGAGAGAGAAGGAAAGACAGAGAGAGACCTTCCATCCACTGGTTCACTCCCCAAATGGCTGCAACAACTGGGGCTGAACCAGGCTGAAGCTGGGAGCCAGGAGCTTCTGCTGGGTCTCCAATGTGAGTAGCAGGGGCCCAATTACTTGGGTCATCTTCCACTGCTTTCTGAGGTGCATTAGCAGGGAGCTAGATTGGAAGTGGAGCAGACAGAACTTGAACCAGAGCCCATACAGTATGCCAGTATTGCAGGTGGTGGTTTTACCCACTATGTCACAACAGCCCCCAGATTCCTGCTTGAGATGAAATATTGAACAAAATGATCTCTTAGTATTTACAGTCCTTAAATTCTATGATCCAAATCATTAACCTTACCCTACCCCAATTCAGAAAGTAGCAGAGTTTTGGTAGCAAAAATGAGATTCTGAGTTTCCAGTGATAAGAATTATTCTAGAATTGCAGCTGAAAGGGGCTTGTCTTTATTTTGAAAGAAACTTTATGTCATACAACGAACTTAATGGAAACATCCCATGAAGGTATAACGTGGTTCAATTCACTTTAGCAGAGAACTACCAAGCATTTGTCATGAAGAAAAGGAAACTGGAAGGAGATGAAGTATTATCTTCTCTCTGTACATCAATTCAATGCTCCAGGTTTTGGATGATTTGCTGTACATTTATTTTTCCACACTGTTGTTGAGGTTTGGATTATTTGCTAGCTGTTGTGTCTTGTATTTTAAAGGATATGAATAAAATTCTTTTAAAAAAACTTATCAGGGAAACAAAAATAGAGTGCATCATGTTGTTAAATTATTGGAATTTGAATAACATAATATCTTTAAGCATGATTGCATTATGTTAGAAAACATCCAGTTGCAGCACTAGGATAGTAGATTTCTCTAGCAGTGCATAAACATGTGCATGTGCAAAGAGCAATTGAGAGAATCTTGAAAATATGATAAAAATGGTAGTCACAATCTTGATCAATCTTGATTGTTTTATATTCTGACACCTCGGGTTTTAAAGAGTCTACTATGAAGGCACCATTTAATGAATGCTAAAGCTTTTAGATTTCTTCAAGGTCATGGAAACACTTTGACAGCTATTTCTGTTAAATGACAGTGCAAAGATACTCTATACCTCTGTCTAGTTTTGCTTCTAATGATTTTTTTACAGAAAATGCTGATGATATAACAAATTTTATTTTGCTGTCATATATTTTATGTGCATATCCAGATGCAATTATAAAATACAAAAAACACAAAATTATAATTAACACATCACATCAAAAATAAACATTATTTTTCCTTAAATATTACTAAAGTAATCCTCAAATAATTCTTCATTGGTTCTTTTGAATTTTAATAGGAGGAATAAATATCAATGACTAAAATCCAGAGCCCACAATAACTAATTGATAAACATTTAAACTAGTGATTGTAAGATGAGTGAAATTACTGTTTCCAAACTGGACTAATAACTCATTATCCACTATTGACTATCCAATGGAAGAAATTCAGTTTAAAATAAAGTGGACATCAAATGTTACTCAAATGCTCTGTTAATTTTCTCAATTGCTTATTTTTAAAATCACCTATCAAGAAAATTGGGAAAATCATACTTCTCATTTTATTCTCAATATACAGAATCAATGTGTTCTTTTCTCTATCTCCAGTAAGCTAGTCAATGGATTTTAATAGCTATTTTTACCTACAGTGTTGCTAGATTATACAAGATCATTATTCCACGTTTATCAGTGATGACAGTTAGCACTAACTGGAGACTTTATGTATGAACATGTCCCAGTCAGTGAAATACCTTTGATACATAAATGAATTGAGGGCTACTATTTCCTCTGGCAAAAGTGAGAGTTGCTCAGTACTCTGTTGCAGGTGAAGGCATAGTGATCAAGCCAATACAATGTAACAGCAAGCTGCTTATGATGACTGCATGTTTCTGTAAGACTCATATCAAGAAAAGAACTTTGTTTCTCCCTGTGCAGTGTCTACCATAATCTTCAGAGACACTGACATTGTTGTATTCATCAGAGTAGTTCCCAAAGAGGAAGTTCTCTTGACACATTTGTCTTTCATATTTTCTGGTACAGGTCAGGCTCACAGCAGACATTTAGTGTACATTTTTGCTGACCTGTTTCAGTGTCTTGACTCCTGACCAGTGTAATGCTGGCAAACAGAAGGTATCAAAGATCATGACTGCTATATGAGAATATGATGATAGTGGCTTCTGGTTGCTAGAAATAATCATGAATAATAAAGAATAGAGAATAGAATAGAGAAAGACAGAGACACAGACCTTTCCCATCCATGTTTGGGAAAAACATGTTTCTGCTAGTTCTAAGATTCCATGAAAAGCAAGTCTAGAAGCATTTTACCCACTCAGTTTACCAAAGTCCCCTCATCTTGGCATAGGCCAAGCTTCTGTAATAGAGAAATTAATATTTCACAATAAATGTGTAAAATATTAATGCAAAGCATAGAATAAACATACATTTGGTTCTCTAGTCATTATAGTATTTTGGAACTAAAAAAGACCTCAAACATCATTGATTCCAACTCCTTTATTGTATGAATGAGAAAGCTAAGGTGCAAAGAGGATAAATAACTTCCCCAAAGTCAAATAGTCAGCAAGGACCAGTAATACTCACTTCTAGCTCAGTGATTCTTGTACCTCTCTAGGCTTTATTGCACACTAATGGGTCACTTTCCCATTTCCAGCCTCATATCGCATATCGGTAAACTCATCAAAGCAGCATGGATGGGAAATCCCCTTCTCCACTTATTTGTTTATCTATAGTTTATTTTTCCCAAGTCTTGTGATATAGAAAGACATTTAAAACTGATAGTTTATTTGAATCATTTATGAACTGTAAACTTAGCTCTTATAATTGTTTACCTAATGATTTGCCAATTCAATTTTCAGATGTTTTGCTGAGTGGCTGGTCATTCTCTCTTGATTCTATCCATATTAGAGTGATCTGCAACACAGATCTTCTAAAGATAGACCTATGAGGGTTTAGCTGAGTGGTTAAGAGACCAGTTAAGATGCCCATGTCTCAAATTGTACCTAATTAGATACCCAGCTCCATCTTCTGACTCTTACTTCCTGCTAATAAAGACTCTGGGAAGCAAAAGCGATAGCTCAAATAGTTGGATCCTCCCCATCATCTGATACCTCGAATGAGTTCCTGGTTCTTGGCTTCAGCCTCAGCCATTGCAGGCATTTGAGCAGTGAACCAGTGGATGGGAGTTTCTCTCTCTCTCTCTCTCTCTCTCTCCCTCCCTCCCTGCCTCTCAAATAAGCTTAAAACGTAGGCCTATGAGTTTTTCTTATTTGAAAAGGCTTGTAGAATAATTTTTACTCTTGTAGATGCAAAGTACTTGTGTTTGGGTGATAGCATAAACAACAGTTAAGACCATGTTTATAAAAATGTGAAGGTACTGCAAAAAGTTGCTGTTAAATGTAAATAATTTTGTGGGGGCTGGCACTGTGGCGCAGTATACCGCGCTGACCCGATGGCAGGAGCCAGGTGCTTCTCCTGGTCTCCCATGGGATGCAGGACCCAAGCACTTGGGCCATCCTCCACTGCACTCCCTGGCCACAGCAGAAGAAGAGGGGCAACCGGGACAGGATCGGTGCCCCGACCGGGACTAGAACCCGGTGTGCCGGCGCCGCAAGGCCAAGGATTAGCCTAGTGAGCTGCGGTGCCGGCCTATATTGACATCTTATTATTTGATTATTGTTTATTTCTGCTAAACAGTGTTTTTTCTACTTTTTATTTGTTGAATTCTTTATTTAGTGCAGCATTAATCCTTTGACTATAAAGTAAATTAAAAATATGCTGTTGCAAACATTAATTAATAAAGAAAGTGGGAAGGGGGGAAAGTATCATTATATCCTGAGAATTGTATCTATGAACCACATGAAATCTGTTCTTTTTATGTTAATTTTAAAATATACAAGAAAAAAGAAATAAACACAAGGCAGTACTAAAAAAAGAGTACATTATACCTAGTGAAATTAGCTAGTCCCCAAAAAACATGCATCATATGTATTCTCTGATTCCTAGAAGCTAATACACAAAGTACATTTTGAGACTTGACTATTGCTCATATCCTTTGTCTATACTCCTGAGAAACAGTGGTGTTTCTACTTTAAAAAATAGTACATGGCTTTGTGTCTGAATTGCTCAAAAGAACTAAAGCTATTTTTTTAAAACTTTTATTAATAAATATAAATTTCAAAAGCACAACTTTTGGATTATAGCGGCTTTTCCCCCCATAACCACCCTCCCACCCACAAAACCATCCCATCTCCTACTCCCTCTCTCATCCCATTCTTCATTAAGATTCATTTCTAATTATCTTTATCTACAGAAGAACAACTTAGTATATACTAAGTAAAGATTTCAACAGTTTGCACCCACACAGACACACAAAGTATAAAGTACTGTTTGAATACTAGTACAACACATTAAGGACAGAGATCCTACATGGGGAGTAAGTGCTCCTGTGGTTGATTTAACAATTGACACTCTTATTTATGATGTCAGTAATCACTCGAGGCTCTTGTCATGAGCTGCTAAAGCTATGGAAGCATCTTGAGTTCACAAACTCCAACCTTATTTAGACAAGGCCATAATCAAAGTGGAAGTTCTCTCCTCCCTTCAGAGAAAGGTACCTCTTTCATACTATAATTAGTTTAGGATGCCAACTCTCAAATTTTCCTACCTCTGTTTCCTGTTGCTTCCATTTTTGTATATATCATTCACTAGTCATTGATGATCATCTTGTCCTCAGGAAATTAGAAAACTAAAACCAAAAAATAATAAAAGTGCACAATTATCTACCATTTAAAATAGATGTGAAACAACTCTTCAAAAATTTATATAGTTATGAATAGAAGGTATAGCATTCTTCTCAACCTCATAACAAGATGCTTAGGTTTTCGTGGTATTCTAAACTGTCAAACCCTTCCTAAAAACTTCAAACTGTTTCTAAAATACAATCATTTTTCTGGATTAAACAATTTTTCCTTTTGTAAATGGAATATTTCTTTTCTGCTGAGCATTTTCTTTAAATAATCCAAACATATGGAAATGAATATTTTAATAATAAGGTATTGAGTTCAAGATGCATGAAATACTACTGCACACTTTGGGTCAAATTTCTGGAGTTATACATTTTCTGGAAAAAAAATGATTAGCAAGTTTTTATGTTATTGGAGGAGTCAAATTACATGTAAGAATGACTTTTGACTTGATGGCAGAAACACATGAAATAAAAACTCTTTATATTGATAAAACAAAATACTTTCTTGGTAGCAGAAATAAAACTCCCCTTAAGAGTTTTGTAGTGGGGGCTGGCACTGTGGCACAATGGGTTGAAGCCCCGGACTGTGGTGGTGGCATACTATATGGACACTGGTTCAAGTCCTGGCTGCTTGACTTCCAATCCAGCTCTGCTGGTGCACCTGGGAAGGCAGCAGAGGATGGCCCAAGTGCTTGGGCCCTTGCACCCACATGGGAGACCTGGAAGAGGCTCCTGGCTTCAGATTGGTGCAGCTCTGCCCCTTTGGGCCATTTGGAGAGTGAACCAGTGGATGGAGGATCTCTCTCTCCCTCTGTCTCTGCCTCTCTCTGTAACTCTTTCAAATAAATAAAATAAATATTTTAACAAAAAGAGTTTATTAATAAATCACTATCTTAATTCTAATGCCAGGATAGATTCAAGAAAGCTTATCTAATTTATCTTCCATATTTTGATGACATCAGGTGAAAAGATTCTCAGTTGCCAAATTAAATTTGGTTGAATTTGAGGCAACTAAAACTCTAGAAGTTTTGTTTATTTTGTTGGTTTGAGGGTTCTGTATGATTTTTGGAGGTGTTTATCTTTTTATTTTATTATTTTTTAAAATATTTATTTATTTGAAAGAGCCGCAGAGAAGGAGAGGCAAAGGCAGAGGCAGAGGCAGAGGGAGAAAGAGAGAGAGAGAGAGAGAGAGAGAGAGAGAGAGAGAGAGAGAGAAAGGGAGACATCTTCCATCCTCTGGTTCATTCTCCAAATGGCTCCAACAGCCCAGGCTGGGCCAAGCTGAAGCCAGGAGCCTGGAGCTTCATCCAGGTCTCCCACATGGGTACAGGAGCCCTAGGACTTGGTCCATCTTCTGCTGCTTTCCCAGTGCATTAGCAAGGAGCTAGATTGGAAGTGGAGCAGCCAGGACAGGAACCAGCGCCCATATGGGATGCCAGCACTGCAGGAGGTGGCTGTATCTGCTATGCCACATTGCCAGCCTCTTATCTTGAATTTCAATTCATTACCATGAAATTGATCTAAATTTCAATGCTAAACATTGCTTCCAAGCTATGTTTCAACTCTATTAGACTACAGATAAGATATTCATGTATGCCTTTTGTCTTTAGTATTTAACCAAATCTCTCTCTCTTTCTTTCTCTCTCTCTCTCTCTCTCTCTCTCTCTCTCTCACACACACACACACACACACACACCACACACCACACACACATGCATGCACTCATACACACATTCACATGCAAGTGCACTCTGGGACAGGAACCAATGGAGAGACTTTGACATGCTACTGTTAGACTTCTTCCTACAGGTGGCCTATATGTGGCTGGCTGGCTGTTAACACTCCTTGGAAACAGGTATTAAAGAGATAGTGTGTTCTCTCATGCTACATGTTTCTGAATTTTCTCGAATGGCTTTGGAAAAGACTTAGCTAAACTTAAACCCCTAGAAATTTATAATGGCATTTTCTTAATATACATTTTTGGACTCCGTCAAACAAAAGGAATGAAGTCAGTTTGATGGTGGGAATTCAGTTCTTCATAAAAGCAAATGGCTCCTGATGACCACTAAAGCCCTTTCTCATTTTTGTCTTCACAAATATTAGTATAAAAATCCATCTTGGTTATGATTTCCCCATAGAAATCAAGGCTATTTATCTTTATGGATCAAATTCTACCCTTGCCTTTAAGCAATCACTTATTCCCACGACAATCCAAACATGGCTACTGTAAGAGCTTTCAGTACTCCATGAAGGCCTAAAAACTCATTTCATTCCAAGTGTAGAAAACACTGTTTTTAAGACTTCAGTGTACACAGGAATGATTATTTTTGAGTTTTAAAAAATGCAGACTTTAGTTCAGTGAGTATCAACTAGGGCTTGATATTTTTTATTTCTGACATACAGATCATACCACTGCAGCTGGTCCAAGAATCATAATTTGTTATCATAGAACTGAATGGTGATTCTCAAACTTATTCACTGGAATTAATTGAAGAACTTTAACATAAACAGATGTCTGGGTCCTATGCCCATACATTGTAATTGAACTGGTCTGTGTTGTAGCCTGTGCATGGAGAGTTTTAGAAAGCTCTCGGGGGGGGCGGAGCCAAGATGGCGGATAGTGGGGACGTGTGCCTTAGTTTGGGAAAATAAACTTTCATGAGGGTGGAATTGCTGCAGCCTCAGGAAAAGACTCAAGAAAAAAACTGCAGAGGAAACGCTTCCGGATCTCGTGGACGAGACACGGAGGACTTGCGGGGAACCCACCGCGTGGAAAACCAACCGAGACGAGCCGAGTGGCAGCGGCGGGAGAGGAGCCGGAGCCTCAGAGTCTCGCCAGCGCGGGAACGGAGGAGGAGGGTAAGACGGAGACCTGAGAAGTCCGAGACATTGGGGGGAGGGGGAACAGAGGCCTCTCCCTTCACTCACCAAGCAAAACAAAGAGCACCGCGATTTTACATATGTAAAGCTCAGCCAAACTCAGTATCTTTAGCGAAATTGGAGAACACATTGAGGGCTGCATAATCTCTGTGTATGGTCCCAGGGGTAGATCAAACGAATACTCACAAAGGCCAGATTTCAACTACACTCAACTCCACTCCCAACTGAGTCAAAAAAAAAAAAAAAAAAAGAGAGAGAGAGAGAGAGAGCGAGCCAGCAAGCAGCAAGTGAGTGAGAAATCTGGGAGAGTTGCTCTGTACACAGCCTTAAACCTGAAGAAACAAGCATAGCTCTCTGGCCACACCCATCACAGCCCCTAAGGCTCCAACAAAGCAGACAGCTCACTTAGAGGCATAGTATAACGAGAGAAAAAAACAAAAACAAAAACACCACAAATTATCTCTAACATGCCAAGAAAGAAACATAGAAGCGGAGGTTCCAAGAACAGGGAAGGCACTATGACGCCCCCAAGTGAACAAGACACGCCAATGCAAGATTATGAAGATTATGAGATAGAAGAAATGAAAGATACAGATTTCAAAAAATTTATGATAAGAACATTAAGAAGTTCTCAAAAACAAATTCTTGAACTACAGAAATCCTTAATGGACAAGATAGAAAATCTCTCCCGTGAAAATGAAATATTAAGGAGGAATCAAAATGAAATGAAAAAACTAGTGGAACATAAATCTGAGATAGTGACAAAAAACCTCAATGAAATGAAGAACTCAATAGATCAAATGGCAAACACATTAGAGAGCCTTAAAAACAGAATGGGTGAAGCAGAAGAGAGAATATCAGAATTAGAAGACAGAGAACAGGAAAGGAAACAGTCAAATCAAAGAAAAGAAGAAGAAATCAGAAATCTAAAAAATACTGTCAGGAACCTACAGGATACTATTAAAAAACCTAACATTCGGGTTCTAGGAGTTCCTGAAGGCATGGAAAGGGAGAAAGGATTAGAAGGCCTTTTTAGTGAGATACTAGCAGAAAATTTCCCAAGTTTGGAGAAGGACAGAGACATCCTAGTACAGGAAGCTCAGAGAACCCCTAATAAACACGATCAAAAGAGATCCTCACCACGACACGTCGTAATCAAACTCACCACAGTGAAACACAAAGAAAAGATCCTAAAATGTGCAAGAGAGAAACGCCAGATTACTCTCAGAGGATCTCCAATTAGACTCACAGCAGACTTCTCATCAGAAACCCTACAAGCCAGGAGAGAATGGCGAGATATAGCCCAGGTACTAAGAGAGAAAAACTGCCAGCCCAGAATATTATATCCTGCAAAGCTCTCATTTGTGAATGAAGGTGAAATTAAGACCTTTCACAGCAAACAGAAATTGAAAGAATTTGTCGCCACTCGTCCAGCCCTGCAAAAGATGCTTAAAGATGTGTTACATACAGAAACACAGAAACACGGTCACCAATATGAAAGAAGTTAAAGGAAGGAAACCTCACAGCAAAAGATCACAGGAATCTCAAACCAGATATTAGAAAACATCTTTGGCAAATGGCAGGGCAAAGTCACTCCTTCTCAATAGTCACATTGAATGTTAATGGCTTGAACTGTCCAGTTAAAAGACACCGATTGGCTGACTGGGTTAAGGAACAAAACCCATCCTTTTGCTGCTTACAAGAAACCCATCTATCCAACAATGATCCATACAAGCTGAGAGTGAAAGGCTGGAAAAAGATATACCACGCCAACAGAAATGAAAAGAGAGCGGGCGTAGCCATCTTAATATCGGACAACATAAACTTTACCACAAAAACTGTTAGGAGAGACAAAGAGGGGCACTATATAATGATTAAGGGATCCATTCAACAGGAAGATATAACGATTATCAACATATATGCACCTAATCATAGGGCACCAGCTTATTTAAAAGACTTGTTAAGGGACTTAAAGGGAGACTTAGACCCCAATACAATAGTACTGGGGGACTTCAATACTCCACTCTCAGAGATAGACAGATCAACAGGACAGAAGATCAACAAGGAGACAGTAGATTTAAATGACACTATAGCCCAAATGGATCTAACAGATATCTACAGAACATTTCATCCGACATCTAAGGACTTTACATTCTTCTCAGCAGTACATGGAACCCTCTCTAGGATTGACCACATACTAGGCCATAAAGCAAGTCTAAGCAAATTCAAAAGAATTAGAATCATACCATGCAGCTTCTCAGACCACAAAGGAATGAAATTGGAAATTGGCAACTCAGGAATCCCTAGAGCACGTGCAAACACATGGAGATTGAACAACATGCTCCTGAATGAACAATGGGTCATAGAAGAAATTAAAAGAGAAATCAAAAATTTTCTGGAAGTAAATGAGGATAACAGCACAACATACCAAAACCTATGGGATACAACAAAAGCAGTGTTAAGAGGAAAGTTTATATCAATAGGTGCCTACATCAAGAAATTGGAAAGGCACCAAATAGATGAGCTTTCAAGTCATCTCAAGGATCTAGAAAATCTGCAGCAAGCCAAACCCAAACCCAGTAGGAGAAGAGAAATAATTAAAATCAGAGAAGAAATCAACAGGATTGAATCCAAAAAAACATTACAAAAAATCAGCCAAACGAGGAGCTGGTTTTTTGAAAAAATAAACAAAATTGACACCCCATTGGCCCAACTAACTAAAAAAAGAAGAGAAAAGACCCAAATCAATAGGATCAGAGATGAAATTGGAAACGTAACAACAGACGCCACAGAAATAAAAAGAATCATCAGAAATTACTACAAGGACTTGTATGCCAGCAAACAGGGAAATCTATCAGAAATGGACAGATTCTTGGACACATACAACCTCCCTAAATTGAGCCAGGAAGACATAGAAAACCTAAACAGACCAATAACTGACACAGAAATTGAAACAGTAATAAAGGCCCTCCCAACAAAGAAAAGCCCAGGGCCAGATGGATTCACTGCTGAGTTCTACCAGATATTTAGAGAAGAACTAACTCCAATTCTTCTCAAACTATTCAGAGCAATCGAAAAAGAGGGAATCCTCCCAAATTCTTTCTATGAAGCCACCATCACCTTAATTCCTAAGCCAGAAAGAGACGCAACATTGAAAGAGAATTACAGACCAATATCCCTGATGAACATAGATGCAAAAATCCTCAATAAAATTCTGGCCAATAGAATGCAACAACACATCAGAAAGATCATCCACCCAGACCAAGTGGGATTCATCCCCGGTATGCAGGGATGGTTCAACATTCGCAAAACAATCAACGTAATACACTACATTAACAGACTGCAGAAGAAAAACCATATGATTCTCTCAATAGATGCAGAGAAAGCATTTGATAAAATACAACACCCTTTCATGATGAAAACTCTAAGCAAACTGGGTATGGAAGGAACATTCCTTAATACAATCAAAGCAATATATGAAAAACCCACGGCCAACATCCTATTGAATGGGGAAAAGTTGGAAGCATTTCCACTGAAATCTGGTACCAGACAGGGATGCCCTCTCTCACCACTGCTATTCAATATAGTTCTGGAAGTTTTGGCCAGAGCTATTAGGCAAGAAAAAGAAATTAAAGGGATACAAATCGGGAAGGACGAACTCAAACTATCCCTCTTTGCAGATGATATGATTCTTTATTTAGGGGACCCAAAGAACTCTACTAAGAGACTGCTGGAACTCATCGAAGAGTTTGGCAAAGTAGCAGGATATAAAATCAATGCACAAAAATCAACAGCCTTTGTATACACAGGCAATGCTTCGGCTGAGGAAGAACTTCTAAAATCAATCCCATTCACAATAGCTACAAAAACAATCAAATACCTTGGAATAAACTTAACCAAAGACGTTAAGGATCTCTACGATGAAAACTACAAAACCTTAAAGAAAGAAATAGAAGAGGATACCAAAAAATGGAGAAATCTTCCATGCTCATGGATTGGAAGAATCAATATCATCAAAATGTCTATTCTCCCAAAAGCAATTTATACATTCAATGCAATACCCATTAAGATCCCGAAGACCTTCTTCTCAGATCTAGAAAAAACGATGCTGAAATTCATATGGAGACACAGAAGACCTCGAATAGCCAAAGCAATCCTGTACAACAAAAACAAAGCCGGAGGCATCACAATACCTGATTTTAGGACATACTACAGGGCAGTTGTTATCAAAACAGCATGGTACTGGTACAGAAACAGATGGATAGACCAATGGAACAGAATAGAAACACCAGAAATCAATCCAAACATCTACAGCCAACTTATATTTGACCAAAGATCCAAATCTAATCCCTGGAATAAGGACAGTCTATTCAATAAATGGTGCTGGGAAAATTGGATTTCCACGTGCAGAAGCTTGAAGCAAGACCCATACCTATCACCTTACACAAAAATCCACTCAACATGGATTAAAGACTTAAATCTACGACCCGAAACCATCAAATTATTAGAGAGCATTGGAGAAACCCTGCAAGATATAGGCACAGGCAAAGACTTCCTGGAAAATACTCCAACAGCACAGGCAGTCAAAACCAAAATTAACATTTGGGATTGCATCAAATTGAGAAGTTTCTGTACTTCAAAAGAAACAGTCAGGAAAGTGAAGAGGCAACCAACAGAATGGGAAAAAATATTTGCAAACTATACTACAGATAAAGGATTGATAACCAGAATCTACAAAGAAATCAAGAAAATCCACAACAACAAAACAAACAACCCACTAAAGAGATGGGCCAAAGACCTCAATAGACATTTTTCGAAAGAGGAAATACAAATGGCCAACAGACACATGAAAAAATGTTCAAGATCACTAGCAATCAGAGAAATGCAAATCAAAACCACAATGAGGTTCCATCTCACCCCGGTGAGAATGGCTCACATTCAGAAATCTACCAACAACAGATGCTGGAGAGGATGTGGGGAAAAAGGGACACTAACCCACTGTTGGTGGGAATGCAAACTGGTTAAGCCACTATGGAAGTCTGTCTGGAGATTCCTCAGAAACCTGAACATAACCCTACCATACAACCCAGCCATCCCACTCCTTGGAATTTACCCAAAGGAAATTAATTTGGCTAATAAAAAAGCCATCTGCACGTTAATGTTTATTGCAGCTCAATTCACAATAGCTAAGACCTGGAACCAACCCAAATGCCCATCAACAGTAGACTGGATAAAGAAATTATGGGACATGTACTCCATAGAATACTATACAGCAGTAAGAAACAACGAAACCCAGTCATTTGCAACAAGATGGAGCAATCTGGAAAACATCATGCTGAGTGAATTAAGCCAGACCCAAAGAGAAAAATATCATTTGTTTTCCCTGATCGGTGACAACTGAGCACCAAAGGGGAAACCTGTTAAGTGAAACGGACACTATAAGCAACAATGAACTGATCAGCTCCTGTCCTGACTTTAGATGTACAATGTAATACTTTATCCATTTTAGTATTTGTTGTTATTGTTGTTGTTCTAGTACTATTGGTTGAACTCAGTAATTAACACACAATTATTCTTAGGTGTTTAAATTTTAACTGAAAAGTGATCCCTGTTAAATCTAAGAGTAGAAAAAGAGAGGGAGGAGATGAACAATTTGGAACATGCTCAATCGGTCTGGCCGCAAATGGTGGAGTTAGAAACGTGCCAGGGGATTCCAACACAATTCCATCAAGATGGCATGTACCAATGCCATCGCACTAGTCCAAGTGACCAATTTCAGCTCACAATTGATAGCTCTGATAGGTCTAAGACTCAAAGAGATCACACAAACAAGACAAGTATCTGCTAATACTAACTGATAGAATCAAAAAGGGAGAGAAAGATCCAACATGGGAAGTGGGATACACAGCAGACTCATAGGATGGCAGATGTCCTGAACAACACTCTGGCCTCAGAATCAGCCCTCAGGGCATTCGGATCTGGCTGAAGAGCCCATGGGAGTATAGCAGGCATGGAAAGCCAAGATATCATGGGAAAAAAAAAAAAAAAAGACCTAAATGAATGATCTCTGTGAGTGAGATCCCAGTGGAAAGAACGGGGCCATCAAAGAAGGAGGTACCTTTCTCCGAAGGGAGGAGAGAACCTCCACTTTGACTATGACCCTATCGGAATAAGATCAAAGTCAGCGAACTCTAAAGGCTTCCATAGCCCTGGCAACTCATGACTAGAGCCTAGGGAGATTACTGACGCCATGAACAGGAGTGTCAAATTGTTAAATCAGCAACAGGAGTCACTGTGTACTTACACCCCATGTGGGATCTGTCCCTAATGTGTCGTCTAAAGCCAAGTGATGCTACGACTGGTACTGAAACGGTATTTTTATACTTTGCGTTTCTGTGTGGGCGCAGACTGATGAGGTCTTTGCTAATTATATACTGAAGTGATCTTCTGTATATAAAGAGAATTGGAAATGAAAAAAAAAAATAACCTGGTGTTAAAATGGAAATGGCATAGAAAATTAATTAATTTGAAAAAAAAAATTCTGTAGGATCTCTGTCTTTAATGTGCTGTACATTGCTATTTAATGCTATAATTAGTAATCCAATGGTAGTTTTTTCACTTGATGTTGCTATATGGGCAAAAAGTTGAAATCTTTACCTAATATATACTAAACTGATCTTCTGTATACAAAGAGAATTGAAAATGAATCTTTACATGAATGGAAGGGGAGAGGGAGCGGGAAAGGGGAGGGTAGCGGGCGGGAGGGAGGTTATGGGAGGGGGGAAGCCATTGTAACCCATAGGCTATACTTTGGAAATCTATATTCATTAAATAAAAGTTTAATAAAAAAAATAAAAAAAAATAAAAAAAAAAAAAAAAAAAAAAAAAAAAAAAAAAAAAAAAGAAAGCTCTCGGATGATGCTGAAGCATATCAGGGGGTGGAATCACTGTCCTTCTCAGTCTTGTCTGTACAATCCATTTTCATTAATGGACAGAGTGGTAGCAAATTGGAAATTACTATTTCAAGAGAAAATTGCTTCCACAAAGGCCATATTGATGATTATAATAAAGCCGGGGCAATATCTGGTTTTATGTATGCCCAGTCCTACCACTAGCATGCTGGGACCCTGCTAACATCAATGTGGTTGTGGGACCACTCACTTGGGAGTTAGAAGTGCAGGCTGTAAGGTCTCTTCCCAAACACTGAGAATTAGAACTTAATATTTTAACAATGTTTTCCAGGTGATAATTACCCACATTAACATCTGACACTTACCATTGTAGGAGATTCTTTTGCTTTGGCAGTTGCTCTGTGCCACATCCACAATCCAGTCCAGCCAATGAACTCTATCATGAAGGCCTTCAAAGTGAACAGGGAAAACAGGAAAAGAGTCAATCAAAGGCAAATGGTTGAGAAAAAGCTCAATACAGTCATAGAAGGAAGCTCCAAGATATACTCACAACATAAGGTATGTTTTAAATCTGTAAAGGAAGTATTCACATAACAAAAAAAAAAGAATAACAATTCTTACTCACTTATGTAGCATCTTTTTTCTTTCTTTTTTTGGTGATGAGCCTTGTAGGCATGCTCTATAGTTCTACAGCACTGCAGCAAGGTTCTCAATAGGAGGTGTTTTTATTCCTCAGGGGATGAATTTGTACTTTAGTTGTCACAACTGGGGAAAGGAGTGCAAAGGGTATTTAGAATGTAGAGGCCAGGAGTACTACTACCAGGGATATATTCCATAATGCACTTTATTTTTAAAGATGTATTTATTTCTTTGAAAATCAGAGTTACACAGACAGAGAGGGAAAAACAGAAACAGGAGAGAGAGGGAGAGAGAGCATGAATCTTCCATCCACTGGTTCACTCCCCAAATGGCTGCAACAGCCAGGTTTGGGCCAGGTCAAAGCCAGGAGCCAGGAACTCCATCCAGGTCTCCCACATGGGTGAAGGGGGCCCAGGTATTTGGGCCATTTTCTGCTACTTTTCACAGCCCATTAGTAGGGAGCTATTGCAAATGTAGAAGCTGGCACATAAATTGGTACCCACACGGGATGCTGGTACTGCAGGCAGTAGCTTAATCCATTGTGTCACAATGCCAGCCCCTCTACAATGCATTTTAAGGTCCCCCACAACAAAGAATTATCTGGCTGCAGATACCAGGAGTGGCACTGAAGTTGAGAAACCCTATTGTACATCATAGCAATTGAAGGGGAATAGATAGATATGATTTCTTGAAGAAGCAAATTCTTACTTGTAGCAGTACAGTACGACAGTTACAGATTTTCTCTGGCAAATGACTCCATTATGAGAACCGAATAATCAACATATTAGAATAGCAAGATGGTCTCAAAATGTGCAAGTTGGTACGAACATGAATGTACTCCTATGTTGTGAAGTCTTTATTCTTGGTGTGTGCATTAAAGATTGCTTATTGGCATTTTAAAATCAGTTCATTAGAAATTCATTGCCCAGGGCTGGTGCTGTGGCGTAGCCGGTAAAGCTGCTGTCTGCAGTGCTGGCATTCCATATGGGTGCCAGTTCGAGTCCTGGCTGCTCCACTTCCGATTCAGCTCCCTGCTATGGCCTGGGAAAGCAGTGGAAGATGACCCGGGTCCATTGGCCCCTGCACCCACGTGGGAGACCTAGAAAAAGCTCCTGGCTCATGGCTTCAGATCAGCTCAGCTCTGGCCGTTGCAGTCATTTGGGGAGTGGACCAGTGGAATGGAAGACCTCTCTCTGTCTCTACGTTTCTCTGGCCCTACGTTTCTCTGTAACTCTGTCTTTCAAATAAATAAAATAAATCTTTTAAAAAGAAGAAATTCATTGCCCACTTTTTGATTTTCATTAATGATAAAAGTGTCAACACTCAAGAACTGGTTACTATGCATACCTATGTTTGTGGCCTTGTGCTGAACACTCTATAGGGGTTAACCTACAACTTTAGGCATTTGTGACAATGATTTAAAATTTGTAAATGGACAACTGTTAAACCTTCAGCACAGTTCTCCTAGTTATATGCTTTGCTGTCATTTCATGTGATCACAATTATTCTGTTGGAACTGTTGAGTCTGTGCTGGGTGAAACCAGTGTGGCTGAATGGATCCAGGAACCCAGCAGCCAGCCCTGGGCACTGACAGAATTCCTTGTGTAGAAATGAGACATGTTAACTGTCAGATCCAGAGCTGTAAAGGGAGGTGCACAACACATGATGGAAGCAGTTCTTGGTAATATGAGATCTGAGGACTGAGACATGGCCTCAGGTATCTGACAGGCTTTTAGCAGCCTTTTGAAGTTCTCTATTTCCTACACAGGCCTGTTCTAAGTCCACTGACCACACAACACAGCTTTGAGGGGTATATCAGGTGACTCCAAGGAGTTCTAGGGAAAAGTATTTGACCTCCTAGTAACAACATTATACTAAAAGTGTACATCAATGTACCTTGTTAATGATTGACAACTGAATTTTACTCTTGGTTGATTCACCAGATGTTCAAGTGTTAAATTGAGCCCCCAGGAAACCACAGTGGTGATTTAACTAGTGCCTGTGTTCTCCATATATTGCAATGGACTTTGGTTTATGTGTACTCAAGTATGTTATTTTACCATCTTACATGCTAGAATCTTCACAATATTGTATACTGGGATGCACTGTGAACATAATATCTTTTGCCCTCAACCAAGGTTCATTGGTTAACTCCTGACAAAGCAGAAAAAAAAGGTAGTTGAAATTAGACATATCAACTTTTCTTTTAAACAATGGTTGGTATTAATTAGTTGGCTTTTTCAGGGATGACCAGTGACTATCAGTAGTTTTTACCTTATAAGCATTTAAAGTCACACCTACAAGTGTGATAAGTGGTTTTAATATTAGCAGGTTTTTACAAAGAATGATAAAGTAGTTGCTGTTGAAAATAACTTGTACTGTGTAGAGAGTATTATAAAAAAGGTATTTTCTTGGATTTTTCCATTTCTGGATAGTATTGTTGCAGAAAAAGATAAATATCGCCATTAAATTTCTGAGATCTGATTACTTTAGAGCCTAGGCTTCATTCTTCGAAAATATTTATGCCTTTGCTAAGAGCCTTTTGTTCTCCCACAGAACTTCACTGTTTAACTCCTGACTGTAGTTGATATTAGAGATATTATGCTTTTTAGGGGGGAAAAAGATAGCTGTTAATGTGCTGGCCTTCTCAGAGATGATCAGTGACTGTCAGTAGTTGCTACTTCAAATATATCTGAAGACACACTGATGTTTAGTGTGTCCATTTACACACACACACAACAGTTTTATTGATATATAATTCACATTTCATAAAATTCATACTATTATAACATGTATAATTTAGTGGGTTTTGTATATTCACATAGTTCCACAATCATCACCACAATATAACTTCAAAACATTATCATCACCCCAAAAAGAAACTGGTACCCATTAGCAATAACTTCCCATTCCCATTGCCTGCTAGCTCTAGACAATGTGGTCATAAAATCCCACATAACCAAGAATAAGCAAGAATAACTTTTACCTACTTGTTCCCATAAATGGTTACTCCTAGAATACAAGATTAAATCAACTAAAATAAAACAAAGTTTTTATATCATAAACTATGCTCAATCTTAAATCACTAGATCAACCTTAAAATCACAAAACTCACTCTCTTCTAACTTCCTCCTGTTCTGAGAAACTGCTAAAACTCTGTCAAGTTCTTCTTTACTGAGTCTAATCAGTCTAATCAACTTTGCTTTGCTTGATGTACAGGTGTTCTCCCTTGTTTCAGTGACTCAAACTCAGCTTTTGGTAATCAACAGATGTTCCTTGTGGACTCTCTTTTTGAAAAAAAGTTTATTTTTTTAAAATTTATTTTAAAGGCAGAGCGAGAGCGAGAGTGAGCAAGTGATAGAGAGTTTCCATCCACTGGTTAATTTCCCAAATGCCCACTGAAGCCAAGGCTGGGCCAGGTCAAAGCTAGGGGCCAGGAACTCCATCCAGGGTGGCAAGGATCCAAGAACTTGAGCCATCATCTTCTGACTCCCAGCATGTGCATTAGAAGGAAGCTGTATTGATAGTGGAGGCAACACTAGCATACAGGCACTCCAATAGGGGATGCAGGCATCCCAAGTTGTGGCTTAACCCACTGCACAACAATGCCTACTCTCTGCTGGATGCTTGGAATCCACATTTGATGGTCATTTTACCCTCACAACTGGGTTTCTTCAGCAAAAGTCAACATAGCTCCAGGTCTCTCATGCTTATGAATTATGGGAAACACATATTCTTTTCCCTTGTCAGATTCTTGGAGTGCAGACTTTTCTTTTCACTTTTCTTTTGCTTTGCTACCAAAGAGCTCACCACTGTGTCTGAATTGCCTTTGTGTTTTTCCTACACAATAGTGATATTCTAGTCTACTGTCACTTGAAAACTCAAAGAAACCATTGTGATGATCTTGGCTCCCGTAAAGCCCTCCACTTCAAATTCAAGTTGGGATCTGACGTTCCTTACCTGTCCACCTTGGGACTGGTATGGACAATGGGTGAGATTACAGCAAGGCAGTAGTTTCCTCCAAGGAAATCTCATGGATCTACTGCTTGACGTCTACTCTTTACAACCTTTGAAAGATTTCAAGACTTGAAAAATTTGCAATTTTTTTTGAAAATTGGAATTTTGTATGACAGCCACATTTTTAAAAGATTTATTTATTTATTTGAAAGGCAGAGTGAGACAGAACATTAAAGACACAGAGACAGATATCTTCCATTTGCTGGTTCACTCCCCACATGGCCTCAATGGCCAGGGTTGGGCCAGGCTGAAGTCAAGAGCCAAGAACTCCATCCAGGTCTCCCATACCAGGAGCAGGGGCCCAAGCACTTTGATTTATGCTTGCAAGACACTTGACAAGGCATAATATGTTCCTTCTTGGACAGCAGGGGCCATCTTCTGCTGCCTTCCAAGGTGCATTAGCAGGATGATGGATCCAAAGTGTAGTATTTGGGATTCCAACCAGCAGTCTGATATAGGATGCTGGCATTGCAAATGACCACTTAATCCACTGTGCCATATTGCCAGCCCCAGCAGCCATATTTTGGAATATCATACCTATTGTTTCTTGTCACAACAGTCAAAGCTAATTGTGGTATTCAGCTTCAGTGATGTTTTGGGGTATATTTATCCTATGTTTAATTTACTGAGAAAGATATCCCACTAAAATGAGTTTGGGACCAATGATCTAGTCCAGTATTTTTCATGCTTCAATGTACAAGATACAGAATTGCCCAGGGAATCTTATTAAAATGTATATAGGGGATTCTGATTTGGTAGGACTGGAGTGAGGTGTGAGTCTCTACATATTCCTAACAATCTCCCAGAAGATGCCAATGCTGCTGGCCCCCAACTCCCATTTTCTGTAACAAGACTTTAGCAAGCCTCTCTGGCTCAGGGCTTGGTTCAGATTTGTAACTTCTCCGAGCTGGGAAATTGAAAACAGAGCAATAACCAGAATGTAATCACTCATCTCTGTGGTGTCCAGGCAAGGAGACAAGGAACAAGAATCTGGGAAGAATATGAGGAATAATAAAATTGAGAAGTAGTAGAGAAGAGACAGGGGGATTTCAAAAGGAGCCTAGTTGAAGATGTGAGGCACAGCAGGCAGGAGACAAGAATAGGTCAGAAGAACACAAAAGAATAACGAGAGGAAAAACACAGACAAAAATCAATATAATCTGGCATTTCAGTCCATGTTTCATAGGTTGTATAAATTGTCAAATGCCAGGTTTTCTGTACTTCTGAGCAGCATGAGGCCCTCAAAAATGTTTTTGATGGATATCAAAAGAATATGAGGAGGTGGAAGATAGTCTGATAACTAGGGAGACATGGATCTAGCATGGACACATCAAACCAATTCTTTTGATTTGGATTTGTTTCCACATCATCTCCTGATATGCTGCATTCAAGAAATTTTCTTGAGAAGTGTCTAAACTTACAGGGAAAATATTGTGGCAACTGGAAAAATAGAATTATGAAAAATCCTGGCCTACATAAAAATATATTTAATTATTTTGTAATTTTGCTTTGGCAGAGATAATTTCCAGGGTTTTCCCTGTCAAAGACAATTCATCATTTTTTGTTTCTTTAATTAATACATAAATTAGAGGAAAATATGGGGATCAGTCATTTTCAGCAATATTCTTTGAAAGAGAAACAGCCACAAGCAGGAGTTACCAATGCCAAACTCTGCTGTCCAAGGAGGAACAGATTATGTCTTGTCAAGTGTCTTGCAAGCATAAGTCAAAGTCAGAGCATCTCATCTTTGTGCCACATGAACTTCTTGTAAATAAATATGTTGAGAGACAAAATGTTAAATGTGACACTTTGCAGACACCATAATCATCAGAGGTCAATGAATCAGTGTTTCTCGTCCAGTGAGATGCACAAATAATAAAAAAGAAAACAAATAAAAAAACAGGGTATTTTCAATCTGCTCAATGAAAAAGAGGAAAAATGATTTCATTTCTCAATTTTAAAAATATTTTACAATGGTTCTATTTAAAAGAAGCTCCAGGATATTTCAGAGGTAACAACCATCTTGAAAGTTGAGAAATGAATTTGTCTCCAGCTAAGCAACATATGTGGTTGCCATAAAATGAAAATTTTTACTATATATATATATATATATATATATATATATACACACACACACACACACACACACACACCCAAGGAACATTTACTGTCTGAAATCTATGTCTTAGTTAACTTCAAAATAATTTTCCCTAGTCATTATATTTATAGACCAGTATCCTCCTCATTATCATTTCTATATCTTCTTTTGGGAACAGTATTATGAGTGGTTTCGTGATAGAAAAAAATAAATGCAGATGAATCATGAAGATTCTTTAAATGAACCTTAAGCCTTATTAAAACAGTTGAGTCATTTTTGTTTCCCTCCCACAGGGGCAATAAAAAATTCATTTAGTCTAAATCATTTTTACTTTCCTTACCAGTTTTTGGATCTCTTCTACCTAAGGAAAACTCCAGAGCATTTCTACCTAAGAGATTTAGAATCCATGTATCTGATCCTAGGTGGAAAGGATGGGTAGGCACTCTCCTATCTGATGGTTTTAACTCTCTTTCACATCATGACAAATTCAAAATGCTTGACTATCCCCATTAAAGTAGATCACTGAATTTCCATTTTTTCTTCGTTTGCTAATTTCAGGCTATTTTGCCTTCTACCTGTCTGTGCTGTTCCTTATGACTCTTCTTGTTACAAAATGGTCACTCTTATTGATTTGCTTGATAAATGATTAATTTACTTGATACACTTCAGCATCTTGGAGAATTTCAATAACACTGATTTGAGAAAAGTCCTGAAAGGGACTTATTTGGGGGGAGGGAAAGATGTGTATGGTAAGTCATTGAAACCAAGACAATAAATACATTTTCAATCTATGCCCACATAATGATCTTGGGTTATAGTATTGTTTCAGATAGATATGAATTTACTCAGAGGTATGTAGACCCTAGACTACTAATAATTATTAAAGATGAGGTGTCAGTCCCCTACCTCCTGTTTTAAGTTTTTAATTCCCAAAATTAGTTTCTCATACAGACATAATGAAGTTCATTAGAAAATCTGAAGTTTAGTTCAACTGTACAAATATTCTGTATATAGCTATATAGCTTAAGGACTGAGAGCATCTTGACAAAGACTTTCTCTTTTTTTTTTTTTTTTTGACAGGCAGAGTGGATAGTGAGAGAGAGACAGAGAGAAAGGTCTTCCTTTTTGCCGTTGGTTCACCCTCCAATGGCCGCTGCGGCTGGCGCATCGTGCTGATCCGAAGCCAGGAGCCAGGTGCTTCTCCAGGTCTCCCATGCGGGTGCAGGGCCCAAGGACTTGGGCCATCCTCCACTGCCTTCCCGGGCCATAGCAGAGAGCTAGCCTGGAAGAGGGGCAACCGGGATAGAATCCGGTGCCCTGACTGGGACTAGAACCCGGTGTGCCAGTGCCGCAAGGCGGAGGATTAGCCTGTTAAGCCACGACGCCGGCCAAGACTTTCTCTTTCCACCGAAATTTCATTCAGGATTCTCTGAGTCCCTATCTTGTCTATAAGAGTTGACTTTTCTCTAGCCTTGCAGAGTGCAGTGTGAGCAAGAATCTTGCTAAGTCAGTTTAAGAAACAAACCTAACCCTTTTCATCTCACCAACTTCAATATTTTATCACTCTGATCTGTTTTCAGCAGTGATCCTTGCAAGTGGGTATAGCCAGAAACCCCTTTTTCTTGATATTTCCTCTTAGTAATTTTTCATCCATTGAAGCCCTGCTCTGTTCCTTGGTTATAAGTCCTCTCTTGTCCTTGTAAAGGAAAGTGGTTTTCTATGCATTTCCAAGGCTAGTCATTGAATTGAATTGTCATGTTAGGATATTTGAAAATAAAGGCCCAAGAAGCCATGTTTACCTTAATGTGCATCTCCCCCAGGCCAACAAATACAGTAGTGTGTTCATCAGATTCCAAAGAAACAAGGCCTACACCATCTGCAATGTGAAGATGAGTTCATTCCCCCAAACACATATGTTATCAATTTGTTTTCTGCCAAATAGCTATGAGCATCAAGGAAAATCTAACAAATGACTGTCTATAAAAAGATAGCCAATAGGGCAGGGTTGTATACTTTAGATGAAAAATAAGGAATGTTACTTAGGAATTTATTTTGAAACTTGTTCTTATTTGGATATCATTATCCTGTGATCTGGAAGCTTTCTGTCCCTCCTGGGGTTACTCCAGGATATTTTTCAGTTTATGTCCTTGTAAGTTCTCAACTACTTCTAAACACTTTTTAGGAGAATGGTGTTAATTTCTTTTCTAACACTTCAGTTTGTTCTATTAAGACCGAGTGCTCCTAACGTTTCTCTTTCAATGCTGCTGTACAAGACGGGGGACTCAGATTTTAGAACTACTGAACTTGCATATGTAAGTGACTCAAGCTTCCTGACTCATGATAAATTGTTTCCTATGTTATATTCCAACTTTTCAGAGGGAGTATATCATTTTCTTTTAGAATACTAAGTTATTCAAAAAAGAATAAATTCAAAGACAGAAACCCACAATGTTTGAATACTTTTATCTCAGGTGATAAACAATATCTAGAGCAGTGCCAAGTTAATTCACAAAAGGAAACTGCTTTTCTGACCAGTTTTAGGAGAAATGGCCAATTTTGGCATTGGAGCATATTTGTGAGAAATAATAAAAATGTTAACATCCTGGTATAGAATTCTAAATAAAATCTACCATAAGATATGTAAAAGTGTATGTAGGTTTATTTTTTGGTTATGGAACATAAGAAGGGTGGGTGGAAACATGTGGGAGCTGAGTAGCAGAGAGAACACACTTTATTATTCATTTTGCTTCAGTGGAGAAAAATTACTAAGGGAGCTGGGCTATAGCCAGCAGAACTAGCACCAATTCTTTGTAATAAGGACTCCAAACTGCATGGCAACTCAAATTCTTGAGATTGTACTGTAAAACACAATAGAACATATTATCAAGGAAGATCATTATTTAGCAAGTATTTGTGATTAGTATTACCTTTCTTAGAAGGAAAATACCATACTTCATCAATTAATACATAATTTAGTTATTTAAACATCCGCTGTCTTCCCTTAATTATAGCTACATAAGTTCTAGGGTAACACAGAGACAGTCTGAGTTTCCCAGATTGGCTGCTAATTATGATGACTGACCACTAAGAAGACATTTTTAACTTCTTGGCCCTTAGTGCCATCCAAGCATTGAGGGAAGTGGGATCCCTGATTCTCCTGTATTATCTCCCAACATCAAAAATATTTTGAGAAAAAAATACTAAATTATTAATACACTAATACATAGTACTATAAGGAGGAATTAATGTGTATCTTGTTTTTTACTTATAGAGAGAATAAAATAACCAAAATATGGTATCATTTGAGTGAGTATAACATCAATAGCAAGTTTAGATTAGAAAATGGAAAACTAAATTTTGAGCCAATGAAATGTGAGTGCTAACTGGAAAATCTAGATGACTAAAGTAATTTTTACCATCAAGAGCAATCTTTTCCAATAATTAGATCAGAAGAAATTAAAAGAATTACCTCTGTGTGACAGCATATGATAGGTCCCACAAAAACAGCATAATCTAAGTCATATATTAAAATATCTGAATGATAGGGAGATTAAAAAAAGGTGGAATAAACCAACTAGTCTTAAGGATGGGCAGATGTCAATAGAGAAATGTTGAGGACTGAATTTTATATAAGGTAAACAACATGGGGAAAGAAATGGATGCAATAAGAATTATGCAAATCAAACAATAGTAAGGATTTGAGTCTGGCTGTAACACAAGGCACCTACACAAACTATCAGGAATAAAATCTCTTTTGGAGAATTCTGAAGGTGAGGTAAAATAATATGGATACATATTTTATATGTATTTCACTTTTTTTTAAACAATGGACACTGTCATGGCAGTACTTCATGAAGGTAAATCTGGTTTTATAAAAATGAGTTTTAGAGATAAAAGATTCTGGAAAGTATTAATAAAAATATTAAATGTGAAATATGATTTCTGCATGAATTAATAAGATTTGATATTTGATGTTGACAGTGTCCATAGAAAGTATAGCCACTGTGAGAAGTAATGAGAAGGAAAAATCATTAGATCTTAATTAACTTGTCTTGAAACAGGAGAACACAGAAGGCAGAGCAACAGAATTCCAGGATATAGTGACTTGGGAATCAAAGCAATTTAAATAATGTAACAGAAATTCCAGAGACCACCTTTGTTGCTTTCATATGACATGATGACCTTTAGTTGGGGTAATTTTGGTAGTGTCTATGAGAGAGCCCAGTAGCAATTCCAGCAGCAATTTTTTTATGCTAAAAATATTTAACATAGCGGTTGTCATAGCACAGCAGGCTACGATGCCAGCATCCCATATAAGCACTGGTTTGAGTGCTGGCTGCACCACTTTTGATCCAGATCTCTGCTAATGTGCCTGGGAAAGCAGAGAAAGGTGGTCCAAGTCCTTGGGTACCTGCACCCATGTGGGAGACCAAGATGGATTTCCAGGCTCTTGGCTTTGGCCTGGCCCAGCTACAGCTATTGCTCGATGTCTGCCTCTCTCTCTCTCTCTCTCTCTCTCTCTCTCTCTCTCTCTCTCTCCACCACACCCCTGTAATTCTGCCTTTCAAATGAATAACTAAACCTTAAGACAAATAAAAATTTTAACATAGAACATAAATCCTTGTTAGCTCTTAGTGGTAAAACCCATGTGTTACATTTTTCTCTGTATTTTTCTAGTAGTTTCATTTTTCAAAATAAAGAAAATAAGCAAAAGCAAAAAGAATAAATAAATGCATTATGAAATGAGAACTCCGGAATAAAAAGTTTAGCCTATTCCTTGTTTTCAAGAAGATGAGAATGGGGGCTGACACTGTGGCATAATGGGCTAAGCATCTGCCTTTGGCGCCTGCACCCCATATGGGCATCGGTTCATGTCCCGACTGCTCATTTTCTGATCCAGCGCTCTGCTATGGCCTGGAAAAGCAGCAGAAGATGGCCTAAGTGATTGGACCCCTGAACCCATGTGGGAGACCTGGAGGAAGCCCCTGACTCCTGCCTTCGGGTTGGCATTACTTCAGCCATTGTGGCCAATTGAGGAGTGAACCAGCAGAGGAAGACCTTTCTCTCTATCTCTCCCTCTCTCTGTCTGTAACTCTGCTTCTCAAATAAATAAATAAAATCTTTTTTTTAAAGGACAGAAGGCTAAAGCCTCTATAAAATCTTGTTTTTAAAAAAAAGATGAGAATTGGCCGGCACCGTGGCTGAACAGGCTAATCCTCCCGCCTTGCGGCACCGGCACACCGGGTTCTAGTCCTGGTCGGGGCGCCAGATTCTGTCCCGGTTGCCCCTCTTCCAGGCCAGCTCTCTGCTATGACCCGGGAAGGCAATAGAGGATGGCCCAAGTCCTTGGGCCCTGCACCCGCATGGGAGACCTGGAGAAACACCTGGCTCCTGGCTTCGGATCAGCACGATGCGCCAGCCGCAGCGGCCATTGGAGGGTGAACCAACGGAAAAGGAGGACCTTTCTCTCTGTCTCTCTCACTGTGCACTCTGCCTGTCAAAAGAAAAAAAAAAGATGAGAATTAATGTGACTAAGAGGAAACTGCTGTTAAGTATGCGAAACAAAAAGGTGGGAGATAATGAACAGATTAGAGATGACTGATTGGGAAATGTTATAGAGGCAGTTAGATTTCATGGAATCAGGAGTGCTAGCAGCTTTGACAGGAAAGTAGTGATACTTCTGTGGGATGAGGGTTTGGAATAAACTCCACAGAGGTATCTAGAGGCAATGAGGAGGGAGGCATTTAGAAAGTGAATTTTCTAATTAAATGTATTCAGTCTTTCAACTAGCTTGTAGATGTATTCATCCATTAAGAATAAGAGATTGTGTGATTAAATTATACACATGAAGAGTGTATCAAGAGTTTGAAATGCTTCCATGGTCATTATAATAGCAACTCAAAAAGAGGTACTTTTTTTTAATTGTTGAGGAGCAGTGAAGGAGTACTTGAAATTAGAAAAACATTAATTTATAGTGGATTTTCAAAGCAAATAATCATAATTTTCTTCAGATAAACTCTTGACAGTAAAATGTTAGCACTTGGCATTGAAGATCTGGTAGTGCAGAGTATGAAAAGTTCTATGTAAGAAAGAAAATAAAAATCCCCAAGGACAATTCTAGCCCTGCTCAGTTTCTTTTTCCGCCAAGAAAAATAAGTACTTTTGATTTCTGAAACTAGCATTGGAGAACACAATTCACTTTCTTGGACCCTCCCTAAAACCAATGGACATAAACTCAGATTCTAGAATAATTCCCAATTATTTATTGGTGCATCCTCTATCCATTACCACTTAGTTTTCCTTGTTAAAATAAATTTAACTTGGCTGGCGCTGTGGCTCAATAGGCTAATCCTCCGCCTGCGGCACCAGCACACCGGGTTCTAGTTCCGGTCGGGGCTCCAGATTCTGTCCCGGTTGTCCCTCTTCCAGGCCAGCTCTCTGCTGTGGCCCGGGAGTGCAGTGGAGGATGGCCCAAGTGCTTGAGGGCCCTGCACCCCATGGGAGACCAGGAGAAGCACCTGGCTCCTGGCCTCGGATCAGCGCGGTGTGCTGGCCATTGGAGGGTGAACCAACGGCAAAGGAAGACCTTTCTCTCTGTCTCTCTCTCTCACTGTGTCCACTCTGCCTGTCAAAAAAATAATAAATAAATAAATTTAACTTTGACTGATGAGGGCCAGCATTTGGAATGGCCTTTGAGACACTGGTTAGGACACGGGCACCCCATATTGGAATTCCTGATTTCAAGTCCCAGTTCCACCTCTTGATGCCAGCTTCTTGCTAAAGTACACCCTGGGAGGCAGAAGGTAATGGTTCAAGTGACTGGGTTCCTGCCACTCACATGGGATACCCAGGCTGAGCTCCAAGCTCCTTGCCTCAGCCCTGCCCAGCCCTAATCATTGTGGGCATTTGGGAAGTGAACCAAATGGGAGTTCCCTGTTTGTCTATATATCTCTATTCCTCTCAAGCAATAAAAGCATACTGACAACTGTTTGTTGATCATGTTGTTACCAAAAAGGCTATGTTACACTCTTATTGGGCATAATTTCAGAGATCAACATTAATGGATAAAGATTCTCTGTGACTATGATAAAACAAGATAAAAAGATCACTCTATGCTACTATTGCAACTGAAATTTAAACATCAGCAACAAAACAAAGCTTCTGTGCAGTCACAAGATTGAGCAAATATTCCATTCTCTCTGGTAATTTGAGTGTCTCTTGCTTCTTTCCCAATGACAATTCTAACCCTGCTCAGTTCTGTCTGCCATCAAGAAAAAAATTATTCCTGCTTTTTTTGTAACAAAGCTTCCAGAAGATATTCACTTCCTGGGAACATCCCTAAAATTAACATAAACCCAAATTCTAGAATAATCCCCCAACTCTGTATTGGAGTGCTCCACTCTACTTCCCTCATGGGTTTGTCTTCCTTGTTGCAACAATAAACCTAACTTTGTTGACTGTTGGTTCCTCATTGGAGGATGTCAAATTGCGGCACAAAAATTAACATACCTTCTTATGCTTACATCCCGGAAAATATGAATGAAACCAGTAAAGAGCTGAAGAACTGATAGAAGAAAGAGAAAGACAGCAGTCACAGAAATGGTGCAGAGCTGGTTTAGTGTATAAATGAGAGGACAGACTTCAAAATGATAATGATAATTTATACTTAACACTTCCTATTGCTCCAAGTACAACTTCAGAAATTTGGTAGACTCTATTATTTTTATTAAAGACTAATTTTTACTTTAAAAATGGAACTTACAGCAAATTCTTTTTCTCAAAGTGAGTAGATGTTTGCACAAAAGTGTTTTCTCAAAGTGAGTAGATGCCAGCACTGCAGGTGGCAGCTTTATTCATTATGCCACAGTACTGGCCCCTCATTATGCTCTTAAAACTGTATTTATGAAGCATATGAATTTTTCCCTTTATATAAATTTTAAAAATAAAAAAAAAAACAACAACATCCCTGACATGAAAGAGTCAGAGTCCTCAGATGATATGCCCTCTATTCCTCTGGTCTCTGTCACAGTGTTCCTTGTAAACGTGGATGCAGTTAACCTTGTTGACAGTCATGACTGAAATTTGTAATTGATTCAATTAGTAGTAAATTCCCTTTTAAAAGATCAGTATGATTGGACTCAATCCAATCTCCACTGGCTACAAATTACTGAGTGCTTTTGATTCTCCATCACATCTGCTGGTTCAACTGCTCCAGTAAGCCCTGTGGCAGCCACTCAGATCTCAAACACTGCTTGTGCCATAAAGGAATTGAGGTTGCCCCAGGAAAGGAAAATTTTAGGGCTCCCCACTGTTAGATCTCATTATAGACTGAAGTTCCTAAAGTCTTGTTCAAGGTTGGTAGAAGAGGAGCTGCCCAAGATAAATTCTAGCTCTCTCAAGAGCTTTCTTCTCAGCCTTTAATGTTATTCTTACTTATCAAAAGTACTTCCTTCCTATATTCTAAAGCCACAAGTGAGCAAATTGGTGAATACTTCTTTCTTTCCCTCTGTCCCTCCTTTTCTACTTCCATCCAATTATTTCTTAGCAAGAAACAGGCAGTATTTCTCTATATACCCCCCAATATTGATCTTCTTTGTATCACTGGGAAGTAAGCTTAAGGATCTAAAGTCATACTTGAGTACGGTAAGGAATAATTATAAACGGGCTTTATTAGGCCAACCCTTTGTAGCCTAAGATTTGGAAAATTCTTGTTAGAGATAATAGTGGACTTGCAAGGCTGCCACCTTGTGGCACAACACAACTTAGAGTATTATTAACTATTACTTCAGGTCTTTCGTAACCAATTATAATTACTCCTCTGGCAGATGGATGCCTAGGGAAACTTAAGTCAGTTGTGGATTAAAGAGGAAATAAAGAGATTGACTAAATTGTGATTGCAGGGAGAACTGATTGATAACATGATTAAAATTGGTGTCAGTTCATGATGGCAAAACAAGAACCAGGAAGAACACGAGGGTTTCTGTTTATCTTGAAATGTTATATTAGATCTGAGTGCTTAGGGTGGGGGTGAGGTCTTCTCTGTTTTTGTTCTTGTTGTTGTTGTTGCTGGAGGGATATCTGACTGAGAGGCGGTACCACACAACAATTTTACATTCTAGGCAATAACTTTCTCCTTTAAGGACAAAGAGCACAACAGATGGAACATATATACATGAACACACACACATACATAACAGACTTAAAAGTGAAAAAATTGAAATATATGCATACAAGGAATCTTCAAAATGTTCATGGAAAACATATGTCATGATAAAAACAGTACATGGGCTTCAAATTTTTTTGCAACTAGAATAAACTCGTCTTTTAATGTTTTGTTTTTGAAGTTTCCTTACATGCATGTATATGAAAAATCTGCACTCTATAATTACCATAATAAATGATTCTATTTTTTCAATGTACTTTTGATTCACATGCTCTATAATTCTCTATTGTAACTGTTAGAGAGCTATAAAGGAAATGCCAGGCATAAGATTATGAACATTTCCTTAATCAGTGTACAGAAGTGAAGATTTTTAATCAGTCTATTTAAAATGCTCTAGTGTCTGTAACAAAAATCCTAGTATAACACTAAGTGCAGTATTGAACATATTTACCCATTAAATATCCCCTGATATTGTACAAATAATAAATCTTAGCCAAGACTGGTTTATATTCTGTTATTAAAATTGTATTTTTCACACTTCATGAATTATTTCAAAGGTAATTTTTACCAGCATATTATTATAAAGTACTGGTATTTTAAATCCTCTGTAAATACATTCAAAGTTTAAACACAGTGGGAAATTTCTCCTCTGTAGGAAATTTCTTACAGCTGTTCAGAGCAAAAGTTGTTTTGCAAATTACACGTATGAATTTAACGGAAGTAAATTAAATCCCATTAGGTAGGATACCAAACTTATCTTTTTTTTTTTGACAGGCAGAGTGGACAGTGAGAGAGAGAGAGACAGAGAGAGAAAGGTCTTCCTTTGCCGTTGGTTCACCCTCCAATGGCCGGTGCACCACGCTGATCCGAGGCCAGGAGCCAGGTGCTTCTCCTGGTCTCCCATGCGGGTGCAGGGCCCAAGGACTTGGGCCATCCTCCACTGCACTCCCAGGCCACAGCAGAGAGCTGGACTGGAAGAGGGGCAACCCGGAAAGAATCTGGCACCCTGACCGGGACTAGAACCCAGTGTGCCGGTGCCACAGGCAGAGGATTAGCCTATTGAGGCTCGGCGCCAGCCCCAAACTTATCTTAAAATTGTAGTTCAAAGGTTAAAAATCACTTTGATTTCAAATAAAATATTAAATTGTAGAGTAACAAATAGGATGATTAATATCAGTTGAATTATCAGTTGAAGGATCAAGTTAGGTCTGTTTGGAAATGATTGATCTCTACATACATGCCACAATGTAGTTCTGATTTAACAAAATGTGTTCCATTTCCATTAGACATATTTCCATGCACATACACATGCACATGTTCACAGCCCACAAAAATCTTCACTATATTCAATCACAGATATCCATTTAACAAAAATACTGTAAATATTATATTTCCATATTTCTCATTACTTCTCTAACCCTAGATATATTTTGAGTTATGCCTTGACCAATAGAAAGATTGTACTATGGAATGTTTTCAAGATTTTTTTTTTTGACAGGCAGAGTGGATAGTGAGAGAGAGAGACAGAGAGAAAGGTCTTCCTTTTGCCGTTGGTTCACCCTCCAATGGCCGCCGCGGTTGGCGTGCTGCGGCCGGCGCACCGCGCTGATCCGATGGCAGGAGCCAGGTGCTTATCCTGGTCTCCCATGGGGTGCAGAGCCCAAACACTTGGGCCATCCTCCACTGCACTCCCTGGCCACGCAGAGAGCTGGCCTGGAAGAGGGGCAACCGGGACAGGATCGGTGCCCCGACCGGGACTAAAACCCGGTGTGCCGGCGCCGCAAGGCGGAGGATTAGCCTAGTGAGCCGCGGCGCCGGCCTGTTTTCAAGATTTTACATGGGGGGAAAAATGGAAGATGAGGGAATAGCACGCTACACAGGGTGCAGAGAATAAGGTGGGAGGTATTCGCTCGGCGGAGAAGAGAAGAGGAAACCACCCAGGAAGCCCCACGTGAGGAGGGAAAATAGCTTGAAACTCTGTGGTGAGTGCTAATGTGCACATAGAGAGCCACAGCCATGGACAGCCTGAGCCAGAGGCACTATTGAGACAGCTGGGGAAGGTCGGACCGCACCAATCCCTGGGGATAGAACCAGAGAGAGCGTGGCACAGGTCCGGGTTGGAGCCCGGGAACCTGGCTCCGGGGAGCTGGCGATCGCCTGGGGTCCTAATGGAAGTAGAGAGAGATGGCTAATTCAAAGCAATCTCTTCAAAACAAAACCTGCCACTCAGCTGAGGGGGCGGGTACCATTTTAAATCAGTGCAACTCAGAAGCCTGCAGGTGCATACATAGCAGATTACTGAGACAGCAAACCTGAACGCAGTGTCATCAGCAAATGTGGGCAAACATTAGACCAGGGAATCTGGTGTGCCCACCTCACCCAGAGCTTTGAATGAAGGGATGGGCCCACAGCCCCCACTGCCTCAGAGCTCAGTGGCAAGGTGGCTGGGCAGCTAGGAAAGACAGAGGAGCGCCAGCACCAACAGCACCCTGTGGTCTCCGTGTCTATGGGAGCCCTATAAGCTAACCTCCTGGGGCTTCTGTACCTACATGAAAAGGTGTAGGGCATAGCTGGCTTCCGAGTTCTAGCATGCCCAACGTGGGTGGTACCCTGGAAACTGGCCCCACCCTAGAGCAGTAACCAGAGTCCCCAGGACAGATGCACAACATGCCTCCTGGTACTCACTGAAAGGGCAGACATGCCACAAAGCCACAGAACCATAACCCCAAAGATAAAAACCAACAAAAGGCAGAATTTAAAAATGAACTTCACAAATGCCAAAAAATAAGAGTTGGAATTCAAGAAACAAAAATAGGGTCCGGCACCATGACTCACTTGGTTAATCCTCCGCCTGTGGCGCCGGCATTCCATATGGGCACCGGGTTCTAGTCCCAGTTGCCCCTCTTCCAGTCCAGCTCTCTGCTGTGGCCCGGGAGGGCAGTGGAGGATGGCCCAAGTGCTTGGGCCCTGCACCCGAATGGGAGACCGGGAGGAAGCACCTGGCTCCTGGCTTCAGATCGGCCTAGCTCTGGCTGTAGTGGCCATTTAGGGGGTGAACCAATGGAAGGAAGACCTTTCTCTCTGTCTCTCACTCTCACTGTCTAACTCTATATGTCAAATAAATAAATAAATAAATAAGTCACCATAACCCCCCAGAGGAATACAACATTTCAACATTAGAATGTGAAGGTGAAGAGATCAAGGAAATGCCAGAAATGCAATTTAGAAAATTAACCGTAGGATTACTCAAAAAAGATTAGTAGCAAACCCATGATATAAAGAAAAGCACACATGGAATGAATGAAAATTATCCAAGCAAATTGAGATTTTAAAAGAGAAATCAAAATGAAATTTTAGAAATATGGGGCCAGCGCCGTGGCTCACTTGGCTAATCCTCTGCCTGCGGCACCAGAATCCCATATGGACACCGGGTTCTAGTCCTGGAGCTCCTCTTCCAGTCAAGCTCTCTGCTGTGGCCCAGGAAGGCAGTGGAGGATGGCCCAAGTGCTTGGGCACCTGCACCCATGTGGGAGACCAGAAAGAACCGCCTGGCTCCTGGCTTTGGATCAGCGTAGCTCTGGCCGTAGTGGCCACTGGGGGGGTGAACCAACGGAAAGAAGACCTTTCTTTCTGTCTCTCCCTCTCACTGTCTGTAACTCTACCTCTCAAATAAATAAAAAATCTTTAAAAAATTTAGAAATAAAGAATTCAATGGATCAAATAAAAGTGTGGTGGAAAGCCTTTTTTTAATTAATTTATTTATTTGAAAGTCAGAGTTACACAGAGAGAGGGGAGGCAGATGAGAGAGAGAGGTCTTCCATACGATGGTTCACTCCCCAGATGGCTGCAATGGCTGGAGCTATGCCAATCTGAAGCCAGGAGCCAGGAGCTTCTTCTGGGTCTCCCATGTGGGTGCAGGGGCCCAAGGACTTGGGCCATCTTCTACTGCTTTCCCAGGCCATAGCAGAGAGCTGGGTTGGAAGTGGAGATGCCAGGACTAGAACCGGTGCCCAAATGGGATGCTGGCACTGCAGGCAGCATTTCTACCCACTATGCCACAGCACCAGTCCAGCAGTGGTAAGTCTTAACAGCACACTTGATGAGCTTGATGAAGCAGAAGAAAGAATAGCTGAACTAGAAAACTTAAAAACAGTGTTGGAGATCTATGGGATACTATTTAACAACCAACATAAGGGTCTTAGGAGTTTCTGAAGGAGTGGAAAGAGAGAAGGGAATAAAAAGCATATTTAGTGAAATAATTATTGAAAACTTCCGCAATTTGGGGAAAGAAATGGGTGTTCAAGTAGAGGAGGCACATAGAACTCCCAAAAAATATGAGCAGAAAAGACCTTCACCATGACACATTGTAGTCAAACTTTCCACAGTAAAATATACAGAAAAGATTCTGAAATGGGCATGTGAGAAACGACAGATAACTTTCAGAGGTTTGCCAATTAGATTCACAGTTGACTTCTCATCAGAAACCCTACATGCCAGAAAGGAATGGCAAAAATAGTTCAAGTTTTAAAAGAAAAATACTGTCAACCCAGAATACTGTACTCTGCAAAGTTTCCATGTATGAATGGAGGCAAAATAAAGACCTTCCATAATAAACAGAAATTGAAAAAATTTGTCAACACTAATCTAGCTTTACAGAATCCTTAAAGATGTGCTACACACAGAAACACAGAAAGATAGCCATCATTATGAAAGAACGAGAAGGCAGAAAATCCACCAATAGAAATAAAAAATAAATCCAAAGCAAACAAAAGGAATATTTACAGAAACATGGCAGGGTCAGGTCATTATTTATCAATAGTCACCTTGAATGTAAATGGCCTCAATTCTCCAGTTAAAAGATACAGACTGGCTGAATGGATTGAAAAACAAGGCCCATTTATTTGCTGTTTACAAGGAACACATCTCACCTACAAAGATACACGCAGATTGAATGTGGAAGGTTGGAAAAAGATATTCCATGCTAACAGAAACCAAAAAAGAGTGGGTATTGCCATCCTAATATCAGACAAAATAGACTTTAACATAACAACTGTTAAAAGAGACAAAGGAGGCCTGAGCTGTGGCATAGCCGGTTAAGCCGCTGCCTGTAATGCCGGCATCCCATGTGGGCACCGGTTCTAGTCCCAGCTGCTCCTCTTCCGATCCAGCTCTCTGCTATGGCCTGGGAAAGCAAAAGAAGATGGACAAGTCCTTGGGCCCTTGCACCTGCATAGGAGACCTGGAAGAAGCTCCTGGCTCCTGACTTTGGATCAGCACAGTTCCAGCCATTGTGGCCAATTGGGGAGTGAACCATCGGATGGAAGACCTCTCTCCCTCTCTCTCTCTGTCCCTCTTTCTCTCTCTGTGTAACTCTTTCAATTAAATAAATAAATCTTAATAAAAAAGAGACAAATGGCACTATGTAATGATTAAAGAATCAATCCAACAAGAATATGTGCCTATAATAAATGTAGATGCACCCAATTACAGAGTACCTGGCTACTTAAAAATGTTAATAGACCTAAAGGAAGACATAGACTCCAATACAATAGTAATGGGGGACTTCAGTACCTCACTTTCATCAATGGACAGGTCAACCAGACAGAAAATCAACAAGGAAACAACAGTTAACCGATACTATAGACCAAATTGACCTAATGGATATATACAGAACCTTTCACTCCACCATTGGCAGAATACACATTCTTTTCATCAGTACATGAAAGATTCTCTAGAACTCATCATATGCTAGGCCACAAAGCAAGTCTCAACAAATTCCAAAAAAATCTAAATCATTCCAAGCACCTTTTTGGACCACAATGTAATGAAGCTAGAAATCAAAAAAACTCAAGAATCTCTAGAACATATATTAACAAAGGAGACTGAACAGCATGCTCCTGAATGAACAGTGGGTAGTAAAAGAAATCAAGAGAGAAATAAAAAAAATTCTGCAAACAAGTGAAGATGATAATACATCACAGCAAAACCTATGGGAGGGGCCATCACTGTATGTAGGGGCCTAGTTTGTAGAGCCACTGCCTACAGTGCCAGCATCCCATATGGGCACTGGTTTGAGTTCTGATGGCTCCATTTTTGATCCAGCTCTCTGCTATGGCCTGGGAAAGCAGTAGAAAATGGCTCAAGTCTTTGGGCCCCTGCAGCCACATGGGAGACCCAGAAGAAGCTCCTGGCTCCTGGCTTCAGATTGGCACAGCTCCAGCTGTTGTGTCCATATGGGGAATAAAATAGTGGAAGGAAGATCTCTCTCTCTGCCTCTGCCTCTCTGTAACTCTGACTTTCAAATAAATAAATAAATCATTAAAAAAACCCAAGGGATACAGCAAAAGCATATCAATTGGTGCCTACATGAGAAACTTGAAAGGTACCAAAAAATGAGCTATCAATGCATCTGATGGACCTAGAACATCAACAACAAACCAATCCAAAGCTAGTAGGAAGAAAGAAATAATTAAAATTAGAGAATAAACAAAACTGAAACAAAAAACAATATAAGAAATCAGTGAAAGGAAAAGCTGATTTCTTTAAAAAATAAACAAAATTGATACACCACTGGTGCAACCAACCAAAAAAGAAGAAAAAGACCCAAATCATAAAATCAGAGAAGAAAAAGGAAGTGTAACAACAGATACCACAGAAATAAATTCATTAGGAATTATTACAAAGAGTTGTATGTTAACAAACTAGGAAACCTATATGACATGGATAGATCTAGAAAGATACAATCTACCAAAATTAATTCATGAAGATACAGAAAACCTAAAAAGACCAATAACCAAGACAGAAATTGAATCAGTAATAAAGACCTTCCCAACAAAGAAAACCCCAGGACTGGATGGCTTCACTGCTGTATACTATCAGACATTTAAAGAAGAACTAATTCTAATTCTTCTCAATCTATTCAAAACAATTGAAAAGGAGGGAATCTTCCGAAACCCCTTCTATGAAGCCAGCATCAACTTAATACCAAAACCTGGAAAAGATACAATAGAGAAAGAGATCTATTGACCAATATCCCTAATGAACACAGATGCAAAAATTCTCAACAAGATATTATCCAATCAAATCCAACAACACATCAGAAAGATCACCCACCCAGATCAAGGATTCATCCCTCGAATGTAGGGATGGTTCAACATTCGCAAATCAATCAATGTGATAGATCACATTAATGAATTGAAGAACAAAAACCATATGATTATTTCAATAGATGCAGAGAAAACCTTCAATAAAATACAACACCCTTTCATGATGAAAACTCTAAGCAAATTGGGTATAGAAAGAACAATCCTCAACACAATCAAGGCAATTTATGACAAACCCACAGCCAGCGTCCTATTGAATGGGGAAAAGTCGGAAGTATTCCCACTGAGATCTGGTACCAGACAGGGATGCCCACTTTCACCATTGCTATTCAATATTGTTCTGGAACTTTTAGCCAGAGCCTTTAGGCAAGAAAAAGAAATCAAATGTGTTGGGAAGGAAGTAGTCAAACTACCCACAATATGCAGATGACATGATTCTATATATAGGGGATCCAAAAGACTATACTATGAGACTATTGGTACTCATAGAAGAGTTTGGTGAAGTGGCAGGATATAAAATCAACACAAAAAAATCAACAGGCTTTGTATACACAAACAATGTCATGGTTTTGAAATAACTCCTAAGATCAATGTCATTCACAATAGCTAAAAAAAAAATCAAATATCTTCTAATAAATTTAACCAAGGATGTCGAGGATCTCTATGATGAGAATTACAAAATATTAAAGAAACAGAAGAAGACAGAAAAAATGGAGAAATATTTCATGTTCATAGATTGGAAGAATCAGTATCATCAAAATGTCTGAACTTCTGAAAGCAATTTATAGACTCAATGCGATAACAATCAAAATACCATGGACATTCTTCTCAGATGTAGAAAAAATGATACTGAAATTCATATGGAAACACAGGAGATCATGAATAGCTAAAGCAATCTTATACATCAAAAACAAAGCCTGAGGCATCACATATCAGATTTCAAGACATAACCTAAGGCAGTTATAATCAAAATAACATATACTAGCACAAAAACAGATGGATAAACCAATGGAACAGAATATAAACGCAAGAAATCAACCCAGTCATCTACAACCAACTTATCTTTGACAAAGGAGCTAAAACCCATCCGTGGAGCAACAACCATCTCTTTAACAAATGGTGCTGGGAAAACTGGACCTCCACATGCAGAAGTATGAAGCAAGATCCCTACCTTACACCTTACACAAAGAGCCTCTCAAAATGGATTAAAGACCTACATTTATGACCTGATATCATCAAATTATTAGAGAACATTGGGGAAGCTCTACAAGACATTAGCATAAGCAAAGAGTTCTTGGAAAGGACTCCATAGGCACAGGCAATCAAAGCCAAAATCAACAAATGGGATTACATCAAATTGATAAGCTTCTGTACTGCAAAAGGAACAATCAACAAAGTGAAGAGGCAAACAACAGAATGGGATAAAATGTTTGCAAACTATACAACTGATAAAATATTAATAACCACAGTATATAAAGAGATCAAGAAACTCAATCGCATCAAAACAAACAACCCAGTTAAGAAATGGGCAAAGGACTTAAACAGACAGTTTTCAAAAGAGGAATTCCAAATAGCCAACAGACACATGGAAAAATGCTCAGGATCACTAGCTATCAGGGAAATGCAAATCAAAACCACAATGAGGTTTTAGTTCACCCCCATTAGAATGGCTTTCATACAGAAATCAACAAACAACAAATGCTGGCGAGGATGTGGGGAAAAATGTATCCTAATCCACTGTTGGTGGGAATGTAAACTGGTACAGTCACTGTGGAAGACAGTAGAGAGATACTTCAGAAATCTGAATATCACCCTACCATATTACTCAGCCATGCCACTCCAGGGAATTTACCCAAGGGAAATGAAATCAGCATATGAAAGAGTTATCTCTACCTCCATGTTTATTGTAGCTAAATTTACAATAGCTAAGGCATGGAATCAGCCCAAGTGTCTGTCAACTGAAGACTGGATAAAGAAATTATGGAATATGTACACCATGAAATACTACATAGCATTCAAAAATTGAAACCCAGTTATTTGCAACAAAATGGATGAAATTATAAAGCATCATACTTAGTGAAATAAGCCAGTCCTAAAGGGAGAAATAATGTATGTTCTCCCTGATCCATGATAACTAACAGAGCATCTAAAAGGCAATTCGTAGAAGTGAAATTAACACTTTGAGAAGCAATGACTCTGAACAGCCCTTGTCTTGACTGTTGAGGAAGTTTTTTTTTTTTCTTTTTTCTTTCATACTAATCATTGAACTCTTTACTTACCATAGAGTAAACCATAAGTGTATAAAGTTAATTGAAAATAGATCTTAGTTAAAAAAAGAGTGAGAATAAGAGTGGGAGGAGGAAGTAGGGGGGAGTGTTGTTTGAAGGGCAGGCATGGTGGGAAGAATCACCATGTTCCTAAAGTTGTAAGTAGGACGTGTATGGAGTTTGTAATGGTAAGTGTATAATTCTGTATACATTCTTATGGACTTATTTCTAAGGGTACAGTTTAAAAATTTGCTATGGGACCACAAATCCTCTTAAGCTGGGGGTAAAAACAGCATTTTAAGTATTTAGCAACCATATGGATAGGATTAAGTGTTAAAGCAATCATATGGATTGAATTAAGTGTTAAAGTGATCATATTAAATAGGATTAACTGTTCGGTGGTAATAACAGTAGAATTAAAAAGGAGCAAATGCTCCAACATTGGAAGCAGTCCACACAGCAGACTCATAGAATGACAACAACTTTAAGTAGCACTCTGACCTCAGAATCAGCCCTTAAGGCATTCTGGTCTAGCTGAAAAGCCCACGAAAGTATTTCAGGCATGGAAAGCCAAGACACAGTGGCAACAAATGTCTTACATGAAGGACCTCTATGGGTGAGACCCAAGTGGAAATAAGGGGCCATCAAAGAAAGATGCACTTTTCTTATAGCCTTGTCTAAATACTGACAGACTTTGCGGATTCAAAAGGCTTCCATAGCCTGGGTAGACAATGTCATGTGCCTCAGGTGATCACTGATTTCATACATAAGAGTGTTAATTGTTAAATTAACAGTAGTCACTGTACACTAACTTCCCATGCAGGATCTCTGCTCCCAAAGTGTTGTATTAGGAGAGTTAGCACTTGTTTTAAAAGACTTATTCCATTTTAGTGTATTTAGTAGAGAATATACTTATGTCTCCTAAGTTTTAGTTATGTTAAAGTGTCCAACTCCATTGCTTGTTTTCTTAGGTTCTTCTTTAATTAATGATAAAACTTGTCCCCAAAGACTTACTTTCTTTTAATGTATTAAGTGGAGGATATTCTTATGTGTCATAAGCTACAGTTATGTTTAAGTGCTTGCAAAAGAAGTAAAGTCTTGGGTGCTTCTTTAAAGTTTCTCAAAAAAAAAAGAAGTGAAATTAACTTTGAGATGCAATGACTTTGAACAGCCCTTGTCTCAACTGTTGAGAAAGGTTTTTTCTTTTTTTCTTCTTCCTTCATACAAATTGATGAACTCTTCACTTACTATAGACTTAATCTTCTTTGTATAAAGTTAATTGAAAATAGATCTCAGTATAAAATAAGACTGGGAATAGGAGAGGGAGGAAAAAGAGGGCTGGAAATGTGGGTGGGAGGACAGGCATGATGGGAAGAATCACTATATTCCTAAAGTTGTACTTCTGAAATGCATAAAGTTTGTATTCCTTAAACAAAAGGTTTCTCTGGGGAAAAAAGATTTTACATTTCAAAGGGAAGGAAATGCTATCCCGGGCAATAATTTCTAGGAAGTATGTTCATATGGAGGCAAGAGTCATAAAATCTAACCCTTTGATTCTCTCCAATGATATCAAGTACCTAGAGTAAAAAGAAATCTTTCAAAAATTGGAGCCATGTCATGAATAACTTGATCTTTTGATCTAACCCTACTCAACTAGATAGATCAGCAACTAAATAGAATGTGAAATAATAATTTGAAGTTCTACTCTTAATTAATGCATAAAAGCAGCAAGACACATGGAGATCATGCAGGCATAACCTGCTGCACCACAGCGTCGGCCCATCTAATATAGTTGGTTCTGGAGTAGCACTGGGGATTCATTGCGATAGTAAAAGAGAACATTACAACAAAATATATTTCTCTCTCTGCAGAGCTATTTGGCACCACTCAGATACACTCTGAGGATTGAGTTTGGGCACTACAAATAGGCAACTCACAATGATTAAGCACGGATAGGCAGATGTGCAGTGTACCTCCATAGACAACTTGCCATGACTGCATCTTCAATTCAGCCTGTACTGAAAACACCTGTTAGCACTTTGAGTAGATTGGGAAGAATTGACTCCTTCCCTCCTTCTCACACTCTGCTGCTCCCTCTTCTAGAAAGTTAACAGCCCCATTTTCTATTCTCCTTGACATTTCTAACAGCCAGCAGCTGCCATTAAGTAAGTGTGACCAATCAGGCTTCTGGTGGAAGAAACATGCCAGAGGGAAAAAAATTTTTTACACAAAATTGAAAAGAACTCCTTATTTTGTTATCATACTAGAAACATTACTTGTTAACAAATGCAAATCAGGGATTTAGGAGACACTATAAACAAGGTAAACACCAAAAGAAACATAAATAAAATAATTTTTACTTCTGATGTATAGTTTATTTTATTCTGCCAATACTACGTTGTTCTTTTATTTATTTTTTTTGTATAATACACCAAGTTTAGCTCATGTCCTCTAAAAAATAGTGTATAATTTTATTTTCTCAGTCAGTCATTTGTCAATGTCACAGGGATCTGGGGTGTTCTCTATTCCTCCTTCCTACCTATTCTCTCACTCTCTCTCTCTCTCTCCCTCTCTCTCTCTCTCTCACACACACACACACACACACTCACTCACACACACACACACGCCAATCCTGTTTTTGTCTAAATTCACAACCCCTGCTTTAGGAAACTGGAGGGTAGGAATAAGGATTTATATTTTTCCCTTCTTTAGCTTTAATTCACAAAGCATCAGATGCTTTTTTGTGCTCTACATACCTAGATGAGATTCAAAAACCACCAGTAACATATTTATTTTAATACATCACCTGAACAATCACATAGCAGATGCTGTGCTAAGCCCTGGGGTGATCCTACTTCAAAAAGCTAGGCATTATTCATTACTTTTTACACTCATAATCTTTTTTTTTAATTTTTGACAGGCGGAGTGGATAGTGAGAGAGAGAGAGACAGAGAGAGAAAGGTCTTCCTTTGCCGTTGGTTCACCTTCCAATGGCCGCCACGGCAGGCGCACCACGCTGATCCGAAGGCAGGAGCCAGGTGCTTATCCTGGTCTCCCATGGGGTGCAGGGCCCAAGGACTTAGGCCATCCTCCACTGCACTCCTGGGGCACAGCAGAGAGCTGGACTGGAAGAGGGGCAACTGGGACAGAATCCGGTGCCCCGACCAGGACTAGAACCCGTTGTGCAGGCGCCGCTAGGCGGAGGATTAGCCTGTAGAGCCACGGTGCTGGCTGCACTCATAATCTAACAGGGAGGATAGATATTAAACATTTCATTGAAACCAGAATGAATATTATGAAATGCAGAGTACCACTAAAGGAGAATGTAATAGGGAGGTATAACCCAATCCAAAGTTCAGAGAAGACTCTCATGATGTGCTTAGCATATTGGAAGAAGCAGAGTAAGCATATGTAGAGAGAAGCAAGAAATTAGATAAGTAGCAAGGACTAGCTATTGCTAAGACCAGGTAGCATTTAAAGACCATGATGATCCATTGCATGGCTTCATACAAAAAAGTAACACTGTTTTCATTCCACATTGAGTTCACCATCTTCAAAATAGTGGAACATTTTCTGGGGCTGGCGCCGTGGCTCACTTGGTTGATCCTCCGCCAGCACCGCGCCAGGTTCTAGGTCTGGCTGCTCCTCCTCTTCCAGTCCAGCCCAGCTCTCTGCTGTGGCCCGGGAGTTCAGTGGAGGATGGTCCAAGTACTTAGGCCCCTGCACCCACATGGGAGACCAGGAGGAAGCACCTGGCTCCTGGCTTTGGATCAGTGCAGCACCGGCCATGGCGGCCATTTGGGGAGTAAAGCAACGGAGGGAAGACCTTTCTCTGTGTCTCTCTCTCACTGTCTATAACTCTACCTGTCAAATAAATAAATAAAAAGTTTAAAAAAATAGTGGAACATTTTTTCCCAAAACCATTTTATAACATTTTTATTTTTTATCTTCATTTTATCTCAAAGGCAAATTGACAGGAAGAAACATATAGACAGAGAGATCTTTCATCAGATGTCTGACTTGCCAAATGTCCACAACAGCCAGGACTGTCCCAGGTTGAAGCCAGGAAATAAGAACTCAATCCAGTTCTCCCGTATGAGTTGCAGGAACCCAACTACTTGAGCCACCACCATTGTCTCCCTAGGGTGCACATTAACAGGAAGCTGGAATAGAGAGCTAAGCCAGGACTCAAACCTAAGCACTCCAGTATGGAGTGTGGGCATCCCAAGCAGCATTGTAACCACTGCTCTAAATGCCCAGACCTCAAAATGATTTTTTGAAATGTCTATAAAGTTACTTAGATATTTAAATCCACTATTCACAACACTAGCATCATCCTCTACTTAATATAGGTTTATATGGTAATCATGTTCCTATATGCTTGTGCAGCAATTAATAATAATGTGGTTAGTTAAGGAATAATCTGATGATCATTTTATACCAAGCTGACATCGACTCATGTATGAGAATTCCTGGAACCTATTGATTGTAAGACATCTATTACATGTAAGAAGCATTTTTTCTGGTTTATTGATGATTTTCTTCAGTTTACAATCCAAAATCTTACCCAAATGATGATTTATTTAATCTCAATAGATGTCCATTTATACCTTCAGTTCATATATACTCTTATTATCTCATCTTATCCCTGTGTTATTGTTCTTACCTGTATCCATTGTTTTAAAACAGGAAGGGAATTTAGACAAAATTTGAATCCGAACACTTCCATTCTGAGATTCAGTGATCAGTTCTAGATCACATAATGTGTTGCAACAGAGAAGAACCCTATGCACTGCTCTCCTGATTAGATTTCAAGGTTTTTGAATATGCCACACAGCTTTCCGCAGTCCTAATTTGTAGGTTAACAAGACATTCACAAAACCAGTAGGGATAAAAATGTGGGACACTGGACTAACATCAGTGTCTCCTGTATTAGTACACCTGATGTAGCTGAATTTAAGGACTGTAATTAAAAACAAAAACAAAACAAACCCCTGCCAAAGCAAACCCCAAACTTTAGTTCCCTTCTCTTAAAAAAAATAAGGGTCATCAGAATCTTGACACATAACACTAGTGTACTCAATGTTTTCACTGATTGCTACTAGAATATTTCTCTTTTTTAAAAAATAAACTTTTTACTGTAAATTTTTATTGATTTATTTTCAACTTTTTGAAAGGCAGAGAGTGACAGAGTGAGATCTTCCATCTGATGATTCACTCTCCAAATCCTCACAACAGCCAGCAATGGGCCAAGCTGAAGACAGCAGCCAGGAACTCAATCCTGTTCTCCAACATGTGCAGCAGAGATCCAAGTACCTGCTTTCTTTCAGGGTGTGCATAAGCAGGAAGCTGTATTTGGGTGCAGAGGAAGGACAGGAACCCAGTTTGATATGTGATGTTGTCCCAAGTGGCAACATCGCCATTGTATCAAAAACCAGTCCCTCAAAAAAATGTTTACTAAAAAATTGCAAAGGGATTCACAAGCTTTAAAAACCCATAATTTGATGAAATAATATAAAATAAACTTAATTGATACACTCAATTTTCTTTAAGGAAAATCTAACTTTTATAAAGTTAAGGAACAATATTTAAGAAAATCTTTTGAATTTATTATTCCCAAATATTTTTAAAACATGAGAACAGATTTAATTTGTTCATCCTTAAACAGGAGCCTGTTGTTTCCACTTATTTTGGCAATAATAATTTTGCTTGGTTTTTGATATTTACTCTGACATACTCTGTGGGTTATGTACCCCACTGGGTGCTCAATAAATGGTTGCTATCCAACTGACTGACAGATGTGTTTGATCTCCTAAGTACCATGGTAGTGAGCATAGACAGATATCCAGATGCTAGGAAGGAGAAGATCAGAGATTTAGGGAGTGAATCAGGGCAAGGGAGGAGAGCAATGCACCAAAGTGTTCTGACACTGAGTCCAATGCACCATTTAAAATTCTCTCCTGCCAATTATTTCGAAACATATGTAGGGAATTAGTGAATCTGAGATATGCTTTTAGAAAGTATTAAATATTATTGTTATTATTAAATAAAGTAGGGTTCTACCTTGATCTTGTGTTTCCTTCCAAATATTTTTTTATAAATTTCAAGAGGTTAGCAAAGCTTACCAGTAGTAAAGCCTAGGCAGCCCCCAGAATACACCAAATATTCATAACCACCTCCCATGGGCCAGGTTCTGTATTCTGGCTCAATATGTAAGGACAAATAAGATATTTCCTCCCTGGAGGAGATCATAAACCATGTCATACAATTGAGGTGTTTTTCTCACCATTGGCGTCAAACTTGTATTCACAGTGCCGACACTTGGAGGGGCTGCCCCTTTCAGGAATAGACAAAGCAAACCACTTTCCTGGGAGCATACCTCTCATATATAAACCAATGGATCCAGAGCACACATGGCCAATCATCTTCCTTATCAAGATCTTACATTTCAGATCACTATTCACCCTCACTAAACATCCCAGGGCAAGGTACCAGACAACTAGGGACAGCCTCCAAGTCCCCAAGCCTGTCAAAAGTGTTCAAATTAGCCAATCCTAAACTTGCCTGTACTACCTTACTCATTCCTTTCTATAGAAACCACAGTAAAGTCTTGGTCACATGTCCCCCACTCCTTCCGCCTTCTAACTAGCCCTAATAGTTTGCTATATAGTCCTCTGTGATGTGCTGGGCTCTTGTTTCAAGGGATCTGTAATGACAACAAAAGTCTTCCTTCAACTGTCATTTCCATGTCGTGTGTCTTACCATACCTAGTTAAAACAATCTTGCCTGGGGCCGGCGCTGTGAAATAGCGGTGAAGCCACCGCCTCCAATACAGGCATCCCATATGGGTGCCGTTTAGAGTCCTGGCTGCTCCACTTCAGATCCAGGCTCTCTGCCACGGCCTGGAAAAGCGGTGGAGGATGGCCCAGGTGCTTGGGTCCCTGCACCCACATAGGAGACCTAGAAGAAGCTCCTGGCTCCTGGCTTCAGATTGACTCAGCTTTGGCCATTGGGGCGTGAACCAGCGGACTGAAGACCTTTCTCTCCCTGCCTCTGCCTTTCTGTAGCTCTTTCAAATAAATAGATAAACCTTAAAAAAAATCCTGGTTGTCTTTATAATATAAAAGCATCAAACTAATCTTTGTTTAAAATAAGGGCTCTGTGTTCATTATATATGGGCGGAGGACAACATGAGTATGCTGATGGTAAGACAGCAAGCATCTACAATGTAGAATTTAAAAAGTTATGAATTCTTTGTAGTAATAGAAGGAAAAATGCTATGAAATAAATTCAAAAGAACCATATCCCATGTATGTTCAGTGTATGGAAAACAGTAACTTGAAAGCACTTATTAAAAGTAAAATTGAGTGCCAACATCGAAAGAACATTTCAGAAATGAACAATCTAAATGATAGAAACTCTATTTACCAATTTTATTTGAGCTGTTTCTTTGCAATCATGTTGCCAGGTTTTAGACAGGGTGGGTGAAAATATCTATGGTCAGAAAATATTGATGGTGGCAGTTGAAAGTACTTGTATATTGGAAGATTAGATTGAAACTCTGGACTGAATAATTTTATGGACTAATGAAAAATAATGGATCATAATGATGTATTAAATGTTTACAGTTATATATATGGAATATAATTATTAATTTCATTTTATATTGGTAGAATGCACTCAATGTATTTAATATTTTAAAATCAATTTTTCCTGTTCTTTGTAAGTCTATGATTATGAAATTATGATTAAATTAAATGTGTTTTGCTTTGGTGCAGAAGGAACAGGAGTAAAAGAATGAATATGATATTTATTTATTTTCAGAATGTGGTGAATAATATAATTCTTTCCTCTCCAGCACAGAAAAATTTCAATAGTCCCCATAACCATTTGCATGAAAAACATTTATAATGTAATTACATGCTTTATCAGTATCCATGATGTGGGCTTTCTTATGCCTGGTACTACCAGATCACTGGCTCAAAACTGGGCATTCCTGTCTGCCTATCACACACACATGCTTCATGGCAATTAATTAATAGACAAAGCAGATGCCCTGTATTTTTTTTTCCTGTTGTGTTTTTCTCACATTGATTAAATTGTTGTGTCTGTATTTGTGTATGCTCTGTGCTTAACATTTTAAAATGCAATTTTTGTATACAAGGGTACTTCAAAAATCACAGAAAATGCATATTATGAAAACTATATATGGGTTTCAAATATTTTGCGCCACTTTGCTTTTAATTCCATTTTCCGTGAACTTTTTGAGGCACACTCATGTGTTTACACATGACAGTTTTATCTTTATTCACTTAAACAAAGAAAGAAAGCAAAAGCAAAAGTAGCAGGAAAGCTGCATTATAAAAATTCTCAGTGAAATGTGTTTACTCTTCAGATAGATGTTCACACCGTTATGTTTACCCTGAGAAAGCATCCTTTGAAATGTTGCAGCTGTGCAGCCTAATGAAAATCCAGAGCATCTGTACCGTGACAGACATTTATTGCTGAGGCCCTGCTGACGGCCCACTGGTAGGCGTGGAAAATGTTCACCACTGTCTTCAAGAACATTCGTCAAACATTCCAGAATCATGATGACTGGCCCCATGGAAAGACACATTTATCAAGGCACTGCAGCAGATTGTGGATTTTTTTCTGCAGTTGATGTGAAATAGAATAGTGACATTCATCTAGAGTCAGAGGTCATGTTTGTCTAGGAAAGAAATATGCATAACAAAAATCTACTGCTTACACTGAGCTAAGAAATCTAAGTGGTCTATTGTAGCAGCAAACTATTAAAAGTGAAAACTGAGAAAATAAACTTTCACAGGGATGAAAGCACTCATGAATTCTCTCCATACATTTGATGCTTGGTGAAGGAAAGGGTAAGAAACTTTATATATATTGATTAAAATGCCTCATGCTCTGTGTTACAGGTTTTATCTTAGGTGATCACATTTTAATTACCATGATAGCTCAATAAATAATTATAATAATATCAATAACATTATTATTAGTAAACATTTACTGAGCACTTGCTATGTGCCAGGTATTAGGAGTTATACATCTATGAGGAATTTTCAAAAGTTCATGGAAATGCATATTATAAAAAACTACATATATTTCAAAATTTTCTTGCAACAAAGCCAACTTATCTTTTAATACATTTTTCCATGAACTTTTTGAAGTTCCCTTGCATTGATTCAGGATTAAATTTTATCAACAAAGCTGAGTGGTAGGATATTTTAGAGTCAAGGAGGTTGTGATACAAAGAACATGTAACATCCCCAAAAGCCAGAAAATCAAAGAGACTCAATACATTCAATACAAAAGCTAGTGAAGGTTTCAGTAAGAAGTGGGGTTTGAGAATGAAATCAGGTAGATGACCACCTGCAAATGTGTGAAGAGCTGTCATCCACGGGAAGAATGAGATTTAAGGGAGTGTTCTTTTTCGTGTTTTTTTTTTTTTTTTTTTTTTGATAGGCAGAGTGGATAGTGAGAGAGAGAGACAGAGAGAAAGGTCCTCCTTTTTGCCGTTGGTTCACCCTCCAATGGTCGCTGCGGCCAGCGCATCTCACTGATCCAAAGCCAGGAGCCAGGTGCTTCTCCTGGTCTCCCATGCGGGAGCAGGGCCCAAGGACTTGGGCCATCCTCCACTGCCTTCCCGGGCCACAGCAGAGAGCTGGCCTGGAAGAGGGGCAACCGGGATAGAATCCGGCGCTCAAGGGAGTGTTCTTGAGAAAGCTACTGAAGCACTCTGTGACCATTTCCTCATCTGTACAAATGAAACAAATCCTGATATGTGGTACACAGATAATGTCTGCCACATAGTAAGCTCAATACAATGTGTCACTCAGCAAATATGCCAAGGTCCTTCTAACAATAGGTTTATATTTAGCTAGCACATTTTCAAAGTGTGAAGTTATAGTATACCCTGACTGGCTTACACGAAAAACTATACCTGTTTACTACTTTTGTCTTTTAATTTGCAAGTGGATTTTATTATTGACAGTTCTGTAAGAATTTTATATCTAAGGAAAGAACAGAGATCACTGGCTGAGTATATTTAGGAAATTCTGGCTCATGCATTCTGTTTCCATGAGACAGAATTCTAAAAATTTACTTCATCTTGTGGTGGTTGTATTGGATATAAGGGTCTTTCTAAAAATTGAAGGAATGATGCCTAACTTCTTACTTACTCATTCTGTAGTTTTCCTACTGAAGTGATTCATTTGCAGAAGGACCTTTTTGTGGATTTGTCCTTTTCTTACATTTGTCTGTTGTGACATATTTTCCCTAAAATACAGCTGCCAGTTTGATCTACATGCTGCGTCAGCTGGAGGAGTATGAAATGCCTCTCTCACGATTCAGCTGGTCCAATGGAGTGGCTTTGATTTTCTTTTCCCAGCTGTTGTGTGAATTGGCTGCTCCTTCAGTGTATTAGAACTAGTTTATGTTTCATCGAATTTAATAGCTTTAGAATTACTAGAAATAGCAGTTGTGAGAGACATGAAGACAACAGTACCTCTTCTTCTTGAAGTTTAACAGACACAAAATGCATTTCATCCCCTACTTTGACAGGTGAAGGCGACTATTACACAACATCTATGATTACAAAACTGTGATCAAATATTTTGGAATGTTCTAGAAATCTCCCTTCTTTAATTTCTTTCCATTTTAATTTTGGTTGCTTCATTTCCTTTATTTTAATGTTTTGATATCTGTGATGGAAATAATCCTTTACCACTTCAATTTCATACAAAATAAAAGACTAGATATATACAACACCTATTTTCTGAACTAAATATGGTCTTTGCTATGGAAAACAGAGTAAGAAAAAACAGAGACTAGAGAAATATAGATATAGAATTTGTCAGAAATGCTAGGTTCTGCCTCTCACCAATTTAAACCCACCCAAGCCATTTGTTCTTCTTTCTAATCTCTCCTAATTCAGCAAATTCAAATGAATGTAATTTAATGGATCCTATATATTTTTTAACCAGAGATAAAGACTTTCATCTTCTAGGGAGAGTCTAAGAGCTCTAAATGTAAATAGCCTGCGAAAAATGTAATACATGTAATTAAACTCACAGTAAATATATGTACCTGAAATATCCACTGTTTTAGGAGGGAAGATTATGTACTAGATCACTGAATAGTTGAAAATGATGACAGCTCTGTAGACAAACTAAAGACAAAAGTTTCTCCCAATTCTTACTAGAAATTTACCTGTGCTTAGCCAAATATAATAGAATTTTGATTCCAATTTAGCCTTCAGGTTATCAGTGAGGGCATCCTTTTTGTATTAATCCTTATTCTCTGAGTTGGCCCTATTTATTCTTCCTTCAAACATCCTAGTGGATCTGTCTTCCTGTATTCTTTCCCTCATACTTAAACTCAAATCCCTGAAAATGTCTAAACTAATATAGATATAAAAAGTCATCATACTTACTAATAATCAGTCTTAATATTGTGAAAGTAGTAAATAGAAAGTCTTAATTACTTGATGTTGTCTTTTCCTTACCAACTAAAACTCCACAAGGACTTGAAGGATTTGCACCATACTCCCAGGCACTAAATCTCTTCTTCACCTTGTATTTTTCAATGCACTTACTAAGAGTCTTTGTTTCTGCCATCTTGACTTGATGCAAACAATTGCAAAGAGAAGCAGTCATCATTTCGGTGCTTACAACCCTAGGTGGACAGCACTGTCAACTTCTTCCAAGGTAATTTTAACTGTATCTTTTATGACAAGGATTCTCTCCTTCTCTCTCTCCTTTTCTCTCATCTCTATAGTTTTGTTGATTTTATACTCAAAGTATCCATTTGAACAAGATCTGCATAAGCTGGTTCTTTTAATGGTGCCAGGTGGCATGGCTGAGTGTTTGACCCACCTTTCATTTAAAAAAAAGTTTTCTTTGCAGAGAGCCAGCAAGCCTTCTATTCCAGACTCAAACAAAGAGCTGAACAGACACAGGACACATGGCCTGTCTGTAGCCATCTGGTTCAAGCGGCTTTCAACTACACCCAAATCCGTTCCCACCTGTGAATTCACCCTGTGAAAGTAAGCAAGAGTCAAAAGGGCAGCCAGAGTTTCCCTGAGTCATTGCTCAATTTAGGTTTCACATCTGACAGGAAGGATATATTAAGTCAGCTAACATCCCTCTCATGGCAAATACAAAGTTGGTTAAGTAATTGTAAGAACCAGAAAATACTTTGTATAAAAATGGCTTTATTCATACTGCGCAGTTTGGGGACTGATAGTCTAGTTTAGTTCTGCACTGTTAGAAGAAATAGAAAACACAGTGGACTTTCATTCTGAGATACAGTTGTCATTTCAGTGAAATAATATGCCCCACAAGAAGACACAATTAGATGTGACTGCCTTCTCTTTAGAAATTTTCATGTCCTGTCTGTACTGTATTAAATTCTCTCTATGTGCTAACAAGAGACCAGTAGCAGAATGGTAAAGTTCTGATGCTACCACCTAAACTCACAGGTATAAGGTGTGATGGTTGCTGGAGGTTCCAACCTTTTCAGTACAATTTGAACAATTTTTGCATTTGCTTTTACATGTCATCATATTTCTATTCTCTTTCATGTTAATTCATATATTTTGAACATATTTATTGTATGGCCTCAACAATAGGATCATTGTTCTTTCATCATTCAGAGTTGCCAAGATATTTATATGTACACTGCTTTTTGAAAGAAAGGATATTAATACTGATAATTTAGGATTCATAGCAAGGATCATAAAGTGAGGAAAGATATATTATTACGTAGAGGTGTAATTCAGTGGAAACAACATTTATAAGTATCTATATACCACAGAACTTGGAGCTAACCTCTTTCTTTTTTTTTAACTTTTATTTAATATAAATTTCCAGTCTACAGCTTATGGATTACAATGGCTTCCCCCTCCCATAACTTCCCTCCCACCCGCAACCCTCCCCTCTCCCGCTCTCTCTTCCCTTCCATTCACATCAAGATTTCATTTTCAATTCTCTTTATATACAGAAGATCAATTTAGTATAAAGATTTCAACAGTTTGCACCCACATAGAAACACAAAGTGAAACATACTGTTTGAGTACTAGTTATAGCATTAAATCAAAATGTACAGCACATTAAGGACAGAGATCCCACATGAGGAGCAAGTGCACAGTGGCTCCTGTTGTTGACCCAACAAATTGACTCTCTAGTTTATGGCGCCAGTAACCACCCTAGGCTGTCGTCATGAGTTGCCAAGGCTATGGAAGCCTTCCAAGTTTGCCGACTCTGATCATATTTAGACAAGGTCATAAAAGACAGAGTGAGGATAGTAACCAATGATCCTAAGAGTGGCATTTACCAAGTTTGAACGATTATACAGCATTAAGTGGGGAAGAGGACCATCAGTACACACAGGTTGGGAGTAGAGCCATTGGTGGTAGAGTAGAGGTTATGATTACAAAGGAATGAGGCCCAAGTGCGCTAGACAGGGTCTAGAACAAAGGACAGAGTCATTATTAGAGGAGCTAAGAAAGGTGCTGTCTAAGCTACAATTAAGTTTTCTGATTGAGAGGCAAATAGAACCTGATAGAAGGGGCTTGATAATAATCTGGTGGGCTTTAGGCCTTGTAAGTTAAGAGGCCCAGACCTATCTATCTCTTCACATGGGGTATATCCTAAGGGAGGTGTGAACCTCCTAGGGGAAGGCACTCTGTTGACTAACCTCTTTCTACACTCTATTTCCCTTCCCTGCTTAATTGTTCTTTCTGGAACTAACCTCCATCAAATATGCCTTAAAGTGTTATTTTTAGGAGGAGATAATGTAATTGTGTATGTGAAGTTCCTAGGAGAAGACTTAGAATATGACATTCAATAAATGAAAACTCACCTCCATATTGTATCTTCTGCTTGACTGTTCATTGCTCTCACCCTCATAGTCTAACGATTTATTCTCTTATTCCTAAATACACGCTGACCTGATACAGTTCTGCATCTCTGGGGTCTGAATCCTCCAGTAAACTCCCCAAAGCTACAGGCAGCCCATCTTGGGTATTAGGGAAAACATCACTTCACTTGTTACATTGCACATGACTAGCAGAGTCTAAGGACAGCAGATAAGATATTTTAAATGTTTAGACTTGATGAAGGAAAGGCTTATCAACTGGTCACAGATTTAGTACCTATAGTGAAATATGAAATAAACTCTCATGTAAAAAGAAAAGTTCAATGTACCTGCCTGTCATCAAGTCATTTATCATAGAACTTTATGTGGCAAAATTTTCAGGTTAGATCATTGCAGGTGTGATGTTGGAAGTGTCCTGTATTTTCCATTTGCTGGTTATTTCAGATTGTAAGATATGACAGGATATTTTATTTACTTTAATGCAGTCAAGTGTCAGAGTTAAAAGGCTTTAATGAGGTACTTTCTTACACCAAGTTCTTTGGGGAAACTCAAGAACTCTGAAAAATCCTCCTTTTTGAACCTCAAGTGGCTCAAAGGATTTTACTTTCTTGCTGACAAGAAAGCTGGACACAATGAACTCAACGTTTTAAGTTTAGAAGAATATTCAGGAATAAAATAGATCAGTGCTTATTTATTCAAAGAAATGCAGGTATGCAGATGCAAATTGGACATGGGGATGGAACGAATAACATCTGGAGACTCCATTTATTTCCCATTACCAAACTGCCTTGAGCTCAAAGAAATCAAATATTCTGAAGAATCATAACTATTTGGTGGGAATTATGTTAGAATTTTAGAAGATATTCAAAGATATTTAAGTATGAGTTATGTTGTGTCTGTGCCTATCTTTGAATTTAAATCTCTGGATATGTCACAGTTAGCAAACATCATCCCCATTAACATAGAATAATTTATGGAAGATCTGTCTGAACTAGAAGCAAATTCAACTGACCCAAAAGCATTCTTAGAAGTTTGGTATTGAGGGGACAGCGCTGTGACATTGTGGGTGAAGCCACTGCGTGCAGTGCCGGTATCCTATATGGGTGCTGGTTCAAGTCCCAGCTGCTCCACTTCCGATCTAGTTCTCTGCCATGGCCTGGGAAAGCAGTGGAAGATGGCCCAAGTGCTTGGGCCCCTGCACCCGCGTGGGAGACCTGGAAGAAGCTTCTGGCTTATGACTTCGGATCAGTGCAGCTCTGGCCGTTGCGGCCATTTGGGGGCTGAACCAGCGAATGGAAGAACTCTCTCTCTCTCTCTCTCTCATCCTCTCTCTCTCTCTCTTTCTCTCTCTCTGCCTATGCCTTTCTCTAACTCTTCCTTTCAAATAAATAAACAAATATTTAAAAAAGCAGTGTGGAATTGAGTAGACAAATTTCAGGATTAACCAGAAATTGCTGATGATTTAATTTAACCATGGAAATATTTGAGGACAATAATTTCACTCTGTGTCATGAAAATATTGAAAGGAAAGTTGTCAATCTTCACCACTGATATTGAGAATTGATAAAAGACATAAGTAAATGGACCCCATTATTCTCAATAATGGTTTTATTGTATTTTAAATTAGTTTTCTTTGAATTAATAAAAATTGTTTAATCTACCTGTAGGTACACATTATGCACTTTAGTATAAAATGCTTATGAAAATTATGGGGGGTGTCAGGTGTTATGGCACAGCAGATTAAGTTGCTGCTTGGGATGCCCACGTCCCATGTTGGAGTGCTGATTTGTGGAGTCCTGACACCTTTGCTTTTGATACTACTTCCTGCTGATGCATTCTTTGGGAAAGCAGATGACTGAAGTTCTGGGGTCCCAGCAATCTATATGGGAGACCTGGATGGAGTACCTGGTTCTTGGCTTCAGCCTGGCCTAGTTCTGGCTGTTGTGGGCATTTCTGGAGTAAACCAGTGGATGGAAGATCTCTATATAGCTATCTCTCACTCTCTGTGTCTTTCAAGTAGATGAAAACAAACAAACAAACATTAAAACATTTTGATAGTACCCACAGAATCCCATTATTTCTATTTTAGTTACTGGCTTGCCATACATAATGCTCCAGATATTTTCACCTGTATTATCTCTTTAATCTCCACAACAGAATTTAGAGATGGGTGAAATAGTGTAGTTTTTCAAATGATGTTGGTGAGGCTGAAAGGGTTGAATGGATGGTCAAAGTGATACAATAATCATAGACATATGGTCTGTCAATTCATATCCACATATGTGCTTCTTTTCCCCATTTGGAATTGTTGGATGGATGAATCTAAAGAAGTGGTGTTTTGTCATGTGTTGGTGTTATAAGCAAAATAACAGCTACCAGAGGATATCCATATCTTAAATCCCAAGAACTTGTGACTATGTCACCTTACATGGCAAAAGGGACTTTGCAGATGTAATTAAATTAAGGATCTTGGGCTGGGATGACTACAGTATCTGAATGAGCCCACTGTAATCAACAGGGTCATTATAAATGGAAGAGGGAGGCAGGAGAGTCAGAGTCAGAAAATAAGATATAATGAAAAAACTAGAGGTCAGAGTAATGGGACTACTGGAAGGGTGCCATAAAACAAAAAATGCAGGCAGCCTCTAGAAGCTGGAAAAGTCAAGGAGATGAATTCTCCCCTAGAGCACCAAGAAGGAATGCAGCCTAGCTATCACCTTGATTTTAGCCTACGGAAAACCATTTTGAATTGCTGACCTTCAGAATTGTCTGATTACAATTTTGTGTTGTTTGAAGTCACTGAGTTTATGTTACAGTATTGAAATGCAATAAATATCAGTGGTAAGATGGATTAGCTGTATAACATAATAACTACGATGAAAATTCTCCCAATATTAAGGCTAAAGTAAAAATATGTGGTTTATAAAATTTTCATTGATATCACCCACATTTTCTGATTTCTTATATCCATGATTATTATTCTTCTGTTTTTCATGATTCATAAATAGAAGATCTCAGCTAATTCTACTATAAATTCTATAAGTGCTAAATAAGAAGGTTTGTGAACTTAAATATAAGGTGGATAGACTAAATCTAAACTTAATGTTAGCCTTTCTTCCACTAAACTCTTATAGTCACAGTGGCTGATTGTTTTCTCTCTAACTCACCTTTGATTATTCACCGATGAGCCTTTGAACATGAGGGTCTCACCATTGGCAATGCCTTTCATATCCTCTTAAGTATATGCTATTAAGTTTTCAAGGGCCCTGTGTCCAATTGGAATATTAATGTTTTCATTGTATCTCCCCTGGGTACCAGAACCCTTTTTGTGAACTCCTGTGTTTATGATTTGATGACTACATGCCAGATGATATGTTAAATACTTTCTGTCAATAAAATGTCTACTTGCTAGTAGATAATTTCTTATTTTCCTATATTATGTCTCTTCTTCCTCAATAAGTCTACCAATTCCTTAAGGAGACTGAAGAGTGGGCACTTATATAACACCACACTAAAAGTGGTTCTTGCTTCTCACTTTGTGACCCTCTAAACTTCATTTTTCTCAACTGTCAAAATGAGGACCCATTTAAGTCCCCCAAGAGTAAATGTGAAAAGTTATTGATGTGGTATAGGTGGAATTTCTTGGGGCATGAATTAGTCACTACATAAGTATTTGATTTTTACATCCTCCTGTTCATAAAAATAATTACTGAGCTTTTGATGATTTGCAATTATGTCTTACATCATTCTTCTTAGGCCTCACCCAGATTTTTCAAAGAACATAGACCACAATCATTCATAAAGCCATTTCAGATACTGTCAAATAAAATGAAAACAAAACAAAAGAATGACCACAATCCTGCACGAGGAAACATACCTGGAGAAAAATTTGGAGGCTAATTTTGAACTGACCTTGGGAGGCATTTGTGCTGTACCTTGTTTTGGCTCCTCCTGATGTAGCAGTTCAATAATTTTACAGCTCTGGTTCCAAAGAAGAGACAGGGGACACAGAGGACATCACATTTGATTCTCCAGTTTCTAGTTTGGCACATGTCATGGAATATTTTGAAAGTACTTCCTAGCCTTGAGATTAATTCTACTTCCAAATAGTCTTTAAATCCACTGTATTTTACTCCCACACTCTCTTTTAATTCATTTCTCTTGATTCCATATTCTTTTTTTGAAGGTGCCCAAATTGGAGCATGATTGTAGCCAATCAAATTTCAAGCCAATCTATCAATAGCAATAGCTCTGTTGTGTCTCCAGGACCCACCTACACTATTCATGAAATAAAACAGCTTCTTTGGGAACAAGTGGAATGTTTCAAAATAATTTATTCATCTCTTTTATCCTCTTAGAAATTTAAATTTGCCTTTAAAGTCAGACATGATGCTTATCAATTTGCCAATCTTGGAATTTGCACAGCCTGTGAAGACTGCTAGGAATAGCATTTCTGATCTGAATTATTACTGAAAAATTTCTGTGGGTTTTAAAAATCAGAAAACTTTTATTAAATTGGCTGCAAAAATGTAATAAACATGTGTTCTTTCAGCAACATGCTTAACCTCTTTTCTCATATCATTTGGTTAGAGATTATAGATCTGTTCTCCACTGGACTAATTACCCACATTTAACTTATATAATTAAAGGCATCCACTTTATTTTCCCCACTTAGAAATGCTCAATATGAAGTGCAAAATAAAGATTTTTCCGGTGTTAGTACATAACCTATTTGTCCTATCAGCCCTTCTTGTCCTCTAGCATTGCTGATGACACTAGACATTCCTGTAAAGGCTATTCATAGGGATTAATTGATTGGTGACATAATTAAAACATTAAATTCCAGCACAAGTGTGAGGAATAGACAGCCAAACTTTAATAATGAGCTTTCAGAAAGATGTAAGAAAATGCTCTCATGTGTATTGTACTTTTCATTTAGCATAAATAAATGCTATTGACAAAAGGCACTGATGATTGCTCAAAGAATAACTGGAACACAAAGCTTAATTATAATGCATCTAAATTGAAAATATTAATAAAATAATGGTAAAATAAAGCATTATGTTGATGTCAATTGTTTAATCCATCAGTTTTTTTTCTTAGACTTCTATAAATTACTATTGAAATATTTTTTGATAGATGACAAATCTTTTTAAGAAGTAGAGGGGAAAATTCAAATTAATACAACATATTTTATCCTCTGTTGAGCCAGTATACATTTGATCTCCATACTTGAATGGTGCATAGAGCCAAAGGGCTCTCCATATATAATGAACTACAATGTAGTTTGATGGGAAAGCAGGTTAGAACCAAATACTGTTGTAGCTAAGCAACTGAGGCCCAGCCAATCAGAGTAGCCAACTTCTCGGCCTTTACAGGGTGAAACCTGCCAAATTATTCACAAATAAAGCAAATGCTGAACTGCACCAGTCAGGTAATATCTGTATGTTTGTTCCTATCTTTCTAGTTATAAAAACTAGAACAACATGATAACTGAATCACCTTCAGTTTGGAACACTGCTTGGTTCTAGAACCTTTTTCTTTCCCAAGTAAACTTTGCTAAATTAAATTTGTCTTTTTTTTAACACCTACTCATATCAAATTTAGGTACCATTACCCATCTTTGATAAACCACAATAGCCACATAATTGACTGTTTCACTTTCTTGATGTACATATGTTGAGTGAAATACATCTGCTTATACATTTCAAATAGTCTGCACTTGCCCACATAGAGCCACATTACACACCCCCACACAGTTTTCAATGAAGGTTTCTACAAGCTGGATAGAAAAGATCCATGACTAAAATTCAGAATTATAGAAAGTGTTAATCAATATTTTCTCAACATTTTAAGTCCATTTTATTTTTTCCCTTTAACTTTTGGCTTCAAATGTGTTTTGTCTGACAGCTTGCACGAGTGTAGCCTACAACATACTGAGCTTTGAGTTACAAAACACAAATATCCAAATCTCACTGCTTCTTACTGGTGCTTAATAGTCTTACATGGTAGAGGTTGTTAACTGTGCTCAGGTGGAAAAAATGCTCTGTGTTAGGAACTGTTAACCTTCTTACATCATTCCTTTGCTCAGAGTCAGAGCACAAGCTCCAGTGTGAAGCAAATGTGATTCCACTGGATACATAGTGAGTGAACTCAACTGTAGCACCAATGGGAAGACTTCTGTGGTTAGCAGAAAAGATTCAGCACTTTCTGAGATCCATGATATTAATAATAGTAGTTTGTAATAACAGCATTTGTTGAATATCCATCAAATTCTGTTTTAAGCATTGCCTTGGGCTATGCTCTTCTGGAAACAGATTCTGAGCATGCAGTAGGCTTATCAAGGATTCTTTCCTTACAGACTCCTATGAGAAGTGAGGGAAGCAACAGTGGGCAACAACAGAAGCTCTAACCAATGCCATAGGGAGCTTGGAAGCTGGATGGCTTTCCAGAGTTATCCTGAACTGAAGCAAGAAGAACAGACAAAATTAAAAAATATTTTGGCCTTGTACAGCCCCTGAGATGGGGGCATAACCTTGTTCAAATAGTTCCCTTCTGCAGATGGCAACTCCATAGGGGACTTTTTTGTAAGTCATCAGCAGCTAATTCCAAGCAGCTGTGAGAATGAGTATGACAGTTCTGAAGTGGGTATCTGGATGGTGCCCCACAGCACTGACTATATACAAGAGGTCTTTAAAAAGTGCATGGAAAATGTAAATTGTGAAAAACAACTATTCATGGATTTCATAATTGTTTGCACCAAATAAATTTATGTTTTAACTCCATTTTCCCACTAGCTTTTTGAAATGTGTCTTATATGTACTATTTCATTTAACATTCATGGCCATCCTAGGAAGTAGACATTCATTATCCATACTTCATAGATAAAGAAACTGATATTTAATGATTAGTAAATAGGGAGCCTTTGGTCTTTAAGCCTTTGGTCCCCACACTCTGAAGGGAATGTATAGCATTGTACTACTCTCAATTAATGTGTAATAAACTTACTTGAAAATGTAAGTGGGGAAGTAAAAGATTATTTCAGCTCTACTGTTGGACAAACTGTCTAAAATTTTTAAAGCAATTGAAATTCATTTATATAATAAAATTTGCTTTAAGATAGCACAAACCATCATTTGTATTTCAAGTTCCCTGTCAACTGAAACTCCACGTTGATTTAAACCTTGATGGTGTGTATAGAGAAGTTCATTATGTAACATTTGTCAACATTAGTAAATGATTAATTTTTTCAAAATGAACATTTTTAAGTCACAAGAACTTAAGGGGTTTATAGGTGAGGTCTATATGATATTAAAGGTAAATATTAATTTCAATATAATCTAAAATATTTCAGATGAATAGAGAAAGATTAAACTTTCCCCAATGTATTTTATGATGGTAACACAACTTTAATAGCAAACTTGACAACAAAAGTTAAAAGTAAAGTCTAATCTGGGGATGGCGCTGTGGCTTAGCAGGAAAGCTGCAGCCTGCAGTACTGGCATCCCATATGGGTGATGGTTCAAGTCCCGCCTGCTCCACTTCCAATCCAGCTCTCTGCTCTGGCCTGGGAAAGCAGTAGAAGATGTCTCCCGTCCTTGGGTCCCTGCACCTACACGGGAGGCCTGGAGGAAGCTCCTGGCTCTTTGCCTTCGGGTTGACCCAGCTACAGCTGTTGCGGCCATCGGGGGGACTGAACCAGTGGATGGAAGACCTCTCTCTCTCTCTCCCTCTCTCTTTCTCTGCCTTTGCTTCTCTGTAATTCTGCTTTCAAAGTAAATCTTTAAAAATATTTATGTAAAAGTATAGTCTAATCTTACTTATGGATAGAGATGAAGCATTCAAAATAAAATCATATTTAATGAAGTCAGAAGAATGGCACATTGTGTCCAAGCAGGGGTTTTTTTTTTTTTTCAGGGAATGCAAGCATGGGCTAATTATCATAAATTATATCAAAATAGCCTTTTTGCAGCCATCTCCAGAGTGGCAGCAACCAAAATGATGTTCAGTCCCTTTGTGACTTCTGACTGAAGCAAGAACCAAAAAAAAAAAAAAAAAGCATTTCAATGTCCCTTCCCACATTCACAGGAAGATTATGTCTCTCCTAGCTTGTAGGGTTTCTGGAGAGAAGTCAGCTGTGAGTCTAATTGGAGATCCTCTGAGAGTAATCTGACGTTTCTCTCTTGCACATTTTAGGATCTTTTCTTTATGTTTCACTGTGGTGAGTTTGATTACGACGTGTCGTGGTGAGGATCTCTTTTGGTCATGTTTATTAGGGGTTCTATGAGCTTCCTGTACTAGGATGTCTGTGTCCTTCTCCAAACCTGGGAAATTTTCTGCTAGTATCTCACTAAAAAGGTCTTCTAATCCTTTCTCCCTCTCCATGCCTTCAGGAACTCCTAGAACCCGAATGTTGGGTTTTTTAATAGTATCCTGTAGATTCCCAACAATATTTTTTAGATTTCTGATTTCCTCTTCTTTTCTTTGGTTTGACTGTTTCCTTTCCTGTGCTCTGTCTTCTAAGTCCAATATTCTCTCTTCTGCTTCACCCATTCTGTTTTTAAGGCTTTCTAATGTGTTTGTCATTTGATCTATTGAGTTCTTCATTTCATTATGGTTTCTCGTCACTATCACAGTTTCTTGTTGTACTAATTGTTTCATTTCATTTTGATTCCTCCTTAATAATTCATTTTCACTTGAGAGATTTTCTATCTTGTCCATTAAGGATTTCTGTAGTTCAAGAATTTGTTTTTGAGAACTTCTTAATGTTCTTATCAATTTTTTGAGATCTGCTTCTTGCATTTCCTCTATCTCTTCATCTTCATAATCTTGAATTGGGGTGTCTTGTTCATTTGGGGGCATCATAGTGACTTCCTTGCTCTTGTTACCTCAGTTTCTGCATTTGTTGTTTGGCATATTGGAGATAATTTATGGGTTTTTTTTGCTGTGGTGTTTTTTTCTCGTTATACTATGCCTCTCGATTAAGTGGGCTGTCTGCTTTGATGGATCCTTAGAGGCTGTGATGGGTGTGGCCAGAGAGCTCTGTTTGATTCTTCAGGCTTAAGGGTGTGCCAAAGGTGACTCACCTAGATTGTTCTCTCCCTTGCTCACTCTCTCTTTTCTTTTTCTTTTTCTTCTTCTTCTTTTTTTTTTTTGACACAGTTGGGAGTAATTCCACACAGCTGAGTGGAATTGAGGGTAGTTGAAATCTGGCCTCTGTAGGTATTCATTTGATCTACCCCTGGGACCACACAAAGAGTTTATGCAGCCCTCAATGTGTTCTCAGATTTCTCCACAGTCCCAAGGTTATCGAGTTTGTGTACTCGGTGAGTTCGCTCGCCCCCCCCCTCGGATTTTCACAATCTCAGATCATTAGCTCCATGTACTTTCACTAGATTCTAACCTCCTGTTGTTTCTCCTGCCCAGAGTCAAGTTTTTCTGCTTGGCTACTCGCAGTTTCTGCTTTACATATGTAAAATGGCGCCTGTTCTTTGTCTTGCTCGGCTTTGTAAGGTGAGTGGAGAGAGAGGCTAGTGTCCAAGCCGGTTCCCCTTATTTATTCATTTTTTTTCTCTCCTCCAGTCAGCCTGGTGAACTTTCCCCAGTGGGGCCTCAGGCCTCGTTTTGCCTTTCCCCTCCAATGTCTCGGGTTTCTGAGGTTTTTGTCTTACCTCCCGTTCCCGCGCTGGTGAGATTCTGTGGCTTGGCTCCTGTGGCTGGGCTTCCATGTGGTGGGCTCCCCGTAGGTCCTCTGTGTCACATCCACTAGATCCGGAAGTGTTTCCTCTGCAGTTTTTTTTCTTGAGTCTTTTCCTGAGGCTACAGTAATTCCACTTTTATTAAACTATCTTTTCCTGGACTATTGGTGCACGCCCTCACTATCCGCCATCTTGGCTCTGCCATACCATACCATTTTTACATGTTTTGTTGTATGAAGTAACATTTTACACTACTGAAATTATTTTAATTCCTATCATAGAATTTGATACAGGAATATTCCATGGAGTTCTAGAGATAGCACTGTGTCTTATGGATGCTTGTCCCTCCTGAATTAACGTGAAAACTTCCTTTCTTCAGTATGCCACTCCATGTTAGGCCAATAGGTGGAATGTGAAACCCAAGTGGTCATATATATTCTGGGAGTAAGCAAGGAATATGATATTAATAAGATCTCTTATTTGAAGTATTTTATCTGATAAAAACAGAAGAAAAAGTGGTGCCGAATAGAGAAAATCCAACCAGAGTTTTTTAAACATGTGCTTTGGTGAGTTTACCATAGGTTTCTTAAGTCTTTGGGCTGGGTATGCCAAAAACTGGAATTTTAAATTTTCTATAGCTTACTACACCACAATGATGAGATTGAATAAAAATAAGCACTTAAAACTGGAACTATTTTTCATTTTGAGAATTAAAGCCCAATCATAGAATCTATTAAACATAATATAAACCAAGCCCAATGTCACTGCACTAGTGAGTATCCAGGCTAAATCAGATGTTCTTGTTAAGCCGTATGGGTGCAATGATGCATATGATATGAAACCTTTCTTTAAAGTGTTTCCAGGCCAGGAAAGTAACTAAGTCCACAATTTAGCATAATTCACAAGAGATATAAAAAACTTATAGTATAAGAGCAGATAAGACCATAAGCAAAAAAAGTAGTGTAATGATCTCCAAATTAAGTAGCCAAGAAGTACACATAATTAATTCCAATAAATGTTCATCTAATTCTCCAAGAAAGACTGAAAATATCCAATATTACAAAATAGGTTCTTGTTTGTTTCTATTGCATTTAGCACATGCAGCATTTAAAAGTAAATGAAGGGAGCATTGAGTTATAGGTGACTTTTTGAGCACTCTGTACAAAAGGTTGCCCTGGAAAGTATACTTTGCAAAGTGAAAAGCAGGTGTGCATTCTTTTGTACTAAGAATAGAGCAGAAAAATTACATTAAGTGGTCAGCATCATGCTAAAAACAGCTGGCTTCTCAAGTGGAGAAAAGTCTACACGAAGTTGAAAACTATAAGCATTGAGTTTTAGTTCTGATTTTTCCTTCATTTCAGCCTGATGTGCTTAGATAAATCATTCACGTTTTTTAAAATTACAAGAGGAATTAAAAATCCATTGAAATATGAATCGAAACTGACAATAATAATTCTTTATTATTAAGTTATAGAAAGGGTAAACATGTACAAAAATGTTTTTATCTGAATGGAAGGCATCACTATCAAAAATACTTATGTGTAATATAGGGGTTAAACATAAGTTGTTTCAAATGACAATGCAATGAATAAATAATCTCTAAATTCATATTAATTCTCAACTTGAATAATAATTCAATGATATGGATATAAATTTTATGGATATTTTATACTGTGGTTGAGGAAAATGAATATTTGAATCATAGAAGAGTAGGATCTGAATTAGGATACAAGTAACCATTGACATAATTTAAAACAGGATACCATAATTTATTAAAACTGTATTACAGAGACTTAGGACCTGGCTCAGATTTATGAAAGGCTTGGAAATCATCATTCCAATCCTTATAAGAATAAAAAACTGGACAAGCTGAATATTAGCAACTTTTCTTGGACACTTCAGATAACTGACATTGCAGGGAATACCACCATCCCCAAATTTGGAGAGATGAACTCCAAACCCACATATTTATTTTCCTAGAGCAGGAGTCATTGGGTAGATGCTGTGTAAATAAGAAGAAATCTTAAACTAGAAAATGTGATGAATTAATAGAAGACAAGTGTGAGAATGAGAAGGTTCTAGAAATCATAGTCATGTTGACGTACTCACGTTTTTACAGGTTTTTCCTATAGGAACCCAGGCTCTCACAGGATCAAGAATTCTGGGAAAGCTCCCTGCTGATCTCCCTCCAAATGGCCCTAATGAGGGGAGGGGAAGAATAGTGTTTGTGAACTTCACCCAGATCCTTCAGCTTTAGAGAACAAAAAGTTTAATCTCCAGAAAGTCCAACACTGCTACTTGGTACCAGAGACATCTCATTCATCAGGGTGAAGGGAATGCTGCTCTGCCATAGCTTCCTTGTGTTACTTGAGGGAAAAAAAACTAAATATATAGTGGAGAGGACCTTAAGCACACAGTTTGGAGACACTAGAGAATAACCTGTGTAGTGGAGGACAGTTAGGGATCAGGGGATTAATAAGATCTGTCCTTACAAAAGAGGCAGAAACACTTGTGAAGGGCATAGTCCCTAGGCATAGGCCCATAATGCACTCCAAAGACTAAGATTAGAAAAAACATCAGTTTCTTCATACCCCAGTACCTCATCACCATCATAATCATAAGCCTCCAGGAATAGGAACAGTGGTTTCCAGCTGAAAGAGTAGTAAGAGACAGATTCACTCTAAGGACTAGTATAAAGAGAAGTCTCAAAGTAAAGAGATTAATTAAAAAAAAGCAAAAATGATAGTGGAGGAATTTGAAACTTCTTTGTTCCCATAGCTACAAAAAATACCAAACACAACCAATTCCTGGCCAGGATAAAATAAATTGTCATAGTAAAGGTCTTTTTAACTCACTATTTGCTACACTATACAATACACCTGACTTTCAGCAAAAAATTAAAAAGCATGCCAAAGGGAGAGATTCCAAGATGGAGGAATAGGGAGGGAGCTTTCTGCTATAGGCTAGGGAAGATATTTAAAAAAAAAAAGTGGAGAGAGTGTATCCTCAGCGAAGAGTTAGGGATAAAACCGAAGGAAGAGGAACACCATGGATCTGAGTGCAAGGGGCAGACATTCAGCGTGAGCACAGATACAACACAGAAGCCTAAGAGCCGAGAGTCTGAGTGCCAGCTATGGAGAGTGAGATGAGACCAGACTGCAGCAGCCTATGCCAATGGAAATAGAGCTAGGGAAGAGCCTGCCATGAGCCCTGTGGGGGCAGGGTACCTGACAACCTAGAGGAATAAAAGAGCCATGTTTCTCTCTTCCTGTCCCCCTGACAATGGTGTCTGGCAACCAGCTAAGAGAGGACAGACTCCATTTTGGACATATACAACACCTGTGCCAGCTCATGTCTGCACATCCAGCAACCAGCCAAGAGGAGATGCCCGAGTCTGGGTGGGAGAACTGACAGGAGGCTCGGTACCCATGCAGGCCTGTGAGGTACCCCCAGCCTCCCAGCATGACACAGGCTCTGGGGCTCAAACTGCTTAGGTGGAACACACACAGGTAGCTGGCTATGGGAGTTCCTCCATAGCCATAGTTCCTTCTCTGTAAATGGGACAGACTGAGGGTAGGGAGAAGATCCTCAGCACCCCATGACTGTGGGAGCTGAGATTGTGGGAACGCTGTGACTGCATGAAAGGGTGCAGGGTGTAGCTGGGTCTCTGGGAAATCCCAGTGAGCAGCTCCACACATTCAGAGCTCCCTGATTGCCTGCAGTGTGTCATTGCAATGGGATCTATGCTCACACTGAGGAATGCACAGATCCTTTATGCAGTCCTATGGCAGTGTTCGAAGAGTATTGCACCCACTGTGGGCTAACGCCTGGGCATTGATCACCTTGGAAGAGAGGAGGTGAGGGTTTGATTACAGCAACAGAGCTGATCAAAACCTCCCTTCTGATAAAAAAAAAAGAGATCTGCCACACCCAACTTGGATGTCATTCTGGATAATCATCCCACTCTGCAACACTGACCAGAGCTCCCTGGCCACATCCAGCACACACCTCTGGGTAGTCACTGAAAGAGCAGACACTCTACTAAAGCACACAGGCATAGTCCAAAGATAAAGCCACCTGAGGAAAAGAACCAACAAGCATCTCCACAAATGCCTAAAAGTAAATGCAGAAATTCAAGAAACAAGAATGACAACATGACCAGTGCCCCTCCAAAGGATCACAATAATAATACTTCATTATTAGAATATGAAGATAAAGAGATTGATGAAATGCTGGAAATGGAATTCAAAAGATTAATTGTAGGATTATTCAAAAGCCATCAGAAGCAAACCCATGAATTAAAGAAATCCAGACATAACGTGAATGAAAATTTTTCCTACAAAATTGAAATTTTAAAGAGAAATCACAGTGAAACATTAGAAATTAAGAATTCAATACATCAAATTTAAAAATGTGGTGGAAAGCATTAACAACAGATTTGGTGTGGCAGAAGAAAAAATATCCAAGATAGAAGACAAATCTTTGGAAATTTTAGAGTCAGACAAAAAAAAAGAAGAAGAAATCAAAAAAGTTTTAAAAAGTGTTGGAGATTTAGGGGAAACTATCAAATGACCAAATATGTGGGTCTTAGGAGTTTCTGAAGGTGTGGAAAAAGAGAATGGATTCGAAGGCCTATTTAGTGAAATACTCACAGAAAACTCCCCCAATTTGGAGAAAGAAATGGATGTCAAGTACAGGAAGCACATAGAATTCCTAATAGACGTGACCAGGAAAGACCCTCACCACAACACATTGTAGTCAAGCTTTCAACAGCAAAACATAAAGAAATCATTCTAAAATGTGCACAATGGAAATGTCAGATTACTTTCAGAGGATCTTTAATTATACCCACAGCTGACTTCTCATCAGAAACCCTACAGGTTAGGAGAGGATGGCGAGACATAGTCTAAGTCTTAAGAGAGAGAGGAAAAAAAAAAAACTGTCAGCCCAGAATACCATACCCTGCAAAACTTTCTTTAGAAATTAAGGTGAGAGGCCGGCGCCGTGGCTCAACAGGCTAATCCTCCACCTTGCGGTGCCGGCACACCAGGTTCTAGTCCCAGTTGGGGCGCCGGATTCTGTCCTGGTTGCCCCTTTTCCAGGCCAACTCTCTGCTATGGCCCGGGAGTGCAGTGGAGGATGGCTCAAGTGCTTGGGCCCTGCACCCCATGGGAGACCAGAAGCACCTGGCTCCTGCCTTTGCATCAGCGCGGTGCGCCGGCCGCAGCGTGCTGGTCACGGCGGCCATTGGAGGGTGAACCAACGGCAAAGGAATACCTTTCTCTGTCTCTCTCACTATCCACTCTGCCTGTCAAAAAAAAAGAAATTAAGGTGATAATAAAGACCTTCCATAACAAACATAAATTGAAATAATTTGTCATCACTCATCTAGCCTTATAAAAGATGCTTAAGGATGTGCTACACACAGAAACATGGTCATCACTATGAAAGAGTATGAAAGCAGAAAATTTCCCAGTAAGAGTACAAAGGAAATCCAAAGTATACAGTAAGAATATTTATGGAAAAATGACAGATCCTAATCATAACTTATCAATAGTAACCTTGAATGTAAATGTCTCAAACCTCCTGTTAAAAGATACAGATTGGCTGAATGGGTTTATAAAAAAGACCCATCTATTAACTGCCTAAAAGAATCACACCTTACCAACAAAGATACCTGAAGACTGAAAGTGAAGGGATGGAAAAAGATAGTCCATGCTAACAGAAACCAAAATGGAGTTGGTATACCATCCTAATATCATACAAAATAGACTTTAACATAAAACTGTTAAAAGAGATGAAGAAGGGCATTATGTAATGATTAAGGGATCAATTCAACAGGAAGATTTGACTATAATAAACATATGCAACTAATTACAGGGCAGTTGGCTATTTAAAAGAAATGTTAATGGACCTAAAGGGAGACATAGACTCCAATACAGTAGTAACAGAGAACTTCAATAGCCCACTTTCAGCAATGGGCAGATCATCCAGACAGAAAATCAGCAAAGTAACAACAGATTTAATCAACACTATGGATCAAATGGACCTAACTGATATCTACAGAACTTTTCACTCCAAAATTGCAGAATACACATTCTTCTCACCAGTGCATGGAACTTTTCTAGGATAGACCACATGCTAGGTCACAAAGCAAGTCTTGGGAAATTTTAAAAAAAAATCAAAATCATATCATGCATCTTCTCTAACCACAATGGAATGAAGCTAGAAATCAACAACTGAAGAATCTCTAGAACATATGCATACACATAAAAACTGGATAACATGCTCCTAAATGAACAGTGGTTCATAGAAAAAAATCAAAAGAGAAATCAAAAATTTCTGGAAATGAATGAAGAGGACAATACAGCATATCAAAACTTACAGGATTTGGCAAAAGTAGTGTTAAGAGGGAAGTTTACCCACATCAAGAAATTGGAGAGATACCATAATTTGATACTGTATCTCATTTATAATAGCAATGTATCTCAAGGATCTAGAAAACAACAACAAACCAAACCCCAAATTAGTAGGAGGAAAGAAATACTTAAAATTAGAGAAGATATAAACAAAATTGAAACAAAAAATTTAAAAAAAAGATTAGTGAAATGAAGAGCTGTTTTTTTGAAAAACTAAATAAAATTGATACACCATTGGCCCAACTAACCAAAAAAAAAAAAAAAGAGGTAGAAGACGCAAATTAATAAATTAGAGATGAAAAAGGAAATGTAACGACAGATACCACAGAAATTAAAAGAATCATTAGGAATTATTAGAAAGAGCTATATGCCAACAATCTTAATCACCAATGTAATGGTATTAAGAGGTGAGGGCTTTAGAAAGTTATTAACACATGTGGGTAGGGACTGTGTGTTTTTTTTAAGATTTATTTATTTACTTGAAAGACTTAACAGCAAGAGAGGGAAATACAGACAGGAGATGTTGTCTATCCACTGGTTCACTCCCCAAATGACCACAATGGCCAAGGCTGGACCAGGCTGAAGCCAGGAGACAGGAGATTCTTCTGGGTCTCCCACGTGGGTGCAGCGATTCAGGCACTCGGGCCATCCTCTGCTTGTTTCCCAGGCACATCAGGAGGGAGCTGGATTGGAAGTAGAGCAGCCAGGACTTGAACTGGCACCCATATGGGATGCATGGGTTGCAGATGTTGGCCCAATCCGCTATACCACAACGTTGTCCCCAAGCCCTTCTTAATGGAACTTTTTTTTTAAATAAAGATTTTATTTATTTGAGAGGTAGAGTTACAGACAGTGAGAGAGAGATAAAGAGAAGACAAAGAGAAGGGTCTTCCAACAGCTGGTTCATTCCCCAAATGGCTGCGACGGCCTGAGCTGAGCTGATCTGGAGGCAGGAGCCAGGAGCTTCCTCCAGGTCTCCCACATCGGTGAAGGGCCATCTTCTTCTGCTTTCTGAGGCCACAGCAGAGAGCTGGATCAGAAGATGGGCAGCTAGGACTAGAACCAGTGCCTATATGGGATGCAGGCACCACAGGTGGAGGATTAATCAGTAGATTAATCCAGCGCCACAGTGCTGGACCCCTAATGGAACTTTTAAAAGAACATAAAGGGGGCTTACTTTGTGACACAGTGAGTTGTGCCCCACCTGTGACACCAGTATGACCTATGAGCTGTTGGTTAGAGTCCTGGCTGCTCCACTTCTGTTCCACTCCCCTGCAAATATATTTGGGAAAGCAGCTGAAGATGGCCCAAGTGCTTGGATCCCTGCCACCCATGTGGGGGACCCAGATGGAGTTCCCGAGTAGGGCCATTTGAGGAGTGAATCAGCAGAAGGAAGATCCCTGTCTCTCTCTGTACTTCTGCTTTTCAAATAAATAAATCTGAGAGAGAAAGAAAGAGAGAGAGAGAGAGAGAAACTTAATGGAGAAAGTTTGTCCCTTCTGCCCTTCCACCTCCTACCCTGTGAAAATACAGAATTCCTCCTCTCCAGAGGATGCAAAATTTAAGGTACCACTTAAGGCTCCAGAGATCAGATCCTCACCAGACAACCAAACCTACCAGTACTTTGATCTTGGACTCCCCAGGCTCAAGAACTGGAAGAAAATACATTTCTCTTCTTTATAAATTATCCAGTTTCGAGTATTTTGTTATAAGAACACAGAATTGATTAAGAAAATAAAACTGACACACATTTAAGGAGCAAATACATCTAGTACACTCTCTTCCAGTAAATATAAAAGGAAGGGCTACTCCCCTACTCGTTGCATGCAGCCAGTATCAACCACATACTAAAACCAAAGGAAGCCATGGAAGAAAAGGAAACAATAAACTATCATCACTCATGAACACAGATATAAAAAATTTCAGTAAAATGTTGCCAAATTACATTTTATTTATTTATTTATTTATTTATTTATTTATTTATAACTTAGAATTATTGGGGGGGGGGATCTTCCATCCCCTGTTTCACTCCCCAAATGGCTGCAATGGCCAGGGTTGGGCCAGGCTGAAGCCAGGATACAGGAGTTTCTCTGGGGTCTCCCACATGGATATAGGGGCCCCAGTACTTTGACCCATACTCCATTGCCTTCCCAGACACATTAGCAAGGAGCTGGATAGGAAGTGGGGCAGCTGGAATTCAAACTGGCACCCATATGGGATGTCAGTGCTGAAGATGGTGGCTTTAACTGGCTATGCTACAGCACCAGCCCCAGCAATATATTTTTTAAAATTATGTACCAAAGCCATATAGGCTTCCACTAAGGATGCAATACTGGTTTAATCTCCATAAAGCAATCAATTTCACCATGTTAAGCTATGGAAGAAAAATTACATGAGCATATCAGTAGATGCAGGAAATCATTCAATCACATACAATACCGACTCATAATAAAAATTCTCAAAAACCTTGAAGTAGAAGAGAACTTTCTTTCATAATAAAGGGTAAATATAAAAAACTTACAACTAACATAATGCTTAATTGTGAGAGACTGAATGTTTTCTCCTTTAGATAAGACTCAAGGCAAGTGCAAAAAAAGCAACAGAAACAGTAAGTTACACATATTGGAAAGGAGTAAATAAAACTCTCTTTATTTGCTAATGAAATATATGTCTATGGAGAAAATGCCAAAAAACCTACAGGTAAAAAATATCTCCTGGAACTAATAGCAAGCTTGGCAACAATAGACGTTACAAATAATGTGCAAAATTCAATAACTTTCACCTATATCAGCAATGAACAAAATGAATTTAAAATTTAAAAACAAACAAAATTTATTATAACATCAAAATATTTAGATATGAAATAAACAAAATATGAACAGTATATATATATATATATATATGAAACTACAAAACACTGATAAAATTAAAGGCATATTTAAATGTGAGTTAGTGGACTGAGTTCATATTCTTGTATTGGAAAACTCAATATTGTTATGGTTAAGGTATCAATTCTTTCTAACGTCATGTATACATTCAACACAATCTCCCTGAATATTCCATAAAATTATTTTGCTGACATTACAAATTGGTTTCCAAAATTTATATGGAAGAAGAACAAAGTTTGAGGACTCACACCACTTAATTCAAAAAACTACTATAAAGGCTACAATAATCATAACAGAATACCATTGGTGAAAACATAGGACCATAGATTAAGAGATAAGAGGAACTCATTCTGTGCTGCAGGGAATATAAAACAGTAGGGATGTAGTCACTCTGGAAGACAGTTTAAAAGGGTGTCTTATAAAGTTAAACATAGTCCTACTATGGAATCAGCAATCACATTCCTAGTTGGTATTTACCCAACTGATTTAAAAATTTACGTCTTCGGACATACCTGTATAAGCTCCTTTACAGCAACCTAAATAATTATCAACAAAACATGGAGTAAAACAAAATGTCCTTCAATAGGTGAAATGATAATCACATTTTGGTACCTCCATAATATCCTGAGATAAAAATTAATAAGCTTGGGGTTGGTGCTGTGCTGTGGGGGTAAAGCTGTCGCCTGAGATGCTGGCATCCCAGGTGGGTGCTAGTTTGTGTCCCAGCTGCTCCACTTCTTCAAATCCAGCTCTCCGCTAGTGGCTGGGAAAAGCAGTGGAAAATGGTTCAAGTATTTGGCCCCTGCCATCCATGTAGGAGACCCTGATGAAGCTCCTGGTTCCTGGCTTTGGTCTTGCTCAGCCCTGGATGTTGCAGCCATCTGGGCAGTGAACTAGCAGATGGACAATCAATCTCTCCCCCACCCCTTTTAACTCAGACTTTCAAATAAATACAGAAAATCTTTTAAAAAAGGAATAATTTAATTTAAACACAATATCGTTGAATGATAAATATAGTTTCCTAAGTGAAAGAAATCAGATTTATAACACCACATCCTAGAGGATTCCATTTACAAAACATACTGAAGAAAATGCAAAACTATAAAGACAGAAAATGATCCAGTGGATTCCCGGTGCTTAGGGAAGTAGTAGTAATGAAAACATGGGATATGTTAGGTTGGTGAAACTAATCTGTATCATACTGTATTATTTGACACATGATGCTATGCCTTTTTTAAAACCTATACAATGAACTTTAATTTTTGTAATGAAAAAAAAATTAACCAGGAAGTTGAGGAATAGCAGAATAGAATTCAGTCTGTAATCGTTAAGTGTAACTCTGTCACAAATATATGCTATAACCTCATTAAAAAGGAAGAGAAAAAAAGGTACTAAATGGAGAAAAAGCAAGGTACATAAAGACTGTACTCTAGCTGATAAGGTTTCATGGAGATATGGGTTAACAATTCTGGTGCCATGTGTATATTTACTGGGATTGAATAAACAAGTAAATGTTGGCATATGATAGGAGCCAAGCTTCTTACAGCTGGAGTGGAATGTTACAGGTAACCAAGGGATAGAGAAGGATATATTACTTTTAACTTACATGTATGTAGTTTAAAATAAATACAGGTGGATAGAAATAGAAATAATTTTAGGTATTGTATATACATTGGTCAGTACACATACATATAATCTTAGCTCTATTCACTGACATAGTCTATAAGCAATGGTATCTTAGTAGCGATGGACACAACCAGCAACCAGATCTTGTTTCTAATACTGTTCTCCAATAAGATCCAGGGTTCTTAAAGAAATCACTGATTGTAGAACAGTGACAGAACATATATAAGATCAGCCTAGAGTATTTTGGAGTGTCAGAAAGTAAGAAAGTTCTTATAAATCAAAAGTTTTAGGCATGCCAAGGAAACACAGAAGCTAACTGAAAGAGTTCTCAAACATAAAAGCTGGAAAAACCAGACTAATAAAGAAACAAATTGACACTGGAGTATAACCCAAGGTATAAAATAAATATTTGTAAGTGCATAGTGATATAAATAAATAATCAAATAAATAAATAAATGGGGGAAACAGAAATCTCCTATGTGGAAGATGTCCAAATAATTTATGTAGATACTCTGTTTTCAAGGAGGTGAAGCAAAACAGTGGAGAAACCTCACAAATGCTCCCCCCCCAACCCCTGGTCTCAGTGTCAAGGTCAATGTTAACAGTGATATAAGGTCAACAGTGCACTTCACCTCTGATTTTTCTCCTCAAAATCCATAACTACAATTCTAACTATGAGAAAAACAGAAGACAAACCTAAACTGAGGGGCATTCTACAAAACATATGAAAAGCATTTTTCAAAACTGTCAAGGTCACACGAAAAATAAAGACTGAGAAACTGTAGTAAAAGAGTGGAGGCAAATGAAATGGAACAAAACATAATGTGCTGTCCCAAATGAAATGGAACAAAACATAATGTGCTGTCCTATACAAGATCCTACAACAGGCAAAGTGCATTGGTGGTTGTAGTGGGGCTAATAAAACACAAATAACACATAGTGCATTTCATAGTAATGTAACAATGTTGAACTCTTAGTTGTAATAGATTTATGAAGCTAAGCATAGGGGACACTGGGTGTAGGGTATGTAAAAAGTCTCAGTACTATCTTTGCAATTTATTTGTAAATTTAAATCCATTCTAAAATAAGATGTTTATATAAATAAAGATGTAGATAAGTGCTTTGAGGATAAGAAATACAGGAATGGGAATGGGAAGTATAGAACAAGGAAGGTCTTCAAAACTTGAGGATGGACATCACTGATAAAATGATATCTAAGCAAAGACTTGAAGGGGATGAGAGATTTACCTTTACATATTTCTGAGGAAAAATGCCACAAGCAGAGGCCTAACAAAGAAATATGTCTGGTATTTTAAAGAACATCAAGTTTTCTGTCTAGTACTTATGATACTAATTAGTACACTTGCCTCTCATTTCGGAGTACCCAAGATCCACACCTGGCTCCAGTTCCTGACTCTAGCTTCTTGTTAATGCAGATTCTGGGAGGCAATGGTTATGGCTCAGAGAGTTGGGTTCCTGTCACTTACTCACCTGGATTGAGTTCCCAGCTCCTGGTTTTGGCTCCCCCAGTTCTATCTATTGTAGGCATTTGGGGAGTGAACCAATGGATAGGATCTATGTGTGTGTGCGTGTCTTGTGTGTACATACCTCTCAAATAAATAAACAAATGAATAAATTTTTTAAAAATGAAGAGAAAGAATGTCAATTGTAAACAAAGCATGGGATCAAGGCAGGAATAAAGTTAAGAGAAGAGGGCACAAAAGTAATTTGTGGTGGAGGGGTAAATGATATAGTGCATTGTAGGACACTTTATGATGTGACTTTTATTTTCAGTGTAATATCTGAATTCAGTATAATATTGTTGGGTCTCAAGCAGAGCAGACATATCAAGTAACATATATATTAAAAGCATCCTTATCCTGGAACAATAAAAAGACACCAGTGGAACAACAAATGATATCTGAATAATGTCTGTAAGCTACATTTAGTTGGATAATAGGAATATATGAATATTAACTTTTTAGAGTTGACAAATATAATATGATGGTTATAGATGTTAACACTAGACAAAACTGGGCGAAGCGTATATGAGACCCACTTGTACTTTGTTTGAAACTTCTGTGTAAATTTGAAATTATTCCAGAATAAAAGTGTTTCTTGGGAACATGAACAACTATATGCTAACAAATTGGAAAACCTTTAAGGAATGGAGATATCCCAGCATACCTACCAAGATTAAATCAAGAAGATACAGAACATCTAAACAGATTCATAACAAGCAATGAGGTTGAAGCAGTAGTTAAAAATATTCCATCAAAGAAAAGTCCAGGATCTTATGACTTTACTACTGAATTCTACAAATCATTTTCTGAGGAATGAACTCCAACACTTTTCAAACAATTTCAAAATATTAAAAAGGACATAAGTCTGCCAAACCATTTTAACAGGGTTAGCATCACTCTCATATCAAAATCAAACAACGATACAACACAAAGTAAAAGTACAGACCAATATCCTTAATATCCTTAATGAAAGTAGCACAAAAATTTTCAACCAAACACTAGGAAACCAAATCCAATACTATCAAAAAGATTACACATCATAATTAAGTGGAAGATATCCCAGAGACATAAGACTGGTTCAATATTTGCAAATCAGTAAACATCGTAAATCACATCAACAGAATGAAGAACAAATGCCATAGGATAATCTCAGTAGATGCAAAAAAAGCATTTGATAATAGTCAACATCCCTTCATTTTAAAATCTCTCAACAAATGAAGTACAGAAGACACATATCTCAAAATAATAAAGACCATTTATGGCAAACCAACAGCTGATATCATAATGAATAGGAAAAAGCTGAAAGCATTTCCCCTCAGATCTAGAACAACACATGGATGTACACTTCACCACTCTTATTCAATATAGTATTGGAAGTATTAGCAAGAAAAATTATGGAGGATAAAGAAACAAAGGGCATCCAATTGGAAAAGAGGTATTCAAAATATCCATGCTTGCAGAGGACATGAGAAATTTAAACACTCCACCAAAAAGCTGTTAGAACTGATGAACCCATTCAGTAATGTTAGAGGATACAAAATCAACAGACATTTTTATACACCAGTGAAGTCTTAGGATACAAAACCATCATAGCATTTAAAGTACTTTTATTTATTTATTTGAAAGACGGAGATACAGAGAAGGGGAGAGAAAGAGAGAGGGAGAGGGAGAGGGAAAGGGAGAGAAAGAAGGGGAGGGGGAGGAGGAGGAGGAGAGGGAAAGGGAGAATCTTCCATTTGCTAGCTCACTCCCCAAAGGGCCACAATGGCTGGGTCTGGGCCAGGCTGAAATCAGGAGCTTGGAACTCCATCTATGTCTTCCACATAGACTGGCAGGAACCCAGTCCTTGGGCCATTTCCTGCTACTTTCCCAGGTGCATTAGCAGGGGCCTGTATCAGAAGCAGAGCAGCAGGGACTGAAACTGGCACTCATATGGGATTCTGGTGTCCTAGAGAGCAGCTCAGCCCTCTGAGTCAGAACACCAGCCCCAACATAGTATTTTTAGATACCAATAATGATACTTCAGAAAAAGAAATCAAGAAATACAGTCCATTCACAGTATCTACCAAAAAGTCAAATATTTAGGAACAAATTTAACCAAAGAATTGAAAGATCTCTACATTGAGAATTATAAAACATTGATGAGAGAAATAATCAAGGACATAAATACATCCCTTACAGATTGTAAGAATAAATGTCATTAAATATTACCTAAGGCAATCTACAGAGTCAATGCAATCCAAATCAAATTAACAATGAATTATTTTCTAGAATTAGAAAAAATAATCCTAAAATTCATAGGAAATCATAAAAGACCCAGAATAGCCAAAGTGATGCTGAGGGGAAAAAAGTCAAGCTGGAGGCATTATAACACCTGATCGCAAAGTGTGGTGCAAAGCTACATAAATTAAAATATCATGACACTGGCAAAAAAAATTGGTACATGTGGGATGGTACCTTGGTGTAGTGAGTTAAGCTGTCACTTGCAATGTTGGCATTCTATACTAGAGCACTGCTTCGAGTTTTAGTTGCTCTTCCAAGCCAGCTCCCTGTTAATGTGCCTTCAAAGGCAGCAGAAGATGGACCAAGTATTTGGGCCCCTACCAGCCATGTGAGAAATATAGATGTAATTTGCAGCTACTGGCTTTGGCCTGGAAAAGCCCAGTCCCTTGTGGCCACTTGGGAATTAAACCAGTGGATATAAGATATCTCTCTCTCTGTCACTCTGCCTCTCAAATAAATTAATGTTTGAAAGAACTAGCACAGAGATTAAGAGATGAGAGAACCCAGAAATTAATCTATATACATGCAGCCAATTGATTTTTATTTATTTGCATGAATTTCATAAATACAACTTTAGGAACATATTAATTCTTCCAACCATACCTGCCCTTCCATCCACAATCTTACCCTCTTCCTCTTCCCTCTGCTGTTCCCAGTCACATTTTTTACGAAGATCTATTTTCATTTAACTTTATACACAGAAGATTAACTCTATTCTAGGTAAAGAATGCTACACTTTGTATGAGGAAGAAAAGAAAGAAAGAAAAAAAGAAAAACAAAAATTAAAAACAAAAAGAAAAACATAAAAAAACAAGAACAAAAACTGTTCCTCAACAGTCCAGACAGGGGCTGCTCAAAGTCATTCCATCTCGAAGCTAATTTCACATTTTTTTAGAAACGTAATTATCTTTAAAGAAGAACTCAAGAATGATACATCTTTTGTGAGCACTTAGACATAACTATAATTTAGGAGGCATAAGACTATCCTCTACTTAATACACTAAAATGAAGTAATTCTTTGAGAACAAATTTTACTCTTAATTCTCATTATACAACTCTTTGAGGGGAGAGGTCCTGCGTGGGAACTTAGTGCACAGGAACTCCTGCTGTTAATTTAACAATTAACATTCTTATGTATGATGTCAGTGATCACTCGAGGTTCTTGACATGAGCTGCCTAGGATATGGAAGCATTTTGGATTCACAAACTCCATCAGTATTTAGACAAGGCCATAAACAAAGTGGAAGCTCTCTCCTCCCTTCAGAAAAAAGTACATCGTTCTTTGGTGATCACTACTTTCCACTGGGGTCTCACCCACAGAGGTCCTTTATTGTAGAACAATTTTTGCCACAGTGTTTTGGCTTTCCATGCCTGCAATGCTCCTCAGGGCTTTTCAGCCAGACCTGAATGCCTTAAGAGCTGATTCTGAGGTTCAGAGTGCTACTTAAGGTGATTGCCATTCTGCTGTGTGGACTGCTTCCCATGTTGGAGCATTCACTCCTTTTTAATTCTATCTAATATTATTACCAAACACTTAATCCTATTTATATGATCATATTTATATGATTTACATTTAACACTTAATCTTATCCATATGAGCTATATAAACACTTAAAATGCTATTTTTACCACCCAGTTTAAAGGGACTTAGGGTTCCAAGGCAAGTTTTTAAGCTGTACCCTTAAAAGTAAGTCCATAGGAATGTATGCAGAACTATACTGATTTACAGTTACAAACTTCATACATTTCACAATTAAACTTTATGGTTATGGTGATTCTTCCTTGCATGCCCATCCACCCACCACACCCACCAACACCTCTGCCCCTCTTCTTCTTCCCTTATTCTCACACTTATTTTTTTAAGTAAGATCTATTTTCAATTAACTTTATACATATATGATTTACTCTATGTTAAGTAAAGAGTTCAATGATTAGTATGAAAGAAAAAAAGGTAAGTAAAATAAGATAAAAGAAAAAAAGGAAAAAATTAAAAATTAAAAAAAAATTCTGTTCCTCAACAGTCAAGGCATGAGCTGTTCAATATAATTCCTTCTCAAATTGTCAATTTCACTTCTACAGATTGCCTTTTAGGAGCTCTATTAGTTATCACAGGTCAGTGAGAACATTGGGTATTTGTGCCATTGGGACTGCTTATTTCACTAAGTATGTTTTCCAGCTTCATCCATTTTGTTGCAAATGACCAGATTTGGTTTTGTCTGTTTGTTTGTTTACTGCTATATAGTATTCCGTGGTGTGCATATCCCATAATTTTTTTATCCAGTCTTCAGCTGATGGGCATTTGGGTTGATTCTACAATTTAGCTATTGTGAATTGAGCTGCAATAAACCTGAGGGTGCAGATTACTCTTCCATATGCTGATTTTATTTCCCTTGGGTAAATTCCAAGGAGTGGGATGGCTGGGTCATAAGGCGGGTCTATTTGCAGATTTCTGAGGTATCTCCATACTGTCTTAATAGGGGCTTTACCAATTTACATCCCTACCAACAGTGGATTAGGGCACCTTTTCCCACATCCTTGACAGCATTTGTTGTTTTTGATTTTTTTATGAAAGCCATTCTAACTGGGATGAGGTGAAACCTCATTGTGGTTTTGATTTGCATTGCCCTGATGGCTAGTGATCCTGAGCATTTTTTCATGTGTCTGTTGGGAATTTGGAATTCCTTTTTTGAAAAATGTTTGCTTAAGTCCTTTGATCATTTCTTAACTTGGTTGTTTATTTTGTTGCTGTTGAGATTCTTGATCTCTTTATATATTCTGGTTATTAATCCTTTATCAGTTGTATAGTTTGCAAATATTTTATCCCATTCTGTTGGTTGCCTCTTCAGTTTGTTGATTGTTACTTTTGCAGTGTAGAAGCTTCTCAATTTGATGTAATCCCATTTGTTTATTTTGAATTTGATTGCCTGTGCCTCTGGGGTCTTTTCCAAGAATTCTTTGTCCATGCCAAGCTTGTATTGTTTCCCCAATGTTCTCTAATAATTTGATGCTATCAGATCTTAGATTTAGATCTTTAGTCCATTTTCAGTGGATTTTAGTGAAAGGTCTAAGGTAGGGGTCTTGCTTTGTGCTTCTACATTTGGCTATCCAGTTTTCCCAGCACCATCTGTTGAAGAAACTGTCCTTGCTCCAGGGTTTGATTTTAGCTCCTTTGTCAAAGATAAGTTGTTTGTAGATGCTTATATAAATTTCTGTTGTTTCTATTCTGTTCCATTGGTCTATCCATCTGTTTTTGTACCAGTACCAAGCTGTTTTGATTATAACTATTCTGTATTATGTCTTGAAAACTGGTATTGTGATGCCTCCCACTTTGTTGTTGTATAATATTGCTTTAGCTACTAGGGGTCTCCTTTGTTGCCAATTGATTTTTAACAAAGGTGCCAAGAATATAAGATAGAGAAAGAATATTCTTTGCAATAAATGATGCTGCAAAATTGGACATATATACATAGTATTGAATTCGATCCTTACCTCTAACCATATATAAAAATCAACTCAAGGTGGATCAAAGTGTAATAGGTATAAGATTTGAAATTACAACACTTCTTGAGAAAACAAGGGAAATAATTCAATTCACTGGTTTAGGTGATGGCTTCTTGGAAAAGACCCCAAAAACACAGCCAACAAAAGCAAAAATATGAGATTATATTAAACTTAGAAACTACTGTACAGTAAAAAAATCAGTTGAATGAAGTGACATAAGACAGATGGAATAAAATATCTGCAAGCTGCTTCTCTGACAAAAGATTAATATCCAAACTATATGAGTAACTCTAAGAACTCAACAACGAAACAATCAATCCATTAAAAAATGGGCAGAGGAACTGAATAGACAGTATTCAAAAGAAGAAATACAGTAAAAAAAATACATGAAAACATGCTCACTCTTGCTAGCCATCAGGGAAATGTAAATCAAAACCATAATGAGATATCACCTCACTCTTGTAAGAATGGCTATTATTGGCTGGTGCTGTGGCTCAATAGGCTAATCCTATTGAGCCGCAGCGGCCATTGGTGGGGGGGTGAACCAATGGAAAAGGAAGACCTTTCTCTCTGTCTCTCTCTCTCTCACTGTCCACTCTGCCTGTCAAAACAAAACAAAACAAAACAAAAAGAATGGCTATTATCAAAAAGTGTAACAAATGCTGGCCAGGATGTAGACAAAGGAGATATCTTATACACTGTTGGTGAGAATGCAAATTATTGCAGCCGATGTGGAAAACAGTATGGAGAATTCTTTATAAACGAGAAATGGAACTGCCATATGATCCAGCAATCCCACTACTGGGTATACCCAAAAGGCATAAACTTACTGTATCAAAGAGATATCTGCTCCACCATGTTTATAGCACCACTGTTTACAATAACCAAAATATGGCGTCAACCAAGGAATCCATCATCAGGTGAATGGAAAAAGAAAATGTGACAAAGACATATAATGTAATACTCTTTCAGTATAAAAAATGAATTAAATCCTATCATTGCAACAAAATGGATGAAACTAGATGGCATCATGTTGAGTGAAACAAGTCAGAGATAGAAAGACAAATACCATGTGTTCTTTTTCATATGTGGTAGCTAAAATTTAAAAAAATAAAAGAAAAGAAAACTCAATTTGAACACTGAATCTTGATTACTAGTGGCTGGAAGTATTAGGGGAAATGAAAGAAGTTTGGATATAAAAACATGTTGGGTATGAATCATTAATTGTGACAAAGACACTAATAAAGGGGAAACAGAGTAAGGGGCATATGGGAATTATTTATGCTACTATCTCACAGTTTTTGTTTTGTAAACTTATTCTGAAGTAAAATTTCAAGAAAAAATATTCAGAAAAAAGGCATCCATACTGAACAACATCAAACAGAACATAAATTGCACTGTGCAAAAGAAAGAGAGACTAACTGTTTGACGCAGAGGCTCAAAACCATCACACTGCAGTCATTAATACACCAAAAGTGTTGGTTTTATTCAATCTAGAAGGATGGCCAGAGATTCATTCCAACAATTGCTTTGTAGCCAGCAGTCAAAGGGACCTCTCTGGAGACCCAGACTAGGAGAGTACACTCCCAATAATCATCTGGAGACGGGAGGGTCAAAATGTGTTGGTCATAAGTAAGCAAACTTGAAAGACTGACGGAGAATAACATGCATATGCAGAGCTCCTAGTACGTGCCAGTAAAACATTAGGATGTACAAGGATGTTTGTCCATGGAAGGGAAACTTTTCCCTTAGTTAGCAGAAACTTCAACTGCATTTTTCTTTTTTTTTTTCATTTATTAAACTTTTATTTAATGAATATAAATTTCCAAAGTACAGCTTATGGGTTACAATGGCTTCCCCCCTCCCATAACTTCCCTCCCGCCCACAACCCTCCCCTTCCCTGCTCCCTCTCCCCTTCCATTCAACTGCATTTTTCTATTAAATCCAGGGTCTATCTAAACACCAAGCAGTTTATTTCTTTATTATTTGACATTCTTCCAATTACTTTGCGACCTTGAAATCCTAACTACATCTTGGTAAGTTTCCTTATCTATAACACTAGAATAGCAACATAATCCTTCTTAATCGAAAGGCAGGGATTTAAACTGGATGGCCATTGACAATTCTTCCAGAGCTTCATCTGTCCAACTTGTAAGGAGCATAAATCGCATAAGTCATTTGCTTGAGGTTCCAAGTTTTTCTGCATTCATTCCGCTCCTTTTTCCTTTTCAGAAAGGGCAGCTTCCTCTCTTGGAATCCCTTCGTTCTATGCTACATTGGCCAAATTTCTTATTGCTCATGATTTAGAAATAACCAAGTAATGTTATTTTTCCTAGGGGAGACGTCTTGATCAGAGGAAATCAAATAGATCATTTCTCCTCGGCTACAATGCCAGTCTTATTCTTAGCAGTGAAAAAGTTTTCCTGATAAGATAACTCATCCCATTGAGTCCACATTGATATGTGTTTACAATGCAGAAATGGGGGTCAGATGATTGTTTTTTTTTTCTTTTTCCGTATACTACGTTGCTATTAACTCTATCTTGGGGAACAATTAAATATTCCAATTTACAAAGTGATAGGTATTGAAACTGTATAAAATATTTTCTTTTTTATGAAAAGGGATACTTCTTTCATAAGTGTATTCATCATTTATTCCCAGGAGCCCCCAAGGGTCTGAAAGGCATGAATGGGCTTCACATTACTGGTAGTCCTTTTTTAAAAATCTATTAATAATTCAGGGGCTGGAGCTGTGGGGGATCAGGCTAACGCCCTGGTCTGAAGTGCTGGAATCTCATATAGGTGCCGGTTCGAGTCTCGCCTGCTCCTCTTCTGATCCAGCTCTTTGCTATGGCCTGAGATAACAGTGGAAGATGGCCAAGTCCTTGGACCCCTGCACCCAGGTGGGAGACCTGGAAGAAGCTCCTGGCTCCTGGCTAAGGATCAGTGCAGCTCTGGCCATTGCGGCCATCTCGGGAGTAAAACAGCGGTTGGAAGACCTCTCTCTCTGTCTCTACCTCTCTCTGTAACTCTGTCTTTCAAATAAATAAAATAAATCTTTAAAGAAAATCAATTAATAATTCAAAGCATGTTAAAGGGGTGCTTCAGAAGCAAAACAACACGTTTGAGAAGATACTTCCAAATTCCTTATGGGGTTGTTGAATATATATAGGATGTTTCTACAATGTGTTCTCACCTTTATAAAATGTGATGACCCTCTATCTCTTCCATGGGATATCACTTGTCTCACAATATAAATGGATATAAAAGCTGGGATAAGTAGCTTAACTATTAGATAATCTAATTCATCTTTCATAAGATTAACATCTTAAAGCAATCTGTAGAAGAGAGGAAAACCTAAGTCCATCTGCTGTTAAAAAAAACAGGTATTTATATCTTAATGCTTTTATTATATTTTTATTTTGAAGATTTATTTTAAAGAGAGAGAGAGGGTGAGAGAGAGAAACAGATCTTTGATCTATTGGGTGCAACAGCTGGGGCTGGGTAAGGCTGTGGGTGGCAGCAGCCCAAACACTTAGGCCATCTTCTCTGTTGCTTTCTCAGGTACATTAGCTCAAACTGGAACTCTGGCAATGCAAGCAAGAGCTTAACCTGTTGCACCATAATGCTGCCACCTTTAATGTTTTATAAATTATTTGGGGGCTGGTATTAAGACACTTCTTGCAATGCCATCATCCCATATTGGAGGGCCAGTTTGTATCCTGGCTGCTGAGGAATGAACTGATGCCTAGAAGATCACCCCTCTCCCTATCACCCTGCCTTTCAAATAAATAAAAAAAAAACTTAAATAAAGATTTCATAGATTAGCTTGTTTAAGTCTTAAAAAGACTCTGAAATGTAGTTAATACAGGTATGCTATCTCTATTTCATATAGGATGAGTCAACTAAGAGACATGTCATTACTTCTCAAAAGTACATACATTAAAAAGAAAAATAATAATAACAAAACAGCCCCCTTGTCTTTGACATGTGATCCAATGATTAATTTCAGGCTATAGAACTTTGAATGAAATTATTTGTGTTAGTATAAAAAGTGCTTCACTCTACTTTCTCCAGTTCTAACTTTAGGTAATTTTGTAGCAATATCTACTTCTTACTATACATAAAAAGTCTTCAAAATTTCACATACAATGCATATTATGAAAAATGCTTGGATTTCATTTTTTCACCAAAACAAACTTATGTTTTTAAATTTCATTTTCCATGAACTTTTTGAAGTATCCTCATATATTAGAAATGGTTTGCAAATACATTCATTTGCTTTCACATCACTTTTATAAAAGAAGTCTAAACACAAAACTCATTGTGATAGTGATATAACCATGAAGGATAGACAACTGTCTCCTCAAATTAACCTATTTAGAAGAAACTGTACCCACTTCTCTGATACTCATCTTAAATGTCCACAGAGATTTAGATTCTGGTATAATCTGTATATGCTAAAGGATGCATTATCTTATATACACTATAGAGTTAAGTAGGAGGAAATAGAAGGGGGGGTGAGACTTTCAAAGTGACTATTTTATAGGTGGGGTGACTATGAGTATATACCTACAAGATAATAGAGGATAATTAGAGGAAGATTGGGATTAGTACAAAGCAATCATTTAGGTACAATTTAACTCACTTGTTTCTCCAAGTTTGAGTAGAAAATAGGTTTCACCCTACCTTATCATACTCATTGATTCAGGAAAAATGCTTCCTAAATATTTAGATTAGCTTGGATAGTTCACTATTTAGTTACAGAGAGCTAACTTGCAACACATAGTAGTGTTTCCTAATAGGTACACATAAAAGGTCTTGTGGTCTTATAATGAGCTTAAATACTTCTTTTGAAATAGTGACAGATCCTTGTTCATCTATTATACACAAAGAACTGTCCTTTGCACAATAATTATCACCATTGTTGGTTTTCAATGTTAATTAACAACAGAAGCAGTATAAATTCCTGATTATTACATCAAAGTTTATAATCAGCTTAACCAGAATAAAATCTACCTTTGGAGTCTGCTGAAACTTAATTTTCTTGTGATGTTTGATGTAGCTTTAATTTATAGCCATGAAGCAAGAATTTTTTTTTATTTTTTATTAGCTAATAATTGCAGATTATCATGAAAAAGAAGACAGTAACCTTAGTAGTTTGGGGTGACTACTGAAAATTATGTAGTCTTACATTTGAAACAGTGGCTTAATTTTATTAATTATTAGTATCTGAATTCCCATTAAATAAAATAGTGGTGGCAGAATCCATTCCATGAATTTTTTTTTTATTTTTTTTAATTTTTTTTATTTTTGACAGGCAGAGTGGACAGTGAGTGAGAGAGAGAGAGAGACAGAGAGAAAGGTCTTCCTTTGCCGTTGGTTCACCCTCTAATGGCCGCCGCGGTAGCGCGCTGCGGCCGGCGCACCGCGCTGTTCCGATGGCAGGAGCCAGGTGCTTCTCCTGGTCTCCCATGGGGTGCAGGACCCAAGCACTTGGGCCATCCTCCACTGCACTCCCTGGCCACAGCAGAGAGCTGGCCTGGAAGAGGGGCAACCGGGACAGGACCGGTGCCCCGACCGGGACTAGAACCCGGTGTGCCGGCGCCGCAAGGCGGAGGATTAGCCTGTTGAGCCACGGCGCCGGCCCATTCCATGAATTTTTAACGATAAGCTCTAAGTACTTTTATTAAATTTTAGAAACATATATATAATCCAAGGAGGTATATATCAGAGTGAGCAATTAGCTTAGCACTTTAGTTGCCCACATCCTATACGGGAGTAACTGAATTCAATTCCAAGTTCAGGCTTCTAACTCCAACTACCTGCTAAGGCAGACCCTTTGAGGCAGCACTGATGACTTAAGTAGTTGGTTTCCTGCAAACCACTTGGGAAAACCAGACTGCATTTCTGGCAATGACTTTGGCCCTGGCCCAGATCTGGCTATTGTGGGCATTTAGGGAATGAATCCATAGATGGAGGAAGGGGAGCACTCATTCTTTATCTCTGTCTTTCAAACAAATGAATAAATAATTTTTAAAAAGGGGGTGGGCATTTGATTCAGTGGTAAAGATGACACTTGGGATGCCCAACTTCCATAGGTTTGAGTCCTGCCTCCACTCCCGAGTCCAGGTTCTGCTAATGCACACATTGGGAAGCAGAAGATTATGGCTCAAGTGATTGAGAACTTGTCAGAAACAAGGACTCTGGATTGAGTCTCCTTGTCACAAATAAGGAGATCTGGATTCAGTTCCCTGTGGAGGAAGATCTCTCTCTGTCTCTTTGCCTTTCAAATAAGTAAAAATTAAATATTTTTTTAAATTAGAAATAAAAATAAAAAGCTAAGCATCCTTTATTGAAGTTCAGTTAAAGGGTATAGTACTTCTTAGGTCAGGAGTTTGGCCTAGCAGTTAAGACACTGCTTGGATGCACACATGTCTTTTGGAATGCCTGGAATTGAGTCCTGTCTCCACTCCCAATTCCAGATTCCTGCTGATGGGTGCCCTGGGTGTTATCAGGTCATAGCTAAAGTACTTAGATTTCTACCATCCATTTGGGAGACCAGACAGAGTTCCCTATTCGAGCTTTGTTGCTGGTATTCAGGGAATGAGTAAGCAGGTAGGATTTCTCTCTTGCCCCTTCTCAAATAAATTTTAAAAACTGAACCAAAATGAATATATTTCTTAGTAGCAGGTACATTAAAGGTAGATTTTTAGAAGCATCAATAATATCGCTTGTCCTTGTACAAAACCTATCTGTATATCAGAGAACATTACTCAGTGTTCTGTTTGTGGAAGTTTGTGGAAATTATCTTCTTCCATATTCACTAAAATGGAAAGCAGATCTTCAGCTGAGAATGAGTGTATAGGAAAAGTTGAGTGTAGTACCAAGATCACTTCAAACTCCTGTCCAAACAAATGACCTTCTTATAAAGTAATGGAATATCCTTTCTGAAAATGAGCCATGGAATGAAAGACACATTACTCCTTTTAAATTAAAACTTTTCAATGATATGCTCCTGGAAGAGTGGGAGTCTATCAACATTTAGGAAAAGGTTTGTTGCAACAAAGCTCAATGAGATTTAAACATATTCCTTTAGGAGAAGAAAGTTATGAATCTAGCTTAACAGCTGCTTTTGGAAACCTCGGTTAAGACATGGAAGACAAAGGGATATTGTAAGAAAGCACACTTGTAAACAATGGCTGGAGCTGAGCTGGTCTAAAACCAGAAGCTAAATGCTTCTTCAGCGTCTACCACATGGGTGTAGTGGCCCAAGTACTTGGGCCATTCTCCACTGCTTTTGCCAGGCGATTAGCAGGAAGCTGAATAGGAAGTGGAGTAGCTGGGACAAGAACTGGCACCCATACGGGATGCAGGACTCGCAGGCACCAGCTTTACCTGCTATGCAACAATTACGGCCGGACAAGTGGTATTTTCATTGAGCAAGAAAAGGCTGTACTGTCAAAAATAAAAACCAGTTGGTAAGCAGTAGAGGAAAATCTGTCTGAATTGCAAACGGAAAGATAGGGGTTTTGATCTGGCTTAAAATAGAGTTTCTTTTTTTTTTTAATTTTTGACAGGCAGAGTGGACAGTGAAAGAAAGAGAGACAGAGAGAAAGGTCTTCCTTTGCCGTTGGTTCACCCTCCAGTGGCCGCCGCGGCTGGCGCACTGTGGCCAGCGCACTGCGCTGATCCGAAGGCAGGAGCCAGGTGTTTCTCCTGGTCTCCCATGGGGTGCAGGGCCCAAGGACTTGGGCCATCCTCCACTGCACTCCCGGGCCACAGCAGAGAGCTGGCCTGGAAGAGGGGCAACTGGGACAGAATCTGGCACCCCGACCGGGACTAGAACCCGGTGTGCTGGCGCCACAAGGCGGAGGATTAGCCTGTTGAGCCACAGCGCCGGCCAAAATAAAGTTTCAATATATGACTTTTAGCTTATGAGCTAATGACTAACATTTCAGCAATGTCACAGACTCATAATAATCAAATAGAAAACTCTCAGTTATCACATATTCTCAGTCTAGGAAGTATCACTTTTGGTAGATAACCATGAACATTGCATAAGAATTTTTTTTTTTTTTTTTTGTGATGGGGACCAATAATCTAACAGGAGAGGCACTGTAGCTTAATGGTTAAAAAATATGGTTCTGGAGCTACACTGTCTGGATTCAAACAGTGTTGCATTACTTGTTAGCTGTGTGACCTTGGACAAGTCAATTCAACATTCTATGCATCAGTTTCCACATCTGTGAAAATGATAGTAATACCATCAACAAAAAGGATTGTTGTGGTGATTCAATGAGACAGAGCTTAAATCAGTGTAAAATCTTTTTAAAACTAACATAACCATCAGAGCTGTCTTCAGTGTAGTGATTATATATATATTATATATAGTTTTGTTCTTTTAATACATTGTCCATATTTCTGAAATATGAAGTAATATAAAATACATGTCAATATGTTCTTCTTCATATGAGCCCCTATCACTTTTTAGGACTATATTTTTGATGGATTTAAACAATAATACCATGAATCACAACTGTTCTGTGTATGTAATTGAAAGAGAATCCCCTTCTTAGTCATTGGTGTTCCCTTCAGGATTCTGCACCTGATGTGGGATATTTGTTCAGGGACCCTGGACAGAATGGCTAACACAAAACTCTTATGTACTATGAGTTTGGATATCCAAACTAAATATTTTCAAAAGTTTCACTAATTCCTCTTATGTCATTATTTCAAATTTCCACTCAGCTTCTGTTGAACATATTCAAGTCTTCCAAAGAACCTCTTAAAATGAGGTACTTAAAACTGAACCCAGTATGAAACATATGGCCTGACAAATACTGAGTGCTATAGAATTATCACCTCCCTTAATGTGGACAACATTCTTATAAATGCAATAAAGAATAAAATACATTCAAAACAGCTGATTTATTAGTATTTTACTACTACTGTGTTCTTCTGACAGATGTTATTCATAAAGAAAAGTATTCATCATTGACAGAATGTACCACAACACTATTTTTCTTTTAGCAAAGAACTGAAGCTGACTTGATATCTAACATCTATGTGCTTATAATTTACCTTGCTAGGGTCATCTAAAGTCATAAAATCACAAATCATTATTAAAGTGTCTAAATCTATGAGTTATATCTCTTGGAGCTTTATCTTTTTCCTAAACACTGACATATAATAAATTATGAAATCTTCACGAAAGATTTGAGTAGTACTCAATATTAGCTTAAGAGTTATACTGGCCAGCATATATCAAACATGTTAAACTTTCTTATCAATATTTACTCTTATGGTATGACCTCACTGAGTATATTTTGGGTAAATAGAGTTTTTTTTAAATCAATGTATTTTAAAAATCAGTGAATATAGGAATTATACCATATGAATTTCTTTTGTGACAAGTCAAAGCCTGGGCCAGCAATATGAGAGCAAAAGTTTCCTTAGGAGAGTACCAAGCATAGGCTCAGATAGTGCTCTGAATGTAATATAGACACAATTTTTAAGTTTATCACCATTGTAATATTTTCAGTTTATCAGTTAGAAGACAGAAAATAATTGTACATGGCATATATATATGTATATGTAAAGGCATAAATATATCTCTATACGTATACAAATATAGATATATTTCACATATTTTAAAAGTGAAGATAAATTTAAAAATCCTTTGAGACTCTCATCTATAGTGACAAAACAATTATAATAGAAATCACATTATTTTTGAACAGTTTAGTATGCTATTATTGGAATGAAACCTTGGTTAAAATTCCCTCTGGACTCAAAAACATGAAATGCAATAATCAGAAAATGACATAAATGAAAAAATATTCATGGGCATTAAGAGTTTAAAAAGTGGGCAAAATAGGAGAAAAACATAAAAGAAAATGAAAATATCAGTGCCTCTGGCATCCATTTAGGACACTAGTCAGAGAAAAGTGTAATTTTTGTAACTATTTAGGTCCTTCTTCCATATGATGTCATTAAGAAAAATGGCAATATTTTCCTTCATATCACTGATAAGGAGATGTGGGCAATATTTCAATAACCTCACTTCAACTAGTAGAAAATTTAAGGTAGCACAGCAAAGGAAACAATCAACAGAGCAAAGAGACAACCTACTGAGTGAGATAAATATGCAGAATATTTAAGGAACTCAAGCAACTCAACAGCAAAAAACACATCATCAATTAAAAAAATTGGGTAATAGATCTAATCAGATGCCTCTTAAGGAAGATATACAAAAGGTGAACAGGTACATTTAAAAATACCCAACATCATTAATCATCAGAGAAATTCAAATCAAAATAGCAATGAGCTATCACCCCATACCAGTAAGATTGGCTATTATCAAAAAGACAAAAGATAACAGAGTTTGGCAAGGCTGTGGAGAAAGGGGAACACTTGCAGTGTTGGTGGGAGTGTAAATTAGTACAGCTATCATGGACAACAGTATGGATGTTCCATTAAAAACTAAAAATAGAACTATCATATGATCCATTAATCCCACTTCTGGGTATATGAGCCACAGAAATGAAATCCATCTGTCGAGGAGACATTTGCACTCCTATGTTTATTGTGGCAGTATTCACAATAGCTAGGAAATGGAAACAATCATCCCTAAACTGATAAATGGATAAAAAAGATACATATACCAAATATAATAGTATTCACATGAAAAGGATGAAATCTTGTCATTTACAACAACATGGATAGAAATGGAGGTCGTTATGATAAGTGAAATAAGAACAGAAAGATATCACATGACCTCACTCATACACGGAACCTAAATAAAAAAATAGGTAATCTCCTAGCAGTTAAAAAATTTGACTATGTTTACCAAAGGCTGAGAGGGAAGTGGAGAGGGAGGAATTGGAAAAGGTTGATTGATGAATATTAGGTTATAGCTTGACAGGGGTAAGGCGTTTTGAAGTTCTTTTACACAGCAGGGTGAAGATACTTAATGTTAATTTATTGTATATTTCTCCTAAAATACTAGGAGATGGGATTTTTGATGTTTTCACTATAAAGAAACGTTAAGGGGCCAGTAATGTGGTACAGCAGGTTAAGCTGCTGCCTACGACACCAGCATCCCAAACTGGAGCAATGGTTTGAGTCCTGGCCATGCTCTGCTTCTGATCCAGCTTCTGCTAATGCAGCTGGGATGATGGCTCAAGTACTTGAATTCCTGCAACCCATATGAGAGACCTGGATGAAGTTCTTGGCTCTGGGCTTTAGCTTGGACCAGTCCTGGCTATTGGTGGTCATTTGGGGAGCGAAGCAGTAGACAGAAGATCTCTCTCTTTCTGTTTCTTTCTTACTCTATGAAAGAAAATATAAAAAGAAAAGAGAAAGAAAGAAAAAGAAAGAAAAGAAGAATCTTTTGAAAAACACTTACACTATATAAAAGAGAAATGTTAAGTGTTTGAAAGGATAAATATATTAACCCTGAATGGAAAATAGAATTAAAGGTGAAGTTTGTTCTGGTGCAAAAATTGAAATCCATATATAGTTTTTAATAATATGCATTTTCCATGAACTTTTTGAAGTTATCTCATATAACATCATGTCATCAGTAAACAGTGAGTACTTCAGTTCTAAATTTCCTATTTGAATGCCTTTTATTTATTTTTCTTGCTTAATTTCTGTGATTGGTACTTCAAGTACTATCTTGAATAGAAGAGGTGAAGGTGGTCATTATTATTTTTTTTATTTTTTTTTAACTTTTATTTAATGAATATAAATTTCCAGTGTACAGCTTATGGATTACAATGGTTTCCCCCTCACAGAACTTCCCTCCCACCCGCAACCCTCCCCTCTCCCACTCCCTCTTCCCTTCCATTCACATCAAGATTTCATTTTCAATTCTCTTTCTATACAGAAGATCAATTAAGTATAAAGATTTTAATAGTTTGCACCTACATAGAAACACAAAGTGAAACATACTGTTGGAGTACTAGTTAGAGCATTAAATCAAAATGTACAGCACATTAAGGACAGAGATCCCACATGAGGAGCAAGTGCACAGTGGCTCCTGTTGTTGACCCAACAAATTGACACTCTAGTTTATGGCGCCAGTAACCACCCTAGGCTCTCGTCATGAGTTGCCAAGGCTATGGAAGCCTTCCAAGTTTGCCGACTCTGATCATATTTAGACAAGGTCATAAAAGACAGAGTGAGGATAGTAACCAATGATCCTAAGAGTGGCATTTACCAGGTTTGAACAATTATACAGCATTAAGTGGGGAAGAGGACCATCAGTACACACAGGTTGGGAGTAGAGCCATTGGTGGTAGAGTAGAGGTTATGATTACAAAGGAATGAGGCCCAAGTGCGCTAGACAGGGTCTAGAACAAAGGACAGAGTCATTATTAGCGGAACTAAGAAAGGTGCTGTCTAAGCTACAATTAAGTTTTCTGATTGAGAGGCAAATAGAACCTGACAGAAGGGGCTTGATAATAATCTGGTGGGCTTTAGGCCTTGTAAATTCAGAGGCCCAGACCTATCTATCTCTTCACATGGGGTATATCCTAAGGGAGGTGTGAACCTCCTAGGGGAAGGCACTCTGTTGACTTTCATTACTTGGCTGGCCTGGGAGGAGAGCTGGCCAGGTAAAGGCAGGTGGCATCTCTAACAAGAAATTTACAGTTCTGCCTGCAATGTTGCTGACCCTACTTGGCTGTCCCCTCAGCTGCAGTGGTCACTTTGGAAGTTGGGCTGAGTGAAGGGCTTTTCAGCTTAGAGCCAATAAGATCTGTGACTCTGACCTGGGCATCCTTCGACTCCAGGGCAGGTCCATTTCCAGTGATCCGACTCTTGGCTGGCAGAGCTGCCAGGGCTCTTCACAAGCTGACTTCTGCTGAAGCCCAGGCTTACCACATTGAAAGCCACTGCAGTGGACTGGCCTGCTGGGTCTCCTTGAGGGCAGCTCACTGTACAGATCAGCCATTAATAGGCCTGCCACCCATTGCTTCTGATGCCTAGCTTTCTTTTCCTCCTGGTTTGTGTTAAAGCAGACCAGAGGATGCAATTCAAGGGAGTGCCCAAGTCCCATCTCTAACCTTCGGTGGCCTGAACTACAAGTCTATATTCACAGGCATGTTCTGTAGTAGTTTTTCTAAGGTAGACAATGCCCATGAGGAAAATTATATTCTCACTTAAAAACTTTCTTTCCCTTTGGTCTGAGAGGTTTTTTCTACTTACTGTATACTTTGCTGATGGCGAAAAGAATCTAGCTATGAGATTATTATTTAAGCTCTTATTTTGGCTATGCTATTACAGAAAAATGTTAGCCATCTCTTTTATGAGGTCTAAAGATTAAATTGTGCGTCCTACAGATTCCTTCATAATAGAATTAATTTCCTACCTTGAAGAGAATAGAGAAATGAAAGAACAAGTTGGGCTTAGAATAGAGAAATGAGGGAGCAAGTCCTAGATCGCTTGGTGACAATAGCAATATCACATGAATACTTAGCAAACAGTTTCAACCATTAGATAACAACTTAAGAAAACATTTACCAGAGGGTCCAATGCCTTCTATAAATTTTAAGAATCATGTATTTGGAAACATCTCTTAAATATCTAACATGGTATAGTTTGTTTAACCAGTAAACTTAAGCACAACCATATAAAATGTTTTTAGTTTCTTTCTACCAACAAGTTTAAAACATATGATACACAGATTCAGGTCACACAAATTAAAATGTATCTTTGATTGATTTTAGCAGCTTAAATTTATGGACAATCTTATCTATATTCTACTAACAAGTTTAAAACATATGATACAGAGATTAAGGTCACACAAATTAAAATGTATCTTTGATTAAATTTAGCAGCTTAAATTTATGGACAATCTAATCATAAGCCAATTAAAATAAAACTCTTAATAAAATTTCCCCATGTGGACATACAATATATACACACATATAACATAGCATAATAGTCCAATATAGCAATTTTAATAATAGCTTTTAAAATCTTTAACTCTTTTTGTAGATTGCCAATTGATTTGAATTGCTTTTTGTTTTTAGTAGCCTCAGTTAACCATACTTTCTCTCAGTTGGTACTGTTAATACATTATTGGCTTCATCTGTTTACAGATTCATCCCAAAGTGCTGAATACAATAGAAGTGGCTGGAAAAAGTCCATAGGAACCTATAGGAGGACAGCTATACATAGAACCAACAACGCTTTTGTTTTATGAGCAGCAAATCATATCTAACTGTGGATGACAAAAGACCTTAAGTCGCCATGTTTAAAATTATAAACTCATCAGCCAACAAGAGGCACTTGCTTACTTCACAGTATTTTTGAAAGCACCTGTAGGATTTTACAAGTATTTAACCCTTTAGGCCTCTGAGGCTTTCTCATTAAGATAACTATCATCTCTAGTAACACAAGATCATTAGGCTTTTTAATTCTCAATCATTTGTATTAATAGCATTTTCCATTATAGAAACTTAAAATTTGGTACCATGTCACATCTTGACAGTACTACTAATATAATCCAAATAGCCTGATTAGTTGGTGTCTCTATAAGATGAGAGACATAGGTCCTTCGATTTTTTTCAGTTGGGCCCAAACTGGAAAAACCAAAGTCCAGGATATACTGGAAATTTTAGAGTCCAGATTGTTTGGAACTTTTATTTTTTGAATGCCTGTCAAGAATGCCAAGAAGGCTCAAAATCCAAAATATCTTGTTGAAATAAGATTCCTGAAAATCATGACATAACATAGAACAAATTTGATCATTGTTACAAGGTGATTATTCAAATCTTTGAAAATAAGCACATATTTAAATAACCCATAGCTCTTAATAAAAATTCAGCTGTTTTTGAACAATTAGAATTTAACAGACATCAAGAGAACATAATAGATTACTTTAACACATTGGTTTAACAGAGCATCAGAGTTTAATTCTATGTCAAAGAGAAATTGAGCTTCCTGTGATCTTTTGCTGTGAGGTTTCCTTCCTTTATCTTCTTTCATATTGATGACCATGTTTCTGTGTTTCTGTGTGTAACACATCTTTAAGCATCTTTTGCAGGGCAGGATGAGTGGCAACAAATTCTTTCAGTTTCTGTTTGCTATGAAAAGTCTTAATTTCACCTTCATTCACAAATGAGAGCTTTGCAGGGTATAATATTCTGGGCTGGCAGTTTTTCTCTCTTAGTACCTGGGCTATGTCTCGTCATTCCCTTCTAGCTTGTAGGGTTTCTGATGAGAAGTCTGCTGTGAGTCTAATTGGAGATCCTCTAAGAGTAATCTGACGTTTCTCTCTTGCACCTTTTAGAATCTTTTCTTTATGTTTCACTGTGGTGAGTTTGATTACAACATGTCGTGGTGAGGATCTCTTTTGGTCATGTTTATTAGGGGTTCTATAAGCTTCCTGTACTAAGATGCCTCTGCCCTTCTCCAAACCTGGGAAATTTTCTGCTAGTATCTCACTGAAAATGCCTTCTAATCCTTTCTCCCTCTCCATGCCTTCAGGAACTCCTAGAACCCGAATGTTAGGTTTTTTAATAGTATCCTGTAGATTCCCGACAATATTTTTTAGATTTCTAATTTCCTCTTCTTTTCTTTGGTTTGCCTGTTTCCTTTCCTGTTCTCTGTCTTCTAAGTCTGATATTCTCTCTTCTGCTTTGCCCATTCTGTTTTTAAGGCTCTCTAATGTGTTTGTCATTTGATCTATTGAATTCTTCATTTCATTATGATTTCTCGTCACTATCACAGTTTCTTGTTGTACTAATTGTTTCATTTCATTTTGATTCCTCCTTAATATTTCATTTTCACGAGAGAGATTTTCTATCTTGTCCATTAAGGATTTCTGTAGTTCAAGAATTTGTTTTTGAGAACTTCTTAATGTTCTTATCAATTTTTTGAGATCTGTGTCTTGCATTTCTTCTATCTCATCATCTTCATAATCTTGAATTGGGGTGTCTTTTTCATTTGGGGGCGTCATAGTGTCTTCCTTGTTCTTGTTACCTCGGTTTTTGCGTTTGTTGTTTGGCATGTTGGAGATATTTGGTTTCTTCACTGTGGAGTTTTTTCTTGTTACACTATGGCTCTATAGTAAGTGGACTGTCTGCTTTCGGTGGAGCCTTAGAGGCTTGAAATGAGTGTGGCCTGAGAGCTGTGTTTGGTTCCTCAGGGTTGAGGGTGTGTCAAAGATGACACTCCCAGGTTAGGTGTGGTAAATTTCTCTTTCTTTCTTTCTCTCTCTCTCTTTTTTTTTTTTTTTGATTCAAAAGGGAAGTAATTCCGCACAGCTGAACGTAATTGGAGGTAGTTAGCAGGTGAATGATATACCCACAGGAGCCAGAGATCAGAAGCTCTTTCCCAAGAACCACACAGGGAATCTCTGCTGCCCTCAGTGTGGGCTTCAATTCTCCTGGAGTCTCCCACTGGGTTGCCAAGTTAGATCCTACTCTCCTGTTATTTCACCCCTCCCCCCAGAGTCAGGTTTTTCTGCTAGGCTCAGGGCCGGTGCAGACCTGAGGTCGCCCTGCTTATGACGTATGTCCAAAATGGCGACTGCTCTTTGTCTTGTTAGCCTTTGAGGGGTGAGCGGAGGGAGAGAAACTCGTGTCCGTATCGGTCACTTTTTTTTTTCCTCTCTCTCTTCTAGTTAGCCTGAACTTTTCCCCACGGAGTTTCAAGCCTCGTTCCCTCTAGTCTCCTTTTTCTGCTTGCCCGCTGGTGTCTCGGGCTATTGAGGTTCGGCTCACCTTGCGTTCCAGCGCTGGTGCGTTGATTCTGCTGCTGGTGTCCCGAACCTGGGCTCCCACGCTCTCCACGCAGGTCCACTGTGAATCACTAGTTCCGGAAGAGTTTCCTCTGCTGTTCCTTCCCCTACTCTTCCTTGACCCTGCAGTATCTCCACTGTTATTAACCTGTGTGTTTCCGAACTATCAATGTGCTCCCTTCCTATTCCGCCATCTTGCTCATTCTCGGTGGTCATTATTATTTTATTCCAGCTTATAGAGAAAAAGCTTTCAGTTTTTGTCATTGAGTAGAATGCTAGCTATGGGCTCATAATAATCTGTTGACATACACTTTTACATATCTGTTTTGTTGAGGAATTTTTTTTAATAATTTAAAGGATGTTGAATTTTTTCAAAATTGTTTCTGCTTTTACTACGACCATCATATGGTTTTTGTCCATGTATTACTTGTTGATCGCTTTACTTAGGGGATCATTAAGCTATTGACTTTAATGTTAATTAAAAATATATTATCATGGCTGGTGCCGTGTCTCAATAGGCTAATCCTCTGCCTGCGGTGCCGGCACCCCAGATTCTAGTCTTGGTTGGGGGGCTGGATTCTGTCCTGGTTGCTCCTCTTCCAGGCCAGCTCTGCTGTGGCCCGGGAGTGCAGTGGAGGATGGCCCAAGTGCTTGGGCCCTTCACCTGCATGGGAGACCAGGAGAAGCACCTGGCTCCTGGCTTCGAATCAGTGCAGTGTGCCAGCCACAGTGCGCTGGCTGCAGCGGCCATTGGAGGGTGAACCAATGGAAAAGGAAGACCTTTCTTTCTGTCTCTCTCTCTCACTGTCCACTCTGCCTGTCAAATATATATATATATATATATATATATATATATATATATATAATCACATTCCAAGATGGCAGGATAGAGACATGACAGTCGGATTTACACAAGACAAACTTAATATTTCAAAAAGGAGAAAGAGTATGCTCTCAGGATAAAGTTGTGGGAGATCTGAAGTGGGAGACCCTGCCAGAACAGTGGAGGCCATCCAGACCTATGCTGACAGAGCAAAAATACAACGGAAGACCCGCAGTCTTGGATTTGCGGAGGAGATGTCTGTTCCTGCAAGCCAGGTGAGAGGGGACTACATAAGCCCATGGTGCTGCTGATACAATGGGAGGGAAAGCTTAGTGAACTGCTTTTGGAGTTCCATGTGGATCCTCAATGACAGGAGGCAGGAAAAAAACAATGGTTGTGCGTCTCTCTCCCTCCCCTTCTCCCTGCTACAGTGGAGACCTGAAGTCAGCTGGGGAGGGAAGATGCTATTTTTGGACACAGGCAGGTGGCACCCACACCAGATCATGTGCGCCCACCCAGCAATAGCGGGGGTCACCCCCTACCCAGTCTGTGAGGATCACAGTAATTCAGAAGAAGCCCAGGAGGAGGACCTCCAGTTGCCCAGCAATGGGAGGGAAGGGGGAGCAGCCCCTATGGAGGGGAAGTGCCACCTGCAGGTCACTCCTACTCACCCAGTACAATTGTGATGTAAGCAAGTGGGGGCCACATTGTGTAGGTACTTTGGGCGCCTGTGAACCATAGATCTAAGAGAGAGAAAAGCCTGCCTTTCCCACCAACATGGAATCTGGTTGGGAGAACCACACAAAGACAGCGTCTCTGGGAACACCTTAGTTTTCTTATAGACAAGATGCGCTAGCAGGGTGAAGAGGCCCCACTGGCACCCCATGATCCAGGGAACCCTGGGAGCTGAATCTGAGAAAACAATGACTGCATAAGAGGAGGCAGAGTGTGGCTAGTTACTGGGCAACGGCAGAGCAATTCACAGCTCCTTGGTTGCCTATAGCAGCTCATAGCAGAGGGAACTGTGCTCACAGGAAAGACTCCACAGATCAAATGTGCAGTTCATAAAGCAGTGCGGATGATAGCTGAGCACACTGGGGACTAACACCTGGGCAATTACCAGCTAGGAGCAGAAGAGCTGCTTGCACCATCTGAGGTGACTATTCTTCTCAAACCAGTCAACCAGAGGAGAGCTGCCACACCCAATAGAGATCTTACCCTGGATACTCACCCCACCCTGGAATACTGAACAGAGCACGCTGGCCACAGTCAGCACATACCTCTTGGTATTCACTGAAAGTGCAGACATCTCACTAAGCTACAAAGACACAGAAAAAAGATAAAAGCCACCAGACCAAAAATAAATAAATAAATAAATAAATTCTACAAATGCCAAAAAAAGGCAAAAACTCAAAAAGAAGAAAAAGTAAGACACTATGAGACCCCCAAAGGAACACTTCAACATTTCAGCATTAGAATGTAAAGAAGAGATTGAGGAAATGCCAGAAATGGAATTCAAAAAAATTAATCATCATATTACTCAGAAACAATCAGAAGCAAATTCACAAACTAAAGAAAAATTTTCCCACAAAAGTCGAATCTTAAAGAGAAATCAAAATGAAATATTAGAAATGAAGAATTCAATCGATCAAATAAAAAATGCAATGCAAAGTCTTAACAACAGAGTTTGTGAGACAGAAGAAAGAATATCTAAGCTAGAAGACAAATCTCTGGAAATTTTATAGTCAGGCTAATACAACATGAAGAAAATAGAAAACTAAAAAACACTTTTGGAGATCTACAGGATACTATCAATATGACCCAACGTTTGGGTCTTAGGAGTTTCTGAAGGTGAGGAAAGAGAGAAAGGATTAGAAGGTCCTTTTAGTGAAATAATAAGAGAAAATTCTCTAATTTGGAGAAAGAAAGAGACATCCAAGTACAGGAAGCACATAGAATTCCCAATAATCATGACCAGAAAATATCTTCACCATGACACATAGCAGTCAAACTCTCCACAGTAAAACATAAAAAATACAGATTAAAATGTACACAAGAGAAATGCCAGATTATTTTCAGAGGAACTCCAATTAGACTCACAGCAGACTTCTCATCAGAAACACTACAGACTAGAGGAGAATGGCAAGATATATTCCAGGTCTTAAGATAAAACATCTGTCAACCCACAATACTGTACCCTGCAAAGCTCTCATTTATGAATGTAGGTGAAATAAAGACTTTCCACAACAAACAAATTGAATGAATTTGTCACCACCCATCCAGCTTTACAAAAGATGCTTAAGCCGGCGTCACAGCTCACTAGGCTAATCCTCTGCCTTGCGGCGCCGGCACACCGGGTTCTAGTCCCAGTCGGGGCACCGGATTCTGTCCCGGTTGCCCCTCTTCCAGGCCAGCTCTCTGCTATGGCCTGGGAGTGCAGTGGAGGATGGCCCAAGTGCTTGGGTCCTGAACCCCATGGGAGACCAGGAGAAGCACCTGGCTCCTGCCATCGGATCAGCGCGGTGCGCCGGTCGCAGCACGCCAACCGCGGCGGCCATTGGAGGGTGAACCAACGGCAAAAGGAAGACCTTTCTCTCTGTCTCTCTCTCTCACTGTCCACTCTGCCTGTCAAAAAAAAAAGATGCTTAAAGATGTGCTACACACAGAAAAACAGAAACATGATAATCACTATGTAAGAAGGTGAAGGCAGAAAATCTCCCAGTAAAAACAAAAAGGAAATCCAAAGTAAAAAATAGGAATATTTATAGAAAAATTGCAGAGCAAAGCAATTACTTATCAATAATCACCTTGAATGCAAATGGTCTCAACACTCCAGTTAAAAGACACAGCCTGGCTAAATGGATTAAAAAACAAAACACACATATTTGCTGCCTACAAGAAACACATCTCATCAAGAAAGATACTCGCGGACTGAATGCAGAAGGATGGAAAAAGATATTACATGCTAACATGAAGAATTGGTTATTATAAACTATATGAACCTAATTAGAGGAACCTAGCTATTTAAAAGAAATGTTAAGGGATATAAAGGGAGACATAGACTCTAATAATATAATACTGAGGTATTTCAATGTCCCACTTTCAGCAATGGACAGATCAACCAGACAGAAAGTCAGCAAGGAAACAAAAGTTAAAACTACAAATCAAATGGACCTAATAGATATCTACAGAACTTTAGATCCTACAGACACAGAATACACATTCTTCTCAACAGTGCTTAGAACGTTCTCTAGGATTGACCACATGCTAGGCCATAAAGCAAGTGTCAGCAAATTAAAAAAAAATCATACCATGCATCTTGTTTTGCCACAATGGAATGAAGTTGGAAGTCAACAATTCAGGAATTGCTAGAACATATGCAAAAACATGGAGACTGAAAACATGCTCCTGAGTGAAAAATGGGTCACTGGAAAAATAAAAAAAAAATTGTGGAATCAAATGAAGAAGACAATAAAACATGTCAAAATTATGGGATACAGCAAAAGCAGTGTTAAGAGGAAAATATATAGAAATTAGTATCAAGAAATTGGAAAGGCACCAAATAAATGAACTATTAATGCATCTGAGGAACCTAGAAAAAGAGCATCAAACTAAACCAAAAACTAGAAGGAGAAAAGAAATAATTAAAATTAAGGAAGAAATAAAATTGAAACAACAACAAAAAAACAATACAAAAGATCAGCAAAACAAAGAGCTGGTTCTTTGAAAAAACAAACAATATTGACACACCATTGGCCCAACTAACCAAAAAAAAAAAAAAAGGAAGGAGAAGACCAAATTAACAAAAATCAGCAATAAAAATACAGAAATAAGAAGAATCATCAAGAATTACTACAAAGAGCTGTATGGCAAAAACTGGGAAAACCAGAAGAAATGAACAGATTCCTGGACACATACAACCTACCTAAACTGAGCCAGAAAAATACAGAAAAGCTAGACAGATCCATAACTAAGAAATAAATTGAAGCAGTAATAAAGACTCTTCCAAAAAAGAAAAGCCCAAGACCAGATGACTTCACTACTCAATTTTACATGATATTTAAAGAAGAACTAATGCCAGTTCTTGTAAAGCTATTCAAAACAATTGAAAGGGAGAGAATCCTCCCAAATTGCTCTTATCAAGCCAGCATAATGTAATTACTAAACCTGAAAAAGATGCAATTGAGAAAGAGATCTATAGACCAATTTCCCTGGTGAACATAGATACAAAAATCCTCGACAAAATACTAGCCAATCGAACACAACAACACATCAGAAAGATCTTTCATATGGACCAAGTGGGATTTATCCCTGCTATGCAGGGATGGTTGAACATTTGAAAGTCAATGTGATATGTCACATTAACAAATTGAAGAACAAAAACCATATGATTATCTCAATAGATGAAGAGAAATTATTTGATATAATGCAACATCCTTTCATGATGAAAACTCTAAGCAAATTGGGTATAGAAGGAACTTTCCTCAACACAATCAAGCCAATTTATGACAAACCCACAGACAGTATCCTACTGAGTAGGGAAAAGTTGGAAGCATTCTCACTGAGATCTGGATCCAAAGATGTCCACTATCACCATTGCTATTGAATGTACTCCTGGAAGTTTTACCCAGAGCCATCAGGCAAGAAAAAGAATCAAAGGGACACAAATTTGGAAGGAGGAAGTCAAACTATCCCAATTTGCAGATGACATGATTCTAAATAGGGGATCCAAAAGAATCCACCATGAGAATATGGGAACTCATAGAAGGGTTTGAAAAATAGCAGGATATTAAATCAACACACAAAATCCAAGATCCTTTGTATACACAGACAATGCCATTGCTGAGAACGAACTTCTAAGATCAATCTCATTCACAATAGCTACCAAAAAATCAAATACCTAGGAATAAACTTAACCAAGGATGTCAAAGACTCTACAATGAGAATTACAAAATATTAAAGAAAGAAATAGAAGAAGATACAAAAAAATGGAAAAATCTTCCATTTTCATGGATTGGAAGAATCAATACCATTAAAATATCCATACTACTGAAAGTAATTTATAGATTCAATGTGATGTCAATCAAATTACCAAATAAATTCTTCTAAGATATAGAAAAAACAATGCAGAAATTCATATGGAAACACAGGAAACTCTAAATAGCTAAATTGATCTTATACAACAAAAACAAAGCCAGAGGCATCATAATACCAGACTTCAAGACATACTACAGTACAGTTATAATCAAAAGAGCATGTTACTGGTGCAGAAACAGATGCACAGACCAATGGAACATAATAGAAATGTAGATATCAGGACAAACATCTACAATCAACTTATCTTTGACAAAGGAGCTAAAATCAATTCCTGGAGCAAGGACAGTCTCTTCAACAAATGATGTGGGAAAACTTGATCTCCACATGCAGAAGAATGAAGTAAGACCCCTACCTTACACCATACACAAAATCCACTCAACATGGATTAAAGATCTAAATGTATGACTCAATATCATAAAATTATTAAAGAAGTTGGTAAAACCCTGCTAGACATTGGCATAGGCAAAGAGTTCTTGGAAAAGACCCAAGAGTCACAGGCAATCAAAGCCAAAATTTACAAATGTGATTACATCAAATTGAGAAGCAAAGTGAATAGGCAATTGACAGAATGGGATAAATTATTTGCAAACTACACAACTGATAAAGGAATAATAACCAAAATATATAAAGAGATCAAGAAACTCAACATCAACAAAACAAACTACCTAGTTGTTAAGTGGCCAAAGGACTTAAACAGACATTTTTCAAAAGAGGAAACCAAAAAGGCCAACAGACATAGGAAAAAAGGCTCAGGATGACTAGCCATCAGAAAAATGGAAATCAAAACCACAATGTAGTTTCACCTCACTCCCATTACAATAGCTTTCATACAGACATCAACAAAAAACAAATGCTGGTGAGGATGTGGGGAAAAAAAGGTGTGCTAATCCTCTGTTGATGGGAATGTAAACCATCAGAGCCGCTATGGAAGATAGTATGGAGATACCTCAGAAATCTGAATATAGGCCTACCATATGACTCAGCCATCCTACTCCTGGGAATTTACCCAAGGGAAATGAAATCAGCATATGAAAGAGTTATCTATACCTCCATGTTTATTGCAGCTCAATTTACAATAGCTAAGACATGGAATCAACTGCAATGTCCATCAACTGAAGAGTAGAAAAAGAAATTATTGGATATGTACACCATGAAATACTGCATAGGCATTAAAGAAAAGAAATCTGGTCATTTGCAACAAAATGGATGAGTCTAGAAAACAATGTACTTGGTGAAATGACAGTTTCAAAGGGACAAATACTTTATGTTCTCTCTCACTTGTGATAACTAATAGTCCACCTAAAAGGCAATCTTTAGAAGAGAATGGACACTTTAGAAGCAATGACTTTGAACGGCCCTTGTCTTGACTGTTGAGGAAAGGTTTTTTTCATAGTATTTGTTGAACAATTTACTCAACATACACATAATCATGAGTATAATGTTAATTTAAAAGAGATCTTACTAAAAAATAAGAGTAGCAATTAGAGAGGGAGGAGGAATGCAAGCAGGAGTGTGGGTGAGAAGGTGGGAATGTTGGGAAGAATCACCATGTTACCAAAGTTGTAATTGTAAAATGTACAAATTTTGTAACTGTAAAACTGTGTAGTTCTGCATATATTACTACAGACTTACTTCTAAGGGTACAGCTTAAAACTTACCATGGGCCACAATCCCCTTAAGCTGCGTGATAAAAATAGAATTTTAAGTGTTAAGTGATCATATAAGTAGGATTAAGTGTTAAAATGATCATATAAATAGGATTAAGTATTTGGTAATAATAATAGAATTAAAAAGAAGTGAATGCTCCAACATGGGAAGTCCACACAGCAGACTCATAGAATGACAATTGCCTTAAGTAGCACTCTGACCTCAGAATCAGCCCTTAAGGCATTTAGGTCTGGTTGAAAAGCCCAGGGGAGCATTTCAGGCATAGAAAGCCAAGATACTATGGCAAAAAATGTCCTACATGAAGGACCTCTGTGGGTGAGACCCCAGTGGAAAGAAGTGATCACCAAAGAATGATGTACTTTTTTCTGAAGGGAGGAGAGAGCTTCCACTTTGCTTATGGCCTTGTCTAAATATGGACGGAGTTTGTGAATCCAAAATGCTTCCATATCCTAGGAAGCTCATGTCAAGAGCCTCGGGTGATCACTAACATTATACATAAGTGTGTTAATTATTAAATTAACAACAGTAGTCACTGTGTACTAACTCCCCATGCAGGACCTCTGTCATAAAAGAGTTGGATTATGAGACTTAATAGTAAAGAATTACTTCATTTTAGTGTATTAAATGGAGCATATTCTTTGTCTCATAAGCTATAGTTATGTCTAAGTGCTCGCAAAAGATGTCTCATTCTTGTGTTCTTCTTCAATGTTAATTAAATTTCTCAAAAAAGAATACTTAAAATAAAAAATGTATATAAATTAAACCTAAGAAAGTTTAATTTTTATTAAATTAAAAATTCATCTTAAAATTCATCTTAAAAATAATCCTTCTGGTGTACTATTGCACAATAGGTTAACAATAGTTAACAATAACATATTTTTAATTTCTAAATAGCTAGAAGAAAGACTTGTATGCTCACACTAAAAAGAAATCTTGTATATATGAAGTGATGGATGCTAATTATCTTAATCATAAAAATGTATGCATGTATCAAATTATTACATTGTACGCCATAAATATGTACAATTACTATGTGCCAATAAAAACGAATCATCTAAAACTATATAACATGTTTAGGTCTTTTTGCAAAGACTCTCTTCAAAAGCAAGAATATAACCCTCATGTGTAGAAAAATCACTTCTATTCTGTTTATATTATAAATTTTCTTCATAAAGTATATTATTTTCCTTCATAAAGTATATTATTTTCTTCATAAAGTATATTATTATTTTAGATTATGCATATATAATCTAAAAAAGAAAACTATTATATACACACAATAGAATACTACAAACAGCCAGAAAAAACTTCTATCATTTGCAAAAACATGGATGAACCTGGAGGAAATCATGTCAAGTGAAATATCTGAGGCAGAGGAAGACAAATCCTGCCTGATGTCACTTATACATGAAGCCTAAAAGGTCGATCTCAAACAGAGACTGGAATAGTGCTTCCAAAGGCTGAATCAGAGAAAAAAAGCTTCAGACAGTTGGAAGGAATAAGTTTTAATGATTTGTTGCATTGCATTTTGGATTACATTACTAATAATGTATATTTCAATACTTCTAAAAGAATGGATTTTTAAATATTATCATCACAAAAAAATAATGACATGAGATGACAGATATGTTACTTTGTTTAATTTAATTTCTCCATAATGTATACATGAATAAAACATCACATTGCACACTATATTTTCAATTATTATTTGTCACTTAATTACAACACCTTTAAGTTCATTTTATAAAGTCTGTATAGCACTGATCACAAACTTTTTTTAGTTTGCAACAAAAATAATTACTAGAGGCCACTATTACATATGAAATATACAAAATTCAATGCTCAAATCTTTTCCCCTCTTTTAACACACAAAACTCCATAGAACATTAAAAATAATAAAGTCCAAGTGGGGTTTATTCCAGAAATGCAAAGATAACTTATTCTTATGAAAGATATTTGTGTAATAAATCATATTGATAAAAGTAAGGGGAAAAAAGCATATGATTGTCCCCACAGATGCAGCAAAAGTATTCTACAAAAGTCAAAATAGGGGATGAACTATGTCTTCCAAAAGTTAGTGTTTACTGGGAAGCTCAGAAAATGACCTGATTTAGAAACAGAATCTTTACAGTTGTATTTAGACAAAGTAAGGAAATACTAGATTAGGAGGACACCCAAGAAGTGTATGGGATGATGAAGACAGAGATCAGAGAAATGCAGCTACAAACTAAGATTGCAGAGCCTACAAACTAAGAATTGTAGAGCCACCAGAAACTAGGATGAGGCAAAGAATGATTCTTCCCTAAAGACCCATAACCATGCTGACAGCTTGACTGTTGACTTTGGGCCTCCAGAATTGTGTGATAATAAATCCTTATTGTTTTAAAAATAAATAAGTAGATAGATAAACACAGAGCTTGCCTTGAACTTGACCTTGTTAGAGTAGGAAAGATATCACTTTGGAACTTCTAAACACACACTGATTCCTAAGCAAGTGAATTTGCAGCTCAGTGTCATTCAATTTAGCAAGTAAAGATGAATCTTCCTTGGGAAATGACCTTTACTCTGAGCCTAAGAAATACCCACACAAATACAATGTTGCAAGAAGTTTTGCATACAACAAAATACTATAAAATACATAAAGAAATGAAGCACCGTGAGGAAGTCAGAAAAAAAGGTAAAACTGTATATACAAAATATGATAAGTAGGAATCACCGGATAAACAATGTAAAAAATATTTAAAATGTGTATAGAAATAGAAACAATGGAACTATCGATAAGAATCTATAACACCAACTAACTAAATTACAGAAATAGGGGTGAGTGCTGTGGTACAGCAGGTTAAGCTGCTATTTGTAATGCCTGAATCCCAACCCAGAGTTCCAAGCTCCTGGCTTCTGCCTGGCCCAGTCCTGGCTGTTGCAGACACCTAGGGAGTGAATCAGCAGACAGAAGAGGTCTCTCTTTCTATATTGGGTGTGCTCTCTCTCTCTCTCTCTCTTTCCCTGCCTCGGCACTTTACTTTTCAAATAAATGAACATTTAAAATTTAAATTTAAAAAAGTTATCAAAAAATCAAATGGAATATCTGGAAATTAAAAATAAAATATTATGACACTGTAACATAAGTATTCAAGATCAACTATGTAGCAGGTTAGCGAATGATGAGGAAAATTAATAATTGATAGATATGAAGAAATTATCTGCAATTATAGTAGCGGCAAGGAGGTAATAATTATGTTGGAGATAGGAAGGGAATTGAAAAATGGACTGAGAAGACCTTATGTCTGAATAATACTATTCCATTCTCTCTATTCTGCCTAGAAATCCAGAGATATATTAGCAGGGAGTTTTCTTTTTTGTTATTCTTTTTTTTGTTCTTTTTTAACTTTTATTTAGTAGATATAAATTTCCAAAGTACAGTTTATGGATTACAATGGCTTTCCTCCCCATAATTTCCCACCCACCCACAACCCTCCCATCTCCCGCTCCCTCTCCCATTCCATTCACATCAAGATTCATTTTCGATTATCTTTATATACAGAAGATCATTTAGTATATATTAAGTAAAGGTTTCATCAGTTTGCCCCCACACAGAACACAAATTGCCAAATACTGTTTGAGCACTAGTCATATCATTAATTCACATTGAACTACACATTAAGGACAGAGATCCTACATGGGGAGTAAGTGTACAGTGACTCCTGTTGTTGACTTAACAAATTGACACTCTTGTTTATGGCGTCAGCAATCTCCCCAGGCTCTAGTCATGAGTTGCCAAGGCCACAGAAGCCCCTGAGCTCGCCGACTTTGATCTTATTTTGACAAGGTCATAGTCAAAGTGGAAGTTCTCTCCTCACTTCAGAGAAAGGTACCTCCTTCTTTGATGACCTATTGTTTCCACTTGGATCTCACTCACAGAGAACTTTCATTTAGGTCCTTTTTTTGCCAGAGTGTCTTGGCTTTCCATGCCTAAAATACTTTCATGGGCTCTTCAGCCAGATCCGAATGCCTCAAGGGCTGATTCTGAGGCCAGAGTGCTGTTTAGGACAACTGCCATTCTATGAGTCTGCTGTGTATCCCGCTTCCTATGTTGGATCGTTCTCTCCCTTTTTTATTCTATCAGTTAGTATTTGCAGACACTAGTCTTGTTTGTGTGATCCCTTTGACTCTTAGACCTATCATTATGGTCTATTGTGAACTGAAATTGATCAGTTGGACTAGTGAAGTGGCATTGGTACATGCAACCTTGATGGGATTGTATTGGAATCCCCTGGCACATTTCTAACTCCACCACTTGGGCAAGTCAGCTTAAGCATGGCCCAAATTGTACATCCCCTCCCTCTCTTTTTCCCACTCTTATATTTCACAGTGATCACTTTTCAGTTAACTTTAAACACCTAAGAATAATTGTGTGTTAATTACATAGCTCAAACAATGGTATTAAGTAGAACAAAAAATACTAAAAGGGATATAGTATTAAATTGTACATCAACAGTGATGATAAGGGCTGATCAAGTCATTGTTTCTTACAGTGTCCATTTCACTTCATCAGGTTTCCTTTTTGATGCTCAGTTAGTTGTCACCAATCAGGGAGAACATATGATATTTGTCCTTCTGGGACTGATTTATTTAACTCAGCATGATGTTTTCCAGGTTCCTCCATCTTGTTGCAAATGACCTGATTGCATTGTTTTTGACTGCTGTATAGTATTCTATAGAGTACATGTCCCATAATTTCTTTATCCAGTCTACTGTTGATGGGCATTTGGGTTGGTTCCAGGTCTTAGCTATTATGAATTGAGCTGCAATAAACATTAAGGTGCAGACCTCTTTTGTGTTTGCCAAATTAATTTCCTTTGGGTAAATTCCAAGGAGTGGGATGGCTGGGTTGTATGGTAGGGTTATGTTCAGGTTTCTGAGGAATCTCCAGACTGACTTCCATAGTGGCTTAACCAGTTTGCATTCCCACCAACAGTGGGTTAGTGTCCCTTTTTCCCCACATCCTCGCCAGCATCTGTTGTTGGTAGACTTCTGAATGTGAGCCATTCTCACCGGGGTGAGGTGAAACCTCATTGTGGTTTTGATTTGCATTTCCCTGATTGCTGGTGATCCTGAGCATTTTTTCATGTGTTTGTTGGCCATTTGGATTTCCTCTTTTCAAAAATGTCTACTGAGGTCCTTGGCCCATCTCTTAAGTGGGTTGTTTGTTTTGTTGTTGTGGAGTTTCCTGATCTCTTTGTAGATTCTGGTTATTAATCCTTTATCTGTTGCATAGTTTGCAATTATATTTTTTCCCATTCTATGGGTTGCCTCTTCACTTTCCTGACTATTTCTTTTAAAGTACAGAAACTTCTCAATTTGATGCAATCCCAAATGTTAATTTTGGTTTTGAATGCCTGTGCTTCCAGGGTATTTTCCAAGAAGTCTTGCCTGTACCTATATCTTGCAGGGTTTCTCCAATGCTCTCTAATAATTTGATGGTTTCGGGTCGTAGATTTAAGTCTTTAATCCTTGTTGAGTGGATTTTTGAGTAAGGTGAAAGGTAGGGGTCTTGCTTCAAGCTTCTGCACGTGGAAATCCAATTTTCCCAGCACCATTATTGAATAGGCTGTCCTTATTCCAGGGATTGGTTTTGGATCCTTGATCAAATATGAGTTGGCTGTAGATGTTTGGATTGATTTCTGGTGTTTCTATTCTGTTCCATTGGTCTATCCACCTGTTTCTGTACCAGTACCATGCTGTTTTGATAACAACTGCCCTGTAGTATATCCTGAAATCTGGTATTGTGATGCCTCCGGCTTTGTTTTTGTTGTACAAGATTGCTTTAGCTATTCGAGGTCTCCTGTTTCTCCATATGAATTTCAGCATCATTGTTTCCAGATCTGAGAAGAATGTCTTTGGTATTTTGCTTGGTATTGCATTGAATGTATAAATTGCTTTTGGGAGAATGGACATTTTGATGATATTGATTCTTCCAATCCATGAGCATGGAAGATTTCTCCATTTTTTGGTATCCTCTTCTTTTTATTTCTTTAAGATTTTGTAATTCTTATCGTAGAGTTCTTTAACGTCCTTGGTTAAGTATATTCCAAGGTATTTGATTTTTTTGTGGCTATTGTGAATGTGAATTTGTGGCAATCTTAGAAGTTCTTTCTCAGCAGTGGCATTGCCTGTGTATACAAAGGCTGTTGATTTTTGTGCATTGATTTTATATCCTGCTACTTTGCCAAACTCTTCTGTGAGTTCCAATAGTCTCTTAGTAGAGTTCTTTGGATCCCCTAAGTAAAGAATCATATCATCTGCAAAGAGGGATAGTTTGAGCTCTTCCTTCCCAATTTGTATCCCTTTAATTTTTTTTTTTTTTTTGGCCTGATGGCTCTGGCTAAAATTTCCAGAACTATATTGAATAGCAGTGGTGAGAGTAGGCATCCCTGTCAGACAATAATTAAATAAATGAACATGGCTATGTATTAATAAAAATTTATTGACCAAAAAAAGGTGATATACTAGATTTGGTCCTTGGGCATAGTTTTTAAAACTATGATCTGGATGTAAACAATCCTAAATGAAATATTAACAATTGTAAGAATTACTTTTGATATATATTAGCCAGATCCCTTTACCAGTCAGTATACACATCCTCCTGCTGTTGTCACACTTCTCTGGAAAACTGATTTTATCCACATGTCTTGCACATGTCCCACCCTACTGGGAACATTCAATGATGAACTGATATGAATTTGAAATGCTCAACCCCCTTGTCTCTTGGAAGGCAATCTCAGGCATGTTAGCTCCAAAACCAGACTTTACCTGACACTATATTTTTACTTGGTTCTTTCCTTTTCCCAAATTGCTTTTTTTCTTCCTTTACAGATTTTTCATGTACGCAATCTCTAAAATACATTTGCAATCGAACATCTGTCTGCTTTTAGTTTCTTGAAGTAAGATACAAATTGAATCAAGCAATGTGGACAATGTGGAAAAAGACCACAAAATATAGTTAAATTAAATTTCTTCAAGGATATAATTCACCCAAGTGACAGAATTAAAGAGAAAACCATAGGAATTTCAGTAACATTTAAGTTTATTTAATTAAAGAAAATCTACTAGCAAGTTTGGTATATAAAGGAACTTCTTTAGTAGCAAACATAAAACTCAATGATGAAATAAAGAAATTTTTTAAAGATAATGAAGAAGATAAAATGCCAGCTGTCACCACTTCTGTTTAGCATTGTACTATATATAAGAAAAAAAAAAACGGAAAGGTCACAAAGGGATACACAAAATTGTCATTATTCAGTAAAGATAATGCTCCACATATACACCTAAAAATAACTATAGCTAAATTATATAAATAATATAAGGCCTCAGCAGATTTGCAAAATAAACAAAATCACATGCAATCTAATATGCACAGAGTTACAATCATTGTAGTTGGAAAATAAAGTACAGAGGCAAGCATATGGCAAAATGGTTAAGACACCCATATCGGAGTCCCAGGGTTTGAATCCCTAGCTCCTTTACTAATTCAGTTTTTCTAATTCATCTCTTGCATGGCAGCAGATGATGGTTCAAGTACTTGGTCTCTGCCACACATGTGGGAGACCCAAAATGAGTTTCTGGCCCCTCATTTCTGACTTGTCCAGACCTGGCCATCACAGGTATTCAGAGAGTGAACCAGTAGATGGGAGTTCTCTGCCTCTCACACACTCTCTCTATATATATCTACCTTTTCAAATAAACAAATGACTTTAAAATACAATAACAATAATGTATGACAAAGAAGAAGCATAACAAAAGTTGTGCAAAGTCCTTTTCAGAGGTAATTACAAGCTTTTTGTTCAAGAAAACCTAAATGAAATAGACAGTAAATGTTAATCATACATTATTTTACATTTTCCATTTTACTTATATCAGAATTTCATTTGATATGCAATAATATCACAATATTTGTTCATGTCATTAATATTATTTTACCATTGTAGATAAAGTGTAAAGAACATATGTTTAAGCGTTTGGATTTGGCAATTAATCAGCCAGGGTTAAAAGCCCAATTCTGCCAGTACTGTGAGATTTCAGCAGCTACTTTACCTGTTTGTACCTCAATTTGTTCATTTATGAAATGAATATAAAGTATTTATCTCATAAGTTTATCATGAGGACTCAGCTACTCTCTGTGAAGTACTTAGAAGAGTGGTGTCTTTTATTATAACATCTGCTTGTTCCCCAGATCTCCTGGTTTTCTTTCTGCATCCTGTGTTTTGTCCCAGGAGGCTATCATTTATGGACTGAGGCCACCAAGCCCTCAGATTTTAAGCTGAGTTTAATATATAAGAGGTACTAGCAAGAGATTATAGGACAGAAAAAGATCAGAGAATTGATTTCCCTGGCTTATCACCATCAACATTCATCTGTCAAAAGGCTCCTATAGATTCCCTACTTCCTTCAATGGATATCTACAAGAAACATATCCATAATCTTCAGGCCTAGAGCATTATGAGCCCTTTTCTGTGTTTAACCCAGAGGTGTTACTGTACTATCATATGTATTTTTGCATAAAGCACATTCATATCCCTGAAAATAATCAATTATTTTCCATAGTATTAGAAAATGTATTCAACCAACTAGACAATATTATTTTTTAAAATAGCACTGATAATTTTTAAAAGTTATCTAGGAAGAAATCTAATAGAAGGATTTCAGATATAATACAGAAATTTTATTGATATAGACATAAGAAGAGCTAGCATATTTTTAGATGAGTAGGTTAAATTCATGGATGAGGAGATCATATGTTGTAAACTTATCAAACTGCCCTGAATTAGTCTATGAGCTTAATGCACAGCTATAAAAAAATTTTTGCAGGAATTGAGAAACTCATCCAAAAATTCATATGGAAATGTAAAAAAGTCACAATAACAAGAAAATTTTGAAGAACTCTAGAAAGAGTACTCTGTACTAGACATTAAGACTTATTATAAATAAGAAGTTTTATGTAATATTCACAGTAATTTAGGGGTAATCAATATAACCATGGAAAGAAACAAGGTCTATAAATACATTATCATGCATGTATACTTAGGCACACATTCTAAGATTTTAGTATAAAAGAGGTTACATTCCAAATGCATGGGGGGAGAATGTGCTATTCAGTATTACAAAGGACAGTGATAACTCTGGTCATTTATAAGGGAAAAAAGTTTTCATTATGTACACACTGATCAAATATGAATTGAAACTTGATCTAAAAAATAACTTTGAAATATTAGAAGAAAATGTAGGAAAATATGTTCATGGCATGGCAATAACAAAGGATAAGAAAAAAGAAGACAAAGAAATTGAGAGTGAAAAAAATTATAAATCAATTTTAGCAAAATCAAAGCCTTATTCCAAAAGATGTTACAAAGCTAAAATATGAACCACAATATCAGTTAAAGTGTTTGGAAATTCTAAGTCTAAAAAACTGAATATTATTGCACATAATAAATAAAGATGTCTATACACAGACACACACATGTATGAGTACATGTATATATAAATGAGGGTACTTCAAAAAGTTTGTGGAAAATTGAAATAAAAGTTAGTTTAATCTGGCACAAAATATTTTGAAATATATGAACAGTTTTTTCATAATATATATTTTCCATGAAAAAAAATTTAAGACAGCTTGAATCCATGGATTTCAAAAATCTTTGCCCAAAGTAAACTTTCTTTTAATTCCATTTTCCTCAAAGGGTACACACACACAAATGGAAGACCTCAAAAATTTCACGGAAAATGGAATTAAAAGGCAGGCATTTGGCCTAAGAGGTCAAGATGTTGGTTAGGATGCCCACACACTCTATTTGAAGACCTAGGTTAGAAAGAAACCCAGCCCCAGCTTCTGACTCCAGCTTTCTGCTAATGGAGACCCTGTGATGCAGTAGTGATGGCTCAAGTGATTCAATCCCTGCCATTATGTGAGAGACCTGTATTGAATTCCAAGTTCCTAGCTTCAGCCCTGCTGGGTCCAGCTCCAGTCATTGTAGGCATCTGGGGAGTGAAACAGTGTATAGGAGTTCTCTAACTCTCTCTGCCTCTCAGATAAATCAGTAATGCTCATACTCCATGAAGTTTTTGAAGCCCTTCATATATATGCTGCCAGTTCTCCATATCTGTAGGTTCTACATCATCAGGATCCCACCAACTGAGTATTATAACTACTTTTAAAAATGAATCTGTTTTGAACACAGACATTTTTTTCTTGTCATTCTTTAACAAAATGGTGTAACAAGCATTTACACAGATTTATATTGTATGAGGTATGATGAGTACTGAAGAGATGACTTAAACATCTCTCGATGTTTAAGGACTTGAACATCTATAGATTTCAGTATCCACAATGGGTCCTGGAACTAATCCCTTGCAAATTCTGAGGGATGACTGTATATAGTATATAAAAAATATGTGTGGGCCAGCACTGTGGCTCACTTGGCTAATCCTCTGCCTGCGGCACCGGCACCCCGGGTTCTAGTCCCAGTTGGGGTGCCAGGAACTAGTCTCGGCTGCTTCTCTTCCAGTCTGGCTCTCTACTGTGGCCCAGGAGGGCAGCAGAGAATGGCCCAAGTGATTGGGTCCCTGCACCTGCATAGGAGACTGGGAGGAAGTACCAGGCTCTTGGCTTCGGATCAGCACAGTGCAGGCCTTGGTGGCCATTTGGGGAGTGAACCAACGGAAGGAAGACCTTTCTGTCTGTCTCTCTCTCTCACTGTTTATAATTCTCTCTCTCTGTTTCTCTCTCACTGTCTAACTCTGCCTGGCAAAAAATTTAAAAAAATATGTGTATGCTTAACAAAAGAAACAACCTGAATGGATAATGCCATAAAACTCTGCTTTACCTCATTATTAATAAGAATAATAATTATAAGAATAATTTGTTATTGCAGAGCCATCTGATTTGTTTGTACTTAAAATGTCTATTACTACCAAGTTTTGGCAGGAAAAAAAAAACAAGAGAAATTGCCATAGGCTGCTGGTAGGAATATGAAATATTTATTTCATAAAAATATGTCTTCCAAATTCAGAGAAGATCTCTTCCTACCTGCTGAGTCCTAAAATTAAGACTGATTTTTATAGGCAGTGGAAATAATTTTCATAATTTCAAAGCATATACATCATTCAGAAAAAACTTATAAATAAATCCCAGTTTGCTTGTTGTTTGAGATAATATTAGGTAGCATTCTGTTCTCATCTGTACAGGCATTGCAGCCTTTTCTTGATAAGGTTCCTTCCCTTCAGTCATTTTAAAATTGTTAAGTGTGACTAGTAGAGTTGATTAGACTTCAATTTTAAAATCAAAACATCTGAGTCATATTTTTACTGTGGTAAAGCCCATAAAAACCACTAAATGCTGTGTACACATAAGATTTAAAATAATAAGGAACAAGTGCAGAAGAAAATTAATTAGGTCCTAAAACAAGATAAGCCCTTAAACCTGCTTTCTATCTACACAATTATTCTTTCTCTCAACACTGATATGATGGTAATAATTTTATAAGCCTAGTTTAAAAACCAATCTGAATTTGAAAGAAATTTCTATTACTTTTCTTTTAGCTGCAGAGTATAGTACATAAATTGGAAATATTCGCTTGTCAAGGGTACCATTTCCCATTTTCAGTTCTTTTCTAATTTCCATTCTAAAAGTCATTCTCCATGTGTGATGCCATGGCAGGATTGCTAGAGTGCAGTCTCAGACACCCACAAAAGTAGAAGATCTCAAATTTGACAAAGCAAGTCACTGACACAGATAGCATTCCCCAAACTGCAAAGCGTCTCCATAAATAGATTTAAATAATCTTTTATAGAACTGCCAACTACTTTTTACCTAGTTTTATTTCTCTAGTCCTAACAAATTACAGGAAAACAATAAAATCAATGAAACCCATTGTATTCCACTTATCCAGCTTAGATAAATTATCTAGATAATAAGATTTCAGATGAATTTTGAGATGTCAAGTGGTTTGCCAAGGCTTTTAAAAAGTTCAAACAGGATCCAGGGAGGTAGGCACCTACCCCGGCAAACCAGGTGAGAGGGGAATCCTCAGGCCCACGGCATGGCTGATACAGTGGGAGGGAGAGCTTGGTGAACTGTTTTTAAAGTTCCCCACAAGCCCCCTAAGACAGCAGAAGCAGGAAGAAAGATAAAAAAGAAGGAAAAAGAGACTGTGCATTTCTCTCCCTCTCCCACTCCCAGATACAGTAGAGACCCACAGTCCACAGGGATAGGGCTCATGCCTTTTTTTTTTTTTTTTTGGACACAGGCAGGTAGCTGCTGCCCCACCTCCTGTGTTTGGGCCCAATAACACCAATAACAGGAGTCGTACCCTACCTAATCAACGAGGGCCACAACAATTCAGAAGAATTCCTCCCCACCCCATGCCAATTGTATGGCACCACTTCCCAGCAACAGGAGGGGAGGGGGACCCACCACTATGGAGGGGAAGGTCACCTGTGAGACTCTCCTAGCCACACAGCACCAAGAAGTGAGCAGGACTACAATGGGCGGTGCTTTGCACCCCCAAAACACAGATCTAACCAGAGAAAAAACCCACTCACCCCCAACCAACTCCGAAGCTGTTTGAGAGAACTACACAGACATCAGCTCTGGAAACACCTTAATTTACTTATAGAAAGGACTGGCTACCAGGGCAGAGTGGCCTCACTGACAATCCATGACCCAGAGAGCCCTGAGAGCTGAGTCTGAGAAAACAGTGACTGCATAAGACGAGACAGAGTGTGGCTAGGTCCTGGGCAACCACAGAGCACCTCTCCACACTCTCTGAGCTACTCTGTTACATATAACAACTCCTAGCAGAGGGAAACTTGCTCACAGGAAATACTCCACAGATCAAATATATAGTCCATAAAGCAGTATGAATGAGTGCTGAGCACACTTGAGACTAAAACCGGGGAGTCCATCAGCTCAGAGGAGAGCCACCACACCAAACGGGGGTCTTAACCTGGATACTTGACTGACCATGAAATACTGAACCGAGTGCCCTGGCCACATCCAGTATGAAACTCTTGGTATTCATTAAAAGTGTAGACATTCCACTAAGTCACAGATATACAGATCAAAGACAAAAGCCACAGGACAAAAAAAAATCTACAAATGCTGAAGAATAAATAAAAATATTAAAAAATAAGAATAAGGAAGTCACTATGAGCCCCCAAAGGAACAGTACAGCCCTTCAATATTAGAAAGTGAAGATGAAGAGATTGAGAAAACCCAGATATGGAATTCAAAAAACTAATATTGGATTACTCAGAAGCAAATTCATGAACTAAAGAAAACTATACCCGATATGAATTTAAATTTTTCCCATGAAATTGAGATCTTAAAGAGAAACCAAAATGAAATGCTAGAAGTGAACAATTCAATAGATCAAATAAAAATGCAATGGAAAGTCTTAAAAACAGAGTTGGTGAGACAGAAGAAAGAATATCTGAGCTAAAAGAAAAATCTGGAAATTTTACAGTCAGACTAATACTACATGAAGGAAATAGAAAACTAAAAAACAATTTTGGAGATCTACAAGATACTATCAATATGACCCAACATATGGGTCTTAGGAGTACCTAAAGGAATGAAAGAGAGAAAGGATTAGAAGGCCTTTTCAGTGAAATAATAAGAGAAAACTTCTCTAATTTGGAGAAAGAAAAGGGACATCCAAGTACAGGTAGCATATAGAACTCCCAATAGACATGACCAGAAAAGATCTTCACCATGACATATTGTAGTCAAACGCCCCACAGTAAAACATAAAGAAAAAATTGTAAAATGTGCACGAGAGAAATGCCAGATCCCTTTCAGAGGAACTCCAATTAGACTCACAGTGGACATTTCATCAGAAACCCTACAGGATAAGAGAGAATGGCAAAATACATTCCAAGTCTTAAGAGAAAGCATTTGTCAACCCAGAATACTGTACCCTGCAAAACTCTCATTTATAAATTAAGGTGATACAAAGACCTTCCATAACAAACAGAAATTGAATGAATTTGTCACCACCCATCCAGCCTAACAAAAGATGCCTAAGGATGTGATATACACAGGAACACAGAAACATGATAATCACTATGAAAGAAAGTGAAGACAGAAGATCTCCCAGTAAAAGCAAAAAGGAAATCCAAAGTAAAAAACAGAAATATTAAAGGAAAAATGGCAGGGTAAGTTGTTATTTATCAATAGTCACATTGAATGTAAATGGCCTCAATCATACAGTTAAAGTACACAGATGGGATGAATGAATTAAAAAAGAAAACCTGAGACCACCGCTGTGGTGTAGTGTGTAAAGCCTCTGTCTGCCATGCCAGTATCCCATGTGGGCATCAGTTCAAGTCCCAGCTCTCCAATTCTGACTCAGCTCTCTGCTATGGCCTGGGAAAGCAGTAGAAGATGGCTCAAGTCCTTGGGACCATGCACTCACGTGGGAGACCCGGAAGAAGTTCTTGGCTCCTGGTTTCAGTTTGGTGCAGCTCTGGCCAATGTGGCCATTTGGGGCCTGAACCAGTGGATGGAAGACCTCTCTCTCTACTTCTCCTTCTCTCTATATATAACTCTTTCAAGTAAGTAAATAAATCTTAAAAAAAAGAAAATAAAAAGAAGATGCAGCTATTTACTGCTTACAAGAAACACATCTCACTAACACTGATACTCACAGAGTGAAAGTGTTAGGATGGAAAAAGATAATCCATGCTAACAGAAACTAAAAACGATCAGTTGTACCCATCTTAATATCAGACAAAATAGATTTTAATACAAAAACTGTTAAAAGATACAAAGAAGGGCACTATGTAATGGTTAATGTATCAATTCAACAGGAAGAAATCACTACTATAAAAATATATGCACCTAATTAGAGGGGACCTGGCTATTTAAAAGATATGTTAATGGATTTAAAGAGAGGCATAGACTCAAATGTAATAGCCTTGGGGGAAATCAAGACCACATTTTCAGCAATGGACAGATCAACCAGACAGAAAATAAGTAAGGAAACAACAGAGTTAATCAACACTGTAGACCAAATGGACATAATAGATACCTACAGAACTTTACATCCTACAGCCACAGAACACACATTCTTCTCACCAGTGCATGGAACTTTCTATAGGATTGAGTACATGCAAGGCCATAAAGCCAATCTCAGCAAATTCAAAAAAACTGAAACCATACCATGCATTTTCTCTGACCACAATGGAATGAAGTTGGTAATTAACAACTCAGGAATCTCTGGAACATATGCAAACACGTGGAGATTGAACAACATGTTCCTGAACAAACAGTGGGTTATTGAAGTAATCAGAAAATAAATCAAAAATTTTCCCAAATGAAGAAGATATTATAACATATCAAAACATGGGATACATCTAAAGCAGTGTTAAGAAGGAAATTTATGGCCAGCGCCATGGCTCACTAGGCTAATCCTCCGGGTTCTAGTCCCGGTTGGGGTGCCGGTTCTGTCCCAGTTGCTCTTCTTCCAGTCCAGCTCTCTGCTGTGGCCCGGGAAGGCAGTGGAGGATGGCCCAAGTGCTTGGGCCCTGTACCCACACGGCAGACCAGGAAGAAGCACCTGGCTCCTGATTGGCGCAGCATGCCAGCCATAACGGCCATTTAGGGGGTGAACCAACGGAAGGAAGACCTTTCTCTCTGTCTTTCTCTCTCACTTTCTAACTCTGCCTCTCACAGAAAAAAAAAAAGAAAAAGAAAATTTATAGCAATTACTACCTACATCAAGAAGTTGCAAAGGCACCAAATAAACAAATTGGAATGCATCACAGGAACCTAGAAAAACAATAGCAAACCAAACCCAGAACTAATAGCAGAAAAGAAATAATTAAAATTAGAGAAGAAATCAACAAAATTGAAACAAAAAACAATACAAAAGATCAGCAAATCGAAGAAATGGTTTTTTGAAAAAATAAACCAAATTGACACACCTTTGGCCCAACTAACCAAAAAAGGGAAGGAGAAGACCCAAATTAATAAAATTAGATATGAAAAATGAAATGTAACCACAGACCCCACAGAAATAAAAAGAATCAGCAGAAATTACTAGAAAGAGCTGTATGCCAACAAAATAGAAACCTAGAAGAAATGGATAGATTCCTGTACACATACACCCTACCTAAAATGAGCGAGGAAGACATACAAAACCTCAACAAACTAATAAGACAATTTGAATCCATAATAAAGACCCTCCCAAGAAAGAAGAGCCCGAGTCTGGATGACTTAGATGCTGAATTGTACCAGACATTTAAAGAAGAACTAACTCCAATTCTTCCCAAGTTAGTCAAACAACTGAAATGGAAGGAATCTTCCCAAAATCTTTCTATGAAGCAAACATCACCTTAATTCCTAAACCTGAAAAAGATACAATAGAGAAAGAACTATAGACCAATTTCCCTGATGAACATTGACTCAAAAATCCTCAACAAATAGTAGCCAATTGAATCCAACAACACATCAGAAAAATTATTCACCTGGACCAAGTGGGATTCATCCCTGGCATTCAGGGATGATTCAACATTTGCAAATCAAAGTGATATATCCCATCAATAACTGAAGAAAAATCGTGATTATCTCAGTAGATGCAAAAAAAAAAGTTTGACAAAACACAACACCCTTTCATGATGAAAACTCTAAGCAAATTGGGTATAGAAGGAACATTTCTCAATACAATCACATCAATTTAGGACAAACCCATGGCCAGCATCCTATTGAACACTGAAAAGTTGGAAGCAGTCCCACAGAGATGTGGAACAAGATAAGATAGTCATTCTCACCATTGCTATTCAATATAGTCTGGGAAGTTTTAGCCACAGCCATTAGGCAAGAAAAACAAATCAAATGGATACAACTGGGAAGAGGAAAGTCAAACTATCCCTATTTGCAGATGACATGATTCTATATATAGGGGATCCAATAGACTCTACTAAGAGACTATTGGAACTCATAGATGAGTTTGGAAAAGTAGCAGGATATAAAATCAACACACAGAAACCAACAGATTTTTTATACATAGACAATACCACAGAGGAGGAAGAGCTTCTATGATCAATCCTATTCACAATAGCTACCAAAAAAATCAAATACCTAGGAATAAATTTAACCAAGTATGTCAAAGACTCTACAATGAGAATTATAATATATTAAAGAAAGAAATAGAATAAGATAAAAAATTTTAAAAATCTTCTATATTCATTTATTGGAAGAACCAATATCATAAAAATGTCCATAACACTGATAAATATTTATAGATTCATTGTGATACCAATGAAAATACCAAAGACATTCTTCTCAGATTTAGAATAAACAATGCTGAAATTCATATGGAAACATGGGAGACCCTGAATATCTAAAACAATCTTATACAGCAAAAACAAAGCTGGAAGCATCACAATGCCAGATTTCAAGACATACAATAGGGAAGTACAAAAACAGTTTCATACTGGTACAAAAAGAAATGGATAGACCAATGGAACACAATAGAAATGCCAGAAATCAAACCATCTACAACTAACTTATCTTTGACAAAGGAGCTAAAATCAATCCCTGGAGCAATGACAGTATCTTCAAAAAACAGTGCTGGGAAAACTGGATATCCACATGCAGAAGTATGAAATTAGACGCCTACCTTACACTTTACACAAAAATCCACTCAACATGGACTAAAGACCTAAATCTATGACCCGATACCATCAAAGTATTAGAGAGCATGGGAAAATCCTACAAGAAATCAGCATAGACAAAGAGTTCTTGGAAAAGACACCAGAGGCACAAGTAATCAAAGCCAAAATTGACGAATGGAATTAAATCAAACTGAGAAGCTTCTGTACTGCAAAAAAAACAAAAAAACAAAAAAAAAAAAAAAACCAAAAAAACAAACAACCAGCAAAATGAAGAGGTAACTGACAGAATGGGAGAAAATATTTTTATATTATACAACTGATAAAGGATTAATAACTGGAATATATGAATAGATTTAGAAACTCAACAGCAACAAAACATACAACCCAGTTAAGAAATGGGCAAAGAGGCCGGCGCCGTGGCTCACTAGGCTAATCCTCCGCTTTGCAGCGCCGGCACACCGGGTTCTAGTCCCGGTCAGGGCGCTGGATTCTGTCCCGGTTGCCCCTCTTCCAGGCCAGCTCTCTGCTGTGGCCCGGGAGTGCAGTGGAGGATGGCCCAAGTCCTTGGGCCCTGCACCCCATGGGAGACCAGGAGAAGCACCTGGCTCCTGCCATCAAATCAGTGCGGTGCACCGGCCGCAGCACACCAGCTGCGGCGGCCATTGGAGGGTGAACCAACAGCAAAAAAAGACCTTTCTCTCTGTTTCTCTCTCTCACTGTCCACTCCGCCTGTCAAAAAATTAAAAAATAAAAAATAAAAAAATTTAAAACTTAAAAAAAAAGAAATGGGCAAAGGTCTTAAACAGACATTTTTCAAAAGAGGAATTCCAAATGACCAATAGACACATGAAAAATGTTCAGGATTGCTAGCTGTCAGAGAAATGTAAATCAAAACCACCTCATCCCTGTTAAATGGTTTTCACACATAAATCAACAAATGCTGGCAAGGATGTGAGGGAAAAGGTACCTTTATCCACTGCTGGTGGGAATGTAAGCTGGTAAAGCCACTATGGAAGACAGCATGGAGATACTTCAGAAACCTGAATATATGGCCAGCACTGCGGTTTACTATGCTAATCCTCCACCTGCGGCACCGGCACACCGAGTTCTAGTCCCAGTTGGGGCACCGGATTCTGTCCCGGTTGCTCCTCTTCCAGTCCAGCTCTCTGCTGTGGCCTGGGAAGGCAGTGGAGGATGGCCCAAGTCCTTGGGCGCCTGCACCTGCGTGGGAGACCAGGAGGAAGCACCTGGCTCCTGGCTTTGGATCAGCGCAGTGTACCAGCTGCAGCACGCCAGCTGTAGCAGCCATTTAGGGGGTGAACCAACGGAAGGAAGACCTTTCTCTCTGTCTCTCTCTCTCTCTCACTGTCTAACTCTGCCTGTCAAAAAAAAAATAGAAATCTGAATATAGAGCTATCATATGATCCAGCCATCCCATTCCTCAGAACTTACCGAGGAGAAATGAAATCAGCATATGAAAGAGTTATCTATACCTCCATGTTTATCACAGCTCAATTCACAATAGCAAAGACATGGAATCAACCCAAATGCTCATCAATTAAGACTGGATGAAGAATTATGGGATATGTACACCACGGAATACTATACAGCAGTAAAATAAAATAAAAAAAAACCTGATATCCGATCATTTGCAACAAAATGGATGAAGCTGGAAAACATCATATGAGGTGAAATAAGCTATTCCCAAAGGAACAAATACTATATGTTCTCCCTAATCTGAGATATCTAATAGAACACCTAAAATACAACTTGTAGAAGTGAAATTTGTACTTTAAGAGGCAACGACTTTGAACAGCCCTTGCCTTGATTGTTGTGGACAGGCTTATTTTAATTTTTTCTGTTTGTTTCTTTTTTTCATACTAATCGTTGAACTCTTAACATTGTAAACCATATGTGTATAAAGTTAATTGAAAATAGATTTTAGTTAAAAATAAGTATGAGAATAAGAGATGGAAGAGGAAGGCAGTTGGGAGTGTAGGTAGGAAGGGGGGCACACAGGGAAGAATCACCATGGTCCTAAAGTTGTAATTGTGAAATGTATGAAGTTTGTAGCTATAAAGAAGTAGAGTTCTGCGTACATTCCTATGGATTTACTTCTAAGGGTACAGCTTAAAAATTTGCCATGGAACTCCCAGTCCCCTTAAGCTGGGTGGTAAAAATAGCATTTTAAGTGTTACAGTGATCATACGGATAGGGATAAGTAATAAAGTGATCATACAGATAGGATCAAGTGTTAAAGCGATCATATAAATAAGAATAAGTGTTTGGTAATAATAATAGAATTAAAAAGGAGTGAATGCTCCAACATGGGAAGCAGTCCACACAGCAGACTCATAGAATGACAACTGCCTTAAGTAGTACTCTGACCTCAGAAACAGCCCTTAAGTCATTCTGATCTGGCTGAGAAGCCTAGGGAAGCATATCTGGCATGGAAAGCCAAAACACTATGGCAAAAATGTTCTACATGAAGGACCCTGTCGGCAAGACCCCAGTGGGAAGAAGTAGCAACCAAAGAAGGATGTACTTTCCTCTGAAGGGAGGAGAGAGCTTCCACTTTGCCTAAGGACTTGTCTAAACATTAAGGAGTTTGTGGATCCAAAAGGCTTCCATAGGCTAGGCAGCTCACGTCAGGAGCCTTGGGTGATCACTGACATCAAACATGAGAGTATTAATTGTTAAATTAACAACAGGAGTCATTGTGCACTAACTTCCCATTCAGGACCCCTATCCTCAAAGAGCTGTGTTATGAGACTTAATAGTAAAACTTGTTCTCACATAATTATTTCTTTTTAGTGTATTAAATGGAGGATATTCTTATGTCTCATAAGTTATAGTTGTGTCTAAGTGCTTGCAAAAGATGTATAATTTTTGAGTTCTTATTTAATTTTCTTTAAAAAAAAAAGCAAAATTTCCTTTGAGATGCAATGACTTTGAACAGCCCTTTTCTGTACTGTTGAAGAACAGTTTTTGTTTTTATTTTTTTCTCTCTTCTCTCTTCCTTTTTCTTTTTCTTCCTCATACAAAGTGTTGAACTCTTAACCTAGAATAGAGTGGATCTTCTGTGTATAAAGTTAAATGGAAGAATATATTAGTAAAAAACAAGACCAGGAACAGGATATGGAAGAGGAGGTGGTGTAGGGGTGTGGGTGGGAGGGCAGGTATAGTCAGAACAATTATGTTCTTAAAGTTGTATTTATGAAATGCATGCAAATAAACAAAAACAAAAAAAGTTCAAACAGGAAAATGGAAGGTGAAATAAAAATGTGAAATTACCCTTTATTCTTCACAATAACAGCTGTTGCATTTCAATCACAATGTTTACTGTAGCAAAGAATCTTGTGATGACTATATTGAAAGTACTTACTTATCACCAAGTACACAACTACTGATTTCTTTTTTGACAGGCAGAGTGGACAGTGAGAGAGAGAGAGAGACAGAGAGAAAGGTCTTCCTTTTGCCATTGGTTCACCCCCACAAGGGCCGCTGCGGCCGGCGCACTGCGGTTGGCGCACCGCACTGATCCGAAGCCAGGAGCCAGGTGCTTCTCCTGGTCTCCCATGCAGGTGCAGGGCCCAAGGACTTGGGCCATCCTCCACTGCACTCCTGGGCCACAGCAGAGAGCTGGACTAGAAGAGGAGCAACCGGGACAGAATCGGGTGCCCCAGCCAGGACTAGAACCCGGTGTGCCAGTGCCACAGGTGGAGGATTAGCATATTGAGCTGTGGCGCCAGCAAATACTACTGATTTTTAAGGTATACATCCAGAACTGGAATTGCTGGATTAATGTGCACACAGTTAAAATTTCAGAAAATATTACCAATGTCCCCCTTAAGGACTGTACTGATATATACATAAGTCAACAGTATATGAAACTCAGCGTGTCCTTGCCCCCTTGTTCACAGTGTCAATAATGAAACACTCAGTATTTTATAATAGCAAATGCAAATATGCATTCCTGGCCTTCTCTGATCTTAACCCAAGGACAGGGATAATATTCTCTCATATTTTCATCCAGTCATAATAAAAATTTGTTCAAGCCCAGAATCAAACTAAAATATTTACTTGTATGTGGGATGAGGTACATAATTCATATTTTCTTTCTAAGTGGACAGATAAATTGTATTAATGCCATAAAATACCCCCCTCCTTTGTCCACCATTATAAAATAACTTCTTAACCACTTATTAAGTTGTATACATAATGATGATATATAATGATTGTGTCTGAATTTTCTAGCCTACTTCATTGCCCTATTTTATACATTTTGTACACTTTTAATAATATTTATAATATCTCTATATACATATACATATATCACAGAAATCTTCACTTTATTCTTTTGTTTATTTATTATTCATTCATTCATTGCCAAGGTAGAGAGACAGAGCTTCCATCCACTGGCTCATTCTCCAAATGCCTGTGACAGCACCCAAATCATCAGTTGCTTATTTAAAATATTCTTGGGAGTTATTTCTTTAAGATAATTTTATAATCCTACCAAATTACATATTTTTCTACATTTCAGTTAATTTAAACCAATTTAGGATCTGATAAATTATATATTTTCATTATGAGTCATTACATTCACAGCACAGGTTTTCTTTCAATTTGAAATAATTTATATTTGAATGATGTATATTATTTCAGAAAAAATTATTTTTTAGTATTTCACAAGTATAATCTAGGAAGGGCTATTTGAAAAATTTCAGCGTTAACTGTAACTCTATCAACATGATCAAAATGTCTTTAACTTTTGGTCCTTTTAATACAGTTGGAGAGTCATAAAGTGCCATAAATGCTAGAGTTGTAGTAAAAAAATGTAAGGGAATAATATTAAAGGATTGTTTCCTTCCAACTGCTATTTAGTTGATAAATAACATAATATACATTAATGGCTATCATGCACACTGGTTGAAACTATTAAAACAGTATTCAAATCAGTGGTTTTATTCTTATTTAAAAGCAAAAATTACTTTGATCTCAGTTTTACAAGGTGTGGTAGGCAATCAAGGAAAAGAGATACACCGGAAGAAGGTTGGCAGTGCATGCTGAATTAGAGTTGGGTCAGTGGCTCCTATTAGTCATTATCCAGAATAGGATGGTGTATTAGAAAAAATGTGTTCTAAATTGTGGCATATTGGGAAGGGTTTTAAGGACTGATTGAAAACTGTTCACTCTCCTTAATGCTGTAGATCTCAACTATGGCTGCACACAGGAATCAACTAGAAAACATTAAGGAAATCTCAAGGACCACACTACAATACAAAAGAACTAAGAGTATCTAAAAGAGGGGCCCAAGAATCAGTGTTTCTTGAAACTATCTGCGTAGGAAGGCATTTTGGTGCAGAGTGTTAAGCCACTTCCTCTGTTACCTACATCCTAAATTGGAGTTCCTGGTAAAAATCCTAGCTACTCCATGCTTCCCATCCAGTTTCCTGCTATTATGCCTGGATGCAGCAGATTATGGCCCAAATAAATTGGTTTCCATCACATATGTGGAAGACCCAGATGGAGTTCTAGGATCCTGGCTTCAAAAGTCATCAAATTATTCTCCTGCCTGCTACCTGGCTCCCCACCAATCAGCTGGAACAGTACTCTTTTGGTAAACTAATCATCTTATGTCACTCTATTTTTTTAAAATTCTTAAGTCTTCCCCGTTGCTTTAGAATTCAGTCAAAATTTTTAAATATGGCTTGGCTGACTTTTCATGATTTGGCTTGACTCTGCTTATCAGACACATCTTTCACCATTTTGCTTTAAAAATGCTCTAATCATACTGATTTTTCTTCACTTACTTGAATTGCCATGCTCTCTGTATTTGGGGCATTAGCATATACTTGTCCACCTATCTATCCACTCTGCCCTTTCACAATATTATTTAGCTAAATTCTATTCATCCTTCAGACTTCAGCTTAAATGTGACTTTTTCAGAAAAACTAGCTCTGACATTCCCAAGTGTCAGGTGCCACTCTGATGTTTTCCCTTGCATTAACTTTCCCAAAAAATACTGTGAGTGATTATTCGTCCCAAACCTTCACTAGAATATTATCTCTACTAAGGTATAATCTATGTCAAAATTATTGAATCTGTCACTGCTAGTATCTAACACCACTGGCACATAAGATTCCAAAAAATATTTCTAGAATGACTAAATGAACGTGTGAAATGAAGAATAAGGCAGGTATATCTTGAGCACACATAATAAGAATTATCCTTCATTATTTTCAATAAAGTAATAAAAATATGTTGAATGCAAACTTGTCATCTCAGGAACTTAAAACATCTCATCAGGAAGCTCTGCGTAAGGTTAATTAGCTGACAGAAGTTCAAAAGGTATTCTTGGTATTTTTCATGACTGTTTTCTTTCCACTTTTCTTGGGTTCTCTATTAAATAATCTATTTAACATTTTTCTAAAAATGGTGACAATTGTTACTTTTTCATTGGAAAGTCCTTATTTATGCCTGTTACTCCATTGTAATTAATTATGTCCTTTTTCATTGACAAAATTATCCAACTTTAGACAATTAATTATATGGTCCCCTATCTAGACATTATTTTCTTAAACTTTCATTTTTTTTAAACTTTTATTTAATGAATATAAATTTCCAGTGTACACCTTATGGATTACAATGGCTTCCCCCTCCCATAACTTCCCTCCCACCCGCAACCCTCCCCTCTCCCGCTCCCTCTCCCCTTCCATTTGCATCAAGATTCATTTTCGATTCTCTTTATATACAGAAGATCAATTTAGTATAAAGATTTCAACAGTTTGCACCCACATAGAAACACAAAGTGAAACATACTGTTTGAGTACTAGTTAGAGCATTAAATCAAAATGTACAGCACATTAAGGACAGAGATCCTACATGAGGAGAAAGTGCACAGTGGCTCCTGTTGTTGACCCAACAAATTGACACTCTAGTTTATGGCGCCAGTAACCACCCTAGGCTGTCGTCATGAGTTGCCAAGGCTATGGAAGCCTTCCAAGTTTGCCGACTCTGATCATATTTAGACAAGGTCATAAAAGACAGAGTGAGGATAGTAACTAATGATCCTAAGAGTGGCATTTACCAGGTTTGAACAATTATACAGCATTAAGTGGGGAAGAGGACCATCAGTACACACAGGATAGGAGTAGAGCCATTGGTGGTAGAGTAGAGGTTATGATTACAAAGGAATGAGGCCCAAGTACGCTAGACAGGGCCTAGAACAAAGGACAGAGTCATTATTAGAGGAGCTAAGAAAGGTGCTGTCTAAGCTACAATTAAGTTTTCTGATTGAGAGGCAAATAGAACCTGATAGAAGGGGCTTGATAATAATCTGGTGGGCTTTAGGCCTTGTAAATTCAGAGGCCCAGGCCTATCTATCTCTTCACATGGGGTATATCCTAAGGGAGGTGTGAACCTCCTAGGGGAAGGCACTCTGTTGACTTTCATTACTTAGCTGGCCTGGGAGGAGAGCTGGCCAGGTAAAGGCAGGTGGCATCTATAACAAGAAACTTACAGTTCTGCCTGCAATGTTGCTGACCCTACTTGACCATACCCTCAGCTGCAGTGGTCACTTTGGAAGTTGGGCTGAGTGAAGGGCTTTTCAGCTTAGAGCCAATAAGATCTGTGGCTCTGACCTGGGCATCCTTCGACTCCAGGGCAGGTCCATTTCGAGTGATCCAACTCTTGGCAGAGCTGCCAGGGCTCTTCACAAGCTGACTTCTGCTGAAGCCCATGCTTACCACATTGAAAGTCACTGCAGTGGACTGGCCTGTTGGGTCTCCTTGAGGGCAGCTCACTGTACAGATCAGCCATTTATAGGCCTGCCACCCATTGCTTCTGGGGTTTCTTCCTGGTTTTTGTTAAAGCAGAACAGAGGATGCAAGTCAAGGGAGTGCCCGTGTCCCATCTCTAATCTTCTGTGGCCTGAACTACAAGTCTATAGTCACAGGCACGTTCTGTAGTAGTTTTTCTAAGGTAGACAATGCCCATGAGGAAAATTATATTCTCACTTAAAAACTTTCTTTCCCTTTGGTCTGAAAGGGAGGTTTTTTCTACTTACTGTATACTTCACTGATGGCGAAGTGAATCTAGCTATGAGATTATTATTTAAGTTCTTATTTTGGCTATGCTATTACAGAAAAATGTTAGCCATCTCTTTTATAAGGTCTAAAGATTAAATTGTGCGTCCTACAGATTCCTTCATAATAGAATTAGTTTCCTACCTTGAAGAGAATAGAGAAATGAAAGAACAAGTTGGGCTTAGAATAGAGAAATGAGGGAGCAAGTCCTAGATCACTTGGTGACAATAGCAATATCACATGAATACTTAGCAGTTTCAACCATTAGATAACAACTTAAGAAAACATTTACCAGAAGGTCCAATGACTTCTATAAATTTTAAGAATCATGTATTTGAAAACACCTCTTAAATATCTAACATGGTGTAGTTTGTTTAGCCAGTAAACTTAAGCACAACCATCTAAAATGTTTTTAGTTTCTTTCTACCAACACGTTTAAAACATATGATACACAGATTCAGGTCACACAAATTAAAATGTATCTTTGATTGATTTTAGCAGCTTAAATTTATGGACAATCTTATCTATAAGCCATTTAAAATAAAACTCTTAATAAAATTTCCACATGTAGACATACAATATGTACACACATATAACATAGCATAATAGACCAATATAGCAATTTTAATAATAGCTTTTAAAATCTTTAACTCTTTTTGTAGATTGCCAATTGATTTGAATTGCTTTTTGTTTTTAGGAACCTCAGTTAACCATACTTTCTCTCAGTTGGTACTGTTAATACATTATTGGCTTCATTTGTTTACATAGCCATCCCAAAGTACTGAATACAATAGAAGTGGCTGGAAAAAGTCCATAGGAACCTATAGGAGGACAGCTAAACACAGAACCAACAACGCTTTAGTTTTATGAGCAGCAAATCATATATAACTGTGGATGACAAAAGACTTTAAGTCGCCATGTTTAAAATTATAAACTCATCAGCCAACAAGAGGCACTTGCTTACTTCACAGTATTTTTGAAAGCACCTGTAGGATTTTACAAGTATTTAACCCTTTAGGCCTCTGGGGCTTTCTCATTAAGATAACTATCATGTCTAGTAACACAAGATCATTAGGCTTTTTAATTCTCAAATATTTGTATTAATAGCATTTTCCATTATAGAAATTTAAAGTTTGGTACCACATCACATCTTGATAGTACTTCTAATATAATCCAAATAGACTGATTAGTTGGTGTCTCTATAAGATGAGAGACATAGGTCCTTCGATTTTTTTCAGTTGGGCCCAAACTGGAAAAACTAAAGTCCAGGATATACTGGAAATTTTAGAGACCAGATTGTTTGAAATTTTGATTTTTTGAATGCCTGTCAAGAATGCCAAGAAGACTCAAAATCCAAAATATCTGGTTGAAATAAGATTCCTTAAAATCATGACATAACATAGACCAAATTTGATCATTGTTACAAGGTGATTATTCAAATCTTTGAAAATAAGCACATATTTAAATAACCCATAGCTCTTAATAAAAATGCAGCTGTTTTTGAACAATTAGAATTTAACAGACATCAAGAGAACATAATAGATTACTTTAACACATTGCTTTAACAGAGCATCAGAGTTTAATTCTATGTCAAAGAGAAATTGAGCTTCCTGTGATCTTTTGCTGTGAGGTTTCCTTCCTTTACCTTCTTTCATAGTGGTGACCATGTTTCTGTGTTTCTGTGTGTAACACATCTTTAAGCATCTTTTGCAGGGCAGGACGAGTGGCAACAAATTCTTTCAGTTTCTGTTTGCTATGAAAAGTCTTAATTTCACCTTCATTCACAAATGAGAGCTTTGCAGGATATAATATTCTGGGCTGGCAGTTTTTCTCTCTTAGTGCCTGGGCTATGTCTCGCCATTCCCTTCTAGCTTGTAGGGTTTCTGATGAGAAGTCTGCTGTGAGTCTAATTGGAGATCCTCTGAGAGTAATCTGACGTTTCTGTCTTGCACATTTTAGGATCTTTTCTTTATGTTTCACTGTGGTGAGTTTGATTACGATGTGTCGTGGTGAGGATCTCTTTTGGTCATGTTTATTAGGGGTTCTATAAGCTTCCTGTATTAAGATGCCTCTGTCCTTCTCCAAACCTGGAAATTTTCTGCTAGTATATCACTGAAAATGCCTTCTAATCCTTTCTCCCTCTCCATGCCTTCAGGAACTCCTAGAACCCGAATGTTGGGTTTTTTAATAGTATCCTGTAAATTCCTGACAATATTTTTTAGATTTCTAATTTCTTCTTCTTTTCTTTGGTTTGCCTGTTTCCTTTCCTGTTCTCTGTCTTCTGAGTCTGATAGTCTCTCTTCTGCTTCGCCCATTCTGTTTTTAAGGCTCTCTAATGTGTTTGTCATTTGATCTATTGAATTCTTCATTTCATTATGATTTCTCGTCACTATCACAGTTTCTTGTTCCACTAGTTGTTTCATTTCATTTTGATTCCTCCTTAATATTTCATTTTCACGACAGAGATTTTCTATCTTGTACATTAAGGATTTCTGTAGTTCAAGAATTTGTTTTTGAGAACTTCTTAATGTTCTTATCAATTTTTCGAGATCCGCTTCTTGCATTTCTTCTATCTCATCATCTTCATAATCTTGAATTGGGGTGTCTTTTTCATTTGGGGGCGTCATAGTGTCTTCCTTGTTCTTGTTACCTCGGTTTTTGCGTTTGTTGTTTGGCATGTTGGAGATATTTGGTTTCTTCACTGTGGAGTTTTTTCTTGTTACACTATGGCTCTATAGTAAGTGGACTGTCTGCTTTCGGTGGAGCCTTAGAGGCTTGAAATGAGTGTGGCCTGAGAGCTGTGTTTGGTTCCTCAGGGTTGAGGGTGTGTCAAAGATGACACTCCCAGGTTAGGTATGGTAAATTTCTCTTTCTTTCTTTCTCTCTCTTTTTTTTTATTCAAAAGGGAAGTAATTCCACACAGCTGAACGTAATTGGAGGTAGTTAGCAGGTGAATGATATACCCACAGGAGCCAGAGATCAGAAGCTCTTTCCCAAGAACCACACAGGGAATCTCTGCTGCCCTCAGTGTGGGCTCCAATTCTCCTGCAGTCTCCCACTGGGTTGCCAAGTTAGATCCTACTCTCCTGTTATTTCACCCCTCCCCCCAGAGTCAGGTTTTTCTGCTAGGCTCAGGGCCGGTGCAGACCTGAGGTCGCCCTGCTTATGACGTATGTCCAAAATGGCGACTGCTCTTTGTCTTGCTCGCCTTTGAGAGGTGAGCGGAGAGAGAGAAACTTGTGTCCGTATCGGTCACTTTTTTTTTTCCTCTCTCTCTTCTAGTTAGCCTGGTGAACTTTTCCCCACAGAATTTCAAGCCTCGTTCCCTCTAGTCTCCTCTTTCCGCTTTCCCGCTGGTGTCTCGTGCTATGGAGGTTCGGCTCACCTCGCGTTCCAGCGCTGGTGCGTTGATTCTGCTGCTGGTGTCCCAAACTTGGGTTCCCACGCTCTCCACGCAGGTCCACTGTGAATCACTAGTTCCGGAAGAGTTTCCTCTGCTGTTTCTTCCCCTACTCTTCCTTGACCCTGCAGTATCTCCACTTTTATTAACGTGTCTGTCCCCCGGACTAATAGTGTGCTACCTTCCTATTCCGCCATCTTGCCTGTCTCCTCGTTTTCTTAAACTTTCAACAGAATTTTATTTATGCCTCTTGATAGACAAGTACCATTTACTTTTAAATGAACGCCCATCCTACCCTCTCCTGGGATTTATCCAGAATACCTAAACACAATTTGTGGAAATTTACAAGAAAGAGAAAAGACTAAACTCGAAAGGTTGGAAGGTAAGAGTGAACATGAGACTGGTTGGAGGTGTTCATAAGTGAAAATTCAGTTATAACCACCCCTCAAAAAGGTTATCTTAGAGGTACCTTCTGGCTTGTCAACGTCTCTTCTCTGTCTTCTCTTCAGAAAGCTAGCTACATGCTAATTCAGAAATCTGACAATATTTTATCTTTTTACATTAATATGTACTATTATATGTAAAGACAATAAGTTTTTTCCATCTGCAGAGATTTAAACTCATAATTCATTTTAGTAAAATTTGACATAGAAAAACAAAAGCGTTGAAACAAACACCTATACTTTGAACTTGCTGATTACTGATTAATAAGCTGTGCTGGCATAGGTTGATGGAAACCATGCAATGGCTTGGCTTATGTTGTGTTCAGTCAAAAGGCAGCTCTCCAATGATAAATTTTCACTGTGAGAGTGACTTCCAATTTTTAAGTGGGAAAAATCAAGATGATGATTCCTGATGTCAGACAACAGGTATAGATCTTGTACAGAGCACAGCCAACCAGCTTTATTTCTGCTGTAATGATGTAATTTTCTGCTTCATTTCAACTCCAACTTATCAGAATATAGAAAAACATAAGAGGAGGAGAGATAAGTAAGAAGAGATATCCTTTTTCCTATTGACATTTTTTTGATCTTCTAAGTAGCAGTTTTTTTTTTCCCAACAAGAGTCACATAGGTAATACTTGAGCTAAGTTTAGGTATTTTCCAGAAGCAAGATGTTCCAAGATTATCATGTATAAAGAATATAAATAATTAATCTCATTATAAAAAAATCTCTAGCACAATTTTAACAGTAAAACCAAAATCTCTCTGACATTTGTTGAAAACACCAAGAAAATTTATAAAAACAAACACAAGAGTAAGGACATATAATGATTATAATAAAATGCATGGATTAAACTTCATATTTCTATGCTTGTTTTTATTGCTACTTTATAAAATAAAAGCAGTGGTGGGAGAGTCTAGAATTAGACAGAGGACACAGCTGCTCACCAAGCTTTATTACTTAAATATTCACAGTAGGAGATCAGATTTTTTAGGAACAAAAATGAGATTCTAAAAAATTCTCTATTTTCTTGTTGCATGTAGATGACTTTCACTTTCCAATGGGAAAATGCTTTTTCTATAACGGGAAATACACGATATAGGGGTGTGTGTGTGTGTGTGTGTGCATGTGTGGGTGACAATGAAACATAAATTAGAATAATAACAAGGTATTTTTTTTAGATGTGATTACCACAGCTTCCTGATAATGCACATCCTGGGAGGCAACAAGTGATGGCTCAAGTGTTTGGGTCTTTGCTACCCATAGATTTATAAAATAGAATAGGGTCCAGAAATAGACTTTTATAGATATGGTCAACTGATGTTTGGCACAGGCAAAAAGGCAATTCACAAGAGGAATGGCAGTGTTTCCCAATGGTGCTAGAACAACATGATTCTAAAGATTCAATAAAAGGTAATCCTAAATCTATATTTTGTACACTATACTTAAATGAATACAAACTGGATCATAGGCCTAAACTTAAAACTATAAAACTAGTAGAGGAGGGAGCCAAGATGGCGGATAGTGAGGGTGCGCACTAGTCCGGGAAAAGATAGCTTAATAAAAGTGGAGTTACTGTAGCCTCAGGAAAACACTCAAGAAAAAAACAGCATGGTACTGGTACAGAAACAGATGGATAGACCAATGGAACAGAATAGAAACACCAGAAATCAATCCAAACATCTACAGCCAACTCATATTTGATCAAGGATCCAAAACCAATCCCTGGAGTAAGGACAGTCTATTCAATAAACCGTGCTGGGAAAACTGGATGTCCACGTGCAGAATCATGAAGCAAGATCCCTACCTTTCACCTTACACAAAAATCCACTCAACATGGATTAAAGACTTAAATCTACGACCCGAAACCATCAAATTATTAGAGAGCATTGGAGAAACCCTGCAAGATATAGGTACAGGCAAGACTTCTTGGAAAATACCCTGGAAGCACAGGCATTCAAAACCAAAATTAACATTTGGGATTGCATCAAATTGAGAAGTTTCTGTACTTGAAAATAACAGTCAGGAAAGTGAAGAGGCAACAGACAGAATGGGAAAAAATATTTGCAAATTATGCAACAGATAAAGGGTTGATAACCAGAATCTACAAAGAAATCAAGAAACTCCACAACAACAAAACAAACAACCCACTTAAGAGATGGGCCAAGGACCTCAATAGACATTTTTCGAAAGAGGAAATCCAAATGGTATACAGACACATGAAAAAATGATCGAGATCACTAGCAATCAGGGAAATGCAAATCAAAACCACAATGAGGTTTCACCTCACCCCGGTGAGAATGGCTCACATTCAGAAATCTACCAACAACAGATGCTGGCGAGGATGTGGGGAAAAAGGGACACTAACCTACTGTTGGTGGGAATGCAAACTGGTTAAGCCACTATGGAAGTCAGTCTGGAGATTCCTCAGAAACCTGAACATAACCCTACCATACAACCCAGCCATCCCACTCCTTGGAATTTACCCAAAGGAAATTAATTTGGCAAATAAAAAAGCCATCTGCACATTAATGTTTATTGCAGCACAATTCACAATAGCTAAGACCTGGAACCAACCCAAATGCCCATCAACAGTAGACTGGATAAAGAAATTATGGGACATGTACTCTATAGAATACTATACAGCAGTCAAAAACAATGCAATCAGGTCATTTGCAACAATTTGGAGGAACCTGGAAAACATCATGCTGAGTTAAATAAGCCAGTCCCAGAGGGACAAATATACGTTCTCCCTGATTGGTGACAACTAACTGAGCATCAAAAAGGAAACCTGATGAAGTGAAATGGACACTATAAGAAACAATGACTTATCATCACTGTTGATGTACAATTTAATACTATATCCCTTTTAGTATTTTTTTGTTCTACTTAATACCATTGTTTGAGCTATGTAATTAACACACAATTATTCTTAGGTGTTTAAAGTTAACTGAAAAGTGATCACTGTGAAATATAAGAGTGGGAAAAAGAGAGGGAGGAGATGTACAATTTGGGACATGCTCAATTGGACTTGCCCCAAGTGGTGGAGTTAGAAACGTGCCAGGGGATTCCAATACAATCCCATCAAGGTGGCATGTACCAATGCCATCTCACTAGTCCAACTGATCAATTTCAGTTCACAATTGATGGCTCTGATAGGTCTAAGAGTCAAAGGGATCACACAAACAAGACAAGTGTCTGCTAATACTAACTGATAGAGTCAAAAAGGGAGAGAAAGATCCAACATGGGAAGTGGGATACACAGCAGACTCATAGAATGGCAGATGTCCTAAACAACACTCTGGCCTCAGAATCAGCCCTTAAGGCATTCGGATCTGGCGGAAGAGCCCATGAAAGTATTTTAGGCATGGAAATCCAAGACACCATGGAAAAGAAAAAAAAAGAAGAAGACCTAAATGAAAGATCTCTGTGAGTGAGATCCCAGTGGAAAGAACGGGGCCATCAAAGATGGAGGTACCTTTCTCCGAAGGGAGGAGAGAACTTCCACTTTGACTATGACCCTGTCAGAAGAAAATCAAAGTCAGCGAACTCAAAAGGCTTCCATAGCCTTGGCAACTCATGACTAGAGCCTAGGGAGATTACTGATGCCATAAACAAGAGTGTCAAATTGTTAAGTCAACAACAGGAGTCACTGTGTGCTTACTTCTCATGTGGGACCTGTCCTTAATGTGTTGTCCAAAATGAAGTAATGCTATAACTATTACTGAAACATACTTTACACTTTGTGTTTCTGTGTGGGTGCAAACTGATGCAATCTTTACTTAATATATACTAAATCGATCTTCTGTATATAAAGATAATTGAAAATGAATCTTGATGTGAATGGAATGGGAGAGGGAGCGGGAGATGGGAGGGGTGCGAATGGGAGGGAAATTATGGGGGGGAAGCCATTGTAATCCATAAACTGTACTTTGGAAATTTATATTTACTAAATAAAAGAAAATTTTTTAAAAAATGAAAAAAAATATATATGGATGTCAAATAATTATGGTAAAATATTTCTTTAACAACAATCTTACAATAACAAGTTCTGGAGAGGATGCAGAACAACTGTAGATCTCTGTTGTAAGAACACAGAATGGTCCATGTGCTCGGAAAAATTGTCACTGTCTTATAAAATTAAGTATATATTTACCATATGATCCGGCAATCTCACTCACATGTATTTATCCAAGAGACATGAAATTTATTTTTACACAAAAACCTCTATGTACATGTTTAAAATAGGTATTTTCATAATCATAAAAAATTTGAGACAGCTAAAATGTCCTTCAACTAATGCATGGGTAAGCAATAATATATATCCATACAATTGAATACAACTATTTGGTTGTAACAAGACTGAACCTTTGAGATATACAACATAATGAATCATACATGTCAGACTGAAAAAAAAAGCTATGCACTATGTACTTCCACTTATATGATATTCTGGAAAATGTAAATGTATAGAAACACACACAAAAAAACACACAAAACATGTAGCAGTGTTCTCCCAGGGTTAGAGAGGGATTGATTTTAAGTGCACAGCACAAGGAAAATTGTGGGGTTTAAGGAACTCTTAGATTTTGTTTCTGTTGATTGTTACTCAACTAAATGCATTGACTAAATTCTTAGAAATTTGCTACCACAGGTATGATTTCTATTGCCTATAAAATTTAGAAGTGAATGAAATGTGAAAATATATATGAGTGGATAGCATATTACAAAGCTATCTGGGAAAAAGCCTTTCAAATTACTTTTCAGTAGTTTTTTGCTTTCTTATTGCAAAACTGAAGCCACCAGCCAAAAAAAGTCGAAAAAAGACAAAGAAAGAACTAAATCTTCTTGATAGATTTAAGGTAAAATGAAGAAGAAATATAGGAGCAGAATGAATGACTAAAATCTTCCCAATATTCCCTATTTTCAGCTTTATATCTCTGTGCAGATTTCTTACTTCAGCAAAATTTCCTCAACACACAGTGGGGAATGACCTACTTGTTCATTGTGGAACTAGAGCCCCTTCTGTTTCCAATCTGACTTTTGATTCCCCTGGCCCCAGTTCTGAATAGGTATCCTCCATGATTAGTTACTAGAATTCCTTTTATGTTTACAACCACTCTTATCCGAGCTGACACACTATGTCTTTCTTTCAATGAATCATTACAGCATGAGGTGGCCCAGCTATGGCTCTGGGAATCAGCTGTTCCTTCCCATCTAACAGGCATGAGTAGGTTTCTTTGATTGCTGTACAGTCCTTTTGGTGACCTCAGCAGCTTGAGCATGAAGTCTTGGATTACAAAACAGAGTCTTCAGCCCCAGTGCACCCTCACTGGAGCAGTGAACAGAGACTGAAAGCACCAATTCAAGCATCAAAGAAACAATATAACAAGAGAAGATGGATCATAAAAAATAACAGAGGGAAGTGGCACCTTTAGTAATTGAGCGCACATAAGTATTGCTTTTAAAATGATTTTATTGTTTTGAAAATGTCATTGTGCAAAAATTTTCTTTTCTTTTTTTTTTTTTTGCCAGGCAGAGAGAGACAGAGAGACAGAGAGAGTTATAGACAGTGAGAGAGAGACAGACAGAAAGGTCTTCCCTTCTGTTGGTTTACCCCCAAAATGGCCGCCAAGGCCGACACTGCACCGATACGAAGCGAAGAGTCGGGTACTTCCTCCCGGTCTCCCATAGGGGTGCAGGGGCCCAAGCACTTGGGCCATCCTCCGCTGCCTTCTTGGGCCACAGCAGAGAGCTGGACTGGAAGAGGAGCAACTGGGACTAGTACCCAGCACCCCAACCGAGACTAGAACCTGGGGTGCCAGCACCACAGGCGGAGTATTAGCCAAGTGAGCCACAGCACTGGCCGCAAAAATTTTCTTGGTGTTACTCATACAGAAGAAATAATCTATGTTCAAATCAAATAAACTGAAATTTGTCCAAGATCCCATTAATAAAATATTTTCTTCTGTTAGGCTACTGTCTGCCCCCACCTACTGCCTTAATGACAAGGGTGCAATTGAGGTAACTGTGATCTGTAACTGCCCTGAGAGGATGAAGTGATACTACTAAGAAAAGAAATGACCCTCTCTCAGTCACATTTTTACCCTCTTTCCTTCTCCTTCAGATTTTCATTGAAGGTTAACTCCAGGAGTTAACACCTCTGCAGAATACAGGGTAGGAGGCTGTGAGTCATAGTTCAGTCATACTTCAAAAGAGTAAGAAATAAATCACATGACAGTTCACTTTTCATCTTCTTCTTTTGCTTCTGTTGAACCCATTAACCAGTTCCTATGTGGGTAGATTCCATCAACTCACAAATGTAAATTCTAGATTTTCTCAATCAGTGAAATAAAATGTTAAACTTATTTTCTATCAGTTTACACGGGAAATTTATAATTTTCTGACAGATAAGTTGAAATACAGGGTTAGCTGAGGATGTGTGAATAGGTATCTGGCAGCAAAGAGATCATCAGTATTTCTTCATCTTGTTCACATTTTGTATTTTTTCTTCCACATTTTTTTCACAGGAAAAAATGGGGAAGAAGGCTCTCCATGGTGGGAAAGCATGGCATTGTTGCCATATGTGGAGCACATAAAAGTTGTCTCATCTGGAAAAACATGGCTGACACATGAATGATGTGGCATTTGGAGGCATTCATGCAAGGAAGGAATGTTGGGCATCCTGTGTTAAAAGTGATCCATCATTTTCCTAATACCAAAACAAAGAGGGAGGGATCCAGGATTTGGTGTATGAGTCTCCTGTATCAATGCTACTAGATATGCTTTATAAGTAGTTGAAATTCATGGGGGAATTTATCACTGTAAACCCTGAATTTTTCAGCCTATGTCTGCCTAAATTCTGCACAGAATCCAGTCTACCACAAACTTTGACATGCCAGAAATGACAAGTTTAAAAAAAGCAAACTTTGTTGAAGAAATCAGCTATGTAAAAATCACTAACAGCTTTGTTAGAAATATGACAATGAAACACTCCACATTTTGTATAATAACACCCATATTAGGAGGAACAATTTTCAAAGCTCTTCATTCATTCATCAAATCCATTTCCTGAGGGGCATATATTTTGACCAATGCTAAGATTTAAAAATAAAATCAGGGGCCAGTGCTATGGTGTAGCGGGTTTAAGCCTTGGCCTGAAGCGCCGGAATCCCATATGGGAGCCAGTTCTGGTCCAGGCTGCTCCTCTTCTGATCCAGCTCTCTGTGATGGCCTGGGAAAGCAGTAGAAGCTGGCCCAAGTCCTTGGGCCCTTGCACCCACGTGGGCGACCTGGAAGAAGTTCATGGCTCCTGGTTTCGGATCAGCTCAGCTCTGGCCGTTGCACTCATCTTGGGAGTGAACCAGCGGATGAAAGACCTACTTCTCTCTGTCTCTACCTCTCTTTGTAACTCTGTCTTTCAAATACATAAAGTAAATCTTAAAAAAAATATGAAATCAGTCTGGCTTCTTTTTATTTTGTGAAAGCAAAAAATGAACAAAAGACAAAACCAGAAATGATTGGGAGCAATTGGAAGACTGGTGGCTGCAGTTGGGAATGTATTGTGCCTGCAGGTTGGCATCTCCAAGAAATACCCAGTTTTGCAATGGAGTCACATTCCCACCCTCATTGCCACTGTTCTGCATGTTCATGTGAGATGATGCCACAATCTGGCAAGACCAAGTCTCTCCTCTGCTTACTGCTGTTTCACTCTGGCTATTTGAAAATACGTCCTTGTTGCTGCAATGATCTCTGGAATCTTGCTTTTTTTTTTTCTCTTTAGTATGTGTTCGTTCAAGCTGGCTATTTCTTTGGCAATCTATTTCAGTTAAGGCAGTAGCAACGAATTGTGTTATCCAAACAGAAGGCAATAAAATCACAGCTGGGCGTTACCTCAGCAGCAGGCGCCTCGTTGTGAGCACCCTCATGTTGTCTGACTGATTCTTTCCTAAATTGTCTAAATGCTGAGAAACATCTGTCACTAGACATCACTGTGAATCTGAATCATCAGAGGAGCTCAGTTTCCTCAGAGATTTTGAGAATAGTCTCCATGTGGTTCTGGAAACACCCTCCTTGGACTTAACCTGGCTCAGAGCTTGGCTCAGTGACACGGTAACCTTTATCCTCTTCCCTAAGGAAACAGCCACATTTTCCTCCCTCATACATGCAGAAATACAGGTGCATTGTGTTTTGATCAGACATATGAGCAGCGAAGTAGTATGCAGGTGGTTTAGACTATTCTGAAGATAGCTTAGTAGTAGAACCGTTTGGGCCTGACCTAGGGCTTCAGCCTGCCAAGCACAGTGTAAACAGGAGTGAAAGTCTAAGAGCAGGCATAAAAGAGAAAGAAGGGTGATCCCATCTTACCAGGGTGGCAAGCCCACTTGGATGACTCGCATTTTCTATTTTTGTAATGTCACCCACCCTCACTGTGTCATATCTTGCTCTACAGCTTGTGTTCCTGTTCCAAATGTGTTATGCCCCTGTTCGTCTCCAGGAAGAGAATATGCCTGCTGATTTAGTCAGGCTCACATTGCTCATTAGACTGGATTTGTGGAGTGAAAAATAGCATGATTTTAACAATGCTACTTGACTCTATGCAACTATCTTATCAAATTTCTTTTTTTTTTCTTTCTTTTTTTTGATAGGCAAAGTGGACAGTGAGAGAGAGACAGAAAGGTCTTCCTTTTGCCGTTGGTTCACCCTCCAATGGCCGCCGTGGCTGGCGCACTGCGGCCGGCTTACTGCGCTGATCCGAAGCCAGGAGGCAGGTGCTTCCTCCTGGTCTCCCATGGGGTGGAGGGCCCAAGCACTTGGGTCATCCTCCACTGCACTCCCGGGCCATAGCAGAGAGCTGGCCTGGAAGAGGGGCAACTGGGACAGAATCCGGTGCCCCGACCGGGACTAGAATCAGGTGTGCCGGCTCCACAGGTGGAGGATTTGCTTATTGAGCTGTGGTGCCAGCTATCTTATCAAATTTCATTCAATAAATAAAAGTAAACTGGAGCTGGGGCTGGCATTGTAGTGCAGCAGGTTAAGCTGGCACTTGCAATGCAGGCATCACATATCAGAACACCAGTTCGAGTCCCAGCTGCTCTGTTACTTTTTCTTTTTAAAAAAAAATATTACTTATTTGAAAGTCAGAGTTAGAGAGAGAGAGAGAGAGAGAGAGAGAGAGAGGGAGAGAGAGAGAGAGATGAGAAACAGAGAGAGAGAGAGAGAGATCTTCTATCCATTGATTCACTCCCCAAATGGCCACAATGGCTGGGGCTGGGCCAGGCCACAGCCAGGAGCCGGGAGCTTCTTCCGAGTCTCCCACACAGGTGAAGAGGCCCAAGGACTTGGGCCATCTTCCGCTGCTTCCCAGAAGCATTATCAGGGAGCTGGATGGGAAGTAGAGGATTCAAGCCAGTGCCCATATTGGATGCTGGCACTGAAGATGGTGGCTTAACCCACTGTGCCACAGCACCTGTCCTTTCTCTGCCTTCTAATCAGTTCCCTGCTAATGTGCCTGGGAAGGCACAGGAAGATGGCTGAAGAACCTGGGACACTTCCACCCATGTAGGAGAATCAGATGGGGTTCCAGGTTCCTGGCTTCTTCCTGCCCAGCCCCAGCCATGTGGGGAATGAACCAGTGGATAGACGATCTCTTTTTGTCTCTCTCAAGAATTTGGCTATTTATTTTGGCAAAAGAAAACCTAGCTGTGACCCTCTCAAGATAACACAGGCTTTGGCCAGTACCATGGTACAGCAGGTTAAGCCTCCACTTTGGACACCAGCCTCCCATATCAGAGTGTGGGTTTGTGTGCTGGCTGCTTTGCTTCCAATCCAGTTCCCTACTAATGCACCAGGGAAGGCAGTGGAAGATGGCTCAACTTCTTGAGCCTCTGCCGCCCAGAATGGAGTTCCTGCCTCCTGGTTTCAGCCTAGCCAAGCCTGCATTGTTGCAGACACTGGGGAGCAGGTTGGTGGGTAAAAGATATTTTCTCTCTCTCTACCACCCCCCCCGAGAAGCTCTGTCATTCAAATAAACAAATAAATATATACATAAATAAATAAGTTTTAGAAATAACAAAGGATTTTATATTTCTTTCATGCTCTGCATGTGTCTATTTCAGAGAATTGTGAATTGCAGAGACTTAGAAAAAGGCAAGGGTTCACAGAACCAATGGCCAGTCCCCACTGCCTCTATTTATACACAATTTACTCGACTTCAAACTTGTCCACAGCCTTGCTTATCCTCTAGCCCCATGATGGGAAGTAAGAAACAAAGAAAATTCTGTATCTGAGAAGACTTCTCTCATACCTTTCTTTTATAATATCATGGTACAGACCATGATTACAACTGAAACTCTTTTTCTGGCTCATAGGGTCTTGGAAATCAAAGTCAGATCTTGTAACAGTGAATATGCCTCTAAAATGAATAAAATGAAAATTCAAAGAATTTTGGACCTTAGCAAATGGCCATAGGAGCTCGCTCGCTCTCTCTCTCTCTCTCTCCCTCATTTTATTTATTTATTTGAAATGTAGAAAGAGAAGAGACAGAAGGAGATTTTTCATCTTCTGGTTCAAACTCTAAAAGGCCACAATGGATAGTGTTGGGTCAGGCTGAAGTCAGGAGCCTTGAACTCCATTCAGGTCTTCCACATGGGTGGCAGGGTCCAAAGAACTTGGGTCATCTTCCATTGCCTTCCCAGGCACACAAGCAAGGTCCTGGATCAGAAGTGGAGTAGCCAGGACTTGAACCAGTGCTCATATAGGGTGCCAATGTTTCAGGCAGCTGCTTAACCTGCTGCACCATAACGCCAGCCCCATAGGTTTTAGCATTGATATATATTCTACTACAATGAAAAACTGTTCACATTAGAATTAATTTTAGTGAGGATTTTGTGAATTTTCAGTTCTAATCCTTAAACGTTTAAAATGTAAGTCTTTATATCACAATCTTTAAAGTTTTATAAAGGCAAGCAAAAACTATAAATTCTCTAGTGCTGGTAATATTATAAGATGAAAATTCTCCTGGATTGAAAGTGAACAAATTCTGGTTTAGATGAATTAACCACATTGTGCATATAAAAACCAATAACAACCAGAGGCATTTATTAAGCACTGATTATAGGCTAGGCAATGCGTCAGGTAGGGAATGGTATCAGTCAGTTTTTTAGCAGAAAGTAATGCCAGCAACCAGAGATGGTTCACTGAAGAGATTTAGTGAAGGGAATACATATATGGAAAACCACTAAGGGATGGTGAAGGAGCACAATGAACTGAAGAGGCAAAGAAGAAATACTTAGCACAGTGACATAGATGAATAAGTTAGTCTCCGCCCCTCCCCTTATCCCCCAGATCAGGTGATGGAAATGTGTAGCCTCTTAGAGAAATACCAAACAGCTCAACTGAATGATGCCTAATAAAATGCCCACAATAAAACAGTGTCCATCACTATTATATGATGTTTACCTTTGTTACCTTATTTTCATACAAAAAAGATAAATTATTTTCAGGCAGTATCTGTTGTCTGTTTTCTTGCACTAGAGATTTGGCCAAGGATTTTTTTGTGTTGGGACAGTGCTTACTAGGTTTTCTAAATTGTTTCCTAGACTACTACAGCATCTGTGACAGAATAGATTACCTTTAAATAATATACATTTCTGAAAACTGCTGCTCAAATTTAAAGGTGGCTTTCTACTCTCACAGGCTCAGTCATATCCAAATAAATCTAAAATAAAGATCATTTAGCTACTTTTCCAAAGAATCTCTCACCTCCTCTGTCATCAGCATCAAGCTTCCATAATAGGTGCTGAGATTGCAACTGTTTTAAGATAACATTGATTAATCATGTTTCACAGAATTACTAAGTCATCCCTTGAAGTAGCACCTTGACAGTAGGGACTCCATTTTGGAGCACTTAAGACTCCATTCTGGGAAAGCACCCCCCCACTGTGAGACTCTGGTCTGAAACTATGATCTAAAACAGTAGAACAATAGCAGTCCACTACATCACACTTGGCAGAGCATAGGAACCCCCTAGCATAATTGTTCAAGCTTGAAAGTAGAAAGGTTGCACCTGGGTTAATGATAAAAATGTAATTTGTCTATGTCCTACATATAATTAAAACCAATACCTGGATTAATGTCAGGATTATAAGATTGTAACTGGTATTGTCAAGATTATAATTGATACTAGTTTCGCATAGGTTTTAGGTCGGCTTGACCCCGGTAACCATGTATCCCCCCCTGTTCCTAGCAACCATGAATTCCCCTCCCGATTTTGTGGTTTTTGCCTTTATAAACCCTGTTGCTTTAGGCTTCAGGGTCGAGAGTTCTTTAGGGCATGAGCCCACTCTCCACCGCCGGCAAATAAAGGACCATCAAATTTTATCAATGTGTGGAGCTCCTTTGTTCATACTCGCTCAGGTACAACACCCTGATCCACTGTTGCTGCTAGGTAGGATGAACAGTAAGGTTTTTCCTCTTTTGATCTGGAGATAGTCCAAGTACATTAAGGGCCTTACAATGCTGCCTCCAACAAAAATAAACATGTATACACCCACCTAGAGCATCATTAGTTTATTGCCAAACTTGGGATTGGTTTTGGACCCAAGAAAGCTCTAGATCCTTGGGTAGCTTCACACACTACTAACTTTTCAAAGGGAGTTTTAGGACTGGGATTAAGTTGGGATTGAAAACTCACTGTCTCTTTATGAGGTGAAACAGAATTTTGGCCTTCTGCCATCCACATTTATATTCCTGGAAATTAGCCAAGATTGGATGGAGCACTGTTGACAGCTACAATCTCTAAACGTATTTAAAAGGGAATCAGGAAAGAGAACATGTCACTGCAATAAATAGGTATTTACTGCTGCCATCTCCTTGATCTTACCATTTCTGGTTCAATAAGTCCTTGGGCACTAGAGCATTAATGAACAAAGCATCCAGTTTAAAAGCATGACTTTAAATCCAAGAGCCTTCAGTTCATAGAAACTCATTTCTATTTAAGACTTCCTATCCATTTTACAATCTCAGTTGGAGAAACAGGAAGAGAGAAGAAACATATACACAAGATGTGCTAAAAAAATAATGTCGATGTTAGTCATAAAATATTGGAATTCTAAATCCTCCTGCTGGTCCAGGAAACCCAGATGCTGAGTCTTTTCCTTATGATTTTCTAAATATCTTGGAACCTTTGCATATGTATATGCATTTAATATTAACACAAGATGCTTGTGTTCAAAACACAACCATAACAGTTTATTTTGGCTATCTGGGCACTTAGAATGCTCTGGAAGGATGAAAACATATTTTATCTGATAACTGGTGGTTACACCTGAGAAGAAAGGGAGCTAGAAGTCTCATTGGATCTCTGTGGAGAAGAATGTGCCCTGTAGGAGCCACACCACAGGAGCCCATTGGGAAGCCTCCAAACCCTCAATAGTGAAACTAATGTGTAATCAGGGTTCAGAGGCTCTACTCTGATAACACACACTTGTCAGGAAGATTGGAGTCTGCTTTCATAATGTGTGGCCTGCTTTCTTTAGAGACTGGACTCAGATCTAAAGGGGAAAAAATCAGAAGCCAGATTAGGTCAGTTATTTGGAGAAATAATAATGATAACCCTGAGAGTTAGTAGTCATTGAATATTTGCTCTATTTTTGTATAAATTACAAGATTTAATGCTGAAAACAGATCATAAAGCACTATTATTAACCTCCCCTTTAATAAAAAAGGAACCTGAGGCACATAAATATAATTTTTCCGAAGTTCCTGGACTACTGAGAAAGTTATTCTCAAGAATACTAGAGTATTGCCAGCGCTGTGGCATAGCGGGTAAAGCTGCCGCCTGCAGCGTCAGCATCCCATATGGGCGCCAGTTCGAGATTTGGCTGCTCCACTTCCCAGCCAGCTCTCTGCTATGGCCTGGGAAAGCAGTGGAAAATGGTCCACGTCCTTCAGCCCCTGCACCCATGTAGTAGACCTGGAGGAAGCTCCTGGCTCCTGGCTTCGGATCGGCACAGCTCTGGCCTTTGTGGCCATCTAAGGAGTGAACCAGCAGATGGAAGATCTCTGTCTGTCTCTCTGTTTCTGTCTGTCTGTCTGTCTGTCTCTCTCTCTCTCTATCTCTATCTCTCTGCCTCTACTTCTCTGTAACTCTGCCTTTCAAATAAATAAATAAATCTTAAAAAGAAATACGAAGGTAAACTATGAGAAAAGGAAATAATTAAATGAGTAAAATTGTAGAGCAAAAGGGAGACAACACAACTGACACCACGGAAATATAAAGGATCACTAGAACTATTATGAACAACTATATATCAACACATTTGATTCCTATATAGAAATGGACAAATGCCTGAACACATATACCTTGCCCAGATTAAATCATGGAGAAACAGAAAATCTAAAACAAAAAAGAATGTGACTGAATCAGTAACAGAAATCTCCTATCAGAGAAAAGCCGAAGATCAGATGGCTGTATTACAGAATTCTACCAAACATTTAAAGAAAAAGTAGCATCAATTCTCCTCAAATTACCTCAAAAACCTGAAGATCAATGAAGTCTCACAAATTCATTCCATGAGGTCAGCATTATCCTGACACCAAAAGCAGACAAGGACAGAACAAAAAGAGAAAGCTATAGGCCAATACCTATGATTACATAAATGCAGACATCTTCAAATACTAGCACACTAAACCCAATAGCACTTTAAAAAATATTCATCATAATCAATGGGGTTGTACCCCAAGGATGCAATGGTGGTTCAGCATATGCAAATTAACAAGCATGATGCATCACAGCAACAGAATGAAGGACAAAAACCATATGATCATCTCAACAGATGCTCAGAAATCATTTATTAAAATTCAGTGTAACTTCATGATAAAAATTCTGAACAAATTAGATATATATGGAATGCAACTTAATGTAGGAAAGTCCATATTTAACAAACCTATAGCTAACATTATGCAAACTGGGAAAAAGCTAAAAGCTTTCACTCTGAGATCTGGAACAAGACAAGGAGGCCCACTGCTTTTATTTACAGTAATACTGGTAGTCTTATCCACAGCAATAAGGAAAGAGAAGAAATAAAAAGAGCATCTAAGTTGGAAAGGATGAAGTAAAACTGTCACTGTTTTCTGATAATATGATCTCATAAACAGAAAGCCATAAGGACTCCACTGAAAATCTGTTAGGACTAATAAACAAACTCAGAAAAATTGCAGCATATAAAGTCAACACACAAAATCTGTAGTCTTTCTATATGCCAATAGAAAATTATCTGAAAAAAGAAATAAAAAATGTTTCCAGTTCACAATACCTATAAGAAGTAACAAAATATCTAGGAATAAATTTAACCAATAAAGTGAAAGACCTGTCCAATGAAAACTATGAAATACTGATGAAGGAAATTGAAGAGGACACAAAAAAATGGACAGATATCATGTGTTCACATATAGGAATAATCAATATTGCTAAAATGTTCACAGTACCCAAAGCGATCTACAGACTCAGTACAATTTCTATTCAAAATACTAATGACATTCTTCACAGAACTGGAAAATAAAAATACTGAAATTCATTTCGAACTATTAAAAAACTCTGAATAAAAAAGCAATCTTGATCAAAAAGAACACAGCAGGAGGCATTACACTAACTGAATTCAGAATATATCACAAAACTATAGTAATCAAAATAATAAAGAACTAGCATAAAGACAGACTACATTAATGGAAAAGAATAGAAAGCCTAGATGTAGACACATGCATCTACAGCCAACTGACTTTTGACAAAGGTGCTAAGAACAAGTACTGGGCAAAAGGACAGTCTCTTTAACAAATGATGCTTGTAAAATTAGATGTATACATGAAGAAGAATGAAATGACAAATATCTCTCACCATATACACAAAACTCAAAATGGAAAATATAAGACCTGAAACAATGTAAGTAGTAGAAGGAGAAAAAAAGAAATACTTCATAACATTGGAGTGGGTAGTGATTAAACTGTATAAGACCCACAAATCTCAGAAAACAAGAGCATAAATAAGCAAAAAGGACTTCTACAAGCTAAAAAGTTTCTGTACAGAAAGGAAAATGACAGAGTTAAAAGACAACCTACACAGTGAGAGAAAATATTCACAAACTATATTGGTGACAAGGTATTTAACATTCAGAATACAGGGATATATGTTTGGCATAGCAGTTAAGACACTGCTTGGGATGCCTCCAACCAATATTGAAGTGCCTAGGTTCTAGTTCCAACTCTACTTCCGATTCAAGTTTCCTGTTAATGTGCACACTGAGAGGCTACAGGTGATGACTCAAGTACCAGGGTCCTTGTCACCTATGTGGGAAACCCAGATTGAGTTCCCAGTTCCTGGCTTAGGTCTCCGCCCAGCTTGGGAATGTTGCAGGCATTTGCAGTATGAAACAGTGGATGGGAAACCTGTCTCTCACTTTCTCACTCTTTCAAATAAATAAAGAAAAAAAATTGAATATATAAGGAACTCAAACAACTCAATACCAAGACAACTAATAATCTGATTAGAAAATAGGCAATAGACCTAAATAAACATTCCTAAAAGAGGACATACAAATGACAAATAGATGTATGGGAAAGTGATTAACATAACTAGTTATCAGGCAAATGAAAATCAAAACCATTATGAGATGTCACCTCTTCCCAGTTAGAATGGCTATTTTCAAATAATACAAAAGATGGAAAGTGCAAGCAAGGATGTGGTAAAAGGAAACTCTTATACCCTGTTAGTAGCAATGTAAAATAATACAACTGTTATGCAAATAAGTGTGGAAGTTCCTTAAATAATTAAAAACAGAGTCAATTTATGATCTAGCCATCCCGTTACTTGGTATATATACCCAAGAGAAACGAAATCAGTACTTTTAAAAGACATATGCATTTTCCTATATTTACTGCAGCACTATGCACAATAGCCAAGAAATGGAATCAAAAGTGTCCATCAGTGGAAGAATGGATAAAGAAGTTGTGATACACACACACACAATGGAATAATATTCAGCTACATCTGAAAGACAAATTTATGTCATTTGTGATAATATGGATGGAACTGAATAACATTGTGTTCGGTGAAATAATATAGACATAGAAAGAGGAGTAACTACATGATTTCATTTTGATGTGGAATTTTGAAAACTTTATCTCACAGAAGTTGACAGTATAGTTGTTATAGACTAGGGAGAGTAAGAGGAAAGGAGGAATGAGGAAAGGTTGGTTCTAAGTTACAGTTAGGCAGGAGAAATAATTCATTGTATTCTATCATACAGTAAGGTGACTATAGATAACTATATTGTAGTATGTATTTGTAAAAACTTAGAAGATAGGATTTTAGTTGTTTTCACTACAAATAAAAGATACATGTTTGAGGAGATAAATATGATTGCCCTAATTTAAACATTATACAATGTATACATGTATCAAAATGTTATGTTACCCCATAAACATGTATAATTTTTGTGCCAATTGAGAATAAACAGATTTAAAAAAAAAACAATTCCATACTCCTTTTACTATACTACACTGCCTCAGGTCACAACTCCTCTAGAAATCCCTATAAGTTACTGTTTTAGTTTCAAAAAAGAAATCTTCATTTTAAAAAAGTGAAATATAAAAAGTAGCTGTTAATACATAATTGCACTAAATAATATTGTATTAAATAATACATAATAGGACAGGAAGGGAAATAAATATTAATGGTGTAATTTAGTAAGTTCCAAGAGACTTCCCCAGGTATTTAACTTAGGTTGTGTCTTAATCAACACTTTCAGTAAAATTCTTCAATCAATTGAAAATAACAGAAACCTCAACTATTTCTATTATTTTGCTGCCCTTTACCCCATAATGTTGGTTTCTTTACCTATACAACTTGCCTCATGAATATGAGGCAGTGGCTTCATGCTAGCCTCTTTTCCACTTGATACACAAGAAGAAGGGGGCTTGAAAAAGAAAGAAGTGACCACTGTATAAAAAAAGCAAATACTTTGCCAGCAAATTACAACTCACACAAATATTTCATTGATGAGAAATGTGTCCAAAGGCATCTCTTGTTACAAAAGAACTTGAAGAAACTATTTTAGCTATTCACATTGCCACATGGCTCTAGTATCATTTAATAATATCCTTTGCTTCTAGTATGACTAAGTCTTTTAGCCTCACCTTCTACATTTCCATCCCCAGGTGCATAATGAGCCCTTTTTACAGGAAGCCCTTGCTTTAAGTTTTTACATCTATATTTATGCTTCTATTTACATAGACTTTGCTCGTCATTCATTTCCTCTCTATCTTGCTGTGCTTCCTGTGGCAGTTATTTTTCAATGTTCTCCTTGTAATTTAGTCTTCATTTTCAAATTTTGTTTTTGTATTAATTCATTGACTAGTTTCATTCAAATTGTCTATCAATCTGTTTTCAGGTGAATACTTTGTTTTCTGCATACCATTTCTTGAGTTCTTCCATTTGTGTTTTTTAGCTCCTACATAACTATAATTGCTCTTAAGGGGTTTATTTCTGTTAGTTTTCAGTTGATTGTTTTAGCTCTTTAGGCATTGCTGAATCTTCTGCTTTGCAGAAACTATTTTTTGATCAGGCTTCCTATTATCTGTAGGAATATATGGTGCTCTTGTTCATCTTTCATCTCTATGTTTAGGAAGCGCTTCCTCTTTTATTTATTACTGGCATTTAAGTAAGATAGATCTTCCTAGCCTTCAAGCTGCAAGATTGGGTGAGGGTCAAATGGTTCCTATCAGGGTAGCATTTTAAGCTTCACAGTTCACTGCTTCCTCGTGTCTCCACTGTGAATGTCTCAAATATGATCCTCTCTGTGGCCAGGCCTACTCTGAGCCCAGTCTTGTTCAGGTTAAGTTACTCTGCTAGCCTGGATCTCCTAGTTCCCTTTTAGCCCTTTCTTCCACCATGATGTACTCTTAGAATCTGTTTCTTGCTGTCACATTTTACTATCTGCTACCTATGGTTCCTGAATGCATTCTCAACCTTATCTCTTCCATCCCCAGAGATCGTGACGTAGTTAACCTCAGTTATAATCACAGCGGTCCTCTCTCAGGTAGGATACTCTCATTTGGGAAGCAATTATTTGCTGGAGATGTTTGAGATCCACTCACCCTTAGAATCCCTTGACCACCTTGTCCTAACCAGACAGTTCCCTCAAAATCACTGGCTCACTGTGTGGCTTCGCTTCATGGAATTTATATACAAACCAGAATATGCTAATTTTTTTCTGTCTCTTAGCTTCTTTTAAAATATAATTGGAAGTTGTTTTTTTTTTTATTTTTTTTTTCCTTTTTGGCTGGTGTTGTGGCATAGCAGATTAAGCCACCTCCTACAGCACTGGCATCCTATATGGGTGGCCAGTTGGAATCACAACTGCTGCACTTCCAATCCACCTCTATGCTAATGCACATGGGAAAGCAGCAGAGGGTGGCCCAAGTGCTTGGTCCCTGCACCCACGTGAGAGACCCAGAAGAAGCTTTTGGCTCCTGGCTTCAACCTGGCCCAGCCCCAGCCATTGCAGCCAACTGGGAAGTGAATCAGTGGATGGAAAATTTCTCTGCCTCTCTCTCTGTCTCTCTGTCTCTCTGTCTCTCTCCCTTTTTCCCTCTCTCCCTCTCCCTCTCCCTCTCTCTGTAACTCTTTCAAATAAATAAATCAATCTTAATTTTTTTTCTTTTTGCTTCTCCATATCTTTTCTAGGACAAAGGAGATATTCCAAAATTAGCTGATTATAAAACTTCTTTTTGGCTGGAGCCGTGGCTTAACAGGCTAATCCTCTACCTTGCGGTGCCGGCACACGGGGTTCTAGTCCCAGTTGGGGCGCCAGATTCTAACCCGGTTGCCCCTCTTCCAGGCCAGCTCTCTGCTATGGCCCGGGAAGGCAGTGGAGGATGGTCCAAGTCCTTGGGCCCTGCACCCGCATGGGAGACCAGGAGAAGCACCTGGCTCCTGGCTTCGGATCAGCACGATGAGCCGGCCGCAGCGGCCATTGGAGGGTGAACCAACCGCAAAAAGGAAGACCTTTCTCTCTGTCTCTCTCTCTCACTATCCACTCTGCCTGTCAAAAAACAAACAAACAAACAAACTTCTTTTTAATGATTTATTTTATTTATATGAAAGGCAGTTACAGAGAGAGAGAGAGGGAGAGTTAGAGGGATTTTCCATCTGCTGGTTCACATCCCAAATGGCCTCAACAGCCAGGGCTTTGCCAGGCTGAAGCCAGGAGCCAGGAGCTTCATCCACATCTCCTTTGTGGGTACAGGGGCCCAAGCACTTGGGCTATCTTCTGCAGCTTTCCCAGGCACATTATCTGGGAGCTGGATCAGAAGTAGAAGCAGGCAGGACTTGAACCAGTGCCAGCATGACAGGCGGTGGCTTAACCCACTACACCACCACACCAGCTCCTGATTGACTATAACCTGCTTGATTATAAAGTTTGATGTCTGATTTTTGCTAACTAGTTAGAAGAATATTATTTGTTAAATGCTGTTAAGGGCCAGACTCAGTGTTATGTGCTGTGGATATAATGACTCAGTACAACAAACCTGAGGGCTAATTGCTGCCATTATCTCATTTTCAGATGGAGTAACTGAGGTCCAGGAAGGTTAAGTAATTTTCTTAACCTACCACAGAGTTGAAAGTAGAAGAGCTGAGATTCAAAACCGATTTGCCCTAAACCCAGGGCCCAGACTCTGATCCCATAAGATGATTTGCCACTTTTCATACAAACTTTCATCTACCAGGATTCAAATTATTTATGTAAATTTTCCATTTTGAATAGAATAGTGCATCATTTCAGTCTAGTGTAGACCAAACATAAAGATCTTCCTTTAAAATCTACACTGAGTGTGGGTGCCTGAGAGTTTCACAGAGTACTCATTTAACCTTGAAAGCAGAAAGATGACCTCTAATTTTAGATATGAGAAGATAAATATATCCTACTTTGCAGCAATACAAATTAAAATGGATCTCTTTAACCTTCTTTTCAAAACTTGACAAAAATACTGAGTTAAAGATAACCACAGTTAAAAAATACAATATTTTCAAAATATTAGACATGTTCATGCCCTAAGGTACTATGTTAATTTACATATTTTGTCTACCCCGAAAATTTTATCTATTCATCTGTCAAAACCTTCTGTAAGCAAAATGCTATATTCCAAACATAAACCAAATAAGAATATAATTTTAAGGTTATACCTTTGTGTGATTAAAGGAAATGTCTAGAATGCTTAACAATTATCTATAATATGGCAGAGATTTTTAAAATAAATAAATACGGGGCAGGCATTGTGGCATGGTGGGTTAGGATGCCTGTATCCCATATAGGAGTACCTGGGATCAAGTCTTGTCATCAGATCCATCTCCTTGCTAATGTGCACCATGGGAAGCAGCAAATAATGGCTCAAGATTGGGCTCCTGTCACCCATGTGGGCGACCCATATGCAAGCCCAGGTTTATGTGGGCATTTGATGAGTAAACTGGCAAACAGATGATCTGCTCTCTCTCTTTCACTTCTCTCTCAATCTGCCTTTTGAATAAATAAAAATATACATTTAAAAATAAAATAAAATACACAAATATGAAGGTAAAGTATAGAATTGACAATTACCAATAATATATATATATTATATACACAATGTATATGACATGGAAATGTGCATTTGATTTTATGTATGTACATAGCATTTATATTATTTCTATCTTACATAAAACTATATTATATGTTTGTGATAAATGACCCTTAATCTTTATTTTACAACCAACCTGAGGCTGAAAGAGGTGAAAGACCTTTTAAGAACTACTTTAGCCTCTCAATGTTAAGTCTGGAGATAAGAATACAGGACTCCCTGACACCCAAAGTCCTTCTTAACTTACTGTACAGCACTTCAATTTTGAAGTAAACAAATTCAAAGAAATAGAAATGTAATCTTGCAAGGATACATATTTCAAAGAAACAGGGAAATTGAATGTAGAGATAGTTTTTAAGGTGAAATTTAATTTTCCAGTAAATGATTAGTTTATGGACACTGGTTTATTCTTTTTGAACCAAAAGCATTTAGATGGATTCAAGGGCAGGTATTTGGCCTAGTGGTTAAACTGTCATTTGGGATACCTACATCTTGTATCAGAGTGGCTGGTTTTTAGTACTGGCTCTGCTGCTTAGTCTCGTTTCCTGCTTATATGCACCCTGGGAGGTGGTTGGAGGTCCTTGCCACCCACATGGGAGACTTGGAATGAGCTGCCAGCTCATAGTTTCTGCCTGCCCCAGTCTCAGCCACAACAGGTATTTGTGAGTAAACCAGCAGACTGGAGTTCTTAGTCTGTTTCTCTCTGCCTCTCAAATTAAATAAGTTAATAAATAATTTAGGTACATTCATGAAGTAACAACACTGTTCAAATACTCCATACAACATCTGATATTTCTCATTATGGCACCTACCTCATGAGGTCAAAGCCCAAAGGCAGAGCCACAACTGCATAGAATTCATATGAACCGAACAACAATTGAAGTAATTTGCATTGAACACCAATATATTATTTCATAATACTAACCAATCTACATGTTGTGACAGCATTTTCATCTAATATTTCACTTAAACATAATCAACTACATAAAACACATACCAATTTTTATTTTCCTCATGCTATGCAGTGGACATCAGTAGAATGAGTGCACTTGAGGTAAGGACAGTAATTGTCAGCTAGTTCCCCTGAAGCTGCATGATGACAGACTTTATGGGGCTCTAAGCACTATACAAGAGCAAAGATCATTTTATTTTCCTCCATTAGTTGGAGAATATTGAGCTCCAATTCCATATGCAATGGAACTGAATTGCTGCTGTTGGGACATTTATGACAACCAACAGCCTGAATGAGTTTGTCTGCACAGCAGTTCAGAATATACATCACTGTTTGTAAAGTCTAAAAATGCACGTTATTTAAATAACACCAGCTAGAAAAATGTTCCTCTAAAGTCTATGAAAACATTGAAATTCATTAACTCTTCAAAAGTGAGTAAGTGCCCTTTGTGGTTAAAATTAAATTTTTCTTTTTTGAGAATAGTCAAGTATTATGTGTCAAGACACATTCCCTTGTAAGAGAGACAAAGTTTGTCTTTAATTTCCAAAATCAATTATTAGTCAATTGACAATTATTTATTCTGGGACAAAAATACTATAAAATTCAGAGAGCAAGGTGATGAGGGCAATGCAAACTAAACAAACAAACAAACAAACAAACCAAACATAGATGCACTTCTCTTGCTGGTATTGTGGCATGGTGGTTAAAGTCACCACCTACAACACCAGCATCTCACATGGCTGCTGGTTTGTGTCTCAGCTGCTCCAGTTTTAATCCAGCTGCCTACTAATGACTTGAGAAAGCAGCACAAAATGGTCCAAGTGCTTGGGCCCCTGTACCCACATGAGAGACCTGGATAGGGTTCCCAGTTCCTGGCTTCGGTCTGGCCCAGCCCTGGACTTTGCGGCCATCTGGGGAGTGAACCAGTGGGTGGAAGATCTTGCTCTCTGTCTCTCTCTCCCTCTTTGTAACTCTGACTTTCAAGTAAATAAATTAATTTGAAAACACATGCACTTGTCAATGATTTCCCAGCTTGTAGCCGTATAAAAATATACACACATACACGCATATGAAACATCTTCAATATAAATTATAATCTTTCTGTAATTCAACCAAAATCCTTCAATTTGCTTCACATTTTCCCTAGTGTAAAATGCAAATTCCTTAGCAGAGTCTATGACTTACCAAAGCATAGGCATCCCTCCCCTCCCCCACAATCTCTAGTATTAATTCAATGCTTTTTCCCATCTCCTCCTCAGTCTACTCTATCCACAGTGAATTCCTTACCATGATTGGAAAACTCTGATCTCAGAGTCTTTGTAACAGCAAACCCCACTACATGAAGTGCTCTGTCTTCAAAAAGCACATGACAAAGCCTTTCATGTCCTTCACATTTTTGTTCCCATGAGACATTCTCGGTGCTATTCTGAAGAAGTTCAACCTTGATTTTTTTTAAACTTCAAATTCTACTCTGCTTCTCTGTGATGATGATTTTAGGTATTTAGGATGACTGGAAGTACACACTCAAGAACTTGAATATCACTTAGCCCTTATTTATTTCAGTATGCATCTCTAAAAATTATGGGAACATTAACACAAAGAAAATTTCATAACTATGAAAATACACATAATGGTTCCTTTGTACCATCTAATACCCTTCTCATTGCCCAATTTTCCAGTTTACAAAATTTCTCACAATAGTTCTTTTTTCTGAATCAGGATGCAAACACAGTTTACACTTTAAACTTCATTATAAAGCTTTGTAAGATATTGTTCATCAAAAGCAGTGCTCTTTCCACATTTTTTTTTTCTTCATGACAGAATCAGAATCTAGGTAAACTGCCTAGTACATTGCCTCAGAATCTGGATTTGCCTAATTGTTTATTTAGGGTATCATTTATCTTATGCTTCTGTCTTATTTCTCACAATGGAAATGAGGTCTAGAGTCTTGATTTGATACATAATCCATGCTTTTGGCAAGAACACTTCACAAGTAATGATGAATGTGACCTATCACATTAGGCCCATATCATGTTGTTAGAATCTCCTTTAGGGATAAAGTTGATAATAAAACACTGATGGTAAGGGTGAGGACAGACTGACCTGTTTGTTAAAAAAGTTCATCCCTAATATATTATCCAGTGGTTTCATTTGTTAAGGATAATTGCCTGAATAAATAATTTTATTTGCGATTTATAAGTGGTGGGTTTCTAATTTTATCATTTCCTACACAATTATTAACCAGAGTCCTTTTTTTAAGGAAGAAATTACCTAATTCAGTTAAATCAAGTTCAAACATGAATGGCAGAATTAATGTTTATTTTTTGTTTTCTTCCCTTCCATGTTATTGTTCACTATAAAGAATTGGTATACTAGTTAAGGTTTTGAATCGGAAATTGAAAATCTACTATTGTCTATATTTTTATTTGCCTTCATAATGGTCTTCCAGCCAATTTCTAAAATATAAAGGCATTAACAATCTTAATCAAAGAAACAAAAGTATGACTCACAGTTAACTTCTAATGCACTGCTAATCTAAGCTAGAGAAAAAATTGTTAGAAGCTTAAGAATTTAACTAACCACTTACTGGTAACTCACAGATCTTTTCAAAATTCTAAGCATGTATCTACTACTAAGTAGTTAGCTATTGTCTTAGTCTATTTCCTGTTGCTATAACTGAACACCACAGACTAATCTATGAAGAATAAAGATTTATTTGGCTGATAGTTATGAAGGCTGGGGCTGATACTGTGGCAAAACAAGTTAAGATGGTTCTAGTCCTGGAGGCTTCACTTTTGATCCGAATCCCTGCTAAATGCTCTGGGGAAGTCAGCAGAGGATGACCCAAGTGCTTGGGCCACTATTATCCACATAGGAGAACCAAATGGAGTTCCAGACTCCTGGCTTCAGCCTGGCCCAGTCCTGGCCTTTGATTACAAAGGGGAGTGAATCAATCTTTCCCCCTCCCTATCTCCTTCTCCCTCTCTAACTCTGCCTTTCAAATATATATATATTTTTTAATTTTATAAGTGAAATATATTTATATTCCCATTAGGGTAAGGGATTTCTTTAATTTAGATTTATTATTTTCACTCTGTTACCTTAATTTATTTCTTTTTTTTACTTCTTAAAAAATTTTGTTTAAGGTATACAAATTTCATGTATAGAGATTTAGGAACATAGCAATACTTTCCACCCTAACCTTCTTCCCACCCACACTTCCACCCTTGCTCTCTTCTTCACTCTTTTAGTTTTTACAATGATCTACTTTCAGTTTATAACTCTATACTATGTAAAGAGTTCAAAAATAGTATGAAGAAAAAATTACTGTTTCTCAACACTAGAGAAAAGAATTGTAAACAATCATCAAGGCTCAAAATGTTTACTTCACTCTTATACATTATATTTTTGGTGCTCTATTAGTTACACAGATCAGGGAGAACATATGGTATTTGTTTTTTGGGGGATTGGATTATTTCACTAAGTATAATGATTTCCAGTTATGTCCATTTTGTTTCATAAGACAGGATTTCATTTTTTAAAAGGCTGAGTAGTACTCCATAGTGTATATATATACCATAATTTCTTTATCCAGCCATCAGTTGATGGACATCTAGGTTGATTCCATATCTTAGCTAATGAATATTGAGCTGCAATAAGCATGGGGGTACAAATAACTATTTCAGATGCTGATTTCATTTCCCTGGGGTAAATTCCCAGGAGTGGGATGGCTGGGTCATATGGTAGATCTATTTTTAGCTTTCTGAGGTATCTCTATACTATCTTTCACAATGGCTGTACCAGTTTACATTCCCACCAACAGTGAAATAGGGTACCTTTACCCGCATATAATCACCAACATTTATTGTTTGTTAAATTCTGTAGAAGTACTATTCTAACTTGGGTGAGGTGAAACCTCATTTGTGGTTTTGATTTGCATTTCTCTGATGGTTACTGATCCTGAGCATTGTTTCGTGTGTCTGTTGGCAGTTTGAATTTCCTCTTTTGAAAAATGCCAGTTCAAGACCTTTGTCCATTTCTTAACTGGATTGTTTGTTTTGTTGTTGTCATTTCTTGAGTTCTCTATAGGTTCTGGATATTAATCCTTTATCAGTTTCATATTTTGCAAATACTTTGCCCCATTCTGTCCATTGCCTCTTCACTTTGCTGAGTGTTTCTTTGGAAGTGCAGAGGCTTCTCAACTTGATGTAATCCCATTTGTGCTTCTGCGGTCTTTTCCAAGAAGTCTTTGCCTATGCCAAAGTCTTGCAGAGTTTTCTCAATGTGCTCCTCTAGTGATTTAATGGTATCAGATTGTAGATCCTTGATCCATTTTTTTAAAAAGATTTATTTTATTTATTTGAAAGACAGAATTAAAGAGAGAGGAGAGGCAGAGAAAGAGGTCTTCCATCTGCTGATTCACTCCCTAAATGGCTGCAACAGCTGGAGCTGCGCCAATCTGAAGCCAGAAACCAGGAGCTTTGTCCGGGTGTTCCACGTGAGTGCAGGGGCCCAAGGACTTGGGCTATCTTCTACTGCTTTCCCAGGCCACAGCAGAGAGCTGGATCAGAAGAGGAGCAGCCAGGACTAGAGTCAGTGCCCATATGGGATACTGGCACTTCAGGCCAGAACGTTAACCCGCTGCGCCACAGTGCTGGCCCTGATCCTTGATCCATTTTAAGATGATTTTTGTTTAAGGTGTAAAGTAGGGATCTTGTTTCCTACTTTTGCACACGGAGATCCAATTTTCCAAGTACCATTTGTTGAAGAGATTGTCTTTTCTACAGGGATTGATTTTAGCTCCTTTGTCAAAGATTAGTTGGTTATAGATGCAAGGATTGATTTCTGGATTCTGCTCCATTGGTCTACATATCTATTTGTGTTTCAGAACCAGGCTGTTTTGATTATAACTGCCCTGTAGTACATCTTGAAATCAGAGATAGTGATGCCTCCAGCTGTGTGTGTGTGTGTGTAAGACTGCTTTCATTATTCGGGGTCTCTTGTGTTTCCATATGAATTTTAGCATCGCTTTTTCTAGATCTGAGAAGAATTTGTATTTTGTATTTTGATTGGGATCACATTGATTCTGTAAATTACTTTCAATAGTATGAAGTCTTCCAATCCACAAATATAGAACATTTTTCCATTTTTTGTCATCTTCCATTTCTTTAGTGTTTTGTAATCTTCATCATAGAGATCTATCACCTTCTTGGTTAAATGTAGCCCAATGTATTTAATTTTTTCTGTAGCTATTGTCAATGTGATTGATCTTAGAAGTTCTTTCTCAGCCATGGCTTTGTTGGTGTATACAACTGAAATATTAGAAATGAAGAATTCAATGTCACATAAATTTTTCTTTAAAATAAAAGATCAGGTGGCCATGTCTGATGAAGTCTTTCTTGCTAGTGGAGACTGCAGAGTCCCAGTGCGTTACAGAGCACTGACCAGGGAAGACAGGATAAGCTTGCTGACTTTCATCTCCCTTGCTGCTGGTGAAATCATGAGGGCCTTTCCCTCATGAACTCATCTAATCCTAATTATCTCCTAAAAGCCCACATCCAAATACCACTAACATATGACTCTGGGGATTAAGTTACAACATGATTTTTGAAGAAGTTAAATACCCAAATCATATTTATGCATTGTAAATTTCTTTTATCAAATGTAGGTGTACATTTTAATATTTTATTCACTGGCACAAACTTATGTCCACTTTTTATGTTAACAAAGAAAAGTAACTATAAGATGGCAACTATGCACTTTCTTTTCATCAAATAAGGATGCTTTCTTGAATTACATTGACTCATTTCTGTTGTGTTTTAATTGATGGATAATACTATATATACTTATCATGCACAACATGATGTTTTGAAATATGTATACTGTTAGGGGAAAAGAACCTGCCTCCTTCTTCAGCTCAGAATAAAATGTATATTCATCTAAGTCTTTTTTTTTTCTCTGAGGCCTATTTTACAGGAACTTGTCACACCTGACTATCTCGAGACTTCATCAGAACACAGCATCTTGCTTTACTTCCTGCCTGGCTAGTACACTCAACCACAAGGCCTACAAGACATCATTGCTGCTAGCTCAAGCCTCATGCAATCACAAGCTTCCCCACCCCAAAATTATTTAAACACTTTCCCCAAACCCTTCAGTGTGGCTGCTTCTTGAGATATAGCCCTTTGGGCTGTTGTTTTTTGACTTACAGCCCTACACAGCACTTTTGTCTCTTCTCCCCAGCCTCTCGTGGGGCTGTTGCTTCTTAAGACCTAAGTCTTTCCTCTGTAAATTAAAACTTTCCCATTACAGCTAAACCAATCTCAATTGTCCCATGTACTGTTGCCTGCTGAATACCTGTCATGTACATTGTGTAATCATTAAATCAAGCTAATTAGCATATGTATTGCCTCACACAGTTGTCAGTTTTTTTGGTAAGAACACAAAAGATACTCTAAGAATATTTGAAGAATAGGAGAGTGATTCAAAAGACTTCTGGAAAATGAAACTAAAAGTTTTTTTGGTACAAACATATTTTCAAATCCAAGCATACTCATACAACATATTGCTATTAGCTATAGTCAACACATCAAAAGCTACAAGACTTCAGTTAGATAGGAGGAAAATATCATGAAATCTACTACACATAACTTAGTTTATAACAATATGTTGTGTTATTGAATTTCCTGTAAAGAAGATAAGCACATTGATTACATCTCTATTGTCCCTTAAGCAGTGACTGCTAAAATTTCTACTAAAATTCAGTGTCAGGAATTCTCAATAACTACTGATGGGTGTGTAAAATGGCAAAGCCACTTTGGAAAACAGAATAGGTTCATTAGGAGTGAACCTGAATGCAAACTATGGTCTTTGAGTGATAATGACATATCAGTGCAGGTCATTGGTTGTAACAAATACATCACTCTGGAAGCGGAATTGTGTAGTAGGGGAAAGCTGTGCATGTGGGAGTTGCACGGAGTATACTACAACTCACTGTACTTTTCACTAAATCTTGCTGTCAATCTAAAATTGTTCTACAAGAAGAAAATCTACTTTCTAAATTTCAATTTCAGCACTGATACCTGGGGAGTCTAGGCTAAACCTAGTTTTATAAAATACTTAAGAATTTGTCTAAAAATGAGGAGTAAATACTATATTTGAAATATTCTAGCAAAATCTGAGTACAGCAGGCAGTCAAGAGATATGCAATGAAAAGCTTTTAAGATATCTAGATGAATAACTTGGGACACTTGTTAATACAAAGATTCTCATTTAACAAGTCTGCCTGTAGTCTAAGATTCTGCATTTTGAACAGTCTCCTAGGTAATGATGATACTGGTTGCTTGGACTACACTTTGTGTGGCACAAGTTTCTTCACAATATGGTATATTTTGAAAGAGAATATTTGGAAAGGGAAAGATCCTTATAATGAAATTAGTTTAGAAAATAATGAATACACGGGAGCATTCTTGGAGAGACCAGCATACATGCAGATATTAAAGGTTCAGGGTAAAATTAACTGCTGAACTTTGTAAATCTCAGCATTTCTCAGTTGTATATGACCATAATACTTTATTACTTTTCTAAACAAAAGTTACTAATCATCCTGGCAGCTCACAGGACACATTTCACAGAATGTTCATTTATACAGTTATTTTTTTAAACGTTTATTTAATAAATATAAATTTCCAAGTACAGCTTATGGATTACAATGGATTTTCCCTCCCATAACTTCCCTCCCACCCGCAACCCTCCCATCTCCTGCTCCCTCTACCATTCCGCTCACATCAAGATTCATTTTCAATTCTCATTATATACAGAAGATCAATTTAGCATATATTAAGTAAATTTCAACAGTTTGCACCCACACAGAAACATAAAGTGTAAAATACTGTTTGAGTACGAGTTATAGCATTAATTCACATTGAACAACACATTAAGGACAGAGATCCTACATGAAGAGTAAGTGCACAGTGACTCTTGTTGTTCACTTAACAAATTAACACTCTTGTTTATGGCATCAGTAATCTCCCTAGGATCTTGTCATGAGTTGCCAAGGCTATGGAAGCCTTTTGAGTTCACCGACTCTGATCTTATTTAGAGAAGGTCATAGTCAAAGTGGAAGTTCTTTCCTCCCTTCAGAGAAAGGTACCTCCTTCTTTGATCACTGGTTCTTTCCACTGGGATCTCACTCACAGAGATCTTTCACTTAGGTCTTTTATTGCCAAAGTGTCTTGGATTTCCATGCCTGGGAAACTCTCAGGGGCTTTTTAGCTGGATCTGAATACCTTAAGGGCTTATTCTGAGGCCAGAATGCTGTTTAGGACAGCTGCCATTCAATGAGTCTGCTGTGTATCCCGCTTCCCATGTTGAATCGTTCTCTCCCTTTTTAATTCTATCAGTTAGTATTAGCAGACACTATTCTTGTTTATGTGATCCCTTTGACTCTTAGGCCTTTCATTATGATCAATTGTGAACTGAAATTGATCACTTGGACTAGTGAGATGGCATTGGTACCTGCCACCTTGATGGGATTGAATTGGTACAGGTTTTTAAAAAGCCCTCAATTTTAGCATAAGGGTAATTTAATTCCTGTGAAAATATCTGAAGTGTAAATTACCGAACATAATTTTTCTGATTATTTTTAGGTAAAGGAAATGAGAACAGTGAGTGGTAGATTAAGCATATCTAACAGTGACCTCAACAAACTCGACATCAGGTGGAAAACAAGCTGGGGCAAAAGTAGATTCCAAAAGTAGATTCTAAATTCTCAGACAGTGTAATAGCTGCAAGAATGCTGAAGACATCATAGCCCAGATTGAGTGACCAGATGAATGTCAGAGATGATTAAGGAAAGAAAGGAACAAAGTCTCTCATTTTTCGACACAAAGTGGGCAGGTAAAAGAGAATGAGAACAACTGTTTCTGCTGACTCAGAAATATACTTGCCATAAATCTATTTTTTCCCAAGCAAAGTTACCAGTATGTAATTTATTGAAGGTTGTAAGTCAAAGAGGTATGGCTCTCTGGTAATACCCCTCCTTTATCTTAATGGAAGGTGGAAAATTGTTGAGGTTTTTCTGAGTGTATGCAAAGAATAAAGAAACAATAACATCAGTTTAACCACTGTGAACAATATTTGGAAAGAACAATAATATTCTTAGATCATGTAGTCTGTCATTATATTACCTTAGCATATCACCTTCCCATATCAGCCTCAGAAGGAAAACCCGTTAACGTGAAGTTAGCCCTCAAAGCAGTTCCCAATAGACTACAAGAATGAGAATTGTTAGTTTCTAGACATTTATGTATTTTGGGGAGAAAAAGGAAACGGAGTTAACAATATTCCAGGGGCCGGCGCCGTGGCGCAGCGGGTTAAAGCACTGGCCAAATTCCATATGGGCGTCGGTTCTAGTCCCAGCTACTCCTCTTCAGATCCAGCTCTCTGCTATGGTCTAGGATAGCAGTGGAAGATGGCCCAAGTCCTTGCGCCCCTGCACCCACATGGGAGACACGGAAGAAGCTCCTGGCTCCTGGCTTCAAATTGGTGCAGCTCCAGCCATTGTGGCCATCTGGGGGAGTGAACCAGCAAATGGAAGACTTCTCTCTGTCTCTACCTCTCTCTGTAACTCTGTCTTTCAAATAAAAAAAATAAATCTTTAAAAAAATTCCAGAAAATAGGATAAAATATGGCATGACATATCCTATTATAATTTTGTATCTATTTTTTAAAAGATTTATTTATTTGAAAGGCAGAATTGCAGAGAGGCAGAGGCAGAGAGAGAAAGGTCTTCCATCTGCTGGCTCACTCCCCAATTGGCTGAAATGGCCTAAGCTGAGTGGATCTGAATCCAGGAGCCTGTAGCCTCTTTCAGGTATCCCATGTTGGTGCAGAACCCCAAGAATTTGGGCCATCTTCAGCTGCTTTCCCAGTCATATTAGCAGGAAGCTTGATAGAAAGTGGAGCCAGCAGGACTCAAACAAGTACTGAAATGAGATGCCGGCACTTTACCTGCTATGCCACAGTGCTGGCCCCTGTACTTAATTTTTAAATGCATCTTAGAAGATGCTGATGAAAAGTTAAATACAGTGAACTATACAAGTCAAACTTTATAGTATGTTTGAAATTTTTCATAATAAACTTGGATAAATAAGTCAAAATTAATAAACAACACTGTTAATTTTACTATTCAGAAATAACTAGTATTAATAAAAATTTTAGTGCATTTCCTTTTATAGACTTTTTTCTGCCTTACATATTATTTCTTCTCTTTATATTAACTCCTATGGTATAAATAAAACTTTTTAACTAGATAACTTTCTGCTATTTAATTAATATTTAGTTAGAATGTAATTTTATGCTCATTGTGTAAATGTATCTCTGTGTGTATTTATTATATGACTATATGTAATCACATATTAAATATGTGGTTATATTTATTTAACCATATATTATACCTTTCACACAGGGTTTTATAATTTCATAAAGAATAAAATTACCCCAAGTGATAACAGAAACAGAAATTATTATTTTACTATCTTAACATTGCAAGTGTTTTCAGGTAGCAGAAATTTTTAGGGAAAGATCAGAATGTTAACAATAGGTGCATAAGACTGTTTCGTGAACTGCATTTTCACATATTGGTCTATGGACGGGAGAAAGTGGATTGCAATGATTAGGATCCATGCTTTAAAAAGAGAGAAAGTGGTTTCATTTCTGGCTTTGTCGCTGACTTTGTGACATCAAGCAACACTTTCATTATACCTAGGCTTCGGTTTCCACTCACATCTGCAAATTCTGAGTACTAGTATATTCCTCATAGAGGTGTTGGACTGATTAAATGAAAACGAGTTTTACTCAGGTGCTATTGTATATGTGATGCTACTCACAAGACATCACTAGCTTTTCTCTGAAGAACTCAGACTGGATCAATCAGTGACAATGTCTGAGGCTCTCCTTAAACAAGGACCTTAAGATTATTGAGGGAATGACTGAATCTATAACTTGAAATGAGAACTACATAGATATGAAATTACCTCTAAAAACATGTACAGCTACAAAAGACACATAAGTGGAGTTCCATATCAACACGCTTCCCTCTGTGAAGACTTAGTGATAAGTAAACTACATGGAGACACAGCACTCTCTGCACTGCTGGCTTTTTCCAACTAGTGGCCTTTTCCTGGGTGTCCTATTTTCCTTTTCAATCCCAGAAGTTTTTTTTTCTGGAATGCTACCCTCCTGCTTGGGGCTCTCAGTGTTTACAGTCTTTTCCCTTTTCCAAGTAATGTGTCTGTGACATGGTCTTCTAGGACTGTCCCCATCCTTCCTTTTTTACCAAACTTTACTCCACCCTGACAACATGCAAGATACAGTTTACCTCCTGTTATTCACCCAGTCAAGGGCAGTTTGGAACTAAAACTACTGGGTTTGCACACTCCTGAAGCTACCTCTTCATTCTAATGCCATATTTTCCACCTTGTTGCACTTTGTATATGTGCATTTTTTTTCTCTTGGTTAGAAAAATGAATTCACAATAGATAAAATTAAAATCACTTCCTGACTAGAATGTGAATCCACAGCATACATATCACCAAACCTTCTATGTTCCTGCCCTGAATAGTCCTTTGAGGCAGCAGCAGCCATTCCAGGAATGTTCCCATGGAAACAACCATGTTCAGTATTACCTCAAACACACTCGTGCAATGTCCAGTCTCACAGTAAATCATATTTAGCTGAGGGTAATCTCTTAACTCCCATGAAACTGGAACTCCTTATATTGGTATGCATAATATATAACAAAAGATGTTTGCATTTTACTATAGAGCTATTGTTTATACTAAAATGTAAAGATATACCTTGATGGTAATCTAAGAATTTTGTATTTAATAATTTTATGTGCATTTAATAGTTTTCTTTTCTTTTAAATCATCTGTTCTTACATTCTAAAAATAATTACTTTTTTTTTAAGAATTTGAGTTTTGGGGCTGGCGTTGTGGCATTGTGGGTTAAGCCACCATCTGCTACACCGGCACTGGGTCAAGTCCAGACTCCTCTACTTTCAATCCAGCTCCTCATAATGTACCTGGGAAAGCAGCAGAAAACACCCCAAGGGCTTGGACCCCTGAACCCAAGGGGGAGATTCAGATGACCTTCTGTTTCCTGGCTTCAGGGTGGTCCAACCTTGGCTGTTGCAGCCATTTGGGGAGTGAAGCAGTGGACGGATGATGTCTTTCTCTGTCTCTCCTTCTCTCTGTAACTCTGGCATTCAAATAACTAAGTAAATATTCTTTAAAAAGAATTTGAGTTTTGCAATTAATACAATGATGTGATTTCTTAGTATTTCAAATAATCATATATCCTGCTTTTTTGTTTTTAAGGTTTATTTTATTCATTTGAAAGGCAGAGTTACGGGAGGGGAGATATACATATATACATACATATATGTGTATGTGTGTGTGTGCATAGTGTGTGTGTATATACACACACACTATGCACACACACACACACACACACACACACACATATATATATATATATATAGAGAGAGAGAGAGAGAGAGAGAGAACCACTCATTCATTCCTCAAAAGGCTGCAATGGCCAGGGCTTGACAGGCTGAAGCTAGGAGGAGACAAGAGCTTCTTCCAGGACTCCCATGTGGTTGCAGGGGCCCAACCACTTGGGCGATCCTCCTCTGCTTTCCTAGGCCATTATAAGGGAGATGGATTGGAAGTGGAGAAGCTGAGACTTGAACTTGTTCCCATATGGAATACTGGCATTGCAGGCAGTGGCTTAACCTGTTATGCCACAGAGTCCACCCTCCCTGCTTCTTTTGAATTTTCTTTAATACATAGGAAAGGCAGGTTCAAGAATAATGCTGTACAATAAAAATTTCTACAAAGACGGAGATGTTCTGTGTTTATTCAGAACAATACAGTAGTCACCAATCACCAATAGCTACTGAACACTTGAAATATGCCTACTGCAACCGAGGTACTGAATTTTTTTAATTATTTGATTTTTTTTAAATTACTTGATATTTATATAGGCACACACAGCTAGGTACTATTGCATTGTACAACACAGCTTCTAGAAAAATTTTTGATAGGAACATGTGGCATTAAACACCCGGTGTTTAATATCTTATAACAATATTCCACTTTAGAACACTGAGGCCCTTTTCTTCTCTATTCAGAGTGCACATTTGGCCACTTACCTCCTACGTATCCATATTAGGTAAGTATTACCTCCTACGTATCCGATAAGTTATTTATAAACATGGACCTCTCCAATAGAGTATAGACTCTTCAAGTGCAGGAACCATTTTTTCTGAATTCTGTATGCCCCACTGACCTTAGTACAAAACACTGCACATTATAAGCACTCAGTGTTTGCAAATAATAATAGTCCTTTCTCATTTCCATTTTGAAAACACATCTTGATATTGTACTCCCATTAGTACTGTTCTGTGGCCTTGTGTGGCTTAGCACCTCCAGAATTTAAACATTCTTCACTGTGTTGTATTATAGGCCTCCCAGAGAGTGTGTTTTATTGCTTTGGGAACAATATAAATCATAACTCTAAAGGAAAAATCCTGAAATTTATATCTTTGCTGCTATGATATATTTTGCAGGAATGAGTGTAGACATTTTTTTTTGCAGTGTGGCATGAAGAAAATGGTAAACTATAGAAGTCTACAACCAGGGAATGGAAAAACTAGTTCTTTAAATGTATGCTTCCTTTCCTTCTCTGTCTTAAGGTCTTTATAAAAATGTTTTCATTGATGGTTTTTCAGAAAATCAAAAGGGAAAACTAGCTGTAGCGCCACCTGCAACTAAAAAGGATTGTTCACCAGAACAACTGAAGAGCAGGCATTTGGTCTAGTAACTGGGTTCCACATCCAGCTCCAGCTCCTCACTCCAGCTTCATGCTAACACAGACTCTGGGAGGCAGCAGGTGATGGGTGAAGTTATTGAGTTCCTGCCACCAACGTGCAGGACCTGGATTAAGTTACTGGTTTCTGGCTTCCAGAGCCACTGTACCCATTTGGGGAATGTATCGAAGGATGGGAGATTTCTATCTACCTCTCCCTCTCTCCATCTCCCTCTCCCTGACACTCTGCATTCAAATAAATTAATTATTTTTAAAAATAACAATTCAAAAGTGGAAGAGGCCAAGTGTGAGAATCTTTTAGTCAACTTTTTTTACTACTGAAAATAGTACAATGTATTCACTGGGCATAACTATTCAGAAAATACACATTTAAGACTGAGAAAAATTGCTATGGACTAGTGATTTGTTCCCAAAATATTTGGTCCAAATTTTTATGTTAACATGAAGGAAATAAGGAGTTAAGGTTAAAATAAAAGTTCTAGATACTACTGAACAATCTAAAAATGATAATAATTAACCCACAAAAGTATTTTTTAGATTTATTTATTTATTTATTTATTTGAAAGGCAGAGTTAGAGAGAGAGGGACAGACAGAGAGAGAAGTCTTCCATCTTCTGGTTCACTCCCCAAATGCTTGCAGTGGCCAGAGCTGGGCCGATCTGAAGCCAGGAGCCAGGAGCTTCTTCCAGGTCTCGCACGTGGGTGCAAGGGCTCAAAGACTTGGGCCATCCTCTGCTGCTTTCCCAGGCCATTAGCAAGGAGCTGGATGGGAAGTGGAGCATACTTGACATGAACTGAGGCCCATATGGGATGCCAGTCACAAACAGAGGCTTAACTGACTATGCCATAGCACAAGTCCCCCAATTTTATTTTATAAAAAATTCTGCTTTATATGCAATTGTATTTGGAGGAGTAAAGTAAAAATCTCAGTTGGTAAGACACATGCAATGTTTGACTAACTGCTCTAGCTAAATTTTGTTTATATAAAAAATCATTTTTCATTTTATGTTTTGCTTTTTGGACAGAATATACAAGAGCTTTATGTAGCTTTAGCAATGTCCATAGAGTCTTGTGTGGTTACTTGGTAATAGGGCCTTCTAAATCCTAGAAAGCAGGGCACACAGCTGATATAATTAACCATTATGTCAAAATATTTTGATTATACATTTTTATTCTATCAAAAATGTTAGTTGGCAGATTGCTTCTCTATGTTTATCAAAAAACTCTAGGTTCATTTATGGTAAGAAAGAACTTGTACTTCCCATAGCATAGGAAGACCATAAAATCAAATTAAATGTCAAAATTATGCACTTTGTACTTAAATTCATGAACTAGGGGCCCAGGTTTTGCATTTGTCATGTCCTTCATCATTTGTAATTATGAAGTAAAGAGTATTTGGTTAGTGAATGAATAAATGCGTTTTACTAAAAATCTCTATCTAAAAGCATACTAGTTTTAAATCAAAACGAGAATATCAAACGGCCATTCCCCTCAGGGGGAATGAAACTCTATAACAGTTTATTATTTTCTAAATGTGATTTGCATTCTCTATGAACTTGGAAAAAATGGCCAATTATTTTCCACTGACTATAGAATTCAGTTCTGTGCATGGCTATCTTAAGAGTAACAAAGGGGTCAGTTGTAAAAATGATTATAGGCTAGTCTACTCACTATATTCCTAGGTAATGGAAAGTGAGAACTCCATTACCTGTAGATAAATGTGTCTGCAGATTTGAAAGTTATGTAATTAATATTTATCATGATAATGGAGAATATTAAAAATAAAATTTTTCCAAGGCTTAAGTTTTTGTTCTGGGATAATCAAATAGAATTCAAATTGTGAAGATAAATGAGATTTAATATTTTAGAAGTTTACTGGGGTGGGCATGCAGCCTAGCAGTTATGATACCCGTTAAGATATCCATATTCTATCTGAAAGTGTCTGAATCCAAGTCCCAGTTCCTCTGCTTCTGATTTCAGCTTCCTGCTAATGTGTACCCCTGGAGGCAGCAGACGATGGCACTAGTAGTTGGGTCCCTGCCATCCACTGATAGAAGATCTGGATTGCATTCCTGACTCCCAGCCTCAACCTAGCCCAGCCCTAGCTGTTGTGGGCATTTGGAAAAGTGAACCAGCAGATGGTAGTGCTCTATCTCTATCTCTCTCTATCTCTCAAATAAATGAAAATATCTTCTTATATGTGTATATTTATTTTAACTATGATAAACTTGGAGATAAGCTTTCACTCAGGGAAGGGGGGAACAAAAGGAAATGAAAAGAAGAAAATAACAAGTATTCTCATGGTAAATTAACAAGTGTTTTACTCTTCTTTACAGCAGAAACTATCAGATTCTCAGGAATTATCATACGTCTCCATCATTACCCCCATATACTGACTTTTCACATTGCATATTCATATTTAGTCCAATACTGTGTCTATTTATACAATATAGATTTGGGAAAGGTAGAATAAGTACTTCGGCCTTATGTTTTCAAGTTTATAGTAAACTATTAAAATGTGCAGTTTATTCAGTTTTGAGGCCTGGTGATCAGTATCTCATTTTACTCTAAGACTCAGTATTTACACATTGAAGTGCCAACATTTTTTACCAATAATATGATAGTGGATGATCATTTCCACTTTACACCTAAAGCAAATCATTTCACTGATGAAGGTCAGATACTGTAAGTGAATATTTTTGAGTAGATTTTCAGTTCTGTTTAGAATTTGTAACTCTAAAGTCATTTGTTGTTATTTTTCCCCTTCACATTTGGATACAATTGAAATCTCACCCATAATATATAAAAGAAATTCTAAGTTTGAAATATAAGAAAAATGAACTCTTATTTTCTAATAGAATAAGAATACATAGGACAAAAATACACTGACCATATTAACAATGTACTTGCTGCCATTAATATAATTTATTATAATAATGCATGAATAATGATTATAATGGAATTTTATAGAAATATAGATGACATTCACATTAATAACAAATGAATCCATTAGAGTTGGTGTTTTTTGAGGAGTACTAATTTGCAACAGAAAGCAATGCTACTCACTTTAATAGTATATTTAATTAATGTTGAGCCACAGTGGAATTCTAGTGAGATTAAATATAATAGCCACATGATATCAAATATATTAATATTGATTAGTGCCTTAACATTGAATAGTTAAAATTTTATGGGAAAATATTCAAAAGTTAATTACAAGATTCTGTACTTTGTTTAAAGTTATTACAAGTTCATGACAATATCTTTGATTTATCTGAAATTTATCTGTTGATTTATCTGAATAAATCAACACTTCACACAAGTCAGTAATCCAAATTCATATGCTCCTTTACAACAATAGCAATGATAATATTGATGATAATGATAGTGATGAAGAATAGTTAACATATACTGGCTGCCTACTATATGCCTATTCTAAGCTCTAAGCACTTTACATGAATCAACTTATTTATGAGAAATAATTCTGAATCTCTAATTAATTGATGTACAATTGAGGAAACTGTTGTGATGACTTTTGCAAGAAAGGGAGACTTTTAACTGTTTATAAGCAGATATTTCACAGCTACAACTGGAATTGAAGATTTATTAGTATCATTAATATCATCATAGTCAATAAATGTTCATCTTTGTTCAGAAAAATGGCTGTTTCTGATACCAAAATGTTATTTTATATTTCTTGCTACGTGAAGAAAAAAATCTTTATATTTCAAAATTGACAGATTCTACATTTAAATGTACATTTTTTTAAAAATATTTTATATAAATATTACTATATTGGGAGATAGCTCAGGAGGGAATGGCAACAACAGAGTTGATCATGAAGCTTTCACCTATAATAGCCAACTCTTCTCCAATAGCACCTAATCTCAACAGATAATTTTATTTCTGACACTATATTTTAACTATCTAACCAAGACTTTCTCAAATGCACACCCTCTCTCCCGGGCCAGAAGATAACAAATGTGTATTTCTTCTCTATTCTATGCATAATCCAATACTCCCTTCTTGATTTTTCAAATTATTCCTCTTAAGCTTCTTTTGCTTGATTCGGGGGCATGATTTAGTTTCCTTCTCTCCTTAAATAGTCTTTTTTAATCTTGCTACTTTAAAAAGATACTATCCTTCTACATTTTCCTAAATTCTGCCATGTTGCCAATCCAGACAACCAAGGTTATACTGCTGCTAATCATAGCTCTCTATCTTCACCCTCCTCAAACTTTCTGTAAGACTTAACCTGATGAAGATTAACTTATTTTTCTTCTATTTCCTTACTCTCTTAGTTTTCATGATGTTTCAGCCCATGCAGATTTCCTCTTATTTCTCTAAATAGCTTGGTTTCCCCATATTTTTTAGTTCTTACACAACATTTAAAAGTAAAACTTTTAAAATTCCTAAAAAGGCTCTCATTTCTTACTGCACAATTTACTAGCTAATAATCATAGCCACTCCTATAATATTTTATACCCGATGGATGAACTTTCAATATGGGTGTCAGTTCGACACCTGGCTGCTCCACTTCCTATCCAGCTCTCTGCTATGGCCTGGGAAAGCAGTAGAAGATGGCCCAAGTCCTTGGGCCCCTGCACCTGCATGGGAGACCCAGAGAAAGCTCCTGGCTCCTGGCTTCAGATTAGCGCAACTCCGGCCATTGCGGCCAACTGGGGAGTGAACCATCGAATGGAAGACCTCTCTCTCTCTCTCTCTCTCTCTCTCTCTCTCTCTCTCTGCCTCTCCTCTCTCTGTATAACTTTGACTTTCAAATAAATAAATCTTTGTTTAAAAAAAAAAGAGTAAATGCAGCAGATGAGAAGCTTCAGGATCAATTTATGTAAGAGATGATATTGGCTTATATGAGGTAAATTGGGATACAGTTGATAAGAAATGAGCAAATTCATGATTAATTTTGAATAAATTTACAAATACATTTGCTGATGAGTTTGGATTTGGGAAATTAGAGAATGAGAGAAATCTAGGATACTCCTAGGTTCAGGGCTTGAGCAACAACAGGGTGAATTATGGCATGCTCCATCTTCTACAAACCAAAACAGTGGAGAAGGAACAAATCTGGATGGGGAATCAAAAGGTCTGTTTGGAACATGCTTACCGAAATGGTCATTGGACAGTACTATGGTTTGGATACGGTTTGAGACTTCTTCCAAGAGCTTATGTCTTAGAAGTTTGGTCCCCAAAGTGCAGTGATAATGGAGAGGGTAGAACATTAAGAAGTGAAGTTTAGTACAACATTATTAGGTCACTGGAAGTGCTGCCTTCTGAAGGCATTAATAATTCTCTGTGGGATTCAAATTCCTATGAAAGTAGGTTGCTATAGAAGAGCAAGACTCTCTCCCTTCTGTCTTCCAGTCTTAATATATAATCTTTTACACACGCTCCCATCATGTTGCCCACCACGATATGACATAACCAAGGGAGCATTCACAGCAGGTGGAATCCATAAGGTTCCTTAAATTTGTACTTTCAGCCTCCAAAACTGTGAGCTAGATACACTTTTTTCCTTTATAAATTACCCAGCTTCAAGTATTTTATCAGGGAACAGAAAACAGACTAACACAGACAGCCAAGAGGAAATTTCTAGTAATCCTTTAATTATGAATCTGAAGTTAAAGGGAATTCTCAGGGATGGAGACACATTTGAGACATGAGGCTTATTCCTGTTATAGTTGTGATCATGGAACAAGATAAGATCAACCAATTCAGTGATTCTCTACAATGCCATACATTCAATTGACTCAAGGAGCTTTAAAATTAAATACGGAAGCCCTCTTATGCCCAGACCATTGATTCCAAGACCCAGCAGAAAAACTGAGGCATTGGTGAATTCATAAATTTCTTCAAGTTAGGGTTTTTTTTTTTTTGACAGGCAGAGTGGATAGTGAGAGAGAGAGAGACAGAGAGAAAGGTCTTCCTTTTTGCCATTGGTTCACCCTCCAATGGCCACTGCGGACGGCGCATCTCGCTGATCTGAAGCCAGGAGCCAGGTGCTTCCTCCTGGTCTCCCATGCGGGTGCAGGGCCCAAGGACTTGGGCCATCCTCCACTGCCTTCCCGGGCCATAGCAGAGAACTGGCCTGGAAGAGGGGCAACCGGGATAGAATCCGGCGCCGCGACCGGGACTAGAACCCGGTGTGCCGGCGCCGCAAGGTGGAGGATTAGCCTGTTAAGCCACGGTGTCGGCCTCAAGTTATTTTAATACACAACCAAATTTAAGAACTACTGACCACAGAGGCCAGCAGGTTAAACCAAGCATGTAATGCCAGGAGATGGGAGAGGAGGAGAGGACAGGAGAGGAAAGGGGAGGGGAGGGGAGGAGAGGAAATATCTTCCATCCCCTGGCTCACTCCCCAAATACCTGCAATAGCCAGGACTGGGCTAGGGAGAAGCCAGTAGCCAGAAACTCCATCTGAGTCTCCCATGTAGGGGGCAGGGGCCAAATTACTTGAGTCATTATCTGCTAACTCCCAGGGTACATATTAGCAGGAAGCTGGATCAGAAACACATTGAGGACTTAATTTATTCCCAGGCCCTCTAATTGGGATACAGGCATCTCAAGTTCTGCCTTAATCTACTGTACAATTCCTGTCCCAGATTTTGATTTTGATTGCCTCTCTCAAACCCTGAGCCTCTCAAACCTCCTAAGCTCTGGTAGACATGAGTATAATTGCCTCAACTGTCACATTTGAACTTGCTCTCCTCAAATTAACGATCATCTCCCAAACTGATAGTAACCCCAATGCATGGAGCAAGGATAACTTTTTTTCCCTTTTATTTCCTTTTAATGGGTGGGTATGTGGCACAGCAATAAGACACCACTTGTGATGCCTGCACTACATATCCAAGTGCCTGGGTTCAAGTCTCAGCTCCAATGCCAATTCCAGCTTCCTACTAATGTGTACTATGATAGGCAACAAATAAAGGCTCAAAGTACTCAAGTCCCTGCCACCCATGTGGGAGGCTCACAATTGGCCCCCAGCTCCTGGCTTTGGACTGGCCCTGCCCCAACTGCTTCAGACATTTGGGGAGTGAACCAGCAGACAGAACTAACTTACTCTCTCTCTCTCTCTCTCTCTCTTTCACTCCTCCCTCCCTCCCTCTTCTTCTCCCTTCCTCCCTGTTCCTATATTTTTCTTTCAAACAAAATGGGGAAAAATGAGTTTTTGCCTTGTTTTATTTTGTTGTTGTTGATGATAAACACTAAGAATGTATTTCTTATGAAAGCTGTCCATCAAAATAAAATAAAAAGTAATTGTTAACTAAAAACTACAGGTAAAATGTGAACTTGTTCACCTAAAGCAAGATAAATATATACCATAGGTTGAGTATCCCTTATCCAAAATGCTTGGGACCATTAGTGATTCAAATATGAAAGTGTTTTTAATTCTGAAATATTTACATAGACTTTACCATTTAAGTATCCCTAACCTGAAAATATGAAATGAAATGCTTGGAATGCCATGTTAGTACCCCAAAAATTTCAAATTTCAAAGTGTTTTGTATTTCAGATTTTCAAATTAGGCATGTTCAACCTGTACTTATTTCATCATGTTTACTTGAAAGAGTATGTTGAATCCACTTAATGTTTAATGATGAAATTTCATGAATTACAGCCATGAATTTATCTTTTGAGACAAAATCAGAAAAAAGTACTTAAAAGTAACATCACTATTTGCTTAATGGGTGTTTTCTTTTGTTAATATCTATCCTTTACAATAAGGATTTATGTAAGTATTGAAATTATTGTCCATAACAATGAAGAATCATGAGTATATATTGAAAAACTCTTTTTATCTATCCCAATCTCAAAATCAATAAGGAATTACTTAAAATAACCTTGAAAAGTAGCCTTCAGACACAATCTTCTTTTTAATATTTATTTGAAAGGCAGAGAGACAGAGAGTGGGAGACTGAGACAAGATAGAAAGTGACAAAGAGAGAGAGAGAGAGACATCTTCCGACCACTGGTTTACTCTCCAAATAGCCAAAACAGCTAGATGTGGGCAAGACCAAAGTCAAGAGACAGGAACTCAATCCTATTCTCCCACAAGGGTGCCAGGGCACCAAGCACTTGGGACATCATCCACTACCTTCTCAGGAGCATTAGTCGGGAGCTGGATCAGAATCAGAGCAGTTGAGACACAAAAAAGTGCACACTGATAGGGGATGCCAATCTAGGAAGCAGCAGCTTAACCTGCTGGGCCACAATGCCCAGCCCCAGATACTAAATTCTTGAACCTTCGCAGGGACACAAAATTCATTACTTTGGTAGGAAATATGATCCATCGTTTAAAAATCTATTGTTAAGATGTTCTATCACAAATATCAAAATAATCAGCCTGAGGTACAATTAAGGAACTGTATTTGGCTAGAAGTCAGCCCAGATGTTATTGGCCTTAATAAGTTCCTTAATAAGTTCCTCACAATAAGAAGATAGTTTTGAAATCCTTTGCCATCAAGAAAGGGCAAGAATTTGGCTCTAAAGCATTAAGACAATCTTTAGGAAATTCCAAAAACTACTATACAGACACATACACACACACGTATATACATATGCATATAAATCCATACATATATGTGTATATATATACACATAGAAATGTTGAATTCATAATTATATTTTGTATTTGGGAAGGCATTGATTTCACTTCAGATTATTGGTACATATAAAGAGAAGTTGGGTTTTATATGGAATTTAAAATTCTTTCAAGGTGCCTTAAATGGATCAAGTAATTTCCAAAATCTCTTTAAAAGTAATTGCTAAATTTTCTGGTTTACAAATAATAAAATGATAAGATTTTTAAGTGGAATCTAAAGCTTACAGAAGAATCAAATATTTTTAATTTCTGAGTCTAATAAAATTAACATTAGTGCTAAAAAACAAAACTAACCTTATATATACTGTTTTCTGAATATAAAAACTACCATTTATATTCATGCACAGGAAACATGCACAGATAAGCATACTCATGTAAAGCATCACATTTTACATCTCAGTAGTATGATACTTGAAGGCAGTAATTTTTTATTCTTTAACTTCATTTTTACAGTTCCCAGACCAGTACTTTCCTGTTTGATATTCAGTTTTTCTCCTTGTTGTTGCTAAGTGAATGACTAAAGCTCCTAGAGGATTGACAGGCAAACTCTTCAATGTGGTACTACTATATCCTGCACAGCTACTTCTCTCCCTTCTTCCTGCTCTATTTGGAAAAGGGTCTCATGTCTTTACTCTCCCCTACAACCAATGAAATCACTGTTTCTTACCACTATAGACAGACTTATGCATCATCTGTCTTCTATGCAACACTGTGTTTCCAATATTTAGGAATTTGTTGATTGCCCACAAATTTCACTCAAAACTCTAGACAGATCATGACTTGATCAATCACCATGCTACCCTAGTTTGTAATGCAGGTATAAGGATTTATTGTGGACTCATCAAACATCTAGTGAGGTAAAATCTTTACTACTTTCAGAAAAAAAGCAGAACAAAGTAAATCAAATTGTTTTCTCCTTAAGAGCACTAATATTTTTGGAAGGATGCAAGCAGTGTTCCTTGAGTTCTCCATTTCATGGTGTGTATATATATATATATATATATATATATACACACACATTTGTGTGTATGTGTGTGTGTATGTATACATATAGTTTCCATTTCTTATATCTGGTATACTTATATCTGGTGTACTTCCCTTGGGCCATACCTAAGATGAAGTCGTACAGTACCTTTGGACACTTCCCTCTTTTGAGTTAAACACTACTTATTCTAATACAACCTAAGGTGGCAGTATATAGGCTATGATTTTATGTATTGCCATATGTTTCTTGGCTTATATACTGAAAGTCATCAGTACAACTCATGTAATTCAAGAATAAAATGTATTAATAAACAGCTGAACAAAAGTTCTAATAGGTCACAGTTCAGTTACCATATGCCCTTAGAGCTCTCTCTTTACCCTAAATTACTACCAATCAAGAAAAATGACTACCATTCTATGTCCTGGGTGTGAGAAAATACCTTTGTTTTATCTCAAATTAGAGAGTGATCACTTCTTACCTTATAACTTCTTATGTTATCTTTCTATTTCCCCTTATCCATAAAATCTTGGCTGAACTCTATTTTTCTATGATTCAATGCCTTTTTTAAATATGTTAGCTTTCCAGACCTTACAGTGCATCTGAAAAAGTTCCTTAAGACATATGCTGTTGGGAATAATAGATTCATTCATTCTTTAAAAAAATTCCTTTAGATCTATCCAAAATAAAAATGTGGACAAATTATTTATTTTACATGATTGTAAATTTTATTAATATTCAACTGACTAGAAAAGCAATAGGCTACCTTAAAATGATATGTTTTAGCTATGTTAAATGTAAATCTAAAAGTTTCAAAATGATTTTTGAAAACTTTTCAGACTCTTTGATAAAGTCATCAGAAATTACTGGAAATACTGATAGAAGGTATAATTTCCTTTACCTCTGAACTACTTTTCATCCCTTCTGCTATAAAACAGAATGGTGGTTGTCTCAGCTTTGTTGATAGAAAGCAGAGTACAGATATTAGATATTGTGTGATTCTAATAATGCCATAAAATAGTCCAAGTAACTTATTTGTATGACAATATTTTTGAATTTTTTATGCAACTTCACCACATAACTGTGATTCATTTTCTTGCAAAGTTAATTAAGTGTGCAATTAAAAGTTATTCCCTCATGTCTTCCTCCTATGGCTGTCTGCAAATTTTCCAGGGTCATCATCTCTCCACATATCCATATATCATATAGAATCACTCATGCAAACTGTATTACAAATGACTTTAAAATATTAAAAGTTCCATTATGCAATTTCTTCTGCTCAGTGATCAGTGTGTGGTGAATCTCATTCATCTTGATAAAGGTCATAAAGTTGTTTTATCTTTCAAAGTGCCTGATTTTGTGGGCTGTGGCAAAAGGAAGTCGTGAAGGGGAGAGCAGGTCATACAAAAAGAACAGTATAATCAACACAAGGAATGTGACAGGAGGATATTTTAAAAAGAATAAACAAGTTTCCCCCCATCCTGGCTATTTTCAGTCAGATAAGAGAGGACATAAATATAATTAGATTTTGGCTGCTAAGTTTCAAAAATTTAGGTTCAGAGGTATGGGAAAAATTGTATTCAGAGTTATTATGTTTAGAAGAAAAACAGGAAAATTTTAAGCTTCCTTCCTCCCTTTACCACTCCCCAAAGTAGAAAAATAAGGTTTCCTGATTTGGGGGAGAGGAAAGAGAGGAAGGGTGAATAGTAATAAGGGATATGAGGTTTTACACTTTATAACGACAGGACCCTGGAGTGAACAGTAGACACAAACAGAGACTACTGACACCATTAACATAAAAGGTGATTTAGTTGTCTTACCATTGGTGAAGGATAGGGAATAAAACACAAACACAAAACCAAAAACTCCTGCTAACAGCAGATAGTTCAATTACTGTTGATTATCAAGCAAGTGTTATGTCAGTCAGGCTAGCTCTAGATTTGCTTAATTCACATATAATGTAACTTGTCAGGCCCCTTTTCTTCATCTAAAGACACTAATAAGCCATGAGTTGTAAGGTGGGACCTCAGTCACTTTGAAGAGTAAGCACAAAAGGAAAAGCTCTTGAATAAGGACTTGAGTGGGACTGAAGAGATACAACTCAATATCTTATGCTAAGCAGAAGACACACATCCCACAAAATCAAAATGTTCTTTGAGGGCACTCTCACCTGCCTTGAACCTGAGTTTACACTATAATGCACTCCTACACAGGAGTCCAGTGTGTCTCTATAACTCTTTTGGCATAATTTAAGATGTGAATAGATTGTGCATGAAGCTATGAAAGATCAATACAAGCAATCTTGTTGTCTAGATTGCTATTGTAGACATGGGTGGTTCAGGTGTGGATGCATCAGTAAGATATTAAATCACCCATCAATTTTGTGTAGCCTATTCCATGATGTTAATAGTTGCAAATAAAAGTAAAGTAGAACTCTCAAACATACAACTTCAACCCTGTTGTAGGATGGATTCCCCAGAAATCTACACTTCACACCAACTGAAGCACTACTGTTTTTTTAGGGAAGCGACATGGGGGCATGATGGAGGGAGAGGAAGGAAGAGGAAAAAATCAATCCAACATTGCATTTCCAGCTGGTCAGATGCTTACTAAGCACTACTGATTGAGCCATCTCACAGCACCAACTTCCAAGGTGCTATATGAACAACTGCATCTCAGCACAGTCCACTGGAAGGTAGGTTGGGAGCCTTTACCTGCTCCAAACTCTCACTGTCCACTGTACATTGCTGCAAGGTTTGCAAACTCCACTGTTCTTCTGGATTATATTTGAATTAGAACTATAAAGGTCCTTTGGCATCTCATCTCTTAGTATCAAAGAGGGATATACTAGGGGCTGACGTTGTGGCACACTGGGTTAAGCTAGCACTTGTGATGACAGCATCTTGTATCAGAGTGCCAGTTCAATTCCTGCCTGCTTTGTTTCTTATCCAGTTTGTTACTAATGTGTCTGGGAAAGCAGGGGATGATGACCCAAGTACGTGGGCCCTTGCTGCCAATGCAGGAGACCCAGATGGAGCTCCTGGCTCCTGGCTTCAGCCTGACCTAGCCCTGGCTGTTACAGCCATTTGAGGGAGTGAACCACAGATAGACGATATAGATATAGATATAGATATAGATATAGATATAGATATAGACACACTGTCCACAGCACTGGCATTCATATGGGCTTTGCCTCAAGTCCCAGCTGCTCCACTTCCAATCCAGCTTCTCTGCTAGTACACCTGGGAAAGCAGTAGATGTCACAAGTGCTTGTGCCCCTGAACCCACATGGGAGATCTGGAAGAAGCTCATGGTTCCTGGCTTCAGATAGGCCCAGGTGGGACTGTTGCAGCTATCTGGGGAGTGAACCAGCATATGGAAGATCTCTCTCTCTCTCTCTGTCTCACCCTCTCTGTTTTTGTTACTCTGCTTTTCAAATTAATAAATAAATAAATCTTAAGAAAAAAAGAGGGATTTCCTGGAGAAGGGTGACACAAGAAATGTTGCTTTCAGTGTAGGTCTATGTGCAGTTTGTCACAGTATGTGCAGAGATGATTGTCACAGCAGCTGGGCCAAACCAAGAGTCCAACTGTTTGGGCAATCCAAGATGACTGAATAGGAAATAGACATGCTGATTTTGACCATAGGGAGCTAACAGAGGAAAGGTGAGTGGCTGCATTTTCAAGGGAGAGCTGGAGAGAAATCTACAGTGGAAATTCTGTGGAAAGAAGAGAGACACTATGGAGTAGCGTGGAAGGTGCCAGTACATAGCAGTGAGCTGCAACTCCTGCAGCTGGGGGCTGAAGGAGATACCATCATCTTGTATAGAGGAGAGAGGACACTGTGACAGCCCATGTCATTGGTGATAATGCCTGAGGGAGAACCCTGTGGACCACACTGAGTCTGGCCTGGAGCACTAGCAGGGGCAGGGTACCCACCCAACCCCGTGAACAGAGAGCACATTTCTTTCTCCCAGTCCCCCAAAAGGGGTGCATGGCAATTTGCAGGGAAGAAATGCTATTCTAATAACGCGAGTTTGAGGCTGTGGCATCTCACGTTCCCAACCAGGGAATTTTATCAGAGGGATAAATCTGTGGTCCCCATTGACTTTGAATCTGGTCTGGAGGGCTGGCAGGGGGTGGGGCACCCAGTAAGGACTGTGAGGTGCTCCCCTTCACCCACTCTATCACAGGCACCTGGACTCAAACTTCGGAAGCAGAGCACCAACAGGCAGCTGGCTGGCTCTGGGAATACCTCTACTCTCTCTGTGGAAGAGGCAAACTCACAGGGCTGAGGGTGGATCCCCTGCTTTCTGTGACTGTGGGAATTCTGTGACTGAACGATAGGGCATGGGGTTCACCTAGTTCTCTGGGCAGTCGCTGTGTCTGGCTTCAGAGGCTCAGAGTTCCCTGAGGGACTGGAGCATGTCATTGCAGATGGTTCAATGCTCACACTGAGGACCCTACAGATCCCTTGTGTATTTCATATGCCTGTGTGGGTGGGATGTGTAGCCATGTGGGCTAACCCCAGACATTGCTCACCTTAGCAGAGAGGAGGTGAGGCTTGATTATGCTGGTGGAGGTAATCATACCCTCCCTCTGCAAGCAATAGAGGAGCTATCCCATTCCCAACTTGGGTGTCACCCCAGATTCACACTCCATCAGTGAGTCCTGCCCAGAGCTCCCTTGCCCCACTCAGCAAATGACTCTCAATATAGACCAAAGGAGTAGACACTCCCCTACATCACAGAGGCATAGTTCAAAGGCAAAAGCCATCAGAGGAAAAAATAACAAGTGTTTCCACAAATGCCTAAAAAAAACAGAAATACAACATAAACAAGAAAGATGATATGACTTCCCAAAAGAAACTTAACACTTAAATATTAGAATGTGAAGATGAAGAGATTAATGAGATGCCTGAAAAGGAATTCAAAAGAATTATCATAAGATGACTCAAAAACACAGAGAAGCAAATACAAAATAAACAAATCCATATATGACATGGATGAAAAATTTTTCCAGGAGTTAGGGATACTGAACAGAAATCAAACTAAAATATTAGAAATGAAGAATTAAATACCTCAAATAGAAAATATAGTGGAAAGCCCTAAAAACAGACTTGGTGAGGCAGAAGAAAGAATATTCAAGTTAGAAGACAAATTCCTGGAAATATCACAATCAGACAAGAAAAGATAAGAAAAAAATTAGAAAAACTTAAAACAATGTTCAAGACTTACAGGATACTATCAAATGACCAAACATATATGTCTTGGGAGTTCCTGAAGGTGTGGAAAGAGAGAAAGAATTAGAAGACCTATTCGGTGAAATAACAGCAGAAAACTAACCTAATTTGTAGAAAGAAAGGGACATTCAGTGTACAGGAAGCACACAGAACTCCTAATAAACACAATCAGAAAACATCTTCACCACGACACATTATAGTCAAACTTTCAACAGTAAAAATAAAGATTCTCAGAAGTGCACAACAGAAACACCAGATTACCTTTAAAGGGTCCTCAATTAGATTAATAGCTGATTTCTAATCAGAAACTCTACAGGCTAGAAGAGAATGGAGAGACATAGTTCAAGTCCAAAAAGCGGAAAAAAAGTCAACACAGAATACTGTATCCAACAAAGCTTTCATTTATAAATGAAAGTGAAATAAAGACCTCCCAAATTAAACAGAAATTGAAAGAATTTGTCACCATTTGTCCAGCTTAACAACTGATAGTTAAGGATGTGCTGACATGCAGAAAAAGGGAATAATAGTCATCATTATGAAAGAATATGAAGGCAAAAAATCTTCTAGAAATCCAAAGCAAACAATAGGAATATTTATGGAAAAATGGCAAAACCAAGTTGATACTTATCACCAATAACCCTGAGTATATATGGTCTAAACTCTCCAATTAAATGATAGACTGGCTGAATGGCTTAAAAAACAAGACTCATCTATTTTCTGTTTACAACAAAAATATCTCATCAACAAAGATACATACATAATGAAAGTGAAAGAATGGAAACAGATATTCTATGCTAATGGAAACCAAAAAAAAATCAGGTGTAGCTATCTTAATAATGGAAAAAATAGACTTTAACACAAAAGCTGTTCAAAGAGTCAAAGAAAGGCACTAGTAATGATTGAAAGATCAACTTAATGGGAAGATGTGACTATCATAAATATATGTGCAGCCAATGCCAAGACACTTGGCTATTTAAAACAAATGTTAATGGACTTAAAGGGAGACACAGACTCCAATACAATAGTAACTGGGGACTTCAACATCCCACTTTCATCAATGGACAGATCAACTAGATAAAAAAAATCAACAAAGAAACTGCAGAGCTAATCTACACTATGAATCAAATGGATCAAATTGACATCTACAGAACATTTCATCCCACAGTTGTAGAATACACATTCTTATCATCAGTGTATGAAACTTTCTCTAGGACAGACTATATGCTAGGCCATAAAGCAAGTTAAAACAAATACAAACAATTGAAATCATACCATGTATCTTTTCTGACCACAATACATTAAAGCTAGAAATTAACCATTGAATAAATTCCAGAAAATATGCAAACACATGAAGAATGAACAACATGCTCCTGAATGAACAATGGGGCATACAAGAAATTGAAAGGAAATCAAAAAAATTCCTGGAAATGAATGAAGATGACAATACAACATATCAAAACATATGAGATATAGCAAAAGCAGTGTTAAGAGTGAAGTTAACAGAAATTGGTGTTTATATCAAGAAATTGGAAAGGCATCATGTAAATGACCTAACAATGTATCACAAGGACCTAGCAAAACAAGAATAAACCAAGCCCAAAAGGAGGAAAATATAATTAAAATTAGAGAAGAAATAAATGAAATTGAAACAAAAATTGTAAAATATTAATAAAATAAAGATATGGCTTTTTGAAAAAATAAACAAAATTGATATACCACTGGCCAAACTAATGAAAATGGGGGAGTGGAGAAGACCCAAATTAATAAAATCAGAGATAAAAAAGGAGATATTACAATGGATACCACAGGAATAAAAAGAATCATCAGGTATTACTACAAACAGCTATTTGCCAACATATTGGAAAATAGATTTCTGAACACACAATCTACCAAAATTGAGTTATGAAGAGATAGAAAATTGAAACAGACAAATAATCAAGACAACTGAATCAGTAATAAAACTCTTCCAACAAAGAAAATCCCAGGACCAGACGGCTTCACTGCTGAATTTTACCAAATCTTTAAAGAAATAATTCCAATTTTTCTCAAACTATTCAAAACAATTTAAAGGAAAAATTCTTCCAAACTTCCTTTATGAGGCTAGCATTACCTTAATTTCAAAACCAGAAAAAGATACAACAAAGAAAGAGAACTATAGACCAATATCCCTGATGAACAGAGATGCAAAATCCCTCAACAAAATACTAGTTAATAAAATCCAACAACACATCAGAAAAATCATTCACCCAGACCAAGTTGGATTTATCTCTGGTATGCACAGATGGTTCAACACATGCAAATCAATAAATGTGATACATCACATTGACAAATTGAAGTACAAAAGCCACGTGATTATCTGATGCAGAGAAAGCATTTGATAAAATACAACATCTCTTCATGATAAAAACGTTAAGCAAACTGAGTATAGAAAGAACATTCTTCAAAACGTTCAAGGAAATATTTGACAAACCCACACTCAGTATCATATTGAATAGGGAAAAGTTGGAAGCATTTCCACTAAGATCAAGAACTAGACAAGGATGCCCACTTGCACCACTGCTATTCATAGTTCTGGAAGTTTCAGCCAGAGCAACTAGTCGAGAAAAAGAAATAAAATGGATACAAATAAGGAGGAAATCAAATTATCCCTGTTTGCATACAACATGATCCTATATAGAGGGAAGCTGAAAGACTCCACTAAGAGGCTATTGTAACTCATAAGAGAGTTCAATAAAGTTGCAGGATATGAAATCAACACACAAAAATCAGTAACTTTTGTATACACAAACAATGTCATGGCTGAGAAAGAACTTGTAAGATCAGTACCATTCACAAGAGCTACAAATGTTTTTAAATACCTTAGAATGAATTTATCCAAGGATGTGAAAGGGTTCTACGATGAAAATTACAAAACATTAAGGAAAGAAATGGAAGAAAACACCAAAAAATGGAAAAGTCTTCCATGTTCAAGATTAGAAGAATTAATATCATCAAAATTTCCATACTACCCAAAGCAATTTATAGATTCAATGAAATAACAATTAAAATACCAATGATATTCTTCTCAGATTTAGAAAAAAAAGATGCTAAAATTCATATAGAAACACAACAGACCCCGAATAGCTAAAGTAATCTTAAACAACAAAAACAAATTTGAAGGCATTACAATACCAGATTTCAAGACATACTACAGGGCAGCTTTAATCAAAACAGCCTGGTACAGGCACAAAAATAGATATGTTATACAATGCAATGGAATAAAAACCCCAGAAATTAATCCACTCATCTACAACCAACTGATCTTTAACAAAGGAGCTAAAGTCAATCCCTGGAGAAAGGACAGCCTGTTCAACAAATGGTACTGGGAAAATCTGATATACATATGCAGAAATATGATAAGATCCTACCTTATTTATCCTACCTTATACAATCCTACCACATACAAAAATCAACTCACAATGGATCAAGGATCTAAGTCTACAATCTGCTACCATCAAATTACTAGAGGAAAATATAGAGGAAACTGTGTAAGACATCAGCACAATAAATGACTTCTTGGAAAAGACCCCAGAGGCACAGGCAGTAAAACCAAAAATAGACAAATGGGATTAAATCAAGTTAACAAGCTTCTACACTGCAACATTGCAATAGGAACAGTCAACAAGGTGAAGAAGCAAACTGACAGAATGAGAGAAAATATTTGCAAACCATGCAACTGACAAAGGATATCCATCATATATAAAAAGCTCAAGAAACTCAACAACAATAAAACAAAAAAAATAAGAAATTGACAACGGACATGAACAGGCATTTTTCAAAGAATAAAATTCTAAAGCCAACACACATGAAAAAAATGCTCAGGATCACCAGACATCAGGGAAATGCAAGTAAACACCACAATGAGGTTTTAATTCACTCAAATTAAAATGGATATCATCCAAAAATCAAAAAACAATAAATGCTGGTAATTATGTGGGGGAAATGTAAAGTAGCATAAACATTAGAGAATATAGTATGGATTTTCCACAGAAATCTGAAAATAGATCTACCATATGACCCAGCCACCTCACTCCTGGAAGTTTACCCAAACAAAATGAAATTAGCATATGAACGACTTATCTATATACCCATGTTAAATTATGCTCAATTCACAATAGCTAAGATATGGAATCAAACCAGATGTCCATAACTGTTGACTGGATAAAAAAAAAAAATGTGGTATATATACACTGTGGAATACTACTCAGCCATAAAAAGACTGAAATCCTGTCTCTTGCAAGAAAATGGATTCAACTAGAAGCCATTATGCTTAGTAAAATAAGCCATTCTCAAAAAGGCAAATATTATATGTTTTCACTGATATGTGGCAATTAATAAAGAATACTAAAAAATGTATAGGAATGAAATGGGCATCTTGTGATATGATTGTCATTTTTAGCCCTTGTTAATACTCCTATGGAATTGTGGTCTTCCTACTTTTTACTTGTTGAATATTATTGTTAGTGGTGAATTAAGCCTGTGATTATAGAGTGGGTTAAAATTATGTCTTTGCAATAATTAATGAAAATAAAAGTGGGAAGGGAAAACGGGAGATTGAGGGGGGAGGAGAAAGGAGGGAAGTATGGTCATCTTTTTTAGAACTGTACCTATAAAATACATGAAATATATTGTTTTTATTAATAAAAATTAAAATAAAATAAAAGCAATGAAAAACTGAAAAGTCCAACTACTTAAAATATATAAAGCCAAGAGAATCTGAAGTTGCGATGCATTTGTTATAACCTCTTTCAGTCCTATCCCTTGTCACAGGTGACCTTTTTGAAGCTGGAAACAGTCTCAGTAGTTAGAGATTAGATATTTATACACAGCCGTGTAGGAAATATCCACTGTTTCTAAGTGAAACTGTAATAGAAAGGGGATATGTTTTTAAGAAACTAAAGGTGGATAAGGCAAAGGATGAAGGTGTCAATAAGGTGCTCAAGGTCTAAGAGTGAAATCTGCCTTAGATAGCAAAAATCTCTGAGAGGCTAAGCAGTTGATGTTTTTAGCATTCTCAGGGCCAAACAATCATTAGTGCCTTGGCAGGATATAAAAGTTAAGTTGAGCAAAATCAAGGATGAGTAGATAAATGGCAGATGTAGCAATTTCTTTCACATTCTCTAGAAGGCTGGGCAAAGTAGTGACTATATCTGTACTTAGGTTGTACATAATTTTGTTCAGAAACCTCTGGCCAGAAAGCTGGTACTCAGGAATATAAATGGCACCTGCTTGCATTTTGAGCCAGATGAGTCAGGTCTAAGTAACATCTTCCATTCTAAGTTTAATCAGGCCAATCACGTAAGGACTAACTGAATGCAGAAAAAGGTAGCACATGTCTCTCAGATATGAGCAGTTCATAGAATTAGGTAAAGGATGTAAATAACCCAGTACCAATCTTAAGTTAATACATCTATTATGAACGTACCTTGAAGAAGAGAAACAAAATTTACTTTTAAGCATTTGCAGAAATTTACACAAACACAAATAAAACATATTTAATGGTGTCAGATTTTCCCCAAGCTATCATACTGAAGTCATAAAATAAAATGCTGTAAAATAGTGTTGGAAAAAAAACAATGTCAGAGGTGGGCTCTGTGACACAGTAGGTTCAGTCTCTGCTTGGGACACCTGCATCCCATACTGGAGTCCCTGGCTCAAAGTCTGGCTACCCTGTTCTTCTGATCCAGCTTCCTGTTAATATGTGTGTGAGGCAGTGTATGATGGCAGAAGTACTTTGGTTCCTGCGACCTATGCATGAGATCCAGATGGAGTTATTGACCTCTGAGTTTAGCCTGGCCCAGTTTTGGCTGTTCTGGGCATTTGGGTAGTGAATCAGTAGATGAATAATTTCCCTCTCTGTCTCTCCTTCTCATTGTAAGCTACTTTCCAAATAAATAAGTAAATCTTTAAGAAAAAATCTATTTCAAAAATGTAATGCAGATAGCATAGTAACTGAAACACCTGAAAAAATAAATGCATCATTTTGAGTAATTTATAGATAAAAATGAAACAAAGTAGAAATTAATTTTTTAGATAGAAAAAAACTATCTTTCAAATTTGAGGGTTGCAATTAAAGGAATAATTGAAAAATGTGGTCAATCCTCATCTATTTTTACTAGAACACTTAAAAGATCTAAAAATAAATGAACAAAGATTTTAATGGAAGATGACAGACAAAGAACAATAAAACAAAACACTTAAAGTAGAAGAAAATAGTAATTACCAAAATAAAATGACAAAACAAAAAAGAGCCATAGGTTTCATCAGCAGACACACAAACTTTTTAAAAATAATAATAATAAAACAGACAAAACTTTGTCAAGGGAGAAGAGGTTAGCTATCAGTTAAAGTCACCATTGTTTGTGCCAACCACATCCCATAACAAAGTGCCTGGATTTGAGTGTTGGCTATGATTCCAAATCCAGCTTCCTGCTAATGTGCATGCTGGGAGGCAGGAATCTCAAGTACTTAGGTCTCTTCCACTCACATAGGAGCAAATGGACTGAATTCCTAGTTCCCAGCTTCAGCCAGGATCAGCCCTAGCCATTGCTGGTATTTGGCAAGTGGACAAGCAGATGAGACCTCTTTCTGGCTCTGGTTCTCTGTCTCTCAAATAAATTTATAAAATTATAAAAATTAGCCCTTTGTCAAGTTTGAATCTATTTTTAAAGACAAAGAATGTGTGAATGAATAACATCAGTAATGAAAAATGGGGCTATAATTATTTAGTAAGTCATTATCTAAGATTAAACAAAAGCTAAAATAACATGATACAATGAATAGCATTTTAAGAAATAATATGAAATTAGTAATATGAAAAAGTCTAGGTAAATATAAACTAGCAAAGTAGCTCATCAAGAAGAAAATCATAAAAGAATAGTATAAAAAGTAGTTAAATGTCTGCAACAACAAAGATATCAGACCTACTAAATTTTTCAAAACTGAAGCTCGCTTCAATTGCATAAAACAGTTCTAATATATATAAAATAAGTTAGACGATTCTTTATTTTATGAATTTAGCAGTGGTTGCAGTCTCCAATATAGAAATGCACAAGAAGGTATAAATGTAGGTTAGTCACCCTTACACATATAGAATGTATATAGGAATTCTAAAAAGCATATTAACATATCATAATCAACACTTCAGTATCGTAATATCATAACTAATGATTTAATATGAAACTGGCAAGGAAAACACAATCTAAAAAAAATCATACTAATGCTTCACTTTATTGAATTATAATAATCTAAAAGAGAAAAATACAGTCAACTGAATAATGTCAATATAGTCTTGAATAGTATCAAAAACTATCCATACAAAAATTCTTCACAAATTTAACTCTCATAAATGCATATACTAGAAACTTAAGAACATATAGTACAGTATAAAAAGCAAGTTCTAGAATATCTTATGTTAAATTCAGGAATTTAGAAAATTATCTCTTATTAGCAATACCAATGAACAACGTCCTGAAAATTTTAATCACTGCACTGAAGGAGAAAAAAGTAAGAACACAGAGGGCGTAATAGTTGTAAAATGTGAAGTAAAATAGTTTTTTATCTTAATAACAGCAAGACAGAGGATATGATAATTATGTAAACAATCTAAGTTCTAATTATAACAGAGAATTCAACCATGGCTAAACACATCAACAGAAAAAAATATAGCTACCCATACAGCAATGAGAAATTTTAAAAGCAATAATTCGTAAATGTAAACATTTATTATCAAGTGAATATTTTATTGAAAACACAACTGTAAAATATACATGGGGCATCTGGATGGACATCAGTAAATTTACAAACGCCTCACTTTAAAATTACCCCAAGTCACCTAGCAACGGAAGCCTCCACTCTTCAGGGTAACACAGCGCTCCAGGGCTGGGTTTACGAATCTTTTTTTTTTTTTCTTTTTAATGTTTTCCAAGGCCAATAGCAGCGAGGTGGATCAGAAGAGGAACAGGTGGGAAAAGAACGGGCACAATTATGGGATGCCAGCACCACAGGCAGAGGCTTAGCCTACTATGCCGCAGCGCAGGCCCCAGGTTTAAGAATCTTTCAGGCGGCATTCAGGCAACTCTTCCGGTCAGCATACCCTTACGTACACATAGGGTGGTGTTCCACTCGCCACCGGAAGCGTCTACTGAAGCGAGGCGGTAGCCGCGTTTATGGCGGTTCCTCGTGAACAATCGCAAAAGGCTAGTTTTTAGAGTGGCCCTTGCTTCAGTTTTCGGTAAGAGTTGTGATGTCTGTGGTACTGAATCTGTTTCTCTATTTTGTGTCGCCAACCGTGGTGCCAACCATCTCGCATCATTTATTTCTCAGGGATCCGCTGAGTCACGGCCTGTACCCTCACTACAGTATGGCTACAGGGGCTGAAGATGACGACCTAGACTTTGTTCCCGTGGTGCCGGGCCAGCAAGATCACGACCAGAGGTGTGTTACTTTGAAGGATGTGTTTGTGTACCTCTCCCCTGAAGAATGGAAGCTACTTGATGAGGATCAGAAATATCTGTACCATGATGTGATGCTAAATATCTTTCTATATGTGCTTTCATTGAGACTTCCAATTACCAGATCCTGTATGCTTACTCAGCCAGAGCCAGAGAGCGAGCCCAGGAAGCCAGACAGCGTAGATGTAGCTCCGGATAATGCAAAGACAACCAAGAGAAGGTCTGGCCCTGGTTATTGGTATACAGAGATGGATGAAGATGTGCATTCTGAAGAAGGTGTTTTGGAGAGAATATCTCAGGTGAGAAGTCCTGAGGCAAGCCCTAGCACCCAAGAGACCCAATCCTGTGACATCTGTGAGCAGATTGTAACAGGAATTCTGCACCTGGCAGAACAGGGAACAACCAGTGGGCTGCAGCCATACATATGTACATCATGTGGGAGAGACTTATGGTTCAATTTGCAGCAGTGTGGAGAGAAATTCTCCAGAGGAGGAAAGGGCCAGTCCTCATTTGTGAATAGCCTTGCATACCTTGTTTCAGAGAAGGCCTTCACTTCCAGGGAGGATGGGCAGGACTTCTTGACCAACTCTGACCTTGTCCAGCACCAGGCCACTCACAATGAGGAAAATCCACACAGGAGCACTGGATGTGGAGAGGCCCAGCAGACTGGACAAAGTCAAAGGTGCAGTGAATGTGGGGAAGTTTTCAGACACAAAGACCAACTTACTCAGCACCAGAAAAGCCACACAAGAGAACAATCTTATGAGTGCATTGAATGTGGAAAATCCTTTAGCCGAAGCCAGCACCTTACACTGCACCAGAAAATTCACAGATCAATGCCTTTTAAGTGCAATGATTGTGGGAAATTGTTTAGCTGCAGGTCCAGTCTTGTTATACACCAGACAGATCACACAAGATCAAAGCCTTATGGGTGTGCTGAATGTGGGAAATTTTTCAGCAGACATTCCGTCCTTGTTCAACACAAGATAACTCACACTGGAGCAAGACCTCATGGGTGTGATGAATGTGGGAAAAACTTCCACAACAGAGAAATACTTGCTAAGCACAAGAAAACTCACAGTGGAGAAAAGCCTTATACATGCAGCATTTGTGTAAAAAGCTTTAAACGTAAATATGTATTTATAGACCACATAAAAGTCCACACTAAAAAACCCTCTTATGAATGTAATGAATGTGGGAAATTGTTTGAAAGAAATGGCAACCTTTTAATACACAAGAGAACTCACAGTGTAAAAAGGCTTTATGTGTGCAGCGATTGTGGGAAAGCATTCACCACTAGGTCCCACCTTACACAGCACCAGAAAGTTCACACCAGAGCAGTGCCTATGGATGAAGTGAATGTGGAAAGTTCTGTGGTGGCAACTCCAGAACATTCTACACCCAAAACTTCACACTAGATAAAGACCTTAGATGTTCAGTTTATGTAAGAAAGCCTACAGAAAATGTTCTCACTTTGTCACTTGAAAATTCTCACTTGTGAAAGGTATCATTATTTACAACTTTTGCTGATCATTTAGCTGTAACTCCTAAGCTCATTTAAACACCACAGATTTCACATTGGAGAGGAACCTTAAGAATATGGGGAATATACTGTCTCTTTCTTCAATATAATATGAGTCAGGAAAGAGAAAAGCTCTCAAAAGAGTTGCTTTTATGAGAGAGTCAACAACTAGAAATTTAGCTTCATATATCTGTACCTTTACATGGGAAGATTACCTATGAATGCCAAGAATGTAGGAAATTTTCAGGAGCTATTTTATATTTTTATATTGTTATATATTTTATAGGGCCCTTAACTATATTATGTCATTGCCAGTTTCTACTACAGAAGCCATTTTGCCTCTACCGCAGCCAAGCTCCTGCAGTGTGTGGTGGTCACCCCAGTGAGCTCAGGGAGGGCAGAATTCTGCTCTATTCCATGTGAGGAGTCATGAGTGGTCTAAATCCACTGGTGAGTCCTCATTCCCTCTGTCTTGATGGTTTCAGTGTGGACATGACCTAGTTCTTGTTAAAAATATCTAAGTTGTAGTCTGTTTCAAGTTTCCAAAAGTTTCCTTTCTTGATGGACAATATGGATTTTACATGTGATGTCCCCAAGTTTCCAAAGGGTTCTTTTTTTTTAATCTAAGGACAATATTGACTCTACCTATGATAGCTGAAATACATTTCTTCAACCTCCAAATCATTAAGCCTTTGAATATCCTGCCCTACACTGATATGATTTGTGAAATTGTTTGTGTATTTATTTTTTAAGTGTTTATTCTGTTCACTGTGTGGGATTGATTGGGAGAGGAATTGGGCTTTGCTAGCATTAAAGGAGGAACACCTTTGGTGGGCACTCCAATTCCAACTGCTAGAGAGACTAGCAGGATGGCAGAGAAAAGGTATCAATCTAGTATGGTCTAATTGGCAATGTTGCCCATTTTTGAGGAAAAAATTACCTAGAAGATAGTTGCTGTGAAAACCTTCAGTACTTCTGGGGACAGCATGAGTTTAGTCACTTTTCCCCAGGAGATGTTTAATATTCCCACAGAACTGTTGTTGAAGTGCAGCTGTCTCCCAAAACCTACCAAGAAATCACAGCCCCTAAAGTCCAAAATTTGGTTGTCAGATAAGACCTGTAGGGGCTAAGTAGGAAACATAGTTGATACAATGCATGGAATGTTGTCATTTTTCCTGGTATTCATTTTTGTTAAGCTTAAAGATATAAGTTCTGTTTTACTACCTTTAAAAAATTTAATCCTTAATGCTGGAGCCATCATTGTGGCACAGCAGAAGCAGCCCCCACCTAGGAAGCAAGCATCCCTTATGAGCAATGGTTCAAGTCCTGGCTGCTCCACTTCCAATCCACCTCCCTGCTAATGTTGTTGGGAAAGCAGCAGAAGATGACCCAAGTAACTGGGTCCCTGTGACCCATGTGGGAGGCCTGGATGGAGTTCCAGGCTTCTGGCTTTGGCTTGGCCTGGCCCAAGCTGTTGTAGCCACTTAGGGAGTGAGTCAGCACATAGAAGATCTTTGTGTGTCTCTCCTTTTAATTAAAAGCATAAAAAATTAATCTTTAATGCTTAGTAAGGTTTAACTCTAGTTAATGTTATTTTACTTAGAAATCCTAAAATAAGTTTGACTATATCTTATTTATAGGCAACATCTTTCAAAAAGTAAAACTAATATTGTACACCCTTCAGATAGTATAAAAACATAATTGATATACAAATACTGTAAAGAGTGGTGAAGAATGGCAAACTAAGGGTTTTGTGTCTACAGTGCATATGTAAATTTAATGAGACTAAGATTCTATGGGCTGAAGGTGTACAGAAATGCTCAGGACCTGCAGACCTGTTGAATCTCCTTGCTGAGGTTAATGAATATCAAATAAATTAATAATAAAAGTTTTCTGGATCCCTGTACCTCCCTGGGCTGTTGATCTGATAGCCATTACTGCATAAGCAGGAACCCCAGGAGACAGAAGAAATCCAAGAAGAAGTCCAAGGATGGGTCTTTTGCTGTTCAACCAATATTTCAGTGCACATGTGCTTCATTGCATTCTACTCCCTCTCAAGATTTGGAAAATGATAGACAGTTGAGAAAATACAGGCTTGACTGATATTCCAAGAGAAATAAGTAATTTGTATTGTATTTTGTAGGAATCTAGTTTCTCTTAACAGTATTATTGGTATGTAATTAAAATATGATAAACTATACATGTTTAAATTGTACAATATGTATGCACATATGATACCATTACCACAGTTAAGGTAATCATCCCCAAAAACTTCCTCATAACCTTTTATCATTTTTTCTTTTTGTCTTTATGTGTTCCCTCATCTGCATATAAACACTGACTTAATGTTACTATTACTTAATGATAGTACTTAATGTTACTACTTAATGTTAACTTTGCATTTTCTAGAATTTTATGTAAACTCAATTATATAGCATGTTCTTATTTTTGTCTACTTTTTTTCAATAAACATAAGTGTATTGTTTTAGATTGATGGATGTTCTTGAGTAATATTTTATTGTGCCGACTACTACAGTTCTTTGTCCATTGATTGTTGCTAGACATATGAACTGCTTTTAGATTTAGGCTATTAAAAATAAAGCTTCTTTAAAAGAAATTCTTGGGGCTGGCGTCGTGGCTCACTTGGTTAATCCTCTGCCTGTGGCACCCAACATCCCATATAGGTGCCGGGTTCTAGTCCCATTTGCTCCTCCTCCAGTCCAGCTCTCTGCTGTGGCCCGGGAAGGCAGTGGAGGATGGCCCAAGTGCTTGGGCCCCTGCACCCGCATGGGAGACCAGGAAGAAGCACCTGGCTCCTGGCTTCGGATCAGCACAGTGCCGGCCTTGGTGGCCATTTGAGGAGTGAACCAGCGGAAGGAAGACCTTTCTCTCTGCCTCTCTCTCTCTGTCTATAACTCTAGCTGTCAAATAAGAAAAAAAGTCTCTTTAATGACTTCACAGAGGAACTTGCCTCGCAAAAGAAAGGTCCTAGGATGACTTATGGGAGAATTTCAGGGTCTGGGAATAAGATATCATTGATATACAATGTAATTGCAAATTCTTGCCAATTTGAACAAGCAAGAAATCATGACACATTATGGGAATGGATTTAAGTTCTGTGGACCAAGGAGAACAGAATATACAGTTAAATCAAGTAAAATGTATCAACAAGTGCAGACTTCCCTTATATGAGGCATTTAATGGGCAAGTTGAAACAACTTGAAGTATACCTAACAGGTGCTGAAACCTAGATTGTTCATGTATGTAAAATAATTCAAATGCCTCAGGATGTCCCTGTGATATCTTTTCAGTATCTCAGAGGAATGATTCCTGCAAATTACATTTCCAGGATTTTTGTCCTCTGGCTTTCATGTAGGTTTACCCAGTGGGAAGTTCGTAAAGGAGACTGGTGGACAGAAAGTAGGGAAAATACAGGTGTCTTCTCCTCCCTGTATGCCTCAACTGGCTTCTCTGGCAGTGTCTGCATGTCCTTTGTTCCAGTAGCCCTTCCAGAGAGTTTTGCTATGATTCTATCATTTACAAATGACCTTAGGCCTGAGGTCCAGGAACCAACTTAGCCTAGGATGTTAACTGTTTCCTGCTAATACTATAAAATCTCTGTGCTGCCCATCTGTTCTAATAACTGAGTAGCCAATTCTTTTAAAAAATGATTGATTTATTTGAAAAGCAGAGGCAGAGAGACAGAAGTCTTCGATCTGCTGGTTCACTCCCCAATGGCCATGGCTGCAACCACCCCAGCTGCGCCGATCTGAAGCCAGGAGCCAGGAGCTTCTTCCAGGTCTCCCATGCGAGTGCAGGGGCACAAGGACTTGGGCCATTTTCCACTGCTTTCTCAGACCACAGCAGAGAGCTGGGTCGGAAGTGGAGCAGCCAGGACTCGAACTGGCACCCATAAGGGATGCCTGTACTGAATGAGGCAGCTTTATCTGCTATGCCACAGTGCCAGCCCCACCAATTCTTTGAATTAAAATCTATTTTGGGCCGGCATTGTGGTATAGCGGGTAAAGCCACCACTTTTGATGCCAGCATCCCATATGAGTGCTGGTTCATGTCCTGGCTGCTCCATTTCTGATCCAGCTCTGTGCTAATGGCCTGGGAAAACCAGTGGAAGATGGCCCCCAAGTGCTTGGGCCCTGGCTACCCTTGTGGGAGACCTAGAAGAAGCACCTGGTTCCTGGGTATGCCCCAGCCCCAGCGCTGGCTATTGTGGCCCTTTGGGGAGTATACCAGTGGATGGATGGAAGATCTCTGTGTGTGTGTCTCTTCCTTTATCTCTATAATCCTGATTTTCAAATAAATAAATAAATCTTTTAAGAGAATCTCTGGTTAAATACTTTTAATGTATTTTTTCTTATGTCCTATTTTTTTCTGGTTATATCTTGATGAATACGCTGAAAGGAAAGGAGTTGGGGAGTATTGTGTAAGTAAGCAACAAGAGCTAAATATTCCTTAATCATTATCTCTGCAGAAACAGCTTATTCAGAATAGCTGAAGAGAATTTAATGAAGGGACTATTTATAGAGTCAAGGGCAAGATTAAGGAGCCCATCAGAAATGGTGCTGCACCTAGAGATTAACAATAATAGGAAGCTATTCCTATACCCACAAAAGAATCCAAGTGAGAGAACAGTGTTCCTGCAACTGACAAGACCTCTAACTGTGGTGGGAAAGAGCCATCCAACAGGAGTTGTAGCCATAGGCAGTGGAACAGATATGAGTAACTATATTCTGACAAGGAAAGATTATTAGGGAATAGTTACCTAATCTCTCTCTGCTCCCACGATTTCCTGTAAATACCTGTGTGTTAGTTTTCATCACTGTAACAAAATATCACAGGATACTTATGAAGAAGAAGAGGCTTATTTAGTTTATAGCTTTAAAAGTTCGAAGATACGGTGTAATAACATCAGCTCAGTTGAACCCTTTCTCAGCTGCATCACATCTTGGTGTATTGAAATGCTAGGAGCATGTATCAGGGCAAGCAGTCAAATTTCCAACCAGGAGCAGAGAGAAATTGGGTGGACACAAACTCGCTTTTGTAACCATTTTCTCTTAAATTACCAAAGAGTCCCATATGAACTAACTTTTGAGAGCATACCCCCAGTGACCCAAAGGCCTTCAACTAGATCCAGCTTCTTCAAGATTACACAGCACATGAACCTTTGGAAGAACACAAACCACATTCAAACATGTCATTGACAAAATGCGCTTATAAGGCAAACTCAAATAGACCCCTGGTGATCCAGCCCATAGGACTTGTCTTCCCAGGGCATTGAAAAAAAGGCAGAGAAAATGGGAGGGGAGGTTGTTTGGTGCACTGATTAAGTCATCACTTGGGACACTCACATCCCATATCTGAGTGCCTGGGTTGAGTCCAGGCTCCTCTGCACCTGATCCAGCTTCCTCCTAATGCTCACCTTAGGAGGCAAAAGATGATGTCTCAAGTAACAAAACCCTGATGGAATTCCTGGCTCCTAATTTTGGCCTGACCCAATTTATTTAATATTCCATTTTTGCTTTATATATATTTATATTTAAATATATTTAAATTCCCTTTTTACTTTAACAACTACTATATATATATATATATATATATATATATATATTAGTACAAAACAATGTAACAAACTAGAGGCATTCTAGTTTCTCTGAAACACTAACTCTAATCACAAAGCACAAAAAGCTTTCTATGTGTCAGCATGATTTACTGACATGAAATCAATCAGCTATGGAAAAGTCTGCTTCAATAACTTTACTTTCCCCTGAAAGAATATTAATGTATAATAACCAATCATAAGAGAGGTCAAAGTACTTCCACCTTTATGCTTTATAAACTGTGCTATAAACGCTGTGAAGTAAGCTTTTTGTCACTCTTAGAATCAGGCCTACCTGTTTGCAACTGTCCTTTTGTAGGTACACTAAACTTTAAAAATGTTTCTAGGGGGCCTATATTTGGCACAGCAAGCTAAGCTCCAGCCTGCATCCCATATCAGAGTGCCAGTTGGAGTACTGGCTGCTCTACTTCTGATCCAGCTTCCTGCTAATGGTCCTGAACAGGCAACAAATGATGGTCCAAGTGTTTGGATCCCTGCCATCCATGGTGGAGACACAGATTTCTTGGATCCTGGTTGGCCTAGCCCAGCCCTGTATAATGTAATCATTTGATCTCTCTCTCTCTCTCTCTTCCCCTCTTCCCACCCCCCCCTTTTAATTAAATGTATCTTTTTTTTTTGGACAAGCAGAGTTAGTGAGAGAGAGAGAGACAGAGAGCAAGGTCTTCCTTTTTGTTGGTTCACCCCCCAAATGGCTGCTACGGCCGGTGCGCTGTGCTGATCCGAAGCCAGGAACCAGGTGCTTCCTCCTGGTCTCCCATGTGGGTGCAGGGCCCAAGCACTTGGGTCATCCTCCACTGCCCTCCCAGGCCACAACAGAGAGCTGGACTGGAAGAAGAGCAACCGGGACAGAATCCGGCACCCCAACCGGGACTAGAAAGAACCCGGGGTGCCGGCGCCACAGGCTGGGGATTAGCCAACTGAGCTGCGGTGCCAGCCTAAATGTATCTTTAAAACAAACTTTCTGAGAGCCAGTGTTGTGGCAGAGGCAGGTTAAGCTGATGCCTGTGATGCCAGCATCCCATAGGAGCTCCAATTCGACTTCCAGCTGCTCCACTTCTGATCCAGTTCTCGGCTAATGAGTTTGGGAAGGCAGCAGACAATGTTCCAAGTACTTGGGTCCCTGCTACCCATGTGGAAAACCTGAATACAGTTCCAGGCTCCTGGCTTCAGCCTCACCCAGCCCTAGCTGTAGCAGCCATCTAGGAAGTGAACCAGTGGATGGATGATATCACACTTTCTCTCCCCCATCATTCTCTCTCTAACACTGTCTCTCAAATAAATAAAAATATCTTTATAAAAAGAAGGAAAATAAAGAAAGATGTAGAAAAGTTTAAAATAGTAGACTGGATAAAGAAATTATGGGATATGTACTCCATAGAATACTATACAGCAGTAAGAAACAATGAAACCCAGTCATTTGCAACAAGATGGAGGAATCTGGAAAACATCATGCTGAGTGAATTAAGCCAGTCCCAAAGAGACAAATTTCATTTGTTTTCCCTGATCGGCGACAACTGAGCACCAAAGGGGAAACCTGTTGAAGTGAAATGGACACTATAAGAAACAATGACCTGATCAGCTCTTGTCCTGGTTCTAGATGTACAATGTAATACTTTATCCTTTTTAGTATTTGTTGTTGTTGTTGTTGTTCTAGTACTAATGGTTGAACTCTGTAATTAACACACAATTATTCTTAGGTGTTTAAATTTTAACTGAAAAGTGATCCCTGTTAAATATAAGAGTGGGAATAAGAGAAGGAGGAGATGTACAATTTGGGACATGCACAATCAGACTTGCCCCAAATGATGGAGTTAGAAATGTACCAGGGGATTCCAATACAATCCCATCAAGGTGGCATGTACCAATGCCATCTCACTAGTCCAACTGATCAATTTCAGTTCACAACCGATGGCTCTGATAGGTCTAAGAATCAAAGGGATCACACAAACAAGACAAGTGTCTGCTAATACTAACTGATAGAATCAAAAAGAGAGAGAAAGATCCAACATGGGAAATGGGATACACAGCAGACTCATAGAATGGCAGATGTCCTAAACAACACTCTGGCCTCAGAATCAGCCCTTAAGGCATTCGGATCTGGCGGAAGAGCCCATGAGACTATTGTAGGCATGGAAAGCCAAGATACCATGGAAAAGAAAAAAAAAAAAGAAGAAGACCTAAATGAAAGATCTCTGTGAGTGAGATCCCAGTGGAAAGAACGGGGCCATCAAAGAAGGAAGTACCTTTCTCTGAAGGGAGGAGAGAACTTCCACTTTGACTATGACCCTATCGGAATAAGATCAAAGGCAGCGAACTCTAAAGGCTTCCATAGCCCTGGCAGCTCATGACTAGAGCCTAGGGAGATTACTGACGCCATGAACAGGAGTGTCAAATTGTTAAGTCAGCAACAGGAGTCACTGTGTGCTTACATCTCATGTGAGATCTGTCCTTAATGTGTTGTCTAATGTGCAGTGATGCTATAACTAGTACTGAAACAGTATTTTTACACTTGTGTTTCTGCGTGGGTACAAACTGATGTGATCTTTACTAATTATATACTGAATTGATCTTCTGTATATAAAGATAATTGGAAATGAAAAAAAAAACCCTGGTGTTAAATTGGAAATGGCATAGAAAATTAATTAATTTTTAAAAAAAATATTATGTAGGATCTCTGTCTTTAATGTGCTGTACACTCTTATTTAATGCTATAACTAGTACTCCAACAGTATTTTTTTTCACTATGTGTTGCTATATGGCGGCAAACTGTTGAAATCATTACCTAATATATACTAAACTGATCTTCTGTATATAAAGAGAATTGAAAATGAATCATGATGTGATTGGAAGGGGAGAGGGAGCGGGAAAGGGGAGGGTTGCGGGTGGGAGGGAAGTTTTGGGAGGAGGAAGCCATTGTAACCAATAAGCTGTACTTTGGAAATTTATATTCATTAAATAAAAGTTTGATTTAAAAAAAAAGAAAGAAAAGTTTAAAATAAATAAACATTATCTAATTTGATCTTATTTTTATTTTTCACATAGTTGAAAATTATTACTTCTGAGGACTAAAGCTGTGAGGACAGGGTGAAATTTTTAATACGATATAAACTATTCAATATAGATATGTATATAAACATGTATGTCTATATAAGGTACAATATTGACATTATTAAAATAAAGTTCTTATAACAAAACGTGAAAATTCTTTAGCATCAGTATATAGGAAGGATTTAAGAGTTAAAGATTATTTGAAGGGTAGCTGTCATGACACAGGGTGGTAAACCACCACTTAGGATGCTCCTAACCCATATGGGAGTGCCTGGTTCCAGTCCTGGCTACTCCACACTTCCCATCAAACTTCCTGCTAATGTGCCAGGAAGGCCCAAATACCAGGGTTCCTGCCACCCACATGGGAGAACCTGGATGGAGTTCCTAGATCCTGGCTTTAGCCTAATCTAGCCAAGGTTGTTTCAGGCATTTGGGGATGAACCAACAACTGGGAGAACTCTCACCCTCTCTGTTGCTATGCCTTTCAAATAAATAAATAAGTCTTTAAAACATAAAAATAAAAATAAAATTTTGAAGATATTATAAAGTTCAGCTAAACATTTTGGGAAAGGAGCAGAAAGTAGTTTCCTTAACAAAATAAAATGTCCTGTTCAAAAAATAAAATCCTTCAGCTCTTCTATTGAAAAGACTGCATTTAAAAAATGATAGGGAGTGATGGGCATTATTTTTGATGAAAAAAAAAAAAACAGCCTGTCCCATTAAAGATGCTATTTTGAGAAAATATATACCTTTATTACTCTGTTGTTACATGACAATATGTAAATATTTCTTTGAGTTGATAATAGTATTCTATTAGTTCCAGAAAATATAAATTGTATTATGTTGTTTCTTGATGTACACTTAAACTGGGAAAAAAAAAACAAAGCAAAATTCATTTTTAATATGGAAGTGAAAAAGCAATGCAGAAGTAAAGGTAAATAAATAGACTTTGCTCAGCCCTGAAGCAACAGACTGTACTACACTGAAAATATTTCTATCAGACTGTAAATCTGTTGATTGGTAGCTATTTTTAGTACTGTTTCCCTTAGAGATGCACCTGATATACACACATGTAATGTGATTTATTTCTTCTTTGAAGAAACATTTAAAACAGGGTAAAAACAAACAGCCTTCTAATCTCATGACATTTGCAAAGCAGCATGTGAAAAAGAAATTACAGTATGGATTTGGCAGTAAAATAAAATGACAGAAGTTGATTCCCACATCTATTCTTCAGCTTAAGGGAGATCTAAATTAAGAAGGTGGTAAAGAAAGTAAAATGAGTCAATCATAAGCACAGACACCTATTTCAAAAGCATTCCATTCTTTTCTTTTTTTTAATATGTATTTTATTTATTTGAAAGACAGTTACAGAGAGAGGTAGAGACAGAAAGAGAGGTCTTTCATCTGCTGGTTCACTCCCCAAATGGCCGCAATGGCCAGAGCTGGGCCAATCTGAAGCCAGGAGCCGGGAGCTTCCTCAGGGTCTCCCACATGGGTGCAGGGGCCCAAGGACTTGGGCCATCTTCTACTTTTGCAGGCCATTAGCAGAGAGCTGGATCAGAAGTGGAGCAGCCAGGACTCAAACCGGCGCCCATATGGGATTCTGGCACTGAAGACTGTGGCTTTACCTGCTACACTACAATGCCAGCCCCAATAATAAGATTTTGAAAGCAATTTTAACCCACAAAGTCAGGCAATGACCTATAGGACTGATTTTATTTCACTAAGGATGTACTGACATGTATTTCTTTGGGTCTCAGAAATACCAAATTTATTTAAGTGCAAAATACATCAGTAATTTAACTGCAGTTTTAACTTACTAAATTACTTCATGCTATTTTATGAAACATTATCAGGAATAGATACAGGGAGACTAATTTAATGTGTCACGTTATTTTTATGTAGCTCCTAAGAGTATAGCTTCTATTGGCCAAATGCATTTTTTAATCTATTATTATTCAAGAATCTTCCTTGTAATGACAGGGCAAATGTGTAAATTCTCCCCTTATTGTTTTTAAAAACATTTACTTATTTATTTGAAAGTCAGAATTACAGAGAGGCAGAGGCAGAGAGAGAGGTCTTCCATCCACTGGTTTACTCCCCATATGACCGCAACGGCGGAGCTGGACTGATCTGAAACCAGGAGCCAGGAGCTCCACATATCCCACATGGGTGCAGAGGTCCATGGACTTAGGCCATCTTCTGCTTTTCCAGGCCATAGCAGAGAGCTGGATCAGAAGTGGAGCAGCCGGGTCTCGAACTGGTGCCCATATGGGATGCTGGCACTGCTGGCAGCAGCTTTACCTGATATGCCACAGCACCAGCTCCTCCCCTTATTTTTTTTTAACTTTTATTTAATGAATATAAATTTCCAGTGTACATCTTATGGATTACAATGGCTTCCCCCTCCCATAACTTCGCTCCCACCCGCAACCCTCCCCTCTCCCACTCCCTCTCCCTTTCCATTTGCATCAAGATTCATTTTCGATTCTCTTTATATACAGAAGATCAATTTAGTATAAAGATTTCAACAGTTTGCACGCACATAGAAACACAGGTGAAACATACTGTTTGAGTACTAGTTATAGCATTAAATCAAAATGTACAGCACATTAAGGACAGAGATCCCACATGAGGAGAAAGTGCACAGTGGCTCCTGTTGTTGACCCAACAAATTGACACTCTAGTTTATGGCGCCAGTAACCACCTTAGGCTCTCGTTATGAGTTGCCAAGGCTATGGAAGCCTTCCAAGTTTGCCGACTCTGATCATATTTAGACAAGGTCATAAAAGACAGAGTGAGGATAGTAACCAATGATCCTAAGAGTGGCATTTACCAGGTTTGAACAATTATACAGCATTAAGTGGGGAAGAGGACCATCAGTACACACAGGTTAGGAGTAGAGCCATTGGTGGTAGAGTAGAGGTTATGATTACAAAGGAATGAGGCCCAAGTACGCTAGACAGGGCCTAGAACAAAGGACAGAGTCATTATTAGAGGAGCTAAGAAAGGTGCTGTCTAAGCTACAATTAAGTTTTCTGATTGAGAGGCAAATAGAACCTGATAGAAGGGGCTTGATAATAATCTGGTGGGCTTTAGGCCTTGTAAATTCAGAGGCCCAGACCTATCTATCTCTTCACATGGGGTATATCCTAAGGGAGGTGTGAACCTCCTAGGGGAAGGCACTCTGTTGACTTTCATTACTTAGCTGGCCTGGGAGGAGAGCTGGCCAGGTAAAGGCAGGTGGCATCTCTAACAAGAAATTTACAGTTCTGCCTGCAATGTTGCTGACCCTACTTGACCATACCCTCAGCTGCAGTGGTCACTTTGGAAGTTGGGCTGAGTGAAGGGCTTTTCAGCTTAGAGCAAATAAGAGCTGTGGCTCTGACCTGGGCATCCTTCGACTCCAGGGCAGGTCCATTTCCAGTGATCCAACTCGTGGCAGAGCTGCCAGGGCTCTTCACAAGCTGATTTCTGCTGAAGCCCAGGCTTACCACATTGAAAGCCACTGCAGTGGACTGGCCTGTTGGGTCTCCTTGAGGAGAATCAGTGTACAGATCAGCCATTAATAGGCCTGCCACCCATTGCTTCTGATGCTGAGCTTTCTTTTCCTCCTGGTTTGTGTTAAAGCAGACCAGAGGATGCAAGTCAAGGGAGTGCCCAAGTCCCATCTCTAACCTTCGGTGGCCTGAACTACAAGTCTATAGTCACAGGCATGTTCTGTAGTAGTTTTTCTAAGGTAGACAATGCCCATGAGGACAATTATATTCTCACTTTAAAACTTTCTTTCCCTTTGGTCTGAAAGGGAGGTTTTTTCTACTTACTGTATACTTCGCTGATGGCGAAGTGAATCTAGCTATGAGATTATTATTTAAGTTCTTATTTTGGCTATGCTATTACAGAAAAATGTTAGCCATCTGTTTTATAAGGTCTAAAGATTAAATTGTGCGTCCTACAGATTCCTTTATAATAGAATTAGTTTCCTACTTTGAAGAGAATAGAGAAATGAAATGCAAAGCTCTCATTTGAGAATGAAGGTGAAATTAAGACTTTTCATAGCAAACAGAAACTGAAAGAATTTGTTGCCACTCATCCTGCCCTGCAAAAGATGCTTAAAGATGTGTTACACACAGAAACACAGAAACATGGTCACCAATATGAAAGAAGGTAAAGGAAGGAAACCTCACAGCAAAAGATCACAGGAAGCTCAATTTCTCTTTGACATAGAATTAAACTCTGATGCTCTGTTAAAGCAATGTGTTAAAGTAATCTACTATGTTCTCTTGATGTCTGTTAAATTCCAATTGTTCAAAAACAGCTGAATTTTTATTAAGAGCTATGGGTTATTTAAATATGTGCTTATTTTCAAAGATTTGAATAATCACCTTGTAACAATGGTCAAATTTGGTCTATGTTATGTCATGATTTTAAGGAATCTTATTTCAACCAGATATTTTGGATTTTGAGCCTTCTTGGCATTCTTGACAGGCATTCAAAAAAATCAAAGTTTCAAACAATCTGGTCTCTAAAATTTCCAGTAAATCCTGGACTTTGGTTTTTCCAGTTTGGGCCCAACTGAAAAAATCAAAGGACCTATGTCTCTCATCTTATAGAGACACCAACTAATCAGTCTGTTTGGATTATATTAGAAGGACTGTCAAGATGTGATGTGGTACCAGACTTTAAGTTTCTATAATGGAAAATGCTATTAATACAAATGTTTGAGAATTAAAAAGTCTAATGATCTTGTGTTACTAGACATGATAGTTATCTTAATGAGAAAGCCCCAGAGGCCTAAAAGGTTAAATACTTGTAAAATCCTGCAGGTGCTTTCAAAAATACTGTGAAGTAAGCAAGTGCCTCTTGTTGGTTGATGAGTTTATAATTTTAAACATGGCGACTTAAAGTCTTTTGTCATCCACAGTTATATATGATTTGCTGCTCATAAAACTAAAGTGTTGTTGGTTCTGTGTTTAGCTGTCCTCCTATAGGTTCCTATGGACTTTTTCCAGCCACTTCTATTGTATTCAGTACTTTGGGATGGCTCTGTAAACAGATGAAGCCAATAATGTATTAACAGTACCAACTGAGAGAAAGTATGGTTCACTGAGGTTCCTAAAAACAAAAAGCAATTCAAATCAATTGGCAATCTACAAAAAGAGTTAAAGATTTTAAAAGCTATTTTTAAAATTGCTATATTGGTCTATTATGCTATGTTATATGTGTGTACATATTGTATGTCCACATGGGGAAATTTTATTAAGAGTTTTATTTTAAATGGCTTATAGATAAGATTGTCCATAAATTTAAGCTGCTAAAATCAATCAAAGATACATTTTAATTTGTGTGACCTGAATCTGTGTATCATATGTTTTAAACTTGTTGGTAGAAAGAAACTAAAAACATTTTAGATGGTTGTGCTTAAGTTTACTGGCTAAACAAACTACACCATGTTAGATATTTAAGAGGTGTTTTCAAATACATGATTCTTAAAATTTATAGAAGGCATTGGACCTTCTAGTAAATGTTTTCTTAAGTTGTTATCTAATGGTTGAAACGGTTTGCTAAGTATTCATGTAATATTGCTATTGTCAGCAAGCGATCTAGGACTTGCTCCCTCATTTCTCTATTCTAATCCCCTTATTTTTTGATAAAGGTTTAAGGATAGATATGTTTACCCTAATTTGAACATTACAGAATGTATATATGTATCAAAACAACATATGGTATCTCATAAATATGCATAATTTTGTCAATTAAGAACAAAAATCAAAAAGCAAATTCAACTTCATGTTTTTAAAAGATTTATTTATTTATTTGAAAGGCAGAGTTACACGCACACAGAGAGAGAGAGAGAGAGATAGGTCTTCATCCGCTGGTTCACTCCCCAGATGACCCCAATGGCTGCAGCTGTGCTGATCTGAAGCCAAGAGCCAGGAGCTTCTTCCAGGTCTCCCACGTGGGTGCAGGGACCCAAGGACTTGGGCCATCTTATACTGCTTTTCCAGGCCACAGCAGAGAGCTGGATCAGAAGTGGAGCAGCAGGACTCGGACTGGCACCCATATCGGATGCCAGCACTGCAGGCTTTACCCGCTATGCCACAGCGCCAGCCCCTGCCAATTCCACTTAAAAATAATTTTATTTGCAGACTGACATACAGAAAGAAATTTTCCATCTGCTTGTTCACTCCTTAAATGGTCACAACAGCTAGGGCTGGGCCAGGCCGAAGCCAGGAGCCAGGAACTCCATCCAGGCCTCCTACTTTCATGGCAGAGACTCAAGTACTTAAGTCATCATATGCTACTTTCCTAAGTACATTAGCAGGGTTCTAGATTGGAAGATGAGTAGCTGGGACTCAAACCAGCACTCCAATATGTGATTCAGAAATTCCAAGGAGGTGGCTTAACCTGCTGTACCACAAGGCCTGCCCCAAATTTTACGTTCTAAGTTGACATTAAAGCATTACTTACCTTACTTACAATAAGAATAGAAAGAAATAATATATTGCTTGCTATTCAGGAAAAATAAATGTTTCTACATTCATGAATATTAATGGAAAAGTAAAGAAAACATGATGGGACATGAGTTTTTATCTTTATATACTAGATGAAATCTACCCAGATCTCAATGAAATACTATTTCCCTTTAAGTTGTTTTAAAGAAAGGGTGAGGGAAATGATGGCTTCAAAACTGAATAATTTTAATGAGAAAATCAACATAGCTAGATTTATGGCATGCCTGGGGTTATGGTTTTAAAAATATTTATTGCCACATCATCTCTTCTTCTCCATATGTTACTGTCTCAAACCTACCTGTGCCCTAAAGTGTTCTACGAGCTTGGGCTTAGCTCTTTCTTTTCAGTTTTTATAAGTATAAACCTTGAGATTTCATGAAGTAAGATATTTACCAAATTTTCTATAGTTGTTGCCATCTAGTATGTGATATTCTTATATGTTATGAACAGGCTGGATTTCTTTATTCATATTAAGTCCCATATAATTAATTGGCTTCCCATGTAAAATAAATTTTGTATGCTTGAGCTTCTGGGCCAAAAGTGACAGAGAAAAAGTCATTTTCTCAGACTACCATATAAGGGATCTACAAGTGTTGTGGATTTTTAAGTAGTTAATCACTTTAATGACAATCTAAATGTGTCCTCTTTAAATAGTAAGAAAAAACAGAAAGGAGAAATGTCTAACTGCTCTATATAAGATAAAACATAGACCTAGGACTGCAAGTTTATGAATAGAAGAGTTGGAATACAATATATAACAGTAATGACTGTAAGATGGTTTTGATTTATATTAAATATGATCATTCTTTCAAATCAGCTCATTTTATATATGGGTACAAAACAATATACACTCATATTATTCTCCTAACACAAATTTTATGCCGATTGTTTCCTGATAGCTATCAGGAAATAAAACTCCCATTCCCACTAAAGGTGTCAATGTACTAACTACTGGACAAAAGAAACTATTAAAATCTATATAGTCATTTCATTGTACTACAGAATAAAAAGGAATAACCTATGTTCTTCACTTGACATATTCTCTTCTTTTCTAATGCCATTGAAGTGTAATAGAATAGCTATTGTTAGACTATTTTCTGCCTGTAATAGAATCTTTGATTTATAAAGGTGCTGAATCATGTATTAGCCTTATTTCTTGGTATTCACATAAGAGTCATTTCAATCAGAACTGAAGGACTACAGCCATGAGAGCATACAGCAGCTGTTTAACATCACACAATAGAACCATACAGAGGAAAAAGCAGTAAGAATTTCACTTTATGATTTAATTTCAGAATACTTGCACATTACAATGGCAATCATACCAACACATTTCCATTTAAAGGTCATACAATTTTGCAGTTAGACAAATCTTCATAAAATCTATTTTTCTTTCCATTAATTTATATATTAAGACCACAGTCCAAAGAAGTTAAATGATTTGATCAAGATCACAAAGCTAGTAAATAGCAGACCTTGACCAAAGCCCAATTTTGAGCGCTTTGATTTTTTTCCATTGCACAATTATTGAAGAGAAAAAATATTTCATTCAATTCTTCCAAAGTTCTGCAGAAAATCCAACATTTAAAAGGAAGTGGAATCAGCATCGTGGTATCACAGTTTAAGCTACCACTTCCAATCTGGCATCCCACATTGGAGTACTGGTTCAAGTTTCGGCTAGTCTGCTCTGACCCAGGCTCCTGTTAATGTGTCTTGGAAGGCAGCAATGATGGCTGAAGTACTTGAGCCTCTGCCACCCATGTGGGAGACCAGGATGGAGTTACTGGCTCCTGGCTTTGACCTCACCCACTGATGGTTGTTGAAGACATTTGAGGATTGAACCAGCAGATGGAAGGTTCTCTCTCTCTCTCTCTCTCTCTCTCTCTCTCTCTCTTCTTGCTCCACCTTTCAAATCAATAGATCTTTATAATAAAAGGGAGCATTGCTTCTTGGCCTTTTGGTTGAGATCAAGTATAATAAAAGGGAGCTTAAAAAGTTTGTGGCAGAATGGAATTAAAATATAATGTACATTTTCTGTGAACTTGTTGAGCCTCTCATTGTGTACAGCAAGAATCAGTAATTCCTGGAAATTATGTGGCATTAAACAAAATAAATGGAGATCAGTGGTATTTGTTACACTGATAATTCTTACAGATGTTCAAGTTTGAATAATTGATTATGTCAAGAAATTCAAAATAGTGAAAGTAGATTCAGGGGCACAGTAACCATTTCTTCTGAGTAGAAATTTTTAAATTAATTTTGTCAATATCATGAGCCCTTACTTTTCTAATATTCTAATCTCTCACAAATTTAGTAAGGCTCATCAGTACCCTAAAATCTGACAGAGAGTAAGAAAAACATTATTAAGAAGGTAAAAAGTGATTGAGGAAAACTATAGCAGAATAAAACAGTCTAGGGCTCATATTTTCCAAATCATTCATAATGACTTGCATAACCAGCAGTACTTAAGATCATATGCAAAGAATGGGGTTTATTTCAATTAAATAAGTCTCTCCCCCAGTTAAAGACTACCCAAGTTCAGCATTGATGTTAACACTAGAGCTAGCAAGCACATACTGTATCTGGCTGCAATAGATGCAGTCTGGGTGGCCTACACCCCAAGATAGAGACACCATAAGCAGTGAGCAAGTCAGGAAATCACAAAAGAAAAAAAAACAGAAAAAAAGAAAAATTTTTAAGAATACTTCACAACAGATAAGTCCAAAAATTTAATGATCCTTGGGGCTGGTGTTGTGGCATAGTGGGTAAAGTCCCCACCTGTGACACAGCATCCCATATGGGTGCCAGTTCATGTCCCAGCTGCTCCATTTCTGATCCAGATCACTGCTAATTGCCTAGGAAAGCAGTGGAAGACAGCCCAAGTGTTTGGGCCCCTGGCACCAACATGAGAGACCTGGATAAAGCTTCTGACTTCGGCCTGACTGCAGTCACTTAGGGAATGAACCAGTAGACGGAAGATTCTCTCTCTCTCTCTCTCTCTCTCACTCTCTCTCGATATTGTCTCTCCCTCTCTCTCATTAACTCTTTCTAAATAAATAAATTAATCTTCAAGTAACATTATGATCCAAAAATCCAACCTTTAAAACCTGCTGTGATTGTAAAATCAAGCAAGAAACCAATTTTAAAAGTCATGGAGATTCCAGCAAGTCAAAGGAAGGAAAAAGGAAAACCAGATTAGGGGAAGTGGAAGAGCCCTCAGTGCCCCAGCCCACAATGTAACATGATTAAAATAGAAAATACTTACTCAGGGGCCAGCATTGTGGCACAATAGGTTGAGCTGCACCCTTATGAGCACCTTTTGAAGACTCAGCTGCTTCCCTCGGGATCCAGCTCCCTGCTAATGTGCCTGGAAAAGCAGCGGGAAATGGTCCAACTGCTTGGTCCCCTGCTACCCAGGTGCAAGACCCAGATGGATTTCCAAGCACCTGGCTTCAGCTAGGCCCAGACCTGGCCATGGCAGCCATTGGATAACCACCATTTTCTTCCCTGCTTCTTTGTGTTTGATTTGTTTAGATTCCAAATTTAAGCGCAGTATTTGTGTGTCTGTTTCATTTCAATTAGCAAAATGCCCTCTTTTTAAAGGCTGAATAGTATTCCATATATATATATATATATATATATATCATATTTTCCTTATCCATTCATCTGTTGATGGACTCTTAGATTGATTCCAAAATTTGGCTATTGTGAACAGTACTTCAATGAACATAGGGGCGCAGATACTTCTTCAACATACTGATTTCAAACCTTATGAATACCTGGAAGTGAGATTGCTAGATTGTGTCATAATTCTAGCTTTATGTTTATGAGGAACCTACATACAATTTTCACTAATGGTCATACTAATTTAGATTCCTACCGCAATTAGGTTAATTAATAAACTAAAACTTTTATTTAATGAATATAAATTTCCAAAGTACAGCTTATGGGTTACAATGGCTTCCCCCCTCCCATAACTTCCCTCCCACCCTCAACCCTCTTAAGATTTATTTATTTTTACTTGAAAGTCAGAGTTACACAGAGAGAGAAGGAGAGGCAGATAGAGAGAGAGGTCTTCCATCCGCTGGTTCACTCCTCAATTGGCCACAATGGCTGGAGCTGTGCCGATCCGAAGCCAGGAACCAGGAGCTTCCTCAGGGTCTCCCACATGGGTGCAGGGGCCCAAGGACTTGGGCCATTCTCCACTGCTTCCCAAGGCCATAGCAGAGAGCTCCACATTGGAGTGCCAAGTTCAGTTCAAGCCCTAGCTCCTTTGCTTCAGAACCACCTTCCTGCTAATGCACCTGGGAAGGCAGTGGATGATGGCCAAAGTGCTTGAGTTCCTGACACTCATGTGGGAGACCAAGATGGAATTCCTCATAAACATACTCAGAGGGAGCAAAACTTAATGTCTATCTCCATGAGGAACTCTGATTTTAGGAAATGGTAGTCTTTTAAAGAGGACTGCTGGTGAACCTGCCCAACATTACTCTTACGGAAGACATTATCTTTGTTGTCCTGGACAGCAAATGAATACACCCTCTGCTTCATATTGTAGAAGGAGACATTATTTCTGTTTTCCAAGGCTGTTTATCATACAATAACCCTTGAAAAGAGAGTCCAGAATAACAGCTGCTATAAGATTTGCTAACTGTGAGAGATTCAGGGACATTTACCTCCCAAATACATTTGTGTGTATGCCCAGACATACAAAGGTACTTCAGAAAATTCAATTAAAATGAAAGTAAAAGCTAAGTTTATTTGGGGACAAAAAAATTTTAAGTCCATGCATAACAGGGGTCTTAAAAAGATCACATAAAATGAATGTTATGAAAGAACCATGCATGGCTTTCATTTTTTACACACTAAATCATTTATATTTTACATAAAAGTTCATTTTGCAAAATTAGACCCATTTTTATATACTTTATGACTTGCTTTTTCAAAGCCATCTTTCTTCATTCTTTTAAAGAATTTTTATTTACTTATATGCATCTTATTTGCAAGGGAAAAGGACAGAGAGACAAAGTCTTTTTTATCCACTGGTTCACTCCTCAAATTTGCCTGCAACAGCCAGGGCCATACCAGACTGAAGCCAGGAACTCTAACTCAATCCAGTTCTCCTTTATGGGTAGTAGGGACCAAGTACTCAAGCCATCACTTGCTGCTTCCCAAGCTGTAGAAAAGCAGGAAGCAGGACTGGAAGCTGAGTAGCCAGGACTTGAAACTGGCTCTCTGATATGAGATGTGGATGTCCCAAGCAGCGATTTAACCACTATGCCAAACATCTGCCTCTTCCCTCATTCTTTCGAGCAAATACATAGTATTCCATAGTATTTATATGCCATGATTAATTAAAAATTATGAGCCATTTCTGTCATAATGATTTTTTACATTTTCTCAATGTATTACTATTATAAATAAGATGGAATAAAATAGCCTTTTTACATATCTCATGCATATATCTGAGCATTTGTGTAGGAAAGACAAACAGAAATTGAATTATTTAGTGAAAAACATGTATAATGAAAATTTGAAAGATACGTACAAGTTTCCTGGCTTCCCTAACAGTATATTCCCCTAACAGTATATGAGAGTATCCAAATCCTGTGTTTCTATGTGTCCCCAAATAAGGATAAGCATATCTGATTTATAAGGATGAATAAGAATCTCACTTCTGAGTATTTATCCAAACTAATTGAAATTATAATCTTGAAGAGATAATAGCACTCTCACATACAATGCAGCACTATTCACAATAGTCAAGATTTGGATTTAACCCAAATGTCTATCAGTGGATGAATGGATAAAGAAAATGTGGTACACACATATTTCAGCATAAGGAATTCTACAATATGCAATAACATAGGTGAACCTTAAGGACAAATATTGCTTGATTCCACTTACTTGAAATATCTAAAATAGGCAAATTCATAGAAACCAAGAGTTGAATAGTAGTTCCCGGGAGATGGGGGTAAGGGGACACAGAGTTATTAATTGACTGGTATATATCTTGTTATGCAAGATAAGTTAGAGACCTGTTGTAGAACACTGTGCCTATAGTTAACAATATTGTATTGTACCCTTAAAATCTGTTAAGCAGGTAGATCTCATATTAAGCATTCTTATCACAATAAAAAAAAGAAAAATTAGATTAATGATGGATAATACTTTTGACCTTTATGTAATTTTGGCCTCTGTGCCAAATTTATTCCTATACAAACATTGAAAACTTCATATTATTGGTTCAAATTTTAGATAAGTCAGACATTTCAATAAAACAGCTATGGAAAAGAGCCATAATCACAATGTCCAGTCCTAATTTCTCACATTTTTGCATTTAGTGCTACTGGCTTCACCTGACACAAATAAGGTATGTGCAATTCATGATGCCATACATCAAAAAGAACTGAAGAACTTCCTCCTGGAGCACTTCTAGAATGTATTTCATCCCCCAAAGGAAACTCTGCAAAATACCTTCATCACATTTTCCAAAACTGAGTTTCATGGCAGTAGACTTGAAACGGGGGATTCATACTAAGCTTGGGATCAACTAAAACTTCAGGTTCATTTTGTGCCACTCCTACTGCTGCTGCTGCTGCTGTTCTTGCTTTAACATAATCTGCCACCTATCTAGGTTTCCCTGAATCTGCTTGTATATGCAATTGATTTTTTTTTGTATCCTAAGTGAGTGCTTTAGTCATCTTGGGCTATTATAACCATAGCAAATTACCAAAAACTGGTAGGCTTAAGCAACAGTAACTTATTTCGCATAGCTCTAGAGGTTGGAAATTGAAAACAAGGTCCCATCATAGTCAGGTCCTTGTGATTAGTCTTGTGGACTGCAGACTGTTATCTTCTCCTTGATTCCTCACAAGGGGGAAATACAGAGACATAGCTCTATGTGGTCCTTTGGATAAGGCACTAATCCCATTCATGAGGCTTGTACCCTCATGGCCTAATTACCACCCAAACACTCCATCTCCTAATAACATTACTCTAAGGAATATGATTTCGATATAAGACTTTTTGAGGGACACAAATATTCAGTTCATTTCATTCCAACCCTAGTGCCCCCAAATTCATGTCCTTCTCATATATAAAATATATGTATTCCATCCTGAAGGCTCCCAAAGTTTTAACTCATTCCAGCATCAACTCTAAAGTTCAAAGTCTCATCCAAACCAGATGTGAGTGAAATTCCAGGTACATACAAATGGATCACTTCACAATTTCCAACTTTTCAAGATCTTTTTGAAACTTGATTCTGTGATCTATCATAATAGCTAACTTCCGTTTCTGTATCATCTATGCATTTAACAAACATACATCATTTCCATGAATTCATTCCACTTACTTTTTTTTTTTTTTGACAGGCAGAGTGGACAGTAGAGAGAGAGACAGAGAGAAAGGTCTTCCTTTTTGCCGTTGGTTCACCCTCCAATGGCTGCCGCAGTAGGCGCGCTGCGGCCGGCGCACCGCGCTGATCCGATGGCAGGAGCCAGGTGCTTCTCCTGGTCTCCCATGGGGTGCAGGACCCAAGAACTTGGGCCATCCTCCACTGCACTCCCTGGCCACAGCAGAGAGCTGGCCTGGAAGAGGGGCAACCGGGACAGTATTGGTGCCCCGACCGGGACTAGAACCCGGTGTGCCGGCGCCGCAAGGTGGAGGATTAGCTTACTGAGCCGCGGCGCCAGCCATTCCACTTACTTTTTAAAACGTTTAACAGAACATACCCAAACCTAAGCATGTGTCTTTGCCATCCATATCTTATCTGAAGGTAGACACCATTCTGTTTATAAGTCTGCCTTGAGTTTTATCAGTAGAGCCATAGCCCTGAATTGAGTCTGATGTCACTAGACTAGACGTGGGGATATGTGAGACTGTGGCAGGAAGAAACACTAATAGGAGAAAGCTGCTGTTTTTCACACAGATCTCCAGCTAAGCAGGCATCATGAGAAAGGTAGTAGAAAAGGACAGCATGTAAACTGAATTAAATTTTCATAACATAAGATGCCCTCAATTTATTTTTTTCCTAAGCATCAGTGTAATGAATAATTAAGAATGCTCACTCTCCTCTCAGATTTGCAGAAAGCAGTGTATTTCTCAGATTCACTTGGCAGGTTTATTAGCTACTATTGTTTCTTTTTTTCAAAGAGGTCATCTGCCTACAGAATTTTTTTATCATTTCAGTAATTATGTTTTGATGGTTACATTTGCATGAATATGTTCAAAGCTTTCATATCTAATAAATGCACTACATGCAGAAAAAAGTCAAAATGATATGCAAGAAATGAGTACTTTAAGTGCCCATATGTAATTGTAGTCTTAATTAAAGACTGATTCAGAAAGAAAACTTTAGACAAAAATCCATTTTATTACAATTTTACTTAGACATTTCCTATATTCAAAGTGAAGAAAGGTCTTATTTTTTCCTCAATTAAGCTGTCATTGGGAAAACATTCTGCTCTTAAATTTGCTCTAGTGACAGTGAGAGGACCTGAATGATGTCCCTAAGTATTATAAATAGGTGAAACATGTGGTGGTCATAGCAATGCAGTGAGCAAATTTGGAACATATCCAAAATTAAGGGAATGAATCCATTATAACTGCATCCCAAAGGCATTGAGGAATATCCTGCCAGGCAATATCAGGAAGACTAGGCAATCTCAAACCTTTCAGTGAGTGAGGAGGGAACACAATAACAAGCGAGGTCTGTGAAACCCATGGATATCACTTACATGTGTAATCTTCATCACTATGTTCTGCTCAATATGGCAACACTTGCTGGCCACCTGCTGCTCTTTAGGGATCGTAATGCATGATGCTGTTATGCTGCTAAAATCCTATTAAAAAAAAACACAGGCCATGGTTAATGCTATCAAATTCGTTAATATTTCAAAATGCAACATCAATTTGAGCAGTGCTCTTGTCCATCAAAAGTTAGTATTTACGTAGTATTTTGGGAACACCACTGCCATTCTTCTTGTATGCAAAAATATATATAACAAATATAATCCTTTTGAGATAGTTTTTCTATTTATTCATCTTCTTATTTGATTCAGTTTTATTTCTACCTCTCCTTCCCCTTTGAAATCAATAATTCTATACAATAACTATCTCTAATTTTATGACACTGCAAAAGTATTGTGACAGTAGGAGGGAAATTACTATGAAATAAAGGTCATTTATGTGTGTGAAATGAATGGAAAAGGAAATATTATGTGCATAATGATTTCACTTATGGATTTATAAGCATGTGTCACAAAATGACTAGTACTAAGGACCAAAACAAACCTTGAAGTACTTTTCTCCTCTTCTATAATATTGGTTCAGACTTTTCTAATATATAATGACATTAGTTTTGGAAATTTCTACCTTCTTTTCTGGACTTTAATTCTGTTGAAGTTGAACTGTGGATTAAGTGCTCACTCATTCTCTAATAGTTTCAAAAATGTATGGAAATTAATGAATACTAAATGCATGTTTGTTAATCAAGTCATTTGTTTTTAAGGTGGAGGAACTAAGGCCCTGACAAATTGATGAAACTTTCTGTGGCTGAAATAACTACTTGGCAGGAAAACCTAATGAAGCCCTGGAGCTTCCAGTAAAAACCTTTCATTGTTTATTTACTACTTTTTATTTGAATTTTGCCTTGCTACCTTAACTTGCCCTTGAGGACAGGGACCGCATATTGAAATTCTAGAACACAGTCTTAGTTCCTCCGTATCCCAAACTCCAGTCCCAATGCCTGGCACTGGAGTATACTGTTCTAAAAATTGCATTGTTAAAAAATGCTTTATGAAAGTTCTCGGCAATGTGGCATAGTGGGCTAAGCTGCCACCTGCCATGCTGGCATCCCATATGAGAGATGCCCTGAGCTCTGGCTGTTTCACTTCTGATCCAGCTCCCTGCTAATGCACCTGGGAAAGCAGCAGAAGATTGCCTACACTCATGTGGGAGATCTGGATGGAGGCCATGTGGAAAATAAACCAACTGATAGAAAAGATAGCCCCTCCCCTTGCTGTAACTTTGCCTTTCAAATGAATAAATCTTTTAAAATAAAAAAAGCTTTAATCAAAAAATTCTTTATGGTAAATCACAACAACTCTGATAAATTGTCCACCCACCATTTTTTCTTGCCCCAAATCTCTGTCTCATATCAATCTCAGGGTTACGCACAGGGTACAGGGTAATAATTTCTGCATATTCTTTGGAAGCATTCGAAAGAATATCCGTGCCTTTAATTTCACATTTTACAGCTCTCAGCTCCCAGAAATTTCATAAGATAAAACTTCTACAGTAAATGTTACCATGTGGCAATATATACCACACCCAGAAGACAACAAAATAAGAACGTGAACATAAGGAACAAAGGCAATCACATAGATCTGCTAAATTCGATATTACAAATAAAATCATCCATTTTCCTTTATTACACATAATACCTTTGAGAACATTATTATTCTAAAGTGCTAATCCTTACCCAGTGCCTTCAGGCCTTCTGTGATCCTCTGCAGAAGCAACTGTCTCTGGCAGTGTGCAGTAGTGACACCAGTAAGCAACAGCCTAAAACTGATAAACATGAATCCCTCAGCCCTTAGCCAGGGAAACAATAGCTTTAACACATATGTAATTAATGGACTATTCAATAAGTGCTCTGAGAGCCCCAAGCAAGGATTTCAGTCTATATGCCCAAGTGTCCCTGCAATGTAGGAAAAGCACAGACAGAAGAGAGAACCAAGATAAAGCCATGAAGGTTTCCAATTCAACAAGGAGCTTAGTACATGGTAATCACATTAACTTGTCCAAATCAAACCCTTAGACTTACCTGCCCTTGGAAATCTGCTTAGGCCTAGGCAAAAATTGTACACATTTGTGCACAAAGCAAAGTCTTAATGCAGGGGTAGGAAAACAATATAAAAAGAACAAACACTTATGGCCAGCACTCCATGTTTGCTTATATGATATTGAATGTAAAATGTACTTCTTGCTTCTGAGAATTGTTTTGCAGCAATAAAGCTTTCAAAAATCTCATGTACCTAATTCAAAACTTTTAAAATTTATGTTATAAAATTTATTGTAGTGTCCTAATAAATCAGCACTTGCTAGTAGCAAATTATCAGAATGTGCTGTATATTGAAAAGATAAATCAGTATTGAATAGCAAAGAGAGAAGGTGTTTTCAAATCAGACCGCCAAAGCACTAACTAATGGGAACATTTGTAAACTCAAGAATGATTTACAATAGGGCTCTTGGTGAGAGTGTGTAAATCCAGCAGAAGATTTTACATCTATCAGCTGGGACTGTTGGTCCATTGTTTATAAATCAAGAAGTTAATGAACAGTCAGGGGTCTGTAATTCCAGACAGTAAATTAGAAGCCTGTAACTTCTGATTTACAAATTCAGAATTGCATGTATCACTGAACATAACAATAGATCGCAGCCAAAATCACCTGAAGACTGGTATGTGCAAATCACAGTTGGAAATAAAAAGATCATATGTTTACACTACCTACCAGTACTGACTTAGCCAATTCTACAATTCTGCATTTTATAAGACCATAACAGAGATGTGCCAAGCAGAAGGCCTGCACTTAGCATCTTCAGGGAACAAATTAGCTCGTTCTTATTCAGTTACTTTTAATGAGGAATAATCTATTTAAATACAGCATTTACAGCACAGTTTTTGGCTCACCCATAAAAGGACCTTACAGCAAATGACAATCTGAAAAGACTCCATCTAGTCAGAGACATGAAGTTCGAAGATGGTCCCTTTCCCTCAGGGTACATAGAAGCCTGCTCCCTGAAAGGTCCCATGTGAGGACAAATCTTGGGCGGGATGCCTTGCTGCTCCATTCCCACAACGGAACCCAAGGCAAGTCCTCGCCATTTCAGGAGCAGCACGTGCAAGCCCCATGTGGCCATCTCACACGTGCCACAGCCTGTGACACTGGTGGAGATGACGGGCTGGAGGGACCCTCACATGACCTCCTGTTTGTTTTCCCCAAATCTCTCCTGAATGGACGGGGAGACTTGCAGCACAAGAGAACTCGAGTAGAACTAAAAGAAATTAAAAAGCGAAGGGCCAACATGTCCCAAGAGGTGACTGACTCAGAGGAATTACAAGAAATTGAAAAGCGTAGAGCTAACAAATCCCAACAGGTGACTGACTCAGAGAGGAGGTTCAATGTGGCTTGTCTGCCTTTCGCTGCCTCCACTTCAGAAACAGACACCATGGTTAGATCATGTTCCTGGGAACTCTCACTGTGGAAGGGCTGGGCGCAAATGAGGCTTTGGGGAGACCCAGGCTATGAAAGCCCCCCGCTACATCCCACCCAGTGCTCGAGAATCAAGCACACTGATTCTCCTGGCTACTCTGGGGCCGAGTGAGACGCCTTGCCTCCCCATTTCAGCTGCAGCATCCCTGCCTTAGGTCATCTTCTCTGAGTGACAGTCCCTCATGCTCCAGATCTGAACAGATGCCAACCTGTCACCCATGCATATGTCAGGATCCTTAAGTGTTAATAGGGGCCTTCAGCTACTCTCCCTTTAGGGAGATAACAACGTGGGACTTTATCCAGGAGGTGGGGGGTTAATAAGCTAAGGGTAGGCTGGGGGGCAATAAGTGGCAGGTATTTGGGAACAGGGACATCTGTCCTGGAATCACCTTGATGATACCTCACAGGCCACTGCTTCCTGCCCTGACTAGACTGGGGTTAAATAAGATCATAGCAGCCCAATGCATGGTAATCAATAAAGACTTGAATAGAAAGAATCTGCCTGTCTTCCTCCTCTGTATTTTCTGACCCGTGGATAGGGACACCTTGGACTCCCCCACGTGCCTCCTGCAAGAGAGCTGGAATCATCAATCTGAAAGTAGACAGTCTCCGGGGAGGAGCAAGAAAAAGAAGAGCTGATGTCTTATCTTGTGGACTCATTCTGCACCGTGACTTCATGACATGTCCCTTGTTCTCCATCACTTCAACGGACCTCGCTGCACACCTTCCCCAAATTTGCGTTTATGGACTGAACACCTGCATTCATTCCCTGCCTCCAGTTTGGCATCCGTGCTGCTCTTCACAGCAGGATGTTCTTTGGGGAAACCACGTGAAGATCTAAATGTCACTTGGGTCCTCATCTGCGACTACTGCTAGAACACCCTGTCCTAGGATAACATGCAGGTCCCTTGGGTGGGTCTGCACATAGAGGCCACTTAATATTACTTGGCAAATATTAGTAATACAGGCTTAAAGATACAGTATACTTTGTCATTTGAGGAATTTTTTGTTACAGTGTTATAAATCAAACTCATATTTTAGAAATTAATTGGATGAAATAAAAGAGCACAGATCCTAAAACCTGAAGTTTGAAGGTAACGTTCTTTCTTCATTTGCTGTTTATTCTCAAGATTACTAAATATCAGGCCTGAAGATATATCTTATGTGGCATTTTACAATTATTGTATCATTTCTTCATTCTACCTGGGACCTTAGAGTCCTGGGTATTTCAGTAAATTATTGCAGAAGCAACAAAGTGGAAAATCAGAGCAAATAGTTCTGCAAGTTAGGTACGGAAAATCTTCTATTGCACTTCTACCATACCTCAGTCAGGTCCAATATAAGCAAACAAAACCTGTGAGATTATATAGCATGGTATTTTGTTTCATAAGCACTTGAATTTTGTCTAAAAATAAAGGAGCCATTAGTCAAGAGACACACACACACTTCCTAATACATATAAATATATTGATTCTTATAAAGAATAAAATCGGGGCTAGCATTGTGGTACAGTGCGTTAAGCTGCTGCCTGCAATGCCAGCATCCCAAATACAAGCACTGGTTTGTATATCAGCTGCTCCTCTTCTGATAAAGCTCTCTACTGTGGCCTGGGAAAGCAGCAGAAGATCGCCCAAGTTCTTGGGTCCCTGCATCCATATGGGAGATGCAGAAGAAGCTCCTGGATCCAGGCTTCAGTCTGGCCCAGCACCAGCTGTTGTAGTAATTTGGGAGTTGAAGAAACAGATGGAAGATCTCTCTATGTCTCTGTCTTGCCCTTTGTAACTCTACCTTTCAAATAAATAAATAAATCTTTAAAAAAAACAAATAAAATTAGGAATTTCTAATTCTCACGCTTTCACTAGCAATGTTAAATAAAATAATGCTAATTTAAAGTTCCAACTATTTCCCGTTGTAAGTTTATAAACCCTAAACGTGTTACTCAAGTTAAAGTTTTTCTAATATCACCTGTTTTAAGACAACTAGCAAAACTATGTTACCAATATAATTTCATTCTTTAAAAAAAATATAGCCCTAATTGCTAAATCACAAAGTTCAAGCAGCAGCCAAATAAAGAGCAATGTTTTCCAGCTATGGTAGAGAAACTGGCTGGTAGATGAAGTGGGCTACATCAGCAGACTGTCAGGGAACATTTGTGAATAGAAGTGGAAATAAATGCTGTTTAAATGAATAAAGAACCAAACAAATATATGGTAGCTAGAATCTGTCACTTTGCAACTCAACCAAAACACGATTTGGGGTCTGCCAAGATCTACTGATACCCTTCTTTGCTCCCTTTTGTGCCCAAGAAGACTGGGAACTGCATTGTGCATCACAGGGGTCCTCTGCCCTCTGGCTGCTACTGGGTTTCACAAATGGAAGTTGCTTCGGGAAGTTGTAGGTAGGGAGGAGGAGGGTCGGAGGATAGCAAGGCCTTGGAATTTACTCCTCTCTCCTCTTCCTGGCTGGAGTTCTCCCCAGACACAGCTCCTGCCTGCGATGCCTCCTACAGGATTCCCACCCAACACTCAACAGCTACCAAAACAGCTCTCCCCATCAAGAATAGTAAAGGCTTCTGTTGTTTCAGGTTCCTCAGTGCTTCAGTATCCCCTATGGGCAACCCTAAATCTGCCCACATCTTCATAAACACTCCTAAATTGATAAACACTGCCTAAGGGATCATCATGTCAATCACGTCCTTGTCTTTTAACAGATGAAATTAATTAAATGTCAGATTTCTCAAAATTAGGGTTAGGATTTTAATTTGCATCCTCAGCAATGCCCTTCTTGTTGAAGCCATTTGGAAACAGGAAATGGGGTAGTACCTATTGGCGAAGCTACACCCTCTGGATGTAGAGAGACACACTCTTCTCAAAGGAAAGCACTCAGGCACAATTCATGCTTCTTCTGGCAAGAGTCAACTCAAATTGCACCTTCTCTTTGAAACTCTCCTGCGGTTGAGCCCACCGAAGTTACATTACTCTGAAATTTATTGTGTATGATATTGTTGTAAAGATTAAGTGAATCCTCACCCTGTCTTTTATGACCTTGTCTAAATATGATCAGAGTCAGCGAACTCAGAAAGCTTCCATAGCCTTGGCAACTCATGACGAGAGCCTAGGGTGGTTACTGGCGCCATAAACTAGAGTGTCAATTTGTTGGGTCAACAACAGGAGCTACTGTGCACTTGCTCCTCATGTGGGATCTCTGTCCTTAATGTGCTGTACATTTTGATTTAATGCTATAACTAGTACTCCAACAGTATGTTTCACTTTGTGTTTCTATGTGGGTGCAAACTGTTGAAATCTTTACTTAATATATACTAAACTGATCTTCTGTATATAAAGAGAATTGAAAATGAATCTTGATGTGAATGGAAGGGGAGAGGAAGCGGGAGAGGGGAGGGTTGCGGATGGGAGGGAAGTTATGGGAGGGGGAAGCCATTGTAATCCATAAGCTGTACATTGGAAATTTATATTCATTAAATAAAAGTTTAAAAAAAACTAAAAATAAAAAAAGATTAAGTGATAAAGTGAGATGATGCACGTTGGAATGCTTTGCAGTGAGTGACAGATTTACAGTATCATTAATAAGAACCAACAACAGGAGTCACTGTGTATTTACGTCTCATGTGGGATCTGTCCTTAATGGGTTGTCCAATGTGAAGTAATGCTTTAACTAGTACTGAAACAGTATTTTTACACTTTGTGTTTCTGTGTGGGTGCAAACTGATGAAATCTTTACTTAGTATATACTGAATCGATCTTCTGTATATAAAAATAATTGAAAATGAAAAAAAAAACCACTTGGTGTTAAATTGGAAATTGCATAGAAAATTAATCAATTTTTAAAAAAATGTCATGTAGGATCTCTGTCCTTAATGTGCTGTACATTGTGATTTAATGCTATAACTAGTACTCCAACAGTATTTTTCACTTTGTGTTGCTATGTGAGGGCAAACTGTTGAAATCTTTACTTAATATATACTAAACTGATCTTCTGTATATAAAGAGAATTGAAAATGAATCTTGATGTGAATGGAAGGGGAGAGGGAGCGGGAAAGGGGAGGGTTGCAGGTGGGAGGGAAGTTATGGGGGGGAGCCATTGTAATCCATAAGCTGTACTTTGGAAATTTATATTCATTAAATAAAAGTTTAAAAAAATTAAAAAATTAAAAAATTGAAAAAAAAATAAGAACCCTCAGTTAAAGATGAGAATCCTTGCCTCCTTAGAGATAGGGTCTGTTTAGACCCGCCCTACTATCTTGACTTGAACTTTCTGACCTTTCTTCACAGGGCTCAAATGATGGGGCTCTATGAAAAAAGAGTAAATAAGCAAAAATTTGCATGAAAATTTTGGCTTCAGGTTCTGTTTTCATCTAGGTTTACACATTGTGTCCACAGTCTATGTTAGCCAAATTTCCATTTCATAAAAAATAAGGATTACAGATGGTCTCAATGAACTCTGAGTCTATCTAGGAGACAGGATAGAGCCTTTCTGGCTATTGAATTCCCAGAATGTAACTAGAACCTGAATTATCTCATGTTGGATGGATTACATCATCTCCAGTAGGATCTTGACAAACTTCCAATGAAATAGCACCAATATGAAATGAAGATTTACGAATTCATATTTTTCTGAGGAATCACTCAACTCAGAACTGGAAGAGTCGGTTCTAAGAAGGGAAAAAAGACCTTTCCCTGAGCTATACTACAAAAGAAGCCAGTGAATACTTAGAAACTCAGTTTCACAAAGACTGTATGGCTTTCAAATCCTGAGAGAGGTGGCAGGATCTCTCAAACCAATAAAACAATCACCAACAGTTGGGCATCCACTTTTCCATTACAGTTGAGAATACTGAAACAACTTAGAGAAACAGTTTAAACACTAAAGAATAAAACCCCTTGTTCACTAAAGTTAAATTTCTCCTTTACAGTCTCGTGAAGAAATATAGGCTTTAGAAGCTGTCAAATTGTTATCCCCAACTTGCCCCCCAGGAATTCAGTGAATAGATACACTGAGCAGTGTGTCGCTGCAGAATCATCTGCAAGGTGCTTTCAGGAACAAATTTCTTTAAGACAGTTCTTTCTCTTAAGTACCTGCCAATATCCACAGAAACATCTCAGTGCCATTCTACAGAGACCTCTCTGTTAGACAATTTACAGAGTAAATATAGTAGATGCAGTTACTGCCTGCAATGTAAGAACACACAGGATGTGCTCAGCTGCTACAAGCAACTGGACAAACAGTACACCATGACCCATGGGGGAAATCTGTCTGTTTTCATATACATAAATCCGTGACAATGTCAGCATGTTTGAAAGAAAGCTGCTAGGTATGTCCAGGTACTTTATTTACAAGATCTAAAAAAGCACACTTTATTTTTATTAAAGACCATACACATGCAACATTGATTCTGAGCTGAATAAGGGTGTGGAACAGTTCAGTTCAGATGTGGACTTTTAGGGATTCAATCTTCATTTAATCTGTTTTGCTGGAATGTTCAAGTGCTACAGTAGAGTTCTCTGAAGTTAGGCAAAAGGCACTAGTCATTGAAATACAGACCTTAGGTTATAAGTTAAGAAAATATTTACCTTTGGAGTAGCAAAGATCAGGCAGATTTTATAGGCTGTTGGGAGAAGCCTATCAAGGACCATTTGGCCATTTGTTTGCAAGCCATATGGTAACCTTTTATCATTTGCAGAAGGGTGAAGTCAGGGACCTCAGCAGCCTACCACACTAATTCATCCCAGGAACTTGACAGCATCACAATGTGTCTGATATTACGGGCCTAAACTGAAATAACCAAATCTAAAAGTGCTTCATAAAGAGCTTACCCTGCAGGCTTTAAAGTCAGAAGGCACTGTCGCATATACACCTTGGATGCCACCACTAGTTTTTTGATTGGCAGTGAGATCCTGAGAGGGCTGTTTAAACCCTGACTGTATCACTCCTCAGCCTTCCTTGTAGATTACTGCCCTTCTGCACACATCTGCTATTGCACTTAGAAAGTGACACTATGACTCTGGTTATGAATTTCAGTTCTTTGGGTGAATGTGTCTTTAACCATTATTGAGATTAAACATTCTCAACATAATATTTAGCACATAAAAATGAAATATCTATGGAAGGAAGAAAGACAGAGTAAAGAAAGGAGGAAAGGGGCAATTACATAATTGTAAGTAATAACAAGCATCGCCATTTATTGAACACGTTAGTATACAATAGAAATTACCTAATTGTCTTAGGAATAGTTTGCAATGATAGTCTCAGAAAAATTCTACTGTATTATTATCTGTCTTTTACAATCATGAAAATAGAGCTTAATGGAGTTAAAAAAAAAAACCTTTCCCCAACTGATAAAAATTATAAAACCCATAAATGATGTCTAAGTACTGTGTTCCTAGCCACTAAGCCCAAAAAACACCAGAACACAGAGATTTGCATTTCTCACATAATTTCTCAAATAGTTGGAGACTAGCAACAAACTCCTGATTCTAGTAGTTATAAACACTCCGAAGACAAATGACAAATAAAAAATCAAGTTCAGTAAAACTAAAAGTTTGCTCTTTATACGTTTCACAGTGGACAAAAAGACTGTTCTGGTCCGCAGGAACCATCAGAAACTACAGACTGGAAGCAAGGCTTGGAAAGTCACTGGGAGCATCCACCTCACTTCTCAGTTGCTCTACACATAGATTTCATTCTTCCTTGCAGATGAGCATTCTGTGCTTCTTAGTTTAATGGAGGAAAAATAGGTTTCCCACAGCCCTGAACACAAATGACTGAAGCATCCACATAAAGAGCCTGAGCTCAATCCCAGTCCAGGTTTCTATAGGAAGAACATCTGATTGGCTTAAGCCAGTGGAGAAGTTCACCCTGGTCCAAATGCCACAGATAGGGAAGTGAGGTCATAAACTGCCAAGGAGGCTGACAGAGCCTCATCTTGGACTGTGATCACGTGGACTTACAGGGGAATTGATTTGCAGATTAGGACGGATAAATGTAAGATGGAGAGATACCCAAATATTACCTACTGTGTGTTGTTCAAAATTCTAGCACTCCTCATTGATTTTTAACAATATATTAAAGAATAATTACACTAAATTTGTATTTTTTACTCCATAAATAAATTTTATCTAAAGGAACCTTGCTTATAATGAAGAAAATTGGTTAAATTTTAATTATTTAATAGATAACCTTTGAAAATGTATTGTTTTACAAAGGCTTTTAAAATCATAGACTTCAAAATCCTTGAAAGATGAGCAAGCTACTGATATAGGCAACAAGTATTACATCTTATCTAAAATATCTACTATTTTGTGCAGCAGTAGAGATGCCACTTGGCATACCCACATCCTACATCATTCCTGGGGACAAGTAGCAGCCCCTTTCCCATCCAGCTTCCTGCTAACATCCATTTTGGAGGCAGCAGATGATAGCCCAATTAGTTGGGGACCTGGATGGAAATTCCTAGTTCCTGGTTTGCCTAGCCCAGCCATGGCATTGTGGGTTTTTGTGGAGTAAACCAGTGGATGGAAGCTCTCTATCCCTATATCTATCTACTCTGTCACAGAAATAAACAAAATAAACAAACAAAAGAAAAAAGTTAAATTTTACAAGCTTAGATGTCATTAAAGTTTCAGGAGTATTTCTCTGGGAGTTTTCAGAGAGGACCAAAATATTTTTATTGCTAATCTTGCTTAAATAAGACACTTAGTTCTTGCAAAATCCTTGCTTTAGAAGTTAATGAATAAATTGCCTCATCTGAATGAATGACTTATATAATAAATACTAAGGATTCTTTCATAGATATAATCAGTTTTCATATCTTATTTTATATGTGTATATATTCACTTGAAAATAAAAGAAACACTTTACCCACTACTAGGTATTTTTCAGAGGAAAATGAAAATATGTTTACATATTATACAAAATTATTTATAGCAGTTTTGCTCATAAAAGCCAAAAAATGGAAATCACCCAAATTACCTGTCTATATTGAATGAATTAACTAAATTTTGATATATCTAGACAACGGAATACTATTTAGCATTATATAGGAGCAAAAGACTGCTACAGGCAATAATATTAAAAATCTCCAACACTTTGTGCTAAGTTAAAGATGCCAGGCACAAAAGGCTAAGAAGCTATCTGATTCTATTATAAGACATTGTCCAGGAAAAGGCAAAACTATTGGAATAAAAATTAGATCAGTGCTTGCCAGGAGCTGGTGATGGGGGACAGAACTGACTATAAAGGAGTATTGAGGAACTTTTGGGAGATGTACTATGTTTTGATTATGATAGTATTATGACTGCCATTTGTTGGCCAAAACGCACCATACTGTGCACATGTGTGTAAATCATACACATGTGTGTAAATCATACCTTCATAAACTTGACTTTAACAAATGAATTTATATGCATGGTAGATAATGAATTCAATACACAAATGTGTTGCTCTTTAAACTTATAAAACGGCTTTACTTAAAATATATATTTTAAATTGAACTATATCCTGAGATCTCCTAATTATCCATTATAATAATCTCTTATGATGGATAGGACAATGAGACTGTACTGATCATCCTATTCATGATCTATGTAACAGAGAAAAACACTGCAGTTTTGACCTCTCTATGAAAAGCCAATCTGGGTACATTCTCCAGTTACACTCACAAGCACAGAGATCATCTAAAGAAATTCTGGAAAGCCCTGGTTTCCTCTGGCATTTAGGTATCTAATTTATCATAGCACATTCTGAAAACTACATGCATTGCCATCTAATCAATATGAGGTTACTGGAACCTTGTAAAATGGAGAGAATCAATTCAACCATTGTCCAAATCATTCCACTCTTTCCTTTGTACACCATTTCTTCATTTACACTTTTCAAAGGGACAAGACTCTAAGGTACTTCATAAGATGAGTTTAAAACTTGACCCATACTTGTTGAAAGAGCAAGGTGAAGGCAAAAAACACAGTGAAGGGATCCAAAAATTAAGAAGAGGTATTCTTGGGGCCGGTGCTATTGTGCAGCGGGTTAACACTCTGGCCTGAAGCACCGGCATCCCATATGGGCACCGGTTCTAGTCCCAGCTGTTCCTCTTCCGATCCAGCTCTCTGCTGAGGCCTGGGAAAGCAGTAGAAGATGGCCCAGATCCTTGGGCCCCTGTACCCACGTGGGAGACCTGGAAGAAGCTCCTGGCTCCTGGCTCCTGGCTCCTGGCTTCGGATCGGCGCAGCTCTGGCTGTTGCGGCCAATTGGGGAGTGAACCAGCGGATAGACGACCTCTCTCTCCTCTCCTCTGCCTCTCCTCTTTCTGTAATTCTGACTTTCAAATAAATAAATAAATCTTTAAAAAATGCAGGAAATTAGAATTTTATTCCATAGGCAGAGAAGATTTTTAGTTCATGTAAGAATTAGAATTTCAGCCAAGACCTTCCTCGGTGTGCCAGATCCTAGAATCCAGCAGTGGTCATTGGAAAGGAGAGCTGCCTGGGTAAGGTATACTGTACAGAAGCTTGCATCCTCAGTTACACAACTCCTATTACCAAGGGCTGCCAAAAGAAGTTTATGGCACATATGTATATGTGACTTACTTTTCTTCCTAGGTCAGGGCATTTATGTCTCCTTATGAGCAGAATCGTGCTATCTGTGTAGCTTCTGGACCACCTCAGGCTTCTTTTCCTAGACAGCTCAGGAGGCATTAGAATGAGGCAATAAGGGAAGTCTTCTGGCATTAGTAGAAATAGAAACTGGCATTGGGTTCTAGATACTTCAGTAGAGCTACAGTATTCCTTGTTGTCAGGGACCAATCAAGTAAGAAACACTCGACCAGAATTGCACCTCAGGCCTCCTGGCTGTGACTCCAGGAGCCCACTCCTCTGCCAGTCCTCGTAAGGAAGACAGGCAAGCAAAATATACTTTTATGGTTCTAATTAACACATACAGATTTTTAAGAGATTATTTTATCAGCGAATGGCACAGAATCACTCAAGTGGTATGAAAGGTTCAGGTGGTTTGAGACTGAACCTAATGGTAAAACATAACATTACCTGAAAGCAGTTTTTTGATCAGTTCCTCTCTTTCTCTTTTCTCCTAGGAATTGTATTTCTATATGCTATTCTGCTTTTCTTTAGTCCACTCCATTTCTCTTCTCAAACAACTGGTATTCTCAGTTTGCTCATGGGTTATCTTTCCTCTTGAACATGACCTTTACTAAATTTTATTTCCTCAGTATTCAGTGTCATGTAGTGATTAAGAGGAAAGGTTCTGCAATCACTAGACCTAGGATTGAATCCTGTACCTACAAGTTATATCATACTCAAGTAAGTTACCTTCCCTGTGCCTACAAATTAAGAATGAAAACTAGGCCATAGAGCTATTAAAAGGATTTAAACAATGCCTTGTGTAATATCCTGGATAATTCCAGGCACACGGTATGCACTCAGTGAATGCTAACTTTTTAAAGATTTATTTATTTATTTACTGGAAAGGCAGAGTTACAGAGAAGAGGAAAGAAGAGAAAGAGGGAAGTGGAGAGCGAAAGAAATCTTCCATCCACTGGTTCACTCCAGATGGCCACAACGGCCAGGTCTGGGCCAGGCCAAAGCTGGGAGCCAGAGCTTCATCCAGGTCTCTCACATGGGTGGCAGGGGCCCAAGCACTTTGGCCATCTTCTGCTGCTTTACCAGTTGCATCAGCAGGGAGCTGGATTCGAAGCGGACCAGCCAGGACTCAAACAGCACCCATATGGGATGCTGGCATCACAGACAGAGGCTTAAAACACTACACCACAGCACCAGCCCCAAAGGTTATCTTTTTATATTCTTACCACAGCCCTTAAATTTTGTCTTAAGTTCTGACAAATTCTTTCTTTCTGTAGTCAAATTCTAACTCTCCTATCAGACTCTATAGCTACAGGGCTGCCCACAGATCAATACATTTTCAGTGAAATACCCTTTCTTCATTACCTCACCACAGTCTAGATGTGAGTTTAAGTTACAAAATCTGCCTATAAAGACAACAGAGGATATGGGGGAGGCAATTTCCTGAAACAGGAGCATGGCTACTAGGTACTGATCAACATCCTAGGAAAAAATGTCTATACATACATATTTTATGATATTAAACTGATATCCCTTTGCATCAGAAACGACCATTGTAAATGCTTGTTCTTGGTATATGTGTTTGGTATATTACTTATGCCTACCAACTCAAGGAAGTTCTGCTGTAGTTTGATGAATGTCATCAGTACAACAACAAAATTTGATTACAAGGCAGCTCTAGAAATTAAAATTAAAAGATTTTCCATAAAACTATACAGCAATTAGCCTTTCATATGGCCATAGATGGAGTAGACCTGAACCCTACCTGTCATTGTCTGTGGTAGAAATTCTCCTTAAGTAAATTAGCCTCACACTAGCAGAAATGCCAAAAAATCCACATAAACATCCTAGAAAGAGGTGTGGGAGCTCAAATTAAAATGGAACCATCTGTTGATAGAGGACTGTGAGGGTGATGAGTATGTTATTTGCAGGCCAATTCTATGAGGTTTGCTGGCTGAGTAATTAGGACAATAGCTACTCTGGCCTCTTGTCCTCTCTGACTCAGCTCATGCAATTTATCTACCCAATCAAACAGACCAGTTCCCCACTGCTCTTCTGATCAAACAAAATCTTTTCTATTCTAGGGCATAGCATTTTTGCCAAATTGTTTTGTACTTTGATACACTGATCTATTTTGTCTTAGCTCATATAATTTAAAAACTTTCAGTAGATAACTTTTATAACTAAATTGTCAAAGATAGAGACACACTAAGTTCAAGGTCATTCATTTAATTATTAATCTAATAAATATTTTCCAGTGATCCACTTATGCTAGACCTTGTTTCAAGCACTTGAAATATAACAATGAACAAAACAGAAAAAAAAAATCCAACCCTAACAGAGTTTACTATCTATGGTGATAGAAAATAAAGAACATAAATAAGTAAAATAAATATCACTAGAGTGATAACAAATATTTAGCAGTGAAGAGGGTAACATTTTTACTACTTTAAATGTAGAGGGATAGAGATAACATTAGTAAACTTCCCACTAACCCACAGCCTGGGGTAGGACAGAGATCAGGATCCTCAAACAGTCACATGTCGCAGACAGGGAGTAAATTCTATTGATCAAAAGAGGTCTTGGGACAGGACATAAAAGAAAGTTTTAAGAGGAATAGATCTAGAAACCTGGTAATCAGGAGAAGAAATGCCAGGAATGTACTGAAGATAAGGTCAGACAGAAGAGCCAAAAAAGCAGGGGACATTCTCTTATTAGGAGCTCAAAAAGAGGTAGGGATAATCAGAAGCCAGGTTCCCCTCCATCAGAGCTGGAGCATCAGGGGACTCTAGTAAAGAGCTTAATAAACAGATTTTGAAAAACTTAACCAAATTAACTTCAATTTTAAATCATCATTGACACTCAACCAAGAGCCTTGAAAAACTTTTTAGGACAAAAGTCAACTCACTGTGTCTGGGACCAGAAAGTAAAAGGATGGGAGTTTAGCTATGTTAGTAATGCCCAGGGTCTTATTTAGAGCACATTACAACTGGTATTACAATGTTGTATCCAGGCAGAATTGAGACAGGCCCTAATACTGAGAGGATTCCAGAAGGCTGTGGGAGGCATTCCCCCTTAGTTGCTGAGTGAAACATGTGGTGGTGAGGGGGCATGTCCAGGGTAATGACAAAGAAGAGGTCTGAAAGTTCAGGGAAGTGGCTGTTCTTCAACTGGTACTTCAACACCTCAATATATTCAAAAACTTTGCTTACCTCTGAACTACTCAAAATGCAGGAACCTAGAACTATAGCTCTGATGGCCAAAAAAAAAGTAGTTTTGCCTACATATAATGTTTTGGTCCAGGTGAGGAGTACAGTACTGCCATTATAATACAGAGGATCAGACAAGCCACTTGGAGGCTGTGTCTATGGTACACTCTTCATTCTCTCTAAGTCTTAGTTCTCCAGTAGTGAAATAGAGTCACTTACCTCCAAGGGTATTATGAGGGTAAAATGAAATGGAAAATCACTCAGCATTATGGCTAGTACACAGAAAATCATTGGAATATAATGTTACACTAGAAGGGACCTAAATAAGATCTCATTCAATACTTTCATTTTACATGAAAGACTCTTTAAAATTAATTATTATAAAAGTGAGATGAAAGTGGGGAAAGGAGAGAGAATCTTCCATTTGCTGTTTCACCTCCCTGATTCCCTAAAACCTGGGATTTGGCCAAGCCAAAGCCAAAGGAGGTGGGAACTCAATCCATATCTGTCACGTGGGTGGCAGGGACACAAATACTTGAGCCATCAGCTGCTGTCTCCTAGGGTGTGCATTAGCAGGAAGCTGGAATTAGAAGCTGAGCCATTATCAAATCCAAGCAATCTAATATGGGATGTGGGTGTTCTAAATTGCATCTTAAGAACTGCACTAAATGTTTGCCATATAAGAGAAAGAACTTTTATAGGTGAAGGGATGTTTGTAGTTTCTCCAAGGTTATGCCAAGGTAGTTTAACTGTAAACTCAGAAGATAAATTCATATTCCCTCTCTGCTAGCTGAATGTTTTTAATTATACATTATACTATTTCTCTTTTATCCTTTTATAGAGAATTAACCATAATTTTGTTCCATCATTAAGTGGACATTTGGCCTACTGGTTAAGATACTAGTTATATCACATCCCATATCAGGGAGCCTGGGTTCAATACTCAGCTCTGGCCTACTTTTGTATCTATTGCACACACCTGAGCCATTGATGATGGCTCAAGTGATTGGGCTCCTACCAGCCATGTGGAAACCTGTATTGAGTTTCCAGATCATGGCTTCAGTCCTAGGTACAGACAGGGATCACTATAGGCATTTGGGGAATGAATCAGCAGATAGGCGTTCTCTACCTGCTCATTGTCACTCTTTCAAAAAAAAATTGTTAAAAGGCTACACATTCACGTTAATAAGGTTTTTTTTCTATAGAACACATAGTAGTACTAAAGAGAGAAAAAGTAAATATAAAATGAGGTTTTATATATAAAAGATCTATAGAGCTATGCTTAATGAAGGGCCTGGGATATAAAATGGAGAATTCCGATTAAAATAGTACACTATTAAATACAGGCTATGAAGTCATTCTTTCAATAATGATCACTCAGAATAATGTTATTATGTATTTTTTATATTTATAAATATTGCCCAGTTATTCTCTAACTCTAGAAGTTCAGGTAGGGGAGAATATTCTGACAGAACACAAATCATCTTTCCTAGTAATTGTAGCTCTTAAATTTTCCATGAATCTGCATTCCCCTAACTGGTAGTTTCAAGATGATATTTATGAATAACTATACTAAGCAAATAGCCACACAAGCAAGAGGACTTCCATCAGACTAGCATTATTCTTGACTGGGACAACAAACACACACTTAAAGAAAACCCCTAAATATGTAACTGTCTTCCTTGCTTTCTATTTATTTATCTTAAGTCAATAAAAGGCTTTGTGTGAAAAAAGCAAAAGAAACAAGCATCAGGTCTGGCTTTTAGCCATCCTTCTTCTCTCTGCCTTTTCTCCAATCCATAGATCTATAAACAAGTGGTTCCACTGATGGAAATTGAACCATTTATATGGTTCTTGTGTGTGCGTTACTTTTTTCCCATATATGCAAGTTCTTAATAGTTTCTAAAGCAGCAGTATACATTCTACCTTCCAAGAAACAGAAAAATCAGTCACCATCTGTCAGAAAACAACAGTTTTCCAATTTAATACTTTATCCCTTTTAGTATTTTTTGTTCTAGTACTATTGGTTGAACTCTGTAATTAACACACAATTATTCTTAGGTGTTTAAATTTAACTGAAAAGTGATCCCTGTTAAATATAAGAGTGGGAATAAGAGATGGAGGAGATGTACAATTTGGGACATGCTCAATCGGACTTGCCCCAAACGATGGAGTTAGAAACGTGCCAGGGCATTCTAATACAATCCCATCAAGGTGGCATGTACCAATCCATCTCACTAGTCCAAGTGATCATCTTCAGTTCACAACTGATCACACTGACAGGTCTAAGAGTCAAAGGGATCACATAAACAAGAATAGTGTCTGCAAATACTAACTGATAGAATAAAAAAGGAAGAGAACGATCCAACATAGGAAGCGGGATACACAGCAGACTCATAGAATGGCAGTTGTCCTAAAGAGCACTCTGGCCTTGGAATCAGCCCTTGAGGCATTCGGATCTGGCTGAAGAGACCATGAAAGTATTTTAGGCATGGAAAGCCAAGACACTCTGGCAAAAAAAAAGGACCTAAATGAAAGTTCTCTGTGAGTGAGATCCCAGTGGAAAGAACAGGCCATCAAAGAAGGAGGTACCTTTCTCTGAAGGGAGGAGAGAACTTCCACTTTGACTATGGCCTTGTCGAAATAAGATCAAAGTCGGTGAGCTCAGGGGCTTCCATGGCCTTGGCAACTCATGACTAGAGCCTGGGGAGATTGCTGACGCCATAAACAAGAGTGTCAAATTGTTAAATCAACAACAGGAGTCACTGTGTACTTACTCCTCATGTGGGATCTGTCCTTAATGTGTCCAATGTAAAGTAATGCTGTAACTAGTACTGAAACAGTATTTTTACACTTTGTGTTTCTGTGTGGGTGCAAACTGATGAAATCTTTACTTAATATATACTAAATCGATCTTCTGTATATAAAGATAATTGAAAACGACTCTTGATGTGAATGGAATGGGAGAGGGAGTGGGAGATGGGAGGGGTGCGAGTGGGAGGGAAGTTATGGGGGGGGGGGAGCCATTGTAATCCATAAACTGTACTTTGGAAACTTATATTTACTAAATAAAAGTTAAAAAAAAAAAGAAAACAACAGTTTTCCAAGGAACTCTTCCAGAAGCACTAACCTTTGTTTAATATGTTATTGATTTTCTAAACTGTTAAGTATGGTTTATAATGGTGATAACCTACATGATACCACTCATTACATCAGTTAATACCTAGTTTATTAGGACATTAACTTTTGCCACAGGCAATTAACCAACAAACTAAGTGTGTGTGTATGTGTGTGTGTGTGCATGCGTGTGTGTGTGTGTGTGCGTATGAAAGAGACTTCTCATGAGAGATCTGCAAGTGAGTACTAGTTAAATACTTCAAATGGCATACAGGAGCCCTGCAGCACATCTTGATTCTTCTCATCCTTCCTTTTTTTTCTGAAATGAAACAGGAGAATTCCATACAATTATGAATCTCCCTCTGAGATTGGTGAGCTAATCGACAATTAGCCATTAGAAAGCAGATGCATAATTAATTAAATGTCACTACTGATGGAAAAATGTATGTGAGTGTGTGTGTGTGTGTGCACACAGGTGGAAGACTTGTGAATAGAATAAGAAAGAGTTTCCAAGTAGGGAAAAACATTGCACTGCCACATTACTAGTACAAAGTAAGGTTCATGTTTATTCTTTTACAGGGAGGTAGCATGACATACAAAATATCTTAAGACATTGGAGTCCATCAGCTCTTCCGTTTAATTGATCCTACTTTTATGTCCTAAAACAAGTCATTTCATCTTTCTGCTCTGTTTCTTCACCTATATGCCTATTTTTATTTCAGGAAATTCCACATTAAGGATTTCTATGTTTCTTACTCTTCATAAAAGTCATTTAATAATTGTTATTAATGAAGTTTTCTTTTATTTCTCTGTGTTCCTTGGTATTTTTATGGGGAAGAAATATTAATTCCAATTCAATTATAAACTCTTAGAGAGTAGAGACCATGGCATCTTATATTTGTTTTTAGCTAGCACCTAGCACATTATTTTTGCATGGTAGAAACTCACAATAATCTGATGGAATTGAATTGAACTGAATGCTTAAGCACTTGCAAATCTGATTTTTAGTCCATTTACTCTACCTTGCCTCTCCTCCAAATATGGCTATGCTTATCATTTTTAACACATGATGTGATCTTAGTGAAGTGTAAAACTAGTAACTGAAAGTTGTTGTTTATGTATTATTTGCTACCTCACTGGGGAAAGTAACTATCAATATTCTAAATTCTAAAACAAAATGATCCACTTTCATTGCTGCCAGCTATTGAAATAGAGTCAATCCATCCTCAATAAATTTCCAACAAAAAAAAACCAAAAAAGGCAAGTCAACTATTCACAACTAAATCCAATCTGAAAAACAGAATCTATGGTGATGTAGCAAATGAAAATATAATGGTCTAGTAGAATTCAGAGGAGAACATTACCAAGCTCATCAAGATTGTAAATCAAATCAGGGAAGAGATAATCTTGGATTTCTATTTCTTGAGTTGTCTACTTATTTGGAATGCCCTGCTTCTCCCCAAACCTATCTACGTAAAGTCTGTCTCTTCTTTAATCCTGTCAAAGGCCTCTTTTTCCAGAAAGTATTTCTTTTTCCTTTAAACCACTTATAGGATCAATGTGCGGGCTTAAGATACCTGTATCCCATATCTAAGTATCTGAGTGCCCAGCTCCTGGCATTGGTCTTAGCTGAACTCTAGCCATTGCAGGCATTCAGGGAGTGAAATAGCAAATGGGAAGTCAGTCTTATCTTGTCTCGTCTTTTTTTTTTCTTTCTTTCAGATAATAATTTTTGTCTAAAGGAATTTATTAATACATCAGATTTTCAGAGTCACAGCAAATGCATAATTCAACAGAATTCTAATCAATTTCACATTAATGTGATATTAATACAAAGAACAGAGTCAATGCACTTCCTACATACAATTCTTAGAATAGGAAACTTTCATCCTTCCTTTCTGCCTGCCTCTCCCCTCTCTCTCTATTTTTCCTTCCTTTTTTAAATTTCTCAAATAATAATTTTTAAAAATTCACTGATTTTGACTTGCACATCAGAACACATGAACAAAAAATGATAATAAAAGGTATGTGAAATTTTGCTATTTTAAAATATATAGTATGAGGACAGTTATTACTGAGAAGGGAAACAAATAAGATGAGGTCTATCTATATTTGCCTCAGCTTAATGCTTACAGAATCCCCAAGCCATGGTTGGAGGAGGAACCCAGAGGAAGTCAGATTCCCTGAGGTGGGGAGACTGAGCTAAGAGTCCAGAGACAAAGAAAGAAAGCACATTATATATAACATTCCCAAATCAGAAGGGATAATCAGATATTACATTATGTTGTACTGTATTTTCAACTTAGTATATTTTCAAAGGATAATAGAGTAACCTAGCTATATTCATGTAATACTGTTTTTATCCTTAAGTCTCTATAAAGAAAAAATTATCACTACCCCCAAGCAAGGTTTTATTTCATATTAATAAATATTTATATATTTTATATATATATGTATATCTTAATACATATATGTGCCTGAAGAACATTCCTTGAAGTCATTGTTTACAAAAAACTGTTTTAAAACAGTATTTGGAGAAGACAAGATTCCCAGAATTAGGAGACTGGCAAATCCTCTATTCAAAATGCAATGATGACCGGCGCCGCGGCTCAATAGGCTAATCCTCCGCCTTGCGGCGCCAGCACACCAGGTTCGAGTCCCGGTCAGGGCGCTGGATTCTGTCCCGGTTGCCCCTATTCCAGTCCAGCTCTCTGCTGTGGCCTGGGAGTACAGTGGAGGGTGGCCCAAGTTCTTGGGCCCTGCACCCCATGGGAGACCAGGATAAGCACCTGGCTCCTGCAATTGGATCAGCGCGGTGCGCCGGCCGCAGCGGCCATTGGAGGGTGAACCAACAGCAAGGGAGGACCTTTCTCTCTGTCTCTCTCTCTCTCACTGTCCACTCAGCCTGTCAAAAAAAATGCAATGATACAATGGGCCAAAATTGTCAAAACAGTCATTTCAATATTTTTTAAATCAACCAAAAGCATGCAAAAATCTGAGAAGCATATGTTTAAAAACTACTGAAACTCTTCAGGCTTCAGGGAGAAACAGTGTCCATCTGTAGCATTTCTCTCTTCTTTTTCCTCTTTGCCACCTGCCCCCCCAAACTCATTCTGGGTGGTATTCTAATAGAGTGAGACAAGTCATAAACATAAGAAGCCTCACAGTTGGGACTAGCACTGTGGCTTAGCAGGTAAAGTCACTGCCTACAGTGCCGGCATCCCATATGGGCGCCGGTTTGAGTCCCGGCTGCTCCTCTTGCAATCCAGCTCTCCATTGTGGCCTCGGAAAGCCATAGAGGATGACCCAAGTCCTTGGGCCCCTACATCCACGTGGGAGACCAGGAAGAAACTCCTGGCTCCTGGCTCCTAGCTTTAGATAGGTGCAACTCCAGCCATTGTGGCCATCTGGGGAGTGACCCAGTGGATGGAAGACCTCTCTTTCTCTCTCTGCCTCTGCCTCTCTGTAACTCTGCCTTTCAAATACATCTTTAAAAATAAAGAAAAGCCTCACAGTCAGTGGAGTCTTGCTTGATCTGGTAACCTAGGTGCAGGGGCTTTCTCTAAAACAATGGTGTTTTTGGTGGCCAACAATCAAGGAAGGCCAACACCTCAGCTGCCTGAAGTTGGGATAGTGGATGAAACAATTTACTATTCAACCCAAGAGTTTCATTGCCAAATACGTACCCAAAATAAATAAAACATATGTCTACACACAGAATTATATGTAAATGGTCATAGCAGCATTATACATAATAGTCAAAAATTAAAATCAACCCAAATTCTCATCAGTTGACGAGTGGATAAACAAGAGTAAACACATACAATGAAATATTATTCAGAAATACATGTACAGCTACAATATGACATAAATGAATCTTCATTTATATATATACATACATATATATGTGTGTGTATATATATATATGTATATATATAAAATAGCTAAGTGAAAGAAGCCAGGCACAAAAGAGTATATACTATACTTATATAATTCTATTTATGTGGAATGTTCACAAAAGGCAAATCCATAGAGACAAAAAACAAATTAGTCACTGCCTAGGGCTGGGAGTAGGGCTAGGGAGTGAATGCAAATAGAACAACAGGGTCATTTTGGACCACAGGAATGGTTGCATAAGTCTATAGTTTACTAAAAAACAGTGAACTGTATGCTTGAAATGGGTGAATTGTATGGTATGTAAACATAGCTCAATAAATCTGTTAAAATTGACACATGATAATGTGAAGATATGATTAAGTATACTTAAGAACAATTATTAACAAAGAGCAATTATTAACTCTATTATAATAATATAACTCCTCTTAAATTATGAAGCATCTTGAAATAACATTTTAAATTCTGAGCGATTTTTATAAAGAAAATATCTTACTGCTATATAATATACTAAAATAGAAAATTCTAAAAGTCCCATCATTTTCCTTGGTATATCTTAAGAAACTGTCCCATTCAGAAATTGTCTCATACATCATGATAATAATAATTTCAAACTGTTAGAGGAGAATCTGTTCTGAAACTACAATGTGTATTATCATAAACTACCTACAAGAAAAACACTGAAATAGCTCCATAACCCAGCTCTTGAGAGAAAAATAATTGCTAATAATTTACTCTGGCATTAGCCTGGCATTAAATAATACAGTGAACAAAAGAATGATACCATTTCAGAATGAATCTACCAAGGTCTTCTGAGATTAATGTAATTGTCAATTTTTAAACTAATTGCAGACTCTGGAACTGCTGCCCTTAATATTCCTTTACAGAGTTTCTTTGCTAGCGATTGATCAGAAGTTCAATTTTACATTTTGTCAGAATAACAGCAACTCAATAAAATAGTCATTTTGTGTTGAAAAGATTTTTCCTAAAGAAGCAGGAGATAAACTTGTGGCCAATATGCTTTCATACTCTTTATATTTATAATGCAGGAAAGGCCATTTCCACCAAAGAGAGTTATATATGTTATATGTATACATACATACATACACACACACACACACACACACACACATATATATATATATATACATATATACGTAGATTCAAGTAAATGTTTTTACCTAACATTGATGGGAATATGGGAAATTCATTAATCTCAGATACTGCTGATAACATTGTCAAATGGAAAACAGTTTGTCAGCATGTTTCTTGAAACATAAAATCTTCATGCCTATGACTAGCAATCCACTTTGAGGGAGTCTGTCCAAATATCCTGCTACTTCAGCACTGCTTCAATGGATACAGGCTCGTGGGCACCCAGGATAAATATGGATATGAGAAAAGAACAGCCTGGCTAAAAAAGTCTTAATTGCTTACTTGCTAATTTCAATGTGTCTGCCTGCATAATGATAAAATAACTGACAAAGATCCATTTAGATTAAAATCTTCTCCTCTCTGACACATTTTCCAAAAATTTCTCTCAATGCAGCACCACGGCTGTGCCAATGCCTAGCCTATATAAATTAATAGGAATATTAACAGAAGATCTGAGAATGAGCCCATAATTGTGATTCTCGCATCTAATGTATAAACAACTGTCACTTCACATTCAATTTGGTACGTCTTTGTCCTTTTTATGAATTCTGGCACCTTGTATCTGTCAGTGGGCATGAGCAGAGTTCTCATTTGGATCCTCAATCTTCTGATGTCTTTGTACCCAGGGTATCATTTATGTAACAGGAATGATAAATGCAATTGCTCTTGCAGGCTCAGAAAGAGGTCAAAAAGACTGAGGAGAGAACAATAGTTGCCTGGTAACCACATCTCTAAGCCAAGGGGCTGGTTCCTCTATGCACAATTTGCAGAGGGAGTAGTTTGATGCTGGGTCTTCCAGCATGAACAAATCATCCTTCTTTGAGTTCATAAAAGAGGTTTTGATGAAAAGGTTAAGACAGCTTTAATTTCATATTTGTTGTTTTTAAGTTTAGTTTTATAATCTTTTTATTTTTTTATTTATTTGAGAGGTAGAGTTACAGACAGTGAGAGGGAGAGACAGAGAGAAAGGTCTTCCTTCTGTTGTTTCACTCCCCAAATGGCTGCAACGGCTGGAGCTGTGCCAATCCGAAGCCAGGAGCCAGGCCCTTCTTCCTGGTCTCCCAAGTGATACAGGGGCCAAAAGGACTTGGGCCATCTTCTACTGCTTTCCCAGGCCATAGCAGAGAGCTGAATTGGAAGTGGAGCAGCCAGGACTAGAACCAGCACCCATATGGGATACCGGTGCTGCAGGCGGAGGATTAACCTACTGTGCCACGGCGCCGGCTCTTGTTTTATAATTTTTACTGAAGCATAATATCCAAAAGAGGGAATGCATGTATTGTAAGTAAGCAGATCAATAAATTTCTATGAACCAACTTTACCTGTAACATGAGCACCAAATCAGAAAACAGAACATTATTAGTACCACAGATTTTATCTATCCCTGAAGCTTTTTCTAGCCAGTCACCCAATATTTCTGACTTCTAACATAGCATAGAGTAACTTGGCATATATTCTGGAGCCTGAACTTCATCCACTGAATATTATATTTTTGATAAATTGGCATATGCTGCTGTAGAATCATCATCCTCAATACTGTATAGCATTCCATTGTTTGGATATACCATCATTTATTTTTCATTCTATTGCCAATGGGCAATTAGGTATTTTCAATTTGGAGATGCTACCAACAGGGCTTCTACCAAAACAATATTGGAAGAAAAACATGCATATATGCCCACAGAGTGGAATGGGTAGGTCATAGAGAATGGATATGTTCAGTTTTAGTATATAATGCTAAAATATTCTCCAAAGTGATTATATCAATTTATATACCCATCAGAAGTATATGAGAGTTCCAGTTGCTCCACATTCTCATTAACACTTTATATAGGCATACTAGGTTTTACTGTGCTTATCTTTATCACATTTCGCAGATATTGGCAACGCTGCATTGAACAAGTCTTCTGGCATCGTTTTTCCAACAGCCATGTACTGACTTCATATCACCATGTCATATTTTATAATTTTCATGATATGCTTAACTTTTTAATTATTATTATATCTGTTACAGTGATTTGTAATCAGTGACCTTTGATGCTACCATTTAACTTGCTTGGGGGCTACGATGAACCATGCCCATAAAACTGAAAAATTTGGGGCCAGCTCTCTGGTATAGTGGTTGAGGCTGCTGCCTGCCATGCCAGCATCCCATGTGGGCACCAGTTCGAGTCCTAACTGCTCCACTTCCAATCCAGGTCTCTGTTATGGCCTGGGAAAGCAGTAGAAGATGGCCCAAGTGCTTGGGCTCCTGCACCCATGTCGGAGACCAAGAAGAAGCTCCTGGCTCCTGGCTTTGGATTGGCATAGCTCTGGCCTTTGCAGCCATTTGGGGAGTGAATCAGTGGATGGAAGACATCTCTCTCTTTCTCTCTGCTTCTGTCTCTCTGTAACTCCGCCTTTCAAATAAATAAATAAATATTTAAAAAATGAAAAACTTAGTCAATAAATGTGCATGTTCTAGCTCTCCACCAATTGGCTGTTCCCCTCTCTCCCTTTCTTTGAGCCTTCATATTCCCTAAGAGGAAACAATATTGAAACTAGGCCAGTTAATAACTCTATGATGGCCTCTAAAGTGTTCAGATGAAAGAAAGAATCAACATCTATTAATTTAAATCAAAAGCTAGAAATAATTAAGCTCAGTGAAATAGGCTGGAACCATGGTCTCTGGTGCCAATGAGTCAAGTTATGAAAACACAAAAGCCAAAAAGTACATGCAAAGATGATCAACATCACTAATTATCAAATAAATGCAAATAAAATTCACATAGGATGACACTATCAGTATGACCACTACTAAAGAACAAAAATAACCAGTTTTGGCAAAGGTGGAGAAGTTGGAACCCCTGTGCCTCAGTAGTAGAAATTTAAATTGGTGCAGGCATATAGAAAATAGTATAGAAATCCTTCAAATTATTAAAAATTCAATTATTATAAGATCTAGCAATTATACTTTGAGTATTCATTCAAAAGAATTCAAAGCAGGATCACAAAGAGATACTTATATACTCATGCTCATTGCTGAATTATTCACAAGAGCAAAGATGTATAAAAAGTTCAAATGTCTATCAAGAGGTGAATGAATAAATAGAATATGGTATGTGCATGTGTGTGTATAAATATAAATATTACACATCATTAGAAAGAAGGAAATTCTGGGGGCGGAGCCAAGATGGCAGATAGTGAGGACATGCGCCGATAGTTTGGGAAAATAAAGTTTCATAAAAGTGGAATTACTGTAGCCTCAGGAAAAGAGTCAAGAAAAAAACTGCAGAGGAAATGCTTCCGGATCTAGTGGATGTGACACAGAGGACCTACAGGGAGCCCACCACGTGGAAACCCAACCGCGGGAGCCGAGCCGCAGAATCTCGCCAGCGCGGGAACAAACGGAAGGTAAGACAAAGAAATCAGAAACCCGAGACATTGGGGGGGAAAGGCAGAAACCTCTCTCTTCACTCACGGAGCAAAACAAAGAGCAGGTGCCATTTTACATATGTAAAGCGCCACCAACTAGTACACAAACTCAGTAACTTTGGAACTTTGGTGAATCTTGAGAACACATTGAGGGCTGCATAAACTCTTTGTGTGGTCCCAGGGGTAGATCAAACGAATACTCACAGAGGCCAGATTTCAACTACCCTCAATTCCAATCACCTGTGCCAAATTACTTCCCAACTGAGTCAAAAAAAAAAAAGAGAGAGAGAGAGAGAGAGAGACAGCGACCCAGCAAGGAGCAAGGGACAGAACAATCTGGGTGAGTCGCTTTTTGCACAGCCTTAAACCTGAAGAATCAAGCAGAGCTCTCTGGCCACACCCATCACAGCCTCTAAGGATCCATCAAAGCAGACAGCCCAGTTAGAGGCATAGTATAACGAGAAAAAAACACCACAGCCAAAAAAAAAAAAAAAAAAAAAAAACAAATTATCTCCAACATGCCAAACAACAAATGCAAAAACCAAGGTAACAAGAGCAAGGAAGACACTATGATGCCCCCAAATGAACAAGACACCCCAATTCAAGATTATGAAGATGAAGAGATTGAGGAAATGCAAGAAGCGGATCTCAAAAAACTGATAAGAACATTAAGAACTTCTCAAAAACAAATTCTTGAACTACAGAAATCCTTAATGGACAAGATAGAAAATCTCTCTCATGAAAATGAAATATTAAGGAGGAATCAAAATGAAATGAAACAACTAGTAGAACATGAAACTGTGATAGTGACAAAAAACCACAATGAAATGAAGAACTCAATAGATCAAATGACAAACACATTAGAGAGCCTTAAAAACAGAATGGGTGAAGCAGAAGAGAGAATATCGGAATTAGAAGACAGAGAACAGGAAAGGAAATCAAATCAAAGAAAAGAAGAAGAAATCAGAAATCTAAAAAATACTGTCAGGAATCTACAGGATACTATTAAAAAACCCAACATTCGGGTTCTAGGAGTTCCTGAAGGCATGGAGAGGGAGGAAGGATTAGAAGGCCTTTTCAGTGAGATACTAGCAGAAAATTTCCCAGGTTTGGAGAAGGACAGAGACATCATAGTACAGGAAGCTCATAGAACCCCTAATAAACATGACCAAAAGAGATCCTCACCACGACACGTCGTAATCAAACTCACCACAGTGAAACATAAAGAAAAGATCCTAAAATGTGCAAGAGAGAAACGCCAGATTACTCTCAGAGGATCTCCAATTAGACTCACAGCTGACTTCTCTTCAGAAACCCTACAAGCTAGGAGAGAATGGAGAGATATAGCCCAGATACTAAGAGAGAAAAACTGCCAGCCCAGAATATTATATCCTGCAAAGCTTTCATTTGTGAATGAAGGTGAAATAAAGACCTTTCACAGCAAACAGAAATTGAAAGAATTTGTCGCCACTCGTCCAGCCCTGCAAAAGATGCTTAAAGATGTGTTACATACAGAAACACGGTAACCAATATGAAAGAAGATAAAGGAAGGAAACCTCACAGCAAAAGATCACAGGAGTCTCAAACCATATATTAGAAAAAATATTTGGCAAATGACAGGGCAAAGTTACTCCTTCGCAATAGTCACATTTAATGTTAATGGCTTGAACTGTCCAGTTAAAAGACACCGATTGGCTGATTGGGTTAAGGAACAAAACCCTTCTTTTTGCTGCTTACAAGAAACTCATCTTTCCAACAATGATGCATACAGACTGAAAGTGAAAGGCTGGAAAAATATATACCATGCCAACAGAAATGAAAAAAGAGCGGGCGTAGCCATCTTAATATCGGACAACATAAGCTTTACCACAAAAACTGTCAGGAGAGACAAAGAGGGGCACGATTTAATGATTAAGGGATCCATTCAACAGGAAGATATAACGATTATCAATGTATATGCACCTAATTACAGGGCACCAGCTTATTTAAAAGACTTGTTAAGGGACTTAGAGGGAGATTTAGACACCAATAAAATAGTACTGGGGGACTTCAATACTCCACTCTCAGAGATAGACAGATCAACAGGACAAAAGATCAACAAGGAGACAGTAGATTTAAATGACACTATAGCCCAAATGGATCTAACAGATATCTACAGAACATTTCATTCTACATCTAAAGACTTTACATTCTTCTCAGCAGTACATGGAACCTTCTCTAGGATTGACCACATACTAGGCCATAAAGCAAGTCTCAGCAAATTCAAAAGAATTAGAATCATACCATGTATCTTCTCAGACCACAAAGGAATGAAATTGGAAATTAGCAACTCGGAAATCCCTAGAGCACGTGCAAACACATGGAGATTGAACAACATGCTCCTGAATGAACAATGGGTCATAGAAGAAATTAAAGGAGAAATCAAAAATTTTCTGGAAGTAAATGAGGATAACAGCACATCATACCAAAACTTATGGGATACAGCAAAAGCAGTGTTAAGAGGAAAGTTTATATCAATAGGTGCCTATATCAAGAAACTGGAAAGGCAGCAAATAGATGAGCTTTCAGTTCATCTCAAGGATCTAGAAAATCAGCAGCAAACCAGACCCAAAGCTAGTAGAAGAAGAGAAATAATTAAAATCAAAGAAGAAATCAACAGGATTGAATCCAAAAAAAATTACAAAAAATCAGCCAAACAAGGAGCTGGTTTTTTGAAAAATATAAACAAAATTGATACCCCATTGGCCCAACTAACTAAAAAAAGAAAAGACTCAAATCAATACAATCAGAGATGAAAATGGAAACGTAACAACATACACCACAGAAATAAAAAGAATCATCAGAAATTATTACAAGGACTTGTATGCCAGCAAACAGGGAAATCTATCAAAAATGGATAGATTCCTGGACATGTACAACCTACCTAAATTGAACCAGGAAGACATAGAAAACCTGAACAGACCCATAACTGACACAGAAATTGAAACAGTAATAAAGGCCTTCCCAACAAAGAAAAGCCCAGGACCAGATGGATTCACTGCTGAGTTCTACCAGACATTTAGAGAAGAACTAACTCCAATTCTTCTCAAACTATTCAAAACAATCGAAAAAGGGAATCCTCCCAAATTCTTTCTATGAAGCCACTATCACCTTAATTCCTAAGCCGGAAAAAGATGCAGCACTGAAAGAGAATTACAGACCAATATCCCTGATGAACATAGATGCAAAAATACTCAATAAAATTCTGGCCAATAGAATACAACAACACATCTGAAAGATCATCCACCCAGACCAAGTGGGATTCATCCCTGGTATGCAGGGATGGTTCAACGTTCGCAAAACAATTAACATAATACACTACATTAACAGACTGCAGAAGAAAAACCATATGATTCTCTCAATAGATACAGAGAAAGCATTTGATAAAATACAACACCCTTTCATGATGAAAACTCTAAGCAAACTGGGTATGGAAGGAACATTCCTCAATACAATCAAAGGAATTTATGAAAAACCCACGGCCAACATCCTATTGAATGGGGAAAAGTTGGAAGCATTTCTGCTGAGATCTGGTACCAGACAGGGATGTCCACTCTCACCACTGCTATTCAATATAGTTCTGGGAGTTTTAGCCAGAGCTATTAGGCAAGAAAAAGAAATTAAAGGGATACAAATTGGGAAGGAAGAACTCAAACTATCCCTCTTTGCAGATGATATGATTCTTTATTTAGGGGACCCAAAGAACTCTACTAAGAGACTACTAGAACTCATAGAAGAGTTTGGAAAAGTAGCAGGATATAAAATCAATGCACAAAAATCAACAGCCTTTGTATACACAGGCAATGCCACGGCTGAGGAAGAACTTCTAAGATCAATCCCATTCACAATAGCTACAAAAACCATCAAATACCTTGGAATAAACTTAACCAAGGACGTTAAAGATCTCTACGAAGAAAACTACAAAACCTTAAAGAAAGAAATAGAAGAGGATACCAAAAAATGGAGAAATCTTACATGCTCATGTATTGGAAGAATCAATATCATCAAAATGTCTATTCTCCCAAAAGCAATTTATACATTCAATGCAATACCAATCAAGATCCCGAAGACCTTCTTATCAGATCTGGAAAAAATGATGCTGAAATTCATATGGAGACACAGAGGACCTCGAATAGCCAAAGCAATCTTGTACAACAAAAACAAAGCCGGAGGCATCACAATACCAGATTTCAGGATATACTACAGGGCAGTTGTTATAAAACAGCATGGTACTGGTACAGAAACAGATGGATAGACCAATGGAACAGAATAGAAACACCAGAAATCAATCCAAACATCTACAGCCAACTTATATTTGATCAAAGATCCAAAACTAAACCCTGGAATAAGGACAGCCTATTCAATAAATGGTGCTGGGAATATTGGATTTCCACATGCAGAAGCTTGAAGCAAGACCCATACCTTTCACCTTACTCAAAAATTCACTCAACATGGATTAAAGACTTAAATCTATGACCCGAAACCATCAAATTATTAGAGAGCATTGGAGAAACTCTGCAAGATATAGGTACAGGCAAAGACTTCTTGGAAAAGACCCCAGGAGCACAGGCAGTCAAAACCAAAATTAACATTTGGGATTGCATCAAATTGAGAAGTTTCTGTACTTCAAAAGAAACAGTCAGGAAAGTGAAGAGGCAACCGAAAGAATGGGAAAAAAATATTTGCAAACTATACTACAGATAAAGGGTTGATAACCAGAATCTACAAAGAAATCAAGAAAATCCACAACAACAAAACAAACAACCCACTTAAGAGATGGGCCAAGGACTTCAATAGACATTTTTCGAAAGAGGAAATCCAAATGCCAACAGACACATGAAAAAATGTTCAAGATCACTAGCAATCAGAGAAATGCAAATCAAAACCACAATGATGTTTCACCTCACCCCAGTGAGAATGGCTCACATTCAGAAATCTACCAACAATAGATGCTGGAGTGGATGTGGGGAAAAAGGGACACTAACCCACTGTTGGTGGGAATGCAAACTGGTTAAACCACTATGGAGTCAGGCTGGAGATTCCTCAGAAACCTGAACATAACCCTACCATACAACCCAGCCATCCCACTCCTTGGAATTTACCCAAAGGAAATTAATTTGGCTAATAAAAAAGCCATCTGCACATTAATGTTTATTGCAGCTCAATTCATAATAGCTAAGACCTGGAACCAACCCAAATGCCCATCAACAGTAAACTGGATAAAGAAATTATGGGACATGTACTCCATAGAATACTATACAGCAGTAAGAAACAATGAAACCCGGTCATTGGCAACAAGATGGAGCAATCTGGAAAACATCATGCTGAGTGAATTAAGCCAGTCCCAAAGAGACAAATATCATTTGTTTTCCCTGATCAGCGACAACTGAGCACCAAAGGGGAAACCTGTTGAAGTGAAGTGGACACTATAAGAAACAGTGACCTGATCAGCTCTTGTCCTGACTCTAGATGTACAATGTAATACTTTATCCTTCTTAGTATTTGTTGTTGCTGTTGTTGTTGTTGTTCTAGTACTAGTGGTTGAACTCTGTAATTAACACACAATTATTCTTAGGTGTTTAAATTTTAACTGAAAAGTGATCACTGTGAAATATAAGAGTGGAAAAAGAGAGGGAGGAGATGTACTTGCCCCTAATGATGGAGTTAGAAATGTGCCAGGGAATTCCAATACAATCCCATCAAGGTGTCATGTACCAATGCCATCTCACTAGTCCAAGTGATCAATTTCAATTCACAATTGATGGCTCTGATAGGTCTAAGAGTCAAAGGGATCACACAAACAAGACAAGTGTCTACTAATACTAACTGATAGAATCAAAAAGGGAGCGAAAGATCCAACATGGGAAGTGGGATACACAGCAGACTCATAGAATGGCAGATGTCCTAAACAACACTCTGGCCTCAGAATCAGCCCTTAAGGCATTCGGATCTGGCTGAAGAGCCCATGAAATTATTGTAGGCATGGAAAGCCAAGATACCATGGAAAAGAAAAAAAAAAAGAAGACCTAAATGAAAGATCTCTGTTAGTGAGATCCCAGTGGAAAGAACGGGGCCATCAAAGAAGGAGGTACCTTTCTCTGAAGGGAGGAGAGAACTTCCACTTTGACTATGACCCTATCGGAAAAAGATCAAAGGCAGCAAACTCTAAAGGCTTCCATAGCCCTGGCAACTCATGACTAGAGCCTAGGGAGATTACTGACGCCATGAACAGGAGTGTCAAATTGTTAAGTCAGCAACAGAAGTCACTGTGTACTTACATCCCATGTGAGATCGGTCCTTAATGTGTTGTCTAATGTGCAGTGATGCTATAACTAGTACTGAAACAGTATTTTTACACTTTGTGTTTCTGCGTGGGTACAAACTAATGAAATCTTTACTAATTATATACTGAATCGATCTTCTGTATATAAAGATAATTGGAAATGAAAAAAAAAACTGGTGTTAAATTGGAAATTGCATAGAAAATTAATTAATTTTTAAAAAAATATTATGTAGGATCTCTGTCTTTAATGTGCTGTACACTCTTATTTAATGCTATAACTAGTACTCCAACAGTATTTTTTTTCACTTTGTGTTGCTATATGGGGGCAAGCTGTTGAAATCGTTACCTAATATATACTAAACTGATCTTCTGTATATAAAGAGAATTGAAAATGAATCATGATGTGATTGGAAGGGGAGAGGGAGCGGGAAAGGGGAGGGTTGTGGGTGGGAGGGTTGTTTTGGGAGGGGGAAGCCATTGTAATCCATAAGCTGCACTTTGGAAATTTATATTCATTAAATAAAAGTTTAATAAAAAAAAAAGAAAGAAGGAAATTCTGTCACATATTGCAACATGGATGAACCTCAAAAACCTTGGTTAAACAAAATAAGCCAATCAGAGAAGAATAAATCTGTGGGATTACACTCACAGGAAGTGTCTACGGTAATCAAAATCACAGAATGGATGAGGAGTTCTTCCTATGGCTGAGTAAAGAAACTGCTTTCTTGAAGTGGAATCTACTCCTGGTGAACATGCTATAAACATTGCTGGAATAACATCAAAAGATTAGAGTACCACAGAAATTTAGTTGGTAAAGCAGTGACAGATTTTGAGAGTATTTACTCCAATTCTGAAAGAAGCTCTACTGTGGTAAAATACTATCAAAGTGCATCACATGCTACAGAGCAATTTTTCATGAAAGGAAGAGTCAATCAATGTGGTAAATTTCACTATCTTAAGTAACTGCCATAAGTAGGGGTGACTGTGTGGCAGGTTAAGTCTTTGCTTTGGATGCCCACGTCCTATATCAGAATACCTGGTTATAGTGCAATTATTAATTTGTTAACAACAGCAGGAAGGATGTCAGCTATTGATAAACCTAGTCATTCTTTCTTAAGCTGAACAAAGAAAGCTAACAAATTTTTTCCAACTAATGTATTACTTGAATACTCCAGTAGGCTACTTTCTTGTGAATTGCAATCTCTCATAAATTTCCAAATTAAGTTTTCAAAATTGGAGTATAGTCTTTGAATTCTTTAGAGATGTATTAATTGAGGTATAATTTTAATTATTAAAATTACTCTATAATTTATAACACTATTACCTTATGTTGTTTATTACACATTATTTCTTCTTCCCATCTTTTTTAAGATTTATTTTTTTATTTGAAAGGGAGAGTGACAGAGAGAGGAAGAGATCTTCCATCTGCTGATTCTCTCCCCAGATGGCTGCAGCAGCCGTGGCTGAGGCAGGCTGAAGCCAGAAGCAAAGAACCTCATCTAAGTTTCGCATATGTATGGCAGTGACTCAAGAACTTCAGCCATCATCTGCTGTTTCCCAGTTGCATTAGTGACGAGCTGATCAGAAGCGGTATAGCCAGGACTTGAACCTGCACTCTGATATGGGATGTCAGCATTGCAACCTGCAGCCTAACCCACTGAACCATAACACCCACCCCCTTCCCACATTTTTGTTCTCTGCAGTCCCCTTATCTTCCCTACTTCTACCTAAGAAAATATGGATATATACTAACAGTCTCTGCATGTCTTAGGTAGCTATGGAGTTAGACTGTGATCATCAGACACAGATTTCATCTTGTCACTTTGTTTACACAATGAGGAAAAAAATCAGTATATTAGATCATGTAACTACACCATGCTAGAAACTATGTCCATTTTCAGCATAATAATTTTTCTTCTCTAAGAAAAACCTATTTTATAATTTTTAATTGTGTAGTGACTTTCTTTAATTGTAGTGTTCATGACCTGGGAATCAGATCGTTGATTTCACATGATGTATATATGATCTCAGGGCTAGAATTTGCTTTGTTTAATACCTAAACACTTTTTATAAGCTAATTTATAAACATATGGTACATTTTCTAATTTTTTAAGAAGCAGCACAAAGAAAGAAACAGCAGCAACTGCCACTACCAAGCATAAGGGAAAAAATAAGGAAAGAAATAATCAAAATGCTTAGCATTAAAGGAGTTATGGTTTATGAATATATTTAATCATGTTCAATATTTCTAATTTTTGTAATCAAGTATATAATGTTTGGAAATTTAATAAGATTTATTTATTTATTTCAAAGGCAGAGTTACAAAGAGAGAGGAAGAGACACAGACAGAGAGGGAGAGAGATCTTCCATCCATTGATTCTCTCCCCAAATGACCACAGTGAATAGGCTGGAGATTTTACTCTTATAACAAGCATTAGAGAGCTGCAGATTTAGATTTAACTTCAAGTGGTTAGATGCATTTAATGATAGCTTTCATTGTTCATACATTCGGAAGTTATTTTGCAAAAAAATTATAACATTTCCATCTAGATAGAAATATATGTGTTTGTGTGTGTACGTATTTCAAAAGCATCTTATTGCTTACTCCATTGTATCCAATTTTTTTTTTCATTTAAAGTTGTAAAAAGTCTTAGTAGAAAAATAACGATGCCTTCCTGGAGCCTGGAAAACAAAGAAATAAAGAACAAAACTGACCTTTGTAAATCTTTTGATGTGGTTTTAACAGAATTATAGAATATTTTATGGCAGAGATGTCATAGTGTTAACTGAATCATCAAATAACTTTCTGTAAAATATTACTAATATTACAAATATTAATGTCTATAATCTATTTCCAAGAAATTATACTTTTAACACTGGCTCAATTTGATGATGCCCTTAAGGTTAACAATCTCACACTCTTTGTCAGGGTTAGGGAGTAAGGCCTTTTAAAAATATGGATGGATGGATGGATGGATGGAGATAGATAGATAGATAGATGGATAGATAGATCGATAGACAGACAGACACACAGACAGACAGACATCAACCTCTATCTCCTGTAGAGAAAACAAAGTCCCAACAAAGATGTTTGTAAATTCCAGTAGAGCAGTGATCAAAGTGGGAGGTTCCAGCTCTGCTTGGCTGCCTTAAACTCCTATCCACCACTCTGTGTTTCAGGATTGTTCCTTTAGCTCCACTCTAGGGTTAATGCTCATATGAGACATTCACCCTGGTCCTTAAGATCCCAAAATTTGCCAAAAATGAACCAGAATACAAAATATTCTTTTAAACATGATCTTATTGAAAAATACAAGAGTACCTTAAAAAGTTTGGGGGAATGGTACAGAATTGTGACATAGCAGGTTAACATGTTGCCTGCAATGCTTACATCCAATATGAGAGCCAGTTCGAGTCCCTGCTGCTCCACTTCAAATCCAGATTCCTCCTAATGCACCTGAGGAAGCAGCACAAGATACTCCAAGTCCTTGGGCTACTGCCATCCATGCTGGAGATCCAGATGAAGTTCCAGACTCCTGGCTTCGGCCTGGCCCAGCACTGGATATTTTAGCCATTTGCAGAGTGAACCAATGGATGGAAGATACCTCTCTCTCTGTTTCTTCTCTAACATTGCCTTTCAAATAAATATTTTAAAATAAAAAATAAAATGTTTGTGGGAAAATGGCATTAAAAGGTACATTAGTTTTGGTGCACTATTTTTTTTAAATCCATGAATAGTCTTTTCATAATACCCATTGTTCATGAATTTTTTTGAAGACCCTTTGTAAGCATAGATTTCAACTCTGTTGCACCAAATAAATCAATATTTTAATTCAATTTTCCATATTTTGAAGTATCTTGTACATGAAAATATATCAAAATAATTTCAAATTGCATGTTAGATATGCTTATTGTTCAGATCTATTGACCACCCAGCTACAGGAGATTTCTCTGCAAATCCATCACTCATATAGCCTTCTAGCTTTCTTATTTGTTTGTTTATTTGGCAAAGAGAAAGAGAAACAAAGAAACAGAGTTCCTGTCCATAGGTTCACAACCCAAATGCCCCTAATAACCAAGGCTAGCCTAGGCCAAAGCCGAGAGTAGATAACACAATGCAGGTCTTCTGCGTGGAGTCATCATCACTGAGCCATCATCACTTCCTCCCGGGGTCTACATTCGCAGTTAGCAAGAATCAGGAGTGGAATTGGGAATCAAACCCAGGCACTGTAATATGGGATACAGGCATTTTAACTGCTAGGCCAAATCCCTACCCCAAATATGGCTTGATATTCTCCTGAGTCCATTTTGTCCTTCTACTTGTTCAACTGAACCACATTCCTCCAATAACTGTCATTCTTACTCTATTCTAGGGCACAATTCATGACTCTTTAATACCTATAAGGGTACTTTAAAGGTTTATGGAAAAACAGATTTAATTAAAAGATAAGTTTATTTTGAGACAAAAAAGTTTTTGAAATCCTTACATAGTTTTATAATAATACATAAATTCCATGAGTTTTTGAAGATCCCAACCCCATGTAAGCACTATTTATAACTACCTAAATGAGAAAAACATAAACACAAAAAACATATGAACAGGAGATCCAAGGAAGGGGAAAAATTTATATGTTTCTCACAGGCCCAACTGAATTATGTTCAGTCCACTTAAAAGATTGGAGAACATCAACACATTCATTTTGGGGAAATACGAGCAGCGTGCTAAACTTTCAAAATACAGTGTTGAGAAGATGCATGGGAAAAGGTACCCTAATAAACTGTTGGTGGGAATGTAAACTAATACAGGCACTGTGGAAGACACTATGGAGATTCCTCAGAAATCTGAAAATAGATCTACCATATAACCCAGCCATCCCATTCATGGGAATTTACCAAAGGGAAATGAAATCAGCATATGAGAATTACCTGTAACCCCATGTTTATTGCAGCTCAATTCACAATAACAAGATATGGAATCAACCCAGATGTCCATTGACCAATGACTAGATAAAGAAAATGTGGTATATATACACTACAGAATACTACTCAGCCATAAAAATCAATGACATCCTTTCTTTTACAACAAAATTGATGCACCTGGAAACCGTTATACTTAACGAAACAAGTCAATCCCAAAAAGACAAATATCATGTTTTCCCTGACCTGTGGTAACTAATAGAGTATAAAAAATGTAATATATATGAGCAAAATTGACATTTTCAGATTTGACTACTGTTTAAAGCTCTTGTCTCTACTGTTGTTTTTTCTTCTTACTATTTGTTGAATTATTTACTTAGTGGAAGGTTAAGCTTATTATTATAAAATAAACTGAAAGTATGCCAGCGTAAAAATTAAAAGAAAGAATAAGAAAAGAAGGAGAAGGGAGGGTATGAGCATGAGTGAGATGGAGGACAGGGTGAGAAGTATCACAATGCTCCTAAATTTATATTTATGAAATACGTGAAATTTGTTCCTCTTATATAAATAAAAAAAAAATTTTTTTTGACAAACAGAGTGGACAGTGAGAGAGAGACAGAGAGAAAGGTCTTCCTCTTGCCGTTGGTTCACCCTCCAATGGCCGCCGCGGTAGCGCGCTGTGGCCGGCGCACCGCGCTGATCCGTTGGCAGGAGCCAGGTGCTTCTCCTGGTCTCCCATGGGGTGCAGGGCCCAAGGACTTGGGCCATCCTCCACTGCACTCCCTGGCCACAGCAGAGAGCTGGCCTGGAAGAGGGGCAACTGGGACAGGACCGGTGCCCCGACCGGGACTAGAACCCGGTGTGCCGGCGCCACAAGGCGGAGGATTAGCCTGTTGAGCCACGGCGCCGGCCAAAAATTTTATATAAAAATATAGTGTTAGGGCCAGCGCTGTGGCACAGCAGGTTAAAGCTCCAGCTGGCAGCGCCAGCATCCCATATGGGCGCTGGTTCCAGTCCCAGCTGCTCCATTTCCAAGCCATTAACTCCCTGCTAATGTGCCTAGGGAAGCAGTGGAGGATGGCCCAAGTCCTTGGGCCACTACACCCACATGGGAGACCTGGAAGAAGCTCCTGCCTCCTGGTTTCGGATCAGCTCAGCTCTGGCCATTGCACCCATCTGGAGAGTGAACCAGCGCAATGGAAGACCTTTCTCTCTGTCTCTCCTTCTCTGTAACTCTACCTCTCAAACAAATAAATTTTTTTAATGTAGTATTGAGGGACCAGCTTTTGGCACAGTGAGTTAAGCCTCTGTGATGCTGGCAGCCCACATCAGAGTGCCACTTTGAGTCCCAGGTGCTCCACTTTGTATCCAGCTTCCTATTAATGCACCAGGAAAGAAGCAGAGGATGGCCTAAGTACTTGGGCCCCCGATACACATATGGGAGATCTTGATGGAGTTTCTGTCTCCTGGCTTCAGCCTCAGCCAAGACTGTTGTGGGCATTTGGGGAGTGAAACAACAGATGGAAGATGTATCCCTCGATATCTGTGTGTGTGCATGTATATATGTGTCTGTGGTGTGTGTGTGTGTCTCTTTCTCTGTAGCTCTGCCTTTCAAATCAATAAATCCTTTAAAAATGAATAAAATATAGTGTTGAGTGAAAAAGATAAAGTCCATACACTTACATATGAATTTCCTATCACACATGTAAGAGGGGTCTTCAAAGTTCATGGAAAATGCATATTATGAGAAAAAAAACTGCATGTTTTCAAAAAATTTTTATGTCAAAATAAACTTGTCTTCTAATTGCATTTTTTCACAAATCTTTTGAAGTACTCTTGTAAGCATAGGTAAGTAGGAGCTATGATGAGTGCTACATAAAGAGCAACAGAGTTCGTTTTTATTCAATGTATAGGAGATCCCAATCTCAACTGACAACTCTAGGAAGACCCCTCTGAGAAGTAATGATGTATAACATGCCCTAAAGGATGAGAATGAGCCAGACTCAGAAAGGACAATGAGTAAGATGTACAAAGGCCCTACAGTGAGAAAGTGCTTTGGGTGTTTGAGGGAATGAAAGAAGGTCGGGAGTGAGCAGTATAAGGAGAGTGAGGAAATGGAGTGCAATGAATTTGTGAGGGAAGGCAGAGATCAGCTTTCAAAGGACTTTATAAACAGGTTTAATATCCAACATATCATTTCAGGTATCATGGGAAGTTCTTGATAAGTTCTGGGAAGAAAAAGGCATCACCCAGGTGATATTTTAAGGAGGTCACTCTGAAGTTTATGAAGAATTTATCAACCAATAGCAATGGATGACATCAAATTTCATAAATGTAGAAGAGGTTATAAAATTGAGCACATAAAACACAAAGTGGGTATATGAATAACAGAACGTATTATTACCAAGAGTTAGGTAACAGGCAATACATCCAATGTGTCCAATGAAGGATAAATTGCCTAATAGAAATGTTAACACTTCTAGAATAAAATTTGTAGTAGATACTATAAACATGAATGTCTTCGTGTAGATTATGCCCTCCAAATGTATTAATCAATTGAAGCATGATTTTAATATCACCCTATAGCAAAGATATGTAAGACCTTCCAGATGACTATGTGCCACAGTGAATAGACTCCCTATATTTGAAATTTTAACATGTGGAACATTTCTCATTAATATATGTTTTGGCCTATTAATTATACAATTTTTTTTATATTATTTATTTATTTTTTTGACAGGCAGAGTGGACAGTAGAGGGAGACAGAGAGAAAGGTCTTCCTTTTTGCCGTTGGTTCACCCTCCAATGGCCGCCACGGTAGGCGCGCTGCGGCCGGCGCACCGCGCTGTTCCAATGGCAGGAGCCAGGTGCTTATCCTGGTCTCCCATGGGGTGCAGGGCCCAAGAACTTGGGCCATCCTCCACTGCACTCCCTGGCCACAGCAGAGAGCTGGCCTGGAAGAGGGGCAACTGGGACAGGATCGGTGCCTCGACCGGGACTAGAACCCGGTGTGCCGGCGCCACAAGGCGGAGGATTAGCCTGTTAAGCCACGGCGCCGGCCCAATTATACAAATCTTATATTCAGCTGTCACTATGATGGCTTGAATAACAATACACACAGCACTACCAACATGCAATGTATTGTTATTACCAGCTACTCAGTAAAAGTAATCATAGTAATTATATCATGGATTTAATAGATGCTTTTTTAATCAAATTTATAGATTTCAAGAAATAACTGAATTGGTTACATACATATTATAACAGGGAAACAATGACAAAGGGCCATTGGCTTGCTAATATTAGTTTTATATGTAATAGTAAAAATGTGCCACATTAAACCCATGCTAAAATGCAGAAATTTTTCTGCAGCCCTAGCTTCTCAATTTGTACTGTTTGTGTTTTCCTAACAACTGGGAGACTATAAGTTTAAATTTGATGTAGGCTGGTCTGTTCCTATAGTATATTTCCTTCCTTGCAAAATTGTTGCTGAACCTTTTAAACTTGAATTATCATGGTAATTCAAGGGAAGCTATGCTGCCTCCCAACCAGGCTGAGCTCTTAATAGCTTATTCACATATGATGACACATGAAGTAAGCTTAAATTGTATTTATAAAATTGACTGGCTCATTGTGCCTTTCTTTTCTAGATTTTGAAAATCCATGGTAAAAATGTCCCTAATCTTAAAAGACAGGAACATAATGCACAACTGGCTAGCTTACCAAACACCCTTCCTCATACAGGTTTTCATAACAACCATTCATCATCTTTCAGAAAAAAATTTCACCTTTCCTGCCTATGAAATGAAAAAAAATCTGGCTTTGATTATTACCATTCTTATCCATATTCTTGACTCATTCAGACATTTATTTAAGGGGAATTTCCCTAAAAGTCAGTAAAAGATGTCCCACTTTAAAAAATGCTTTATATCACTTTCAGAATTTTTTTTTCAGAGGGTGCCACCAAGGGATTCCTAAAATGCTAAAAGAATTTCTTCATTTTCTTATATATATATGAAAACCAGTAAATATATATGTTGACATCAGCCATCACATTGATGAGAATTATAAATAAAAGGTTGTTCCTGAGTTTGTTTTCCACTTTAACAGCTTTACTGAGGTATAATTGACAAACAAAAATTATGTAGATTTAAGGTATACAGCATGATACTTTGATATACATATACATTATGAAATGATTATCACAATCAAGCTAATATATAGATAAATGTATATTGTATTTTATATAAATATAGTTTATAAAAATAAATTATATTTATTTTATATACATATAAAAGTTAATTGTTCATGTGTGTGTGTGTAATGCTTAAGATCTACTCTCTTAGCAAATGTCAAGTACTGAATACATTAACTACAATCCTCATGCTGTATATTAGGTTTCTAAAACTTGTTTTCTTAGAACTAGAGTTTGTATCCTTTGACAATCTCCCCATCCCCTACCTCAACCCCCGGTAATCACTCTTCTATTTTCTGTTTCTAAGGGGCTAATATTTTAAGACCCCACATATAAGTGAGATAGCACAATATTTGTTTTTCTGTGGCTGACTTATTTCACTTAGTATATCATCCAGGTCTACTCATATTGCAAAAAGAGGTTTTCCTTTGTAATGTTCAATAATATTCCTATATATGTATATGTATATGTATATGCATATGCATGCAGGCACACAGGAGGAGTCTTCAAATAGTTCATGAAGTATGCATGATGAAAAAAACTATGAATAGATTTTATATATACACAAACACACATAACATACACATTTTCTTAATCCATTCATCCACTGATGGATGCTAAGATTGTTTCCCTTTCTTGGTTGTTGTGAATAATGCTGCCATGAATTTGGGTCACGTATATGAACATTTAAGAGAATTCTTTACTTCTCACGCTTGAAGGTAAGAGCAGGAATGAGGAACTACAATCTAGGCTTGTGTTTCATTACCATATCTATTATATAATATGTAATAAAATGTTATGTAATTTTATGCAATACAATCTATTATATGGGCTTTATCTATGTAGATTAATAAAATAGCTATAATTTTTAAGAACCTACTGTGAGTTGGGCTTCTAGTATACAATGTCTCTAACCATGACAAGGAAAGTGGTATTGTGCAAATTTTAAAGATGAGACAATTGACATTCAGGAATGTTAATTGGCTTGTTCTGAGTCACACATTAGGTGGGCCTGCCAGAGATTTTAATTTAATATATATTGTCCCAAATCTACTAAATGTTTTCATTCTACCAGTTTGCCTCCTTATATATTCTTCATTCTGTGCAGAGAGCAAAAATTAGGAGAAAAAAATAGCAGGAAAGAACTATTGATCTTCCCCTTTGATCATTTTGTTGCCACATAAATATTTCTTCCCTAAACTTATTTTACATTGAAATCAGAAAGTTAATTTCTGTTATATTATTTAAAATAACAGACAGTTACCTGGTTCAACTGAGTTTCATTTGACTTACTTTATAGCTAAACACTGCTTTTGGTTTGAGTGGCGGAAAACGCATAGTAAGGAATAATCATTTTGTTATACTGATACATAATGAACATTCTTTCTCTCTCAAAACAGATCACAGGCAAATATGTGTTCTGAAGAAGTTCCATATGGAATGGGGGGGGGGAGAAAAACAGTACTGAAGGTCCAGTTCCCCAAATAAAAGAGGGATAATGCAGAAACACAAGACAGCAAGGCTTCATTGATCATTGGTCTACCTGGGACACTTTCAGCAATATTCAGTTTCAGCCCACTTTGTCTTATCAGAATGTATGTCTGGCAGTATTGTTAGGGATTATCTATCTCTGCTGAATAACCTGCAGCAGGACTGCTAATCAAGAGAGAAAAGAAGCTGCCCTGGAGATGAAAATTGCTTTCCAGTGAGTGATTGTGCTAATCAATCTTCTACAAGGGAAATCAGGAGTAAAAGATGGCCAATAATTGCAAAACACTACTGCACACATGAAGAAAAATAACTGTTAGACAAAGCACAGAAAAGCAACTCTTGAGAAAATGTTGCAGAGTTGGCTATTTTAAAAATATGTACATTGGAAAGCAGTTTTTCATAGCTTAATACCTAAGCCTTATTTTTTTTTATTTGTTTGACAAGTAGAGTTACAGACAGTGAGAGAGAGACAGAGAGAAAGGTCTTCCCTCCGTTGGTTCACCCCCCAAATGGCTGCCACGGCTGGAGCTGCACCGATTCTGAAGGCAGGAACTAGGTATCTCTTCCTGGTTTCCTACACAGGTGCAGGGGCCCAAACACTTGGGCCATCCTCCACTGCCCTCCCGGGCCACAGCGGAGGGCTAGACTGGAAGAGGAGCAACCGGGACTAGAACCGGTGCCCATAGGGGATGCCGGCGCCACAGGCAGAGGATTAACCAAGTGAACCATGGCGCCGGCCTCTAAGCCTTATTTTTAATATATAGGTAAGGACTATGCCTACTTTGCTGGGGCACTAAAGTATTCAACAATGCTTCACAATTTAAGACAAATCTGTTATTTCTTATTTGGTATTTGAAAACTCATTGAAAATTATAAAAAATGCCAAGAATGCTGATGCATGGATTATATTTAGCTGCTGATCATTATCATCTGCATGTCATAACCATAAATGAATTAATAGCAGAAAAATCTTTATTTCTATGAATTCAAACTGCCAGTGCAGCTCAAGAAATAATACATACCATTTTATTTTTTTAACTTTTATTTAATGAATATAAATTTCCAGTGTACAGCTTATGGATTACAATGGCTTCCCCCTCCCATAACTTCCCTCCCACCCGCAACCCTCCCCTCTCCCACTCCCTCTACCCTTCCATTTGCATCAAGATTCATTTTCAATTCTTTTTATATACAGAAGATCAATTTAGTATAAAGATTTCAACAGTTTGCACCCACATAGAAACACAAAGTGAAACATACTGTTGGAGTACTAGTTATAGCATTAAATCAAAATGTACAGCACATTAAGGACAGAGATCCCACATGAGGAGCAAGTGCACAGTGGCTCCTGTTGTTGACCCAACAAATTGACACTCTAGTTTATGGTGCCAGTAACCACCCTAGGCACTCGTCATGAGTTGCGAAGGCTATGGAAGCCTTCCAAGTTTGCCGACTCTGATCATATTTAGACAAGGTCATAAAAGACAGAGTGCGGATAGTAACCAATGATCCTAAGAGTGGCATTTACCAGGTTTGAACAATTATACAGCATTAAGTGGGGAAGAGGACCATCAGTACACACAGGTTGGGAATAGAGCCATTGGTGGTAGAGTAGAGGTTATGATTACAAAGGAATGAGGCCCAAGTGCGCTAGTGGAAGATGGCCCAATTAATTGGGCCCCTGAAACCACGTGGGAGTCTCGGAAGAATCTCCTGGCTCCTGGCTTTGGCCTAGCCCAGCCCCAGCAGTTGCAGTCATTTGGGGAGTGAAACAGCAAATGGGAGATCTCTCTCTGTCTTTCCCTCTCTCTATCTCTGCCTTTAAAATAAATAAAATAAATCATAGAAAAAAAATTTGGTTGCTTAAAGGTACATACTGTGTTTCTTCAAATCTAATAGAACATCAGTTACAAAGCTCACTAAAACAATTAAGAAAATTTTGCAAATTAAGTTACAATGTATTGCTTTAATGGAAGTCCTTCATGACACACAATTTGCAATTTGGTCATACAATACTCTTCTTGTTTTTTGTTTTCCAGTTTTTCATTTTTTTAAGATTTATTTTATTTATTTGAAAGACAGAGTTACAGAGAGAGGTAGAGACAGAGAGAGAGGTCTTCCATCTGCTGGTTCACTCCCCAGATGGCCACAATGGCCAGCACTGCGCCGATCCAAAGCCAGGAGCCAGGAGCTTCCTCCAGGTCTCCCACGCGGGTGCAGGGGCCCAAGAACTTGGACCATTTTCTACTGCTTTCCCAGGCCACAGCAGAGTGCTGGATCAGAAGAGGAGCAGCTGGGACTAGAATTGGTGCCCATATGAGATGCCGGTGCTTCAGGCCAGGGCTTTAACCCACTGCGCCACAGCGCCGGCCCCGGGTTTTTAATTTTTTTAACTTTTCTATTTTCAAGCTACTAGAAAATTCTCCTTCCTACAGTGACATTGCTTGGAGTATATCATGCAATTTCAAAAGGATATAACAAAACATTAAACAGCAATATCTGCTTATGATGGGCATATTGCTAAGGTTCCAAGAAGCATTTTTCTATTTCTTTGCAAACACAAAATTGTGAAACCATGTTTACTGCCCCAATGATAAATTTCGCTTTAATAGTATTAAATTTGTGTCTTACTGCTATATTCTCACGCTCAAATAAATCTGCATTTCAAACCAAATAATACTGTAGTTAACTGATAATGTTAAAAAGCAATGAAACAGAACATGTTTAGTGCCATAATTCAACTGAAATTATATTAAAAGCACATGGGCAGGCAATGACAAGTGCAATATGATATACTTGTAACTGTTAGCTGGACTACAGCAATTGTAAATGGAGACACATACTGGTTACAGAGAAGTTGAAATGTGAAAACTGTGCCTCTTAGAACTGATGAAATACATTAATATAATTGCAAGTTGAAACTTTAGAAATAATGAATTCCAATTCCCTTATTTTTCACAGTGGGACCATGAGGCCCAATGATTTGACAAAAGCTATCGCAGATGGTGGTAGAAACTAAGCAAGAATTCTAATTTTAGGACAACTTATCCTCTATTAATTCCTATTTTGGTGATTTATCCCTTTTGAAAGATTTATTGCTTTATGATTTTCTCATGCTCAAAACTTTTGTTTGAAGACTGATTTAGCTCATCATAGTATCAATCACTGATCACTGGACACACTGCATTGTTTTGTAAATAGACAGTGCTTCTAGTCTTTATTAAGTGAGCCTACTTTGATAATACAAGATGTTCTGAATCAATTATGTAATTTCAATCTTATTTAATTTCTTTTTTCCTTGATTAGTCTGAAAATAATACTTTTATCCTACGAAAATTTGCTGCATTGCTTCTAGATATTGCCATCTAATTTTTATGGCTTTCTGTAATTTAATCTCATCCTCATTACTCAAGTTTATTGATATCTCATGAAACCATAGTACCTTGATTTTTACTTTGATCATAGTAATTCCTACTAATAAAATACTTGTGAACTTATTATTCCAGTCAGCATTTTAATTACTGATCATGGAATCATTTCAAAGCTGGGTACTTTATGGTATTAACAGGATTTCACTAACTGTACATAATGTATACATCTGAATTTTGAATGTTACTCCTCAATACCCAGAAAGGAGGATCTGGAGCCAATACATCATTGGCTGGGAGTTCTCTTTTCAATTTTCTCACGTGGCCTTAATGGTCCTGTTCTCAGTTGGTCGCAAGTGGTACATGGTAGACAATGTTACACATCACATGCATGTGAAGGCATTCTCAAGCAGAATATCACCTTTCTATTTTTTTATGACAATATATTTGTCAGTAATAAAGTTTCTTTCTAAAACAGGCAACTAACTACAAACCAGTTAATCAAACATCATTGAATATATTAAAATCAAAATTGTTGCTATATAACAGATGGTTGATACTGACTTTTGGTCATTATGTCCCTTCATACTCACTCTGCCAAAAAAACAAGTGTTCAAAAATACTGAAGGACTAATTCAATATGAAAATAAGAAACTTTATAGTAAAAGTAGACTTACCAGTATCTGAATATGTTTTTCATCATTCGCAAGTATTGTGGATCAGTAGAAGCATATTTAGCTATGGATCACAGGACTAAGGTGTAATTATATGTTATTTCAGTTGCTTTGTTATAGGAAGTAATTTCCTTTCCTCCTTTCTCTTACTCAAAAGATTAGACTATTAAGGACAGTCTATAACCTGCAAGACATAATCACTTTCTCATAAAGATTCGTTAACAAAATATATTATATAAACTGTTTATCATATTTCCATTTTAAATAAAATGGCACCTGACTATATAATTATAGCTATTATGATTGGATCATTACCTCGTACACAATAACACACACTTATAGCACTATCTCTTGCAACAGAAAGATGTGGAATTTTACATTTACTGTGAGCACAAAATTTACACATTGAGGTTATATAAGTCAAATATGATATCAAAAGTAAATTAAATCCTAAAAACAAAGAATATAATTAATATGATTGAATATAAAACATTCATTAGAAAACATGGTGTTAGGGCTACCACTGTGGCATAGTAGGTTAAGCCTCCACCTGCAGTCCTGGCAGTTCCACTTCTGATCCAGCTCTCCGCTATGGCCTGGGAAAGCAGAAGAGGATGTCCCAAGTGCTTGGGACCCTGCACCCATGCGGGAGACCTGGAGGAAGCTCTTGGCTCCTGGCTTCAGATCGGCCTAGCTCTGGCCATTGCAGCCATTTGGGGAGTGAACCAGTGGATGTTAGACACCTCTCTCTCTCTCTCTCTCTCTCTCTCTCTCTAACTCTGCCTCTCCAATACATAAATAAATCTTAAGAAAAGAAAACATGGTGTCAAGCAACTTCTCAGAATACATAAATACATTAAGATTTTAGAAGCATATAATATGAATAGCTAACATGATCCTAGTTAAAATCTATTTTGTATATCTAGCTACCAAGACATATATATATATATATATATATATATATATATATATATATATATATATACATTTATATATAGCTACCAAGACATGTTTATTTATCTGTATATTAGTATTTGGAAGGTTATACATCCAAATTTGAAATGACAATAATGGTTGATATGAGCTATGGCATTATGAAATACTATTCTGATAGTATTTTACTATGTTAACTATATGTTCTTATTTTTTAATACATAACTTTCATATTTTCTGGAATATATATTTGTAACACAATATGAAAGTATTCCATTATGCCTATTTTATAAGACAAACCCACTAATAGGCCAGTATATTTGCAAATGATATGAGAGCATCAAATATGTGTTGCTAGATTACTTGGGTTAACAGCAAAAAGCAATGGCCATATCTATAAAATTAATAGATCTGACAAATCATTGTAATCCATGCTTGAAGTGAGTATAGGCAGCAGGATAATTTGAGGAATTAGATGCAATAATGTATATAAAGCACTTAGTATATTACCTAAAAATAGTAAGCATTCAATAATAATAGATTCTTCAAATAAAAAGTATATTATTTTGGATGTTTTTACTGAAAAAAAAACATTATCAACAAATATGTGCATCTGTTTAAATATTATGTAAAAATTAGTTAAATAATATTAAATCAATAGTTCATAAAGTCATTAAATCATAAACATGTAGACACTTTGGAACCTAAAACATATTTTCAACAATCAATTGCTTCTGTGCCCATCTGAATATACTTCAGATGACAGCACTTCCAATTCATAGAGTTCTATTTCAAGAAACTGTATTCACAGTTATATTAATCCAGAATTTATATACTATAAGCCTCTCTTCACTTCTCCATACTTTAAATATATTTCTCTAACCATGTCTGCAACTCTTGAGGAAAAAATTAGGTTGGAGAAGAAAATTATGACCTTCCTTAATAAAATAAAACATCCAATAATAGAGTAAACGTTTCCTGGTGTGGGGTGGGGAGAGGCAGTGCTGTGGCACCAGCAACGCCGATATTCCATAGGGACACTGGTTCAAGTTCAGCTGCTCCACTTCCGATCCAGTCCCTGTTAATTGTCTGGGAAAGCAGTGGAAGATGGCCCAAGTGCTTGAGCCCCAGCATCCATGTGGCATACCCGAATAAAGCTCCTGGATCCTGGCTTCAGTCTAGCCAGGGCAGCCATTTGGGGAGTGAAGCAGTGGATGGAAGATTCTCTCTCTCTCTCTCTCTCTCTATCTCTCTCTCTCTCTCTCTCTTTGCCTCTGCCTCTCCTCTGTAACTCTTTCAAATAAATAAAATAAACCCTAGAATAAAAATCCCCATAGGACAAATGGTGGTTGTTCCTCAAAGCTCCAATCTGTTTTCTAAAATTTATGCTCCGTCTCAGTTTCTTGCTAACAACTAAGGGGATCGCCATATTATTCAGGGATGGGGATGGAGATTGGGAAAGAGATAAGTAGAGAAATTTTTTAATAGTCATAAAACTCATCAATGATATTTGACAGCAGTATTGACTTTATTAAAGCTGAGGGTAAAATTTTAAAATATATGTTTTATTTATTTTTTAAATTGTAAATCAGCATGGAGCGGTTCCAGGTGAAACAATCAAGAATCCTGGTGCTCTTCTTGTCATGGAGGATCTTTGGAATGCCTACATTTGTCCTCTGGTCAGGGCTTTGAAAAGAACTCAATAAGGGCATAACCAATGGGAAATAAACAGAGAGAAACATGAGTCTATAAAATCTGATTCGTAAGGTTTGCTTCCTTTTAATTCGAGGTCTTTTACAGAAAAGCTTCTCCATGACACTTTATAGTATATCTCTAGGCAGTAAAAACTTTTTTATTTATATAAAGAGAACAGATTTTATGCTGTAAGTCCATCATGATACTTCTCACTCTCTTTCCTCCTTCCTTCCTTCCTTTTTTTTTTTCCTTTTAATTTTTGTGGTAACATACTTTCTATTTAGTTTATACTCACAGGTTTAATCCTCCACTAAATAAAGAATTCAACAAGTAGAAAGTAGAAAAACTTTTGTTCTGCAGGAGTATAGACAATGGTCAAATCTGAAGATATCAATTTCACTCATATACATTTTTGTACTCTATATATTAGCTACCAAAAATCAGAGAAAACACATGATATTTGTCTTTTGGGGTCTAGCTTATGTCACTAAGCATAAAGGTTTACAGCTGCATCCACTTTGTTATGACATCTGCCATGAAAAAAAACCCATACATAATTCCACATTCCTGAAGGTCTAAAGTCCACAAAGAAAAGTCCATAATGATATTCTTTTGCTCATTCTAGCCTAAACTTGATGTTTCTTCTAGGCATTTCTTTTTAGTTGAGAACTTAATCTTTCTCAACTATTGACACAGGAAGTCCTATTCTCTAAGGTATAACTCCTGAGGAAAACCTTATTAGAATATATTGTCATTCTCCAAACAACAAGCAACAGATCTCAACAACCATACCAGTGGTTTCACGGCAAAATATCCCCCACCCTCTCAAAAATCTCTCAATTTTATTTACCACTCATTCTGATATATTGGGACAACAGAATAACAACGCAAATTTTGTAAAATCACCCTATGTTCATTTAGTAAGGAAAGCCACTGTTGTGTCCATTTTCCAATTGTACAGCACTTGATACAAACTAAAGAATGTCAGCTAGTGAATCTGTTTGGAAATATAAATTTATATTGATGCTATTATAGCCTATTAATTTGAATAATTCTAAATTAACTGAAAATTACCAGAATATTACATAAATATACCACTTAAGAAAATAAATAAGTAGAGACAATTTTCTTGTTTAAGCATTCAAAGAATGTTTTAAAATTATAGTGAACAATCTAATTTTCATTTTTTTTTATATTTTCAGAGAGCTCCTCTTTACAGACTGGATGTCTTATAAAAATGCAAACATGTTCTTTTCATCTAGAGTAACATCAATAAACAGAAATTTTAAAAAGTAAAAATCTGTTTCAGTCTAGGGTCAAAAATTTGGAAAAATAAAATCCTTATTTCAATTGATATGTTTTCAATATGAAATACCCATTTTCCTTGCCAGTTTAAAGGAAATAAACATGTAAATATTATTAATATCTAATGACTAACTAATAGCACTGCATTTGCATAATTTATAAGAATTTTTTTATTATGTTCAAGAGACATGTAAATGATTGTATGCATTTCCACTTGAAAATGCTTTATAACAGGTTGATACATTATTCAGAACCTGCTTCAAACACAAAAGAGGTAAAAGTAAGTCTCCTAATGACTGAACCGTAAAACTGTGTGTTCTCATTAATTATTTTAAATCATTTCTTTCTTTCTTTCTTTTTTTTTTGACAGGCAGAGTGGACAGTGAGAGAGAGAGAGAGAGAGAGACAGAGAGAAAGGTCTTCCTTTGCCATTGGTTCACCCTCCAATGGCCGCCGCGGCCGGTGCACCACGCTGATCCGAAGGCAGGAGCCAGGTGCTTATCCTGGTCTCCCATGCAGGTGCAGGGCCCAAGCGCTTGGGCCATCCTCCACTGCACTCCCGGGCCATAGCAGAGAGCTGGCCTGGAAGAGGGGCAACCGGGACAGAATCCAGCACCCCGACTGGGACTAGAACCCGGTGTGCCAGCGCCGCTAGGTGGAGGATTAGCCTGTTGAGCCACGGCGCCAGCCATTAAATCATTTCTAAATGTTATCTGAATCTAAAACTGGGGAGGGCATTGAGCCCATTGGTTAGTCACTGCTTGTGATGCCAACATCCCATATCAGAGCATGTGGCTTGAGTCTTTGCTCTATTTTTGATCCAACTTCTTGCTATTGCACACTCTGGGAAGAAGCATAGAATGGCTCTAATACTTGGATCCCTGCCACCCATGTGGGAGACCCAGATTGAGTTCTGGGCTCCTGACTGATTTCACCCAAGCCTAGCGGTTGCAAGCATTTGAGCGAGTCAGCCAGTTGATGGAAGACTCTGTGTGTGTGTGTGTGTGTCTGTATTTCAAACAAAAAATGGAAATAAATAATTTTAAAAAAAATAAATAAACTGCAACTGTTACTTCTTATTCAGTTTTGACCTCAGTTTTGTTAATAGAACAAATCTGTAGCAACTCAATGTGAGTAAACACCATGGCTTAAAATTGTTAGATGCGGTGGTAGCAAAATTTCCCAAAAAATTACCTGCCATCAAAGCCTTGAATAACATATAATTAACTTTAGCTAGGTTGTAAGTGAGGAATGCTGTAGGAAGAACCTTATGATATTTGTTTTTAGATAATATTTCAGACTAATTTATTGATACTAAACCTGATTTAGAAATCAATGTCATTTATCACCGGAAAATTGGAAATTTTCAAGCTTATGTGCTATTTTCCTCTTCTATGGCCTTTGGTTAGAAAGTTGATCTAAATTCTGCCATTACACATCCAAGTAATGTAACAAGTACTTCCAATGAGATAGGAAGAGAAAATTTTACTGGACTCTCCCAGAGGTAAGGAGACAAGCAGTACAAGTTCACTTTGGGGAGTGACAGGATGTGGGGTGTGAAGGTAGGAGATTCCTTAGATGCTGATATCTCCTGAAGGTAGGGGATTTCCTTAGAGGCTGATATATCATTGACCACTTGTCAGAAATTAGATTTGAGGAATTCAAGAATACATTTTTATTGTAGATCCCTCTGTCCTGCCTGAGCTTCATCTGTTTTTTTTTTCCTTAGGGAACAAAAAATTGGCCAAATTCTTCAGCATGTATAACTAGAAATCCCATATCTAGCTCCTCCAAAGAAAAAAATAGAAAAATATTTCATACACATTCAGTTAAGATAAGAAACCAAACAAATAATGAGGAAACTCATCTAGTGCTATAGTGAACACTGATCCAAACTTTGACAAAAGCATTTTTCATTTGTAAAAAAGAATGTATTAACTAGTACAGTTATTGTTTTGTAACTAGGAGAGTTGTTTAACCACTATCTCTATGCCTTGTGAGTTCCTCCTTGGTTATCTCTTTACCATTAATCTTTTTCTCAACACTACCATCCTCCCTGCTCAAATTTATTCTCCTTACCCGTAGTCCCTCTCCTCTCAAATTTATCTTCCAATTTGTGTAAAGTTCCATTTCTTAAACATAGCATTGATTATGCCAGTGCTTCAGGAACTAGCCCTTCTTTAGCATTTCCCATCCATGATCTTCCAAATACATGTATTTCTGGACATGCTATTTGGTGCTGGATGAAAAAAATAGGAATCTGTGATAAAATATACTTGGAAACACAGGGGTAAACAGAGTAAAGTCAGTTTCTCTATTTCTTATAGCCTTTGGTATTCCAAAAAACTCAATATGATTCTCCAAGTGAGAGATGTGAAATATTTTCCAAGTTTATTTGTTCATCAGGATAATTTATTTCAGAACATCCTCTAACAACTTTTCTAGGACGTATTTGTTTGGGACTGGCACTGTGGCATAGTAGGCTAAGTCTCTGGCTGTGGCACTGGCATCCCACATAGGCACCAGTTCAAATCTGGCTGTGCCTCTTCTGATCCAGCTCTCTACTTATGGCCTGGGAAAGCAGTGGAAGATGACCCAAGTCCTTGGGCCCCTGCACCCATGTGGGAAACCTGGAAAAAATTCCTGGCTCCTGGTTCCTGGCTCCTGGCTTAGGATTGGCTCAACTGTGGCCATTGTGGCCATTTGGTGAGTGAACAAGCAGATGGAAGACATTTTTCTCTGTCTCTCCCTCTCTGTAACTCTGCTTTTCAAAATAAATAAAATCTCTTTGATTTATTTGCTTTAAAGATAGAGTTAACAGCAGGAGTTGGTGGCAGGGGGATAGGATGATCTTTCATCCACTGGTTCATTCCCCAAATGGCCACAGCAGTCTAGAGCTGGGTCAAGCCAAAATTAAGAGCCAGGGATTCTATCTGGGTCTCCTGCATGCACAGGATAATGGCACTTTTAGTTTCCTAGATCTTCAATAACAAAGCACTGCAAAGTGGGTTAAAAAAAAAAACAGAAATGTATTATTTCACAATTATTCTATTTAAACTCCCATGCCTCTTCTTACCTGCTGGGAATTTTCAGCAATATTCGGCATTCTTTGGCTGGTAACTGTATAAATTCAATCACTGTCTTCATCATTTCATGGCCATCCTGTCTCCGTGTCTATTTTCACATAGACTTTCTCCTGTGTGTGTATCTTTCTGTCCAAATTTCCCTCTTCTTTTAGAGGTACCAGTTACTAAATTAGGGCCCATCTACTATGATCTCATCTTCACTTGACTATATCTGCAAAGACCTTATTTTCAAATAAAGTCACATTCTGAGGTTCTGAGTGGACATGAATTTGGTAAGGGATACTATTCAACCCATTATAGGCCCCACCCAATCAATTTTGTAGTCTTTTCCCTCACTACTTATTTAGCATCCCGTACATTTCAATTATTAAGATTAACTTACTATTCCCTACAATATGCCCTCAAAATTTTTTCTTCTGCAGTTCAGATAATGTACCAAAATCAGTTACCCTTGGGACAGATGCTGTATGTTGACTCACTCAACAACTAAATCAACTTGCTTTTCCTTACTCTCTGTACTATTGAAGCTAGGAAAACAAATATTTGAATCACTAGCCACCGTTGCAGCTAGAGGTAGTCATGTGATAGCTTCTACACAACAGTCCTTTGGGAAAACCATCCTCAGAAAATAAAAATGCAAATCATGATAAAAATCTCTTCCTCTTTATTGTAAACATTTCCTTTCTTTCCACCAGGAAAATTGGGAAACATGATGGTTGGATACACAACAGCTACCTTGTGATCATAAAGGTGAAGAAAAAAAACATATCATATGCAGTGAGCAGGGAGAGTAAAGGAAGTTAGGTGTTTGATGAGAATGTCAATCCCTCCATATCATGACAAGCCTAGTCACAGACTTTTTTTGTGCAAACCACTGTTCGAAGGATTTTCTTTAATCAGCCAAATATATTCCTGATAAATAAACCCCTTAAATTTACTAAATTCAAATTTTATCTATTCTTAATACTGAACTCTGCTTTCTACAGCTGGAACAAAATGCCTTTCTTTCTCTGATTGATGAAAATGACTGATTTCTAGGATTAATTTACCAATTAATCCTGCCACATTAGGTGGCATTTCTTCTATTAGTGAACTGTTATTCCAATATTTTTTGTCTTTCAAACTGTCTTCATAGTTACTTATACAACTGAAAGTAATATAGTTAGTTTTATATGATTGACAAACATAACATACTTAGCATGGATTCTTTTATTTCCTTCTACTTCATGACAAATAATAGCCAAAAATATTTTATCAAAGATACAACCCAATGTGGGGCTGGCGTTTTGGCACAGTGGGTAAAGCTACCACCTGCAACACAAGCATATTTGAATCCCAACTGCTCTACTTTCGAAGCAGCTCCCTGCTAATGGCCTGAGAAAAGCAGCAGCAGATGACCCAAGTATTTGGGATCCCATCACCCACATGGGAGATGCAGATGAAGCTCCTGGTTCCTGGCTTCAGCTTGGCCCAGTGCTCTGTCTTTCATATAAATAAATAATTAAATATTTTTAAAAAATACAACCACTGTGTTATGAAAGTTGAGGTTTGTATCTATCTGCAAAGGTACCTAAGATTATCTCCTCTTATACTTCTTTGTACTGAATCTTCTGCTATAGCTGTCAGACTGTGCTTCTGACATCTTCTTGCATGATGAACTGGGACACATAAAATGCAAATTTTCTCTATAAGGAAAGTTTAGCTAAATTTAAAAAAAAAAAGAAAGTTTTAGTTCAAAAGTTGGTTTCTTTGACAGGCGATATTAAACCTTGGTGTCTAGTACTCAAAAGATCAGCTCAGACTTTGTGGGTTTAGTTTCCCAACCATGACTGCTCTCTGATGTTGGAACCTGCTTTTGGCATAGAGATAGCAAACCTAAAATGTTCTTTTGGAAGAATACAGAGAAGGAGCCAGAGAAGACTGATGCTGAAGTTTGCAATAAACTTGGAAGAATTTGGTAAATGTTCCATTTATCCCAATATAACCTTTGGACAATGTCAGAAGAAAGTCCCTTTATAACAATGGATTCTGAAGTCAACTATATATGACTTTGTGAGCCTGGCCTCATAGCATGCACAGAATCAAATCTCTATTTAGTGATTCTGCTATGCACACACTTATATTTACACACACATAATACACACTCATAAACATAGAGAAACAACTCCACACATTCATAAACACAGGCATTATAAACACACACATCATCCTTATGCACAGACAAAAACCTTGTAATAATCTTTACAAATCTTGAATATGCTAGATCTTCCAGGTAAAATGTAGAAGTAAATTATCACAGTGTTTTCAACATAAAATTTATAATGAGAAGATTCTGTTGCCTCACCATTGAGACAAGAAGCACCATGAACTTATGGCAGTTAATTTGCTTTTAAATAGGACAACAAAAGTCACAGACCTCAGATCCTAGCAACATGTACAGATTTTCTATTTTCTGTTGTTGTTCTTTTTTCCATATTTAAATCTGACAAATAAAGACTGAATCCAGCAATACTAACTCTGAGTATATATCTAAAGAAAATAAAATCACTATCTCCAACAGATATCTGAACAACCATGTTATACACAATAGCCAAGATACAGAAACAATTCAAGTGTCCATAATGTGATGAATGAACACTGTGGTGCAGCAAGTTATGGCCCAAATGCTTGGGCCCCTATCACTCACATGGGATACCTATATGAAGTCCCAGGCCCCTGGCTCTGGCCTGGTCTAGCCATACCAGTAGAGTCAATTGGGGAGTAAACCATCAAACAGAAGATCTCTCTCTCTCTCTCTCTCTCTCTCTCTCTCTGTGTGTGTGTGTGTGCATGTGTGTGTGTGTGATCATGCCTTTGACTAAATAAGTTTTTTAAAAAAATAAAATAAATTGTGATAAATATAGGTAATGGGATATTATTCAGTCATAAAAGGAAGAAACTCTTATCATTTGAGACAGTATGAACTTGGTAGACATGTATTATTTTATTATTTTTTAAGATTTGTTTGTTTGTTCAAAAGACAGAGTCAGAGACCGAGAGAATGAGCAAGCAAGTAGGGATGTGCTGGAGAGATTTTTCTATCTACTGGTTCACTCACTAAATGACTGCAACAGTCAGGGCTGGGTCAGGCCAAAGCCAGGATTTTAGAACTCCATTAAAGTCTCCCACATAAGGAACAGGGGCCCAAGCACTTAAACCATATTATTACTACTTTCTCAGGTGCATTAGCAAGGAGCTTGATCAGAAATGGAGCAGCCAGAGCTTGAACCAGCACTCCACTATGGGATGCCAGCATTGTAGGTGGCAGCTTAAGCTGCTGCACCAGAATGCTGGCCCCAACAATGTGTCATTTTAAAAGAAGATCAGATCATCCTGCTCCACTACTCACACCAGCATTCATGAGGTACATCTTCCTTCCTGATTCAGGAACTTTATTCGTGTTCTTTCTTCTGCCACCTAGTTAACTGGGACTCTTCTAGATTCCAGGAAAAATGTCCCTTCTTTAGGAAAACCCTTGTTGGGACAAGTTCTTCCTTTTATAGCACTTGTTTCAAGAAAACCCAGTATTCTATTATACTAGTCACCAAAGATAAAATGTGTCATATGTAAGGAGTAGAGAAACTCATAAATTATAGAGTGTAATTTTTAAGAACTTACAGTCAGAAGTGGATCCTTGGGTGGCAGCAAGACAGTGGATCCTCATGCTATAAGACAAAAGAAAAATCATTTTAAAAACCAAGCTAGACAAAGGTGATCCATGGCTAACAAGAATGTACCTGAACTTTCTCAGGAAATGTTAACTTTGTAGGAGACATTCTAGGAATTAGATAAGAGAAGCAGGCTATCTTTATGATTTTGTTCATCACATAGGATTTTAAATGACTGTCAGCTCACCTAAAAGGCAAGATCACAGTTATAACCAAGATGACTACAGTCATGTCAAGCTATGTTCCAACAGCATAGTATGGTCCTGAGCAGGCCTCTTTTATTATGCTCATCACAAATCGCAATTATATATTTATTTATATTATTATTTAATGAAAAGTTGTCTCTTTCACTAAACTGTAAGGTAAGAAAGCAGAGGTTGTCTAATTTGTATAATGATATCTCATCTGAATCTTGTAGACCAATTGGCACATACAAGGCAGATGAGCAATAAATATTTGTTAATTAAATGAAAAGCTATTTCTGTAAGATCAGAAAGTATATATCACCACTGCCTTGCATCAGAATGCATTCAGATGCAGAAAGGCAAGCTGAATATTGCTCTAACAATAAATGAAACTTATTTGATACATAACTAAAAAACCCAGAAGATGGTTTGAGTCAATATATCAATGGTGTCTATAAGAATACTGATCCTTTCAATATCAATCATCTTGCAGTATCATCTTAGGCCTTTCCTCCATGGTCATAAGAGAGCTTCTTCAAATTTCAAAGCCTGCATGCTTTTTTTGTCCACATTCAAAGGAAAATTCTTTTTTGGTACAAGAAAGAAACATAATGGTTCACCATGACTGAGCCAGCATAGACCACACGTCCAGTGCTAAGCCAGTGATTGTAGCCAAAAAGAACAGAAGAGGGGCTGGAGCTGTGGCATAGTGGGTAAAGCCGCTGCCTGCAGTGCCGACATCCCATAAGGGCGCGAGTTCAAGTCCCAGCTGCTCTACTTCCCATCCAGCTCTCTGGATATGGCCTGGGAAAGCAGTAGAAGATGGCCCAAGTCCTTGGGTCCCTGCACCCGCATGGGAGACCCAGAAGAAGCTCCTGGCTCCTGGCTTTGGATCAGCACAGCTCCAGCCATTACAGCCATCTGAGGAGTGAACCAGCAGATGGAATAGCTCGCTCTCTCTCTCTCTTTTTCTCTCTTTCTGCCTCTCCTTCTCTGTGTAACTCTGACTTTCAAATAAATAAATCTTTTTAAAAAAAGAAGATTCATAATACTGACTGATATAAGCTAAACTAGACTTAATTCTTTGTAATCACAATTTCACAATCACATAGATACCTGAGGGAACATCTTAGTTGTCTAAAGAAAGAAAATAGATAAATGCATTCAATAGACAGCCACTAAAAAGTAACATAATAATAGTAGGTAGCACTGTACATGTTGAGGTACTACATATGAGAAGGATTACATCAGTAATAAGAGACGTCATAGATTTTTATGGACCAAATTTTGCCCTCCCTCCATTAATATGCTGAAGCTCTAATCCCTGATAACTCACAGAAAAATCACCATGTGAGGACATAGTGAGAAGATAGCAATCTACAAGCCAAAGGAAGGCTTCAGAGAAAAAAATAAATCTCTATTGTTTAAATCACTTAATCAGTGGTATTTTGTTATGACAGCCCTAGAAAACTAATACATAGAGATAACTGAATTTCCAAATTAGCCAAGTATGACTATGCAGTATTTAATGAAAGTGCAGTGACAACACAGTGCATACAAGCATATCACTCATTTGTATGGATTTTCACTGGGTTATGGGTTCCTCTATCATACACAGCACCTTGCAACACTCTTATACAAGTAAATTCCCATCAGAGTTGAAAAAATATTTAAATCCCTGTATTATACTCAGGCTTTTATACCACTGCCTTCTTATAAGCAGTCTTGCATCATTCTTAGAAGGCTTAACATAAAAATCAATGTTTTTGTTTAAAAGAGATTTACAAATACTAGTTTTCATCCTTGAGCAAAGTTAAATATAAGCAAGTACACAATAGGATATGCCCAGCAGGAGACAGTAAGGTCTTCCTAAATAGGTCTCCCTAAAAAATACCCCATGCCTCTGCATTCCAGGGTTGTGTAAAGTCAGTTGCCCTACAGTCTGATTTCAAAAACTATTATAAATACTTCTTGTTGGCAGATGGCCATACTTTAATAATGTGGCTATAAAAAATGTGAGTTAAGAGTTGATATTTTCCAAAAGTTAGAGATTAATAGGAAAATCCAGGGCCCTAAAGCTACACAAACTCCAGAAGGATTGCTACAGAGACCCCTAGACCAAAAGAGGAAGCAACAGCAGCACAAACTACACGCCTTTGAAAGAGTCTAAACCAAAGCTTTCCTTCTTTCTATTCAGGGTTCTTGTAACAGACATGAACATTAGGCCATAAACAAGGCTGTACCAGAATTGAAGATTTTTTTTTCTTTAGAAATCATTAATTTCTGCAGTGATCCTCCATTTCACTGGTGTACTGCTTGAACTTCATTTGCCCCACCAGCTCTATTTTTATCTCTTTCTACTTTGTTCTATGTCCCAGGATGCAGACCTCTACATATTACACTTTCTAGACACGTTTGCTGACTTCCATATAAATTTTATCAATGAAATGAGAAAGTAAGAGGTAGCCAGCTGGCAGGATAGTCCTAAGCAGGATACAGGCACCTTCTGCTATGCTAGCGAATATATCTTGTCAGGCTACATCGTGGGACAATGTAGTGTTCCCAGGTATCAGGCAGTCAGGCTGGAGCAAGGCAGGTAGGGGATCCACCTGGAAGTTCGTGGCACCAACAAATCACCACGTAGTACAGATGTATTTTCAAATATTAATAATATTAGTAATCATTTTATTTGAATCAGTTTTTACTGGCTGAACATCAACCCTAGTTGTGCTCTAATTGAAGGACCACTGTGGAAGTCAGCATGAGGCTCCTGCTGGACTGTATCATGGCTTGAGACACATTATAACCCAAATTTTTTAAAACTAGAATTAAGCTACAGACCTGTAATTTAAATAAACAACTGCTTTGAGTTTAAATTTCTTCTATTTAAAGTATAGATGGCACAAAACTCATAGGCTAAATCTAAAGATAAATGAACTCAACATGTGAAATAGGCCCAGTATTGTAAAGGACACCTAGATTAAAGATAATACTGAACCAACCAATCTAGAAAACAAAAAACAACATATATGTGTATCAATACTTGGGATTTATAATCAATATAGCAAGCATATTCTTGCTATAGCAATTCAGAAATCATTACCTTTCAAAATGATTTAAAATTCTTTCATTTTATTGTTTGAATTTACCTTCTCCATAGAAAAATCAGGCCCTCTTGCTCAGTAGTAAGTAATTTCAACCCTGTCCCAATGCATCCCATCCAACTCTCAACTTCTGCTGTGCTGTTTTTTCCCCTCCTAAGTCAGATAAAAAAAAATGCTTTCTTTAAAGTCTTGAAATAGGCAAGAAAAAAATATTTGTACATTGAAATGAACCATCTGGCCATTTCATTCTGTTCTATATCTAACATCAAGCATTTACTATAATATTTATTTATTGGAGTCTTTATTCATGAAAGTGATATTACTACTATAAATTGCAATGAGTAGTCAGCAACTGATTTTAACTGTTTATTTTCCTTTTTTAACTTATACAAATTCTAAGAAGTAAAATTAGAAATGTCTGTGACAATTAGAGGACCAGTTAAGAAATCTAAGTCCATGGGCTGGTGCTGTGCTGCACTAGGTTAATCTTCCCCCTTTTACCAGCATCCCATCTGAGCAACAGTTCTAGTCCCGGCTGCTCCTCTTCCAATCCATCTCTCTGCTATGGCATGGGAAGGCAGTAGAAGATGGCCCAAGCACTTGGGCCACTGAACTCACATGGGAGACCTGGAAGAAGCTCCTGGCTCCTGGCTTTGGATCGGCTCAGCTCTGGCCATTGTTGCCATTTCGGAAGTGAACCAGCAGATGGAAGACCTTTCTCTCTGTCTCTCCCTCTCATTGTCTGTACCTCTGCCTCTCAAATAAATAAAATCTTTAAAAAAAGAAATCTAAGTCCAAATCTTAATTCTGCCACTAAATATTTTGTAATAATCAACAATTCCTCACCAATTAAATGGAGAATTGGGACAGCTGATCCTTTAAAAATCATTCACATTCAAGTTCAATCATTACATTTTGGCATTTCAAATGTATTTATGGTCTAAAATAACTTATTATGTATTCAGCAATTATTTAGCAGGCAGTGAGCATTTAATAATAATAGCAACCCTATTTTTCATATAAGAAACAAAACAAATCAGGTTAAGATTCTTACTCAAGACCTTACAGGAAGAGACATAGTTGAAATTGTCATTTTGAATCCAAATCCTATAGTGAAAATCACTTTATGCTTTTTTTAATATTTTTAAAGATTTATTTATTTATTTATTTATTTGAAAGTCAGAGTTACACAGAGAGAGAAGGAGAGGCAGAAAGAGACAGGTCTTCCATCCACTGGATCACTCCCCAATTGGCTGCAATGGCCGGAGCTGTGCAGGTCTGAAGCCAGGAGCCAGGAGTTTCTTCTGGGTTTCCCACTTGGGTGCAGGGGTCCAAGGACCCGGGCCATCCTCCACTGCTTTTCCAGGCCATAGCAGAGAGCTGGATTGGAAGTGGAGCAGCCAGGACTCGAACTAGCTCCCATATGGGATGCCAGCACTACAGGCGGCGGCTTGACCCACTACACCACAGTGCTGGCCCCATGTCTATTTCTTAAAATGAACTAGAAGAGGGCCATAGTGGATTAAATTGCTTCCTGTAAGACCAGCATCCCATGTGAGCATCAGTTAGAGTCTCAGCTGTTCGATTTCCAATCCAGCTCCCTGCTAACGCATCTGGGACTGCAGCATATGGTGGCCCAAGTACTTGGGCTCTTGCACCCACATGGAACACCCAGATGGAGTTCCAGACTCCTGGTATCAATCTGGCCCAGCGCTGGCTGTTGAAGCTCTTTGGACAGTGAACTGGTGTATAGAAGACCTCTCTGTGTCTCTCCATCTCTGTATGTATCTCTGCCTATCAAATAAACAAATAAAACTTTTTAAAAATAAAATGGCAGGGGCCAGCGCTGTGACGCAGCGGGATAACGCTCTGGCCTGTGGCACCGGCATCCCATCTGGACGCCAGTTTGAGATCCGGCTGCTCCACTTCCGATCCAGCTCTCTGCTATGGCCTGGAAAAGCAGTGGAGGATGGCCCAAGTCCTTGGGCCCCTGCACCCACATGGGAGACCCGGAAGAAGCTCCTGGCTCCTGGCTTCAGATCTGCACAGCTTCGGCCATTGTGGCCGATTGGGGAGTAAACAAGCAGACGGAAGACCTGTCTCTCTCTCTCTGCTTCTCCTCTCTGTGTAATTCAGACTTTCAAATAAATAAATAAATCTTTAAAAATAAACAAATAAATACATAAACTGGCAGTTAAAATAACTGAAAAAATAGTTTCACAAGCAATCAGCAAGTAAGTAAATAAGCAACAATTTTAGCAAATTTGAAAAGATTGATAGGTATTCAAAACGTGTCAGCTAAGAAATGTGGAGATATTTTAAATCCATTTATAAATACTGTATACTCACACATGTAACTGAATTTCTAAAGAACAGAATATTAATAGGTGCAAGAATGAACACTGTATTTTCTGCCTCAGTTGAACCAGGGATTGTTTATTGTAAAAAATAATCCCAAGAGCTTGCACTTACTGCCTTTTTCCCTGCCCTCCTTCTCAGGCAGGTGTTTTGTTGTTGGTTGCATATGAAATTCAATGGATGATTGGCTCATAATCTGCAAACCTTTTCTTAAGTGTTTATGCTTACAGTTAATTGTTTGTATGCTGGCTATATTATAATAGTTTCCTAAGATTTAGATGACACAAGTGACTCTGAAATGCCTACTGGTAGAAGCTTCATACAGATTTCCAAATCAGGAGTATTTTAAATTGTTTTCTACATGAAAATGCCTAGGAAATATAAATGATGTTAAATAAATACTTTACAAATAAATATATATTTTAAATTAATTTAGTAAACTGAAATTAAGCATCACCATCTCTGTGGTTTTATTGTGAGGATAATGGGAATGCTATCAACAAACTTTTTATTAAAAATGTAAGATGGGCCGGCGTGGTGGCTCACTAGGCTAATCCTCCGCCTGTGGTGCCGGTACTCCGGGTTCTAGTCCAGGCTAGGGCGCCGGATTCTGTCCCGGTTGCTCCTCTTCCAGTCCAGCTTTCTGCTATGGCCCGGGAGTGCAGTGGAGGATGGCCCAAGTGCTTGGGCCCTGCACCCACATAGGAGACCAGGAGGAAGCACCTGGCTCCTGGCTTCGGATCGGCGCAGCGCATCAGCCATAGTGGCCATTTGGGGGATGAACCAACAGAGGGAAGACCTTTCTCTCTGTCTCTCTCTCACTGTCTAACTCTGCCTGTCAAAAACAAATGTAACTTGATATTCTCATGGTTAGATATTAATCTTATTATAATTCTATAATAGAAATACTGGAGCAGGCATTGTTGCACAATGGGTTAAATCACTGCTTGGGATGTCAGCATTCCATACTTGGGTGCTGGTTCAGTCCCAGCTACTTTTTTTTTTTTTGCTTCAGATACAGCTTCCTACCAATGTGCCAGAGAGGGCAGGGGGTGATGGGTGCGTACTTGGGTCCCTGCCACCCATGTGGGAGACTCCGATGGAGTTCCTGGCTTCTGACTTCAGCCTGGCCCATCCTGGGCTGTTGCAGGTATTTGAGCCAGCAGATGGAAGATCTCTCTCTCTTTCTCTCTCTTTCTCCCTCTCTCTCTCTCTCTCTCTCTCCCTTCCCTCCTCTACTCTGTCTTTCAATTAAATAGATAAACTTTTAAATAAAGGAAAAAATAAAAGAAATACATATTTGAACTAATGATGACATTTCCCTTCATGCTAAGCAATGTAGTCTTTGCAGAACAAACAAACAAACAAACAAACAGGGGCCGGTGCCGTGGCCCACTTGGTTAATCCTCTGCCTGCGGCAGGTGCCAGATTCTAGTCCCGGTTGCTCCTCTTCCAGTCCAGCTCTCTGCTGTGGCCCGGGAGGGCAGTGGAGGATGGCCCAAGTGCTTGGGCCCTGCATCTGCATGGGAGACCAGGAGAAGCACCTGGATCCTGGCTTCAGATTGGCACAGCGCCGGCAGTAGCGGCCATTTGGGGGGTAAACCAATGGAAGGAAGACCGTTCTCTCTGTCTCTATCTCTCACTGTCTAACTCTATCTGTCAAATAAGAATTAAAAAAAAGCAAAAAAAAAATCATTGGGGATACAGACCATCGATATCTATTTCTATTTGCTGATACAAAAGCATCAGTAAACAGAAATTTCAGTCATTTGAATCAGTAAACAGAAATGATGTGTCATTTCTATTTGAGAACAGTATGATGTCAGATCTTGTGACTCAATGAAATCAAAGTTCAACATAATTTTTCCCCAGATATAGCAATCAAAACACATCCAATATTAATTATCCAGGAAAACCCTGTAAAGCCATTAAATTGGTATCAGGCTTGTTGATAATTAGGCATATCAAAATCATTACGCCCACTGTTGCAGACAATATAATATTACATGTAGAAAACCTAAAGATTCCAAACAAAAAAAAACCTGTTAAAACTAATAATTGAATTCAGCAAAGTTGAAGTTATGAAATTGACACACAAAAACCAACTGTGTTTCTACAAACTAACACTAAATATTCTGAAAAGGAAATTAAAAAAACAAGTCCATTTACAATGGTGTCACAAATAATAAAGATAATTAAGAATAAACCTATTCAAAGAGATGAAGACTTGCAATGTGAAATCTACAAAAATAATAGAAGAAATTAAAGAAAACAAATAAATGAAAGACATCCTCTGCTCATGGATTAAAAGACATAAAATTGTTAATATGTGCATACAACCCAAAGTGATGAGACTCAATGCTTCATGAAAAACAGTCAAGAAAATTAAACGATCACAATTGAGAGAAAATGTTTGCAAAAGACATATTTGATAAAGTACTATAAAGAACTCTTTAAAATTCAATAATAGATTGAAAATATATCAAACAGGGGGTTCCAAGATGGTGGAATACTGACAGGGCGTTATGATCTAGGCTAAAGGGAATTAATACAAAAAAAGTGGAGAAAGCACACACTCAAGGTAAAGGTGCAGTGGAAAACGATAGTGGGAGGTCCTGCAAGAACAGCAGAAACGGCCCAGACCTCTGTGGAAGGTGCACACATGCAACTACGAGCAATGAAACAACAAAGGACCCAGCTTGGATCAGGAAAAAGCACCTGTCCTGGCAAACAAGGTGAGGTCAGACTGAATGGACCAATGCCACTGTTGATACAGCTGGAGGGAGAGCCTAGTGGACTATACTGTTTTTGAGTCCGGCCCAGATCCCTCAGGGCAGTGGGGTGACTGTTGGGGGAGGGCACGTCTCTCTCTCCCCTTCTACCTTCAACAACAGTAACCTGTGGCCAGCTGTGGGAGGGCTGGCACCATTTTTGGACATAAGCAGGTAGCAGCAGATCAGCTTTTGTGCATGCAACCTGCAACTACTGGGGACACTACCCAGTCAGCAGGGGCAACCACAGCTATTGAAGAGCAACAGGCAGGGACAGTCTTCGTCTAGTCAGCTGCATCCATTCAGCAACAGGTGGGGAAGGGAGCCATCCCTAAGAAAGGGAAATGCTGCCTGCAGGGACTCTTGTATACCCCCAGCACAAGGGGGACTGCAGCTGGTGGGTATTGTGGGAGCCTGTGATCCAGGAATTTTACCAGAGAAAAATCCACATTCCCCACTGACTTTTAGTCTGGCTGGGAGATCTGGCTCAATCCAGCAAGGTGGAACACACACTGGCAGTGGTTCTGAGAACACTTCAGTCTCCCTGTGGGGGACAGGCTAGCAGGGAAGAGTGGTACCTTGACTGTGAGAGACCAGGGTGCTGGAACTGAGAAAACACTGTGACTGAGGGGAGGCACGGTGTAGTTGGGTTTATGAGTAATCATTGAGTGGTGCTACAAATTCTCAGAGCTCTTGGGTTGCAAAGAACAGCTCAAAGCAACTCAATGTGTATTGCAACTCAATTCACAATAGCTAAGACATGGAATCAACCTAAATGCCCATCAACAGAAGACTGGACAAAGAAATTATGGGATATGTACTCTATGGAATACTATACAGCAGTAAAAAATGAAATCCAGTCAGACGCAACAAAATGGATGAATCTGGGAAACATTACGCTGAGTGAAATAAGCTAGTCCCAAAGGAACAAATATATGTTCTCCCTGATCGGTGACAACTAACTGAGCACTTAAAAGGAAACCTGTTGAAGTGAAATGGACACTATGAGAAACAATGACTTGATCAGCCCTTGTCCTGACTGTCGACGAACAACAAACTATTTTATTCTTTTTAGTGTTTTTTTTTTCTACTTAATACCATTGGTTGAACTCTTTTTTTTTTTGACAGGCAGAGTGGACAGTAGAGAGAGAGACAGAGAGAAAGGTCTTCCTTTTGCCTTTGGTTCACCCTCCAATGGCCGCCGCGGTAGGCGCGCTGCGGCCGGCGCACCGCACTGTTCCGATGGCAGGAGCCAGGTGCTTCTCCTGGTCTCCCATGGGGTGCAAGGCCCAAGAACTTGGGCCATCCTCCACTGCACTCCCTGGCCACAGCAGAGAGCTGGCCTGGAAGAGGGGCAACCGGGACAGGACCGGTGCCCCGACCGGGACTAGAACCCGGTGTGCCGGCGCCGCAAGGTGGAGGATTAGCCTAGTGAGCCACGGCGCCGGCCCGGTTGAACTCTTTAATTAACACACAATTCTTCTTGGTCATTTAAATTTAACTGAAAAGTGATCCCTGTTAAATATAAGAGTGGGAAGAAGAGAGGGAGGAGATGTACAGTTTGGCACATGCTCACTCTGACTTACCCCTAATGGTAGAGCTAGAAACGTACCAAAGGATTCCAATTCAATTCCATCAAGGTAGCATGTACCAATGCCATCTTACTTGTTAAAGTGATCAGTTTAAGTTCATAATTGATCAAAAAGATGGGATTAAGTATCAAAGCGATTACATAAATAAGACCAGTGTCTGCTAATACTAACTGATAGAATTAAAAAGGAGAGAATAATCCTACATGGCAAGCTGGATACACAGCAGACTCATAGAATGACAAAAGCCCTGAACAGCACTCTGGCCTCAGAATCAGCCCTTAAGGCATTTGGATCTGGCTAAAAAGCCCATGAGAGTTTCTCAGGCATGAAAAGCCAAGACATTGTGGCAAAAAAAAATGACCTAAATGAAAGATCTCTGTGAGTGAGATCCCAGCAGAAAGAACGGGCCATCAAACAAGGCAGTACCTTTCTCTGAAGGGAGGAGAGAATTTCCACTTTGAATATGACCTTGTCTAAATAAGATCAGAGTTGGTAATAAACTCAGGAGGCTTCCATGGCCTTGGCAACTCATGACAAGAGCCTCGGGTGATTACTGACACCATAAATAAGAGTGTCAATTGTTAAAGCAACAGTGGGAGTCACTGTGCACCTGCCCCTCATGTAGGACCTCTACCCTTAGTGTGTTGTACTATGAGAATTAATGGTGAAACTACTACTCAAACAGTGCTCTATACTTTGTGTGTCTTTGTGGGTGCAGTCTGTTGAAATCTTTACTTAGTATATACTAACTTGATCTTCTGTACATAAAGATAATTGAAAATGAATCATGATGAATAATGGGATGGGAGAGGGAGTGGGAGATGGGATGGTTGCAGGTGCGAGGGAAGTTATGGGGGGGAAGCTGCTATAATTCAAAAGATGTACTTTGGAAATTTATATTTATTAAATAAAAGTTGAAAAGAAAAAAAAAACAGAAATTAAAAGAATTTGTCACCACTCATCCAGCCTTACAAAAGTTGCTAAAGTATGTTGTAGACACAGAAACACAGAAAGGTAGCCATCATCACGAAAAAAAAAATTGAAGCCAGAAAATCCCCCAGTAAAATTACAGAAGAAATTCAAAGTAAAAAATAGGAATATTCATGAAAAAATGGCAGGGCCAAGTCATTACTCATCAATAGTTACCTTGAACATAACTCAACTCTCCAGTTAAAAGATACAGACCAGCTGATTGGATTAACAAACAATACCCATATATTTACTGTCTACAAGAAACACATTTCACCAACAAAGATGTATGCAGACTGAAACTGAAAGTATGGAAAAAGATAGAAAAGATATTTCATGCTAACTGAAACCAAAAAAGAACTGGTGTAGCCATCCTAATGTCAGCAAAAACTGTTAAGAGAGACAGAGAAGGACACTATGTAATGATTAAGGGATGTCTTCAACAGGAAGATGTGACTATAATAAATGTATATGCAGCTAATTACAGGGCACCTGGCTATTTACAAGAACTGTTAATGGATCTAAAAGGAGATATAGACTCCAATACAATGGTAATGGGTGACTTCAGCACCTCACTTTCATCAAGGGATAGATAAACTAGACAGAAAATCAACATAGAAACAACAGAGCTAATCTACACTATGGACCAAATGGACCTAAAGGATATCTGCAGAACTTTTCAAACCACAGGTGCCAGCAGTGAAGAGAACTTTCTCTAGGATAGACCATATACTAGGCCACAGACCAAGTCTCAGAGAATTAAAAAAAAAAAATCATACCATGTACTTTCTCTGATCACAATGGATTGAAGTTCAAAACCAACAACTCAATTATCTCAAGAACATATGCAAATACATGGAGACTGAACAATATGCTCCTAGATGAACAGTAGATCATAAAAGAAATCAAAATAGAAATTAAAAAAATTCTGGAAACAAATGAAGATGACAAAACCTCATATCAAAACTTACTGTATAGAGCAAAAGCACTGTTAAGGAAGTTTATAGCAATTGGTGCCTACATCAGAAACTGGAAAGTCATCAAATAAATGAGCTGTTAATGCACCTCAGGGACCTAGGGTAAAAAAGAAAAACAACAAATCAAACCCTAACTTAGTAGGAGAAAAGATATAATTAAGGGGCTGACATTGTGGTGTAGCAGATAAAGCTTTTGCCTGCAGTGCCGGCATCACATATAGGTGCCGGTTGGAGTCCTGGCTGCTTCACTTACCAATCAGCTCTCTGCTATGGCCTAGGAAAACAGTAGAAGATGGCCTAAGTCCTTGGGTCCCTGCACCCACGTGGGAGAACCAGAAGAAAATTCTGGCTTCTGGCTTCAGAGCGGCACAGCTCTGGCCGTTGCAGCCATCTGGGGAGTGAACCAGCAGATGAAAGACCTCTCTCTCTCTCTCTCTTTGCTTCTACCTCTCTGTAACTCTGCTTTTCAAGTAAAAAAATAAATCTTTATAAAAAAAAAAATAAGGGCCAGCGCTGCGGCTCAATAGGCTAATCCTCTGCCTTGCGGCACCGGCACACCAGGTTCTAGTCCCGGTCGGCGCTCCAGATTCTGTCCCAGTTGCCCCTCTTCCAGGACAGCTCTCTGCTGTGGCCTGGGAGTGCAGTGGAGGATGGCCCAAGTTCTTGGGCCCTGCACCCCATGGGAGACCAGGAGAAGCACCTGGCTCCTGCCTTCAGATCAGCGCGGTGCGCCGGCTGCAGTGTGCTGGCCGCAGCAGCCATTGGAGTGTGAACCAAAGGCAAAAGGAAGACCTTTCTCTCTCTCTCTCTCTCTCTCTCTCTCTCTCACTGTCCACTCTGCCTGTCAAAAATTTTTTAAAAATAAGTAAAATTAAAGAAAAAATAAGCAAAATTGAAACAAAAAATACAAAAGATCAATGAAATGAAGAGCTGTTTTTTGAAAAAATAAAGAAAACTGAGACACCAGTGACCAAACTAACCAAAAAAATGACAGAAGACCCAAATCAATAAAATCAGAGATGAAAAAGAAAATGTAACAACAGAACCCACAGATATAAAAAGAATCATCAGAAATTACTACAAAGAGCTGTGTGCCAAAAAATCAGGAAACCTACAAGAAATGGACACATTCCTAGAAACATACAATCTACTAAAATTGAGTCATGAAGATATATAACACCTAACAGACCAATCACCAAGACAGAGATTGAATCAGTAATAAAGACCCTCCCAATAAAGAAAAACCCAGAACTAGACAGCTTCATGGCTGAATTCTACCAGGCATTTCAAGAAGAACAAATTCCAATTTTTCTCAAGCTATTCAAAACAATTGAAAGGGATGCTATCCTCCCAAATGCATTACCTTGACTCCAAAGCCTGAAAAATAAACAATAAAAAAAGAATTATAAGCAATTTCCATGATGAACATAGATGCAAAAATCCTCAACAAAATACCAGTCCATTGAATCCAACAACACATCAGAAAGATCATTCACCTAAGACCAAGTGGGATTTATATAATCTTAAACAACAACAACAAAAAGGCTGGAGGCATCACAATATCAGATCTCAAGACATACAATAGGGCAGTTATAATCAAAACAGCCTGGTACTGGTACAGAAAACAGACATGTAGACCAATGGAATAGAGGAGAAACTCCAGGAATCAATCTACACATCTACAACCAACTTATATTTGACAAAGGAGCAAAAATCAATCCTTGGAGCCAAGACAGTCTCTTCAACAAATAGTTCTGGGAAAACTGGATCTCCTCATGCAGAAGTATGAAAGAAGACCCCCACCTTACACCCTATACAAAAATCCACTCAAAATGGATCAGAGACCTAAATCTACAACATGATAGCATCAAATTACTAGAGAACATTGGGGAAACCCTACAAGGCATAGGCATAGGCATAGGCAAAGATTTCTTGGGAAAGACCCTAGAAGCACAGGCAATTAAAGCCAAAATTTACAAAAGGGATTATACCAAACCTAGAAGCTTCTGATCTACAAAAGAAACACTCAACAAATGAAGAGGCAACCAACAGAAAGGGGCAAAGTATTTGCAAACTATGTAACTGATAAAGGATTAATTTCCAGAATCTACAAAGAGCTCAAGAAACTCAACAACCATAAAACAAACAACCCAGTTAGGAAATGGACAAAGGGCCTGAACAGATATTTTTCAAGAGAGGAAAATCAAATGGCCAACAGACACATGAAATGCTCAGGATCACTAGCCATCAGGGAAATGCAAATCAAAAGTACAGTGAGGTTCACCTCACCCCTGTTAGATGGCCCTCATACAGAAATCAACAAAGAACAAATGCTAGTGAGGATGTGGGAAAAAAGGGTACCCTAATCCACTATTGGTGAGAATGTAAACTGGTACAGCCACTGTGGAAGACAGTATGCAAATACCTCAGAAACCTGAATATAGACCTACCATATGACCCACTCCTGGGAATTTATCCAAAGGAAATGAAATCAGAATATGAAAGAGTGATCTGTACCTCCATGTTCATTTCAGCTCAATTAATAATAGCTGAGATATGGAATCAACTTAGATGTCCATCAACTGAAGAGTGGGTAAAGAAATTATGGTTATATATGCACTATGGAATACTATATTTTCAACAAAATGGATGCAACTAGAAATCATTATACTCAGTGAAATAAGCCAGTCACAAAGTCACAAACACTGTATGATTTCTCTGATCCACAGTAACTAATAGAGTACCTAAAAGGTAATCGATAGGGCTAAATTGACACCTTAAGATGTGATGATTTTGAACAGCCCTTGTCCTAACTGTTGAGGAATCATGTTTTTCTTGTTTGTTTTTGTTCTTTTTTTCTTTTTTCTTCATGCTATTCAGTGAACTCTCTACTTAGTGTAGGGTTAATCTTATGAGTATAAAATTAACTGAAAATAGATCTTTGTAAAAAATAAGAATGCAAAGGGGAGAGAGAGGAGGAAGAAGGGTGGGAGTATGGGTGGGAAAGAGGTGGAAGGGGAAGAATAACCATGTTCCCAAATGCATGTATTCTTTAAATAAAATTAAATTTTAAAAAAGAAAATATATTAAACATAAAAATTCAACAATAAGAAAATCTGGTTTAAAAACTAACTAAAGAGCTTAGCAAACATCTCACTTAAAAAAGACTTATAGATGTTAGGTAAGCATATGAAGATATGCCTCATCATATACCATCAGACACACGCAAATTTCAGCAACCATGAGATATACATACATACATATGTATACATACATACATACATACATTCAGGTCTGTGATCCATTTTGAGGTTTGAGGATTTGTTTTTGTTTTGTTTTGTTTCGTTTTTTGGTTATCCTACACATAAACTTGCCAAATCCAAAGACAATTTCTACAAAAACTGAACATACCATTATCATAGGATCCAGCAAATGTGCTCCTTGGTATTTATTCAAAAAGTTAAAAACTTACATACACACAAAAACCTGAACACAAATTACTATATCTCTATTATTTATAATTGCCAAAATCTGGTAGCAACTGATATCCTTAAGTACATAAATGTTAAATGAGTAAACTCTGGTATATCTACACTATATAATAATTGATGCTAAGAAGAAATTAGCTGTCAAACCATAAAAGACATGGAAGAAACATAAGTGTGTATTACTAAGTGAAAGAAGCCAGTCTGAAAATGACACACACTGTAGGGCATTCTGAAAATCAGTGGTTGCCAGAGGCTAGCTGGGACAAAGGGATAGATAGGGAAGAGCTCAAAGAATTTCGGAGGATTGCAAAAAAATATTGTGTAACATACTCTAATGATGGATAAATATTATTATGCATTTGTCCAGACCCATAGAATGCACAACACCAACACTGAAGATTTATGTAAACTATGGACTCTGGGTGAAAATGCTGTGTCATCAGTTGTTAACTAATATACTGTTCTGGTGTGAGGTGTTGATAATGGGAGAAAGCTAAGCATGTGTGAGGACAGGATATATGGAGAATCTCTAATTTCTGATCAATTTTGGCATAAATATAAGTCAGCTCTAAAAAATATTCTTTAAAAATAAATAAGTAGGGGCTGACTTTGCTGACCAGCAAGTTGAGTTGCTGCTTGCGATGCTGACATCCCATATGGGAGTGCCAGTTTGAATCCAGTCTGCTCAACTTCCAATCCAGTTCCCTGCTAATGTACTACAGAAAGCAGCAGAGGATGGCCCAAGTGCTTGCACCCCTGCCATACACAAGGGAGACCTGGGTTGAATTCCTAGCTCCTGGCTTCAGCCTGACCCAGCTCCAGCCTTTGCAGTCATTTGGGGAGTAAACCAGCAGATAGAAGGTCAGTCTCAATTTCTTTCTCTTTTTCTTTCTTCCTCTCCCCACCCCTCAACATCATGTCACTCTGCCTTTCAAATACATAAGTCTTTTTTTAAAAAAACTTACTACAAGGCCGGCACTGCAGCTCAATAGGCTAATCCTCCACCTGCGGCGCTGACACCCCAGGTTCTAGTCCGGGTCGGAGCGCCGGATCCTGTCCCGGTCGCTCCTCTTCCTGTCCAACTCTCTGCTATGGCCTGGGAGTGCAGTGGAGGATGGCCCAAGTGCTTGGGCCCTGCACCCCATGGGAGACCAGGAGAAGCACCTGGCTCCTGCCTTCGGATCAGTGTGGTGTGCCGGCCACAGCGCGCCAACCGCAGCAGCCATTGGAAGGTGAACCAACAGAAAAAGGAAGACCTTTCTCTCTGTCTCTCTCTCTCACTGTCCACTCTGCCTGTCAAAAAAAAATAAATAACTTACTACAAAGCTACAATTATCAAAATGGTCTGGTATAAACATGTATAACTGTAGAGTAAATTTAGAAATAAATTATTACATACATAGCCCAATTATTTTTGTTTCTTTATTTGCATCTAATGGAAGGACACAGCAACAGAGAAGAAAGAGACAGAGAGATCAATCCTGCATCTACTGGTTCACTATCCAAATGCCTGCAACACCCAAAGCTGGGCCAAATGGAAGCCAGTAGCCAAGAACTCCATACAGTATTGTCCTACTTTGGGTCACTTGAGCTATCATCTGCTGCCTTCCAGGATACATTAACAAGAAGTTGGATCAGAAGAGAAGTAACTGGGACTTGAATGGGCACTCTGATATGGGAAGCGGGCATCACAAGTGGTGGCTTTACCTGCTACAACACAATGCCCATTCCTCAAATTATTTATGACAAGCATGGCAAGATCATTTGCTAGGGAATGGACAGTCCTCAACAAATGTGTATTGAAAACTTGACATTTGCTGCCACAAAACAGTTGGACCCTTATTTAACAACATTCACAATAATTAACACAACATGAATCGCAGACTTAAACATGGACCTAAAACTACATAACCCATCAATAAAACCTAGTACAAATGCTTTACAATACTGAGTTCAGTAATCATCTCTTGAATATTAGAGCAGAGGCACAAACAATAAAATAAAACTAGACAAGTGTCATGAAAATTTAAAAGCATGTGCAGAGACACATGTGCAAAGATATCGGAATAAAAATACAATCCACATGATATGAGAAACTATTTGTATATATTTCATAAGAGATTAATATACAAAGTCCAAAAGAACCTAACACAACTCAATAGCAAAAATAAATACCCAAATGCCCATCAACAGTAGACTGGATAAAGAAATTATGGGACATGTACTCCATAGAATACTATACAGCAGTAAGAAACAATGAAACCCGGTCATTTGCAACAAGATGGAGGAATCTGGAAAACATCATGCTGAGTGAATTAAGCCAGTCCCAAAGAGACAAATATCATTTGTTTTCCCTGATTGGTGACAACTGAGCACCAAAGGGGAAACCTGTTGAAGTGAAGTGGACACTATAAGAAACAATGAACCAATCAGCTCTTGTCCTGACTCTAGATGTACAATGTAATACTTTATCCTTCTTAGTATTTGTTGTTGCTGTTGTTGTTGTTGTTCTAGTACTAGTGGTTGAACTCTGTAATTAACACACAATTATTCTTAGGTGTTTAAATTTTAACTGAAAAGTGATCCCTGTTAAATATAAGAGTGGAAAAAGAGAGGGAGGAGATGAACAATTTGGGACATGCACAATCAGACTTGCCACAAGTGGTGGAGTTAGAAATGTGCCAGGGGATTCCAATACAATCCCATCAAGGTGGCATGTACCAATCCATCTCACTAGTCCAAGTGATCAATTTCAGTTCACAATTGATGGCTCTGATAGGTCTAAGAGTCAAAGGGATCACACAAACAAGACAAGTGTCTGCTAATACTAACTGATAGAACCAAAAAGGGAGAGAAGAATCCAACATGGGAAGCGGGATACACAGCAGACTCATAGAATGCCAGATGTCCTAAACAACACTTTGGCCTCAGAATCAGCCCTTAAGGCATTCGGATCTGGCTCAAGAGCCCATGAGAGTATTGTAGGCATGGAAAGCCAAGATACCATGGAAAAGAAAAAAAGAAGAAGACCTAAATGAAAGATCTCTGTTAGTGAGATCCCAGTGGAAAGAACGGGGCCATCAAAGAAGGAGGTACCTTTCTCTGAAGGGAGGAGAGAACTTCCACTTTGACTATGACCCTATCGGAATAAGATCAAAGTCAGAAAACTCTAAAGGCTTCCAAAGCCTTGGCAACTCATGCCTAGAGCCTAGGGAGATTACTGATGCCATAAACAGGAGTGTCAAATTGTTAAGTCAGCAACAGAAGTCACTGTGTACTTACACCCCATGTGGGATCTGTCCCTAATGTGTTGTCTAATGTGCAGTGATGCTATAACTAGTACTGAAACAGTATTTTTACACTTTGTGTTTCTGTGTGGGTGCAAACTGATGAAATCTTTACTAATTATATACAGAATCCATCTTCTGTATATAAAGATAATTGGAAATGAAAAAAAACCTGGTGTTAAATTGGAAATGGCATAGAAAATTAATTAATTTTTTTTTTATTTTTGACAGGCAGAGTGGACAGTGAGAGAGAGACAGAGAGAAAGGTCTTCCTTTTGCCTTTGGTTCACCCTCCAATGGCCGCCGTGGTTGGCGCGCTGCGGCCGGTGCACCGCGCTGATCCGATGGCAGGAGCCAGGTGCTTCTCCTGGTCTCCCATGGGGTGCAGGGCCCAAGCACTTGGGCCATCCTCCACTGCACTCCCATGCCACAGCAGAGAGCTGGCCTGGAAGAGGGGCAACTGGGATAGAATCCGGCACCCCAACCGGGACTAGAACCCGGTGTGCCGGTGCCGCAAAGCGGAGGATTAGCCTAGTGAGCCGCGGCGCCGGCCAGAAAATTAATTGATTTTTAAAAAAAATATTATGTAGGATCTCTGTCTTTAATATGCTGTACACTGTTATTTAATGCTATAACTAGTACTCCAACAGTATTTTTTCACTTTGTGTTGCTATCTGGGGGCAAACTGTTGAAATCTTTACTTAATATATATTAAACTGATCTTCTGTATATAAAGAGAATTGAAAATGAATCTTGATGTGAATGGAAGGGGAGAGGGAGCGGGAAAGGGGAGGGTTGCGGGTGGGAGGGAAGTTATGGGAGGGGGGAAGCCATTGTAATCCATAAGCTGTACTTTGGAAATTTATATTCATTAAATAAAAGTTTAATAAATGAAAAAATAAATAAATAACAGATTTTTTTAAAAATTGGCCAAGAATCTGAAGAGACTTTTTTATATAGAAGATATACAAATAACCACAGGTATATGGAAAGGTTCTCAGCATCACTAATCATCAGGGAAATGCAAATCAAAACTATAATGAGAAATCACCTCATGCCTCTTAGGAACTATATTATAAAAAAGAAAGGTGTAAAGGCAAGAGTATGGAGAAAGGGTAACCTTTTAACACGGTTGATGGGAATGTAAATTGATACAACAACTATGTAAAATAGTACAGAAGTTCCTCAAGAAATTAAAAATAGATCCAACACAATCCAGCAGTCCCAATCCTGGGTATATATCCAAATAAACAGAAACTACTATTTGAAGGAAATATCTGTATTCCCAGTTTTATTGTGGAATTATACAAAACAGCTAAAATATGGAAGCAGAATTCTTAAAGAACAGATTTTTCTCTTGATTAATTAAATTGCTGAGTTAACAGTTCAATAAAACTTATTTTTTCAAGGAAAGAAATCTTATCACATGCCACAGTGTGGATGACCCTTGAGGACATTATGCTAAGTGAAGTAACCCAGTCACAAAAGACAAATACTGCATGATTCTACTTATATGAGGCATCTAAGGCAGTCAAATTACTAGACACAGAAAGCAGAATGCTGGTAACCAGCAGCTTTAAGGAGAGGAAAATGGGCAGGCATTTATTGGTCAAAGTTTTATAGATTTATAAACTCAAAGCTCTGAAGATCTGTTTCACAACAAATGTGAATATATTTAAGGCTACTGACCTGTACACTTAAAAAATTAAGATAGCAAATTTTATGCTTTATGATTTTGCCACAATTTAAAAAATTTTTTTTACCTAGAATAGCTCAACAACAATACTGTCAATTCAACTATCCTCTTACAAGAAAGAATATGGTTCCTAACAACATTTAATAAGTCTCACCTACATCATCCATCTAGTCTGTAAAACATATTTTTAGGGCATTGATCTCAGGAAATGTACTTTCAAATGAAATGTGAATGGCTATTTCCTGCAGTGTATAAAATAGATGCACAACACCACTCATAATTGGCTATTTTGCTATCAATACCACCAAAATTAATATTAAAGTTAACTTTCCATACAACTTCACCCATCTTATAAAAGGAATTTTTGAAGCATGGTATATCTGAAATTTTATCCATGGTTAGGTCTCTTTTTACATCATGACAAAATAATGCCCTCCCACAGAGGGCCGTTTATTCCTAGGTCAGAAAACTATCTGCCCATTTGCCGGTAAACAAAATACTATACTCTGCAAATGAACTATTTCTTTTTTTAGAAACACAGATTTTTAAAAGATTTAGGTTTATTTACTTGAAAGGCAGAATTATAGAGAAATCTTCCATTCCCTGGTTCATTCCCCAAATGGCTGCAATGGCTAGGGCTGGGCCAAGCTGACACCAGGAGCTAGGAAATCCATCCCAGTCTCCTAAATGGGTGGTAGGGGCCTGAACATTTGGATCATCCATCCCAGTCTCCTACCTGGGTAGTAGGGGCCTGAACATTTGGATCATCCTCTGCTGCCTTTCCAGGTTTATTAGCAGGGACCTGATGGGAAGTGAAGCAGGTAGGACATGAACCAGTGCACTGATATACGACGCCAGTGTTACAAGCGGCAGCTTAAACCACTGCACCACAACACCAATCTGGCACTTGAACTATTTCATATTTTACCTCTTGGGCCACAAATTAGTGCACCAGTTTCTTCAATTCAGGATTCATTTCTTCTACTGTAACTTTCAAGATAAAAGAAATTTCAAAGGTTGTTAAAATGCATGCCTCTTGGAAGCATTTTATACAATACAGAATTGTCTCTTATTTAAACACATTGTTATAAATGTCTATCTTACCTTTTACCCATGAAAGAAATGAAGTCATCCTTCACACTTGCCTTTCCCTTAGAGGAAATCAATATGATCTGCTCATCTTATCAAATAACATTATCAAATCCATTCTTTCTGACCAACAGCTGGTGCTCAATATCTAGACTGTGGAATAACATATCCTGGAGTTGTGGCCAAGCCCATTCACCTCCTAACTCTCATTTTCAACAAAATGCTTAAATTTTTTGTGTCATAATTTCCTAAAAATAGGTCTAACGGCAATTGCTATTGATATGTTTGTTGCATTAGATGGCTGATTATATAAGAAGCTAAAAAGAAGATTAATGCATACTGTTAATTAATATTAGTCACTATCAATATTGTCTCTATTTTCATAATTATAGTTTCAAATCTTACAGTCTCATCACTGAAAAACTACAATTTCTGAATGGGTCCACTTTAATTTCATCTGCAAAGCCTCTCTAAAGGGACTAATCTATAGTGCAAATTTGACCATATCACTCCTATACTCACTTATCTGGCAAGACAAAAGACAAAAAGTCCTAATATAGCAAACAAGAGCCTCTATGTCTGGATTCTATATCATCTCTTCAGCCTTATCTCATGCCATCCAGCTTCTCACATTACATTCCAACAGCAGTATCCTATTTATGGTTTCCGAGATAGTTGCAGGCATTTGGATAGTGAACCAGTAGATGCAGGATCGATCTCTCTGTCTCTGTCACTCTGCCTTTCAAGTAAATAAATCTTAAAAAATTTATACACTGTATACATTTATGTTATACAATGTGATATATTACACACAGTCAATTAATTACTATAATCAAATTAATTAACATAAATATATTCATAACTTTACATAGTTACCAGTTTTAATGTGTGATTTGATTTACTCCCATTTGTTTATTCTTGCCTTTGTTGTCTGTGTTTTTGGTGATATGCTCAAAGAATCCTTCTAAGGCCAGGGAGCTTTTCCTCAGGTTTCTTGTGGAGTTCTACAGATTCAGTGAATTATATTCTTTTTTAAAATTTTTTACAGATTTATTTATTTGAAGGGTGGAGTTAAAGAGAGGCAAAGGCAGAGAGAGAGAGAGAGAGAGAGAGAGAGAGAGAGAGAGAGAGGAGAGAGGAAGGTCATCCATCCATTGGTTCACTCCCCAGATGGCCACAACGGCTGGAGCTGCACCAATCCAAAGCCAGGAGCCTGAAGCTTCTTCCAGGTCTCCCATGAGGGTGCAGGGGCCCAAGCACTTGGGCCATCTTCAACTGCTTTCCCAGCCATAGCAGAGCTGGATCAGAAGAGGAGTGGGCAGGTCTCAAACCAGTGCCTATATGGGATGCCAGCACTGCAGATGGTGTCTTTACCTGCTATGCTACAGCGCCAGCCCCAATGAATTATATTCTTGAAAATTATTAACAGAAAATGCTAAGTGCTGTCAGCACCAAAAGTGATAGGTATGTGAAGGAACGCATAAGTTAATTAGCTCAATTTAGTCATTCTACAATGTATACATATTGCAAATTATCATGTTGCACATAAGTATATACAATTTTGTCAATTTAAAAATTTCAATAAATAACATACACAAAAAAAGATAAGAGTCTGAGTCTGGTGTGATGGCACAGCAGGTTAAGCCCCCACTTGTGATACCAGCATCCTATATGAATGCCAGCTCAAGCCCTGCTGCTCCACTTCCTATCCAGCTCCCTGCTAATGTTCCTAGGAAAGCAGCAGAAAATGGTTCAAGTACTTGAACCACTGTCACCTACATGGGAGACCTGGATGGAGTTCCAGTCTCCTGGCTTCAACCTGGCCCAGTCCCAGCCATTACTGTCATTTCGGGAGTGAAGCAGCAGATGGATAATCTCTCTGTTCTGTTTCTCCCTCTCTCTCCATAATTCTGCCTTTTGAATGAATAAAATAAATCTTTAATGCAAAGCTGAGTCTAATTTCATTCTTTTCTATGGAGCTATCCAGTTTTCCTAACATTATTTATTGAAAAGTCTTTTATTTCATCATTCTGTCATTTTGATAGCCTTGTTAAAAATCAGTTTACTGTATATGTTTGGGTTTATTTCCAGGCTTGCTACTTTGTTCCATTGGTATATATTTCTGGTTTTCTGCCAATACCACACTCTAAATTACTATTATTCTGTAATATAATTTGAAATCATAAAAGGTGATACTTCTAATTTTGTTTTTCTTTATGAAGGTTGTTTTGGCTAATCAAAGACTCTTGTGATTCCATGCAAACTTTACAAGTATTTTTTTTCTGTTTCTGTGAAAATTATAATTATAATTTTTGTAGGGACTGCATTGAATCTATATATGCTTTAGGTATGTGGACATTTTAACAATGTGAATATACTTCTCTTATCAAGGAACTTTATATTATCAGTATTTTATAAAAGACTAGAATGTTCACTGATCAAATTCCCTAAGTCGTTAGGCATACATGCCAGGCTGTCAGAATGGAAATCAAGGACTAGATGGAAATCAAAAAGTTCAGGGATTATATTTTATCCATCTCTTTTACACAGCACCTATCCAGTTTCCTCTAATCAGTCATTTCTTTCTTCACATTACATCTTTTTAGAGTAGACTAAGGTGACACAATACATTTCACATTTACAGGGCCATACAATTAGAGGGGAAAATAATATATATGAAGAGAAGGATAGCATGTGTGTAGTAGCTTCTGTTTGAAACAGTGTGACCGATTTGTGACCCTGAGCATCTCTTATAAGAAAATCAACCAAAAAATGCATAAAATATAAACATGATTTTAATGTTGCTACTGACTTGGCAAAAACAAAGAATAGATAAATGACATAAAAATGAAAACAAATCTCAGGATATAACACAAAAATAAAAGAAGTTTTTGTCCCTAAGGCATCTATAAACCTTGATGACTTGAGCACAGCATTCTCTGCCGCTGTGAAATGCACAGGGACAGAAGCAGAACCTAAGGCTTGCCCAACGCTGGAGTCTAATACAACTCTCAGGATAAAGCCAGGACCCAAGAGGGGCAGACCTTCCATACAATGGTAATGAGAAATAAACCTGGCACACCAAAAGGATAGCAAGAAAATTTTCCCATCTTGACATCCACCTTGTTTAGAGGGTGGAAAACAACCACTTCTGAGAATTTTTACACACAGTCCTCATACAAGCTTACAACCCAAATTCACATAATAACCTCAAGAGGAGTATCTAAGATAACTGCTCTAGACTCCCACATGGCTGGCAGAATCAAACAAAACCTCTTTTGAGAAAATAACTGCAATTCAGCACTGCAAAGAATTTCCACAGATAATAATCTAAGGAACATGAGTTTACCAAAACCAAAATACAACAGTCATAAGAAACTAGTAACTATAACTGAGAGGCAACATATGATGTGCAAAGAGTGCCAATTTTGGAATAATCAGACCCAGAATACAAAATAACTATGTTCATATATTTCAAAACATGAAAATAGAAATTTAAAATGTTAAATAAGGGGTAAGAAACAATGAAAAATTTAAAAAGTGAATTTGAAATAGAATCTAAAGAATTAATAGAAATGAAAATTGTAATGATTACAATTAAAAAATTGATGACAGGTTGGGTAGAAAATTAGTTGAGGAAAGAAAAAATAAGTGAGAAAAGATCTCTAAAAACTCATCAGGATGCATGTCAGAAAGACAAAGAATTGGAAAATGTAAAAAAGACTAAGTAAGTTGTTCATTCATAGAAAGAATTCTACAAATTAATGACAAGTTTCAATTTCTCAGCACATAAAATGATACAGCTTAAAACTTTATTAGCACACACTGACAAAACTGAATATCCCTTTGAAAACACTATGATACTGAGAGATTTTAACATACATTAATAGTACCTGATTGATCAAATAGCTTAAAAATTAGCAAAATATATAAGATTTTAATATGACACTGGAATAAGTTTGATCTAATAGGCATATATGTAACATTCCATTCAGTGATCAAAGAATATATGTTTTCTGGGGCTGGCACAGTGGCACAACAGGTTGAAGCACCGGTCTGCTGTGCCAGTATCCCATACAGTTTCCGGTTCAAGTCCCAGCTGCTCCTCTTCTGATCCAGCTCACTGCTATGGCCTGGGTAAGCAGTTGAAGATGGCCCAAGTGCTTAGGTCCCTGCACCAGCGTGGGAGACCCAGAAGAAGCTGCTGACTCCTGGCTTTGGATTGGCGCAGCTCCGGCCATTGCAGGCACCTGGGGAGTGAACCAGCAGATAGAAGACTTCTCTCTCTCGCTCTCTGCCTCTGCCTCTACCTTTCTGTAACTCTTCCTTTCAAATAAACAAATAAGTCTTTTTAAAAAAGAATATATGGGGGCCGGCGCCATGGCTCACTTGGTTAATCCTCCATCTACGGTGCTGGCATCCCATATGGGCACCGGGTTCTAGTCCCAATTGCTCCTCTTCCAGTTCAGCTCTCTGCTGTGGCCTGGGAAGGCAGTGGAGGATGGCCCAAGTCCTTGAGCCCTGCATCCACATGGGAGACCAGGAGGAATCACCTGGCTGCTGGCTTCAGATCTGCACAGCGTGCCAGCCGTAGCAGCCGTTTGGGGGGTGAACCAATGGAAGGAAGACCTTTCTCTCTGTCTCTCTCTCTCTCACTGTCTAACTCTGCCTGTCAAAAAAATTAATTAAAAAAAATATACACGTCAAAATTGTAGAATATAGGTAAAGTGGTACTTAGGAGAACTTTTAAAGCCTTTAATACGTACATTAGGGAAAAATAAGAATCATTTAAAAGTAATTAACCAGGAATACAACATAAAACTTAAAAAGAACAAGATAATAAACTTCACTAAAATAGTAGGAGGTAAATAATAAAGATCATTAATAAATAAAGTAAGAAAAAAGGCAAGCAAAGTCCCTCAGAAACAATTATTTGAAAAGACTAATAATCCTCTGGCTATAGTAATAATTTGAATAGAATAGAGAAGCCAAAATAGAGAATATTAGAGTGCAAAAGATGATATAATTACACATATTACAGTTATTTAAAAATAAATTATATTAACAACTTCACTAATAAATTTAAAATAGCAGATGAAATGAACAAAATTTCTAGAAAAATACAATCTACCTTAACTGGTTCAACTTTTTTATTTAAAAAGGGAAACACTAAATTATAGAATCAATAGTTCAATTTATCCTATCCCCCCACAAACACACTAGAATCACATAACTTTACAGGGAAGTTCCAGCAAACATGAAATAACAAAGAACTGCAATCATAAAACAAATTCTCCAATAATGAAAAAAGAGGAATACTTCAATTTACTGGATGATGGCATAACAACCTTAAGAGCAAAATTTTTAAAAGAACAATGTACTGAGAAGTTCTAGGACCAGGTTTCTTTGAGAAATGATTAATTCTAGAACTGGAGCTAGAAATATACAAGATCAGTCTGGAGCATCTTCTAGTGCCAGAAAAGTAAGGCAGTGTTTGAAAAAAAGAAAGTGAAACAAACACACACAAAAAAAGTACAATGATTGTGATATGTCGAAAGGACACAGGAAATAACATTTCCACAACAAAATAATGCAGTAGTGGATTGTAACCCCAAAGTGTAAAATAAATATCCATGATTCCACAGTGATATAAATAAATGATTGGATAAATAATTAGGTGGATGGGGGAAGGAACAAGTCTCCTGTTTAGAAGAATTTCAAATGACTTAATTAAACATTCCTTCTTCAAGGAATTACAGAATAACTCTTTCCTTAAATGTGGGCTGGGTATGATCACTTCTTCCCAAGGTGTATGATATGGAAAGATAAAACACTTCATGAGTATAGATGCTCTACTCATAAACTAGCAACCAATGACCAGGATATAGTCTTACCTATAAAACTGGACAAATCATCATTATCAACTAAATATTATATCAAGAGTAACTTTAATGTTAATGAAAGTATTAATATAATTCACTTCTTTAAGAAACTATAAGAGGACAAAAACAAGAATCATGTAAATAGATAGACACAACACATTTGATAAAAGTCAACATCCTTTCTTGACAAGATTTTTTAGAAAACTGGGAATCAAATGGAATCATTAATCTCTATTATCAACAATGGAATGAATCTCAACATGTGGTAGAGACTAGAAAACAGGGGCATAGTCTGTAGTATTGACTACAAAGAAACATAAGGAAACTTATTAGGTGACAGGAATGTTTCTTTTTTAAAAAAATGTGTTTTTATTTATTTGAAAGGGATAGTTAGAGAGGGAGGGAGAGAGAGAAAGAAATCTCTTCCATTTAGTAGTTCACTCCCCAAATGGTCACAATGGCTACAGTTGGGCCAGACCTAAGCCAGGAGCCAGAAGCTTCTTCCAAGTCTCCCTTGTGGGTGCAAGGCTTCCGTTGCTTTCCCAGGCACATTAGCAGGGAGCTGGATCACAAGCGGAGCAGCTGGGACTCAAACTGGTATCCATATGGGATGCTAGCATCACAGGCAGTGGTTTTACCCTTTATACCACAATGCCAGTCCCAGGGATGTTTCTATATTACAATGATGGTGGATGCTATACAGCCATATACATTAGCCAGAGCTCATTGAATTGTAATATTAAACTTGATGGATTTTCCTGTATGTATATTTGGCTTAAATAAAGCTGACAAAAATCAAGAGAGAACTTGATTTTTTTAAAACCCACACAGCAAAAAAAGCAACAATAATTATTAAAATCCTTGTCTTTTGTGTATCGGCTCTTATTTCATCTCCTGCCGCAGCAACTACTTACATGCTATCTTTAATGAGCTTATTCTGGAGCTCCCTCTCCTGGAGTTGCATCCTGTATCTCTCCCTTCTAGGAATCATACTAGTAGGGATTACCCTCACGAACCAACTGCATTTGAATTTATAGAACCTGAAAGTACAGGGTAATAACCAGCCCATGACTCCAAGTTGAACAATAGGGTAAAAGAGTTCATGGATCAGTCATGCTTCCTTATTTATTCCCCTAAGCAGACAGTTCTGAGTTACCCAAAGTTTCTGAAATAACCCAAGTGTTGATGATTAGATGGATCAACAAAACTTTTCATCAGTGATGGTGAAAGCATAAATTTTAAAACAGTAATATCCAATGAAAGTAAACAACAGCTTACTTTGTGACTCATAATTCTATTCTTGAGGACATGAAACTGCACATACATGCTAAGCAATACTCACAAGAATGTTCTTTGCACCACTGTTTTTAAAGGCAAAATATGGAATCAATACACATGGATTTCCACAAGCAGGTGGGCAAATATCTATTCACTGTGTGACTATATACTGGAATATTACACAACAACAAATAATAATGAACAGCTGCCTGCATGAATATGGATAAAGTTCCAAAAAGTCATGGAAAAAAACATGCGTACAATTATATTCATACAATACTAAATGAGGGAAAGTTGAGTAATATATTGTCTTCTGTGGTAAAAAACATAAGGTAAAAGGAAGAAAATAATTACTATAAAATTCTGAAGCATGAATACATCTACACTAAAGAAAGGGAAAGGTGATCAGTGAGGAGAATACAAAGGCTCTGTGGTACTGATAATATTCCATTCCATATTTGGGGTTGGGTACTTAAGTGCTCAGTTTATTGTTGTTAGTTATATTTCAGGATTAATTATAGGAAAACCTGTAACCATAAAGCAAAATGAATTTAGGATTGGCAATATGCTCAGAGATGGAAACTCTCAGGTGTAGACTTGTTTCTCTGAAGGAACTCATTTACATTATTTATACTAATTTTGGTAAAACACCATCTAAGGCCCTCCCTATGCCTTCCTGCAAGACCAATGCCCACCCTACCCCACACCTGATATTGTTTTTACAATATTAGAATGTTATGCACAAACCCAGTGGAAAGAGACAAAAGTCTTCAACTGAAAAACTTTCTACCACTGTTAAGGCCATTGGAGAGCCTGTGAAACCTCCCTCCTGAACAACTGCAAGGCCTTGGATGCCTTTTAAAGATCCTTGGCAGCTACTGCTTTTCCCCAGATTTTGCTGCATTCTACATCTTCCCCTCCACTGTCAACCTTCTAAGTCATCTCATCCTTTCAGTCCTACCTGTATATCTGGATTTTCCTTCTTGTTCTGGCACCATGGGGTTGAAAACCTCTCTATGTAGTCTGCTGAACTTCTCCCCAAGATGCAGCTCCACATATTTCTCTTTATCTGCATTCACTGCACTGCCCATAAAGAAGTAATGCTCTGGCCCACTGCCAGATTCTCCCTTTTCAGGCGGTAGAAAGGGACAAGTGTACCTGCTTTAACAACAAACCTAGACAGAGCTGAGTGCAAATGCTGGTCCAACTTCAGTAGCCAAACTGATAAAGTTAATGTTATAACTATAAACAATGTTTTAGAGTATGTACTTTAAAGTGGAATTATTGGATGAACAAAAAGCAGGAAAATAAGCATAAATGTAAAATATTATAATGTTTTTATAAAAATCATAGCTCCTCCAAATCTGTAGCTTATTCCATTTGTAAATAATATAATATTCATTTCTTCTCTTTGAAAGATAACTTGATCAATTTATATTCAATCCAATAGCATTTTCTAAAATCAGATTTTATATATATGACCTTTTTCAGTAGGTTGATAGGTAAACAAGGTTGTTTCATCTCTTTTATTTTTAAAATTCATTGCTTAAAACCTCACATACCCTGACTAGCAAATTCTAATTTCTCAATTATAAGAACTTTATCTTTCATTAATAAAGGAAAGGAGTTTACTTAGCCTAAAGAAGTCAATATTCCTTGAAAAAGCTATTCAAATAGCAAAAATGTCCAGTTCTAAAACCATTGTATTCTTGCCATATGGAGTATATTTGGACTCAGATTTTTGGTTTGTCCACTGCTGAGGTGATACCTTTGGTAGTTTTGATCCATAACACAAGAGTACCCAGATCTACAGCTCCAATTTCACTCATGTGTGGGGAAGGGAGAGAGAGGGATATTTAACATCACATCCATATTCCCTCCTGTGTTCTTCAATGTAAAGTGAGAATTCTTCAGAGAATGAGCATCTATTCACCCATCTTGTGACACAGGCATAAGACACTTTCTAAAGGTCCACTGATTTATACTCCCTAATATCTTCCATGAACAATCATCCTTTTTGTTTCATTTTTTGGTTGATGTTTAAGAAAAAAGAGTACTTAGATCATTAGGAATGATTCTGGATTTGGACTGCACCAGATTTTCTGCCCAATTGTTTCCAAATTTTTACCATTTCTTTTTCACAGTTGACAATTACTAAAACATGTGTAAATACCATAAATAGGCATCATAACAAACTCAAATAATTCCTGATAAACATTATCTTCACAGAAAAGTATGCTACAATACAGTAACTTAATAGCCACCTTGATGCTCACAAAGAAAATGGAAAGTGTTGTTTAATCAGTTGGTTGAGTGGAAATAAGTTGCTTATAGGATCATACTATATTAAAAGATATATAGTGTGGGGATTAAGATGGAAGAGTGGGGAGGGAGCATACTGCTCTAGTCTAGGAGAAGATAGTTTTTAAAAAGTGGAGAGAGTGCAGCATCAGGGAAGAGTTATGGAGAAAAGAGAAGAGGAACTCCATGCAAAGTAGAGGAACAGAGCAGACCTACTTGGAGGGTGTGGACACACACACATTAGGACCCCAGCAGCCAAGAGCCTCGGCACCAGCTTTGGAGAGGTGAGACTAGACTGCAGCAACCCAAGCCACTGGCAATAAAGCTGAATGATTCTATATATAGGGGATCCAAAAGACTCCACTAAGAGGCTACTGCCACTCATAGAACAGTTTGGTAAAGTAGCAGGATATAAAATCAACACAAAAACCAACAGCCTTTGTATATACAGACAATGCCATGGCTGAGAATGAACTTCAAAGATAAATACCATTAACAATAGCTACAAGAAATGCAAATACCTTGGAGTAAATTTAACCAAGGATGTCAATGATCACTATGATGAGAACTAGAAAATGTTAAATAAAGAAACAGAAGAAGATACCAAAAAATGGAAAAATCTTCCATGTTCATGGATTGGAAGAATCAATATCATCAAAATGTTCAAACTTCCGAAGCAATTTACAGGTTCAATATGACACCAATCAAAATACCAGGGACATTCTTTTCAGGTATAGAAAAAATGATGCTGAAATTCGTATGGAAATACAGGAGACCCTGAATAGCTAAAGCAATCTTATACAAGAAAAACAAACCCAGAGACATCACGATAACAGATTTCAAAACATATTACAGGGCAGTTATAATCAAAACAGCTTGGTTCTGATACAAAACCAGATGGATAGACCAATGAAGCTGAACAGAAATGCCAGAAATCAATTCAAGCATCTACAACCAACTTATATTTGACAAATGAGCTAAAATCAATGCCATGAGCAAGAACACTCAACAAATAGTGCTGGGAAAATTGCATTTCCACATGCAGAATTATGAAGCAAGGCACCTACTTTACACCTTACACAAACCCACTCAAAGTGGATCAGAGACCTAAATTTACAACCCAGCACCATCAAATTATTACAGAACATTGAGGAAACCATGTAAGACATTGGCATAGCGAAAGACTTCTTGGAAAAGACCCCAGAGGCACAAGCAATCAAAGCCAAAATTAACAATTGGGATTACATAAAATTGGGAAGCTTCTGACCTGCAAAAGAAACACTCAGGAAAGTGAAGAGGCAACTAACAGAATGGGAGAAATTATTTGCAAATTATTCAACTGATAAAGGATTAATAACCAGAATATATAAAGAGATCAAGAAACTCAACAACAAAACAAACCACCAAGTGACAAAATGGGCAAATGACATAAATACACATTTTTTCAAAGGAAATCCAAATGGCCAACACACACATGAAAAAATGCTCAGAGTCACTAGCCATCAGAGAAATGCAAATCAAAACCACAAGGAGGTTTCACCTCACCCTCATAACAATGGCTTTCATATAGAAATCAACAAGCAACAAACGCTGGTGAGGATGTGTGAGAAAAGGTGTCCTAATCCACTGCTCTAATCCACTGTTGGTGGAGATGTAAATTGGTAAAGTCATTATGAAGACAGTATGGAGATACCTCAGAAATATGAATATAGGGGCCGACACCGTTTCTTGCTTGGTTAATCCTCCACCTTCCATATGGGCGATGGGTTCTAGTCCTGGTTGCTCCTCTTCCAGTCCAGCTCTCTGCTGTGGCCCAGGATGGCAGTGGAGGATGGCCCAAGTACTTGGGCCCCTGCATCCATGTGGGAGACCGGAAAGAAGCACCTGGCTCCTGGCTTCAGATTGGCACAGCACTGGCCATAGCAGTCATTTGGGGAGTGAACGAACGGAAGGAAGACCTTGCTCTCTATCTCTCTCTCTCTCACTGTCTAACTCTATCTGTCAAATAAAATTAAGAAAAAAGAAATATGAATATAGACCTACCTTATAACCCAGCCATCCCACTCCTAGGAATTTACCCAAGGGAAATGAAATCAGCATATGAAAGAGTTATCTGCACCCCCAGGTTTATTACAGCTCAATTCACAATACCGAAGACATGGAATCAACACAAATGCCCATCAACTGAAGACTGGATAAATAAATTATGGGATATGTACACTATGGAATACTACACAGCAGTTAAAAATGAAATCCAATCATTTACAAGAAAATGGATGAATCTGGAGAACACCATACTTAGTGAAATAAGCTAGACCCAAAGGGACAAATATCATATGTTCTCCCTGACCTGTTATAATTAATAAAGCACCTAAAAGGCAGTCCATATAAGTGAAATTGTCAATTTGGGGCAGGCGCCGCAGCTCAATAGGCTAATCCTCTGCCTTGCGGTGCCGGCACACTGGGTTCTAGTTCCGGTCGGGGCACCGGATTCTGTCCCGGTTGCCCCTCTTCCAGTCCAGCTCTCTGCTGTGGCCCAGGAGTACAGTGGAGGATGGCCCAAGTGCTTGGGCCCTGCACCTACATGGGAGACCAGGAGAAGCACCTGGCTCCTGCCATCGGATCAGCACGGTGTGCCGGCCGCAGTGTGCCGGCCACGGTGGCCATTGGAGGGTGAACCAAAGGCAAAAGGAAGACCTTTCTTCCGTCTTTCTCTCACACTGTCCACTCTGCCTGCCCCCCCCCAAAAAAAGAAAGAAATTGTCAATTTGAGAAGCAATGACCTGAACTGCCCTTATCTTGACTGTTGAGGAAAAATTTTCTTATACTATTTGTTGAACTTTTTACTTAACATTGAGTTAAACGTATCTGTATAAAATCAATTGAAAATAGATCTCAGTAAAAAGAGTAGGAATAAGAGAGGGAGGAGGAAGAGGGGTAGGAGTATGCGTGGGAGGGTGGGCATGGTGGGAAGAATCATCATGTTCCTAAAGTTACAATTATGAAGTGCATGAAGTTCGTAACCAATAAGCTGTATAGTTCTGAATACCTTCCTACGGACTTACTTCTAAGAGTACAGTTTAAAAACTTGCCATGGGACCTCAAATCCCCTTAGGCTTGGTGGCAAAAATACTAACTTTAGTGTTCAAGTGATCATATAGATAGAATTAAATGTCTGGTAATAATAATAGATTTAAAAAGGAGGGGATGCTCCAACATCAGAAGCAGTCTACACAGCAGACTCATAGAATGACAATTGCTTTAAATAACATTGCAACCTCAGAATCAGCCCTTAAGGCATTCTGATCTGGCTGAAAAGCCAATGAGAGCATTTCAAGCATGGAGAGCCAACACACACTGGCAAAAAATGTCCTACATACAGTACCTCAGAGGGTGACACCCCAGTGGAAAGAAGTGGTCATCAAAGAAGGAGGTACTGTTCTGAAGGGAGGAGAGAACTTCCCAGAGTCTGGATTCAAAAGACTTCCATAGCCTAGATAGCTCATGTTAAGAGCCTCGGGTGATCACTGATGTCATACATAAGAGTGTTGATTGTTAAATTAGCAACAAGAGTCACTGTGCACTAACATCGACCTCTGTCCTCAAAGAGTTGTATTATAATTATGTCTAAGTGATTGCAAAAGATGTATCATTCTTGCATGCTAATTTAAAATTGTTTCTAAAAAAAGTGAAATTAACTTAAAGATGCAATGACTTGAACAGCACTTATCTTGACTACTGAGAAAGTTTTTTGTTCTTACTTTTTTTCATACAAATTGTTGAACTCTTTACTTAGTACAGTTAATCTTCTGCATATAAAGTTAACCAAAAATGGATGCTAGTGGAGAATGGGACTAGGGATGGGAGAGGGAGGAGGAGGAGGAGGGGTATAGGAAGAGGGGTGGGAGAGTGGTGGAAGGGCAGATATGGTAGGAAGAATCATTGTATTCCTAAAGTTGTACTTATGAAATTTGTATGCCTTAAATAAAAGGTTTATTTGGGGGAAAAAAGATAAAAGATATAGGAAGAATCATAGTACAAAAGAAATCTGAGCTAGGAGACATGAGTGTCCTGACACTTATCCCTCACTTAAGATGCAATCACTCATCTTCACTCATCTTCCATTAATACAGTAGTTTTATAAATTTTGTTTGTATTTTTATTCAAACCATGCTTTACACAAATTTAGTCTTATGTGTGATTTTTTTGTAAATAGCATTTAGTCTTCAAGATAAAATCTTGCTATGGAAAGAACAGTAATTTGTAATACCAGGGAAAGAATAGGGGTGAATGAGGGTGAGACCTGAGCTGAAGTCTACTTTCAGAAATTTTTAAAAAGGCAATTAGCATAACTTCAGGCCTTTTTGCTTTAAAAATAGTTGATAATAATGAAGCATTGTTGATCTATCAGTTTCAGTTAACATAAACAATATCGAAATCTCAGCTTCTCTACTTAATTATGTGGCCTTAGGAAAGTAACTCAAACTTTATGGAATGTGGTTCTCTCACCTGAAAAGCAGGGATAGAATCTACTTCTTAGTGTGCTCATATTCATTTAAAAAGAAGAGAGTATGTATAAAACACTTAGAAATATTGATAGATGGTTGGCACTCAATAAAATATTAAAATGAGTAAAATAATATGAAGCAAAATCATATTTGGAGTTATTTATATCACACACAGCATTATTAACACAGATATGTGATAAGATTTAAGTCTGACATTCCTTGACCAAACATCTGAGTGATGTTCACACTATCTTCTCTCTCTCTCAACCTCCTGGCCAAACCTAGCAACATACTGTACCAGGGAGTCATAATGGAACTTTTTTCCCCTTATATTTAAGTGATATGCTCAACAGAACAGATATCAAGACACCTAAGTGAATATGAGAGATCCTACCCTTTCCAATTGCTGTATTTAGAAAAACAACATGGAACCAGTTCCATATCTCTTGAATCCCTCAGTCTAATCAAAAGCATAAAGAGGCCGGCGCTGTGGCTCAATAGGCTAATCCTCTGCCTTGCGGCGCTGGCACACCGGGTTCTAGGCCCGGTCAGGGCACCAGATTCTGTCCCGGTTGCCCCACTTCCAGTCCAGCTCTCTGCTGTGGCCCAGGAGTACAGTGGAGGATGGCCCAAGTGCCTGGGCCCTGCACCTACATGGGAGACCAGGAGAAGCACCTGGCTCCTGGCTTTGGATCAGTGCGGTGCGCCGGCCGCAGCATGCCCTCTGCGGCGGCCATTGGAGGGTGAACCAAAGGCAAAAGGAAGACCTTTCACTCTGTCTCTCTCTCTCTCACTGTCCACTCTGCCTGTCAAAAATAAAAATTAAAAATAAAAATAAGGCATAAAGATAGTCCCAGCAAGGAAGCAGCAGCATCCCAAAAAGGAAGAGTTCATTTTGTACCTGATCTGTATCAGGCTTGACCTACAAAGACTGAATGCTAAGTCAAATTTAGCATTAATATATCACAGCTAGACATTCTAATTGCTGAATCAAGATTGTATTTGCAACCCATGTGATCATAGGGACATTCTGTTACCTGCAAGTGAGCAGAACCTCATGAGTTCTGTTAGATTCCAATGAAGAGTGAAGGAGATTCTATATGCTAAAATATTTTAACATATCTTGGAAGAGAATAAAGTTAAAGCTGCCTTTTGAACCATGATTTTGTAAAAACAAACTGATGACCTATAAATGGTGGAATTAATTCCATGTCTTCACTCTTTAATATTTACATACATTGGTTGATAATAATTCTACAAACAAAATGTTTGAAAAATTATGTATAAAATACAAAACAGTATGGAAACAACCAATGTAGTGAACTCTAATTCAATCTAGACTAACTTCTTTACTTCTGATATCTTTACTTTTGAAGCATCATTAACAATTACTACCACCACAATCCTCTCTTACACAAATAATCTACTTCTATCTTGCATTATTCTGATGTTGCTCAGAAAAGATGGTGAGAGGCAATAAAAACCTTAGAAAACTAGAGTACAGCATGAGTGGATATGATGAGAAACTCAGGCATGCTTAGAAAATCATTTGGAAAATGGAATGGCAAGCCATCTAAGTGCTTGACTTCAATAGTAAAGAAGTCTGAGAACAGAAATCAGGGAAAGAGTGAATATTTTGCCCTACAGATTCAGCAGTCCTATGTTCTTGGATTTGGCAACTCTTAATTTGTAATATTTGGTCTAGCTGTTCCTTTAGAATACCTGCCTTGTCAGATCTTCTCCGCCTTGCGGCGCGGCACACCGGGTTCTAGTCCCGGTCGGGGCACCGATCCTGTCCCGGTTGCCCCTCTTCCAGGCCAGCTCTCTGCTGTGGCCAGGGAGTGCAGTGGAGGATAGCCCAAGTGTTTGGGCTCTGCACCCCATGGGAGACCAGGATAAGCACTCCTGCCATCGGAACAGCGCGTGCGCCGGCCGCAGCGCGCTACCGCGGCGGCCATTGGAGGGTGATCCAACGGCCAAAAGGAAGACCTTTCTCTCTGTCTCTCTCTCTCACTGTCCACTCTGCCTGTCAAAAAAAAAAAAAAAAAAAGAATACCTGCCTTGTCAGATCTTGTGTCCTGAATTTAAGCTTGATAAACATGCTGGTTGGGGATCTGGCTTGGTAATGACAAAACCACCAACATATTCAGTAAAATGGCCAATAGGAATACTATTCTAAATCATGCAGATAGTTTTTGGTTCAGTGAAATGTGACTATACCTCAAGGGAAGAGAGTTCTACATCTTTCCTAGAGAAATACAAGAAGTTTAACAAGGATAGGATGTCATAAATAATACAGTATGGACTCTGTGTTGAGGGTATATGTGTGTATATGTGTGTATATTTAAACAATTTTATTCACTACTTTCTAATTTAAAAAAGGAATGTGAATCGTGTTAGAAACTATACAACAAGAAACCAAGGAGCCAAAAATATTTTTTTAGTAAAATAAATTGTGTATACATACTTTAAAAATGCCTTCTGATTAATTGTCTTCTGTTTCTCTTAATCTCTGTTTCTTTTACTGTGGATTTAGGGAATGAGAGTAAACATTGAAAAAAAAATGGTGGATAGTTTTGTGTCAACTGGTGAAGCTGCCTTCTGCAAAGCCTGCTGGTTCAAGTCTCAGCAGCTCCCTGTTAATATGCCTAGGAAAATTCAATCCCATCAAGGTGGCATGTACCAATGCCATCTCACTAGTCCAAGTGATCAATTTCAGTTCACAGTTGGTCATAATGATAGGACGAAGAATCAAAGGAACACATACACAAGACTAGTGTCTGCAAATACTAACCAATCGAACAAAAAAGGGAGAGAACGATCCAACATGGGAAGTGGGATTTACAGCAGACTCAGAATGGCAGATGTCCTAAACAGCACTCTGGCCTCAGAATCAGCCCTTAGGGCATTCGGATCTGCTGAAAAGTCCATGAGAGTATTTCAGGCATGGAAAGCCAAGACACTCTGGGAAAAAATCAAATGACCTAAATGGAAAGATCTCCACGAGTGAGATCCCAGTGGAAAGAATGGGTCATCAAAGAAGGAGGTACCTTTCTCTGAAGGGAGGAGAGAACTTCCACTTTGACTATGACCTTGTCTAAATATGATAAGAGTCCGGTGAACTCAAAAGGCTCTCATAGCCTTGGCAACTCATGACTGGAGCCTAGGGTGATTACTGAGGCCATAAACAAGCATGTCAAATTGTTAAGTCAACAACAGGAGTCACTGTGCACTTATTCCTCATGTAGGATCTCGGTCCTTAATGTGCTGTACATTGTGATTTAATGCTATAACTAGTACTCAAACAGTATTTTCACTTTGTGTTGCTATGTGGGTGCAAACTGTTGATATCTTTACTTAATATAAACTAAACGGATCTTCTGTATACAAGAAAAATGAAAATGAATCTCGATGTGAATGGAAGGGGAGAAGGAGCGAGAAAAGGGAGGGTTGCGGGTGGGAGGGAAGTTATGGGTGGGGGGAGCCATTGTAATCCATAAGCTGTACTTTGGAAATTTATATTCATTAAATAAAAGTTTAAAAAAATATGCCTGGGAAAGCAGCAGAAGACAGTCCAAGTACTTGGGCCCCTGCCAGCCATGTAGGACACCGGGAAGAAGCTCCTGGCTCCTGGCTTCAATTTGGTCCAGTCCCACTCATTGTCCCTATTTGGCGAGTGAACCAGTGGATGGAAGACATCCCTTTCTCTCTCTCTCTCTCTCTCTCTCTCTCTCTCTGTGTGTGTAACTGCCTTTCAAACAAATAAATAAATCTTTAAAACAAAAGAAAATAATTAGGAAAATGTCAAGAATTTAAAAAGGAGATCATAAAATGAACACAGAATTAGTAAGTATGGAATAACAAAGTACTTTGTAGCAAGTCTATCAATAAACAAAATCATGCCCTTTAAAATAATCACTGTTTAGTTTTGGTGACTCCAAAGCACAACTTTAATATATCGATTTTCTCTTATATTATTTGATCCTATCTTCAGAAACTTAAGCGAAGTACACAAACCAGATTTGTTTGTTCTCTCAAAAGGACACCTGTTCATAAAACAGAAATGTATTCCATGAAAGGCTTGAGCAGTGTGATCAACTCAGTCAATGAAAAAGTATTTAAGAAAAAAATAAAGTATCCAGTGTTTCTCTCTCTCTCTCTCTCTCTCTCTCTCTCACACACACACACACACACACACACACAGAGTGTGATCCCTCTCCTGGCTACAAAGAAAGCATTAAAATACATGACCAAATGAGTGTCCAGAGACTGAAATGAAAGTAACAATGAATTGGTGAAAGATTCCTATCACCAAGAGAAAACTGAAATAGGCATTCAGAAAAATATATTAGAAAAACAGATTTCTCTGAATATGTTTAGGAATCTACTTTATCTCTCTTGGTTTATCAAAATTGGTGATATTGTGTCAAAAATAGTAAGTTATCAGGAATCACAGCTTCAGGAGTGAGCACTGTGGAGCAGTGCGTTAAGATACCAATTGGGACACCGATATCCTATACCAGAGTGCCTGCTTCATTTCCTGAAGTCTTGGCTACTCCATGATCCTGATCCAGCTTCCTGCTAATGCACCTGAGAGGCAGTGGATGATGGCTCAAGTACTTTGGTTCCTGCAATCTATGGGAGATCTGGTTGGAGATCCTTTCCCCTGCTTACCTTGGCTTTGGCCCAGCTGTTGCAGGTATTTTGGGGGTAAGCCAGCAAACTGGAAGATCTTTTTTAATTCTCTCTCTCTCTTTCCTACTACTACAACTACTTTCTCTGTTACCCTGGTTATCAAATAAATAAATAACTTTTTTTTAAGAATCACTGAATCACAGTTCACTATAGATCAGTAACATCAAAACATTGAATGGTGGTGTCCATCACACTGATCTGATACCAGCCATGAAAAACTAGTCCCTATAAGGGTTATGAACCTGCCCTTAAATCTTAATTATCAACTCTAGTGATCAATAATTTTTCATTATCTTCCAAATTTTTTTCTGACCTAGAGATCATTCCTATATAATTGGACATTTCTAATTCTATTAAAAATAAGTTTTACTTCCCATTCACTTTAATTTTCTACCACTGTGAAAATCCTTTATCCACTAATCTGAATTTCATGTCCCCTAAATTGACTTTCCCATAAGACATCTCTAGCTCCCTTTTGCTTTCATAGGCAGCTTCTGTTCACAACAATGTACACTGACACACCAATTTTTGTCAATTAAAAAGACTATACATGAGATTTCAACATCTGATAACTGGGTTGCCTAAAGATAAGGAATTTCAAAGGAGCCTAGGGAGCAAGTGTTAAAATGGATTTATTTTTTTAAGATTTATTTATTTATGTGAAGGTCAGAGTTACACAAAGAAAGAAGAGGCAGACAGAGAGAAAGAGAGGTCTTCCATCAGCTGGTTCACTCCCCAGTTGGCCACAAATGGCTGGAGCTGTGCTGATCCAAAGCCAGGAGCCAGGAGCTTCTTCCAGGTCTCCCATGTGGGTGCAGGGGTCTAAGGACTTGGGCCATCCTCTACTGCTTTTTCAGGCCACAGCAGAGAGCTGGATCGGAAGTGGAGCAGCCAGGACTCAAACCGGCAGGACTCAAACAGGAGGCATCTTTACCTGCTACATCACAGCACTGGCCCCATAGCTGAAGTCTAAAGCCACAAAAATGCAGCTTCATCCTCTGACTTAGCCTGGAGATATCATTTCCAGGCTTGTAACGGTCCCTGTTTGAGTGGATTAGCTGCCATTTTGTACTTTGTTCCATGATATTCTTTCAGATGACTTGGGTAACTGCACTTCTGCCTTTTACTTCTAAATCCATAGCTCATTCATATATCGCAGAACTACAGCAATGTCTCAAAGTGAATTCAGTAGAAGCCAGATGTCATACTTTATATTCCTCAATTTCTAAAGTTGATTTTCTAAAATGTACTTAGTGACACATTTCTATTTTTCTTCAATATCATTAATATATCATCAGAATCATCAGCTGCACTGAGACTCATAGTTTGTAGGAACAAAACAATGATGTGGTTTGGGACCATTGTGTGGTCAAGAATACTTGATGCAAGCTAAAACAAAGTTGACTCACCATTAACATTGCAACCCAAATCAATGTCAAATAAAGCCTGCTGAAAAGTAGACATGAAAGAAACAGCTTTCTGCATGTTACCACAAAATGTGAAGAGTATGGAAGAAAATGGTCAAGTTTTATTTTCTTAGCAGCTCTCTAATAGAACTGTTTGTTGTAGAGGTTAAACTCTGAGAGACCTGAGGAGATGATATCATTCAGCACTTCCCAAACTTTAACTTGTACATAAATCACTGGGGATCCTGTTAAACTACTGATTCTTCCATAGGTCTCAATTTCTGGAAGAGCCAGAAATCACAATTTCCAAAAATCTATCAGGTCAGGCAAGTATTGTTGGCAACTGCACTTAATGTAGCAAGGGTTTAAGAGCATTAAAGATGGAAATTTCTGAATGAGCTGTTGAGGAGAGGTGGGAGAAATGGAACTAACAGAGAGAAGAGACAGATGGGAGTCCTGATTAGGCCAGTTAAGATGTGTCTTCAGTGTAGCACCACTTCCTCAGGACTTCTCAAGCATAGTTTATAGATCAAAAATATTTTATTTGCTTTTCCTGGGAACTAGTAAAGAGACTGACATTTCACCTAGGCTTGCTAGATATAGAATTGAATATTTGAGTAGATGTAGAACCAAATACAAAAGAACAGATAAACGCAAAAATTTAATAGCCAAATACAAGGAAGAACAGAAAAGGGAAGAACAAAGGACTGTGATTTCTGAAGAATTATGCAGTTAGAGAATTAAGCAAAGTTTACCGAAATCTCCCAGGGACCAGTCATTCTAGTTGACATCCAGATTATATTAATGTAATCATTATGATTAGTGTTTACCATATGCCAGGCATTATACTTTATGTAAATTACCTCATTAATCCTCACTACAACAGAAAGACATATCACTCCATTGTATAAGGGAACTGAGGTTAATGGCATGCCCAAAGCCATATAATCCATAGGTTCTAGATTACATTAACCTTAGTTTTGCTGAATCAAAAGAAAATCCAATTGTTGTTTACTAAAGACCAGTAAGCTTTAAAGGAGAGGAGGAAAACAATGTGAAACAGGTAGGCTGAAGAAAGGTTGAATAAAATAACTCAGGAAATGAGATAATGCACTGATCTTCACATCGTACTGATATTTTTCCACCTCTGTTTGTTTGGACCTGAATGAGCTGGCATTTTGAATACTGACAGACTGCAGACATATCATGCAGTACTACTTAGTCACTTTACAGACTAATTGTAAAAAGTGGAATCTAGAGGTGAGAGCTACACTGAAATAAAATTTCTCAGAGGATCTTTTATCCACTAGCCTAACTCCCCTGGCACTGCTGACATTTAAGACCACCTTTTGAAAACCACAGAGAGAACGACCTAAAGTGCATTCTTCTAGTTGAAAGTGTGAGAATAAACAGCTCCAGGTACCTTTTCTACTTAATTCTTTTTAACTTAAGTCTTCCTTCAATTAATAATGAGTCATCATTATACTTAACGTATGATTTGGGGTCCATTTTCCCCCACTGCACAAGTATGTTGCTTAGGCCACAAAGGAGAAGGACCCACACTTTCTAATGGAGGAGAATTTTCTGACACTACACTGAGGAAGGGCTGCCAACTACAGCAGCACTAAGACTGTGTTACACATGGAAGGTAATTTAACAATGTCAACCATCATGGATGAATCTATTGTTAAGGGGGAGAAAGTGACATTACAGTGCTGGAACATAGGAAGGCAACTAAGCAAACTTTTCTTAGACTTTTCCCATCTAGTCACAAGTCCCTCCATTCAAATGCCCAATGCTAGATCTCTTTGAGAATTATCTCTGAAAACACATCAAACAATGCACAAAGATTGCTTTACACTAAAATTAGAGTCCTGGAGGAAGCTTACTTAACAAAGAGCTCAGAGGGAGATGAACAATTCCACAAGACACATCTGATGGTCCCACTCCTATTTTAACTTCAACACTCATGTCATGATTCAACACTAAGCACCTTCAAGTTCCACCAAGCATAAGCTTCACCGGCTCCTAGCAAAGTCTCAACTATTCAGGCTAACCATTTTTGAGGATTTTGGTTCCATTTTCAACTTGGTTCTGATGTCGATGGTACCTAAGCATAACTGAAATTTCACAAGCATGAGAGTATTTTGGTAGGCATGCACTTGCTTCAGGGTAACCAACAGTCTTGAGCTATAATGGTAAAAACAAAAAATTTAAAATGCATGATGTGTTTACACCTGATCATTTCTCCCCATCTACAACTGAGGACAAGTAAAATATAAATGTAGAGGAAGATACGTGCCTACTGGGAACTGTTGGCTAAAAAGAAAATAATAAGTGGTTGACAAAAATGATAAAGATATTTAGAATCAGTATCACTCACTGAGCATATTCTAATTTTCCTATATTATTACCTTCTGGGCAACTAATTCTCACTTTTTTCAATACAATCAACATACTTATTTTTTAAAACTAATCATCCTTCCCCTCTAGTGTCTTCTAGTGTTTTCATTTCTACCATTTATTTCCCTTCTTTGTAGGCAAATAAATTATTATGATTATGGGGACTACTATGAACTATCAATTAATGTGAAATCAAAACATCAACACATAACGAGAATAGCAAATGGGCTACTATTAACTTATACCCGACTCAACAGTATAGTATATTTTAAATCATAAAAGACATTGTAAATGGTGAAACTTGATTGTTTAGAAGTAGAAATAAATTTTTGTAAATTTTTTAAAAGGCAGAAATAACAATTACAAATATTAATCATAGCCATTTATGACCATTTTAATCCAAGATCTTTGCTTCTTCCAGGTCTCCCGTGTGGGTGCAGGGGCCCAAGGACTTGGGCCATCTTCCACTGCTTTCCTAGGCCATAGCAGAGAGCTAGGTTGGAAGTGGAGCAGCCAGGACTCTAGCTGGCACCCATATGGGATGCCAGCACTTCAGGCGGTGGCTTTACCCACTACACCACAGTGCCGGCTCCAACCTCATTAATTATTATAAATGGCACGTAGGTCTCATTATATTATGGTTTTGCTCACCTCACAGTCCTTTTGGAGCAAACCACAAGAATGGTATAGCAAAGAGAGTAAACCTCTAGAGTACTCATCTCTGTCAGTCCTAAGGTATTTTACAGATCTTATTATCTGTTACACTGGAAAAACAATTGGTGGGTATTTCTAATCTCTCAATGACTTGTTCACCTTTTTTGTTTGTGTTTGTTTTGGTCAGGCAATTTGTCTCTGCATTCCATTATTCCTCTCTGCCAGCAAACCAATGGAGTGACTTCAATTGTGAAATCCATGGTGCAAGAAAATTTTTCCAGGGTCTGGGAGGAAAGGCCACACTGAAAGAGCCCAGCCAAGTGACCCTGTGCATCCCACAATCTACTCTGTATGGATGTGGTCTGGGTTGAGAAAAACTAGGGGACAACTCCACAAGGCTCAACTACAGAAGGCTTTAGTATTGACAGTGACCAGCAGCTGCTGTGCCAGTGACAAATTGATGACTTGAGCAATGTATAGAATTTGTTCAGCTCATTCCTGAAACAGCTAATTATTTTCCCCTTCCTTCCTGATTAAGTCCCCTGTGTGGAAAAGCCTGAATTAGAGGGAACAAAGACAAATAAAAGTATTGACTGGCTAGAAAAGGAACTTACTAAAGTGAAGGTGATAAAAAAGGTGTGTGTGTGTGGGGGGAGATTTCATTGTAACTTTGAATAGTCAATAAATTTTCTTAAAGATTGTTTTTGAATGTGCATTCTAAATGCACAACCTAAGTCCAGATGGAAAAAACAACTAGTCCTGTTACCCAGTTCATGGCCCTGGTGTTAACACCTGCTAGTGCTGCAGGAGGAGCTGTGTTCCAGGAGCGCTTGGCTTCTTTCTGGCTGGGAGGCCAAGAGGCCAGCAGGGAGCCGGCGGGCCAGGCCCTCAGGTAGGGGCAAGTAGCCCGTCCACTGAGTCTCATTCTCCAACTGCTACTTGCATCAAAATGCGGTCAGCCGACGCAAAGCAACGTTACTGAGGAAGAGCAGGAAACCCTCTGTGTCCAGGACAGTGTTTCCTAAAGGCGCGAGGGTCGTCTTCCAAACTCCAGATCTTAACCACTGTTGAGAAGGTCTGAAAACACCTTCGCGGTCGCCATTGATCTATTTCACGTCATTTCTTTCCTAGCGAGGCGGGAAAGCGGCCCGAGGGAGGCGGACAAGCCGCCTGGCGCACGCTGAACTCGCCCCCGCGGAGCGCCATTCCAATTCCGGGGGGCGCGGGGTCCCTCACGGGGGGCGGACCGCCGGGGGCGCGGGTCCCTCACGGGGGGTGGACCGCCGGGGGCGCGGGTCCCCTCACGGAGGGCGGACCGCCGGGGGCGCGGGTCCCCTCACGGAGGGCGGACCGCCGGGGCCCCCGCACGGAGGGCGGACCGCCGGGGGCGCCGGGTCCCTCACGGAGGGCGGACCGCCGGGGGCGCGGGGTCCCTCACGGAGGGCGGACCGCCGGGGGCGCCGGGTCCCTCACGGAGGGCGGACCGCCGGGGGCGCCGGGTCCCCGCACGGAGGGCGGACCGCCGGGCCCCCGCACGGAGGGCGGACCGCCGGGGGCGCCGGGTCCCTCACGGGGGGCGGACCGCCGGGGGCGCGGGGTCCCTCACGGGGGGCGGACCGCCGGGGGCGCGGGCTCCCCGCACGGAGGGCGGACCGCCGGGGGCGCGGGCTCCCCGCACGGAGGGCGGACCGCCGGGGCCGCGGGGTCCCTCACGGAGGGCGGACCGCCGGGGCCCCCGCACGGAGGGCGGACCGCCGGGGGCGCGGGGTCCCTGCACGGAGGGCGGACCGCCGGGGGCGCGGGTCCCTCACGGAGGGCGGACCGCCGGGGGCGCGGGGTCCCCGCACGGAGGGCGGACCGCCGGGGCCGCGGGCCTGGCCCGAGGGCGCTCCTCACTGCCCCACTCGTCTCCCACGCACCAGGGATTTGCCGCCTGCCCGCTGCGGGCCCGGGCGGGTCTTTCGGGGGCCGAGGACGGCTCAGCGCCCAGGCTGGAGTCCGGCTGGGCCCGGGGCGAAGCCCAGCGCACCGAGGACCCCGCCAGCCCGCAGGGCGCCGAGCGGCGGCGCAGACACGGCCCGCCCGGCTCCTGGGCGCACGCTCAGCCCCGAGCCGGCGCCGGCGCCCCGCAAACGCCCCACAGCGGGGACCCGAGGCCGGCGCGCCCAGGGCTCCGAGCGCCAGCGGCGCGGGGCAGAAGGGAGGCGACAGGAAATCGGGGCTCCGGGCCGTTCCGGGACGGGGAGGGGGCGGCGTGCCTCCGTCACTTTTCTCCTCTCAGGGCGGGAAGGTGTCCCGGGGTGGGGAGCGCGTCACACGACTGAGGGGCCCTCACCTTGCCCCGGGAGCCGAGCCTAGGCGCCCCGGCCTCCACCTGCGACGCCGTCTGGAAAGGCACCTGCCCTGCTCCCTAAGGGAGGGCGGCTCGCATCACGGGGAGGGGGCGGCCAGGCCCCGGAGCGAGCGCGGCTAAGGAAGGGCGGCCCGGAGAGCCCGGAGCCAGCGCGGCCAGGCCCCGGCCGCGGGGAGAGGCGCGGCGCGCTGCGGGCGGGGGGAGCGCTCGGGCCCGGCTCCGCGCGGGGCGGGGGGCGGGGGAGCGCTCGGGGCTCCGCGCGGGCAGGGGCGGCGGGGGGCGGGCCCCAGCCGCGGCGCCGGGAGCGCAGCCCGACCCCGCCCGGCACCGCCTCCCGCAGCCCGGGGAGGGGCCGGGGCGGAGCGAGCCGGGCCGCGCCGGGTGGAGCGGGCGCGGGCGCGGGCAGAGCAGAGCGCGGCGCGGGCCGGACGGCGAGGGTCCGGGGCGGGATTGGCGTGGCGGCGGCTGCCGACGACCGCACCCGGCCGCCGCCTGGGCAGACCCGCGGCGCTGCGCAGCGGCTCGCCCGCGTCCCTCCTCCTCGGGCGGCCGGCTCCCGGCTCTCCGCACGCGGCCGCGACCTGGTCTTCGGCGGGGCGGGCGGCAGCGGCGCCCGGGCATGGCTTCGGCGGGCAGCGGCATGGAGGAGGTGCGCGTGTCGGTGCTGACCCCGCTGAAGCTGGTCGGGCTGGTGTGCATCTTCCTGGCGCTGTGTCTGGACCTGGGCGCCGTGCTGAGCCCGGCCTGGGTCACGGCCGACCACCAGTACTACCTGTCCCTGTGGGAGTCCTGCCGGAAGCCCGCCAGCCTGGACATCTGGCACTGCGAGTCCACGCTCAGCAGCGGTGAGGGCCCCGCGCGCCGCGACCCCCGCCGCAGCCCCGCGCCCTGTGCCCTGTGCCGGGACGGCCGCCGCCGCCTCTCCCGGCGCTCCCGGCCCCCGCCCTGGTGCGGACCCCGCGTCCCGGCCGGGGCCCCGGCGCCCGCCGGGCTCCGAGCCGCTTCCCGGTCGCCCACCCCGGGGCGCCAGCGCCCCCCTCCGCCTCCTGCCGTGGCCCCGGCGCCCGCCTCCGCCTCCTGCCTTGGCCCCGGCGCCCGCCGGGCTCCGAGCCGCTTCCCGGTCGCCCACCCCGGGGCGCCGGCGCCCGCCTCCGCCTCCTGCCGTGGCCATTGCGCCCGCTCTGGAGTAACACGTATGCTACTTCGGGCGACTGTTCTTTCAGGCCAGAGCCATGTGGTTGTGTAGAAGTGCTACGCCTTCCACGCCCCCGGTGCCGGGCTTTTTAGTGAGGTAGAGCGGGCAAAACCTCCCCAACTCCACCAAGACGCGTGCGTCCCCTGCTCCGTCTTCCCCGTCCGTTCTTCCTCCTCTCCGGGAGGCGTTTGCCTGAGTTTACCCCTTAGAGCCCACGTTCCTGCCTGCTTTACTCCACCCCAGCTGGGCTTTCGCCAGTGAGTTCTGATTTGGGTTTTATTTCCCTAAATGTTTGAGGGATCTGGCGAGTTGGGAGAGAGGCTTAATTTTTTTTCCTTTTTTGGTGACAGCATCATTGGTTGTGAATTGCCCTTCTTTTGCACTCTTAAGTAACTGCTCTTTCATTGCAACCTTTCTTTCTCTTCTCCATGAGCAGATGCCTGGAAAGTTGTGCTTTATTCAACCAGCAGAGAGCTCCAAATAGAAGGGATGGGGCTGGCGAGGGAAATAGAAAAGAAAGTAGACCCCGGGCTTTGAGCCTTAAGGGGGCTTTGTGGCTTTACTCCCTTTCTGACCCTCCGGTTACCTTCCCCAGCGCCCTAGTTTGGTCCTTACCAAAAATCTACCAACTTCCGATTTCTTGCTGCAAACCCTTTCTCTCTGATCTTGATTCTTAAGCTGCTAGTGTCAGCGCAGAGAATGGTGATTTTCTACATACACACACCTGGAAAACTCATTAAATTTCTTTGTGACAGTTTCATGTCCTCCCCAGGGCTATTTATAAAGCTTTACTGGCAACGTTTCAAGTTCCAGCAAAGTTGAAATAGCAGGAAAAGCCACAAAACTCTGATTTTTTTCTTTGTCTTTGGTTTCTTGTTATAAGAGGGATTAGTTCACTTGGCTAACTTTCTTCTATAAATTTTATTTTCTGTTCACAAAAGGTTTTTTTTTTTCTTTGATATCCCCTCAAAATTCCCATTGAAGGATTTCATCTTTGTTGATTAATTCACTGTGGAAAGGACTGGTTGGCAGCAGGAGGTCAACATTTAGGTCTTTTCATTCTTTCAGGGTTAGTTGTTTACAACTAAAGATAAAATAAGTCAGTAAAATGCCTTTCTTCAGTAACCAGGGGATCCAGATAAACTTTGGAGAAAATATCCTTCTTTCCCTCTCTTCAATAGAAATGGAAATTTATGTAGGAATGCCAGCTTCAGCAGGTCTCCTTAGCAACAGGAATCTTTTGCCCCTTTCTTTCTGTCTCCTGAAATAATAGCCCTCTGATTGCATAAAGACTTTTCAAATAGGTTAGAGAAACCAGCTTCAACTCCTGTTTGCTTTTCAGCCCCATATTCTTTTCTCTTGGCCAGGAATGTAGGGAATGGGGAGAAGCCAGCTAGAGTTTGTTAAGCAGTATGCAGTGTTTGCTAATCTTTCCTTAATTGCCTCCATACCCGGTTCTCTCAGCTTTTCCCCTACACGGGAAAGAAACGGGGGCACAAGATTAATGCATATACAGTGGGAATAGGACTGCAAAGCAAAAATCAAAGGCAGCACACAGTTCCTGTTCACTCCCCCCCCCACCCACACACCCTTTATTCTGCCCCCTGGCTGAAATTCACACCCCAGCATCTATTTCTATTTGAATTTGTATTTGAACTTCTGAAAATCAGCCCTTGTAATATTTTGCTTAAAAATTAGTTTGCAGCCCAGAAAAAGTAGAGTGAGTAAGCAAATGGATAAACAATAGAGATTTCTGAAAGGCTGTCTGGAACAAGTTCTTGACTTTCATGATGTGATAGCAGTTCATTTTTGCTCTGTGAAGGAAGGGAAACCAGGGAAAATTGCTCTGAGTCCCCGCCTTGCAAAATAGACTTGCTTAAACTGTTATGTGGAACTGAAGCTTCTGTCCAATAGTGTTTTGAAAGGAAGGGGAGACGCCTGAATCGAAACCAGCAATGCTTTTCTTGCTTGTTCCAAAGGGCAGGCAGCTAGCTTTTCTCCATCTGTTTGCTGTATGGAGTAGCAGAAAACGAGGAAGGGAATGTCTTTTGTGAAGATTTTAAGAGATGCACTTCATTGTCTCTCGAAATGAATTACCCAGGGAGAAATCATTGAGGACAGTTTTACTGAAGGCCCTTCACCAGGATCTTCAGGGCTTAATTAAAAACCTTTGTCTTAATTAGAATTAAAACTGCTGTGAAGAGGCAAGCTTGTATTTACAGAAGGGAAATTTCAGGAATGTTGCTATTGGTGGCAGTGTGTCCTACTTAGGCCCAGTTTCCACTGAAACTTTTCCCCAAGCCATTATTTTTAAACTTGTATTTTAATTCTGGTACCAAATATGCATCGTTGGCTGTTTATAACCCGTTTCATGGTTTTAAGCGAAAGCAGAACCATGCCTCTCATGTCCGGGTGTATTGAAGATTGCATCAGCACTTCTAGTGGGAACCAGTAATCCGGTTGTCAGTCAGCCGCAATGCTTCTCTATGGTGTCCCAATTTAGTGTATGGGAAGAGTCCAGACACTCATCACAAGTTTGTCTCTTTTCACAAAAGACAAATGAGAAAACAGCTAATTGACAATTGTGGAAACAAACAAACAAAAAAAGTGTGCTTGTTAGGAAGTTTACAGTATGCAGTCTTCACATGCTTGCTAGCAACAAAATTTGTTTCTAATACCGATTTCCCCCAGTACTATTTTGGGTAGCTTTTTAATAAATCTCCGGTTTTATACTAAATAGTAGTAATGTTTTAGACCCCTGCTTAGTCACATTTTTTCTTTTGTAGAATATAGTTGATCAGGGTTTCACAGCCATAGCATTTACATGAGAATGCTTAGTAGAAATAGGATGGCTCACTTGTATATAGAATGCTGATGCCCTAAATGTGCTATATAACCTAAATAGTGATTTTTAAGTTTCTTCTTTAAAATTTATATATATTTAACTATTACATATAAAGCAGATTGCTTTTTATTATCTGTAAATCTTATTATTGACTCAGCAAAAGGCAAGGACATACAGATGGCAAAATGAACACATTCTACTGACAATAATTTGGAAATACAACAAGTACATTAATTCATCTTTGCAGCCACAAAATACTTGATCAGACACCACCTTTTTCAAAGAATATTGTTAACATCATTTATATACTTTCCCTATAAATAGCTACATTTGTAACATGAGTCATTGATACTTTTGAAATGGCACAGTACTGTATGCTAATAACAACTGAATATTATTATTTCCAGATAGTAAGAGATTTTAAGAGTGCTTTTTAGATGACTGATTTTTAAAACTTTCAGGTGAAAATCTGCTTTAATAGATATTTAAAAGAAAAGCTATATTAGGTAGTAGTTCAAGGTAAACAAAACTGCGAGCATTGACAAATCTTAAAAAAAAATCTGAGATACAGTGATTCAGAATTCAGACAGGTATCATCTGTGCATATTTTTAAATCTATACTTTAATTAAGAAACCAGTCCATTGGGAAACTTTGCTTTGTGATTTGTCCTAGGGAAAGCCTAGTTTGTTGCTTGAGAGGAGTTGATATTGATGCGTGTTTACAAGTAGTTCAGCAAGCCTGGAAGCCACTTCAGTTATATACTCTCTTCTGGCTTACTTGGAAAGAACATAGGTTTAAAAAGTGCTGTTTCATTAAACCTACACAACATACACAGGTAGAAAGTTAGTGGACTATGAGTTGGCACCAGAACTTTCTCAGTGAATAAACCAGAGAAGACCAAGTACAACTTATTTCAAGATCTTCATGATGTTTTTCTTCTACTATCTTTAAGATTTTCAAGTCTACCATATTTACTTTATAGTTTGTGGACAGATATAATTCCTCTTTTGCTCACATTCATAGAAGGATTATAATCCTCAGGGAGCCACTTAATCAATCTTTGGCAGCTAAGTGGTGTGATGGGTACATGAAAAGCCTGGTCCTTAATAAAACATTTCAAAACAAACAAAAGCATATCTCAAGCAATAGATTTTACCTACTGTCAGAAATACATTTCAGGAATTTCCTTCAAGTGTCTGCTTAGAAGGAAGGCCACTTAGAGAGACCATAGATATGGCCAGTGCTACTAGAAACATTAATGAAAGTGATGTTTCATAATAAGTGATGTTTCCTAATAAATCTCTGTAATATAGTACCTAAATACCAAAGCAAATTCCTATATGAACTGTGCTAAATCACAACGTAATCCTGTAGTAGGCCAGAGTAGTATTGTAGAGAATAGGGGAGACTTTGGATTGTAATTGAGTTGAACTTGACCACTTCCCACTCATATGACCTTATAAAATTTACTTAACATCTTTAAATGGCTTGCCATATAGGTTAAATAAATGAAGCATTGTATTCTTTCTTCTGTGTTGCATATTCAGAAAAACAAACCCAAAGTTCTATTGTTTTCAGTAAGTAGGAACTTTTTTCCCTTAAATTGTAAAATTTCTTTGCATTGCCTAGTAACATATGATGTTAATTTAAATTTAAATTTACATTTATAATACCTAGCATTTAACAAGACTCTTGGTAGATCATGATCACAAAACTGTTATCCAACAGCTACCTTTTATTCAGTACTATTATAGGCCGGATGCCTCGTTTATTTCCAAAGTCACAATAAACTTGCCAATTAGCTAATGCTATCACTGGATAATATTGAAGAGATTGGAAATTATTTAGCTTTACCACAATCTCAATAAATGAGTGAGAGAGATATGTGCCAGTTACTAATGCTGGAGAACTAACTACACCAAAGTTTCATGGTATAAGATAAGCGGCATTGTATTATGCTCATGAATTCTATGGGTCAGGAATTCTGATAGGGCATAACCAGAATGGGTGGCTCTGCTCCAGGATACCTGGAGCCACAGTTGAAGATAACTGTAATGGCTAGGGACTAGAACATCTAGAAGTACAGGATACTTTTCTAGATGATTTCCCTCGTGGCTTTGGCCCATAGGTGGGAATGACTGGGAAACTAGGACTTTTACTGAAACATCTAACATCATATGGCCTTCCTAGCCTGATGGTCTCAGAATTTGTGGACTTCTTTCAGGATGATTGGTTTCACAGACATAGAGATTCCTAAGAGAACCCCAGAGTCTCTCAGAATTAACCTTAGAAATCCCACCACTATTCCAGAGCATTTTATTGGTTACAGAGGAGCCATATAGGCTGCTCAGATACAGGGGGAAAAGATTGGACTCCACTTCTCTTTATAAAAGTTTTCTGTTTACTTTTATTTATTTGAGAGGGAGAGATATTGATTGATTGATTGATTGATCCTCCATTGCTGGCCCCCTCCCTAAATGGACATAACAGACTGGGGTGGGCCGGGCTTAAACCAGGAACCTGGAACTTCATATGAGTATCTCATGTAGGTGGCATGGATCAATTACTTGAGCTGTCAACTGCAACATCCTAGGTTGCACATTAGCAGGAAGCTGAATCAGAAACAGAGCAGTGATTCAAAACCAGTCGCTCCAATATGGGATGTGAGTTTTCCAAGCAGCTTCTTAACCTCTGAGTCAGATGCCTGCCCCAGACTCCATCTCTTGATGGAGCTAGTGGCAAGGTCACTTTGTGGAAGGGGATCAGGGATAGGAGATACTATTGAGCTATGTTTAGAGCATACAGTCTGTGAGTTTAGCTGCAAATATGCCTTCGTTATTGCCTCTCAAGAACAAAGGTAACCACATAGCTTCTGTACTTAAAAACTTTAAATTGATTGCATAAATCAATTTATGGCTAGGACAAAAAACTACCCTCAACCAACACATGCATTCAGTGATGGGATCACTTTGGATTTGTAGTAAAATGAACTCAAGGACCTAACCTGTCCATAAATAGAGAAATACACACACACAGTTATATACTTATAAATAGAATCATATCTTATTGATAAGTAAATTAGATTTTAGATGTTTTTATCATCAAGTTTATATTTTTCCCAAGGCTAGCCCTTAAAAATACTTCTTTTGCTTTTAAAGTTGCTCCATTATGTACTTTAAAACAATGCCTTAGCTGTAAGTTGAAAAATAATTCCACAAGTATGTGGAAGTCAGCCATCTAAGTTTCTTAAATTGATTGAATGAATAAAATTTTCATTTGACAACTTATACCATTCTGGCTTTATTAAATAATTTACCAAAAAACTTTTTTAAGCAGAATTTCAACCTCAAATGTCAGAGCCACTGACAGGAAAACCATAGCAATCTTCAAATTGTTGGATCATCTCCCTTGAAAATTAGACAAGGACACATTTCCTTAACCTTTCTATTCCCCTACGTTTATGTGGGACTTGGGGACACTCAGTGGAGTGTCAGTTTTCTAATCTAATCTTGCATTTAGTATCAAAGACTCCCATTAAAGAAATACACATACAACAATGAGATATCCATGGTTTCCCAAGGAACAAGGAAATAAATATCTGGCTTTTCTTCATCTCTATCAGCTTATTAACTATTGGGAGATTTAAAACAATAGTTTAATGAGCCATGTTTCAAGATAATATCACAGATACTGATACTATCTGTTCAAACTATATGTTCACTAGGCAAAAAGATATTTTAAAAAATAGAAGTTGGACCCTTGAATCACATAAGTTGAGGACTCTTCATAAGGTTTGTGGAAATGCATATTATGAAAAAAGTTTGCAAGAATTTCAGTGTATTTTACACCAAAGTAAACTTATCTTTGGATTTTGTTTTCCATGAACTTTTTGAAATACCCTTATATTCACTGTATGTGAAAAGAGACATCCATAAAAACTCAAGTATTCATCTGAGAAGATTTTAAGATCCTTAAATCAATCATTCACCAAAATATTGCCATAGTGCTTTGCGAATGAAACATGGAGCCTATTCCTAGCACTGCTAAGTGACTTAAAAGCAAACTGACTTCTTCCATCTGTGTCTTCTCACATGTACCCAATGAGTTAACTCCATTGAAATATATTCACTGATTTCCTAGCAGGGGATAGACTTTATCCTCGGATAGTCAGCCAGTAGGTCTACCCATCAGACACTATACTAGATGGTGAAAATAAGGGAATGGATGAAATAAGTGGTATTTTTTATTTTTTTTTTAAAGATTTTATTTATTTGAGAAGTAGAGTTACAGTGAGAGGAAGAGACAGAGGGAGAGGTCTTCCATCCGCTGTTTCACTCCCCAGATGGCCGCAACTGCCGGAGCTGGGGCGATCTGAAACCAGGAGCCAAGAGCTTCTTCCTGGTCTCCCACATGGGTGCAGGGGTCCAAGCACTTGGGCCACCCTCCACTGCTTTCCCAGGCCACAGCAGAGAGCTGGATTGGAAGAGAAGCAGCTGGGACTTGAACCAACGCCCATATGGGATGCCAACGCTGTGGGTGGAGGATTAACCTACTGCACCGCAGCACCGGCCCCAGTGGTATCTTCTAAACAAATTAATTGAATGTACAAAATACTGTACAAGATGAAGTGGAAGCTCCATTTCTGCAGAAGATTATTAGAAGGATCTGTCAGGAGCGCTAACTTGCCAGTTTTATTATCCATATTTACTAAGGTAATGTCTTTTTTTTTTTTTTTAGAGAAAGCTTTTATTTAATAAATGTAAGTTTCATAGGTACAACTTTTGGATTTTATAATGGTTCTTATCGTGGGTGGCTGGCTGGCTGTCTTCCTTCTATTCCTTGATTATTATTAGCTGCTCTGAAGCCATTGCAAAAACCTTGGTTGCTTAGAGGAAGGTCACCCACTCATTTTCTAGTGTGGTATTTCTTCCTGCCTGTACAAATAACCAAGTTTTCTAAATGATAACCTGCATTTTTTTCCAAAGTGGAAAAGAAACAATATTCAGTATGCTGTACTTATCACAACTTTACAGAAATACCATGATTAGAAATTACTACTGAGGACAGGCATGGTGGCACAGCAAGTTAAGCTGTTGGTTGGGATGCCCGCATTCCATATCAGAGTACTGATGAGAGTCCAGCTATACTTCTTCCAATCCAGCTTTCTGTTAATGCAGCCTGGGGGGCGGGGGGGGGGGGAGGGCAGCAGATGCTACCTCAAGTACTTGGGTCCCCGCCTGAGAGACGCAGATTAAATACCTGGCTTCGGCCTAGCTGAACCCTGGCTATTGTGGGCATTTGGCAAGTGAACTAGCAGGTGGAAGATGGAAGATCTCAATCTCTGTGTCTCTCATTATGCCTTTCAAATAAGTAAGCATTTTAAAAATTACCATTATGAAATATCAGTACCCATTAGGTAGTATTAGTTTAGCATTAAGTGCTAGTGAAAGCTTTCCAATATAGCACGTGGTAAGAAACAGCAGTCATTAAATATAACAGTTTTCTTTTTGTCTAAATACCAAAATATGCTTTAATAGCAAGGGTCTTTACTAAGCATTCTGTATGATGACTTTATTAGGGGGAAAACACCATATTTTAATGATAGACTATAAATTATATTTCTACTGAATTTCCTAACAATTCTGTGAAACAACTAAAATCCCCCTAACACCATCACAAAACAATTCAATAAGGCCTTAAACAAAATTGTGTGTTGAAACCTAGTAGTTCATCTGGTACTTTTGGATAATCAGGATTTTCCATATTTTGAGAAAATCGACATGCACTTTCATCAGTAGAATTATTGCATCCCTTGTTTTTGCATGGTTAACCCAAGGTCATTTCTATAGGGTGTGCCATGGTTTACTGTGAATGGAACTAAAGCTTAAGACTTAAATCATTTTGTTCCTATCTTGATTAACATGGGTATCTAAAGTAGCTGCTTTTAAAATAACCCACATTGTAGGCCGGCGCCGTGGCTCAACAGGCTAATCCTCCGCCTTTCGGCGCCGGCACACCGGGTTCTAGTCCCGGTTGGGGCACCGATCCTGTCCCGGTTGCCCCTCTTCCAGGCCAGCTCTCTGCTGTGGCTAGGGAGTGCAGTGGAGGATGGCCCAAGTCCTTGGGTCCTGCACCCCATGGGAGACCAGGAGAAGCACCTGGCTCCTGCCATCGGAACAGCGCGGTGCGCCGGCCGCAGCGCGCTACCGCGGCGGCCATTGGAGGGTGAACCAACGGCAAAAGGAAGACCTTTCTCTCTGTCTCTCTCTCACTGTCCACTCTGCCTGTAAAAAAAAAAAAAAAAAAAATAACCCACATTGTAAAGCACAGTGCACATGATGTCTGTTTTATAAAAGACAAATAGTATTTGCCTTAAATATTTGTTTGCGTATAAAAAGTTTGGATGCCCATTGTTTAAAAAAGCAAGTGATCATTTTCATTACTGAAACTAGTATCTGAATTCTTTTGGCTGCTTTTGTTTGGGTCTGCATCATGGAGTAATGGAAAATTAATCCAACACTGGCCAATCTAGGTCAGAACGCAACTTAGCCAAGAAAACAAAGTTTAAACTGCCTCAATAATGGTTTTAGTTTTCCACTTCATTTGCCAAATGCAGGCTAACTTTAAAAAGTTAAGTATATCATTTGATACATCCGGAAGTAGGCAGGCTATAAAGTCTATAGTTACTTTCCTTTTACACAAAACAGCAGTACTATTTTGATTAATTCTTCATATGTGAGGATATGGCCTTTCCATCTAAACTCAGAACTACATTAACATTAATCTTAAACTGTTAAGTCATATTTGATGAAAATAGTTAAATACCATAATTCCTGACAAAGTGAGCCAGTTGGGAAAAAAACCATGGTCTTCAATAAAGACATGGATAACTTGGGGAATCTAAGTTTCAAATATTATTCTCTAGCTGAGCATTTTTCCCTTAAAAAGCTAGCTATCCTAAGATTTCCCAGTTCCTGGTGATAGAATAAGATTGTCAATACTGAGCTAGCTTTCTAAGTTGTCACCAAGTAATTTAATTAAATTGAAATGTTTTGCTATTAATATATCCTACAAATGAATAAAAATACTTAGAAGAACAGAATATTTCCTGAAAATTAGTGAAAAGATCCACCTTTTTTAGATGAATTAGGGAAAATTTGTGGATAACTTAAGACCAATGTCAAGATAGGTTTAAAGCAATCTATTTTAGGATATTTAGTAAATTATTTTAATTGTAGTTAGATCAGTTTAGTTTCCTTTGGGAAGTGGTTCAAAGATGAAAATGCAAGCGCCTGTCTGACAACTTTTCTTTCCTTTCCTTTTCCTTTTCCGTCAGGCAGAATTGGACAGTGAGAGAGACAGAGAGACAGAGAGTTATAGACAGTGAGAGAGAGAGAGAGAGAGAGAGAGAAAGGTCTTCCTTCTGTTGGTTCACTCCCCAAATGGCTGCTACGGCTGGCCGGTGCTACGCCGAGTACTTCCTCCTGGTCTCCCATGCGGGTGCAGGGACCCAAGCACTTGGGCCATCCTCCGCTGCCCTCCCGGGACGCAGCAGAGAGCTTGACTGGGAGAGGAGCAACCAGGACTAGAACCCAGGGTGCTGGCGCCACAGGCGGAGGATTAGCCAAGTGAGCCATGGCACCGGCCCTGTCTGACAACTTTAAAGAAGATTATGCAAGTCTTTAAAAAGTATTGCTTTTATGGGGTAAGCATTTGGCCTAGTCGTTAAGATACTTACGTCCCATATTGGAGCCCCTGAGTTCAATACCTGGCCCTGACTCCAGACTCCAGCTGCTTGCTAATGCAGACCCTGGGAGGCTGAAGTGATGGAACAAGTGATTGGATTCCAGCCATCCACATGGGAACCCTGGATTGAGTTCCTGGCTCTTGGATTTGGCTTGGTCCAGCCACAACCTTTGTAGAATGAACCAGCTCTCTCTCCCTCTCTTTCTACTTCTCAAGTAAATCTTAAAAAATGAAATATAGAAAATGAGTGTTTTAATTTGTGATAAGAATTATGGAAAAGTTACAGTCATCCATTAGAATACATTAAGGCAGTGCTACCTACTCGAATAGTAGCACTCAGATTTGTAAAGTTAAAAATCGGTATCTTCATTGGTTTTGTATCTAATATTCTCAAAGATGTGACAATTGTGTGCTTAGGGATTTACATATAGTAGAACTAATCTCAGCATATAAATAATACCTACAAAGGTAAATAAATTAGTGTGACAAGTGAAAGATTTGGAAATGAAGTAAATACAGGGCTGGTGCTGTGGCATAGTGGGTAAAGCCGCCACCTGTAGTGCTGGCATCCATATGGGCGCTGGTTCAATACCTGGCTGCTCCACTTCCAATCCAGCTCTCTGCTATGGCCTGGGAAAGCAGTAGTAGATGGCCCAAGTCCTTGGGCCCCTGCACCACATGGGAGATCCGGAAGAAGCTCCTAGCTTTGGATCGGTGCAGCTCCAGCCATTGGGGCCATCTGGGGAGTGAACCAGTGGATGGAAGACCTCTCTCTCTCTCTCTCTCTCTCTCTCTCTTTCTCTTTCTTTCTTTCTCCCTCTCTCCCTCTCTCTGCCTCTCTGCCTCTCCTTTCTCTGGGTAACTGTGACTTTCAAAGTAAAATAAATAAATCTTTAAAAAAAAAAAAAGGATATGAGGTGAGTAAAGGAGGAAAGCTTTAGGGACTGATGTGGTACATTGACCTTGTCTCAAATGTGTGGAAAACTATCCTCATCAAAATTTTTCCTTTCATGAAAATTGGAATTGAATTTTGATTGTGAATTCCCTAAGGGAATGAGGATTCTCCAATTGGGCAGTTATGATGTAGTCCAAAGAATTTTCATAATGCAATTGCAATTTCAGACCAGCCTCATGTTTTGTACTGCCAAAGTAAGTCAGCACAGTTCTGCAGACTATTAATGCATTTATAGACATTGGAAATTCTGTTGTTAACTAATAAAAATACCTTGAAAGAGAACTCAAACTTAGTTCCTGTGTTATGTTGGACTTGATATTAGAATACAGGGACTGTAAAGTATAGAGGAAAATATTCCGTACATATATTTTCCTCATGTTTTAAAATTTTCTCTACTTTTTTTGGTTCTGTTAATGAAAACATTAAGAGAAAAGTACAAAGTTATTTGAGCCTTTGTTTCCCTGGGAGCAGTTTCAGTGTCTCCAGTGTGTCACTGTTTCAATTTTGCTTAAAATGACAGCCTCAATTAAGGTTGGTTTCTAGATCCAAAACATGCGTCCCAGCCCCTTTGATTCCTCACCAGCTTATGGACCAAGGATGTACATTATTTTCTCAAAACTGATTATCACCTGTTCTTTCAAATCTTTGAAACTAAAGTTTCTAGTAGGCTGGCCTAGCATTGAACAATGGCCAATTTTCATTATGCAGAGCATTGGGATTTGTACAACAGCATCATGGCCATTGGTGTTCTGCAGGGCTGGTTTATATTCACTGCTCTGCTACATATCAGTACATCATTTATAGGAATGTGGGAAACTAATGCAGCGTAATAAATCTCTAAGGGCTCTTAACATTGCATCTCACTAAATGCTATGAGTGCCATAATTGAGGAACTAAGATTGATACAGAAATTAGCTGATCAGGAGAACTTAAAATATGTAACTTTTTGAAGAAGTGGGGCTGAAAATTGAGACTTTTGTGACATTTTAGTTTGTTTTACAAACACTGAATATGGGTTAGCAAACCTTTTAATGGAAAAATCGTTAGGGTGGAAACAAGTTTTCTCGTCATTTATTATAATAGCCCAAATCCTGTAGTATGAAACAAAACACTTTATAATTTTTACTAAATCTAATAATGAATTTTGAGTGTTAAGCAAATATCTGTGTAATCGCAGCTTGTTTTAATGGCCATTAGTAGGCATTTAGACATTTTTTCTTGCTTTTATTATTTCTCATATTGTAGTCTTGTTCAGTAAGAGAAAGGGAAATAGTAGCCAGCCAGCCTATGTGGTCCCTAACTTTGGCTTACCTCTCAGGCTGGCTCTACTTGGACGATAGATTCTAGTTGCTTATTAAGAGAGATACAATGCCACAAGCCCTGTTCTCAATCCCAAAATGCACAGGCTGAACACTGAAAAACACTCTTGGTCTCTTTGACTATCGTAGCTATGTCTAACCACTTTTTGGCTCCCTAATTCAACTGGTCAGCGATGCTAAGCTTTGTTCTGGGGCAGCCAACCTGAGTGAATCATTCCAAAGTGATGTGACAAAAACTAAAACATGCTACTGTCCACCAATCATGTGGTATCAAGACTGCAGTCAAAGTCCCAGTTTATGACCAGGATAGTGGTAGTTGTGGCTCAGTTTCTCATCTCAGAAGATATATATATTTTTTTTCTGTTTGGGCAGGCACATCTCTGGTTGTGAACCAAAGGGAAGGGTAGCAATATCACTAGAGTGGTGATGCTGATTACTCTCCTTGTCAATTTTACGTCTAGCATATCTGTCTCATTAGCCACAACTTAGTGACTAAACATAAAAGAATATTTAGAGAAAATCTAGAATTGGTTGTATTCATCTACTTCTTGGAAGTATTTCCTGTGCTACAAGAAATTTCTTTTCTAATTAAGTTCTAGTCCCTTTTAATAACTGTTATTCTCTTGGTGCCTTCTATTGCATTTTATTGGTTTTCCATATAAAATAAAATATTACTATTTTGAGGAAATTCAGTGTTATATGAGATGAGAAGTCTTTGCACTTTTCTGTTACTGTATTTGATACGCATCACTTTGCACTCCTGTATTGCTTATCAAATTGATTGTGTGATTTTTTTTTATTTTAGAGGCTTTTATCTTGGAAAAAAATGTTTAACATTTGACAATGTATATAAGATATAGACCAGCTATCAGCAGCGTAGCTCAGGGTCAATACCAGCCCACCTGTTTTTGCAGATAGTTTTATCGGGACGTAGTCATTTATATATTGCTTACATATGTTTTCACAATACATGACAGATTTAACTATGTACAACAGAGCATGACCCACAAATTTACAAATATTTATTATCTTGCCATTAATAAAAGGAAAGTTTGCTCATTTGTTTCTTAGTCTGTGTACAAAATGCTAACAAACACATTTTAGCTATTCCTTGAGGATATTTAACAGAGAAGGTGATCAAAACTAATTTCTGTTTCATTTTGGGTTGGAAGTGGAAATAGTTGTGTGGCATTTTAAGCTTATTCAGCTTTATTGGGGAAAGTAATCTATTTTTTAAATTTTATTTATTTGAAAGAGTTACAGAGAGAGGTAGAGCCAGAGAGAGAGAGGTCTTCCATCCGTTGGTTTACTCCCCAGATGACTGCAGCAGCCAGAGCTGAGCTGATCTGAAGCCAGGAGCCAGGAGCTTCTTCCAGGTCTCTCATGCGGGTGCAGGGGCCCAAGCACTTGGGCCATTTTCCACTGCTTTCCCAGACCACAGCAGAGAGCTAGATCGGAAGTGGAGCATCCAGGACTTGAACTGGCGCCAATATGGGATGCCAGCACTGCAGGCTGGGCTTTAACACTCTGTACCACTGCGCCGGCCCCAAGCAATGAATTATTTTTAAGACAGTTTTTAAATGGGTGGATATTTACTTGTATTTTCAGGTAAACAAAGCCAATACTTTAAAATTCATATTTATATATAATAATTAGAGAGTTGTGAGGGCTGCCGCTTGCAGTGCTGGTATCCTGTATCAAAGTGCTAGTTTGCATCCTACCTGCTGCACTTCTGATCCAGCACTTGCTAAAGCACCTCAGAAGGCAGTGGGGAATGTCCCAAGTACTTGGGTGCCCCTACCCCCACCCCTGTGGGAAACTCAGATTCAGTTCTGGACAACTAGCTTTGTCCTGGCCCAGCTCCAGCTATTGAGGCCATTTGGGGAGTGAACTTGCAGGTGTATGATCTGTGTGTGTGTGTCTCTGTCACTCTGCCTTTCAAGTAAATGAATAAATCTTAGCAAGTTGCTAAAAGCAATAATAATTTTATGAAATTAATAGTCCACTCAGAAAATATTTAATTTAGGGCCTTATAATCAAGCAGTCAAGATATTTGATTAATGAATATGTGGATAGTTTTTTGTTTGTTTTCTTTTTACCCTGAAGAGTTTGATATATTTAAACTTTGATTTTTTTTTTTAAATTCAAAAATTTCAATTTACACAGGTTTTCAGAAGGATTTTTATTATGGCAAAATGTGATATAATTGTGTTACATATAACCTCTTCTAAAGAAATTTAGAGACTTCCAAGTATGAGGATTATTCTTTTCACTTTTTAATTCAAAGCAACATGCTGCTACAGGATAAAAAGCCATAGTATGGTTGTCCTTTTAACTTCTAGTTGAAAGCCAGTTATAATTTTGTTTGAAGTTATATGGCTTTGTTACAAATAGATGGCATAAAAAATGCTTTCCACATTTTTTGTGATTCATCTTTATATTTTAAGAAGTGTGGATTTGTTCTATTTTCCCCTTGTTTATTTGTTTCCTGATTGCAGTGCAAGTTCTAGTTGAGTGCCAATGAATTTCTCAGAAGGAAAAGATGTAGAAGAAAATGCTTAAGTCAGGGATATAAAGTATAAATAGAAGAAGAAAATTTTAGGGTATTGTAGGTTCTTCCACTTTGCTTTTATTCCATGATGCCAAAGGGTGCACTTTAGAAGCTTCCTGGAGGGATAATTTCAGAGGGAAGCATCAAAATACCATGAATCCTGGGTTCAGGATAGAATATATTACAGTTTAACAATAGATTAAAATCTGCTTACATTTCCTTCACCTTTTACTGAGCCAGGAGAGGCAGCTTGGGACTTTCAAACAACCCCCAGTGAAGAGCACTGCTCCCCACAGGACCATTTTATGTTCTGCTTCCTAACCTGCATATAGTACTTTCATAGATTCTCTTGGTTTCTTCAGAGAGAACATTCTGTCCTAATGAATGGAAAATAGAGCGGTGTTCTGTTATACCATTTTGATATCTTTATTTTATAAGATGACAACTGCATTCCAATGAAGTTTTCATTTCAGTAAGTACGTGAGATGCTTTTGAGGCTTCCCTGTATGGAGGTCTGTACGCAATAAGTGGTCAATATATGCTTGCCTCTGCCCTGCAGGAAGAAAAAAGAGCCAAGCAGCCATGTAGAGTCCATTTTGGCTTTCAGGGAAAACTTATCTGAGAACCATCCCTGTGGTGATAAATATGACAATGAGATTGCAATGAAATAGAAGAGGAAAACATAAACAATGAATCTCAAATAATTTGCTGGAGGAGTTGTTTAGTGGGGAGGGAAGCAAATAAAAACTTTGACCATATGTATATATGTGTGTGAGGGGGTGCATGGGTGGGTGGGTGGTAGGGACCCAAGTACTTGGACCAAACTACTTGAACCATCATCTGCTGCTTCCCAGGGTGTGCATAAGCAGGAATCAAGAGAGTGGAGCCAAGACTCAAACCCAGGCACTCCCATGTCTTTTAACTGCTACACCAAATGCCCCAAAACTTGTGGGATTTTGAGATGAAGGAAAGCTTTTCAAGAAGGGAAAACAATTTTTTAAAAAGTAATACTGCCACATACAACAACATGGATGAATGTGAGAGACTAAAAGCCAGAAACAAAAGAACTCATACCATGTACATGAAGTTTAAGAGCAGGCAAAACTAAACTAATACATGGAGATAGATGTCCTCAGTAGCCTGGCTGAAAGAGTGGTTATTGACTGAGAAGGGGCAGTAGGGAACTTTCTGGGTGATGGAAATGTCCTGTATCTTAACCTGGATGATGGCTACGTTGATGCATAAATATATATAAATTCATCAACCTTTTACTTCAGATTCATAAACATTATAGCTCAATACAAATTTTAACTAAATGCTTAATAGAGTCCTTGTATGAAAAATGAGGCAAACCCCTGGTCTAAAAATGATCTTCTAGGCTTAACATAGGAGACTTTTCTGAATAATGACATTTCTATTCATTTTTGTTACAAAACATTTCAAACCCCAAAGGATGCTTAGCCTGCAGTAAAGTCACATCTCTTGAGCTACAGCAAGGTGCAGGCTGTGGAGGATAACTCTGTTGATTCTTTGAGGACTCACTGCTTCATGGCAATGCCTTTCTTTTTTCTTTCCAGACTGGCAGATTGCTACTCTGGCTTTACTCTTGGGCGGTGCTGCCATCATTCTCATTGCATTCCTGGTGGGTTTGATTTCTATCTGCGTGGGATCTCGAAGACGCTTCTACAGACCTGTTGCTGTCATGCTTTTTGCAGCAGGTAAATATATTTATTACTTTTGAAACGATATTAGTGTTTCATGAACCTTTCTACTACTCTCCTCTTCATACAAAAGCAGTATGTATTTGCTGCATTACATAAAAATTGAGAGTCATTTGTTATATTTTAAGGCAAATTGGCTAAAGGTTTATATCATTATCTGTTTTCAGTGTGTTAAGCATTTCACAGAATACAGTGGCAACCTCTAAATTTCTAACTAAAGCATGAATAAATAATGCATCATGACAGGGCTAGTGCCTTAGGGATTGCAGCAGATGTATTTACCAACATTCTTTTTTACATCCAGTTTTTTCCACCTCTTTACTGACCCTTGCTGATCTTAAGACAACATTTTATTCTGACATAAAAATTTAAAAAATAATTCAGAATGTGTACTTTTAAAGGCATACATCTCTTTGTAAATAAACATAGTTACGCTGAAAAATTATGACATAACTTGAACCACCAGACAGAATAATATGAGGTCAAGTATATGTTAATAATTTAATAATCATTCTATAAACCATAGAATGGATTAAAATATCAATCAAGATAAACTAAAAATAGGTATTGAGAAAAGGGGCTTGGAGACCAAAAGTCCGGTCCATTATTTGATGTGAGTTTTAATTTTTACTTATAAAAACATCCTTGAGTATGTTTTTCTTTTTGACTCAAATTGAAATCTTGTGATGCCTTCAATTTACCTTGTCAGTCTTATCTGATTAGAAGACTGCAAAATATGCCCTTGTGACTTTCAGTAATGAAAACACTGACAGAACCATCTAGACTGTTAGATAGATTTTTAAAAGCTGTTTAAAGATTGGAATAGATGGAATTTCTCAGGCTTTAAACCATAGTTTGAACTGAAAATATAAAATCAGAAGTGTTGTGCTGCCCCCTGCTGTCTGTTTGCATCTTTTTTCCTGTTTATTTAAGATTGATTACACAGAGAGAGATCTTCCATCCTCTGTTCATTCCCCAAACGGCTGTAACAACCAGGACTGGGCCAGGGCAAAGCCAAGAGCTTTACTCTGGTCTCCCAGGTGGGTGCAGGGGTCCAAGCACTGGGCATCTTCCACTGCATTCCCAGGTCATTAGCGGGGAGCTGGGTCAGAAGTGGAGCAGCCAGTACACAAACTGGCACTCATATGGGATGCCAGCATCACAGGTGGCAGCTTTTCCTGTATGCTGCTTCTTATACCCATGAAGACTGCTGAGATCGGAGCTGCCATAAGTAAATTTCTTCAGGACTGAAGAAATCGACTTCATCTTTTGAGTGATTTGTTACTGGCAGAGCTGCGACTGGAAAGCTACTGAGTCATAAACCAGTGGTCTATTCACTACCTGGTCCCTCACTTGAATGCCTATTATAGTTTAAATTAAATATTATATTAGGACATATGAGAAGGTGGCTAACATATCACCACGATTCTTTCTAATACAGTAGAGAACATGGCTACAAAAAATATTTTGGAGCCTTAAGAGAGTGACCACAGCGTCATTATTTTATTGCTCTCATGGGCAATTTAATGACTTAATACATAAAGATTCCCTAAAGATTGTGTAGGCAGTCTCTAGTTTACTTCCTGGTTCATGAATTTATTATGGTGCTTTTTCTATTTTTAGGATAAACAGACTTTTAATTTAGTATGAGTTTGTTCAGCTATGATTTATTAACATCATGATTAGATAATCAATTGAAATAGAATAATTTCTTGACAAATCATTCTGAAATGATATGCAATTTAAAACTGGAGTTCTATTTTGAATATTTTTAGAATACATAGACACCTCTCATTTTAGGATGATATAGTGATACTGTGGTCATTTATTGTAAATATTCAATATTGTTGTACATACCTAGTTACTATCCCATTTAGCCTTTAACTTACTGCATAATGGTATATGCAGAATCTATGAAAAACATCCATTATTGAAATGACCTATTATAAACATACTTAAAATAATAACTGGAAGTTTCAAGTATTTTTATTTAAAATACTATATTTTTCCAAGTTTAATACAATTTATGGAAATGTGAAAATAAGTACTGGTTATAATAGAAAATGTATTGTAAATGAACATTAGCTAAATGGTAATGTGGTTGGCCAAAATAAAGGTTTTGATTTAGCTATAGCTACCATAAATGATTAGTAAATTATAAAATAATGAAAGGTATCCATGCAGCAAAATTCATGTAGTGTTGTTCTACCCGCTGAGACCTAAAATGAACATTAGACTGCTATAGTTTAAAAATGTACATTTGCTAAGATTTAATTCAATTCATTCTCCTTTGACATGGCGATTATAGAAGCTTGCTTTGAAATAATGATTAGTTTACTATTCACTTTGCATATAAGCAGAGTAAAACTTAGAAAGGCTTCTCTCTCCCATTTGCAAAAACCATTATAAGGAGTTGCCTGTAGCTGATATCTGGAATAGATATTTAATACACATAGTGATCCATTATTAATTTAGACTTTAGCAAAGTTGGAAAATCTGCCTACTGCAAACAATACTAGCTAAAGTTATGACTATTTATTTAGTTTGCTTCTTAGTAAATATACATTTGAGTAGTAGGCTTATCTCACTTATAATTCAGTTTAGTGATTCTTTGTAAATGGAGCCATTTCCCTTTTTTACTTATATTGGTCTACTTGAAAATGGTTTGCATTTTTTCCTCTCAAAATGTTTTCTTCTCCAAATAACATCAAGCCTTGTGACAACAATTATCTTGGTGTTCACACAAAAAGAATGATATCTAAGTCAACCAAGTTTATTTTTTCCCTTCTGAAACATGCAATGCATAAAGTGAAAACAGACATATCACTACCACTTGGAAACATCCCTACCCAGGACTACGTGCTTAGTTAATTTAGTACCATGTGCTGTGCCTAGTATTCATACGCATTGAATAAATACATTTTGAATTAGTGGTGGTAAAATGACTTAAGGCGTGTGGCTCATAATCTAGTGGAGAAAAACAGGCATTTGAAAAACTAATTCAGGGTTTTTTAGGCCATTCTTCTCTGGGATTTATGAAACAGCAAGTTTCACGTGACCATAAAGCTATGACCAAAATAGTTCTAAAAAGTATTAGTAATCAAAACATGTTTTTTTCATTTTTGTATGCTTTTCATTTATTTAACAAATATATCAGGTGTCTGGGGCAAGCATTATTTCAGAGTGCATTAAACTGTGCCCTGAAACACTGGCGTTCCATATAACTAGTTCAAGTCCTGTATGCTCTGCTTCTGATACAACTCCCTGCTTAAAGTACCTAGGAAGGCAGTGGATGATGGACCAAGAACTTGGGCCATTGCCAGCCATATTGGAAACCAAGATGGAATTTTGGGCTCCTGGCTTTGGGCTGGCCTAGTCCTGGCTTTTACAGCCACTTGGGGAGTGAACCAGCAGATGGAAAACTTCTCTCTCTCTCTCCCTGTCTCTCCTGGTCTTTCTCTCTGTCTCTGTCACTTTGCCTTTCAACTAAACAAGCAAATAAATCTTTTAAATATATGTGTATATATGTGATACCTACAGCATGCAACTATACTCTTGCTATTAGATAATAAACCCTAAGGGTTTTTATAGAGAACTGATGATTAATTTGATTAATTAATCAAGCATCTAGCATGTGCTACAGTGCCAGATATTTAACATGCACTATTTCTTATACAACAGTCTTCAAAATAGGTACAAGAGTACCTTGAACAATTTGTGGAAAATGGAATTAAAAGATAAGTTTATTTGGGTGCAAAAGAATTTTGAAATCCGTGAATAGTCTTTCTATAAAGACCCCTTGTATGCTTGGATTCTAAATTCTTTTGTGCCAAAAGAAACCTTATTTTTTAATCCTCCTTTTTATGAATTTTTTTAAAATACACTCACATTTGAAAAAGCCAACTCAGGAAAGTTAACTTATTTCTCAGGGTTTTGCAACTAGGAAGTTGCAGAGCTCAGGTTTGAAAGGTTGAAAGCCCAAATGAGGATTCATGAGTCATCTTTACTTGGGTATATATCACATAGAGAAAAACCAGAGCAGAATCAGGCTTGATTTTTAATTCAACTGCGAACTGTGTACTACAGTTGGAGTCTATCCTTTAACTTGAGCTATTCCATCTCTCAGAAGTAACACCTGAAAGGAATCAGCATCTTGAGATGTCACAGAGACCACAGGCTAATCAGTGCAGCATGACTGAGCCATAGCACATAAGGAAAGCTGTGCATGTTTCTGATACAGTGGGTTACAACCTCTTTCTTTTTGTGTAGCTGACAATGATAGATAATATGATGTAATTCTGATCACTGCATCTAGTTCGCCTCACTAAGGACTTATACTCTCACAGAGACTTAGGATGAATAATTCCTTCTCTCCCAAGTCCTTTAATATAAATTGCAGCGAATTTCCAGTCTTTGATAGTTCATATTTTAAATAACAGAATCCTCATTTGTTATATGATTAAAGATGCTTCCTTTCTGTTATGTCTGCAAAAAGCCTCCTCTAAATGAGTGTTTATGTAAAATGGTGATTTCTTTTTCAGAGTCCTGTGACTCATTCCCATCTCTGACTAGAGGCTTGTGTTTACAGTTCTTACACCATCGTACAAGTTACAGTGAGATGACTGGAGGCGGGTTTTTTTGTTTCGTTTTTTTGAAGAGTCAGAGAGGTACAAGAAAATTCCCATCTGCTGGTTCACTCCTCCAAGGCATGTGATGCCCAAGGCTGAGCCAGCAAAGCCAGTAGTCACAAACTCAGTTCAGGTCTTCCATGTGTGAGGCAGAGATCCAGTTACTTGAGCCATGACTCGCTGCCTCCAAGGGTACACAATAGCAGGAAGCTGGAATTGAGAGTGGAGCTAGGACTCTAACAGAGGCACTCCGGTATGGGATACAGACATTGCAACTGACAGCTTAACCACTAAGCCAAATACCTGCTCTGCAGGAGTCATTTTGACTCTTAGATTTTTTTTTTTTTTTTTGACAGGCAGATTGGATAGTGAGAGAGAGACAGAGAGAAAGGTCTTCCTTTTTGCCGTTGGTTCACCCTCCAATAGCCACTGCGGCCGGCGCATCGTGCCGATCCAAAGCCAGGAGCCAGGTGCTTCTGCTGGTCTCCCATGCGGGTGCAGGGCCCAAGGACTTGGGCCATCCTCCACTGCCTTCCCCGGGCCATAGCAGAGAGCTGGCCTGGAAGAGGGGCAACCGGGATAGAATCCGGCACTCCAACCGGGACTAGAACCCGGTGTGCCGGCGCCACAAGGCGGAGGATTAGCCTGTTGAGCCACGGCGCCAGCCTTGACTCTTAGATTTTAATGACAGCCAGCTTAGATTTAAAATTAGAGTTCCAGTCACAAATCTTCAGATTCCATGTTATTTTCAATCTAATAGATTCAAACTAGCCTTTGGCTAGAATAATCTAGAGTATTACTTCCCAATAATTAATTTTGTACTACTATTACTTTTAGTAGTTACAAAATAAGTAATTTTGTAGCACCATATTAATCAATCATGGGCAAATGTTTTTTTTAATTCCAAACTGTCACTTTCTTTATGTAAATTCTGTATTTAGAGATCTGGCCAGTAAGGCCTTTCAATCAACTCCTTAGTTTGTGTCTTCTTTTCCTATACCACCATTATTGCCTTAGTTGAAACTTCCTCAAGTAGAAGATCTCAGTTCCCAAACTTGATCTTTACCTACTTGACTCTTTCCTTTTTCCTAGAATCTTATTACATAGTTCTTCCCTGATAGCCTTTTTTTTTTTTTAAGATTTATTTTATTTATTTGAGAGAGTTAGAGAGGTAGAGCCCGGGGGGGGGGGGGTCTTTGATCTGCTGATTCACTCCCCCAATATGACCACAATGGCCAGAGCTGAGCTGATCCAAAGCCAGGAGCCAGGAGCTTCTTCCAGGTCTCCCACGCGGGTGCAGGGGCCCAAGCCCTTGGGCCATCTTCTATTGCTTTCCTGGACCCTAGCAGAGAACTGTATTGGAAGTAGAGCGGCCAGGACTTGAACTGGCACCCATTTGGGATGCCAGCGCTGCAGGCAGAGGCTTTAACCCACATTGCCACAGCACCAGCCCCAGCCATTTCTTTATATTCCCTAAACTTTCCCACCATTGCCACCTAAGTCATTACTATACACAGGTAACCAGATGCAAACTGACACCAACTCCACCCCCTCCCCCTAGATTCTCCCACCCCCCACCCCCCACTCCAAATTCCACTTCTCAGGCCAGTCCTTCCTGATGTCTTCCTTCAGTCTATCTTGCATTGAAACACACAAGGTCTGTTTCCGAAATATGCATCTAGACTTGTGGCTTGCCACTTTGGTTTCCTTAGAAACAGACCCTCAGGCAAGGAATCAAGCACAGATACTTTATTTGGGAGATAAAAGCAGCAATGTGATAATGGATAAGGAAAATAAGACAAGGATAAGAAGACAGCTAATGAAAGGAACATCTTCAACTCATTTTTCACTCAAAGCAGCTATAGCTTCTTGGAGAAACTCTGGAACCCAGTGTGGAACACACACCTCAAGAGTTATCTCACTTGATGGACAGGGGAGCTGATGTGTTTTTATACCAAATTCTTCATTCCACCCATGTGACTTGCCAACAGGCACTTCCCCTTATACCTCTAAAATCTATACAAACTGCTGCTGCTTCCTAGGGAATCAATCACTGAATGGAAGCACTCTCGCTTGCTCTAATTATGCCTTTCAAACAAATAAATATTAAAAAAGAAAAAAGAACAAATTGAAATACTGCTTCTTCATCTTTGCCCTCTTTCTCTCTGTAAGCAGAGTTGGTCTTTGATACATCATTGGAACTTAAGTAAATAGAGTGTTCAATGGATTATAAGTAAACATGCCTCTCCTAGTGGTGAACGCATTGATTTGTAACTATATGACTTTCTCCACCATCAGAGTATGAAATATCAAAGCACAAAGATGATGTCCTGTCTGTCTTATCCCCTTCACCTATAACACATTGTACTCAATAAATAAATGTGTTTGGAACCATTGAAATATACTCCTTCGAAGAAAATATTGAATATTTTAATATTGAAAATATCCCCTGCAAACTAGAGAAAACATGGGAAATAGTAATTCTGTATGTTCCTAGAATGCCTCTAAGAGCACAGTTTCCTGGCATGTAGTTTCATTTCCTCTTTTCAAAAAACTGGAAGGTGCATAAAATGAACCCCAAACTCCCTTTGAATTTTGAAATGCTGCATAATTTCTGTTGTGTCTTAAGGAGAGCAAAGAAAATAATACCACAGGCAGAGTTCCACTGTGGTAAAGTAGAAATATAGTATGGTGATGTTTTCTTGCCTTGTAAACTTTTAGGGTTTTTACCCCTATGCAGCATTAATAAAGACAAGGAAGCATGTTTACCTGCATTCCTGTGGTTTATTAAATGGAGAAAATTATTTACAAATGCAAAATTTTTCTCAGTTTTGCTATTCCACGCATTTTTTTCTCTGTGATTCAAAAGAGTAAAATAATTAAGAGGTGTAAAACATTTTAGGGTAATTTTCATTTGGCTCCAACACAATAAAGGTCTAAGAAAGCTGTTCAGAAGAGTATGCCAGTGGAACCTAATTGAGTTGTATTTTCGCTTTTCCACTGTAGGAAAATTATGTTGTTATACTGTGGTGGCCAAATATTTGCTAAATAAAACATATTGAAATGAAGATTCGAAAGCTGCCTAGGTAACCACCTCACTGCAGGGACTGGCAGGTTCACAAAAGCAGCATTGCATTCTTTTAAAAGAATATTATTCAAGTTGGTTACTACTTCTCTGCTCCAACTCCTTTAGCAGCTACCTATCACACTTAGAAGAAAATCTAGACCCCTAATCATGATTCACTAGGCTATCTAATAACATGAGCTGTGAACAAGATCCCTGCTGGATCTTCAAGGCTTGTCTTATGCCACCCCCTCCTTTGCCCTGTGTACTGCAACCACAGGGACCTCCCTGATATTCCAGTGCACCAGATCTGTACTTGGGTCAGGAGTTTTGTAGTGCCTGTGTCCTCCACTTGGAATGCTCACTCCATACTAGGTTGACCTTTGTCCCCAGTCCATTCATGTCTGAGCTCAAATGTCTCCTACCCTGAGAGAGCTTCTCTCATTATTGATCCAAACGAGCAGCCTTCATCCCTGCCTTATCCTACTTTCTTGGATTTTCATGTCTCATAGCAATATCTCCCATTCTATTCCATATATATATATATAATATATATATATATATTTACTAATAACTGCCTACCCATGTGAAGAGCAACTTAAGTCCCTTTGTTACCAGTAGTGTCTTAAGGTATATCACTTAAAAAACATTCAAATATTTATTGAACAGATGATTTTGTTGAATGAGTAAGTGAATTACTCTACCTACATCACATTGGTATTTCAGTCATATGCTGCAGAATCAGCCATGATTTGAGTAGCTACTAATGTAAAGAAACCTAAGGAGAATATAGAAACACTAGTATGTGTAACTTGGTAACTTTAGAATTTCTTTTCCTGTAATTCATGGTTGATAATAATTGACTTCCTGTTAGTTTTAAGGCATTTAAAATTTGAAAACTCCCTTTCCTTCATAGAGGCACAGATCCTGCTGAATGTTTTCTTAATTACTATACATTTTAACACTTAGTGGCTAGAAATAAATGAAGTGTAGTGTTATATAATATGCTATCAGCCAAGTCCTGACAACAACCTAAAACTTTGTCTAAGAAATTTAAACTGTAAATAAGGTGTGATTTCTGTTTGGATATCAAGAGATTCTCCTTCTACATTAAATATTTTTCCATCTGCTCTCAACAGTAACTGGAAAGTATGGCAGGCAAGTGCTGGCCCAGAGCAGGGCTGAGCTGTGTGCATACAGATTGTAGGATCCTTTTCATATCTGCTTCCAGGTAGATCCCTTGACCCCCCTAGTCATAGCCTTGTAGAAATAATTTTGAGGAATCATACCCTCTAGAGTTTATAGTAGTTCGTCTGTCTAATGCCAGACTATCCAAGAAGGTACATCATATTGGTAATTAAGATCTATTACAGGTGCTGAGAATAGATTTGAGTAGATTTTAAAGCATAAAATTCTAGTTGAACTAAACACACTGTCCTATTGCTCTTTTAAAAATATATAATAAACTATCAAAACTATATTTTACTTTTTACACTGTCAGAGTATATTCTCTCCTATTCCTTGATTGTTTGCATTTTTTTCTTCCACTTCAGGAATTTGCATTAATTTTAAGATGAATTAAACAGTAAGCCTTTTAAAACTAAAAATTTACTTAATATATCAAGAATTGGCAAACTTTGTTTTTTAAAGTACCAGATAATAAATACTTTTGGTGGCTCTGTGAGCCGTGTGGTTTCTGTCACAACCACTCAGTTCTGCTATTGTGGTGTGGACAGTGCATAAATGAATGAACATGGCTGTGTTCCAATAAAACATTTTCAAAAATAATCAGCAGACCAGATTTTGTAGTTTGTCAACCCCATATATATACACATATATATATATGCATATATATATACATACACACACATCCCATAAATTTAGGGAGAAGACTGTATTTCTTATAAACAGTGGAAGCTATTAGATAGTAGAGAATGAGTCAGATACATCCCATTAATTCTTGTTAAATCAATTTAAATAAAATACAAATTATATAATGATCTAATAGGATGTTAGGTATTTAGGTTAAAGACATCATCTTGTGTAATCCAGTGTTTCCCATATAATAACATCCAGAAGATAAATATGAAGATAATTTGTATGGTTGAAGCAATCTTCCCTTATTAATTAGTTCATTTTATTTTATTTTAATTGGTTTTTTAAATTTATTTATTATTGACAGGCAAAGTTAGACAGTGAGAGAGAGAGAGAGAAAGGTCTTCCTTTGCCGTTGGTTCACACACCCCCCCCCAAGTGGCCGCTATGGCTGGCGCTATGCCAATCTGAAGCCAGGAGCCGTGCTTCCTCCCGGTCTCCCATGCGGGTGCAGGGCCCAAGCTTGGGCCATCCTCCACTGCCTTTCCGGGCCACAGCAGAGAGCTGGACTGGAAGAGGAGCAACTGGGACAGAACCAGCGCCCCAACCAGGACTAGAACCCAGAGTGCCAGCTCCGCAGGTAGAGGATTAGCCTAGTGAGCTGCGGCACTGCCAATTGGTGTGTTTTAGATATGACCTATGACATTTCTCCTTAGCCCTAACTATGAACTAAGATCTAACTAGGAAATAAGAGCAGAGTTTTGCACTCTGTTGTAGCCATCATTAAGTAGGTTTTCCAGTATCAATATTTCCCATAACTTTAGCAACATAATTCTTTTTTAAAAGTAAGTGGAGGGGCAGGCGCTGTGGCGCAGTGGGTTAACACCCTGACCTGAAGCGCTGGCATCCCATACGGGTGCCAGTTCGAGACCTGGCTGCTCCACTTCTGATCCAGCTCTCTGCTATGGCCTGGGAAAGCAATACAAGATGGCTCAAGTCCTTGGGCCCCTGTACTCATGTGGGTGACCCAGAGGAAGCTCCTGGCATCAGATTGGCGCAGCTTCGGACATTGTGGCCATCTGGGGACTGAACCATTAGATGGAAGACCTCTCTGTGTAACTCTGACTTTCAAATAAATAAATAAATCTTTTTAAAAAAAAGTAAGTAGAAAATAGCTGTATAAACACTGTTAGATGTAATAGGAAGGCTATAGTTAGCTGTGACTTTTTTTTTTTTTTTTGCCTTCTATATGCCAGACATTCTTTTTTTTTTTTAAACTTTTATTTAATGAATATAAATTTCCAAAGTACAGCTTATGGGTTACAATGGCTTCCCCCCTCCCATAACTTCCCTCCCACCTGCAACCCTCCCCTTTCCCACTTCCTCTCCCCTTCCATTCACATCAAAATTCATTTCAATTCTCTTTATATACAGAAGATCAGTTTAGTATATATTAAGTAAAGATTTCAACAGTTTGCCCCCACATATTAACACAAAGTGAAAAATACTGTTGGAGTACTAGTTATAGCATTAAATTACAATGTACAGCACATTAAGGACAGAGATCCTACATGATATTTTTTAAAAATTTGATTAATTTTCTATGCAATGTCCAATTTAAAACCAAGTTTTTTTTTCATTTGCAATTATCTTTATATACAGAAGATTGATTCAGTATATACTAAGTAAGGATTTCATCAGTTGCACCCACACAGAAACACAAAGTGTAAAAATACTGTTTCAGTACTAGTTATAGCATCACTGCACATTGGACAACCCATTAAGGACAGATCCCACATGAGACGAAAGTACACAGTGACTCCTGTTGTTGATTTAACAATTTGACACTCTTGTTTATGGCATCAGGAATCTCCCTAGGCTCTCCGAGGCTATGGAAGCCTTTAGGGTTCGCTGACTTCGATCTTATTCCGATAGGGTCATAGTCAAAGTGGAAGTTTTCTCCTCCCTTCAGAGAAACGTACCTCCTTCTTTGATGGCCCCGTTCTTTCCACTGGGATCTCACTCACAGAGATCTTTCATTTAGGTCTTCTTTTTTTTTTTTTTTTCCAGAGTGTCTTGGCTTTCCATGCCTACAATACTCTCATGGGCTCTTGAGCTAGATCTGCATGCCTTAAGGGCTGATTCTGAGGCCAGAGTGCTATTTAGGACATCTGCCATTCTATGAGTCTGCTGTGTCTCCCACTTCCCATGTTGGATCCTTCTCTCCCTTTTTGATTCTATCAGTTAGTATTTAGCTGTGACTTTTTGACAATGATGATGACATTTGAACCTTTTTTTTTTTTTTTTTTTTTGGACAGGCAGAGTGGATAGTGAGAGAGAGAGACAGAGAGGTCTTCCTTTTTGCCATTGGTTCACCCTCCAATGGCCACTGCAGCCGGCGCATCGTCCTGATCTGAAGCCAGGAGCCAGGTGCTTATCCTGGTCTCCCATGTGGGTGCAGGGCCCAAGGACTTGGGCCATCCTCCACTGCCTTCCCGGGCCATAGCAAAGAGCTGGCCTGGAAGAGGGGCAACCGGGATAGAATCCGGCACTCCAACCGGGACTAGAACCCGGTATGCCGGCGCCGCAAGGTGGACCATTAGCCTGTTAAGCCACGGCGCCGGCTTTGAACCTGTTTTTAAAGAGGGCATAAAAGCATAGAAAATTAATTAATTTTTTTTAAAAAATATCATGTAGGATCTCTGTCTTTAATGTGCTGTACACTGTTATTTAATGCTATAACTAGTACTCCAACAGTATTTTTTTCACTTTGTGTTGCTATATGGGGGCAAACTGTTGAAATCTTTACCTAATATATACTAAACTGATCTTCTGTATATAAAGAGAATTGAAAATGAATCTTGATGTGAATGGAAGGTGAGAGGGAGCGGGAAAGGGGAGGGTTGCGGGTGGGAGGGAAGTTATGGGAGGGGGGAAGCCATTGTAACCCATAAGCTGTACTTTGGAAATTTATATTCATTAAATAAAAGTTTAATAAATGAAAAAAAAGAGGGCATAAAAGGAATGAGAGGAAAGGAATGAAAGTAGTTTTAGATCAGAGTAATACAAAGGTTCTTCAGAAAGTTCACAGAAAATTAAATTAAAGGACTATTTTGGTGCAAAAAATACTAATCCATGCATTTTTTTCAATAGTACACAATTTGCATGGGTTTCTTGAAGACCCAACATGTGCATGGATTTCAAAATTTTTGCACCAAAATAAACTTTTCTCCTAAATGCATTTTTCTGTGATTTTATGGATCAGCAAAGACATTAAGGTAGGAATTTCTAGAATAAGGGATGAGTTTGATAATATTGGGAAACAGCAACAACAGCATTACTTACACACAGACTGATCAGTTTCATCAGTAGAAATGAATTCAAATTCCTCAGTTCCTTAAGAGCATGAATAAATAACAAGGATTTTAATTAGCATTGGAGACAGCATTCTTGAGGAGCCACTAACAGGTTTTGTATAGTAGAACAGTTTAGCTTAACTAGTACTACTTGCCAAAATAGTAATAATTATGTATGTTTTTAAGGTAAGAATCACTACTTTGTATGCTCATAAATTATATTGCACTATTTATTTCATGATCAATGGTACTACTAATTTACTAATTAATAGGGTAATTCTTATTGCATTATAAAATAGTGTTTGAACAAAAGCATTGTTAATATTTTAATATGTCGTCTAGAATAAGCATTGTTTGGTTTTTATGTTTATTTGGTTAAAAAGTAATTTTTATACTTATGTAAGTTTAAATGTTTATGTAATTTTATTTCCTGTAAATAGCAGTTTCTAATTTTGGTGTGCTTTTCTTTCAGTTGTTTTACAGGTTTGCAGCCTGGTCCTTTACCCAATCAAGTTCATTGAAACTGTGAGCTTGAAAATTTACCATGAGTTCAACTGGGGTTATGGCCTGGCCTGGGGTGCAACTATATTTTCGTTTGGGGGTGCCATCCTTTATTGCCTAAACCCTAAGAACTATGAAGATTACTACTAGAACCAATAGTCTCAGATTTGGGGGGAAAAAAAAAGAAAAAGAAAAAGAAAAAAAGTCAACAAAAGGATTACATCTGCATCTTTTCTAACTCAGTTTTCTAAAACACTTGTGGAACATCAAGCAGTTTGCTCAGTTGATTTAATGTCCTTTGCCTTTTGGCTGTCAACATCATAACCAGCATTTACATCCATTTTAGGTACTTGTGCAAATTAAGAGAGCTGATTAGACATAGGCAAATGCTGCAAACGTCCAATATATTCATGTCATTTTTCTTGACAAGTGAAGGGTCTATATGACAGCAACCATTGTGAGGAACTTAGATGGAATGCGAATTGCCTGAGCCTCATATTGCCTGCAGGGGAGCAGCTGGCATAAGCAACATTTAGAAGTTTCTTTGTACTGACAAGGATTCTACTCTTAGAGCCCTTATCGCCTGCTTATCCCATCCAATGACTACATTGGCTGTTGGTTATTTGCTTGAGTGAGCTCTTGAAAAGTGAACCGCCCTTCAGCATCTAATGGGAGTTATGAATATAACTGGTTAATAGTACACATTCTACCTTCAAGAATACTCTCTTTAATGGGAGGTTATGCTTTGGCAATCAGCATCTCCCTGGGAAGGGAGTCAAGACGTAGAAACATGTTTTTCATTATGTGGTTAGAAATTGTGCCTCAGCCCTATCCAGAATGGAAGAAAATTGAGGGTCTCTGCTTTCCCTGGGGCAACCAGAAAGAAATATGCGTGAGTTGCTTTTGTACCCTTTAAATTGTTTACCAAACATTGCAGCAGTTGTGCGTATGTAAGGAACTTAAATATTTTTATAGAAAGTGAGCCATTAGGATATGGTAAGATGTTGTTCCCTAACTCTCCACATACATTTGCCTATTATACATAAAATTAATATTTGCTCTAGTGAAGTGGTTTGAACACTAACCTTGTATTTGTTGTTAAGAGGCTTAGATTGGTATTCACATTTATTTACCATACAAAAGTATATACACCTTAAAGCTTTTTCTCTGTTTCACTGGAAAGTGTTAATAGGATTGCCTAAGAAAAAAAATTGAAATGGTGTTAATCTGAAAACTAACGATTCCTCTGTAAGCACGGTAGTTCAAAAGAGAGTAGCAGTTAGGATGATCATTTTGTGTAAAATTCATTAAAGTAGAAGGCTGCTATTTTTTGCAGGTATTTTAAATGTCTTCATTAAAAAAAAAATGGAGTAGTGATAGATTTATATAAATGTCTAAATGTCTCAGTAGAGGAGTAGAATTCATCCAGGTAACACTTGGTCCTCTGAAGTTAACTGATGGGCTAAATGATTTATACATACAATTATGATGGGTTTATGTCAAGGGAATCATTTACTGACTGTTCCAATGGAAGGAAATATCAATAAAAGGGAATAAGTTTGCAACTAATCTCTTACTGCAAACTTGTGTTGATTCTGTTTAGTATACAAATTTGGATAGTTTAATTATAAGCATATTTTTATATCAAATACAGTTCTAATATAAAAGTTATAAATAATTATTTTTGTTAACAAAGACACTAAATATGTTCTGGTTTTGGCCCTCTTGCAGAAAGAAGCATTGGAAAAATCATTTAAAACCTACCTATATGCTATTATATTGATCTGTTAAGAGCAGGACCATATCAATAGTATTTAGTAATTTGCTTTACCTCCCAAAGCTGAATTCTGCTTTCAGCTTGTCTTAATAATGGTTGCCAAAACAACAGCCAAAAAAGAAACTATTTTATATTCAAATGATAAAAAACACTCCCCTATCTTGTGAATCACAAAGTACATATTAAGTATCAGGTTTATTCTTACTTTAGCAAAGATAGACAAATTGATTGAATTCATCCAGAGAGAAACTTTTAAAAGTATATGATTCTATAATCATAACAAACTATGAGTAAAATTTTTCCAGAAATATATTAGTGTTACAGGGTCATTTAAAGCAATTCTCTGGAGAAATAGTAAAATCTGGGGCAGAATGTCTTAGAGTTTATTGTATATTGTTAGAGCAGCATGAGAAATACAATATTTGGATAGGGATTTTGGCTATTGAACACCCTCTATTGTGAGGTGTCCTTATTCCTGAATAATGGAAGGATAGTACTTTGGTGCTGATATCAATAAGGCACTTTTCTTGGTCCTAGTAGAGGATGCAGTGTGCTCTTAAAACAGTGTCATATCTTGAGTCTCATCATGTTTTCATTCTCTGTCAGTATGACAACCTGGAAAATGACAGAATGTTATTGGTTGAGGCACACATATTTGCAGTTTACTGAAAAGTAGATTTCTTACACCACTTTTTTCCCTTCCAAGTGAACCATGCTGTTTTATTACCATCACTAATATTTGGAAGTGTTTCATTACTAACAAGCTCCATATAACATGAAGATTGTTGTTGCTCATGTTAATACTATTATGTCTATCAGAATAAACACAAGTGAAATTGTCACCTACACTAACATTATGTCTTTGCAGCTTTAGGTTTGTTTGTTTTCTTAAGCAAAATCGTTAGCCACAAAACCATTGTGTATCTTAGAGATATATACACACATACATGTAGCATAAAGTACTCAGCAGGGCTAGTTATTTGGATTTCTTGCACAACTATTTAGCCTTTTGTAAGTTCGATGTGTAAATTTTAAAGACATAAATATAGAGAGGCCTATGTGTTTGACATATAAATGATATATTATGGATTAGCATGTACCTGTATATTATTAAACATGCAATGAACTGACTGATAAGTGATGTCTAATGTATGGCTAGCAATGTAATTTATTCAGACTGTATTTTTGTACAGAGCAGCACACACTAACCTATGCCTCTGTGTCCTCTTTAATGCCTAAAACTGTGCCTAGAAATTTCATCTGTCTTAAAAAATAAAATATACTTCATGCTCTTTATGCTATTAGTTTCTCTACTGCTATTATATATTTATTATTTTAAAATATGTGACATATTTACTACTTAAATATGAATTCATGGTATCCTGGTTCCTTTTTCTTTAACAGTCACCTGGGGGAAATCTGTTTTATCACTCCAGTGCTTTTGAGTTTGCAGTTTCATAACCAGTTCTTCATTTCATGATTTTTGTAGTTGACATGAAGTTATCTATGTGGAAAAATAAAAATAAAAGTGGTTTCACTCATGTGATTTGACTCTGTCTCTTCTGGATTGTGTAAACCCTTTAGATAAGACTTCTGAATTACATATATAGGTATGTAATTTAGAAAATGCAGTTTAAAATATGCTTATTTTACAAACATTAAATTTTTTAAAAAAATTCTTAAAAATTTGAGAGACAGAGAGAGAGCTGCCATCCACTAATTCACTCCCTAAATGCCAAAAACAGCCAGGAAATCAATCTAGTTCTCCCATCTGGGTAGCAGGAACCCAGTTACTTGAGCCATTTGTGGCAGCCTTCCAGGGTCTGCATTAGCAAGAAGCTGGAATCAGGAGTCAGAGCTAGGTATTGAACCCCCAGATATTCTTTTTTATTATTATTAAATTCAGAGTTGTGCAGCTATCACCAGTAATTCCTGAGTATTTTCATCACCCCAAAATGAAATCCTGTATTCATTGGCCCATTTCCTTTTACCCCTTTCTTCTAGCCCCTAGAAACCACTAACCTACTCCCTGTCTATGGTTTGGCCCATTTTAGGCATTTCATATAAATGGAATCATAAGAGGAAGTCATTATTTAGTAGAAGTGTGAATAAAATCAACACATGGAGAAAAGTCAAGATAATGTATCTGAAGGGCAGGCATTTGGCACAGCACTTAAGACTCCACTGTAACTGGGGCTTGGCTGAAGTCAGTGTCATGAACTCAATCCAGGTAGGTGGTAGAGACCAAACTACTTAAGCAAACCTCCAGGTATTCTAATGTGAGGCTCAGCATCTTAACTGGCATCTTAACCATTAGGGTAAAATCCATCCTAGGCATGCTTATTTTATTATTTTTTAAATTTTTCATTTCAAATTCTGTTTCCAAGATCCTTTCTACCCAGTGCAGCTGAGTTATATGAATAATTGATATTTAAATAAAAAATATACTATTAAATGTATTTTTTTTTAAGATTTTATTTGAGAGGTAGAGCTACAGAGAGAGGGAGAGGCAGGGGAAAAGGTCTTCCATATGCTGGTTCACTCCCCAAATGGCCACAACAGCTGGAGCTGGGCTGATCATAAGCCAGGAGCTTCCTCTGGGTCTCCCACGCAGGTGCAGGGGCCCAAGCACTTGGGCCTTCTACCACTTTCCCAAGCCATAGCAGAGCTGGATCAGAAGCGGAGCAGCCAGGACACTAACTGGCTACCCATATGGGATGCCAATGCTGCAGGCAGAGGCATAGCCTACTATGCCACAGTGAGAGCCCCTTAAGTGTTTTTTAACATTTAAAATGCACAGAAAGGAAATGCAGTTAGCTTCATATTTTTCCTACTCTATAATAACTACAAACAGTAGTAGCATAAATATTTGATACTGCATTTTTGTTTTTATGTAGTTTTCAGTGTTTGCAGAGTGCATTGAAGCAGGTTTGCCTGCATTATCTATTTTAAAAAGAATTACTTGAAAGGCAGAATTAGGGGGAGAGAGCTTCCATAGCTTCCATCTGCTGGTTTACTCACCAAATGGCCACAATGGCCAGGACTGAGGCCAAAGCCAGGGAGGAACTTCATCCAGGTCTCCCGCTTGGGTGCAGGGGTTATCTTCCACTGCCTTCCCAGGCACATTAGCAGGGAGCTGGATCTGAGGTTGGTGCAGCCAGTATACGGAGCTGCATCTATTTGGGATGCCAGTCACAGGCGGCGGCTTAACCTGTCATGCCACAATACCAGCCCCCACTATCTCTTTAATTAAAGAGGCATTCTGAGTGTTCAAGTATACATGTCTCTGTGCGTGTGTGTGAAGAAATTCATAAAATTAAAGTCAAAATTCATTGTCATCCTCTGGTGATATAGTGACTATACTTAAAAAGCAATTTAAATTAGACATGAAATAAGATTCACTTTTATGTATGCCATGACAGAGAATCTTGAAAATTTAAATGGAACCATAAGCATTTGAGCAGACTTTTTTGTGTTGATAAAATCAGTTTGACTCTAAAATACATTTATCACAATGACATTCTCGTGTCCCAAATGAACCTTCAAATTTTGAGAGGCTTAGTATGGATTTTCTGCTAAAAGAAAATGTAAAACATCTGTAAGCCTATAATATGTTTAATAGCAGACTTCCTAAAGTATGCATATTTTAAGTTAGAAACTCAACATTTTCAGTTTTTCTCTCATTTTAGAAATCTTCCTTTTCATTGGCCTTATATTCATGTTCTAATTTGATGGAGTAACATTCATTTGATGTATTCTATTTTCAGTATAAGTGTTTCATTTTTATACATAATTCTCATGAGCAAATCATCTTTACAAACATGTATTGTAATTATCCATGACCCAGTTTCTCTGAATTTGGAAGACAAGGAGACATAGCTTCACTAGGATTTGACAAGGGAAAATCCTTTGCTTTTAGAGATTTCATTGTGAACATGAAACAGGAAAACGATTTCAATTTGCTTTTCCATAATGGCTGTATGGCCTGTTAGCAGTTTACTTTATTAAGTCAGGTCCATGCTATGTCAACATAATGTTCCATTTTAATGGTTTTTAAGTCATTTTGGTTGGAAAAAATTTGATAGTGAAATTATTTGGTATTCTGTAGACAGATTCACTGAATAACTAAATTATTTATCAAATGTTCATGTTAGGACTTTCTGTTAAAAGGTTTTCAGAAGTGCAATATTAAATATGATTAAAAGAGCAAATAAAAATAGAATTAAGTGCTTAGGAGAATTTTCACACAAAGCACTAATTTATTTGAATAACTTCTATGCCAAGCATTAGGATACAGTATCATAGCAACTTAGGTTAAAATCAGACTAAGTAACAAAATCCCGCATAATAAAATGCTAGCCGTTTGGGTACTGTTGGAGAAGTCCTCACGCTTCTAACAACTAAATGATACCCTGGGTAGACATTCCATATATCTATACTTGGAAAATCTGTTTTCAAACAGTCACCAGATAGGTGATTCACACATATTCCAGTGGTTAGTCTTATTTTCCAGAGTATAACTGCAAGAACAGGAGCTGAACTGTTCAAGTGGAAAGGATAATATGTAGTGTTTCTAAGCCAAGATTAACAGAACACAAAGAATGGCGTTCTTTGTGAAACTAAAGCTGTGTTGAGTGGTTCACCAGAAAAACTCGGTTTTGGCAAGCAATTATTTTCAAGTTGAATGACTTCATAGAAATAATGATTATAAAAGAAGCTTGGAAGAAATACTGGAAAATCATGTAATCAAACCACCAGAAGTCTTAAATATTTCACTCTGCATGTGACAAGGATTAATGAAGAAAATTATATTCCCCCAAGCATACACAGACACATACATATACATACATACACATATGTACTAATTTTTGCCTGAATGAAGATGCATCTAAGGGTGACCTGAAGACATTTATTATACTATGGATGTAGTCAGATGTGGAGTTAAAATATTACATATATGAGATGATGATACTGAAAACTGTCTAGCAGTTTGCTTTGAATTTATCATCACAAAGGTACAGAAAGAAATTAATCTCAGTCATCCATACAGCATATCTTATTTTTAAACAAAAATAATGGCTCACAAGCAAGACTTCAAAGAAATCTTAAACCTGAGCAGGAAAACAATCAGTGAGGAATTAAATTGTTAAACGTTAAGTGTAGAAGAAATACTAAATTGCTGGTCTTTGATTCTGTTCATTATCTACAAAGACATGAATTGTTGTGATGCATGATGACCTCTCCCAGGCAAACTTTCACTTTATCAAAACTTTTAGAGGGGCCAGCGCTGTGGCACAGCAGGTTAGAGCCCTGGCCTGAAGTGCCAGCATTCCATATGGGTGCCGGTTCAAGACCCGCTGTTCCACTTCCAATCCAGCGCTCTGCTATGGCCTGGGAAAGCAGTACAAGATGGCCCAAGTCCTTGGGCCCCTGCACCTGCGTGGGAGACCTGGCGGAAGCTCCTGGCTCCTGGCTTCGAATCGGCGCAGCTCCGGCCGTTGCAGCCATCTGGGGAGTGAACCATCGGATGGAAAACCTCTCTCTCTCTCTGCCTCTCCTCTCTCTGTGTAACTCTGACTTTCAAATAAATAAATAAATCTAAAAAAATTGTTTAAATAGTGAGCATAATATTCATTATTAAAAGAAAAAAATTTTTTAGAGAGTATGTCCCTTTAGTCCACATCACTGCTCAAGGGTGACATGGCTGCTCCTGACATAACTCACAAGTTCTTCAACTTTTGTCTTTTCAGTGATTCTTCCTAAGCATCGTGTAACTATGATTGTTTTAAGTGTAATGACACTTCAAATATTCATGGAAAATAAAGGATAAGTTAATTTGGAAGCAAAAAGAAAATGCAACACATGCATGAATTTTTCATAATATGCATTTAAAAAAAGATTATTTATTTGGAAGTCAGAGTTACAAAGAGAGAGAGAAAGACAGGGACAGGGACAGGGACAGAAACAGATCTTCCATGCATTGGTTCACTCCACAAATGACTGCAACAGCCAGAGCTGGGCCAGTCTGAAGCCAGTAGCCAATAGCTTCATCTCTGTCTCCCATGTGGGTGCAGGGGCTCAAGTACTTGGGCCATCTTCCACTGCTTTCCCAGGTGCATTAACAGGAAGCTGGATTAGAAGTGGAGCAACCAGGACACAAACCAGAGCCCATATAGAATACCAGTATCACAGGCAGCTGCTTAATCCACTACACCAAAATGCCAGCCCCTGTAGTATGCATTTCCTACTAGCTTTCTGAAGTACCTTTGTATTTGAGACTTATGGCATGAGTTAAATGTGAAAGAAGAAAAACAAGTTGTAGTGAAATATTGAACATAATCACGAAAAACGTTTTTCTCATTTGACTCCAAGCTATGTATACTGTTTATAGTTGGAAAATATTTGACTTAAATTTGATATAATAAAGAAATCCTTACTGAGGCATAATGTTTTTCATATATAATTTTCAGGTACATTCTCTAAAGACCTTAAATATTTTAAATGCTTCATAATGAAGAATAATATTGGAAAGTCCATTGCTCAAATCTTTCTCTGTGCAAACCTCAATATTTAGCACGTATCTGTCCAAGGTATGGAATGCTTTAAGTTACTTTCCCCCATTTTTCAGGCTTGGATAAAATGTTTTTCCTTTTTTTTTCTTTTTCTTTTCTTTTTTTTTTTTCTTTTTTTTAACTATCTGGCTCAGAAAGTCAGTCAACATTGCTATATATTTAGCCAGGCACTTGATCTTTGGAAAGTTCAAGTATGATTCAAGACCTAGAAACCTACTGCTGCCAATGATTGCATGACATATTTGAATCAGAAATGCTCAGAAGATGAGGCAACAATTGAGACTTTAAACCAAAAGCATTGGTTGGCTTCAGTTAAGCTAGTGCAACTATTGTCCTGTTAGGGTGGGAGAAACACATGTAATATACTGTTTTCCAAAGGTTGAGCTAGTTTTGATGCCATACATTTATATACTTAGCGTAGCTTGTATCTCTTTTGGAAATGAACCATTTTTAGAATTGTTCACAATTTGTGGAAATACAAAAGTGAAGTCAGAGTAAGGATTAGGGGAAAAATATCTACAGCAAAAGCAGTCAAATATTTGGGTCTTTCAAGTGTTGCCATTTAGTCATAACTGCAAGCTATAAGACTGTGCAGGCATGAAAGGGGGTAGAGATCTGATCAGTTGATGTGATTCCTTTGGAGTTTATGCTCCACCCATGATATCTCTGAGAACAGAAGACTTGGTAGGAAATAATATTTGCACCACATGATCTTGGCCCCCTAGCCAGACATGATTAGAAGAAAGAAGGTTCTTGCCTGAAGCCAGCCTCCTCTTTCTCCTGGCCATTAATCTGGAATTGGTCTCAGCATGTAGTTAGTAACAAAATGAATAAACTTTAGGGCTTTGTGGTGTGTGCAGAGATGCAAAGAAAACAAATCGTGGGGACTAAAGGAATGAAACATACGCGGAGAGAAGTACTCAACAGGAACCATGTGGCACCCAGAAAGGAAGAGGGAGTATTAAGATCAAGCTTCCTTATGTTCCTTGAAATATTATTTTGTCCTTCCAATACTTTCCTGTTTTGATTAAACCAGTTTAGATTAAATATGAGAGAACCTTGACAAAGACTCTTTAGTTAGAGGGTTCAGTATTCAGGTTGTGTTGATTCTCCAAAAAGAATTGAAAAGTGCATGAAGATTTCTTGATAAATTTCCCATCCTGCTGTAGGATGACCAACACTCGAATCTCCATAAAATACTGCTCCTAGTTGTCTCATTCACAGTAAATACAAGTGAAAACATTTTAATGTTAACTCTCCCATCTTTTCCCAGGTGCTAACAGGGAAAGATCAATAATTGTTAGACAGCCTGAAAGGTGTCCTGGAATCTCTGAAATCACTTAGAGTAGTTTCTTTCCCATGTTACCTCTGGAGTACATTAGCACACTGCATTAGCCCCTAAGAGAGCATCATTCACATGTGATCTCCAAGAATGCTAGTTCTGTCAGCTTGGCTTGTTTCATTGTACTTGTGACTTCACTTGAGGAATTCAGAGCCAACACCACACACATACTATCTATTGGGATTTCTCTTGCCTTCACTGCAGTGCTACTTTGGGCTTAGGTGAATCAAGCCCAGGCACAATCCGTACATGTGGGAGTAGACATATTAATTGACTAGGGTGGAAGATTCTACTCATTCAACTCCTCTGGAGACTTATCTTACATGGCTACTTAAGGAAGTCAACTTAATAATTGCAATTATTCTTTGATCACTGTCTAACTTAGTGCCTACACACATGAAAGAAATAGTTATACAAAAACACAAACCACTGAACCCAAGGTCAAGGACCTAATCTCCACATTTGTGCTCCCAATTCAGTCGAGGGTTAAACAAGAGATGGGAAGTAAAAATACCCACTTCTTCCTACTGTATTTTCCTGAAGGCCAATCTGTTTTTTACATAGAAGACTGATTTGTTTATGAAAATCCACTTGTACAATATGTATTTTGATTTCAGGTACACCTATGACATATATAAATAAACATCTTCAAAAGAAAGGGCAGTTCTTTCTTGCAATGAAAACAAAAGTGTTTAGATGTTTAAATAATATGCTAGCTTTCCTTTCCTTATTTCTTAGAGCAAAGTACTGTAGTCAGTCAAATTATCTGTCATCAGAACAGCTCCCTTTGATAGGCTAAGTAAAGCATCCTCTTTGAGGCAGTTGTGTTTTTTCTATTTAATTAAAAAAACAGTTATATTGATTGATGTGAAATATTTTTCTGTGATTCTATATGGCAGCAGATGGCCTCAAGCCTTAAAGGCAAATTGATTCATCACCAGAAGCACCCACTGGTGTAATACCCCATACCTGATTTTTTTCTCACACAATATCTAGAACATGGGACAAAAGACTGGTTCTGACAACTGGTGTAACTGCAAGAAGGGTACCTGAAGAAAACTGATAGAAAATTTCAGTGAGATGGTGGGTCCTTCTCTGAGCTATTTTAGATCTCTCACTATACATACTAACTGTACAATAAATACGTTTCTTGGGTCTTCAACGAACTCTTAGACACATTTTAAAAAAGTCAAATCTTTTAATGCATTCTCTTTTCCTGTAGCCTGAACAGCAAAAGCCTTTTGTTTTTGAAATACTGGGCAACTCACATTTCCTGGGTCAAGGGAAAATACATGCCTTGTTATTTTCCATTCTCATTTGGCTGTAGCAATGCAGGGTAATATAATTCCACACGCCTGACTCCTTTATCAGGAAAATGATCCAAGAATCCACACAACAAACACAGAATGAAGCACTTAGGAGTGCTTTATTTTACATACTATATTTAAATGCTGCAGGAATAAGCATTTACTAAAGATGTAATTTGAGACTTCAAGAGTCTTAAAAATATATATACGGTCAACACTTGCTTCCTCCTTTCTCCACAGTCTTTAAATGCAAATACATGCATATGACAGCCCTCAGAAAAAGAGGCCTAATGAGAATTCTCCCTTTCCCAAGGGGTGCCCTCTGCCACCATCTATTTATGGAATAATAGCCTGCTCCTGACTTCATTCTCACATCGTACGTTTAAAAGAGCAATTTCCATTTTTGAAGTATTGCTGAAAGGAAAGAAGTCATCTTTTATCACAGTCAGGAAAGGTCAGCAAGTCAGTAATCCTCCATTCACTTACTGACAGAAATATCCTCTTTCCTTCCACAGCAGATCAGAAAGTGATTTATTTGAGATTGGCATTAATACATAAAATGACCAATGCACCTAGCTATGCCTGGACAATGCCTTACAAGATCCAGAGGCTTCTTTTATTGCCTAAGACTGTGAATTGAATCTGATGGAGCAAGCATTGTCAATAGGGTTTACAGTCCCCTCCCAAGTACTCTTCCATAGTATCAAATCTTGGCAAGACCAGAACATTTTCAAATTGAAGACCAACACACAAACCGTCTTTGCTCCTGTTTCTGTATCCAGATGTTGACCTTTCCATTGCATTCAGGTACACACACACACACACATACACACACCAATTTATTGAAGTTTTATGTTTATTTGTTCCTTTGTATATTTTTTTTTACATGCTGAGTTAGACAGAAAGAGAGAGAGACAGAGAGAAAGGTCTTCCTTTTCTGTTGGTTCACCCCCCAAATGGCCGCAATGGCTGCTATGACCGGGTGCAGGGCCCAAGCTTGGGCCATCCTCCACTGACTTCCCGGGCCAGAGCAGAAAGCTGGACTGGAAGAGGAGCAACCAGGACAGAACCCGGCGCCCCAACTGGGACTAGAACCCGGGGTGCCAGCACCACAGGTGGAGGATTAGCCTAGTGAACCGTGGCGCCGGCCATGTTCCTTTGTATATTTAATATATTACAAATGTATTTCACATGTTCATTTTCAGTCCTCTCATCATTCATCAAGTTTTATTGCATCTCTAATACAGGCCCAATAGTGTACAAGGCAGCAGGTAACTACTAAAGGTATAATCTCAAGAGTCTTATAATTAAAGCAAAGAATGCAAACAATAGACATAGAAATAACAGATCTTATACTGTGGAATGCTTTACAATTCTCAAGCTAAATACACTAAGTTGACTGCAAACTAATATTTGCACTAAAATACAGAATATGTAGCAAGATTCTGACCAATATTAATCATGGTTAAGCAAAGTAATGCATTTGGCATTTATTTTCCTGTCCAATTGTAGGCAAAATATTTTCTTTTGGAAGAAAAAAAGCAAATCTCTTAATTACCTATGACCTTTGTTTGCTATAATCTAAAGCATCACTGATTTTAAGAGTTAATGTACCAATAAGAAACAAAACAACCAAGATTGCATGGAGCAATGGCCTAATAGCAAGCTTCTGAATAGAACTGGAACTCCAAAGGCTATAGATTCGGTGTAAGACTACATGACTCAATAGAGTGGTTGTGGAGAAAGAAATAGCAAGGAAATCTTAATATATTAGCCTTGGCAGTGGGTGGAGAATTTGAGTAACTGGTGAGAATTCAGGTAAGTTTGAGACCTGAATTTACACTTCCAGTATGGTCCAAAAAAGCTCAAAGAAGTTAATTTAAAGTGGTCTCAGGTAGTAAGCGCCTGGATTTGGCAAAACAAGCACAATTTCTCTGGAAGATACTATCTTCAATTCAGACTGAAGACACTATTGGTTATAAAATAGATTGTGATTTCATAGGTGTGGGAACAAAGATGTATTTTAGGCTTGATGAAATATAGTTATTACTTATTTATAAGTGAATAAAGGACTTTCACCTCACAATGAGCTCTTAGGATTAAAATAGCTGAGATATAACAGATATCTTAGTCATTATTTTTCAGTGCCTGTAATTTTAGGAGACAAAACTATGTACCTCTGAAATATGTTTCCAGCCTAGCAATTTTGGCTATGTCACTTAGTCACAAAGTAATAATGGGGGAAAATATCAGAGAAGAATTTTAAGTAGTTTATTTCAAAGATGTGCTCTATATGAAAGTAATTGCTTTTAAACATTATGATGCTTCAGGGCAGCTTAGCAGATAATCTTACAGAGGTGCTTCCACGCATGACATTCTGATTAGTATTTATTTATTTTTGAAATTTCCTTTATTGTGAAATAAAACACACATACAGAAAATACACAAACACATATATTTGTACAGTACAAATACATATGTACAGGTCAGTGATTTATCACAGAGAGAATACCCATGTAACCATAACCAAGATCAAGAAACAGACATTGCCATGCTCGTCTTATTGATGGCCCTCCATCTCCCTCACCTCAGACATAACCCCCTTTTTTTAAAAATAGCTGGACTATAGAACTACACATAACTATAAATTACAGTTTTATTTAGTCTGCTTAGGAAAATGGACTCAGGCAGTATTTGTTTTGTGTCTGTCTTATTTTGCTTAACATTATGTTCTTGCAATTCAGCCATGATGTTGCATGTAGCTATAGTTTGGTCATTCTCATTACTGTATAGTATATGAAGATGCCACAATTTATTTATCCATTTTACTGAGGTTGGAAATATAAGTTCCTCTCAATATGAACTACTGCAAATACTGATGCTATGATTATTCTTATGTAGTTCTCTTGAATAGATTGTGTGCACAGTTCTGTTGTATATTTATTTCTTGGAATAAAATTGATAAGTAATAGAGGATTCATAAGTTCAACCTTATATATATATATATACATATATATATACATATATATATACATATATATATATATCTCCAAGATTTTCCCAAGTGATGGTTCCAATTTACATGCTGAATAGCCATCTTCAATACAGTGCCAGATTCTTTCTCTTTCTTTCTCTCTTTCTTTCTTTGTTTCTCTTTCTTCCCTTCCTTCTTTTCTTCTTCTCTTCCTTTTTTAATTTTTGTCACCTCGCCTGTTGAAAATGTTTTCTTTGACTTTTAGAATATATATGGATTTGTGAGTAGTATTAAGGATCAAAAGTACTGAAAGACTAAGACAAATGAAGCAATGACAATAGAGGAAAATCCAGTAAGAATTATACAAAACTACATTGTCTGTCTGAGTCTACTATTAGGAAACTACTGTGTCACAGAATTCAATATGAACAAGATGGTGGGATGTTACTAAAGTATAATCAGAAAAGAATGCTATCCAAATCTAATCTTGGAGGATGTGTGTACCAAAGCAGAGTTTGTGTCTACCAATCCCCAGCAGGGAATGATCATTTCATTCAGTAGATGTCTATTAATTCCCTGTATAAGTCAATAAATGATGACTGAATGGTTTCCAAAGCTGAATACCAGAGAATGTGAAGAGCCTCCAAAGCAAATCTCTCCTGAGAGTACTTTCTCTCTTTTCCCCATAACTTACTTTTCATTCAAAAGGGACAGAGAAAATCAGGTGACAATTATGACAGAAGCAAATGGTTAAAATACGAACCAGCTAAATCAAATCCATGATTTACTGGAGACATTCGTGATTAACCTTTGTATAACTGATTCAAGTCTTGGGGTTTTAAAAGCAAGATTTTCATTCCTATTCTGCATAATCCATTTATTTTGGGTTCGTGTTGTTGTTGCTCTTGTTGTTTCTTCTCTTTTCAAGTAAGTCCATTTTTTCTTTCTCCTAAAGAGTAATTTCTGAGGCCAGTGTTGTGGCATAACAGGTTAAGCGAGCACCTGCAATGCTGGCATCCCATATGGGCACTGCTTTGTATTCCAGCTGTTCCACTTCCAATCCAGTTCCCTGCTAATGCACCTGGGATAGCAGTAGAAGATGGCCCAAGTGCTTGGACCCCTGCACCCACGTGGGAGACCTGGGTGAAGCTCCCAGCTCCTGGTTTCAGCCTGATCCAGCCCTGGCCATTGCAGCCATTTGGGGAGTGAACCAGCAGATGGAAGATATTTCTCTCTGTCTCTGCCTTGCTCTCTAACTCTGCCTTTCAAATAAATAAAATACATCTTTTTAAAAATTAAAAAAATAAAAGTTTAATTTCTGTATTTTACATTAAAAAGAAATATTGTGCACAAAGCCTTCCAATTCAAGAAGTCCCTCTTCTTGTCATGCCCTGCTCAGCTTAGCTCACAAACCTCAACAGACTCATGCTCTCCATTACTCATTTCAAACCATGCAGCATTCAAGTTTTAATTTTTTCAAGAAAATAATAACTTTGGGGGGTTTCAATGCATGGAAAAATGAAAAATCGAATGGAATTTTAAAAATTCATGCCCATAGAGAATATCCCATGTAAATAAAGTCACACCTCATAAACTTAATACCTATTAGCATCTCCAGACTTTTCTTTTTTTTTAATGTTTATTCCAATTTCAAAGCATAATCAGCTTCTTGTTTTGCACCATTTGTATTTGCATGCCTCCTGAAGCTGAGGAATAAATGCCCTGTTTCATTGCTTTTCCCCGGGGTTATTTTGGTTCAGTGGACTGATGTGTGTAACGCTTCATAAAATTAAGAAATATCTTATTAATGCCTTCATTTCCCCTTCAGGTTTTTTGTCTATATGATCTATGCTACAGATTACATTTACTGTAAACTTAATCTATTTTTAATGACACTTGCCAAGAAAACCGTGGCTTTATTTTTCTGTTTACTTGGTAGTTGCCTAGCAAATAGCAGCAGTCTATCACTGACTCGGAAGGAAGGTGGCATGTTAAATTTCACCATTTATCAGTTTTCCCTATGTAACTGGCATATCAAAGAACAGTGCATTTTAAATCATCTACTGCTTGCCTGGGGTTTCTTTTTTTATGAGACAAAAAAAAATACTTAGCTGGAACTTTACAGCATCTTTGAAAAGGAGTTGCAGCCTCATAATAATGCCTTATACTTTTAGTGTGCTTTAACATTGACAAAGCACTTTCAAAAAAATAATCTCATTTCATCTTCACAAGAACAAAGCCGTTCAGTGTCTTGCTTAGAATATGGCCTCTGGAACTTGCCTTCTTAATTTCAAACCCAGCCTCTGTCATTCATTGTCTGGTAATATGACCCAGGGCAGTTTACAAATTTTTTCTGTGAGTCTCGGTGTATTTGTCCAAAGGGGATGATAATATTGTCTACAGAATCATATATTTCATTGTGTGAAGAATGAGATAATCATTTGTACCTGTCACTTATTGCTACAATAATATATTTACTAAAATGAATCCTCAGTAGTCTACAACTCTAAGTTTATTATTGGGGGTTGGTCAGAGTTTGACTATGCTAATCATGCTTGGTTTCATTAACAAGTCTGGGAGTTGGCTGTATGTCTGTTGATCTAAGATGGCCTCAGCTGGGATGACTTAGTGTCCTTGATTCTGGTGCACATGAGTCTCATTATGTATCAGTCTATCCTGGACATATTCTTACAGCACAGGATAGCAAGCCCCATTGCACAAGTTCATTTTGAGACTCTGCTCATACATGCTAATATCTCATTGGCCTAAATAAGTCAGTTTGTTGAGCCCATACTCAAGGGAAAGGATAAGTCAGTTTAATCATGATGGGAGGACACTAAAAATGTATATTGCGAATGGCACAGATGCAGGGAGTTGTAAAACCTGGAAACCATCATAATTTACTACAGCAAGTATAACAGAGTCAAGTGTCTATAACAATGGAGGACTCAATAAATGTGTAACTATTGCTATTATGTTGATCCAAGTGAAATTATCATTTTTTAGAAAAAAATGATCAAATATTAGCAATTTTATATGACAACCTCAGATTACCAGGATACTTACAGGATATTTCCTGTAAAGAGGAATTATTGTCCATAATTTTCAGTGGAAGAAATGGAACTGTAAGTAATTTTCAAGGTTACCCAGCTAGTAAATTTTAACTTTTTATTTCAATGTAGTCTTCTGACTCTAAATCCAGTTGTCTTCCCTTATATTACAGCTGCATTTTGCGATGCTTGGTGATAGGTGGATAATTCTGTGACATGACTTTATGTATGACACAGAGGCATAATTTCCCAACTCTTTATCCTCGTAAAACTCATGCACTGCCAGTGAGTACTGACATGTGAAACATCTGGACTTTTGCCAATAATAACCCTGTAGTATTCTATCCCCTGGTTACTAACTCCTAGAAATAGAAATGAAGTTGGTAGTAGTTAAATGCTATCTTAGCACTCTCAGAAAAGGCATATCAAAAGCACTTGAGAATTTGTTAGTTAAGGCTAAATATAGTATTTAACTCTTATCTCACATTTTTCTTAAGCAAGATGGTTATGGGGTTTTTTTGCATTTATTTCTTTTTTGTATGTATAATTATATTTTAGACAATTGAACAGACACATTATGTAGAAATAAACATGTAAACTATTTTTAAATATTGTCTATAACATATTCAGCACTAAACAATGAGCCAAATTGTTTCTAAAGAAGCTTCATGTGCTGTCGCTTATAGAGTCCCTACTGAGAAAACTACCTAGATTAGTAAATATCCAAATAATTACAATGCAATTGATTTTCCTAGATGTACATTCAGATGCAAGTCAATTAAATGGACATCCAAATCACATTATATGTCCCATTCTAAGCAATGTTTCATATAGAGCTCAGAAGAAGGGACTATTTGGAAAGGGCAATAAGCTATTAAAGCTCCTAATTATCATATATTGCTGCTAAATTAAGTTTCCAGGATGGTCAGTTTGTATCTTATTTAAAATAGACTCAGTTTCATTCCTCCCTCCCATTCTCACTAAGGTCAGGAGCACTAAAGGATTCTTCATTCCTGACAAACTGGTTATTTTGAGACCAGAGAATTCCATGTTGCCTATTACTCTTTACACTGAATGATTGCACTGATTTATTTTGTGGGTGCTGTCAAATCAATAAGGAAATATATTTAATACTAAGTCAAAAAGCCGTAGCAATGTATTTGCACTAGTGACTCCCTAAGGACTCACACTTCTTTCTTAAGTGTCCTGTTTTCTTTAAATTTGAGAGCTGTGTGCACATGAAACATCTGCCAGGTGCCATTGAAAGGAAGTGAGAAGAGACGTGACATCACCGGGTCTGTATTTGACTCCTGTTTCTGTTCTGTTCCAGTTGAGTGAGTTAGCAAAGGTATTTAAATTCAGTGTCCTTGTGTCTAGCATTTGTAGAAGTCTTAACTCACAGTGTTGCTTGGCATCAGTGAGAAATGGTGTATGCTTAAGGGGCATGCAGTTGTTGATCAAGCTCTGAATTGCAGAAGCCAGGAAAACATTTGAGAGATATCCGCTTGTATATCCAGTAGAGGAGAAAACAAAACAAAACAAAAAATACTCATAAGCCTTTAAATTGGAGGAAATTACAGATTAAATCCGATGGTCATAGTATTTTATTCAGAGTTTTTCTTTTGTTGCAGATTATAATTACCACAGGTCATGTTGATACAACAGTGTATACAGCAATATTTTTAACTTTTTTTTTACTGTGATATAACAAGAAATGTAAGAAATACATTTTATTATAATTCGATATGCACATGCTGTGCAAATACAGCATATAGGAAAGAAAAATTCCATGAACCTTTGCTACCCGTATTGTCTAATATTTTCTACTCTGCCTTGTTCTACTGTAATTATTTTTTCAAAGCATTGATGATTATCCCAGCAATGTGTCAGAATATATGTTTTAAAATATTTTGAACACATGGGAATTTAAGCCCTGAGTCACCCATTTGCTAGCATAGTGACTGTAAGAAAATTAAAAATCTCAATTTGCTTATTTGCAAAATGGGAATTAGAACAGAAATAAATCTCATTTCATACATAGTATAATAATGCAAAGCATAAAGTATAGTAGATGATTATTATTTGGGTGTTTCAATCACTACATTTTTAAATATTTCAATTTTTATTAATTTTTGAAGAGGCAAAGAGAATGAAAAAAATGAAAGAAGGAAAGAGAGGGAGAGAAAGAGAGAAAAAGAGAGCACTTCACCAGCTGGTTCATTCCTTAAATGCCTACAAAAGTCAGAACAAGGCCAAACCAAAACTAGGATCTGGAAACTCAGTTCAGATCTCTTTTGTGGGTGGCCGGGACCCAGCTTCTTGAGCTATCACCATTGCTTATCAGGGTCTGCATTAGCAAGAACCTGGAGTCAGGAGCTGGACCTGGGTGTCAAACCCTGGTATTTTGATATGGGAAGTGGGTGTCTTAACCATCAGACTAAATGTTTGTCCCCAGATCACTATCTTTAATTACATTAGAGATAGAGTTTAAAATATATTTTATTTTCTGTATTCTATCAAATTCAAAAACCTAATAATCTGGACAATTTGTGTTCTTAAATTTATGTTCACTTTGACAATTTCATTGAGAGAGAAATCAAAGATTATTTTAGGATCTTTAAAGTCCATGAAAAAAAAAAACTTCATATCCACACCACTGACCTAGTTTGGTGGGAAAGTTCATGAATGCTTTGGAAGCATCATTCTGGAACTTGTCAAGCACCTCACTGCTCAAAGTCATTCAGGGGACTGGCCTGGTATTTTAATTCTTTTCCTGAAAGCTCAAAATCTAGGCCAACATTCGTGAGCACCAATGCACCACTGGTTGCAAAATCACCTTATTATCTTTTCTTTCCTTACCCCAATTCATTTACTCAACATGACTCAAATTTTTAATTTTTTTGAAACTTCCAAGATCAACTTCATTGCTATTAGTCAATTATTTCCCTTTGGTCTTAGAATACTTAGCCAGATTCAAGTCCCATATTTCAAACCAGACCTCCCCTTGTTTAGTATGACTGTGAGAAGCACAATTTTAGATTACTTCATTTGGTTTTTCCTCCCTGATTTAGTAATACACATTATCATATTCTGCACTGTAGTTGCTGCAGTGCAGAATGCAACTGGGACCCTGTTGGCTAGCAACCCAGAAAAATCAATCAGTGGAGATGTTACAGGGAAACAAATGACATGCTTACTTAAAATTCATTTCATTTTCATCATAAGAAAATGTCTTTTCAAAGGGCAATCTACAGGTGTTTGCTAATAGACCTCTACAGTCATTGTTGTTTCTTTTCTTCTCCCCCACCCTCTTTTTTTCTATGCCTGGTAAATAATGTTGACAATGAGTTTCAAAACATTATGCTAGTATGCTGTGCTTCTATGTTCTGAGATTGCTTATCATGTCCTGGTAATATAATCTCAAACATAATGTATTTTTATAAGGAAACTGGGTAATTACTTAATTGCAATGTTTTTGTTTATACTACATGTACTACTGAATGGAAGTGAGAGGAATATAGTCACCCAAATGAAATCCCCTAGCTTATCTAGAAACATAATTTTCATATCTCACTCATCAGGCAAATCTAAGCCAAGTACTTCTTCCAAATGGAAATATCTCATGCCTAGTCCCTGATGGAAGGTTAAGTTTATTTTGACCTAACCTATTTTAGTCACTTTCCCATAGAGATATTTAAAAATAATTTCATAACCTTTAAAATGTTCAGACAGCCTTAAGGGTGGAATAGCTTTAAACTAAAAGGAAATCCCATTAATATAGTCACTTGCATGTTCTGTGCTTAATTGCAAATCCTTTGGAAAAATATCATTGTGAAATGAAATTTACTCAGAGATTTTATTGATATAGACTCTAGGATTTGATATTTTATATATTTAAACTCATTAAGAAACAGGAAAGTTTAATCATTCACAAAATAGTGTTTCCATTATGCATAGGCAATCTGTGTTTTCAAATTATTTCATTACATCTTTGTGTTTTTATAAAAGTTACATAGTTCCAGGGTCTTTGGGCTGATGATAATGATGGTGTCTGTTTAGGTTCACTGACCACTGGGTCAGCTAAAGTCTTGGGATTGTGATTTCAATGAGACTGCATATTTGCATGTAAAATCTTAGATGCCCCAGCATGCCCAAGTACAGAGAGAGTAGGTGCATCAGAAGTAAGCACTAGAATATGGACCAAAGGATCTGGCAAACAAAATTTCCTAAGTGGAAGAAAGGAATTCATAGAAAATGAAATTAAAAGATAATGCCCATTTTCCATGAACTTTCCATGAACCTGCGGATGTGATCAAAGAAGTGAAGAAAAGAGCTGATGACACATGACTGCATGATTGACAAGTGAGTAAGAAAAAAGTAACATTTTGATGTCCGAATCATTTGCATGCAAATATTTAGAATGTGTTTTGAAATAAAAGGATATCTCAGCACACCTTTGTTGAATTCAAATGACATTCTTGTGGGGATTTCAGCGCTCAAATTTCTTCCCTGACCTATTTTCATTTCATTGACTCTCATTATATTCTATTTTTCTCTCTCTTCTTTCTACTACCCTCATTTTAAAGATGAAACAGAGAGTTCCAATACACTTCAACCAGTTTTCCCTATAATTTTCATTTTATAGTAGTATGCAATATTTATTATGATTAATAAACCAGTATTGACACATCATTATTAGCTAATTCCAGACTTTACACAGAATTCCTGTTTTTTTTTTAATTTTTTTTTATTTGACAGGTAGAATTATAGACAGTGAGAGAGACAGAGAGAAAGGTCTTCCTTCCATTGGTTCACTCTCCAAATGGCCGGGGCTGCGCCGATCCGAAGCCAGGAGCCAGGTGCTTCTTCCCAGTCTTCCATGCAGATGCAGGAGCCCAAGCACTTGGACCATCCTCCACTGCCCTCCCGGGCCACAGCAGAGAGCCGGACTGGAAGAGGAGCAACCGGGACTAGAACCTGGCGCCCATATGGGATGCCGGTGCCGCAGGTGGAGGATTAACCAAGTGAGCCACGGTGCCGGCCCCCCCCCCCTTTTTTTTCTTTAAGATTTATTCATTTATTTGAAAATCAGTTACACAGAGAGAGAAGGAGAGGCAAAGAGAGAGAGAGAGAGAGAGAGAGAGAGAGATCTTCCATCTGCTGGTTCACTCTCCCATTGGCCGTAATGGTTGGAGCTGTGCTGATCTGAAGCTATGTGCTTCTTCCTGGTCTCCCGTGCATCTGCAGGGCTCCAAGGACTTGGGCCATCTTCCACTGCTTGTCCCAGGCCATAGCAGATAACTGGGTTGGAAGTCGAGCAGCCGGGGCTTGAACTGGTGCCCATACGGGATGCCAGCACTGCAGGCAGCTGCTTTACCCACTACGCCACAATGCCAGCCCCGAATTCCTCAGTTTTAATTTAATTTAATTCAATTTAATTTAATTCAATTCAATTTTTGCCAATGTCTTTTTCTGTTCTAGGATCCCATCCGGGAAACCACATTAAATTTAGTTATCATGTCTTTTTTAGCTCTTGGCCATGACAATTTCATACTTTCCTTGACAATTTTGAGGAGTACTGATCAGATATTTTGTAGAATTTTCCTCAGTTTTGGTTGGTTTGATGTTTTTTCATTAGACAGGAGTTATATGTTTGGGGAGGGAGACTATAGAAGTGAAGTACTATTCTTATCACATCATATCCACTGTTGGTGTTGACCTTGATAGCTGAGATAGCATTTGTAAGATTTCTCCACTCACTGCAAAGGTACCCTTTTCCCATTTTCCACACTGTACTTTTATTTTAAAAGATTTATTTATTTGAAAGGCAGACACGGGGATAGCACTGTGGCATAGTAAGTTAACCCTCTGCCTGCAGTGCTGGCATCCCATATGGGCACAAGTTCAAGCTGCCCCACTTCCAGTCCAACTCCCTGTTATTGGCCCGGGAAAGCAATGGAAGCTGGCCCAAGTGCTTGAGCCCTTGCATTCACATGGGAGACCCAGAAAAAGCTCCTAACTTCAGATAGGCCCAGCTCCAGCCATTGCAGCCATAGGTCTTTCATCTGCTGGTTCACTCCCCACATTTTGAAAGTGTAGAGACTCAAACAGAAATTATTTCTATTTTATGTGTTCTCTAACTATTAAATGGTCACAGATGCCAAAGACTTTGTTGTTTTCTGTCTGTTCAGGAATTATGGTTCAATTTCACATCAGAATATGAGATAGTGATGAAAATAGAGAGAATATTCTTTATCATAAGAGTGAGATGTTTAAAGCACCATCAATGCAGAAACAATTTTACAATGTAGACTTAACCTTCATAAGTTAGGAAAATGAAATCACTCATTGTTAAATAATAAAGGACTTAGACTACTCCGAGATGATCAGAAGAAAAGACAATGAGAAAATAAATAGAATCTTGAAAAAAAAAAAACACAATCTTTTGATACATGTAGCAGAGTTTCAAGATTATTATTAAAGCCCTCTCTGTGTCTGTAACTCTGCCTCTCAAATAAATTAATTAATTTTAAAAAAGAGTTACAGAGAGAAAGGGAGAGACAGAGGAGATCTTCCATCTGCTCCTTCACCTCCCAGTTGGTTGTAATGACCAGGGCTGAGCCAAGACTAAACCAAGAGCCACGAGCTTCTTCCAGGTCTTCCAAATGGGTGCTGGGGTCCACGTGCTTAGACTAATCTCCGCTGCTTTCTCAGGTGCATTAGCAGGGAGTTGGATGCTGATGGGACATGAACTTGTACCCATATGGGACGCTGCTGTCTCAGGCAATGGCTTAACCCACTATGCCATAATGCTGGCCCCTCCACACTGTATTTTTTGGAAGGAAGTCCCTATATGCTTCCCACACTTAAGGGTGGAAAATTATGCTTCACTTTATTGAGAGCTGAATACATAAATTATTTGGAAAACCTCAGTCTATCCAGGGCAAAATGTTAATGAAGGCATTGGAGTTTGGCTATTTTTGTCTTGTCAGAAAAGACAAGCTAATGGGAATTAGAGGACAGGATTAGAGCATATTATACTTTATTATATATAACAAAGAACCATTTATGTATTTGTTATACATAACCAAGTATGTATAAAACACACACGTGTTTTTTAATGTATTTCATTCAGTCATCAGGGTGTGGGCTCAGAAAAGTCACAGAGAGAACTAGTGATCACATGAAACCTGAGTGTGTCATTCATACATGGATGCATCTGCATCCCTTCATACATTAATTTATTCATCAGTCTTCAACATGCCAGTATATCAAAGATTAATGTAGGCAGAGGTTGAATGTTCTCATATTGTAAACTTTGATGTCCATTCTCCCAAAAGCAGTTTATACATTCAATGCATTACCCATCAAGATACCGAAGTCCTTCTTCTCAGATCTGGAAAAAATGATGCTGAAATTCATATGGAGACACAGGAGACCTCGAATAGCCAAAGCAATCTTGTACAACAAAAACAAAGCCGGAGGCATCACAATACCAGATTTCAAGACATACTACAGGGCAGTTGTTATCAAAACAGCATGGTACTGGTACAAAAACAGATGGATAGACCAATGGAACAGAATAGAAACACCAGAAATCAATCCAAACATCTACAGCCAACTTATATTTGATCAAGGATCCAAAACCAATCCCTGGAATAAGGACAGTCTATTCCTCAAATGGTGCTGGGAAAATTGGATTTCCACGTGCAGAAGCATGAAGCAAGACCCCTACCTTTCACCTTACACAAAAATCCACTCAACATGGATTAAAGACTTAAATCTACGACCCGAAACCATCAAATTATTAGAGAGCATTGGAGAAACCCTGCAAGATATAGGTACTGGCAATGACTTTTTGGAAAAGACCCCAGAAGCACAGGCAGTCAAAGCCAAAATTAACATTTGGGATTGCATCAAATTGAGAAGTTTCTGTTCTTCAAAAGAAACAGTCAGGAAAGTAAAGAGGCAACCGACAGAATGGGAAAAACTATTTGCAAACTATGCAACAGATAAAGGGTTAATAACCAGAATCTATAATAATCTTGAAACTCTGCTACATGTATCACAAAGATTGTGGGTTTTTTTTTCAAGATTCTACTTACTTCTTATTGTCTTTTCTTCTGATCATCTCGGAGTAGTCTAAGTCCTTTATTATTTAACAATGAGTGATTTCATTTTCCTAACTTATGAAGGTTAAGTCTACATTGTAAAATTGTTTCTGCATTGATTTATCTTATGATAAAGAATATTCTCTCTATTTTCATCACTATCTCATATTCCTTTTTTATAATTTCAACAGATGTTTATTGCAGTGCAAAAACAATTTTGAAACTCATTAATAATTTTTTCATAACACACATTTTCCATGAACTTCTTTTTTGACAGGCAGAGTTAGGCAGTGAGAGAGAGACAGAGGTAAAGGTCTTCCTTGCCGTTGGTTCACTCCCCAAATGGCCGCTACAGCCAGCGCACCAATCCGAAGCCAGGAGCCAGGTGCTTCCTCCTGGTCTCCCACGCGGGAGCAGGGGCCCAAGCACTTGGGCCATCCTCCACTGCCTTCCCGGGCCACAGCAGAGAGGTGGCCTGGTTGAGGAGCAATCAGGACAGAATCCAGTGCCCCAACCTGGTCTAGAACAAAGGGTGCTGGCGCCGCAGGCAGAGGATTAGCCAAGTGAGCCGTGGCGCCGGCCTTCCATGAACTTTTAAAAGAGTGTATGTGTTGGGGTTAGTGCTGTGGCACAGGTTAATCCTCCGCATGTGGTGGTGGCATCTGAAATGGGCACAGGTTCGAGTCTCGAATGCTCCTCTTCCAATCCAGCTCTCCGCTATGGCCCAAGAAAGCAGCGGAAGATGGCCCAAGCCCCTGGGCCCCCAAACCCACGTGGGAGACCTGGAGGAAGCTCCTGGCTTCCGATCGGCCCAGCCCTGGCCGCTGTAGCCACCTGGGAAATGAACCAGCAGGTAGAAGACCCTCCTCTCAGTTTTTCTCTCTCACTGTCTGTAACTCTACCCCTCAATTAAATACATAAAAATCTTTACCCTCCCCTCCAAAAAAAGACTACATGTGGGCTTATCCTGGGCCTCTCTATTCTGCTTCATGAGCTGTCTTGATCATGTAGGTTTTTATGTTGTGAAATTTGGCAGAGCAAGTTCTTCTTCAATACTGAATTGATTATTCTATACTATATTTAACTATTCTTTTCTAAAAAAAGTCATTTGAAAGGCAGAGTTAGAGTTGAGAGAGAGAATCTTATATCTGCTGGTCCATGCCACAGTGGCCAGGACTGGGACAGTCTGAAGCCAAGGCTTCTGGAACTGCATCTGGGTCTCCCATGTGGGGGGGCCAGGGCTCAAGTACTTGGGTCATCATTCACTGTCTTCCCAGGCATATTATCAGGGAGCTGGATCAGAAGTGGAGCTGTCAGGACTCAAATTGGTGCTCATACAGGATGTCAGTATCACTGCCAGCAGCTTAATGCAATACCAGCCCCATATAGTTAGCTGTTCTTTTACTTCTCCATATGAACATGAGAATCCATCTGTCGGTTAACACAAATCATTTGCATATTAAGAAGAACTTGACATCTTGAAAATACTGTCCTCCTATCCATGAACATGGACGATCTCACTTATTTAGTCCTTTATTATCTTTTTATCAAAATCTAGTCCTTTTCCTCATACTAGCTTTGTACATATTCTGTTAGATTTATACATAAGCATTTACTATTAGAGGTGCTAATATACATGTCTTTTAATTTCAAGTTCCACTTCTCTGTTGCTGGTATAAAGGGAAGTGACTGACTTTTGTAAATTAGTCTTGTGTCCTTACCATAAGCATTTATTTGTTCCAGAAATCTTTTTGACTCATTCAGATGTTCCACATACACAATCATGGTATCTGTAAACACTGCTATTTCCTTCTTCCCAGATGTATACCATTTATTGTTTTTTCTTGTCTTGTTGCATTAGCTAGGACTTACAAGGCAGTGGTGGGCTGACATCCTTGTTTTGTGCCTGCCCTTAGATGGAAAGCTCCAAGTCTTTCATATCAACTACAATGTTTTTTTTAATTGCTTAAAAACTTATTTACTTGAAAGGCAGAGCTACCGAGAGGCAGAGGCAGAGAGGTCAGTCTTCCATTAGCTGGTTCACTCCCCAAATCGTCACAATGGCCAGAGCTGGGATGATCCAAAGCCAGGAGCCTGGAGTTTCTTCTTGGTCTCCCACGTGGGTGCAGGGACAAAGCTTTTGGGCCATCCTCTGTTGCTCTCCCAGGCACATTAACCGGGAGCTGGATACGAAGCAGAGAAGCCAGGACTTGAACCAGTTCCCGTATGGGATGCCGGTACTGAAGGTGGCAGGTTTACCTGCTATTCCATAATGCTGGCCCCCAAGTACAATGTTTGCTGTAGTTTCTGGTAGATGTTCTTTACTAAGTGAAGAAAGTTCCTCTCTGTTCTTAATTTGTTGAATTTTTAATCATGAATGCATGTTAGATTTTGTCAAATTTTTTCTGTACCAATTGATGTGGTGGATTGCATTTATTTCTGAATGCTGAACCATCCTTGCATACCTGGGATAAATCCCACTTGGTCCAAGTATATAATTCTTTTTATTCATTGTTGGATTAGCTTTGCTAATCTTTTGTTGAGGATTTTTCCATCTTTTGATCAGGAGAAATGTTTGTGATTTTCTCTTCTTATAATGCCTTTGTTTGGACTTGATGCTATAGTTATACTAGCTTCGCAGAATAAGATATTAAGTATTCCATCTATTTTCTGTCCAGCAGCTCAAGAACTCTGGATCCTCAGTGCCTGCAAGGTCCAGGACCCACAGCTCCTCCCCTTGCTCCAGCTGGGAGATCAGCTCCGGCTTAGGCACAGGGAATCCTCAGCTTTCCGGCCGAGCACACCCGCCGAGGGGGTGGGGCCACTATCTCATATTCTGATGTGAAATTGAACCATAATTCCTGAACAGACAAAAATCAACAAAGTCTTTGGCATCTGTGACCATTCAATAGTTAGAGAACACATAAAATAGAAATAATTTCTGTTTGAGTCTCTACACTTCCAAAATTGCTACACTTTAGTCCAGTGTTCTTGGGTTTACTTCATCATTGTTTGTCTCTGTGGTTTTTGTGAGAGATTTTTAATATGTTAGGCTTTATTTAAGGGCAGAAGTTTTTCATGATTTTGAGAACTGGAGACTCTGACCTACCGAGAGTGCTATCTGAAATCTCTGAATATGATTTGATAACACCCTTCAGAACTGTATTACCCTAATATGAACCAAGTATATCTTCACTTTTTTATTGTCTCTTGAATGTGGGCATGACCATTAAACACAAATATTCTATTTTAGCCTAAAACTCAATCCAACAACAAAATATTTTACTATGAGTATATATAATGAGATGCTTACATGTTGATTAGAAAAATATTTTTGCCGGCACCACGGCTCACTAGGCTAATCCTCCACCTTGCGGCGCCGGCACACCGGGTTCTAGTCCCGGTCGGGGCACCGGATTCTGTCCCGGTTGCCCCACTTCCAGGCCAGCTCTCTGCTGTGGCCAGGGAGTGCAGTGGAGGATGGCCCAAGTGCTTGGGTCCTGCACCCCATGGGAGACCAGGATAAGCCCCTGGCTCCTGCCATCGGATCAGCGCGTTGCGCCGGCCGCAGCGCGCCAACCGCGGCGGCCATTGGAGGGTGAACCAACGGCAAAAGGAAGACCTTTCTCTCTGTCTCTCTCTCACTGTCCACTCTGCCTGTCAAAAAAAATTAAAAAAAAAAAGAAAAATATTTTTGAGAAGAAAGACTGAACACGAGAAGATTAGAAGGAGAGCAAGAGTCAAATAAAGAAGCATCAATAATTCAATTATTCAATGAGGCATCCTTCTCTCTACTTTGCTCTCCTCAATATCAACTTCCTTTCAAGAGGATACCACTAGTATTTGAAGATATTGTCTTATTCACTCAAAGAAAATAGAATAAATTCTCCAAAAATCATGGACTACAACTTAGTCCAATTTAGGTCACATGTCCTATATGGACAAGAAAAATAACGAGGGAGAGTGCTGTGCTCTGTTACAATGCGCTAACTGGAACTCCCTGTGGAGCTAGAGATGGCATAGATACCTAAAAAAAATTGAGGTTCTGCTAGGAAAGAGAAAGTATGCCTTCATCTCATTTCCATTATATTTCATTTCCTGCTCCAATAAAATATCCTGAGATTTTATTTACAGCACGTGGGCATTTAATAGCTGCTCATGCCATTTAATATGTGAAAAGGCAACTACTGAAAATACACTGGAGTTTAAATACAAAGTGGTTCTTAAAATGCAGACACTCACTTTTTATATTGAAAACATTATTCATAACTTTCAGAAATACAAATCTTTCCAAATTACTTATTTTAATTGGATTTGTTTCCTGGCTCCAGAAATATCAACGCTGTTTTAATTTGTGCAATATGCCTTCAAACACTGGGATGTGCTGAGTCACTGATAAATAATTTGCTTAGCCTGGAAACAAATAGATGAGACAATTTCTGAAAGCCACAGACATCTAAGTTTTCCCCACACTTTTCCTGGTTGAGATGAGCTAAAACAGATGCATTCTGGCATTCTGATCATGATAACAAAAAAGCATCCTCCTTTAAATTTTCAGCAACTTGCCATACTACCTTACTGATGTCACTTCTAGTCATATTATTTTGTATCAAGAGTCCTCAGGTCTGCTGTGACATAAGTGCTACAGATAGTTGTGGATAGTTGATATTTCCTCCTGAAACAGCCATATTTGCAAATTCTCACATCTTCTCTAGGGACATCAAATGCAGGAGAGTGCAATAATTCTACTCTTAGTAATTTAAAACTAAGTTTTAATTAATTTTACCCAAACCACTAATGTTGTTCAAGGATTTTTCTCTGATTTCTGTCTGGCACTGATGATTACAAGGCAATGTAGGGAGCATTTATTCAATAATCATCCTGGCCTATTTTCCAATATCCATGAGCAAAAGAAATTAGATAATCTTCTCACAAATAAATGGTAACTTAGATTTACAGAAATCTTAGTAGTTTCATGGTGTATGTACATTTTAGTTAAAAGCTAATGTTGACTATAGAATCAATAAAAGTGCTTCAATGACCTTTAAGAGAGCCACAGCACAGAAGGCCATTTTCACTAAGGTTTCAAAAGTACAAATCATGATTTATTTTGTAGTTCAAACAAAGTAGATCAAAACAGAAGAAAAAAGTACTAGTATCTTGGGCAAGTTTCTTATTATGTTAGTCTAAATATATTTTCTCAAGGAATTAACTTGTAATTTTAAAATTCTATCCCCTGGTTCACTCCCTAAATGACTTCAAAAGCGAGGGCTGGGCCAGGCCAAAGGCAAGAACCTGGAACTCTATCCAGGTCTACCACGTATGTGGCAGGGGCCCAAGCACTTGGTCCATCTTTCCCAGGCGCATTAGCATGGAGCTGGATCTGAAGTGGAGCAGCCAGGACTCTTACCGCCATTCATATGGGATGCTGGAATCACAGACAGCTAGCCCCAATGATAATTTGTTCTATACACACATGTAATATTATGTAATATACACATTTACACATAATATGCACATATGCAATCTATACATATTCAAAATAATATGAAGATACCCTTATGCTTCCTTATTCTAGTCATATAAAACCCTAAGATAAACAATCACTGCTAGGATTTCTATCACCCTGGGTTGGATTTGTGTGTTCCAAAACTTCATATAAAAGGAATCACAAAATATGTAGTGTTTTGTTCTCTGTCATCTTTTAGTCAACAGTATGTCTATGAGATTCATACATATTGGTGTGTGTATTGTTTTTTATTGCTGAATATTATTTCCTTACATGAACATATCACCATTTATCTATTATCTTGCTTATTGTTCCTCATAAGAAATCAATTTGTTTTGTTTTGTTTCTCCCCTATTTCTTCACTTAGGCTTCACTTCCCTGTGCTGCATCCTGAAAAGTGCCTTCAGACACAGGTTGAAATATGGCTGGCCCATGGGCCAGTGCCGTGGCTCACTTGGCTAATCCCCCGCATGTGGCGCCGGGTTCTAGTCCCCAGCTGCTCCTCTTCCAGTCCAGCTCTCTGCTGTAGCCCGGGAAGGCAGTGGAGGATGGCCCAAGTGCTTGGGCCCTGCACCCACATGGGAAACCAGGAGGAAACACCTGGCTCCTGGCTTTGGATCGGCGCGCTCACTGGCCATAGCGGCCATTTTGGGGGGTGAACCAATGGAAGGAAGACCTTTCTGTCTCTCTCTCTCTCTCTCTCTCTCACTAACTCTGTCAAATAAACATTAAAATTTTTTAAAAAATTTAAAAAAGAAATATGTCAGGTCCCATGTGTTCTTTTTTCTTAACTATCAAAGTTTTGAGCTTGGCTTAGTCCCAGTGTCCAATAAAACAGTAGTTCATGATGAGGGTAAGTCTGATAGCAGTTATTCTATTATAGTTATATGGTGAATTCTAGCATGTCTAGTTTTTTTTGTTTTTACTTTTATTTCTTAAACTACATATAGAACAATCAGTAGTACATTTTTAGATACCTTCTATGCAGGAGTTTTTATTATTAGACATACATGTTTCCAATCTTTAACAAACATATACATTTCTTGGAATTTTTATTTACTTATTGTTTTTATTTGAAAGGTAAAGAGACCAAGGGAGAGAGAGAGAGAGAGAGAGATAGAGAGAGAGAGAGAGAGAGAAAGAGACCTACCATTCACTCTTTCACCCACAAATGGCTTCAACAGTCAAGGCTAGACCAGGCCACAGCTAGGAGCCTGGAACTCAATCTGAGTCTCCCATGGAGGTGACAGATACCCAAGTATTTGAGCCATTATTTATTGCCTTCCAGGGTGCACATTAGTAGGAAACTGGAATCTGGCATAGAGTTGGAATTCAAACCCAGGCACTCTAATAAGGGCTGTGGATGTCCTCAGCAGTGTCTTAACTGCTATGTCAAATGTCTGTTCTTAAGTATATATATAAATCTTTATACACATACACACAGATATATATATATATATATATAATCTTTATATAATAACACACAGATACACACACACACATATATATCTCTGTGTGTGTTATTGTATAAAAATTTATTTATTCATTTGAAAGACAGAGTTAGAGAAACAGAGAGAGAGACAGAGAGACAGTTCTTCATTCTGCTGGTTCACTCCCCAAATGGATGCAACAGCTGAGGCTGGGCCAGACCAAAGATGGGAACTTGGAACTCTACCAGGGTCTCCCATGTGTGGTCAGTGGCCCAAGTCTTAGACTATCTTGCCTTGCTTTTCCAGGTGCATTAGCAGGAAGCTGGATTGGAAGTGGAGTAGCCAGGACTTGAACTGGTGCCCATATGGGATGCCAGCATCACAGGTGGAAGCTTAACCTGCTATGCCATAATGGTAGCTTCCCAAGCGTATCATTTTAAAGTCTTATTGTTGGGGCTGGCGCTGTGGTGCAGCAGGTTAATGCCCTGGCCTGAAGCACCAACATCCCTTATTAGCGCCGGTTCGAGACCTGGATGCTCCACTTCCAATCCAGCTATGGCCTGGGAAAGCAGTGGAAGATGGCCCAAGTCCTTGGACCCCTGCACCCGTGCAGGAGACCTGGAAGAAGCTCCTGACTCCTGGCTTTGGATGGGCGCAGCTTCAGCCATTGTGGCCAATTGGGGAGTGAACCGTAGGATGGAAGACCTCTCTCTCTCTCTCTCTCTCTGCCTCTCTTCTCTGTGTAACTCTTTCAAATAAATAAATAAATATTTAAACAAAAATAGTCTTATGTTGAAAAGAAAACAAAAATGGGGCTGGCACTGTGGTGTAGTGCATAAAGCCGCCTCCTGCAGTGCCAGCATCCAGTATGGGCACCAGTCCGAGTTCCTGCTGTTCCACTTCCAATCCAGCTCTCTGCTATGGCCTTGGAAAGCAGTAGAAGATGGCTCAACTCCTTGAGCCCCTGCACCCACCTGGAAGAAGCTTCTGACTCCTGGCTTCGGATTGGCGCAGCTCCAGCTGTTGTGGCCAACTGGGGAGTGAACCAGCAGATGGAAGACCCCCCCCACCCCCCCTTTGCCTCTCCTTCTCCCTCTGTATAACTCTGACTTTCAAGTAAATAAATAAATTTTTTAAAAAAATTAAAAATAAAAGAAAACAGAAGTACTGATATTATTCATGATTTTTTAGAAACTTGTTTCATCTCAAATATATTAAGACTGCCAGAGTCATTTGCTTGTTATCTAAATAATTAATGTATTTCAGACCTCATTGCTACACAGCATTACAATCTATTATCCCCAATCAAAACCTTCACCCATTTCCCATTGTAAAAATTCCAAATAGTTATATCTTGTTAGTGTCCATATTATTAAGAGCATGTCTTTTTGATGTACAATTATTAGCAAATATGATTGAACACCTCCATGACTATCTTTCTAAAATTTTTTAAGATTACATTTATAGGGCCGGACCTGTGGCACAGCAAGTTAAAGCCCTGGCCTAAAGCGCTGGCATTCCATATGGGCACCGGGTTGAGACCGGGCTACTCCTCTTCTGATCCAGCTCTCTGCTATGGCCTGGGAAAGCAGTTGAAGATGACCCAAGTCTTTGGACCCCTGCACCCACATGGGAGACCTGGAAGAAGCTCCTGGCTCCTGGCTTCGGCCATCTGGGGAGTAAACCAGTGGATGGAAGACCTCTTTCTCTCTCTACCTCTCTCTGTAACTCTGTCTTTCAAATAAATAAAATAATTATTTTACAAATATTTTATTTATTTATTTGAGAGGTAGAGTTACAGACACAGAGAGAGACACAAAGAAAGGTCTTCCATCCAGTGGTTCACTCCCCAGATGGTCACAATGGCCAGAGCTGAGCTGATCCAAAGCCAGGAGCCAGGAGCCATGAGATTCTTCTGGGTCTTCCATGGGGATCCAGGGGCCCAAGCACGTGAGCCAGTGTCCACTGCTTTCCCAGGCCACAAGCAGAGAGCTGGATAAAAAGAAGAATAGCTGGGATATGAACCAGCATCCATATGGGATGCTGGCGCTCGCAGGTGGAGGCTTAACCTACTATGCCACAGCACCGGCCCCTACATAACTATCTTCTCTTAGGTAAATCCAGCCCAGTTTTTTAGACTTAAATAAAACTGACCGATCAGGATCATTCTCCAGTTCATAACAATCTCAGAAAGAATGTGCTTATTTGATATTAGGTTGAAGTCTTCTTGAAAAGAGCTCCAGTATTTGGTGATATTTGTCTTCCTCCTGCTTTGGTCTTTGAACATCTGTTTGACCTTAGTGACAAAGATTTCAAAGGAATTAACATTTGTATTTATGATATACTCATTCAAAAAATCATCAGCACACTAGCTTGTTACAGGTCACGTGCTAGATATGTGAATGTAGTTGAATTATTAGGAAACTCTGTGTGTGTGTGTGTGTGTGTGAGAGAGAGAGAGAGAGAGAGAGAGAGAGAGTATTTGAGTTTGAGGAGGTAGGAACAACTTCTCTATATTGGTGGTAAAGCTAACCAGTCCTTTGGTCCTTTGGTTTAAAACATGTGAAAGACATCCAACTGACTTAATTCAGTAAAAATATTGAGATAGGCAAAAAAAAAAAAACACCCACAAAACTTTGTCAAAACCTCTTACGAGCAACATTTAAGCCTGTGATATTGATTGGGACAGTTTTTCTGAAGTTCCGGAGCCAGAGGCCATGAATCTGTTTTCCAGCTGGATGCTGTCTGAAGTTTGACATGTGAGCTTCTCTATCTCATGGCAGTGAGTGAGTGATGGAAATTGTCTGACTTGGCCAAATGCAAACAGCCTAGCAACATAACACAGATGACACCATATACCAAGGAATATGCAATTTGGAGTGAAGCAGCATGGGCTGAGTTTGGCAGGTGCTTTGTCAACAAACCTGGGCTGAAGACCAGAAAAATCCCAGACAAAAGTAGTAGCCAGGCAGCAAGACAAGGTTTGAGACAGAAACACCAGCAGGTTTTAAATGAGGGGTGCGTTATTGAGCATGACACTAAGGGAGGCTGGAGGCTTGTTGTGTCAGCAGCAAAGGGAAGGACAGTCGTGTTGTTAAACAGGACTGGTACAATATTGTCAGCATAAATGCCAGTGTTTTGTAGCTTATAAAATGATTGTGTGCATAGGGAATACCTCCAATCTCCACAGCTGTGTTGAAGTTTGAATGGAGGCAGGCATTCTGCTCTTAGAGCCTGATGTTTCTAGAGAAAAGGCAAATTCTGTAAAAGATTCAACTTGCTTTTCAGAAGAGTGACCCAGAGCGAAGACAGGAAGGAAATACAAGGCCACAGACTATTAATAAAGAATGTATCATAACTTTGGGTGCTTAAAGGAAAGCATTTAGTTTCTCAAATTACCGCACAAAGTGAGTTATGAAATGAAAATTCTTGCAAACATCAAGTGCACTCAGAGAGCACTTGAAGTACTTGGCAATCATTCTGAAGTTCTTTGTTAAGCTCACCAAAGCTAGACTTCACTGTTGAAAAAAAAAGACATTTTGCCTTATTTGTAAAGGTTGGGAGTAGCGTTTCAGTTGATATTTCTAAAACTATCCTCTCTTCTCAAATGTATTAATGACTGTAATTGATAAAGACTTTTTGCCTATATATTTGTGTAAATTATTTGATTTTAAAAATATTTCTGCTAAAGTTATTTCAGGGAATGCATAAACTTCTTCTTTTTTCTTTTTTTAAAGATTTGTTTATTTATTTGAAGGTTAGAGTTACACAGAGGGAAGGAAAGGCAGAGAGAGCGAGAGGTCTTCCATCCACTGGTTCACTCCCCAGTTGGCCACAATGGCTGGAGCTGCGCTGATCCAAAGCCAGGAGCCTGGAGTTTCTTCCATGTTTCTCACGCAGGTACTGGGGCCCAAGGACTTGGGCCATCTTGTACTGCTTTCCCAGGCCATAGCAGAGAGATGGATCAGAAGTGGAGCAGCCAAGACGCGAAGTGGCGCCCATATGGGATGCTGGCACTGCAGGCAGCAGCTTTTACCTGCTATGCCACAGAGCTGGCCCCATAAACTTCTGAAACATGTTAGCAAGTCCTTTTGCTATCTCTCTAAGCTTCACTGTCCTTCATATGTAATATTGACTTGATTGAAAATTAAAAAATATATATTCTAATGACATAACTTTACAAATGGATGAATGGTTATACACTAACAATGTTCATTGTAACTTGAAATAGTAGACATATGTTCAGGGCTAATTATGAGAGTGGGAATGCTAAATTGAAGGGCAACTGCAGTTTAGTTAGACATTACCAAGTTCTCCATATCAGTACTACCATTTTACATTGCCTCCAGCAAAGTCTGAGAGTGCCTGTTTTCCCCAGCCTCTGCATGAACTTCATGTAAAAGTTAGGATGGTGTTGTTAAAGTGATACTATTTCCCAATTTAAAAAATCACGTTGATTCATAGCACTTTCACACGTCATCAACACCCTTTATGGATAGGATTGTATAGAGTTATGTTATAATCCATTAAACTGCTTTGATGTATTTGATTTATTCCTTTTTAGGTATTTCGACTGTTTCTATATGCTTGTTTTTTTTAAAGATTTATTTTATTTATTTGAAAGAGTTAGATTTATTTTATTTATTTTAAAGAGTTACAGAGCGAGGTAGAGACAGAGAGAGAGGTCTTCCATCCACTGGTTCACTTCCCAGATGGCCGGAACAGCTGGAGCTGCACCGATCCGAAGCCAGGAGCCAGGAGCTTCTTCCTGGTCTCCCAGGTGGGTGCAGCGGCCCAAGGACTTGGGCCATCTTCTACTGCTATCCCAAGCCACAGCAGAGAGCTAGATTGGAAGAGGAGCAGCCAGGACTCGAACCTGCACCCATATGGGATGCCAGTACTTCAGGCCAGGGTGTTAACCCACTGAACCACAGCGCCGGCCCCTATACGCTTTCACATTCAGTTACAATGAACATTTTTAGTGTATAACTAATCAGGGATGGACCAAGCCAAAGACAGGATCTAAAAACTCCATCCAGATATCCCACATGGTGGCAGGGATCCAATTACTTGAGCCATCACCTGCTGCTTCCCAGCTATGCACTAGAAGGAAGGTGGAATTGGTAGTGGAGCCATGACTCAAAGCCAGACAGTCCAATATGGTATGCAGGGGACCCAAGCAATGTCCTTACCACTGTGCCAAATGCCTGCCCCATAACATTTTTTAAAGATTTATTTATATATTTGGAAGTCAGAGTTACAGGGAGGCAGAGGCAAAGGCAGAAGCAGAAAGAGAATGAGATCTTCCATCCGCTAGTTCACTCCCCAAGTGGCTGCAATGGGCAGAGCTGTGCCAATCTGAAGCATGGAGCCAGGAGTTTCTTCCGGGTCTCCCACGTGGGTGCAGGAGCCTAAGTACTTGGGCCATCTTCTACTGCTTTCCCAGGCTGCAGCAGAGAGCTGGATCAGAAGAGGAGCGGCCAGGACTCAAACTGGAGCCCATTTGGGATTCCGGCACTGCTGGCGGCAGCTTTACCCGCCATGCCACAGCACTGGTGCCAACAGTTTATTCTTACTAGCATTGAACAAGATATAACTAAAATGTTCACGAACAGTGAATGATGTAGTATAATGAATACAATGGAATGCTAATCAGCGTAAAAAGGAATAAGCCACTGATTTCTCAGACAACATGGATGAATACATGAGTGTGCTTACTTGATAAAACATACGGTTCTATTTACCCAAAATTAGTACCTTGTATTTGAATTATACTTCAATGAGATTTTCTTTAAAAGGTGAGGGGAAGTATAGTCAAAGAAAAGTTGGAGCGGGTGGGGTTCGGCATGAGGCTCAGCAGGTAAAGCTGCCACCTGCGACACCAGCATCCCAGACCTGCACTGGCTCATAGCCTGGCTTCTCCACTTCTGATCCTGCTCCCTGCTAGTGACCTAGGAAAAGCAATGGAAGATAGCCCAAGTGTTTGGACTGGTGTCACCCACGTGGGAGATCCATATGAAGCTCCTGGCTTCCGCTTGGCCCAGCCCTGGCCCTTGTGGCCATTTGGGGAATGAACCATTGGATGGAAGACCTCTTTCTTTCTCACCCTCTCTCTGTAACTCTTTCAATAAATCTTTAAAAAATTTTAAACATCCAGTACATTGTTAGTAATTGTAGTTGTCATGTTTAACAATGAATCTTTCTTGAATTTTTCTTCCTAAGTTTATCCTTTCAGCAACACTTTCCCAATTGTTCCTTCCCCTCCTCTGTCCTTGATAATTACCACTCTACTATCTGTATCTTTTTAGATTCCACATGTGGAAACATATGATATGTGTCTTTCTGTGTCTGGCTTAACATGTAGTCCTCCAAGTTCATCTATGTTGTCTCAAATGACAGAATCTCCTTTTTGCACTGGATGTATTTTTTCTCTTTTGTATTTTCCTGCATTTAATACATTTTGACTAATGATATAACCTCAAGTTTTAAAATAATTTATGTTGTGTTTAATACATATTTTCATTTGTAGATAGCAACAACTTGTGACATATTAGATTCTTCTCAGTGATATGTGCTGTAGCGGAAAAAATATAATTCAACTGGCAGACCTGTTTTCTCATTCTGAATATTCTGTTAACTGCTGCACATTTTCTGAAGATCATTTGACTTCTTTGCCTTGAGTTTCTTTATCTGTAAAATGAAGGATGTTGAACTACCTTAGCTCAACATTTCCATGATCCATTTAGTATAAAATGTGGAATGTTAATTTTCTTAATTGGACATTTGAAAAATATTGGTAATGCATTTTTATATTTAAAATCCTCTGTACTGGGGCCGGTGCTGTGGCGTAGCGGGTTAATGCCCTAGCCTGAAGCACTGGCATCCCATGTGAGCACTGGTTCTAGTTCCGGCTGCTCCACTTCCAATCCAGTTCTCTGCTACGGCCTAGGAAAGCAGTAGAAGATGGCCCAAGTCCTTGGGCCCCTGCACCCTTGTGAGAGACCCAGAAGAAGCTTCTGGCTCCTGGCTTTGGATTGGCACATCTCCAGACATTGCAGCCAGTTGGGGAGTGAACCATCGGATGGAAGACTCTCTCTCTCTCTCTCTCTCTCTCTCTCTCTCTGCCTCTCCTCTCTCTGTGTAACTCTGACTTTCAAATAAATAAATCTTTTAAAAAAATCCTCTGTACTTTGCATGCATTACTTATTTTTCTTATAGTCCATAACACAAAAAACCCAAAGGTCAGTTTAGAGGCCCTTTCCAATCCTTGACAAGAAGAGTACCTGTAATCATCTTCAGTTTATTTCTATCTTAAAGATGCTACGTATATTGATTATTGAAGAAGCAGTATTTTCTATGAATGCTGAAAACATTGCAAACTTGTGCTAAAGTCAATAATAATCTTCACATATATCACCACATTAAGAACCTTTTTTCTGCAGTGAAAGAATCATAGGCCATAATAGCTACTTATCCACTTTTTCTTTATTGAATGAAATTGGGTTTTGACTCCTTTGATTACATGATAATTAAATCAGCTGTCTGTCTCTAAGCAATATTTTTCTTTGTTTTTGTATTTGTTTATTTTTGTTTGCATTGCTGCAAAATGTGTTAATACTAAATGCTGATGAAAAGAGCTGAATTCGGACTGTCAGATGGGAAGAGCTGGCTTTCTGGCTGCAGATGCCACTTAAACTTTGAATCTTTCAACTGCAGATTTTCTATTGTCTGTAGCTATTCCTAAAAAAGGCATGGTTTTCTCTCCAAATCAGGAGGTAGAAAATGATGGGGGAGGCTTTTTGGCCCTCAACATCACCAATATAAGATTGCTGCATCAATGCCACAAAAATTATATTGAATATTCTAAATTAGATCTAACATCATTCTATGTCACTTAAAGTAGGATTTTAGCTGGACCTTTTATAATTTCATGCAGAACTAAATAGATTTAGAAAATATTCTAGATACTGGTTCTATAAAAGTCTACATTTTATCTACATTTTATTTACATTTCACAATTATAGCTAAAAGGCTTACTTTCTTTAGAATATATGTGTGTGTGTGAGTGTGTGTGTATATATATATATATATATATATATATATATATATATATATATCAAAGTATTAAAGGAATCGGGAAGGATAAGGTTTAGTATTTTATGTTATCTTTTCACAATACTAATATGTAAGACTCTGGAATTTCATTTAAATAACAGGAAGTGACTTAATAAGCCTAACACTTGCTGACAATACATTGTGGGAAATGTATACCGAACTGGAATCTTTGCCTTCTACAATTTACAAATGATTTTAATGTGCCTGAGAGTGCTGTTCTCTAACGACAGTGTGTGAAGACATTGTTCAGTATAAGAGAACGGAAGCAGCTGCCAGTATTGTGCATGCTTCACATCGCAAGAAAATGAGAGTATATCCTGTTTCCACGGTATCCAGAAAGCCTTTACTGAACCTCACAAAATTAGGAATCAAATTATTTTTGAAGACTTTTGTTTTCTCCTTATTGTGATGAAATATGATATGTAGGACTCCGAAATTGATTTCACTTCTGGAGATTTCTGCAGTTTGGGAGAACTAGTAAAAAGTGTCATTGAGACAAAAACGAAACAACATGGCAATGATTTGAGCTATAAACAGTCATGGTTCTCCTACCTTCTCTTTTCGTGAAACACAGATGTTACATTTGGATGAGACCTTCTGTGGTAATGTGTTTGAGAATAAACACCGACAGTTTCATTGAATCTAATTTACCTGCTTTTAATTAGTAATGCTTAACATTTTGAGACTCTGGGAAGAAACATGGGAAAAAGCAATCATCCAATCACTGTTACTTCATGGACATAGCAAGGAAAATTACTTAAATTAAAGTCGTTGCCCACGTCCATTCTCAGACCTCCCAATAGATTTCTTACTGAGGCTCTTAAACCCATCCTCAGCAGTAAACTGATGTTTCTTAAGCATTGACTCTTAAAAGTCAGAAAATCCACAGGAGATTCTGATGGTTGGTGAATTATTTAAATAAGATGTAGAGAGGAAAAAAAACAGGGTTGGTATTTTAGCATCGGTTCTTGACAATCCAACATGTAGCTGCAGTTTGGCATTCTATACACTGAATTAAAACAGGATAACAGCAGCTGGCTGATTATTCCTGGGTCAAAAAGCTTCCAGAGAAGATTTTAAAAAAAAAAAAACAGAATTAGAGAGTGGTTAGCAAAGTTTGACTCTCTCAGTAAGATCACATAAAATGGAGTTATTCATGTAGAATCACCTAGAGGATCGTTAAAAATGCCTGGACCTTAGTACAGAAAAATAAAATCTGTACATCCAGGGATGTTCATGGGCATCTGCAGCCAGGGTTGCCAATCACTGCTTTAAAGCACACAATCTGGGGCATGTGTTTGGCACAGTGGTTAAGATGTCACTTGGGATGCCTGCATCCCATATCAGAGTGCCTGGAGGATTCAGTCTTAGCTTCACATCTCCATCTTCTTGTTAATGTGTACCCCAGGAGGCAATGGGGAAGCAACCCATGTGGGAGACCCAAGGTGAATTCCTAGCTCTTGGCTGCAAATTGGCCCAGCTCCAGGTATTGTACGTGCTTGGAGAGTGAACCAGCAGATGGATGGTTTCTCTCTCCCCCCCCCCCCTCTCTCTCTCTCCCCCTCTCTTTCTGTCTTTCAAACAAAAAAATGTAAATAACTTTTTTTTTTCTAGAACACATTCACAATGGGGAAATTTTTAGTGGGGACTACTTAGTTTAAAATATTTTTCTTTACTCAATTTGTATAGATAGTAGATCAGTAATATCTTAGAAGATATTCCAGGTATGGTCATCTTGACTAGCACATGATAGAACCTCAATAAATGTTAGCTTCTATGATTTGCTTTTTGTCTTTGTTTTTCTAGTATATCTGTATTTATATATACTTTTGAGCACACACACATACGTGGTAGTTACATGATATTAAATAAGCATGATTTTTTCCATGGAAATTTGGAATCAATCTCACTTCCTGTTTTCGAATAATAAACAATTGTTTTCCCACAATGAAAAATTTGTAATTTGAGTTTTAGCTGTATTTTCTTATTTGTGGTTATAAAAAGTATAAGACATTTGTAACAGTAATGATGTTCTTCATTGCAAACAATTGAAAACTTTAACAAAAATGACAGTGGTTCAATTTTCTGAAAATTCTCAAAGTATTTATATCATAGGATGGCATGGATGAATTTAAATTAGAATTAATTAAGAAAAAGTAACTTCTGGGGTTTTGTTGTGTGGTAGTGTGACTATAGATAAAGTTATTGTAACTGTTTATATAACTTATACTTCTCAATTAAAAGATTACCCACTAGAAGATAAGATTTTGGATGATTTCACTATAGAGTAATGTTAAATGTTTGAACAAATAAAGATATTAACCCTGACTGGATATTGTACAATGTATACATGTACTGAAACATCACATAGCACCTCATAAACATGTACAATTTTTATATGTCTTTCAAATTTCCTTTAAATAAAACAAAATAAAAAGACACCGAAACTTGCTTTTTTTTTTTTTCTTGGTATCTCTGTTCTGCCTTTCATGAGTTAGCCTATTCCTGAGACTAGCTCCACTAGCTCTTTCAAGATAAATGCCAATACATCCTGTGACATAGGCTTTCTAGTTTTCCTTCAGTGATTGAATGAGAGCATTTCTTCTTCTAACGATAGAACAGTGCTGGGCAATACTTTCATTAGACCAAGAAGCTCATATCACATATTCATTCTTAACAAATCATTTGTTCCAAGGGATGGAGATATACTGAGTGGTTTTCATAGGCTCAAATCTGGAGTTTCAGGGTAGTACAGGACAGCCAACCCCACCTAAATAATATAGCTGTCTTGTGTATTATGTGGGTGTACAGGTAGGTGCACAAGAATATGTGTATGCCAGTAATTGCGTAGATTCCGGGAAATGCAATCACCAATGTTAGCTAGACCAATCAAAATAACATTTTAAAAATTGAAAAGAGAAGCATTAATAAACCACAAATCATGATTGTGTATAACTATTTTTGTTATCCACCATGGAGAAATCTGTATCGTTACATTATTAGATGGGATTCAGGTGCAAGAAAAAGTGTTTTTTTAGTTTTACAGAATATGTAAAATATTCAGTGCAACACTGTTTTATATATATTTATAAATGCCCATCAGCCATTATTTTGAGAAAACTAAAAGCAGTTTTGCCACTTTAACATCTCTTGTGTCATTCAAATATTTCGCTGGAGATGATACATAAAGTTTAAAGGTTCCAAAGTGTTCTTATATTGGGATACCATTAGTGTTTCAGTATTATTTGTTATGTAGGGCACCTATGTCAAAATAAATATGTAAAAGCTCTCTTTTTTTGAAAAGATTTATTTATTTATTTGAAAGTTAGAGTTACAGAGAGAGAGAGAGGGAGAGACAGACAGAGATCTTCAATCCTCTGGTTCACTCTCAAAATGGCTACAACAGCCAGGCCTGGGCTAGGCCGAAGCAAGGAGCCAAGAGCCTCCTCCAGGTCTCCTACATGGGTGCAGGGCACCTGGACCATTTTCTGCTGCTTTCTCTAGGTGTATTAGCAGGGAACTGGATTGGAAGTAGAGCAGCCACGATTTGAAATGGCACCCATAACTGGATGCCAGCAGTGGCTTTACCTACCATGCCACAGTGCTAGCCTTGTAAAAGTTCTTGTTGAGTTGTTAGGTACAGATAGCATAATATTTTCATACTGATGATTTAGTTGCCATGTTGAAAAAGAACAATAGATATAAATTAAAAGAAAATATACAACATGTATTTCATTGTTAAGATATATGTGCCTGTTTAGCACTGTACACCTTGGAATCCGTTTATGTACCACCACCTTCCTTGTTTCATACTCTTTGTATAGTGCTTGCTTTTCATCACATCGATTGTCAAAACTCAGGTTCAAAAAGATAAGCTATAATTAAAAGGAATTTTATCAGCTCTAATGATGAAACTGTGAATTATGTTGCCTTAGTAGTCTACACTGTGTGCGACACATGTTATGAGATTTCTTTTGAAAATGTAAAGCAGTTCTTGGTGTCCTAGGATGCCTTGGTACACAGCTTGAGAACAGTGGTTATGGTTGTAAGAGAAAACAAGAGCCAGAATTGGAAAGCCAGGTTTTCAAAATAAAAACATCAAGAGATGACAACTAGTATTAATCAAAGGAAATTACCATATGAAGCCAGCAAGTATTTTCTTAAAAAGTGAAATATTTGATCTGTATAAGAAAATTTTTATTTACATACTTTTCCCCAAAAACAAATAGAAAAAGTGAATCATATGGTATAAATTAATCTTTAAAATTTTAAAATCTCTCTATGACTTCATTAAGCCTTTTATGACAAAAATTACTATGGAATTATCAGCTCATTTTAATGAAAAATAAGGAAAGATCCATGCAGGAAAAAATACAATTTCACTTTATTGTAGATTTAAATTTCACTAAACTTCTAACAGTATCAATACCAGTGGCAATAGTTTCTGGGACTGGTCAATGTTCTGAAGTAATCCATAGGTCTTATCAATTTATATCACAATTATGAGTGGGGAAATATTGCAAATTCATCCTATTTGGATTTCCTTTTACAATGGCTGGGTCACAGAATTAGTTCAGGTAGAATACATCATTTTTCTTTTAGAAAAAGAGCAGTAAAAACCATATGTTTGTGTATTACAGGAAGATGTTAGAAAGGAAAAAAAAATCAGTTGTCAAGTAAGATACTTTGTAATAGATCTTCATTCTTTCTAAAAGATTCATTTATTTATTTTGAAAGTCAGAGTTAGAGAGAGAGAGAGAGAGAGATATCTTCCATCTGCTGGTTCACTCCCCAGATGGCCACAATTGAAAGGGCTGGAGCAGGCTGAAGCCAGGAGCCAGCTCCCACATGGGTGGCAGGGGCCCAAATGCTTAGGCCATCCCCTGCTGATTTTCCCAGGCCATTAGCAGGGAAAGGAAGTGGAGCAGCTGGGACAAGACCCAGTGCCAATATGGGATGCTAGCAGCAGCTTTACCCACTACGCCACAAGGGTGGCTCCTGTAATAAATCTTATAGTAGTGACCTTGTTTAACTGCTATATACTGCAAAAAGAAGTCATTCAAAACCACATAAATGATTAATGCATTTCATACAAAGCCCTGCGATATCCTTAGAATATATTTACTAAGGTCAAACAAATGATAGAGCTCAAAGAAGAAATTTCAGGAGTTTTTAAGAAAGACACATGCAGTTAATTTGTTAGCTTTCTGTTGACACAACAAACTGAAGCACTGATGTTAGAACACATTTTGTAAGGGAAAAAATGACCTTCGGATTCTAAGTTGAACATGTGAAGACTGAGACTACTTAGTAGATTTTATTACTAAATAATCCTGTAAGAGGATTATACATTCTGCTCTTAGTCATATGATTTGCTTTGCCAAATGATGACTATCACTTTTTAGAACAAGCATTAAAAGTGAATGTATGACTTGCCTTATTTATTTATTTTGCTCTGCCTCAGTGTAGAGCAGAGCCACAGCTGACCCTTGATGGGTGTGTGGAGTGAATGAGCCATTGTGATAATCAGAGTGTTTGACATTACAATATGCCTAACCTATCATGACTAATGCATGTTGTTGGCCATTAATAGTAGCATAAGCTAAATTAGGTGATAAAGAGAAAGAAGAATAAAAGAAATTGTATTCATCAAGGTTTTATGAGCAGATGAAGAAGTCAGGCCATGGAAATGGAGAAAGATGGAAAAATAAAGGCTTGGTAAGAACTGCATTTTTAGAATCCATGTCCTACAACTATGGTAGATGATGGCAGCTCTCTTGATTATCCTAGAATAGGCACTTTCATGTGTTTTCCTGTGTTTCCTCTGAGGTCAGAGAGTTTTCATCACTTTTTTATAGTCACATAGCTAGTAAGGGACAGGCTTAAAATATATTGCTTTAATGATATTATTCTGTTACCTGAACACAGAGCATGAGTGCCCAGCTGAGTGTACCAGCTGCTCAGATCTTCCTTGAAGAGAGAACCTGCTGTGAGAGGTGCAGTTTAGTGACAGTGTCCAGCTGGAATGCCTTCAGGATTCTAGATTCACTGTAAATATTTCATCCAAAGATATCCTCTCCCCAAGGAAGTCTCCAATCAGTTAGCATGGTAAGGGAATTTGGGACTGGCAATTTCTGTCAAATATAATATATCCTCTATGGTAACCTATGCTCGGGCTCTCTTGCACTACAGACACATTTTCAGAACTGCACTGTGATCTGAGGCTCTTCCTTCGACCTTTCTCCTGTCCCTTCACAGGAGACAAAACAGTATCATGATTTAAGGACTTTCTCAGCCTACTCATGCTCTCCCATCCCTTTTATTACTTGTCACCCCTTAAAAATTTTATTCTTGGGATGGTGCTGAGGCATAGTAGGCTAAGTCTCGGCCTGCAGTGCCGGCATCCCATATGGGCAACTGTTAACATTCTGGCTGCTCCTCTTCCAATCCAATTCTCTACTTATGGCCTATGAAAGAAGTGGAAGATGGCCCAAGTTCTTGGGCCCCTGAACCTGTGTGGGAGACCCAAAAGAAGCTCCTGGCTCCTGGCTTCAGATCAGCCCAGCTCCAGCTGTTGCAATCATTTGGGGAGTGAACCAGCAGATGGAAGATTGATCTCTCTCTCTCTCTCTCTCTCTCTCTCTCTTTCTCTCTCTCTGTGTGTGTAAACTCTGCCTTTCAAATAAATAAGTAAATCTTTTTAAAAAATTTTTATTCTTACACTAGTAAAATAGTAAGGAAGACTTTATTTAGGACTATTGAAATATATGTCATTACTATGGCAATGAGAGAGATTAAGTGCAACTCTTAGTACAGTTGACACAACTGAGGATCCATACCCAATGAGCAGATAAAGGGCATTAGCAGAAAGAATATTACTAAGAGAAGAAATCAAGAACAGGAGGGTTCTTCTAAGGTAGCTTAACAGGATTCTTAGTGGACACATACCAAGTTTGTCAGATACCAAGAATGAAGGGAATCTTGATAACTAACTTAGCATTTTTGCTACAATAGAGCTAGACAAACCAAACAGAGGGCCCAAGGATGAGGCATAGTCAGAAAGAGGGCTCAGCTAAGTCTGTCTCTAATGTGTGATCAAGAAGGCAATCTGTCACACCCTAGTATATCTCTCACACTTCTTATTCATCTTGGCATCTACTCCCAGAAGTCATGAACTGACACATTAGGTGAACTGGGAAATTTGGTCAGTATCATGTTCAGTGGGAAAATGTGTAGACCTTTTTGCCTAGATTATTATGGTTTGAATAATAATTTTGCCTTTTTTGTTTTGTTTTGTATTGTTTTTAAAGGCAAGGCTTGAGTGTTGGTAAAGTGCTGCCATCTATAGGCTGTTTTAAAGTTTGCCTGGATTGTCTCATTTAATGGTCATATAGTATTGCATGTTAGATTAGATTACTTGTATTTTATATGTGAAGAAACTAAAGCTCAAGTGAAATAACTTGTGCAAGGTGAACCTTCCAATCAATGGCAAAAGGGAGATTCATGCCCAGATTGTTTATATTCTAAACTATCACCACTTACAATCAAAATGGTAGCTGCTAAAATACTGATATGCAAGTTTGCAGAGTGTGAGGAAGGAGATGTAGTATTTGGAACCTGCTGTATGGTAGGAGGCTCTAAAGAGCACTACAGGTTTTTTTGAGTACTCCACTGTGTATAATATTTTATTCACACTGTTCCCTTGGTTGTACCAAAATTCTAAAGAATAAAATATGTTGGGGCTGGCGCCGCAGCTCACTGGGCTAATCCTCCGCCTGCGGCGCTGGCATGCTGGTTTCTAGTCTCGGTCGGGGCACCGGATTCTGTCCCAGTTGCTCCTCTTCCAGGCCAGCTCTCTGCTGTGGCCCGAGAGTGCAGTGGAGGACAGCCCAAGTGCTTGGGCCCTGCACCCGCATGGGAGACCAGGAGGAAGCACCTGGCTCCTGGCTTTGGATGCGTAACGGCCACTTGGGGGATGAACCAACGGAAAAGGAAGAACTTTCTCTCTGTCTCTCTCTCTCTCTCACTGTCTAAATCTGCCTGTCAAAAAAAAAAAGAATAAAATATGTTGGGCTCACTTAAATAGATAGTAACAATTTGGGCACACATCTCTTTGGAGAAGGGTTCTATGGCTAACAGAAATCTGAGAATTATACAACAAAATAGAAAACAGAATAAGATGGTGCACATAAATTCAACTTATACTCAAAATATTATTTTCATTTCTTCTGGTTGAAAAGAGTCTGAGACTGCTTGAAGATGGACCCGGATTTTAGCTCTTGGCTCTCTAAACTATCTTAGGAACTGCTTGTGCTAGATGCCATTCCTACTTATGTACCTGCACCTTTGTAGTGCCTGTTCTAGCTGACAGCAGACATTGGAGAGAGCTGCTGATTTATGATGAAAATTGAATAAGGAAGTAGCCAGTTGATAAACGGTCAATAGACTAACTGTCATTGCCTGGTTTCTAATCCATATGTAAACACTGACTCTGAACCCATTGATTGTGTATGTGATCTATTCCAACTTATTAGTTTTAGCCTGAGTCAAGAGTAGACAAGTCCTTCTTTATTTCCTGAAATGACTATTGAAGACTATAGTAAATATTATCATTGTGATGCCCAGATCCCTCAGATTCCTTCTTACCACATAAATGTATACGTCAGCTCAATTTTGGTGTGCTTTAGTTTCCCACAGCAAGAACTTTACATCTTTTCCACAAGATTGCCCTTGGGCTACTAGTGCCTCTTTGCTACACACATGCGTGCAAAGAGCTGGAAGTGCCTGGGGATTTACGTTTTGACTGACAGTCTGCAAAGCATGAAAATCCAGCTTCCTTTTCTTGAGTCATGATAACTCAGAAACATAACTTTGACTCCAGATTTACCCTGTGGGATCAGGTTACCTTGTGTAGGAATTTCCAAGATCACATCCTTGCTGACTTCCTCTCCTTGCTTGTTCTGCCCCAGTCCCTTGCCAGTTTCCCCTGGCTCAGAAGCACTTCTGTAATAAATCACTTGTGCAGAAATCCTCATCTCATAGTCTGTTTCTAACCTAAGTATGTGCTAAAATCTTAGGTACTGTACTAAGCCACAAGAATAACTATTGACTTCAAAGTTTGAATAATCACAATATTGAGCATTATAACACAGTTGATGTGCACTATGAAATATTACTGACAAAAGAGACATTATCATTAGCAGGGCCATTCAGAGAAATTAACACTTAAGCAAATTCTTTAAGGGTGAATGAATGAATTGGTATTCACCAGGATGAAAAGAAAATGAAGGCCATTTTAGTCAAAGGAAACACTTGGCTTTGATAATAGTTTCGCTAAAAGGAATTTTGTGACTTCATTTTATTCCAGAGTCAGTATTTAACGAAGTCTTGGTGAAAAATAGCTCTTCTGTGAACTCTGAGAGGGAGGAACCCTTTCCAAATTATATCGCTTTTATCACTAAGGTCTAACAGAGGGCTTAGCAAAGAAGGTATTTAAAATATATTTTGACAAGTGAAGACATAAAGAAATGCATTCTGTCTTTATTTTTCTTTTAGATTCCCATATTTATCAAGTTTAAATGACATAGATCATCTATATAAAATAAGTTGTCTTTTTTTTAATGTGCTAATTCATACAGCTAGCATTTAATGATTCTCACAGAACATTTTCATATCCTTACTGTGTTTCAGGAACTCTGTTGTGTTCTGAGTATGAATCCTACTCATTAATAATTTAAGATTTACAATATGGGATTTTGATTTTGTTTCATTTTAAATTAATTAGTTTGTTAGAGAGAGATCCTATCCCATCTGCTGATTCACTTCTCAAATTGCCCCCAAATGCCCACAGTGGCCAGAACTGGGCCAGGCCAAAGCTAGAAACTAGGAAATCAAACCAGGTCTCCCACATGAGAGGCAGGAACACAGTCACTTGAGCTTCACCACTGACTCTCAGGTCTGCATTAGCAGCAAGCAGGAGTCAGGAGCTGAGTATCAAACCCAGGTACTCCAATATGGAACATGTACATATTAACTGCTAAACTAAATGTGTCACCTTATAATGTGGGTTTTTATGCACACTCGGTAACTAATTGTGTGACTTTGCATGTTATTTGCTTCCATGAGAATAAAAACAGTGGCTATCTTATAGGGTCCTTTGAACAGTACGTGAATTAATGCATGGGAAATTCAAATTGTAGTGCCTGATACATAACAAGTGTTCAATAAGTGTTAAATGGCACTGGTGCTGGTGTTATGGCAGTGGTGGTTGTTTCCATTTCACTGTCCTGCAACAGAACTGCATGAATTCTGTGACCTTTTTACTGTAGAGTCAAGAGTAAGAAGGATAGATGATTTCAAAACACACTATTTACAGAACCCTGACATACCAGTCAGCTACTGAATGCTTAGTTTCCTTATTCATCTCAAAAACAAGTAAGTAACTCCACGTTTTGGCAAGACAAATTCGTATGTAATCAGTTGGCTTCCATTCAGTGAATAACTGTAGATTTTCAGTATGACCAAAGGCATGGTTGTCTGCTGAAATTTCTCCCTTAGCAAATAAGGGAAAGCAAATGCCTTTTATATAGCAAAAAAAAAAAAAAAAAAAAAAAAAACTTTAAAGGTATTCAGTCAAGCACTTGATAAGGACTCAGATGTTGTATTAACCATTGTAAGCCAATTAAGAAAGATTAGATGCTTTTAATTTCAAAGTTAGAACATATGCATTATGCACACCTAATTCTGTTCTATAATTCTAAAATATATATCATTGATCAGCTTATTTTATTTGAAATGAGATATTGGTTATGATTTTCCCATTTGTAAGCTTTTTAGAAATATACCTTCCCACTTAATGTGTTTAAGGTATTTTCAGATTAAAGTGTCTAATTTTATAAATGTGAAGTAGGACCACTTAATAATTTTTAGGTTTTAGCATAAAATGCTAAATGTATTGACAACATTTATTTTATTTTATTTGGGATAAGTGTTAGGCCAGACACTTCCCAAATACTTCAACAACATTATTTTCTGAACATAATAACTGAAGGAAAACACTGGGAATTTTAAAAAGATAATTTGAAGATCAAGTCTAGTGAGACTTGTCATTTCTCATTGCTTGGTTAAGTAGAGCCTGACTAAAGACTTAGCTATAAACTATCATATGTTTCTTGATACCCATACTTAAGACATAATAAAGACATCAAAAGGATATTTATTAAACCTGGAGATTAATTTCGTTTCAGTCAATTTCTTTGTATTTACAGTGGAAAGAATATAATTAAAAATAAGTTTGATATTTTATATTACTTTAATGCACTTAACATATTCCCTAAGATAAATGATATACAATGCATACAAATTGTATTTAATACTTCACTATGATTCAGGAAATGGTGCTATTCTTTGGTATAAGATTGAAAAATGGCTCTTACAAGTTCCCAATACTGTTCGCACAATGCTTTGAAAATTTTCTTCAAGAGCTTTAAATCAATACTTTTCTCATTGGGTTCCAGCAAAGATAGCCCTCCCTGCTATTGTGGAAATTACTTTCCTTGGCAAGTAGAATGGCTAAACCTGGATCATGAACATCAGAATTTCATGAATGTCCAATTTATATCAAAAGGTTCTACAATATTATTTGTGCATTGAGAAAACTTTTTAACTCAAAATAATATTTGTAAGAAAATTAAATATCACCAAAATTACTGTTTGAATGTCTGGGAAAGTGTTAGGTGAAATTATGCTTCAGTGCTTAGGTGCTTCATTGAATTTTGTCCTCAAAAGCCATCATTTTTACCATTCATCTGAATGACTTCTTATAATATCAAGCACTCTCATTAACAGTTATTTATGGGATTCAAAATTTCTGTAATGTTGTATCTAATGGAAATTAATTAAAGTCTACCTTTTTTTAAAAAAAGAATTATTCTATTTATTTGAAAGAGTTACAGAGAGAGGTAGAGCCAGAGAAAGAGAGGTCTTCCATTCCACTGGTTCACTCCCCAAATGACTGCAATGGCCAGAGCTGAGCTGATCCGAAGCCAGGAGCCAGGAGCTTCTTCCAGGTCTCCCAAGGGCTCAGGGGCCCAAGGACTTGGGTCCCAAGGACTTGGGTCATCTTCTACTGCTTTCCCAGGCCACAGCAGAGAGCTAGACTGGAAGTGGAGCAGCCAGGTTTTGAACCAGCGCCCATATGGGATGCTGGCGCTTTAGTCCAGGGCGTTAACCCACTGTGCCACAGCGCCGGCCCCATCTTAATTGCTTTAAGAGGAGAGTCTAATCTGATTCTTCTCCACGTGGAAATTCCATTTTGGAAGCACCATTTATTGAAGAAACTATCCTTTTACTATTGTGTATTGTTGGCACCACTATGAAAAATCAATTAACTGTAACTGTGTGGATTTATTTTTGGATATCTATTCTGTTCCACTGGTCTATAGGTCTTCTTTTATTCCAGTATCATAATGTTTTGATTACTGTAGGTTTTTAACATATTTTAAAATCAGATAGTGTGATGCCACCTGCTATTTTCTCCTCATTTATAATTTTATTTGGATTTTCTTTCTTATATACTGTGTACCTTAAAGTCTGTTAATTTAAATTATTTTTGAAAAAAATTTTAAGTTCATTGTCCTTTTCTATTGTCTTTCTAGTTTTTATTTATGCTCTGATCCTAATTATTCCTTCTATTCTGTTGATTTTTTGGTTAGATTATACTTTTTCTAGTTCCCTGAGTTATTAAATTAGGTTATTTGTTTGAAATCTTTATTTTCGTTTAATGTATGTGTTTATCAGCATGAGGAGTCTCCAAAATGTTCATGGAAAATACATAGTATGAAAAAAGTATACAAGAATTCATAAATGTTTTTGCAGCAAATAAGCTTATCTTTTATTTCTGCTTTCAAAAAAGCTTTTTGAAGTACTTTCATATAATCTCCCCCTCTTAGAATAGTTTTTGCTGCATTCTGTAAGTTTTGGTATGTTGTGTTTCCATTTTTGTTTGTTTCATGATATTTTTGAATTTCTCTTTTGATATCTTATTTGACCATTGGTTGTTCAAGAATGAGTTGCTTAATGTCCACATATTTGTAAATTTTCCAAATTTCTTCCTGTTATTGATCTCTATATTGTTGTGGTCAGAATAGTTACTTGTATGAATTCAGTCTTCATAAATTTGTTAATGCTTGTTTTATTGACTAACATAGGATCTATCCTGGGAAATGTTCCACGTGCACTTGAATGCATATTCTGTCTCTGTTGGATCAAATATTCTGTGTGTCTCTTGAGCCCATATGGTCTGTAATGTTCAAGTCTGCTGCTTTCGTAGTGATTTTCTGTCCACATGATATTTTTATTATTGAAAGTGAGTTATGGAAATCTCCTACTACTATTGTATTGCTGTCTATTTTTAACTTCAGTTCTATTAATATTTGTTTATGTATTTGGTTGCTCTGATATTAGTTGGATATGTATTTTCTTTTTTTAAAAAAAGATTTATTTATTTATTTGAAAGTCAGAGTTACACAGAGAGAAGGAGACGCAGAGAGAGAGAGAGAGAGAAACAGAGAGAGAGAGAGGTGTTCTTTCTGCTACTTCACTCCCCAGTTTGCTGCAATGGCTGGAGTTGTGCCAATCTGAAACCAGGAGCCAGAAGCTTCTTCCAGGTCTCCCACATGGGTACAGGGGCCCAAGGACTTCGGCCATCTGCTTTCCCAGGCCATAGCGGAGAGCTGGATCACAAATGGAGCAGCCAGGACTCGAACCGGCACCCATATGGGATGCTGGCACTGCAGGCAGTGGCTTTACCCGCTACACCACAGTGCCAGCCCCAGGATATGCATTTTCAATTTCTATATCCTCCTGATGAATTGACCCCTTCATCATTATATTATTATCTTTCTTTATCTCTTGTGAAAGCTTTTGACTTAAAGTTTATTTTGTCTATACAGACACCTGTGATCATTTTTGGTTATTGTTTGTGCGGAATATCTTTTTTCCAACTGTTTACTTTTAGACTGAATATATCCTTAAAGTTAAAGTGAGTCTCCTGTAGTAAGTATATAGTTGGAAGTTTAAAAAAATCCGTTTGGCTACTTTAAATCTCTTGATTAGAGAATTTCATTCATTCACGTTAACATTAATTATGAATAGGGAAGATTTATTTTAGCCATTTTATTGCTTTTTGACTATTTTGTAGTTTCTTTGTTCATTTTTTCCTCTCTTGCTGTCTTCCTTTACGATTTGATTATTTTTTTCAATGGTATGCTTTTTCTTTTTTTTAGAGATTTATTTATTTTATTTGAAAGGCAGAGTTAGACAGAGAGAGAAGGAGAGTCAAAGAGAGGTCTTCCATCCGTTGGTTCACTCCTCAATTGGCTGCAATGGTTGGAGCTGTGCTGATCCGAAGCAGGAGCCTGGAACTTCTTCTGGGTCTCCCATGCGGGTGCAGGGGCCCAAGGACTTGGGCCATCTAATACTGCTTTTCCAGGCCATAGCAGAGAGCTGGATCGGAAGTGGAGCATTCGGGACTTGAACTGGTGCCCTTATGGGATGCAGACACTGCAGGTGGCAGCTTTACCCACTGTGCCACAGTTCCAGTCCCATAATTCCTTTTTCTTTATCTTTTGGCTATGTACTGCAGGTTTTTTCTTTTTCTAACCATAAGGCTTACATATATATTTATAGCAATCCATAATTTAACAACTTAGTTTTAAATGTACAAAACCACTATATTACTGATTTCACCTACACACATTATACGTGATCTATGTCACAATTTACATCTTTTTATTTTGTGTACCCATTAATAAATTATGGTGGCCTGAGTTATTTTTAATGCTTTTTGTGCTTTAACTTTTATATTCAAGTTAATATTGGTTCATGTGTCACTATTATAGTGTTAGAATATCCTAATTATATTCTTATCTTTCTAGGGAGTTTGATACTTTCATGTATTTTCATGCTGTTATTTAGCATCCTCTTATTTCAACTTGAAGAATACCCTTTAGCATTTCTTATAACTTGGGTCTAAATGTGAATTCCCTTATCTGTTGCTCATATGAAAAAGTCTTATCTCTTCTTTATTTCTGAAGGACAACTTTGCCAGGTATTCTTGGTTGTCAGGGTTTTTTGTTTGATTTTTGTCTCATTCAACACTTTGAACATATCATCTCATTTTATTCTGGTCTTCAGAGATTTGGCTAAGAGCTACTCTGACAGTTGTACGGGACTAATTTTATGTAATATATTTCTTACCTATTATTATTTTTGGAATTTTTTTCCCTTTAATTTTTTTAAATTTGTATTTAACAGGCAGAGAGAGAGAGAGAGAGAGAGAGAGAGAGAGATCCCATCTACAGATTGAGTCTCCAAATTTCTGCAATGCCCTCCTTTCTGGGGCAGAAGCTGGAGCCAGGAATTTAAATAAAATCTTCCAAGTGTTGCAGGAGCTCAGTCACTTGAGCTATCACTACTGCCTCCTAGAATCTGTATTAGTAGGAAGCTGGATTCAAGAAACGGAACTGGTAATGAAACCAGGCATTTGATGTGGAATGTGGGTGTTTTAACTGGCATCTTAACTGCTGAGTCATATATCCACCCATGTCTCTGATTTTGACTGTTTACTATCATATGTCTTGGTAAGCTATTCTTTGGATTAAATTTCTCTGGTGACTTGTCCTTCCTGCCTCTGAATGTTGGCTTCTTTCTTTATATTAGGGAATTTTCCATCCATTATTTCTTTAAATATATTTTCTGGCTCCTTTTACACTTTCTTCTCCTCCTTGAATGTCTGTTATATATAGTTTAGGTCTTTTGATGGTGTCTCATAAGTCCCATAGGCTTTCTTCATTCTCAATTCATTCTTTTTCCTTTTTGCTATACTGATTAGACAATTTCAAGTATTCTGTCTTTGTACTCATAATACTTTTGTACTCATAATACTTCCTCAGTCTAGTTAAGCTGGTTGTTGAAGCATTCTGTTATATTTTCAGTCAAGGTATTTTTCACATCTTGATTTTCCATGATTTCATGCTTCCATTTCTCTGTCAAACTTACATTGTTGATTGTTTTCCAAATTTTATCTAATTTTTTATCCCTATATTCTTAAAGTTCATGGATTTTTTTTTAAAAAAATATTCCTTTAACAATTGGGATTACATCAAATTGAGAAGTTTCTGTACTGCAAAACAAACAGTCAGGAAAGTGAAGAGGCAACCGACAGAATGGGAAAAAAAATATTTGCAAACTATGCAAACGATAAAGGATTAATAACCAGAATCTACAAAGAGATCAAGAAACTCCACAACATCAAAGCAAACAACCCACTTAAGAGATGGGCCAAGGACCTCAATAGACATTTTTCGAAAGAGGAAATCCAAATGGACAACAGACACATGAAAAAATGTTCAAGATCACTAGCAATGAGAGAAATGCAAATCAGAAACACAATGAGGTTTCACCTCACCCCAGTTAGAATGGCTCACATTCAGAAATCTACCAACAACAGATGCTGGCGAGGATGTGGGGAAAAAGGGACACGAACCCACTGTTGGTGGGAATGCAAACTGGTAAAGTCACTGTGGAAATCAGTCTGGAGATTGCTCAGAAACCTGAATAAAACCCTACCATTCAACCCAGCCATCCCACTCCTTGGAATTTACCCAAAGGAAATTAAATTGGCAAGTAAAAGAGCTATCTGCACCTTAATGTTTATTACAGCTCAATTCACACTAGCTAAGACCCGGAATCAACCTAAATGCCCATCAACAGTAGACTGGATAAAGAAATTATGGGATATGTACTCTATAGAATACTATACAGCAATAAAAAACAATGAAATCCGGTCATTTGCAACAAGATGGAGGAATCTGGAACACATCATGCTGAGTGAAATAAGCCAGTCCCAAAGGGACAAATATCGTATTTTCTCCCTGATCGGTGACAACTAACTGAGCACCAAAAAGGAAAACTGTTGAAATGAAATGGACACTATGAGAAACAGTGACTTGATCAGCCCTGTCCTGACTGTCCAGGAACAACTTAATATTTTATCCCTTTTAGTATTTTTTTGTTCTACTTAATACTATTGGTTGAACTCTATAATTAATACACAATTATTCTTAGGTGTTTAAATATAACTGAAAAGTGATCCTTGTTAAATATAAGAGTGGGATTAAGGGAAGGAGGAGATGTACAATTTGGGACACGCTCAATCGGACTTGCCCCAAACGGTAGAGTTAGAAATGTGCCAGGGGATTCCAATACAATCCCATCAAGGTGGCGTGTACCAATGCCATATCACTATTCAAAGTGATCAGTTTAAGTTCACAATTGATCATAATGACAGGATTAAAAGTCAAAGGGATCACACAAACAAGACTAGTGTCTGCTAATACTAACTGATAGAATTAAAAAGGAGAGAATGATCCAACATGGGAAGCAGGATACACAGGAGACTCATAGAATGGCAGCTGTCCTAAACAGCACTCTGGCCTCAGAATCAGCCTTTAAGGTATTCAGATCCAGCTAAAAAGCCACTGAGAGTTTCTCAGGCATGGAAAGCCAAAACACTGTGGAAAAAAAAACAAAAACAAAAACAAAAACAAAACAAAACAAAACAAAAAAAAACAACCTAAATGAAAGATCTCTGTGGATGAGATCACAGTGGAAAGAATGGGCCATTACAAAGGAAGACCTTTCTCTCTGTCTCTCTTTCCCACTGTACACTCTGCCTGTCAAAAAAAAAAATGGGCCATCAAAGAAGGAGGTGTCTTTCTCTGGAGGGAGGAGAGAACTTCCACTTTGACTATGGCCTTTTCTAAATAAGATCGGAGTTGGTGAACTCAAGAGGCTTCTATAGCCTTGGCAGCTCATATGACAAGAGCCTCAGGTGATTACTGACGTCATAAACAAGCGTGTCAATTGTTAAATCAACAACAGGAGTCACTTACTCCCCATGTAGGATTTCTGTCCTTAATGTGTTGTACTATGTGAATTCACGGTAAAACTACTACTCAAACAGTACTCTATGCTTTGTGTGTCTGTGTGGGTGCAGTCTGCTGAAATCTTTACTTAGAAGATACTAAGCTGATCTTCTGTATATAAAGATAATTGAAAATGTATCTTGATGAAGAATGGGATGGGAGAGGGAATGGGAGATGATATGGTTGCAGGTGGGAGGGAGGTTATGGGGGTTAGAGCTGCTATAATCCAAAAGTTGTACTTTGGAATTTATATTTATTAAATAAATAAAAGTTGAAAAAAAACCAATATTCTTAATTGTTGTTCTGTCATTTCAAATCAAAGTTCCAAACAATCTGGACTCTAAAATTTCCAGTAAATCTTGGACTTTGGTTTTTCCAGTTTGGGCCCAACTGAAAAAAATCGAAGGACCTATGTTTCTCATCTTATAGAGACACCAACTAATCAGGCTATTTGGATTATATTAGAAGTACTGTCAAGATGTGACGTGGTACTAAATTTTAATTTTCTATAATGGAAAATGCTATTAATACAAATGTTTGAGAATTAAAAAGTCTAATGATCTTGTGTTACTAGACATGATAGTTATCTTAATGAGAAAGCCCCAGAGGCCTAAAGGATTAAATACTTGTAAAATCCTGCAGGTGCTTTCAAAAATACTGTGAAGTAAGCAAGTGCCTCTTGTTCGTTGATGAGTTTATAATTTTAAACATGGCGACTTAAAGTCTTTTGTCATCCACAGTTATATATGATTTGCTGCTCATAAAACTAAAGCGTTGTTGGTTCTGTGTTTAGCTGTCCTCTTATAGATCCCTATGGACTTTTCCAAGCCACTTCTATTGCATTCAGTACTTTGGGATGGCTCTGTAAACAGATGAAGCCAATAATGTATTAACAGTACCAACTGAGAGGAAGTATGGTTCACTGAGGTTCCTAAAAACAAAAAGCAATTCAAATCAATTGGCAATCTACAAAAAGAGTTAAAGATTTTGAAAGCTATTATTAAAATTGCTATATTGGTCTATTATGTTATGTTATATGTGTGTACATATTGTATGTCAACATGGGGAAATTTTATTAAGAGTTTTATTTTAATTGGCTTATAGATAAGATTGTCCATAAATTTAAGCTGCTAAAATCAATCAAAGATACATTTTAATTCGTGTGACCTGAATCTGAGTATCATATGTTTTAAACTTGTTGGTAGAAAGAAACTAAAAACATTTTATATGGTTGTGCTTAAGTTTACTGGTTAAACAAATTACACCATGTTAGATATTTAAGAGGTGTTTCCAAATACATGATTCTTAAAATTTATAGAAGGCATTGGACCTTCTGGTAAATGTTTTCTTTAGTTGTTATCTAATGGTTGAAACTGTTTGCTAAGTATTCATGTGATATTGCTATTGTCAGCAAGCGATCTAGGACTTGCTCTCTCATTTCTCTATTCTAAGCCCAACTTGTTCTTTCATTTCTCTATTCTTTTCAAGGTAGGAAACTAATTCTATTATGAAGGAATCTGTAGGATGCACAATTTAATCTTTAGACCTTATAAAAGAGATGGCTAACATTTTTCTGTAATAGCATAGCCAAAATAAGAGCTTAAATGATAATCTCATAGCTAGATTTACTTTGCCGTCAGTGAAGTAAACAGTAAGTAGAAAAAACCTCCCTTTCAGACCAAAGGGAAAGAAAGTTTTTAAGTGAGAATATAATTTTCCTCATGGGCATTGTCTACCTTAAACAAACTACTACAGAACATGCCTGTGACTATAGACTTGTAGTTCAGGCCACCGAAGGTTAGAGATGGGACTTGGGCACTCCCTTGACTTGCATCCTCTGGTCTGCTTTAACACAAACCAGGAGGAAAAGAAAGCCAGGCATCAGAAGCAATGGGTGGCAGGCCTATTAATGGCTGATCTGTACAGTGATCTGCCCTCAAGGAGAACCAACAGGACAGTCTACTGCAGTGGCTTTTAATGTGGTAAGCCTGGGCCTCAGCAGAAGTCAACTTGTGAAGAGCCCTGGCAGCTCTGCCAAGAGTTGGATCACTGGAAATGGACCTGCCCTGGAGTCGAAGGATGCCCGGGTCAGAGCCACAGATCTTATTGGCTCTAAGCTGAAAAGCCCTTCACTCAGCCCAGCTTCCAAAGTGACCACTGCAGCTGAGGGGACGGCCAAGTAGGGTCAGCAACATTGAAGGCAGAACTGTAAATTTCTTGTTAGAGATGCCACCTGCCTTGACCTGGCCAGCTCTCCTCCCAGGCCAGCCAAGTAATGAAAGTCAACAGAGTGCCTTCCCCTAGGAGGTTCACACCTCCCTTAGGATGTACCCCATGTGAAGAGATAGATAGGTCTGGGCGTCTTAACTTGCAAGGCCTAAAGCCCACCAGATTATTATCAAGCCCCTTCTGTCAGGTTCTATTTGCCTCTCAGTCAGAAAACTTAATTGTAGCTTAGCACCTTTCTTCGCTCCTCTAATAATGACTCTGTCCTTTGTTCTAGACCCTGTCTAGTGCACTTGGGCCTCATTCCTTCATAATCATAACCTCTACTCTACCACCAATGGCTCTACTCCCAACCTGTGTGTACTGATGGTCCTCTTCCCCACTTAATGCTGTATAATTGTTCAGAACTGGTTAATGCCACTCTTAGGATCATTGGTTACTATCCTCACCCTGTCTTTTATGACCTTGTCTAAATGTGATCAGAGTCGGCGAACTTGGAAGGCTTCCATAGCCTTGGCAACTCATGACAAGAGCCTAGGGTGGTTACTGGCGCCATAAACTAGAGTGTCAATTTGTTGGGTCAAGCACAGGAGCCACTGTGCACTTGCTCCTCATGTGGGATCTCTGTCCTTAATGTGCTGTACATTTTGATTTAATGCTATAACTAGTACTCAAACAGTATGTTTCACTTTGTGTTTCTATGTGGGTGCAAACTGTTGAAATCTTTACTTAATATATACTAAATTGATCTTCTGTATATAAAGAGATTTGAAAATGAATATTGATGTGAATGGAAGTGGAGAGGGAGCGGGAGATGGGAGGGTTGTGGGTGGGAGGGAAGTTATGGGAGGGGGAAACCATTTTAATCCATAAGCTGTACATTGGAAATTTATATTCATTAAATAAAAGTTAAAAAAGAAAAAAAAATAAAAATTGATTAATTTTCTATGCAATGTCCAATTAGAACCAAGTTTTTTTTTTTATTTATTTGCATTTATCTTCATATTCGGAAGATCGATTCAGTATATACTAAGTAAGGATTTCATCAGTTTGCACCCACACAGAAACATAAAGTGTAAAAATACTGTTTCAGTACTAGTTATAGCATTACTTCACATTGAACAACACATTAAGGACAGATCCCACACAAGATGAAAGTACACAGTGACTCCTGTTGTTGATTTAACAATTTGACACTCTTGTTTATGGCATCAGTAATCTCCCTAGGCTCTAGTCATGAGTTGCCAAGGCTATGGAAGCCTTTAGGGTTCGCTGACTTCGATCTTATTCCGACAGGGTCATAGTCAAAATGGAAGTTCTCTCCTCCCTTCAGAGAAAGGTACCTCCTTCTTTGATGGCCCCGTTCTTTCCGCTGGGATCTCACTCACAGAGATCTTTCATTTAGGTCTTCTTCTTCTTTTTTTTTTCCAGAGTGTCTTGGCTTTCCATGCCTTCAATACTCTCATGGGCTCTTGAGCCAGATCCGAATGCCTTAAGGGCTGATTCTGAGGCCAGAGTGCTATTTAGGACATCTGCTATTCTATGGGTCTGCTGTGTCTCCTGATTCCCATGTTGGATCATTCTCTCCCTTTTTGATTCTATCATTTAGTATTAGCAGACACTAGCTTTGTTTGTGTGAACCCTTTGACTCTTAGAGCTATCACTGTGATCAATTGTGAACTGAAGATGAACACTTGGACTAGTGAGATGGCATTGGTACATGCCACCTTGATGGGATTGTATTGGAATCCCCTGGAATGTTTCTTTTTCTTTTTCTTTTTTTTTTGACAGGCAGACAGAGTGGATAGTGAGAGAGAGAGACAGAGAGAAAGGTCTTCCTTTTTGCCATTGGTTCACCCTCCAACGGCCGCCACGGCCGGCGCATCTCGCTGATCTGAAGCCAGGAGCCAGGTGCTTCTCCTGGTCTCCCATGCGGGTGCAGGGCCCAAGGACTTGGGCCATCCTCCACTGCCTTCCCGGGCCATAGCAGAGAGCTGGCCTGGAAGAGGGCAACCGGGATAGAATCCGGCGCCCCAACCGGGACTAGAACCCGATGTGCCAGCGCCGCAAGGTGGAGGATTAGCCTGTTAAGCCACAGCGCCTTCCCAACATGTTTCTAATCAATATTGTTTCCCTAAAATATTTCCTGACTTATTACTCGAAGACTGTAGCTGATACCTTGTACTAAGATAAGGGATCTATCATTTGCTTCTTCTAAGTAGTGGTGCCATATGTAGGTATTTCCCAGGTACAGTGTCTGAGAAATTGCCCAGTATTATCTGAAACCTTTTTTAAGGAAGCATGTGGGAATATTAGAGTAATCACATTTTTGTTAGATAAGTTTTTGTTGATGTGCTTCTGGTCATGAGTACTTAGTTAAAAAAGGCAGAGTGAGCACTGACCATTTGCATAGCTGTTTAAACCACTCTTGCCCTTGAGATAAAAAGGGCAAATTCCATGTTTGATAAATGTGCAAAACTCTAATTAAAGTTAATTGGTGTTATATGTGAAGAATTTAAAGAAAAATTATTCCCCTCAAAATGAATAAGGATCTTCAAAACGTTCATGGAAAGAGTGCATTATATTTTAATTCCATTTTTTCCATGCAGGTTTTGAAATACTCTTGTACATGTTTAATGTAACTTATCTTCTTTTAAAAGAGAGAAACAACATTAGATAATATAACTTAAAAGTAGATTAGACTATCTAAAAGCATTTAACGGGTCCCAGAACTTTAGACTAGAGAGAGCTACTAGGAGGTCAAATGAGAGGTCTTGTAAATCTATTCAATTCCAAAAAAAGAATAAAAGACCTTTTGCCTATAGTTGATGATATGAAACAATATATTTCATTAAACAGGAAAAACGAAGAAATTATTCCAATACACTTCTAATTTATGTTAAAACTGGGTTCATGGATCTGAAGATATTACTTAAGTTATAATTTTTGGAGAGAGTATTTGAGGTCATGTAACATCGCAACCCACAGACTAATTCAGGACACTAAATGCCTATGGAAGAAAAGGATGATTCACTGTTTGAGGTGGAGTTTATAATTCCACAGGAAGGACATTGCAATTTAGCCTCAAGTAATGTACTACAATGCCTTTCATTATTACATAGTTGCATTCTTGCTTGTCATAAATTTTGCTCGAAAGTAAAACATCCCAGTGATTGCAATTATTCTGAATAGCTTTGTAAAAATGTTCAATCGGGAGGGAAAGGAAAATTTTCACACTAATAATAGGTGTTACTATATTAAAAGCAGTTGCTTTTTAGTAACTGTGAAACTGTAACTGCATTCTCTTGCTTTCAAGTATTATTAAAAATAGCGAAATAATTTAAGTAAAATGTATTTAATTTATTATTTAATAGTGATGATTATTATCACAGCTATCTTATTTATTAATTTGGGGACTTAGAATAAAGCTCTTCTATTTTATGAGTTTATTTTACTGTTAATTTTACTGTTTTATCACCCACTGATTAATGTTTCGTTAATTTGTTTTAATGAAACATCAATCAGCGGGTGATAAAACAGTAAAATTATCTAGTTAAAGGGAAAAATTCTAGAAGAAATGTAATTTTTTTGGTTTTCACCTGCTTTTTCCTCTTCCATCTCATTATATTAGCTAATGCAAAACTAGCCCTTGCTGCTCTTAACATTTTATTAAATTATTTAAATAGATTAGTTTAAAATAAAGGTTTTTTTTTTTACCAGTTTAAATCAAAGATGAAATGATTGAATAACAGTTTCAACAGCAAGTTTGCTTGGTGCCAGATTAGTATTGCTTTGAGAATTGTGTTTTTAATGCTGACAAACACACACAAATCTTTACATTTATTACAAAGGGGTCATGTGGTTTTTATAGCTCTATACATCCTCTGGGCCAGCCTATTTCAATTACACTTTTCAATTTCCAAGTCATTTGTTCTGCCTGTGTGGATAAGTTATTCTGCAGAGGCCAAGGCATTTCTGATTAAAAAACAACCCTTTACTTTGCTTGTTAGGTTACAATTGACAAGGAAGCTTTCATGGATGTGTAACATAGTATGTATTATCAGAGAAAATTGTAGGAAGCCTTACACAGCTGTTCACTAGCCCCATGATTCAAGGTATCCATCTCAGAAAGGGGAAAGGAATATTTGTGGAATGATTAGTACATTCCACAATGGCTGGATGAATCATTTCCTGTTTATTCCCAAGACAACCATGACACTTTATTTCCTGCAACAGAATTAGGACATGGTATGCTTATAAAAGCTACAAGAAATAATACACAGCAAGTTTTGTTAATTAACTTTTGATGTCATATATGTAATTCAATCTACATCCAATCTCTCTATCCCTCTTCCTACTCCTTCAGAACATAGAAAATGAAAGCAGATATTTCTGTACAATTGTTTCTAGATTTTTAAATATTTTGAAGAACCAGTTAACAATGATACAATATTTTTAAAAATCTTCTTTGTACTGTGATTTGTGAAAATAAATAGACATCCTTTTTTTTTTTTTTGTCTTGCTTATTGATGGCTGGGAAAATCAGAGGTAAATTTTTGGTACTTCTGTGACAAGTAGTCAGGATTATTTTGAAAAAGGAATTAAAATATAATTATAATGCATTATTATAATATTGTTACAACAATATTATAATGTGTACTATACAAATCTGCTGTGTACAGATTGATGAATTTATGTTCTGTGATCTTTAGCCATTTAGGGAGAGGGTACAGGAAATCCAGTAAGAATAGCAAATTAATTAAACCCAAAAAGGGCAAAAGAGGCTTTTTTTCCCCTGAGATTTAGAGAAGTGACAGAAACCAAGCACTACTGCATATGTAAAGGAAAAAAGGAAAAGTCCTACCCCTATTTCAAACATTACTTTTCTCTTTGAAGAAGTTTCTGGCGCCCTCTGATGGTCTGCAAGTGTTTTTGATTGGTTCTTTTTGAAGAGAGATTCTAGATCTTAATAGGTTCACAAATGGAGAAACACTCCTTTTGATTATCCTCTTGTGGAGAATCATGGGAAACAGGCTTATTCTAGATAGGTGAACCCAACTGGTTCTATCTGCTGGTTCACTCCCCAATTGGCCACAACAACTGGAGCTGCGCTGATCCAAAGCCAGGAGCTTCTTCTGAATCTTCCACATGGGTGCAGGGGCCCAACCACGTGGACCACCTTCTATTGCTTTCTCAGGCCATAGCAGAGATATGGATCAGGAGTGGAGCAGCTGGATCTCAAACCAGAGCCCATATGAGATGCTGGCACTGCAGGCAGCAGCTTTACCTGCTATGCCACAGTGCCGGCCCCAACCAATACCCTAGCTTTAACAATACTTGTCAAATGTATATAGTGCACATTTCACTAAGAGGGGAATCCCACCAACATTTTAGATACCCTCTGACAACAATCAATCCTAGAAGAAATTGGTCCTAAATCCCTAAACCTGGAGCTGGGAAGAAGCTCCTGGCTCCTGGCTTCAGATCAGCCCAGCTCCAGCCATTGCAGCCATTTGGGGAGTGAACCAATGGATGGAAGATCTCTCTCTCTCTCTCTCTCTCTCTCTCTCTCTCTCTCTGCTTCTCTGTAACTCTGCCTTTCTAATAAATAAATAAATATTTTTTTAAAAAGTGGCAAGGGTATTGGTATAAGGCCATAAAAGCTGGAACATATATATGGCTGTCTACCCCATTACCCTCCCTTTTACAAGAGATCCAATTGTCCTATTGTATTATAATTTAGAGAGCATTCTCCAGCCATTTTTTCTGCTCTTCTAGTTTATATTTTGGCCAAATAGTGTTGCAGAGAAAAAATAAATTTTTAATCCTTCTTATATTCTTTCTAATTATCTAAAATGCAGCTCAGTGGAGAATCAGAAGGGATTAGCAGATTTTGTCCCATTCTTAACACCAAGATCTAATCCTTGTGATCGTTTTTTAAAACATCAGATTCACAAGAGTGGAGAGGGAACAAGAGTGCTTAATGGTCTGAGATTTTGCCATACCTCCCTCACCACGTGAACTAAGAGGTTGTGAGTAAGCCCCCTTTTGTGAGAGTCACAATTCCCCTAATCAGTGGAGAAAGTAAGTTTACAGGAATATGGACAAAGCAGATAATTTAAGGTGCAGCAAGTAGGAGCAGGTGTTGTAGCACAGTGGATTAAGCCATGTACATGGTGTCAGTTAGACATCTCTGTGAATTTATTTTCACTTGAATAAATTTGTTTTGGCTATGACTTTGTATCCTGTCTCCTCTCTGTTCTGCCCCCCTTTTTTCTATTCTTAAAGATTTTATTCATTTATTTGAGAGGCAGAGTTACAGACAGTGAGAGGGAGAGACAGAGAGAAAGGTCTCCCTTCCGTTGGTTCACTCCCTAGGTGGCTGCAACGGCTGGAGCTGCGCCAATCCAAACCCAGGAACCAGGTGCTTCTTTCCAGTCTCCCATGCGGGTGCAGGGGCCCAAGGACTTGGGCCATCTTCTGCTGCTTTCCCAGGCCATAGCAGAGAGCTGGATTGGAAGTGGAGCAGCCAGGACTAGAACTGGAGCCCATATGGGATGCCAGCGCTTCAGGCCAGGGCATTAACCCACTGTGCCACAGCGCTGGCACCTGATCTGCCCCTTTTTCTTTACATCTCCCTCACCACCTGAACTAAGAGGTTGTGAGGAGGCCCCTTTTGTGAGAGTCACAATTCTACCCATCAATGGAACAAGTGAGTTTACAGGAATATGGACAAAGCAGATAGTTTAAGATGTAGCAAGTGGGAGCAGGTGTTGTGGCACAGTGGATTAAGCCACTGTATGGGACTCCTGCATCCCATATCTGAGCTCCAGTTCAAGTCCTGGCTACTGCACTTCCTATATAGCTCCCTGATAATGCACCTGGGAAACAACAGATGATGACTCAAGAACTTGAGTTCCTGCCATCCATACGGGAGACCTGGTGAAATTCCTGGCTCCTGGCTTCAGCCTGGCCCTCCCCTGTTGTGGCCATTTGAGGAGTGAACCAGCAGATAGAAGATATCTCTCTGCCTGTCCGTGTCTCTCTGTCACTTTGCCTATCAAATAAATCAGTCTTAAGATTGGAGAAAAAGATATTCATCAAACTTGAGCCTGTTTGTGGCACAAAGTCAGCAACCCTCAGCGCAGGCACATCAGTCAGAGTAGTGAATTGAAAGTCAAAGGGTAGAAATACAGTTCTTTTCTATAGTATCTCAGGGAAGCTGGAAGATTCCCTATGGATGTGAGAGAAATTACTTTTGGTAATCAAAGAGAAGTCACCTCAAGACAGTCTCTGTAACTATCCGAGGATAGAGTTCTTGTCCTTTGGAGATGAAGAGTATGTCAGCAACAGTCAACCTAAATGCAGTATCTAGTGAAGAGTGAGAGAAAATCAAAAAGGCGATCCAAGAAGAAAAGGGAAAAACCTCCTCAGAGATGATCTGGTTCCTTAGTTCAGTGGTCAAGGGGACCCAATTTGTCAGAGAGGCAAGGACACAAAGGAAACAAAGGGCAGAGAGCATTCCCGATATGAAATAACAAGCAAAAGGTCAAGGTGTTCCCCATCAAGTAGGAATATAAACATAACCATGGCGGAACAAGGTTTACTTGGACTGTGGGTCTTTCCAAACCAATCTACAGCCAAATGATGGAGTATCTGGGTGTAGCCTGGGGGGAGGGGCAGGGAATCAGACCCTGCAAACATCTACTCAGCCTAATTCATCCATATTCATTCAGCTCAGTGTCCAGGGTGAGTCAAAACAAAAGACTACAAAGGAATGAAAAGCAACACAAGGAACCCTCAAGGAGGAGTCCTGGGGACTGACCCGTCCTTGAGTGGCAAATTGTACGCTGTGGTCTTCATCTGGGGTCCAGGTGATCCTCTGGAACAGTCCTTCTGAGTCTCTTTGTGGGTGTCAGGAATCCGTTCAGCCCCACTGAGAATCTCCTGGCTTCAGGGACAGATAGAAATCAGTCACAAGCCAACAAAATAAGAGCAGAAGGGTTTTATTAAAGAAAGTGGCGGCCGGCGCCGTGGCTCACTAGGCTAATCCTCCGCCTTGCGGCGCCAGTACACCGGGTTCTAGTCCCGGTCGGGGCACCGATCCTGTCCCGGTTGCCCCTCTTCCAGGCCAGCTCTCTGCTGTGGCCAGGGAATGCAGTGGAGGATAGCCCAAGTCCTTGGGTCCTGCACCCCATGGGAGACCAGGATAAGCCCCTGGCTCCTGCCATCGGATCAGCGCGTTGCGCCGGCCGCAGCACGCCTACCGCGGCGGCCATTGGAGGGTGAACCAACGGCAAAAAGGAAGACCTTTCTCTCTGTCTCTCTCTCTCACTGTCCACTCTGCCTGTCAAAAAAAAAAAAAAAAAGAAAAGAAAGTGGCAAAGAGCACAGTACTCCACAGGCAGAGCAGTCTCCTGTGCTGTTTCAGCTCCTCTTTTTATGGTTTGACAAACCCATGTTAACATCTGGACAGATATTCATCTTATTTCTGGGAGAGGGGTAGCAACTTCCAGGAATTAGAGTTCACCTCTGTTTCTCCTTATATGATCATTTCTGTATGTTGTCATGGTAATTGCAAACTGCCATGATGTAAAGGGGAGTGGCTTTTACTATTCTAATGCTTTATAATGAGGATTCTTATTTGCTTGAGGCCAGGTTAGGTGCCAACTTGGATCCAGTTGGTTTGAACCAGTTCTTTTGCCTATATCTTGATTTTTGCTGTACTTCCTGGTGGGTTACCACATACTATTTCAGGCATAAAGGAGGAGAGATATATTGGAGTGCTTGTTCTTTCCATTTCTTCCTTGTCTCCTTGAGGTTCTGCAATGAGTGAATCACTAGGTTCTTGCTATTCCAAGTGTGTGATCCTTAGACCAGCAGCATCAGCATCATCTGGGAACTTGTTAGAAATACAGAGTATCTGGCACACTCCAGGCTTGCTGAATCAGAATCTCCATTTAAATAAACTCACAGGTGTATTTCATATGCATATTAAAAGGCAGACTCTCTTCCAAGCCTCCAGCTTTCACCATGTTAAAACCAATCTCTTTATCTTGTCTCTTCTGGCCAAGGAGTCATAATGGCTGTCTGGTGCCTGCAGTTTCTGGCTAGATGCCCTTAGCTCTGTCAACACCTCTGTAAATAGACCCTTTAAAAAATTCATTTGTCAGCTAAACACTTTTGAGTGTACTATGTTTCTTGCCGGTACCTTAACTGATACAGTAGTATATTATCTATTTTGATATACACAGGGAAACAAGGAGTAGATTTTGTACTTTATAAGTATAGAGAATGAAATTGTATAAACTGCTTTTCCACAATGATGGCAAGATACACCATTACTACAGTTTTTTCAAAGTTTAAAAAAAATGTGGGATTTCAAAAATTTGTGGAAAATGTGAATTATCTTTCAATGCCATTTTTCCTATATAATTTATGAAGCTCCCTTCTGTCCACCTATATCTATTTCTATCTATCCATCCATCCATTCATATATATACATATATATATGTACACATAATGAATGGAGATAAAGCAAAAATGGTGATACTAATGAGTTGACAAACATATGGCTGCAAAGATAACCCATATTCTTGCTTTATTAGAAATAGTGTGAGGAATACAGCTGAATATAGTGACCTTGAAGCTCAAGTTGAGCATCTTTTTTTTTCAAATTCACATAGTTTTCAAATAATTCAAATAGCTTTTCTTATTACTAAAAATATAGAGAATAGAGAAGAAAATTTCAAGTAAGTAACCACAGGTATTCTCAGTTGTTGCAAACTTTTAATGTTTCTTTGATTTTTAATCTCCTCTATCCTGCTCTCTTCCTTTTGCCTCCTTTTAAGGAAAAAGAACAGCAGTGAATAAGGAGTTGTGGAAACAAAGACCTCCAGAATCATGTTCCTGTAGAAGGCAAAAAACACCATGGGCACTTAGATCTGGACTCCTATATAAAAAATACCACATTTATTTGAAAGGCAGATTGACAGAGAGATAGAATTATGGGGAAAGAACAGAGAGAGACATCATGGAATGGCGTGCTGGAGGCTCTGTCCAGTCAATCTTGATGTGCAAGAGATAGCTGTAAGTTTGAACTGCTAGTATCATCTGCCGGAAAAGGAAGAGAACCAATATTTATTGAAAAAGATACAATGCTTTTATGAATTTAGCACTGGACTGCTGTTATGTATGATTTTCTGTCTTCTTTCCTCTGACTGCCCCTCTTGCACTCCCTCCCTTAAATACTTTCCCTAAAGTGATACAGTTAGCCACTCAGAAGAAAAAACTAATCCATCTAGTTCAAGGGTCATTCTTGGCCAGCTTACTAATTATTATATGGAACACATAATCCTTGCAAAAATGATTTCCCCAACCTGACAAGGAAGGCAAAGACAGACAAATGGGAGATGTTTAGCATTAATTTTTTTTCAACAAGTAACAGAAGCTAGAGAGATGTGAAGCAAATAGGATTCATTAATATGTTTATATCAAAGTTTAAGCTAGCACATTAAATCCAATTTTAAGACTTAGATTTACTTTCCAATCTTTTCTCCAACAAACACATTTTCTACTTAAACTGCTGGGTACTTAGCCTAAATATATATCTGGGGTGGCCACTCTTTTCTTATATGTGGCTTTGTAATCATAAGGAATAACCTGAAGGGTAGATAAAATATAACAGCTCCAAAGCAATCAATAGGTTTTAGCACTTTGAGTATCTTCTTTTAGGTTAAATTGTTCTGCCAAGCTTTTTAGAAAATGGTTGCCACAGTAACCTCAGTAATCCACCTTTTGAGAATCACATATTTTTTTGTTGTTGTTGTTCCGTTCCTCTGGTGAATTTATTGTTTCTATAGCCTGAGATAGTAGAGGGTAGTTGGGGCTAAATGCTAGGATTTTATATTCGTACTTGGTGGCTCCAAGTGAGATAAAGGAAATTATCTTCTACCATGTAGAGTTTGTTTTTTTGGAAAAGGAGAAGGCGGCCCTATATTCACACAGCTGCAGGCTATTAAAATCGAACAGAATGCAATCAAAATAAATTCTGACATCAGAGCACAACACTTAAGTTCTACTTTGGCTGTGCATACTCATACACAATTATTTGAAAATCAAACATGAACTAAATTGCTCAAATCAATGGCTAGTTTTAAAACATATTTGTGAATAATTGATTGCATTCTACTATTGATTCAAACTGACTTGTGCACACTGGCCTAGACTTTGATAATTATACATAGAAAGAGATGATTCTCTAGCACTCAGAGTGGGTGGTTTTTAAATGAATTTTTAAAAACCCACAAAATTTCCCATAATGACTTTTACCCAGATGTTGTTTCATCTGTCATTCTCTTCCTCTGTATCCATCTCTCTTTTAAAGGGTTTATTCAGCTCCTTTCTTTCTTACTAAAAACTTTTATGTTTAAAATCAGTTAGCTACCTCCAAAGAATTTTAAAATAAAGTCTTTCTTTGTACATAACTTAAGCAGGAAACCCTGAGCAGTTACAAGAGACAAAATGTTACCATGGCATGTATCAATGCACAGTTTTCAAGTAGAAAATACAAATAAATCATAAGATATAAGATATTCAGACATTTGGATATTTGGTGATAAGTTTCCCAACACAATAGCTTTTTCCCTCTTCAGTCTCTGCACATACATAGTCATGGTGGAAAATAGCAAAAGCCTACTTCTTATTCCAGTTACACAGATGTGTATTTCCATTGTGACATGCTATTTTTCAGTGGATAACGTAGGGATAGTTTTCACTTTTAGTTCAAGTAAGCTATGGAGCCCAAACAAAACTTTGGCACTTAGAAAATTGAAATTATATATTTCATTTGTGCACAATGACTAACTTGTATTTTTTCTATAAATGTTTAATTATAGGTTCATCAGTTGATTTCACATTTTGAAAATATTAATTTTAGAATATTAAATAGGAACGATGACATTGCTTAAATGTGATTATGTAATCAGTAATTACAATTGCTTATGCAGTAATGTTCACTTCAAAAGGATGTTTCACTTATAATCTTGGTTAGAACAAGAGTAAAATTGCCTACTAAGAGATAATGGCATTATCCAATGGTAGTTTTTTCACTCGATGTTGCTATATGGGCAAAATGTTGAAACCTTTACCTAATATATACTAAATTGATCTTCTGTATACAAAGAGAATTGAAAATGAATCTTTACATGAATGGAAGGGGAAAGGGAGCGGGAGGGGGGAGGGTTGCGGGCGGGAGGGAAGTTATGGGAGGGGGGAAGCCATTGTAACCCACAAGCTATACTTTGGAAATTTATATTCATTAAATAAAAGTTTAATAAAAAAAAAAAAGAGATAATGGCATTCACTAAACAAGTACTATTCTATAAAACTCCGACCTAACTTACATTTAGGACTATAAAGACATATACTCTTATATAATGGACTTTGGCTATTATAATGAGAATTCATTGTATATCATAAAGAATGTGGCATAGGCTTGGACTCTCTGGATAGGTAAATTGATATATATTTTAAAACACTTATTTATTTATTTGAAAGGCAGAGTTAGGGCCGGCACCGCGGCTCACTAGGCTAAACCTCCACCTGCGGCGCCGGTACTCCAGGTTCTAGTCCCGGTTGGAGCACTGGTCCTGTCCCGGTTGCTCCTCTTCCAGTCCAGCTCTCTGCTGTGGCCCGGGAGGGCAGTGGAGGATGGCCCACGTGCTTGGGCCCTGCACCTCCATGGGAGACCAGGAGAAAGCACCTGGCTCCTGGCTTTGGATCGGCACAGCGCGCCAGCGGCCATTTGGGGGGTGAACCAATGGAAGGAAGACCTTTCTCTCTGTCTCTCTCTCTCTCATTGTCTATAACTCTACCTGTCAAACAAAACAAAACAAAACAAAACAAAAAAACCTGAAAGACAGAGTTAGAGAGAGAGAAAGAGAGAGAGGTCTTCTACCTGCTGGTTCTCTTCTCCAAAGTGTGATTCTTAGATCAATAATATCAGAATCATCTGGAAACTTTACAAATTCAAGTTTTGAATGAGAAAGTTTGGGGGATGAAACCCAGCAATCTGTGTTAACAAGCTTTTCAAGTGATTCTGATGTACCTTCAAGAACCATTGATTATGAAGTATTCTGTTCCTTCCTGATGGCTATGCAACTATGACACCTGTTTCTCAACAGCAGCCAAATAAAAGGAAGTATAGATTTATTGTTGCGCTTATCAGATTATCACTGGTTAAACTGTCGTGATTGATTACCTAACAGTAATGAAGACTTTATAGCCTAAAACATGATTCTGAACATTATGTTACCATGCAGACTACAGGTATATCTAGGTTTGTTTTCAAGCCTTGGCTTTATTAGCTATGCTGCCTTGAGAAATTTATTTAATCTATTTTTGTGTCTTGTTTTTTTTCATCAATAAAATGATAGGAATAGAACTTATCTGATAGAATTGTATGAAATTAATTAAATTAGCATAATGCTCTCAATTCCTGGATCATGAGCTATGTGTAAATACTTGACATCATTAATACTAAAGGAACACATCAGAAAGAGCAAATAGCTGAGACACAAAAATAAGTCACAATGGAAGGTTGTTGAAAGAACTGAAGGCAGTTAATCAGGACAAAAAAGACTACGTTACAACTGTCTTTACAAGGCCATGTTGCTTCAGAAAATATTATTGGGCACCAAAAATAGAAGCTATAATAAGCTGATCTTTGTTTTGGCATAATTATATATAATATTTTAAAGCATATTTCTGATATTAAAATATTGAAAACTCAATAACAATTTACACTGGATATAGCATTGCTGCCCCCAATCCTGTGTGATGTAGTCCATTTTGTTCTGCTATAACAGAATACCTGAGAATGGATTATTTATAAAGAACAAAGATTTATTTCCTCATAGTTCAAAGGCTGAGAAGTCCAAGATCAAGCTCTGGCATTTGGTGTCTGATGAGGACCTTCTTGCTGTGTCTTCACATGACTAAAGAAAAAGGGCAAAAGTGAGCTATCCAGAAGCTACATGAAGCCTCTCTTGTATACTACTTTATCCCATTAATGAAGAAAGAAAAGGTCCTTGTGGCCCTACTTCTTAATAAAACCACTTTAACAACACCTGAGTTTCAGAGGGGGACACACTTATGCTGTAGCACTCTGTCTTTAGTTTATAACCTTCTCTTAAATGCAACAAAGAAGTTCTTATAATGGGGATGGAGGGGATGGAGGGGATGGAAGGGTTAGCAAGTGATGATCAACTGAATCTTTAGGAATTTCTAAATTTGATATATAGTCAGTTAAGCAAAGTGTAAGTTTCACTGTCTTTTTGTGCATTTCACAATTTATGTTGTTGGAAAGACATTCTTTTTTGCTATTCTCACAATAGTATGACACTACATTTTATGTGTTTAAATTGGTGGATAGCACAAAGCATGCTGTGGTGGGATTTTACTGAATTCCCGTATAAATACTTAGTAAAGGCCCTCTATTTTAACCCCTTTGAATGAACCTCTATTGTGCAGACTCCTCAACTTCTGTCAAGACCCTAAAATCTCCCCATGACCATGAAACTTCACAATAGGCTATCTTCAAGATGCTGCTCCAGAACTAAGTCTGGTGTTCATTTGTTTAATTTGATTTGTCGATCAGGTGCTTAAGACATTGTATAGCACCCAGATTCCAATGTAGATTTTTCTTGATGGCATTTACTGAAAAATAGAAAATATTTATTGCTTATTTGTTCAGTACTAAATGGGTACCATCTTAATCTGCCTTATTCATTACTGTAAATCCAGTGCCAAGAAGAGACTCTTGGCACAAAAAAGATGTAGTATTTGTTGAATTAATGGTGAGCCAATAGAGGAGCATAAATATATATATATATTTTTTTCTAAATAGAGATGATCAATTTTTGAAGAATGTGCTACATCTAAAATATGGCACGACATTACCAACACAATTGAATGCATGGGAGAGCAACCTGCATGCAGCCAGACTGCCTGCTGGGTGCTGTTCCTGCCACCAAGGAACTGCAGGCCATTATGTGTGGGGAACCGCAGGCTGGCCACCTGTGAGAACCGCCTCATCTACATAGTTTGCAGCAATCGGTCGACCATAAGACCTACGAAAACAACCAGGTGAAACAGTTGAAACAATGAACTCTGCATAAACAACTAGGAGGAACCAGGTGAAATAGATGAAGTTGAGAGGCAGGGCTTGTCACACATTAGATTCAGGTTTGGTGGACAAATAATTAAAGTGGACACACCTACACAGCTGGAGCTGGACAACGAGGACACCATCGACCTGGTCTACCAGCAGGCAAGGGGCATGAACAATAGCTAGCCGGAAGAAGCCTTGAAGGCAATGCTCCTTGCATTTGCTATTGAATAATGAGCACACAACCAGGCCTATCACAAAGGTGTCTGCAAAAATGGAGGACATGCATCAAAGTGACTTCCTCTGATGTGCTTGCTTCAAGTGTGACTCAAACTTTCTCTGCGGGGACGCATGGACGACTAAAATTGGGCCAATAAGAATTGTTGTATTTGTTTAGGTAAGATGGATTAGGAGGATTTGGGGGTTTGTCCCTTCCCCTGCCTGCCTCAGCCCCTTGTCCCCACTCGGGCCACCACGCAGCTTCAGCGGGTCCACTGGCCCTTCTTCTCCATCTATCGCGGCTACCCTGGCAACCACATCGAGCTGGCGGCGCGCGTGGCGAAGGCGGTGCTCTCCGACGGCCACGACCTCAGCTGGGGCTGCGTGGTGACGCTCGTGACCTTCGCAGGGACGCTTCTGGACAGAGGACCGCCAGTGACCATCCAGCAGGTGAGGAGGAATGAAATCACCTGGGACTGCCAGCGCTTGGTTGCCTTGCTGTGCGCTCGCCTCACTGGGCAGCACCGTGCCTGGCTGCAGGCTCAAGGCGGCTGGGATGGCTTTTGTGTCTTCTACCGGACTCCCTTACTACTGACCTTCTGGAAAAGACTGCTGGTACGCACTTTTCTGTCCTGCTTTGTAGCTACAGCCTTACTCTTTGCCTGGACGCGCGTGTATCGTGAGTTGTGAACTGTGGCCCGAGTGGTCACTTCTCCTCTGAGGTTGGGCCTTGTCTCCCCAGTGCTGGGCGCACCCTGATCCTGGACAGAACTCACAGCGAGGACTGAAGACAGAATCTTACTACTTGTTGTAGGCCCAGGTTGTGAAAATGCTAAATACGGGCGATTTGAGCTTTGTTAAATATGGTAAACATAAGGGAAATACTGGAATACTTTTTTTTTTGACAGGCAGAGTGGACAGTGAGAGACAGAGAATGGTCTTCCTTTTGCCGTTGGTTCACCCTCCAATGGCTGCCGAGGCCGGCGCGCTGTGGCCGGCACACTGCGCTGATCCAAAGCCAGGAGCCAGGTGCTTCTCCTGGTCTCCCATGGGGTGCAGGGCCCAAGCACTTGGGCCATCCTCCACTGCCCTCTCGGGCCACAGCAGAGAGCTGGCCTGGAAGAGGGGCAAACGGGACAGAATCCGGCACCCCGACCGGTACTAGAACCCGGTGTGCCGGCGCTGCAAGGCGGAGGATTAGCCTAGTGAGCCGCAGCGCCGGCCCTGGAATACTTCTTAAAAGGTAAAAAAAAAGAACCACCGAGTCCTTTACTAAAATGGCCCAAGTACTTTCTGCCCTTTGAACAGTTCCCCTCAGGTCCAAGGCCCAGGAAACCACAGCCCTCCCTCTGCCCCATACACAGTGGCCTGGCCTGTACATATGGCACACCAAAAAGTGGCTTTTTCCCCTTTTATTAACATAGAAGAAAGTAATTACTGGCCGGCGCCATGGCTCAACAGGCTAATCCTCTGCCTTGCGGCGCCGGCACACCGGGTTCTAGTCCCAGTCGGGGCGCCGGATTTTGTCCCGGTTGCCCCTCTTCCAGGCCAGCTCTCTGCTATGGCCCGGGAGTGCAGTGGAGGATGGCCCAAGTGCTTGGGCCCTGCACCCCATGGGAGACCAGGAGAAGTACCTGGCTCCTGCCTTTGGATCAGCGCGGTGCGCCTGCCGCAGCGCGCCAGCCACGGCGGCCATTGGAGGGTGAACCAATGGCAACGGAAGACCTTTCTCTCTGTCTCTCTCTCTCACTGTCCACTCTGCCTGTCAAAAAAATAAGAAAAAAAAGAAAGTAATTACCAACTTTCTCCTTTGGTAATAAAATTGTGGTCCTAGAGTTCTCCTAGTATTTGCTTCTGTAGAACAATTATGGTCTATATATAAAAAAGTAAGATTAAGTATTGCTAAATTTGCAATTTTGTCAAATTGTTAGAGTGTGGTTACAAATGAAACACATGGAAAGATGACTTCATATTCTATGAATTTGTGTTATGCTGCTTTTGAAATATGTACTGAATGTATGCATTAGTATGTGATTTCAGTTCTGTGAATACGTATTGGGATCTACACCAATTAAAATTTTCATAGTTCTTCCTATTGTCCTTCTAAAAGGACTCACAGCTGCTGGATGGCTGTTACCTGCCTTTTTTGTAGTCCATATCTCTTGTTTGCTTGAAATCTTGCTGAAGATGTTCTCATTTCCTTTGTTTTACTGTTTTGGCTTTGGTGGGAAGTTTGTTGGCTCTGTTACATTTATTAACCAATCTGTATATAATTCCTGGTCTTTTTCTTTTTTTAACTTTTATTTAATGAATATAAATTTCCAGTGTACAGCTTATGGATTACAATGGCTTCCCCCACCCATAACTTCTCTCCCACCCGCAACCCTCCCCTTTCCCGCTCCCTATCCCCTTCCGTTCACATCAAGATTCATTTTCAATTCTCTTTATATACAGAAGATCAGTTTAGTATATATTAAGTAAATATTTTCCTTGTCCTTTTCTAACATAAACAGTACATACAGTTTGGTATTCTGTCAAAAAAATTGAATTGACAATAGCTTTACCTTTGGAGCATTTAATAAACACAAAAAATTGGCTGACACTATTTATATTTGGATTTCATTGATAGTAAAATTCATGTCATTTTCCTCATGATAGATAAAATGTCATTCTTTATTGATGTTAATTGATGTCAGACACATTTTAATGTCATAATAATATATGTAATCATTAATCATTATTGGATGCAAAAAATTTAAAGCATTTTTAAATTACTAATTGAGCATCAATAAGCATGTAAGAGATTATCATTGGTTTTTAGTCTATGTAATGAATAATTGGAACTTTATAGAATATGGCCTATTACCAAGGAATCTGAATATTAAAAATAATTCAGAAGTATAGATTTTAGGGATCTGTTAAAAAAAACTGGAAAGTTAATGCTTTGAAGTTCATGTAAAACAACTTAAGTTTTATAACTTGTATAAACTGTAAGAAAATATTTAATTACAATAATAATTTTTAGAATGCATAGACTTAGAGAAACATAAGGAAAATTATAGTTCAGGGAGAAAGAATAATAGGAAGAATAATTTGCTATGGTAATTATTACAACATTGATAGAAATTCTAGAGTTAGTATGAGTTAGAGACAGATTTATTTATTTATTATTCATTTATTTATTTGAAAAGTAATGCAACAGAAAGAATTTTAATCTGTTGATTCACTCCCCAAATGACCAGAACAGCCAGAGCTGAGCAAGGCCAAAGCCAAGAGGCAGGACACCATCCAGGTCTCCCACATGGGTGGCAGGGGCCCAAGTACTTGGGCCATCAACCACTGCTGTCTCAGGTGCATCAGTAGGGAGCTAGATAGGAAGTGGAGCAGCCAGGACTTGAATCAGCACTCTGATATAGGATGCCAACAGCTTAACTTGCTGAGCTACAATGCTGGATTCAGGATTAGAGACTTTGGCATTAGACCTCAATTCAGATTTCTAGTCTACCACTGGCAATCTGGGAGACATAAAACAAATTGTCTACATCTCTCAGCATTCCTTGCTTCTTGTCTCTCTTTCTCTTTATCCCCTACCACTACTCTCCTCCCTTACTCTCATTCACATGCCCACATGTAGATTTTTGTTTTTCACAAATGTGAATTTCTTTCTTTATAAATGCAGTATATTTTCTTAACAATATTATTACCATAGAATCCACATATAAGAGCTATTTTCCTCCTAAGGGAATCTATTCTCTCTGCAAAAGATTGATAACCATTAGGACAGATATATAGAGAAGACTGAATTGATTGAACAGAGGACATTTTACTCATTATCTCCCACTGATTTCTTATGTGCCTGTTTTTTTAATTTTTATTTTTTACAGGCAGAGTGGACAGTGAGAGAGTCAGAGAGAAAGGTCTTCCTTTACCGTTGGTTCACTCTCCAATGGCTGCTGTGGCCAGCATGCTGCGGCCGGCTCACCGCGCTGATCCGAAGCCAGGAGCCAGGTGCTTCTCCTGGTCTCCCATGCGGGTGCAGGGCCCAAGCACTTGGGCCATCCTCCACTGCACTCTCGGGCCACAGCAGAGAGCTGGACTGGAAGAGGGGCAACAGGGACAGAATCTGGTGCCCCGACCGGGACTAGAACCTGGGGTGCCGGCGCCGCAAGGCGGAGGATTAGCCTATTGAGCCGTGGCACTGGCCTTCTGTGCCTGTTTTTGAGATAATCTAGGTAGGGAGGTTTATTGATTGGATTCAACATTTATTTGTGTCCAACTCATATTAACATCATTTTGGCTTGATAGATTTCTTTTTCTCCATCAGATTTTTCGGCTTCCTACATTGTACAGGTAAATAAAATCTAGTATAAGCCTAGTAAATAACTGTTCAATACCTTCATGAAAAATATATGTGAAGATAGCTTCCCCTATCTTACCCTTTCTTTCAATGGTTATATAAATATTTTTGCATCCCAGAACATGAAGGCATTGAAAAATTTGTATAACAGATTTTATGTGTGTGCTTGTGAAAGTTTTGTATTTAGATCAGATGTGGTCCTTCCTATAGGATCTGCAGTAATGACAGCACATCCACAATTGCCCTATGATGGGCCAATTTCAAAACTTGTGAAATAAAGGGCAAGCATTTGGTCTAGCTGTTAAGATTCTGGTTTGGATGTCTGCATCCTATACTGGAGTGACTTGGTTTCAGTCCTGGCTCTGCTTCGTATTCCAGCTTCATGCTTTTGCACACCCTGGGAGGCAGCAGATGATGGAACAAGTAGTTAGATTCCTGCCATCCCTGGGGAGATTTGAATTGAGTTACTGCAGCTCTGGCCACTGTGGGCATTAGGGGAGTGAACCAACAGATGAGAGCTCTCTTTCTCTCTTTCAAACAAGTACATAAGTAAATTTAAAAATTAATTGAATAAAAACTTTAAAAAGGTTCCAAATTATGAACATACATATTGGAGTTTAAAACGTAATGAAATAAAATGTCTTGATATTCAGCTACAAAAATTTCTGTACCCTTGATTGACAAGATGCTACCTGTTGAAAATCTTCTCTCATAATAATCATGGCAGTCTTCTTTTTGTATATGAGGAGAACTTTGGTTCATTGAACACATATTCCACACTTTGTTATCCTAAATTTATGATTAACATACTTTAACTCCTGCTCAATTATTACCATCATTTTTAACTTTTGAATTCTCATTGCTTTTTTGACCTTTTCAAGATTCGGGCTAATCCTGATGACCCCCTGGATTTTCTTTCAAGCAGCAGAGTGTCAGGATAAGGAGTGGCATGAGTACAGGTGCAGAGGATAATGTGCATATTGACCATTTCAGCGAAGACTAAATTAGGTGATATTTGTGAAGTTTTTGCAGAAGCTGACCATTACATTAGTCCTTTATACCACTATGATAGAAGAATGTACCTCAGTTAAAAAAAAAGTTCTTTTGATTTCACTTTTTTTTTAATTTCATAAATGTGAATTTACAAAGTGCAACTTTTGTATTGTTGTGGCTTCCCCCCCCCCCCCCCGCAACCTCCCTCCCTCCCGTGGCCCTCCCCTCACCCTCTCCCATCCCGCCCTTTATCGAGTTTCATTTTCAATTACCTTCATATACTGAAGATCAACTTAGTATATACTAAGCAAGGATTTCAACAGGCTGCATTCACACAACCGCACAAGGTATAGGGTACTGTTCGACTAGTAGTGTTGTTTTTAAGTTTCATAGTAAAACACATTAAGGACAGAGATCCTACGAGGGGAGCATGTACCCAGTGACTCCCATTGTTGATTTAACAATTGGCACTCTTATTTATGATGTCAGCAATCACCCAAGACTCTTGCTATGAGCTGTCTATGCTATGGAAGCCCCTTGAGTTCACCGACTATGAACTTGTTTAGTCCAAGGCCGTATCACAGTGGAGGTTCCTTCCTCCCTTCAGAGAAAGGCACCTCTCTCCTTGATGGCCTGTTCCTTCTGCTGGGGTCTTGTTCACCAGGATCTTTCATTTAGATTGTTTTTTGCCACCGTGTCATGGCTTTTCATGCCTGTGAGACTCTCATGGACCTTTTAGCCAGATCCGAATGTCCCAAGGGTTGATTCTGAGGCAGGAGTGCTGTTTTGGGCGTTTGCCATTCTATGAGTCTGCTGTGTGTCCTGCTTCCCCCGCAGGATCATACTCTCCCTTTTAATTCTATCCTTCATTATTTGCTTACACCGGTCTTATTTGTGAAATCTCTTCGACACATACCCTATCTTTTTGATCGGTTGTGTATTTATACTTATTACTTTACCAAGTGCGCTGGCATTGGTACCTGCCTCCTTGGTAAGATTGAGTTGAAATCCCCCGGCACATTTCTAGTTCCACCATTGGAGGTAAGTCCAAGTGAGCATGTGCCAACCTATATATCTCCTTCCTCTCTTATTCCCACTCCTATGTTTAACAGAGATCACTTTTCTGTTAATTTTAAACGCCTAGGAATGATTGTGCATTGATTACAGAGTTCAACCAGTGGTCTTATGTAGAACAAACAGAGCAACACCACCACCACCACCACCACCACCAAAAATACTAAAAGGAATAAAATAGTAAGTTGTTCCTCAACAGTCTAGACAAGGGCTGGTCCTGTCATTGTCTCTCATAGTGTCCATTTCGCTTAGCAACAACAACAACAAAAATACTAAAAGGAATAAAATAGTAAGTTGTTTAGACCCTTATATGTCACCACATTATTTTTTCTATGCCTAACTAAATAAATAGTTTCTTACTTTTGACATGAACAAGGACCTTTAGAGTTGGAGTTAGAATAACTGCATTTCAGAAATGATCACTTCTAAACTAGCCCTGTGATGATTTAGGGCAACTTACCTAAATTCTCTGTTTTCTCATTTTGGAATAATAGTTTACAGTAGCAGTAAACTGAGATTATGAGTAGTGACTATGAATGAATGCTGTTTATAAAATGTAAGATACTTCAAGTTGTAATTTAATTAAATATTTGACTTTTCCAGCAAAAATACATAGAAATTTATAAGAATGATATAGAATTTTTCAAAAAGGAGTTTTTCAGGTAACTTTCCTTCCTATCCCAACCTGTATCTCATATCCCTAACTAGATATGATTTTTTTTATTTTACAATGAAGGGGATAAAAATAATTTTTATCTCAAGGACCTTTAAGTGCTTTAAGGTTAGCGCTAATTTTTTTTACACAACTATCACACCAGTTTGAGCAACATTTTGTTTTAATTTTCAAGCAACAATTTAGTCTACTTATAATTGATTAAGATAAGCCGTAGGAATAATTTTCAGACTAAAATTGATGTCTGGCTATCCACTTTAGTGCTTGGAAAATTGGCATTGACATAGGAGAGAAGGGTGTCTTTTTTATTATCACTCCAATCATCTCAGCTATGTTTTGCAGTGTTCCTAGGAGGTTAGACTATTTCTGGAATCACAATGAAAATTCATGGACTCAGACAAGCCTGAAATGTGAACTTACCCTAGGGAGATTTGACCAGTTGGCTGAAATTTAATAGTAATGAGACTGAATTATCTGTTATGGACCAATGGCGTATGCTCTATTCTATGGCCTCGAGCTACAATCCACATTTAGCCAATCATCCCAGCATTGTATACCAGATTGGAATGGATAGATCAGCAAAAATATGTCTCCATGACTACAAAAGTATCTAAAATTATATGCCCTACTCTTCTGAATTAGTACCCTTATGTTCTGATTAGGAGGAAAGCAAATGGATAATGAATACAAACTGATAAGCTTCAGATGAACCAATCTCTCTAAGTGCCTCTAAATCTGATCAATTATTTCAAGTTTTAAGTTACATCTCTAGGTAAGAGTCAGGTCTAGCATAAAAGAAAAAAATCAAAATCACCTTTCATTAATAAGCTCTTTGTGTTAGAAAATGATTGATTCTAGGAGATACCTCTTTCCAGATTAAGATATTTATGATCCTAAATCAAATTCCACTAAAGTCCCTAATATATAGCAAGCACATAGCAAACATTTATTCAGTGACTTATAATATATCAGAACACTTTAGCTGAGCATTCTGTCAAGGATCAAATCCCAAAGACCAACATAAATACCTGTTGGTGAGGCAAGTCTAAGTATATTAGATTTACTGAAGTAAAGGAGAACATCTTGACAGAATGTTAGCAATGTCGCCAAGTGGGGAAATTAGGAAAGCATATTTTTTTAATTAAACTTTTATTTAATGAATATAAATTTCCAAAGTACAGCTTATGGGTTACAATGGCTTCCCCCTCCCAAAACTTCCCTCCCACCCACAACCCTCCCCTTTCCCGCTCCCTCTCCCCTTCCAATCACATCATGATTCATTTTCAATTCTCTTTATATACAGAAGATCAGTTTAGTATATATTAGGTAAAGCATATTTATAGCTCTTTGAGGCTCAGGGTGGGTGACTTTAAGGCAGTGCTTGAAATTTTGGGAACTAGTTGGGAGTGGGCAGAGTTTATGTCATAATAGCTTTTCATTGGTAGGTAGAGTGAGGCAAGGACTGTCAGTCTTGAAGGGAAGCTATTTAGTTCATTAATTATTTTATCTTTGAGGACCAGACATTTCCTGGTGTGAGAGCTAAGATACTTTTCATTCGTATCAGTAAAATTTTAAATATGGAAAGAATGCTCACAATGTGGCTTAATGGGTTAGGCCACTGTTTGTGATGCCAGCACCCTATATCAGAGTGCTGGTGCAAGTCCCAGCTACTCCACTTCTGATCTAGCTTCTGCTAATGCATCTGGGAAGGTAGTGGAAGATGTCGAAGTACTTGGCCCCCTGCCACCTTTGTGGGAGAACAGGATAGAGTTCCAGGATCCTGGCTTTGGCCTGCCCAGCCCTGATGATTGTGGCCATTTGGAGAGTGAATCAGTGGTTGGAAAATTTCTCTCTCTCTGCCTTTCAAATAAAAATAAATCTTTAAAAATAAAATATAATAAAATAATAAACAAAGTATTCCTTGTCCCAGTATGGTTTAATACAGAGACAAATTAAGGTTGTCAATTAAAAATTAAATGAAGAGTAAGTAAACCTTCATAGAATTACCTAATGACAGAAAACTAACTTAACATGATAGTGTACTACCTTATTGCAAAGGAATTACTCTTTCACTGCCAAGAATTCAGTAATATTTTTCTGTTTTTCTTCTCTCCATATTTTGTCTATATCTCCCAGAAAGTATTTAAATGAACTGAGAGAGCCAACACACAATTTATGAGATAGACCATGCTTTGTAACACATTTAATTAAGTATTATTAAGTATTTTTGCTACTGAATAGTTTTTGTTTCTGTACAACTGCCTTATTTTTCTGTTGTTTCTGGCATCTCAAATATTGGTGTTTTACCTTGCAGAAAAGTTATAAAAATCCATTTTCTTTCATTTTCTTTGCTCTAAGTTTGTACATTTTCCCATCTCCTTATTGCCATTTAATGATATCTTAAAAGGGAAAAGAGAAAAGGCTGTATATTTGTTCTGTCATTTGACCTTAAGAGGTTTTGTTTAATTTTGTACATCAATTTGAATAGTATATTAGTTTTTATATGATTATGAAATAATTAAACCTGTAGTGTTCTAAAATATATTATACATATTAATAGAAAACAACAAAGAATGGTGAAAAGTAACTCTGGACTAGGGTTGAGTTCCAGTTCCAGTTTTGGAGACTTGTAACCATATGAATTCAAACAAATCAATCTTTTTTGTTGATTTCAATACCTTCAAATATAAAGTAGCCCTAATAAGAGCTTTCTAATATTAATATTCTGATACCATTTCATCCCAAGACAAAATAGCTAAATTAGCTACATTTGCTGCAAGTTTTAGGACCATTAATTCTTTTGTGTGTGCCTGTGTGTGTGTGTGTGTGTGTCTGTGTTTCAAAGATTTATTTATTCATTTGAGAGTTACAGAGAGGGAGAGACAGAGAGAGATCTTCTATCTGCTGGTTCACTCCTCAGATGGTCTCAGCTGCCAGGGCTGCGCCAGGATGAAGCCAGGAGCCATGAGTTTAATCTGGGTCTCACATGTGGGTTCAGGGGTCCAAGCACTCCACCATTCTCTGCTGCCTTTCCCAGACCATTAGCAGGGAGCTGGATTAGAAATGGAGCAGCCAGGACTCCAATTGGCACCCATATGGAATGCCAACATCACAGGCAGAGATTTTACCTGCTATGCCACGATGCTGGCCCCAAACATTAATTCTTAAAGTTTTGGTTCCTAAGTCTCAGGTCTAGATGCTTTAAAATACATTAGTGCATAGATAGATATACTATGGAGTGGTGATAGATAGATAGATAGATAGATAGAGATTCAGAGATTCCCCCCTCCTGATATGTTATTTTATTTTCTGCATTACTCCATGAGCTCCCTGACACTAACCAGATGTCCTACAATTCAATTTGATTCTGACACTTAATGCCAGATTTCATAGGTTAAGGGTTTAATGTCACAAGACTGCCCTCACTTAGACCTGTTACAAGTAGCAAATCCCTAGTTTACCCACCATTCTGTCCAATTTGGCTACAAAGTTGGAGGTTCTCACAACCTCTATTTAAGTTAAATAATTTGCTAGAATTGTTGTGAGAAGATGGATAGTTATGGAGAAGAGCAGAGGTCTGACAGCTCTAGCCAAAATGAAGCTGAACAGTTCCCTGTCAACATGTGCTGTTCCGCTGGTTGCTGATTGACAGCTCTAAATGATTGACAGCTGAAGCCACTGCAGGACAGCTGAGGTTGACCTGCGTGACAGCCTGGCCTGGTCCACATGACAAGTCCCCTTCTGTACATTATCCAGACTTCTTTCCCTTTTTCTGTACAACCCAAGCCTCCCTTTCTGTGAAACATGCAGAACTACTTGCCATGCAAACATGGCATACTAGCAAACATCTGCTTGTCTGAGTAGTGGAAAACATATGTTCCATAATGTTGTGAGCTTGGAACCAATGCTAGCTGGAAATACCTGACTTGCAGCATGTGTCCCCCTGATGATCTTCAGGTCATTATGATGTCATTATAATAAAATTACTATGGGGGAGGGCCGGCGCCATGGCTCAACAGGCTAATCCTCCACCTTGCGGCGCCGGCACACCGGGTTCTAGTCCCGGTCAGGGCGCTGGATTCTGTCCTGGTTGCCCCTCTTCCAGGCCAGCTCTCTGCTATGGCCCAGGAAAGCAGTGGAGGATGGCCCAAGTGCTTGGGCCCTGCACCTCATGGGAGAACAGGATAAGCACCTGGCTCCTGCCATTGGATCAGCGTGGTGCGCTGGCCACAGTGCGCCGGTCACGGCAGCCATTGGAGGGTGAACCAACGGCAAAGGAAGACCTTTCTCTCTGTCTCTCTCTCTCTCTCACTGTCCACTCTGCCTGTCAAAAAAAAAATTACTATGGGGGAACTCCCACTCCCATCATGCACCTGATATCATGAAACTTCCCATATTTCCTAAGAAAGGGCAAAGAAATGAATGGTGCTTTAGCTCCTTCCCAGAACTCCCCCATTTTGAATATCCAATTGAACTCCACCCTGGACATCACTCCTTATGCCTCTAGAGGGTATAAAGGGAAGGCTTAACCTTGCTGAGGTGACGTTTTCTTTGTGGGAACTTTTCCCTTTGGTGAGAGCTTTTTCACTGTTGGATGTTTTTCTTTAGTGAGAGGTTTTTCTTTGGGGCCGTTTTTGCAGTTTAGGCTGTTTGTGTTTGGTTTTTGAGTTTGCAGTTCTGCTTTACCCCAAATCAATCCTGTACATTTTTATACCTCTACCATTGTATTCCTTCACACGTGGAGAAAACAATCTGCAAATAAGACTAGCTGGGAACCCCATGGCCCACAACAGAATGACTCCTGTAACCCAGAAAAATTCTGTACTTACTATGATAGGAAATTATGAAGGATACACACATGAATAGTAAGATGAAGAAGTTCATAGTATGAGATTCAGAAACGTCCCAAGTGTAGGGACCTCTGTCTAATGGAATTGGAGTGCACCATCCTGCAGGCACACGGCTATAATTGCCAACTCAGCAACTCCCAGAACCCTGGCATCTAGTGGCTTTTATGTAGATTTCATTACACAAATACGATTATGGCCATTGTTGTTTGATGCGATCTTCAGCTCCACTTGACCTCCGGGTCTTGGGCTGGGAGTTGGGGTTAAATGTTACAAGCTTCTAAAGAGATGTTTTGTCATTTTACTGACCAGCCCTTATCCTGTAGCTATCTAGGGAACAACTAACAGTTGTCTCTAGAGGAAAAGACATACCTTTCACCTTTATAACTCAGAAAAATTCAAGGTTTTTAGGAGCTCAGTGTCAGGAACTAAGGATAAAAATAAAATAAATTTCTTTGTGTGTATATGTTGTCAATTTCTTGCGTATTTCTTTCCCATTTTAAAAATTGTTATCAATGTCCCTTTTTACTTGAAAGTCTTGGATTTTGTTTTGTTCCTTATTAAAGAAACTTTTATAAGGAACTAATCAGACCATATAAGCAAACAATATGTAAAATTTTACACTCACACTATATTGGTTTCATCAGGGACCAAACTATTCCATTATAGTGTACAGGATACTTTGAGAAGCTGTGTTATAAGTCATCAGGGTGCCCTTTAACAAATTGTAACTTCAATGGATTGTTATTCTTTAATGACCCCTTCTTTCCACTGGGTGTCACTCACAAAGATGCTTAATGTAGGACATTTTATTTCACAGATTCTCGGCTTTCCATGCCTGAAATGCTCTCATGGGCTTTTCAGCCAGATCAGAATGCGTTAAGGGCTGATTCTGGTGTCAGAATATTATTTAGAATGATTGTCATTCTATTAGTCTGCTGTGTGGACTGCTTCCCATGTTGGAACATTCTCTCCTTTTTAATTCTATCTACTGTTATTACCAGACATTTGATCTTATTTATATGATCCCTTTAACACTTAATCTTATCTATATGGTCACTTTAAAACTTAACATGATCACTTTAACACTTAAGATGACATTATTACCACCCAGCTTAATGGGATTTGAAGTCCCATGGCAAGTTTTTAGCTGTAGCATTAGAAGTCTGTAGGAACGTATGCAGAACTATATAGCTCCTCTTTCTCTTGTTCTCATTCTTATGTTTTACTGGGGTCTATTTTGAACTGACATTATACACATATGATTAATTCTATGTTAAGTAAAAAATTCAACCAATGGAATTAACAAGGAAAAAAAGAAAAAAAAATACTGTTCCTCAACAGTCAAGATAAGGGCTAATCAAGTCATTGCTTTTCAAAGTGTCAGTTTCACTTCTACAGGTTTCCTTTTAGGTGCTGTTATTTATCACAGATCAGAGAGAACATATGGTATTTGTCCCTTTGAGGCTGGCTTATTTCACTACATATGATGTTTTCCAAAATCCTCCATTTTGTTGCAAATGACCTGATTTCATTTTATTTACCACTGTGTAGTATTCCATAGAGTACATATCCAAAAATTTCTTTATACAGTCTTACATTGATGGGCATTTCGGTTGATTCCATGTCTTAGCTATTCTGAATTGAGCTCCAATAAACATGGGGGTGCAGATAACTCTTTTATTTGCTGATTCCATTTCCCTTGGGTAAATTCTGAGGAGTGGGGTGTCTGGGTTGTATGGTAGGAGTATATTCATATTTCTGAGGTATCTCCAAACTGTCTTCCATAGTGGTTTTACCAGTTTATATTCCCACCAGCAGTGGATTAGGGTACCTTTTTCCCCACATCCTCACCAGCATTTGTTGTTCTTGATTTCTCTATGAAAGCCACTCTAACTGTGGTTAAGTAGAACCTCATTGTAGTTTTGATATGCATTTCCCTGATGGCTAGTGATCCTGAGAATTTTTTCATGTGTCTGCTAGCCATTTGGATTTTCTTTTTTGAAAAATGTCTGTTTGCCCATTTCTTCACGGGTTGTTTGTTTTGTTGTTGTAGAGTTTCTTGATCTCTTTGTAGATTCTGGTTATTAATCCTTTATGAGTTGCATAGTATGCAAATAATTTCTCTCATTCTGTCAATTGCCTCTTTACTTTCCTGAGTGTTTCTTTTGCAGTAGAGAAGCTTCTCGATTTGATCTAATACTAATTGTTAATTTTGTCTTTTATATCCCGTGACTCTGGAGTCTTTTCTAGGAAGTCTTTGCCTATGCCAATATCTTGCAAGGTTTCCACAATGCTCTCTCATAATTTGATGATATCAGGTTGTAGATTTAGGTCTTTAATCCATTCTGAATGGATTTTTATATGATGTAAGGTAGGGGTCTTGCTTCATACTGTTGCGTGTGGAAATCCAGTTTTCCCAGCACCATTTGTTGAAGAGACTGTCATTGCTCCAGGGATTGGTTTTAGCTCCTTGGTTGAATGTAAGTTGGTTGTAGATACTTAGATTGATTTCTGGCATTTCTATTCTGCTTCATTGGACTATCTGTTTTTGTGCCAGTACCAGGCTGTTTTGAATATAACTGCCCTATAGTATGTATTGAAATCAGGTATTGTGATGACTCCATCTTTGTTTTTCTTGTATAAGATTGCTTTAGGTATTCGAGGTCTCCTGTGTTTCCAAATGAATTTCATCACCATTTTTTTCTAGATCTGGGAAGAATGCCCTTGGTATTTTCATTGGTATTGCATGGAATTTGTAAATTGCTCTTGGAAGAATGGACATTTTTATGGTATTGATTCTGCCAATCCGTGAACATGGAAGATTTTTACGTTTTGTGTCTCTTCTTCTGTTTCTTTCTTTAATGTTTTGTAATTGTCATTGTAGAGATCTTTGACATCCTTGGTTAAATTTATTCCAAGGTATTTGATTTTTTTGTAGCTATTGTGAATGGGATTAATCTTAGAAGTTCTTTCTCAACCATGGCATTTTCTGTGTATACAAAGGCTGTTGTTTTTTCTGTGTTGATTTTATATTCTGATATTTTACCAAACTCTTCTATGAGCTCCAATAGCCTCTTGGTGGAGTCTTTTGGATCCCCTATATATAGAATCATGTCATTTGCAAATAGGGGTAGTTTGACTTCTTCTTTCTCCATTTGAATCCCCTTGATTTCTTTTTCTTGGCTAATGGCTCTGGCTAAAAATTCCAGGACTATATTGAATAGCAGTGGTAAGAGTGGGCATCCTTCTCTGGTTCCAGATCTCAGTGGTAATGCTTCTAACTTTTTCCCACTAAGTAGGATGCTGATAGTGGGTTTGTCATAAATTGACTTGATTTTGTTGAGGATGTTCCTTCTAAACCTGATTTGCTTAGAGTTTTCATAGTGGAAGCGTGTTGTATTTTGTCAAATGCTTTCTCTACATCTATTGAGATAACCATATGGTTTTTGTTCTTCAATTCATTAGTGTGGTGTTATCACATTGATTGATTTGTGAATGTTGAACCATCTCTGCATCCCAGGGATAAATCCCACTTGGTCTGGTGAATGATCTTTCTGTTGTGTTGTTGGATTCGATTGGCCAGAATTTTGTTGAGGATTTTTGCATCTATATTCATCAGGAAAATTCGTCTGTAGTTCTCTTTCTCCATTGCATCTTTTCTGGGTTTTGGAACTAAGGTGATGCTGGCTTCATAGAAAAAAAAAATGGGAGGATTCCCTCCTTTTCAATTGTTTCGAGTAATTTGAGAAGAAGTGGAGCTAGTTCTTCTTTAAATGTCCAGTAGAATTTAGTGGTGAAGCCATCTGGTCCTGGTCTTTTCTTTGTTGGGAAGGCCTTTATTACTGATTCAAATTCTGTCTTGGTAATGGGTCTGTTTAGATTTTCCATGTCTTCATGGCTCAGTTTAGGCAGGTTTTATATGTCCAAGAATCTATCCATTTCTTCTAGATTTCCCAGTTTGTTGGCATACAGCTCTTTGTAGTAGTTTCTGATGGTTCTTTTTATTTCTGTGGTGTCTGTTGTTACATTTTTGTTTTCATCTCTAATTTTATTGATTTGGGTCTCCTCTCTCTTTTTTTGGTTAGTTGGGCCAGTGGTGTGTTTTTAGTTTTCTCATTTCTTTTTCTTTTTTGGTCTTACTGTAATATTTCCATAAATTTTTCTTCTAGTTCTGATATTGTTTCTTCTGTCTCACTTATTCCGTTGTTAAGGCTTTCCACTGCACTTTTTATTTGATCTATGGAATTCTTCATTTCTAGTATTTTATTTTGATTTCTCTTTAATGTCTCAATTTCTTGGGAGCAATTTTCCTTCAGATTGTGAAATTGCTTCTGATTGCTTCTAAGTAATCTGATTATTGATTTTCTGAATTCTGTTTCTGGCATATCCTTGATCTCTTCATCTTCACCTTCTATTATTGAAGAGTTGTATTATTCCTTTGGGACACTCATAGTGTCTTCCTTATTCTTATTTAGGATTTTTCCTTCTTGACATTTTTATCTTTTTTTGTCTGGTTGCTTTTCTGTTTAATTTGTGTCTTTGTGATTTAGTGGGATGTTTGTACTTTTATTGAATTCCAAGAGGTGTTTTCTGGATGTGCCTGGGTGCTCTGTTCAGTATTCTGGGATGGAGGAGATATACTATGTAAGGCCCCAATGAGTCTTCGTAGCTTTCCTCTGGTTTTTGGGTTAGAGGAGATTGTCCATTTCTGTTGGTGTGACCCGCCTTTTTCCTCACAGTTGTGAGACACCCCTGTGTTAGTCTCTGGTGTGTTCAGGGTTATATTGCCTTGCTTAACAAACTGCACCTCTAATCTATGGAGATTTTCTTGTGTTGAGATTTCCCTCTATTATGAGCTGCTACGTGTCTGTGTGTTGCAAGTGGAAGCTCACAGCCCCGCCTAGTGGAGCCCAGCTCATTTCTCAATTGTGGGGAAGGCAGGTCCGAGCTCCAGTGCATACAGCCCTGCCTACTACTGCTCGGCTCACTTCTCACTGCTGGATGGAATGGGCTTGACTTTTCAATATTCAGGACTTCTCCTTGTTGTACAGCTTGCATGGTGGGGAAGACATTCTTCTGAAATATTGTGGTCCTTGTTCCTGGGGGTGTGTGTGGTGACGTGGCCCCTGCAATTGATGGTTGTGTGCATGGGAGGCAAAGGCAGGAGTCCCCTGCTTATGTTGGGAAATGTAAACAAAAATATGGCTTCTCCCAGCTGCCTGCAGATCTGGTTGGGGGTGGGACAGAGATAGGCAAAGGGTGCCTGTCCTCTCTGTTTGTTCCTCTACACCTTCTCTTTTTTCCTTCATGGAACTTCAAAAGCAGTTCACCATGATCCCCTTCCCTCTGATATTTGCAGCTCTGTACACTCACAATTTCCTGTCTAACCTGGTCTGCTGGGGACTGGCACCAGCCTCATCCATCCGCGCTTCTGCCATACCTCCGTGGCCTCCTTTTCTTATTTACTCTTTCAGTGTGGACCTGCACAGTCTCTGTTGGTCTCTTAGGCTTCCCATCACAAATTTCCCATGGCTTTGTCTCTGGTGTGTATCTTTTCTCCTTTTTAACTATCTATTTTGCCCCACGTGACTCAGATTATCCTGTTGCTATACTGCCATCTTTCTAGAATTGTAATTTTAAAGCCTTACATGATTCATGAAATCCTGTGGAAAGAAGCATTTTGTTATATTTATTTGTGGTATTTTTGATTTTTGTTATACTATTTTAACTTATTAAATTTATTTATTAAATTTATTAAATTATTATTTTATTAAATTATTTAATTATTGATCATTAATTATTATTATTTATTAATTTTTCTTCTTTTTAAAGTTTTTTTTTAAACTTTTATTTAATAAATATAAAATTCCAAAGTACAGTTTTTGGATTACAGTGGATATTCCCCCCCATAACTTCCCTCCCACCCACAACCCTTCCATATCCCGCTCCCTATCCCCTTCCATTCACATCAAGATTCATTTTCAATTATCTTTATATACTGAAGATCAACTTAGTATATATTAAGTAAAGATTTCAACAGTTTGCACCCACACAGAAACATAAAGTATAAAGTACTGTTTGAGTATAGTTATAGCATTAATTCACATTGTACAACACATTAAGGACAGAGATTCTACATGGGGAATAAGTGCACAGTGACTCCTGTTGTTGACTTAACAAATTGACACTCTTGTTTATGGCATCAGTAATCACCCTAGGCCCTTGTCATGAATTGCCAAGGCTATGAAAGCCTCTTGAGTTCGCCAAGTCTGATCTTATTTAGACAAGGCCATAGTCAAAGTGGAATTTCTCTCCTCCCTTGAGAGAAAGGTACCTCCTTCTTTGAAGGCCTGTTCTTTCTGCTGGGATCTCACTTGCAGAGATTTTTTTTTCTTTTTTGCCAGAGTGTCTTGGCTTTCCATGCCAAAGATACTTTCATGGGCTCTTGAGCCAGATCTGAATGCCTTAAGGGCTGATTCTGAGGCCACAGTGCTGTTAGGACAGCTGCAATTTTATGAGTCTCCTGTGTATCCTGCTTCCCATGTTGGATCGTTCTCTCCTTTTTAATTCTATCAGTTAGTATTAGCAGACACTAGTCTTGTTTATTTGATCCCTTTGACTTTTAATCCTGTCATTATGATCAATTGTAAACTGAAACTAATCACTTGGACTAGTGAGATGGCATTGGTACATGCCACCTTGATGGATTGAATTGGAATCACCTGGCACATTTCTAACTCCATCATTTGGGGCAAGTCTGATTGAGCATGTCCCAAATTGTACATCTCCTCCCTCTCTTATTCCCACACTTATATGTAACAGGAATCACTTTTCAGTTAAATTTAAACACCTAAGAATAATTGTGTATTAATTACGGAGTTCAACCAATAGTATTAAGTAGATAAAAAAAATACTAAAAGGGATAAAATATTAAGTTGTTCCTGGACAGTCAGGACAGGGCTGATCAAGTCACTGTTTCTCATAGTGTCCACTTCACTTCAACAGATTTCCTTTTTGGTGCTCAGTTAGTTGTCACCGATCAGGGAGAACATACGATATTTGTCCCTTTGGGACTGGCTTATTTCACTCAGCATGATGTGTTCCAGATTCCTCCATCTTGTTGCAAATGACCGGATTTCATTGTTTTTTATTGCTGTATAGTATTCTATAGAGTACATATACCATAATTTCTTTATCCAGTATACTGTTGATGGGCATTTAGGTTGATTCCAGATCTTAGCTAGTGTGAATTGAGCTGTAATAAACATTAAGGTGCAGATAGCTCTTTTACTTGCCAATTTAATTTCCTTTGGGTAAATTCCAAGGAGTGGGATGGCTGGGTCGTATGGTAGGGTTATATCCAGGTTTCCGAGCAATCTCCAAACTAACTTACTTAGTGGCTTTAGCAGTTTACATTCCCACCAACAGTGGGTTCATGTCCCTTTTCCCCCACTCCTCGCCAGCATCTGTTGTTGGTAGATTTCAGTATGTGAGCCGTTCTAACCGGAGTGAGGTGAAACCTCATTGTGGTTTTGATTTGCATTTCCCTAATGGCTAGTGATCCTGAACATTTTTTCATGTGTCTGTTGACCGTTTGGATTTCCTCTTTTGAAAAATGTCTATTGAGGTCCTTGGCCCATCTCTTAAGTGGGTTGTTTGCTTTGTTGTTGTGGAGTTTCTTGATCTCTTTGTAGATTCTGGTTATTAATCCTTTATCTGTTGCTTAGCTTGCAAATATTTTTCCCATTCTGTCAGTTGCCTCTTCACTTTCCTGACTGTTTCTTTTGCAGTACAGAAACTTTTCAATTTGATGCAATCCCAATTGTTAATTTTGGCTTTGACTGCCTGCACCTCCGGGTCTTTTCCAAGAAGTCCTTGCCAGTGCCAATATCTTGCAGGGTTTCTCCAATGCTCTCTAATAATTTGATGGTGTCGGGCCGTAGATTTAGATCTTTAATCCATGTTGAGTAGATTTTTGTGTAAGGTGTAAGGTAGGGGTCTTGCTTCATGCTTCTGCACGTGGAAATCCAGTTTTCCCAGCACCATTTATTGAATAGACTGTCATTGCTCCAGGGATTGGTTTTAGATCCTTGATCAAATATAAGTTTGCTGTAGATGTTTGGATTGATTTCTGGTGTTTCTAGTCTGTTCCATTGGTCTATCCATCTGTTTTTGTACCAGTACCATGCTGTTTTGATTACAAATGCCCTGTAGTATGTCTTGAAATCTGGTATTGTGATGCCTCCAGCTTTGTTTCTGTTGTACAAGATTGCTTTAGCTATTCGAGGTCTCCTGTGTCTCCATATGAATTTCAGCATCATTGTTTCCAGATCTGAGAAGAATGTCTTTGGTATGTTGATTGGTATCGTGGGAATCTATAAATTGCTTTTGGGAGAATGGACATTTTGATGATAGTAATTCTTCCAATCCATTAGTATGGAATATTTTTCCAATTTTTGGTATCCTCTTCTATTTCTTTCTTTAATATTTTGTAATTCTCATTGTAGAGATCTCTAGCATCCTTGGTTAAGTTTATTCCAAGGTATTTGATTGTTTTTGTAGCTGTTGTGAATGGGATTGATCTTAGAAGCTCTTCCTCAGCCGTGGCATTGCCTGTGTATACAAAGGCTGTTGATTTTTGTGCATTGATTTTATATCCTGCTACTTTGCCAAACTCTTCTATGAGTTCCAATAGTCTCTTTGTAGAGTTCTTTGGGTCCTCTAAAGAATCATATCATCTGCAAAGAGGGATAGTTTGAGTTCTTCCTTCCTAATTTGTATCCCTTTAATTTCTTTTTCTTGCCTAATGGCTCTGGCTAAAACTTCCAGAACTATGTTGAATAGCAGTGGTGAGAGTGGGCATCCCTGTCTGGTACCAGATCTCAGTGGAAATGCTTCCAACTTTTCCCCATTCAATAGGATGTTGGCAGTGGGTTTTTCATAAAATGCTTTGATTTTATTGAGGAATGTTCCTTCTATACCCAATTTGCTTAGGGTTTTCATCATGAAAGGGTGTTGTATTTTATCAAGTGCTTTCTCTGCATCTATTGAGATAATCATATGGTTTTTCTTCTGCAGTTTGTTGATGTGGTGTATCACATTGATTAATTTGTGAACATTGAACCATCCCTGCATACCAGGGATAAATCCCACTTGGTCTGGGTGGATGATCTTTCTGATGTGTTGTTGCATTCTATTGGCCAGAATTTTATTGAGGATTTTTGCGTCTATGTTCATCAGGGATATTGGTCTGTAATTCTCTTTCAATGCTGCATCTTTTTCAGGCTTAGGGATTAAGGTGATTCTGGCTTCATAGAAAGAATTTGGGAGGATTCCCTCTTTTTCGATTGTTCTGAATATTTGAGAAGAATTGGAGTTAGTTCTTCTCTAAATATCTGGTAGAACTCAGCAGTGAATCCATCTGGTCCTGGGCTTTTCTTTGTTGGGAGGGCCTTTATTACTGTTTCAATTTCTGTGTCAGTTATGGGTCTGTTTAGGTTTTATATGCCTTCTTGGCTCAATTTAGGTAGGTTGCATGTGTCCAGGAATCTATCCATTTCTGATAGATTTCTCTGTTTGCTGGCATACAAGTCCTTGTAGTAATTTCTGATGATTCTTTTTATTTCTGTGGTGTCTGTTGTTACATTTCCTTCTTCATCTCTGATTTTATTGATTTGGGTCTTTTCTCTCCTTTTTTTAGTTAGTTGGGCCAGTGGGATGGCAATTTCGTTTATTTTTTTCAAAAAACCAGCTCTTCGTTTGGCTGATCTTTTTTAATGTATTTTTGGATTCGATCCTGTTGATTTCTTCTCTGACTTTAATTGTTTCTCTTCTCCTGCTAGTTTTGGGTCTGGTTTGCTGCAGTTTTTCTAGGTCCTTGAGATGCATTGAAAGCTCATCTATTTGGTGCCTTTCTAATTTCTTGATGTAGGCACCTATTGCTACAAACTTTCCTCTTAACACTGCTTTTGCTGTATCCCATAAGTTTTGATGTGTTGTATTGTTATCCTCATTTACTTCCAGAATGTTTTTTATTTCTCTTTTGATTTCTTCTCTGACTCAGTGTTCATTCAGGAACATGTTGTTCATTCTCCATGTGTTTGCATATTCTCTAGGGATTCCTGAGTTGCTAATTTCCAACTTCATTCCACTGTAGTCTGAGAAGATGCATGATATGATTTTGATTCTTTTGAATTTGCTGAGACTTGCTTTATGACCTAGTATGTGGTAAATCCTAGAGTAGGTTCCATGCACTGCTGAGAAGAATGTAAATTCTTCAAGTGTAGGATTGAAAGTTCTGTAGATACTTATTAGATTCATTTGATCTAGTGTCGATTAAATCTGCTATTTCCTTGTTGATCTTCTCTCTGGTTGATCTGTATATTGCTGAAAGTGGAGTATTGAAGTCCCCCAGTACTATTGTATTGGAGTTTACGTCTTCCTTTAAGTCCCTTAACATATCTTTTAAATAAACTGGTGCCCTGTAATTGGGTGCATATATATTTATAGTAGTTACATCTTCCTGTCGAATTGATCCCTTAATCATTATATAGTGCCCCTCTTTGTCTCTCTTCACAGTTTTTGTGCTAAAGTTTATGTTGTCTGATATTAAGATGGCTATGCCTGCTCTTTTTTCATTTCTGTTGGCATGGAATATCTTTTTCCAACCTTTCACTTCTAGTCTGCATGCATCTTTGTTGGAAAGATGTGTTTCTTGTAAGCAGCAAATAGATGGGTTTTGTTCCTTAATCCATTCAGCCTGTCTGTGTCTTTTAACTGGACAGTTGAGGCCATTAACATTCAATGTGACTATTGATAAGTAGTAACTTTGCCCTGCCATTTTCCCCAAAGATATTTCTAATATATGCTTTGAACTTCCTGTGATCTTTTACTGGGAGGTTTTCTTCCTTTACCATCTTTCATATTGATGGCTGTGTTTCTGTGTGTAACACATCTTTAAGCATCTTTTGCAGGGCTGGACGAGTGGCTGCAAATTCTTTCAATTTCTGTTTACTATGAAAGGTCTTTATTTCACCTTCATTCACAAATGAGAGCTTTGCAGGATATAATATTCTGGGCTGGCAGTTTTCTTCTCTTAGTATCTGGGCTATATCTTGCCATTCCTGCCTAGCCTGTAGGGTTTCTGATGAGAAGTCTGCTGTCAGTCTAATTGGAGATCCTCTGAGAGTAATCTGACATTTCTCTCTTGCATGTTTTAGAATCTTTTCTTATGTTTCACTGTGGTGAGTTTGATTACATTGTGTCATGGTGAGGATCTCTTTTGGTCATGTTTATTTGGGGTTCTATGTGCTTCCTGTACATGGATGTCTCTTTCCTTCTCCAAACCTGGGAAGTTTTCTGCCAGTTTCTCACTAAAAAGGCCTTCTAATCCTTTCTCTCTCACCATGCCTTCAGGAACTCCGAGAACCCGAATGTTTAACTTTATTAAATTAAATTTTAACTTATTAAATTTAACTTATTTTAATGTAGTTTTCACTGCTTATTCTGCTGTCTTGATTTGTATTAATATGAGTATACGTCTTACTGAGGAACTAATCCATTAGACTATGCTTCTTTTAGTATAATTGGAGGTCTGTGTGGTGATAGCTAAATGTAAATATCTGGTGGAACATTTCTTTACCTCTTGACATCATTCAACTTTATGTTTCATTCTCATATTCATGTTTCAAATTTAGATAGGGTAACATAGTTCTTCGTTATTCTGACTAAATTATAGGTTTGGTGATACCCATCTTTGCAATGGCCTGATTTTTTACTTCCAATCTTTTAAAATATGTATTCCAAATTCTGTCTAATAGGAATATTTATACATTGTTGTAGATGATAACCCCTTTGTCCCCGCCTCTCTCTTTCAGTATATACATGTGAAATTGTTACTTATAAATTATCACTTTGTCAATTGACAATCATGAGCTTGTCATAGTATTTCAGAGTTAACATAATAAAATGAACTGGTTTATAAAACACAATCAACTTGAAAAATCTCAAGATGGTTTAATGTGACTTTACTGGCTGAAAAAGACCTTTAAGATTTTGAGTCTCTTTTTTGTACTCTTTTTTAATTATTTATTTGACAGAGTTAGACAGTAAGAGAGAGAGACAGAGAGAAAAGTCTTCCTTCCATTGGTTCACCCCCTCAAATGGCCGCTACGGCCGGCATGCTGTGCCAATCCGAAGCCAGGAGCCAGATGCTTCCTCCTGGTCTCCCATATGGGTGCAGGGGCCCAAGCACCTGGGCCATCCTCCACTGCCTTCCCGGGCCACAGCAGAGAGCTGAACTGGAAGAGGAGCAACCAGGACTAGAACCTGGTGCCCATATGGGATGCCAGCGCCACAAGCGGAGGATTAACCAAATTACCCACGGCATTGACCCCAAGATTTTTGAGTCTTAATTGTTTCTCTGTAGCTGGCATCTCCTATGTCATGACTCTCCCAATGCTAGGGGAAGCATCATGCTATATAAATGATCCAACGATGGCCTCTTTGTATCATTTATTTCTTTACTGCAGGCTTGCAACCATTAGCTCAATAGCTTACTGGAGCCAAAGTGAAATCTTTACACATTTCAGTTATATTTTTAATGTTATTTATTTATTTATTTAATTTTAGAGACACAGAGACAGAGACAAAGATCTTCCACCTACTGATTCATTCCCCTAATGCCTGCAGTGGACATGACTGGGCCAGGCCAAAGACAAGTTTCTGAAACTCAGTCTGGATCTCCTACATTGGTAGCAAGGCTCTAAATTCTGGAGCCATCACCTGCTGGTTCTCAGAATGTGCGTTAGCAAGAAGCTGGATAAGGAGTAGGGGACTCGGGACTCAAAACATGTACTCTCTATATGGGATGTAGGCATCCTGCATGGCATCTTAGCCACTGAGCCAAGTGTCTGATCCCAGCTATTTTAAAAACTTCCCAAGCAAGCAGATTTTTTAGTCATTTGGGGCCTACTTGCTTCACACATTCCATGAAACTTCACTGAACAGCTGCCAGCCACAGATTAGTTAAGTCTTATTATTCAAAGGTCCTAAACCACCATTGCCCTTTGGAGCTCCCTGGCCAACAGACTATCTGTTGCTGAATGACATCACCTAGACACGTAAGTCCCTTCTCAGAACCCCCTCTCCCATGGGCATTCCCGTTGTTATTCTCACCATTTGAGTTTCAACCTGTGCCAGTGGCCCCTGGATAATCTTGCTGTGAGGGACTTCCCCTGAATGCAAACCCATGGAAGCAACACATAGTAGAGTTTGTCTTCACTGTTGCCACCTCAGAGTCATACCTTCTTCTTTGATAAATGGTATTAGATAAGCAGGTTTTATTTGGATTATCTTGTTTTGAAAGAAGATAGAATAATAATTGAATACAGTGCCTTTAAATAAATCAAACATTCTCTTTCCTTCCATAGCTTTGGTTTGTCCTGCTTTCCTTACATTCTATCATTCAACAAACATTTATTATGCATTTCCTGTGTGAGCAGTACTCTGCTAAGAGCCACAGGCTATTCACAGATGAATATGTCCTCAAGTTGCCAGTATATGTTATTTTTTAAAATTTCATTTACATAAGATATGATAAGATCATAATTTTCTTTACTCAATTATGTGTAATATAATGATTCCAAATTATTTATTTTATTTAAAACAGAGGTTGTGTAAAAGTTCAAGGTTTGAATTATTTGTAAAAAAATATCTACCAAAAAGAAACAAAAATACCCTTGTATCAATTGTTAAAGAATAACAATTGTGGCTCTTGAAAATAGATTTGAAATTTACATTACTTCAGAAGGAAAAGGAGAAAAAATGGAGAACATCAAATAAAAATTCATTACAAATCAACCTTGCTTTACTTCTCCATTTACATTAACATATGTGTTAATATATTGTAAAATATACATATGGATATTCCACACATTTATTCTTATGAGTTGAAAACTGTTTCCAATTTCTGCAATTCAGATTCATCTTTAGCATCATTATTGATTGCCTCTCATGTACAAGACAGTTCTAACAGACATCTTAACTGCTAAACAAGGACAACAGCTATTTCAAACAGATTTCTGAAGAAAACCAAAATAACTCAATAGAAAAATTATATCCCAATGTGTCAAATAAAATTGATAAATGTGCCTCGACCATGAGACCATGAATTGTCCTCCTCTCAAATGAAAATACCCAGTACCAGATGCTTTAGTAACCTCTGTAATGTTATTGTCCTTTAAATCTTCCACCAACCCAATTTTAGTCATCCATCAAAAAAAATTAATATATCCTATCTGTGATGAAGACTTCTCTTATTGATGGATAGGCACACATTGCTTTGTTTTTACATATCTGTATTTTTATAGTGGTTATTGTTTATACATCTCCTGACTCTCTCTCTCTCTCTCTCTCTCTCTCTCTCTATATATATATATATATATATATATTAGATATGTTATTCCTCATATCAATATCATCTTTCTGCCTCTGAAAGCAAGATCTGAATTTTGTTCATTTTTGAAATAATAGTTTCTGAGCCATAATTAGTACTTTATGTTGTTGTCTAATTGATTTTTATCTGGAATGCAAGAAGCTTTTTTGCATATCTGAAATACTCAGCATAATTTCCTACTTTGTTATTAAAGTAGGCCTTATAGTTTCTACTTTGATATCTCTGGGATCACTTCTTCTGGGAGAAACCAATTAACACATTGAGACATCAAGCTGACCATGGATACATGCAAGAGGGAAGAATAGAGGCCTTCTGCCAGTAGCTAGCACCAGCTACCTTGGAAATAGATTTTCTATCTACAGTCAGTTCTTAAGTTGACAGTAATATTTGCTGACACCTGACTGGACCTCATGGGAAACGCTGAGCCAGATTCACCCTGCTAAGCTGGTATTTAATTTATCATCCACTGAGATTTTGTCAATAGCTAAGTAATATACATAGAAAAGAACATACATATTTTTATAATACATGTTATAATAAGATACAATAAAATAAACAGCTGTGATACATTGTCCCAAATTTAGGACATTGCCAAAAGATTACATACATATAGGATGCCAATGTCCAAAGTGGTGGCTTAAACAGCTATGCCACGATATTCACCCCAAACAAAATAGGCTTACCTTAGTATTTGCTAAATACTACATGACCAAAAAAATTTATATGATTACCACCTCTGTTGCATCTGTGGAAATAATCAAGCTAAACTATAATAAGGATGTAACATAATATATAACATATATTATTAATATGCTATATAATAAGAATAATATAATAATATTCTGATGAATATTTGGAGATTGCTTAAGGCCAAACCAGGGAATTATTAATAAAATTATTAAAACTGGGGAAACAAAAAAAGGTAGGCACCATGTCTTTTCAATGTTTTTCTAAGACACTAACAGGACTATCTTATATAATAGTATATCTTATCTAACAGATAAGACACTTACTACCAGATTCTATAATTCTTTAGGGGAATATACCTGTGTTTGACTTTTACTATTTACTACTTGTCAGAACAAAGATACTATGAAGATATTTGTTAATTTGTAAATTTCTAAGTGACAGAAAAGATAAACTCAACTGTTATTTTTTATTGCCCCATAGGATAGTAAAAAAGTTTTTATCTAATCTAGCAGTACTACTCTAAAAATTTTTAGATCATTTTGTTGATAAACTATATAAACTCCTGTTTATCAAATACTCTTTGAGTCAGTTTTATCATCTTAGTTGTTCCCTCATTAATTAATGAGTTGAATAAAGTGATATATATTAATTTTACATTTGCATGTCATATTTTTAACTTTTAAAAGTTTTGCTTGACCCATAAAAATATATTCATGTTTATAAAAGCTTTAATTTGTATATACATTTAATAAATCATGCAGATTATCACATGGGTTTCACTTTCATAAAATATAAAATAAGGCTAGATGCATGTCTTCTTTTACCTTGAGTTGCATTTAAAAATTTTGAGGTGGCATTTGGATTAATTATATGTATATGCTTTGGCTATTGCAAGGAGGAAGACAGGCATTCTGAAGACAAATTAAATGTTCTTAATGTCATGAACCAGGAATTGTCTCTAGAAGTAACTGATCCTATTTTTCCAATTACTTTCAGAAATGACAGAATAATAGTAAATCTGCCAAAACCAAAATTGTTTTGGGTAGATATTTTCCAAAGGTCATATTATGAATAGTAATACAGCCAAGGCAGCAATTTATTTAGCTGTTTCAGTGTGCATTTAGCAGGCTGACTCAAATCTGGTAGGCGCCTGGGAAATGACATTGTGCAAAATCCCTGATTTTTTCCCCTCACTAGAACAATACTGAAATTCTCCTTTGGCCAAAGTGGATCACTACATGCATCCACACTTATAAGTTTCCTGGGCAAATTATGTCTACCATATTTTAGAATATGGAACTTTTGTGTCTTCACCAATTACTTGCTAAGGCAGGTGACAGGTGAACTAATTTAAAGCTATTTATAAGAAAAATGCTGACCGCCTTTGGGTGCAAAATAATGTGGAGGTGAGAAAGTGTTTTAGCATCTCATCTGGGTGAGAATGTGCTCTTTTGCTGTCTCAATTTAACACCCACATTCCCCCCACCCCAGTCTATAGTCCCATGCTTTTCTTCTTAGCATTTATCAACAGAAAAATAATATATATATTACCTTTTTAGTTTCCCTATCCCTACCAAAATATAAGCTTCATGGAGCAGAGAATTTGGCCTGTAAATTTGTTTTTTGTGCTCTACCTCTCTCTGTAACTCTGTCTTTCAAATAAATAAAATAAATCTTAAAAAAAAAGAAATGGCAAAATTATACCTCCTCAAAGAAGTTGATACTAACCAATTAATTAGGAAAATGGCACAAGCATTTTCCCTTGAATCAGCAATCATACCTCTAAGAACCTACCCCAAAGATATACTCATAGAAACATAAAATGAATTATACAAAAGGTTATTGATTTTTCCACTATCAGAAAATGCAAAATAGTTGTAAAAAATAAAAATGAGAGAAGTATGTTGTTATACCTTCTTGAGTACGTTTGGCTAACAAAGGGGTGGAGATTATGTACACACACACATGTGCACACTTAAGAGCAGTCTTCAAATAGTTTATGGAAAATACATATTACAAAAAATATGCATGAGTTTCAATTCTTTGGACCAAAATAATCTTACCTTTTAACTCCATTTTCCAAGAAACTATTGAAGTATGCTCATGCTTGCTAATGTTTCAAAAATCAAACAGTGGAAAGATAACCAAAAATCATTAAAAACAAGTAGTGACCTTCACATGGGAGGAAGTAAAGGGGAGAAAATAGGAAGAAGGATAAAAGCTAGATGCTTCTGGGGCCTGGGATGTGGCGTAGCAGGTAAAGCCGCTGCTTGTGATGACACCGGCATCCCATAGAAGTGCCAGTTTGAGTCCTGGATGCTCCACTTCCAGTCTCTGCTTCTGGCCTGGGAAAATCAGCAGAAGGTGGCGGAAGTGCTTGGGACTCTGCCACCCACATGGGTGGCCTGGGAAAGCTCCTAGCTCCAGTCTTCAGGCTGGGCCCTAGCCACTGCAGCCATCTGGAGGGTGAACCACAGGTGAAGGATCTCTCTCTCTCTCTGTAACTCTGACTTTCAAATAAATAAATAAATCCTTAAAAAAAAAGCTAGATGTTTTCTCATGTGTCATCTTTTGTTGCTTTTACATTAGAACTTTATTCATGTTTTAAATATTTCAAAGATAATTAAATATAAATTGAAAAAGTGGAGCAATCAAAAATAAAGCAAAACTCTCTAAGGTTACTTTATAACAAATTGGTAGCATAATGGTAAGGATATTTATGTCGAATCAAAAAATATTATTTTGACTGTGTATACCTAAATATCAGGTTCTAACTAGTGATCTTATTATTAAGTATATTACTGTAATCTTGAGACTATTATAAATATACACACACACTCCACAACATGGAAAGTATCATGTAAGTAATGTCATTAGGAACCAAACTTTTCAGTATAAAAAAATATAAGCATATTTCCTATAATCTTCATTTAAATTTGTAAAATAGCAATTATGAGTTCAGAATGTATTTTTCTCTTTCAAAAATAAACACGTGTTTCATAGTTCTTTATTGATATACCTCAGAAACTACAGAAACCTATTAAAAAACAAATATACTACTGTCTTTTTCCACTAAAAGGAATTACTGAGACTTCTTAGAGATATATATGCTTCCAAGCTGAACAACGAAGCTGAGCAGATCATCTTGTCATTTTTGAAGCATTCAATCTACACTCTATCACATGCTTTATCACAGACTTCTGTTTGTTTTTGAAAGGACAGAGGAGGCAACTTGAAGGGATTCCTATTAGCCAAGGATGGAAAAATTTGAGATTCAAAGAGAATAACCACCAAAATATATTGAACCTATTAAAATTGATATTCACTGCTATACTTATTCTCATTGTTCCTCTCTTGAGACTTTACTTAGATAACCAGCTTATTATTCAAAAAATTCGCAAGATTAAATAATCAATACGCATTGAGTCATCACTGCTGCTTTCCAGGGTGTGTGCATGAGCAGGAAAGCTGGGATTGGAGGCAGGGCCAGAACTCAAACCAAGGTGCTTCCATGGGGGATGTGGGCTTCTCAAAACACAAAGTCAAATACATACCATGGACTATGCTACATTTTTAAAAAAAGATTTATTCAGGGACTGGCATTTTGACATAACAGGTTAAGCCATTACCTGTATCCCATATGAATGCTGGTTTGATTCCTGGCTGCTCCACTTCCAGTCCAGTGCCCTGCTAATGAAAGCATCCAAGATGGCCCAAGTGCTTGGGCACCCACGTGGGAGACCTAGATGAAGCTACTGGCTCCTGGTTTTGGCCTAGCTACAGCCTGGACATTGAGGCCATTTGGGGAGTGAACCCATGGATAGAAGATTGATCTCTCTCTCTCTCTCTCTCTCTCTCTCTCTGTAACTTTGACTTTTAAAAAAATTTATTTGACAGAGTGACACACACACATACAAACACATACACATGGGGGGAGGGGTGAGAAAGAGTGGGAGAGGAAGAGAATGAGAGAGGAGAGGTCTTCCATTCCATTAGCTGATTCACTCCTCAAATGATTGCAATGGCCAGGGATGGTCTAGTTGGATGCCAGAAGCCAAGAACTCTATCTGGGTCTCCCACATGGGTGGCAGGGGCTCAAGCAAGTGGGCTAGCATCTGTTGCTTTCCCAGGTGCATTATCAGGGAGCTGAATCAGAAATGGTGCAGCTGATACTTGAACTGGCTCTGAAATGAGATGCTGGCATGGTGGGAAGTGGTGGCTTCACAAACTGCACCACAATGCAGGCCCCAGCAAATTTTAATATAATCAAATTTCTCAATAATTTCCCTCATTGCTTCAAGATTTTGAATCACAGTAAGAACTGTTTTACTATTTTCTAGATAAATAAATTCACCTATATTTTGTTTCAGTATCAGAACAATTTTATTATATTTTAGGTTTCTGACATTCATCATATTTCTCCTGGTAAGCAATACACGCCATCTTTTGATATGTAGCATTTTATTATTGGTTGGTTTGAAGTGGTTATTTCAAAAATCTCTATTGTGATTTATTTTTTGATCAATTAGTTATTTAAAAGTGGTCTGTATGTTACCAAATCTTTGAGTTTTTTTAGACTGACTTTATGGATTAGATGCTGATTTTTATATACTTTAGAATAGCGTGTGTTATCCAACTGTTGCCTCCAAGTTCTGCGCATGGCCACTCAGTAAAATTCATAAACAATTTGTTGTTCAGATTTTCTACATCATACTGACTTTTGTCTGCTTGACTTAGAAATAGAGTTATGTTGAACTCTATTATGTTGATAGATTTGTCTACTACAATTTACAGTTCTGACAGCTTTGTTGTAAGGGTATTGTACAGGTACATGAATTAGCTTTTAGTATCATTTTGGAGAGCTGACACTTTTACATATGAATATCATATATATTTGATTTATACTAAATTCATCTTGCTTAGATCTATTTTTCTTGGCATTGGTATGGTTGATCCAATTGTAATTTCATTAAACTTTCTCTGGTATATATGTATATACTTATTTCTTTACTTATTTTCATTTCAATCTTACCTTGCCTTAGGTTTTAGGGGAAGCTATTTTAAAAAGCATATAGTTAAAATTTGATGTTTAAATATAATATAATATGAAAATTTGTGTCTTAGTTGATAATCTTAGATCATACATCACTGAGTCATATGGAATGATTTGTCAAAGATTTGCACTCAGAAACAAATTTGCACATTCCTGTAAAGCTATATGGAGAAGAGTTATGGCCTAGTAACTAAGAAAATCATTCCTAGATCACATTAAGTCTCTGGTTATATGAATGGGAATTGTCAAATCTCACTGCGATGCTGACATATCTTAGGGCTGCAATCCTCTGGCTTGAACTTGAATTGGTGTGAAATGGAACCTACTTACTATGAATGCTGAGATTGCACAGCAGGGCTTACATCAAAATTCTGCCTTGCCTAATCACTATTGGAGTCTGGTTCTTAATCTAACCATGGGAACTGATACTCTCCATGGATTCTTGATACTTAGAAGCCCCCACAGATTTTGTTGTGAGAACCTTCTTCTAGAATTGGACTACCCTAAAATATCTCTTCATTGCCTTATAATTCAATAGGTATGCACACCTGCTATTGTTCTTACTTCTATGTATTTTCTCCAATATACAGGACTCTAGCATGTCTAGTGTGTGCACTTTTAGCTTATACTTTTTAAATATATATATATATATATAAAACATATATATATATATGCCAATGTAAAGTCTCAGGAACTCTTTTACCTTTCATAATTCCAGTACGAATATGTCTTATATTGTGTTAACTATGCTGTATCTGTCCTTTTTTGTGCTCCACGCATAATTTTATACAGAAAATGCTTGTTATATATGTCTACATTTTTATCTTGTTTTCCCTCACTGCTAAGCATTCTCATCAGCAAATACATCCTATGGAAGTTCCTTTAATGCTGCCTTATTTATGGTAATGCTCTCAGTTTCCATGCATCTTAAAATGTTTTTCTTTTCATCTCCTTGTTGAAAGGCAGATTTGCTAGGCATACACTATTAGATTGACAATTGCTTTTTTCTGAAGGTTTTGAAAATAATCTTCTGGATTTCATTATTGCTGTGGGACGTTTTATTTGTTTGGTTTATATTTGTTTTGTTTTTGTGAGCTAAAATTTTTCCTAGTAATCTTTCTTCTCTAAGTGCTTTCAAAATTTTCCTAGTTATCTTCAGGGTTCTTCAACTTTACTCTAAATGTATTTAGGAACTGATTTAGGAATCCTGAGGTTTTCCAATGTATCATTATCTTTACAATTTTGTTAGCTACCACAGGACACTGCATCAGACTCTGCAAAAGTCTTCTTTCTCTTTCCTTCTTCTTACTTTATGAGGAAATTGATTTCATTATGTTTTTCTGTTTAAACAACATTTTCTAGATCTTGAGTCTTACCTCACAACATTTTAGCTCAAGGAAAAAATTAGATACCCCTACCTAAACAAAGTTTTTAATTTGATACTAAAACTTACAATTTGATTGAATCCATGAAGTTTTTCTAACTATTCTAGTCTGCCACAACTCAATACTTTTCTAATCCTATTCTTCCCTATTTGATAACATTAAAAGGTTAGTAATATTTCAAGTTGAACTGCTTGTTAGTTGTTCCAAGTGTGAGTCTCCTCTCCTTAATTGTGAGGAATTCTCAGAGTTTTAAAAGCAGGGATTGTACTCTATTTTGAATCACCTCCCAAAGAGCACAGATCTTGCAACATTAAGTATGTTTATTGAAAGTTTTCTGACTTACAAAAAAAATGAGATCTAAAGAGGCTGATGTTAGGATCAGGCACTGTGGCACAACAGGTTGAATAAGATACCATTTGGGATTCTCACCTTCCACAAAAGAGTACCTAGGATCGAGTCTTGCCTCTGCCTCCTCTTCTGATCCAGCTCCTTGTTAATGCACCTGGGAAAGCAGTGGATGATGGCTTAAGTATTTGGGTCCCTGCAACCCAACAGGAAGACTGGGTTGGAGTTCCTGGTTACAGGCTTTGGCCCGTTCTAGTCTCAGTTGCTGTGAGCATCTGGGGAGTGAATCAGAGGATGAAAGATTCTCTCTCTCTCTCTCTCTCTCTCTCTCTCTCTCTGTGTCCTTCTCACTATGTAAGTTTTCCTTTTACATAAATAAATAAAATTTGAAAAATAAGTAAACACGGGACTCATGAATAAAAGGAGAGACAGGAATCTGTTTGCAATAGTTCCTACCATCACATTATCTTGAACTTATCTCCATCATCAGTATTTTGACTCAACAACACCAATGTATGGTGCTACAACCCAGAAAGCAGAGACTCATTTTCTGTTTGTTTAATTCTTTAATGTAAAACACATAAATCTATGTCTAGTACCTCCTAAATATATCTTCTCTGGGTATCAGTATATATTTTCTTTTTGGCCTTATTAAGACCCAAGTTCTTTCTAAATAGAGCCCTTTATTTGTTTTGACAGAGATAGGACAGGGGACATTTCATAAATGCTAAATAATCAGCTCCTAAAAATTCCTACCAGGGCTGGCAGATCATTTCCATTTAACTTTCTCTAATGCCCATTTGAGCCTTGTACAGCTTGGATGTACTAGGTCCTTTCTCATGATAGGTAAGAAAACCCTGAGGACCATAGGCTGAAGACACTTGAGGTCATAGCTGGGCACCCTTCTTCTCCTTTGTCGCAAAGCTGGATTTTTATTCATGATTAGCTTCGCTTGCTAGAATAATCAGAAAAGCCTTAAGAGGTCACATGGAAGACAGAAGAAAGAGATATGATGGATAAAAGAGCAGTAGGAAATGATGAATGATGCTGCAGGCTCCCTGGAAAAGAGGTTTCCAAAGAATGCATATGAAAGAATAGATTTACCTGTGCTCTGAATATATCATCAAGGGATAAACCACTTAAAATGCACCTTTTTAATATTTTCATTTGTCTTTTCTACATATCTCAATACACCCTTTTGCAAAAGCAAAAAAGCACAGCCAGATTAAATATTTAAAAATTTCCACATATAGAGTTTGTGATAAAATGCTACAAGTGAACATTGTCAAAGGTACATCAAGATATTTTAATGCTTGTACAAGTTAGGTGAAAATAAAAGGCTAGAATTATAATGATGTGATGATTCTTGATAAATAAAATGATAACAGCAATAGTAACTATTATTTACTAAGCATCTTCCATATGCTAATTCATTCAATAGTTTTTAAAGTATGGTTAAGTACACAAATAATGAAATGGAGAAAAAACTTCTCAAAAGTCATACACCAAATATATGGTAGGAATGGGGTGTTTTTATCCAGTTCTGTCTGACCCAACTTCTTAAAATCCTTGATATATTTCCTCTCAAAAAATGTTACCATTGACTTGAAGGAGTATCAGAAATTGGAGGGCTTTGCCGAAGATTTTTATTTTGTTTGATACTGCTTTCCTAGTGGCACCCTAACAATTAATTCTTTCTGAAATTGAGATATCCTTCTGAGTCACAGTTACACATTCGTACAGTGTAAGTGAAGCTGACATACATTCAGGGGTTTAGTGTGGAAAAAACTTCGTTTTTCTGCATAAAAACATTTTCAAACACAAGTTGAATACCTGAAGCAAATTGAACTCAACCCAATGTTTAAAATCAATTGATGTTGTGAGAAGCAAGTGTAAGTTCAGACTGTTTTTCCTCTCTGCAATTAGGATGGTTTTTCTTTGTCTGCAGTTCACCTACTAATTTGAGTGTCATCTTTATGGAGGCACTGATATTCTGTGATGTATAAACCAATATTTTCCACACGACAAGCTTATAATGGCTCACTAAAACAAGTAATGTGCTTTAATAGATTGAACAGAAATGTTACAGTATTTTATTTATTTTTTAAACTTTTATTTAATAAATATAAATTTCCAAAGTACAGCTTTTGAATATAGAGGCTTTTTCACCCCATAACTTCCCTCCCACCCGCAACCCTCCCAACTCCACTCCCTCTCCCATCCCATTCTTCATCAACATTCATTTTCAATTCTCTTTATATACAGAAGATCAATTTAATATATATTAAGCAAAGATTTCAACAGTTTGCACCCACACAGAAACACTAAGTGTAAAGTACTTTTGAGTACTAGTTATAGCATTAATTCACATTGTACAACACATTAAGGACAGAGATCCTACATGGGGAGTAAGTGCACAGTGACTCCTGTTGTTGACTTAACAAATTGACACTCTTGTTTATGGCTTCAGTAATCACCCTAGGCTCTTGTCATGAGTTGCCAAGGCTATGGAAGCCTTTTGAGTTTGCCAACTCCTATCTTATTTAGACAAGGTCATAGTAAAAGTGGAACAGAAATGTTACAGTATTTTTAAAGACATTTTAAAATGTAGTAAAATGAAGAGTCTTTTTTAAAGAACATGCATATGTTATCTAAAATTTTGTAACTATTGCATCTAGAGAATTTTGAAGATATTAACATTTAGTTTGCAGAGAGAATAAGAGATTTGTGGAATTTTTGAATGCAATACATAATACAGATAGCATTAACCAGCACAGATGATTTCAGTCTTCCCTGTTGACGGATTCTTCACGGGTTTCATTACATGACAGGATGCAAATCCTAGAGAGTCTGGACCTGGAACTAAATACACTCACCACAGGAAAAGTTCCTGGCAAGATGAGAAAATCCATCTATAGAGGAAAATTATCTTGAGAGAAAATGACAGATCGCCCTGAGAAGCTAAGTTAAAGGGACATGGGTGGCATATGGGGAGCAGGCACCCGGGATCCCCAGGGAAACAATACATGGAGATGTGTTAAGCTGTCAGACTGCTACTTGTCAAGAGACATTTGGAAACAGGAAGCCAGCTCCAGGTCATGAGGTTTGTAGTTCAGAACCAAGTTTCAAGTGCCCAGGATGAGAGTATGAGGAAAATCAGCCCCAATTCAAAAGTCATTGAAGGGTTGAGTTTCTTATTAAGATCAGTACTAATATTAGACCTAGACAGGAAACTGAGTTAGAAAGTGAGGACTGGATCTCAAGAAGATACTAAGGTTCTGAAATGTGACATAAAGAACTATAGGATCAGTTCGCTCAGCTGGAGTATTGTTCATGATCATGATTTCTCTCGCCAACAAGGCTTGGATTTTTCCTAAAACTGGGACAGAGTATACATGGTGACAGTAGTAGCAAATGATTGTGCTAAGGATTTTAAAAAGTACGCTGGGAACAATATAACTGACATATTTTGTTAAACCTTCACTTTAGGACTGGAATTTAAAGTAACAAAAATTTAATTCACTGGTTTTCATTGTTTGATGTGAGCAATTTACAATAATTATTTTAAAGAGAGAGAGGGTGAGAATGATCTTTTACTCACTGGTTCACTCTCCAAATGACTGCAACTGCCAGGATTGGGCCAGGCTGAAGCCACAGGTAAAGAGCTTCACTGGGTCTCTCACATAGATGCAGAGGCCCAAGCACTTGGACCATCCTTCAGTGCCTTCCCAGGCATATTAGTAGGAAGCTGGATTGGAAGTCCAGCAGTCGGGACTTGAACCAGCGCCCACATGGGATGCCAGCATTGCAGGCAGCAGCTTAACCTGCTGTGCCACAACATAGGTCATGAGCAATTATTTTTAATACTAAAAACATATTCAATAGAAGAAAAATATGACTTGAAAGATCTATAGCTTGACAAAAACAAATTGGAACAACTATAAAGAGGAAAGTTATAAAACTATTCTTAAGGTCATGCTGAAAATCCCTTAAAAATTATACTATAGCTCACAAAAGTAGTGATTTGATTAGTTCAATAGTCTGCTAAGTTAAGGAAAAAATTGTCAATTTTGTATGCAGGGGGCTGGCCCTCTTGGAGCAATGGATTAAAGCCCCAGCTTGTGGAGCTGGCAACTCATATGGGCACGGGTTAGAGTCCCGGCTGCTCCACTTCTGATCCAGCTCTCTGCTATGGCCTGGGAAAGCAGTAGAAGATGGCCCAAGTCCTTGGGCCCCTGCACTCGTGTGGAGGACTGAAGGGAGCTCCTGGCTCCTGACTTCAGACTGGCTCAGCTCTGGCCATTGCGGCCATTCGGGGAGTGAACCAGCAGATGGAAGACCCTTCTCTATGCCTCTGCCTCTCTCCGTAACCCTGTCTTTCAAATAAATAAAAATAATAATAATAAATTTTTGTATGCAGGAATTTGGCTGGGGAAAGGGAGATTTTACTTATGATGTATTCATTACCTAAATAAAAGAATTCTTTTGGCTTTTGAGTCACTTCTTCCTAAACAACAAATGAAGGAAATTATATCTCTTAGGAATGCCTAAGAGAAAATTATGTAATAATATACATTTGTTAATATAATAGGACTGAAAGTACTATGGTAGTAAAAAACTAAAAGGTAATCACAAAATTATGACCACATATCTGCATTTCAATACAACTCACAATTTAAAAAGATTACAATCACTGTCAGCAGAAACATGTAGCCCCATGATAAATAGCTATAATTTTACTAACATCACCTTGTTCTTCAAACTCTTAACAGTAATTTTAGTTCCCCCTCTGGACTTCAAATTCCAATTTATTTTTTATATTAAGCATATTAGTCTGTTTCAACAAAAATGAAATAAAGACATATATTATTATGAAGTAAGAACAGTGATATAACTACATATTTTCTATCTGTAATGCAAAAAATGAACTCATTTAACTTGATAAGTGTAGGTGGATCTTTTTTAACTTCAACCAGTATAGGATTTTATATCACCATAAAAAAGAAAAATAAATAAATCTGTAATAATTGGGGATTTTATACAACTGGGGAATGAAATGCTGACACAGGTAGCATTAAGGATGTGATGCGGGAATTATCTTCAGAAACACACATGTGTCACTTTACTTTCACCACTTGAAGCATTGAATTGCTGTTGCTCAGCCCTGGCAGTGTGATCATTTCACATGCTGGGGCCTGTTTATGGTGTGATGGGCTTAGTCAAACAGCATTGTTCTATAAATGACTACTTAGAAACCATTTGCAGGTAAATGAGGCCAATGCCTGAACTCTTTGCTTTCTTTAAATACTACTATTACTACTGCTAATACTACTACTGTCTCACACATATAATGTGTGTGTGTGTGTATTCATACATTCTTACTGCCTTCAGGCTCCAAATAAGATAAGTCATGTGTGTTTTTAATATGAACCGGTTCGAGTTCTGGCTGCTCCACTTCCCATCCAGCTCCCTACTAATGGCCCTGGGAAAGCAGCAGAGGATGGCCCAAGTACTTGGGACCCTGTGCCTTACGTGGGAGATCTGGAAGAAGCTCCTGGCTCCTGTTTTGGCCTGACCCAGTCCTGGCTGTTGTCATCATTTGGAGAGTGAACCAGTGAATGGAAGATCTCATGAGAGAGACAGAGAGAAAGGTCTTCCTTTTGCCGTTGGTTCACCCTCCAATGGCCGCTGCGGTAGCGCGCTGCGGCCGGCGCACCGCGCTGATCCGAAGGCAGGAGCCAGGGGCTTATCCTGGTCTCCCATGGGGTGCAGGACCCAAGCACTTGGGCTATCCTCCACTGCATTCCCTGGCCACAGCAGAGAGCTGGCCTGGAAGAGGGGCAACCGGGACAGAATCCGGCGCCCTAGCCTGGACTAGAACCCGGAGTACCGGCACCACAGGCGGAGGATTAGCCTAGTGAGCCGTGGCGCCGGCCCGGAAGATCTCTCTCTCTCTCTCTCTCTCTCTCTCTCTCTCTCTCTCTCTCTCTCTCTCTCTCTCCTTCTCTCTCTGTATCTCTGCCTTTCAAATAAACAAAAAAATCTTTTTAAATAAGTCTATGTTGATGCAAATGACACGTCCAATAACCTCTTCACTAACCTCCACTTTTCTGCTAATTGTGACCAAGTTCACGCTTCTCTGACAGCAGAAACCTATCTCCAAAATCTCAGTGAATCTTTCCACCTGAGCATCGTTAACTCTTTTTGAATTTTTTCTTCACTTCCCTTATTCGCTTTAGTCTTAACCTTTCAGCACAATTTAGAAACACTTTCTGTCTTGTCTGGGCCCCCAAAAGGACAATTTCAATGCTCTATTCCCTGGCATCCTGGATTTGCTCACCACCTTCCCCTAGGTTGAGAACTTCCTTCTTTTGGGTAAGTGTAGACTCTTCGTTTATAGAAAACTGAAGGTTAACAGTGAAAGCACTGTTAACCATGTGGATATATTACATAAGTTCATTTCTTCTAAACTTGCTGGCTATTAATGACACCTGGAGATGCCAGTACTGTGGCGTAGCAAGTAAAGCTGCCACCTGCAGTGCTGGCATCCTATATGGGTGCTGGTTCTAGTCACGGCAGCTCCACTTCCGATCCAGCTCTCTGCTATGGCCTGGGAAAGCAGTGGAGTATGGCCCAAGTCCTTGGGCCCTGCTCCCGCATTGGAGACCTGGAAGAAGCTCCTGGCTCCTAGCTTCAGATTGACGCAGCTCTGTTGCGGCCAATTGGAGAGTGAACCAGCAGATGGAAGACCTCTCTCTCTCTCTCTGCCTCTCCTCTCTGTGCAACTCTGACTTTCAAATAAATAAATCTTGTGGCGCCGGCACACCAGGTTCTAGTCCCGGTTGGGGCACCGATCCTGTCTCGGTTGCCCCTCTTCCAGGCCAGCTCTCTGCTGTGGCCTGGGAGTGCAGTGGAGGATGGCCCAAGTGCTTGGGCCCTGCACCCCATGGGAGACCAGGAGAAGTACCTGGCTCCTGCCTTCGGATCAGCACGGTGTGCCGGCCGCTGCGCACCAGCGCGGCAGCCATTGGAGGGTGAACCAACCGCAAAGGAAGACCTTTCTCTCTGTCTCTCTCTCACTATCCACTCTGCCTGTCAAAAATAAAAAAAAGAATTTAAATAAATAAATCTTTTTTAAAAAATGACACCTGGAATCTGTTATCCCCACTCCAAAAAAGCAAACTTGGGGGATGATATGGCAAAAAAAAAAAAAAAAAACAAAAAAAGCAAAGATGTCTTTTCTTTGCACGTTACTGGAGGCCTCTCGAGAAGTTAAAGGGATTAAAAAGCTTTTCTCAAAACGTAAACTTCAGATTGGTAGCAACATGTTAATAACATGCTGTTGTTAATCACAGAATGTTGAATTGGAAAATCAATGCTCACCCAAGTAGTTTTTATTTCTTCCTAAGATTATATTGATTAGTTAAAATATGTTCATTCTATTAGCCATTTAAAACAACTCTATTCTATTTGCAATTGATTTTTCTATTTTTATTCCATGGCTCCTGTGAATTTCTTCAAAGGATCCAAGCAGGTGACTCCTGACCAAACAGACCTGGAGTTCACCTTTTTGGTTCTGTGCAATTACTTTAATACAAAGCAAATGAGCACATACCTTTTCTCCATGTCCCAATTTACTGTCAATGGGAGCTGACGCTGTGGCATAGTGCATAAAGCCACCGCCTGCAGTGCCAGCATCCCATATGGTTGCCGATTCAAGTCTTAGCTGCTCCACTTCCAATCCAGCTCTCTGCTAAGGCCTGAGAAAGCAGTAGAAGATGGCCCAAGTCCTTGGGCCCCTGCACCCATGTGGGAGACCTGGAAGAAGCTCCTGCCTCCTGGCTTGGATTGGCCCAACTCCAGCCATTGTGGCTATCTGGGGGAATGAACCAGAGGATAGAAGACCTCTCTCTCTCTGCTTTTCAAATCAATAAGCAAAATTTTTAAAGAATTTGCTGTCATTTTTTGAACAATTCCAAGAATCTTCTATTTTTCAGACTGTTGGCCATGTCAATCTCTATTTTTAAGATGTATTTATTTTGAAAGGCAGAGTTACAGAGAGGTGGAGGGAGGGAGGGAGGAAGGGAGGGAGAGAGAGAGAGAGAGAGATATCTGCTATCCACTGGTTCACTCCCCAAATGACCACAACAGCTGGAGCTGGGCCACAATGTTTATTGCAGCTCAATTCACAATAGCTAAGACATGGAATCAACGTAAATGCCCATCAACAGAAGACTGGATAAGGAAATTATGGGATATGTACTCTATGGAATACTATACAGCAGTGAAAAATGAAAATCCTGTCACTTGCAACAAAATGGAGGAATCTGGAAAACATTATGCTGAGTGAAATAAGCCAGTCCCAAAGGGACAAATATCATATGTTCTCCCTGATCGGTGACAACTAATGAGCTCCTAAAAGGAAACCTGTTGAAGTGAAATGGACACTGAGAAACAATGACTTGATCAGCCCTTGTCCTGACTGTTGAGGAACAACTTACTATTTTATTCCTTTTAGTGTTTTTTTTTTGTTCTACTTAATACCATTGGTTGAACTCTTTAATTAACACACAATTATTCTTGGTCATTTAAATTTAACTGAAAAGTGATCCCTGTTAAATATAAGAGTGGGAATAAGAGAGGGAGGAGATGTACAGTTTGGCATATGCTCACTCAGACTTACCCCTAATGGTAGAGCTAGAAACATGCCAGGGGATTCCAATTCAATCCCATCAAGGTGGCATGTATCAATGCCATCTTACTTGTTAAAGTGATCAGTTTAAGTTCATAATTGATAAAAATATGGGATTAAGTGTAAAGCAATTACATAAATAAGACCAGTGTCTGCAAATAATTGCTAGAATTAAAAAGGAGAGAACAATCCAACATGGGAAGCGGGATACACAGCAGACTCATAGAATGGCAAAAGCCCTGAACAGCACTGTGGCCTCAGAATCAGCCCCTAAGGTATTTGGATCTTCCTAAAAAGCCCATGAGAGTTTCTCAGGCATGAAAAGCCAAGACACTGTGGCAAAAAAAAAATGACCTAAATGAAAGATCTCTGTGAGTTAGATCCCAGCGGAAAGAACGGGCCATCAAAGAAGGAGGTGCCTTTCTCTGAAGGGAGGAAAGAACTTCACTTTGACCATGGCCTTGACTAAATAAGATCAGAGGTGGTGAACTCAGGAGGCTTCCATAGCCTTGGCAGCTCATGAAGGAGCCTCGGGTGATTACTGATGCCATAAATAAGAGTGTCAATTATTAAAGCAACAGCGGGAGTCTGTTGCACCTGCCCCCCATGTAGGACCTCTGCCCTTAGTGTGTTGTACTATGAGAATTAATGGTGAAACTACTACTCAAACAGTGCTCTATACTTTGTGTCTTTGTGGGTGCAGTCTGTTGAAATCTTTACTTAGTATATACTAAGTTGATCTTCTGTATATAAAGATAATTGAAAATGAATCATGATGAAGAATGGGATGGGAGAGGGAGTGGAAGATGGGATGGTTGCGGGTGGGAGTGAGGTTATGGGGGGAAAGCCGTTATGATTCAAAAGTTGTACTTTGGAAATTTATATTTATTAAATAAAAGTTGAAAATTAAAAAAATAAAATAGGGCATCAAAAGAGCAAATAATTGTGTTTTAGGATTCATGAAGAAGTGTAAAACAAAGGGAGCACAAAACTTATTTAAATATATAGTAGCAGAAAAATTTCCAAAGTTGGGGAAAGATATAAATATCTAGGTACAGGAAAATCAAAGGCCTCCAATCAGATTCAATCCAAGCAATAATACAGTAAGACATATTATAATCAAATTGTCAAAAACTCAAGACATAAGATCCTGAAAGCAGCAAGAGAAAAGAATTAAATAACATATAAAATAGTTTCAGGAAGGCTAATAGCAGATTTCTCAGCAGAGACCTCACAGGTTAGGAGATAATAGGATATTGTTCAAAATGCTAAAGGAATAAAAGCTGCCAACCAAGAATATTGTAGGAAGTAGAGGTGTTCTTTGATGATGAAGGGAAGAGAAAGACTTTGCCAGACAAACAAAACCTGAAGGAGTTCATCACCACCAGATAAGAAATGTCTTATATGAAATGCTAAAAAGAACTCTTCAAGTTGAAATAAAAGGAATGCTAATAAGTAACATGAAAATATATGAAAGTATAAAATGCACTGGTGAGAATAAACACACAAATTAAGAACACTATGGTGTGTAAAGTACTTATATATTAAATATAAATATTTTTAAAAGGTTATTTTTTTAAAAAAAGCTACAATAATTTGCTAAGGACTAAACAATCTAAAAAGGCATACATTTTGACATCAAAAATTTGAAATGAAAGGTACATGGAATAAAAGTTCAGAGTAATTTTTGATAGAAAAATTCTTTAATGAAAACAAGTTTACATGGGGCCGGCGCCGTGGCTCACTTGGTTAATCCTCCGCCTGCGGTGCCGGCATCCCATATGGGTGCCGGGTTCTAGTCCCGTTTGCTCTTCTTCCAGTCTAGCTCTCTGCTGTGGCCCAGGAAGGCAGTGGAGGATGGCCCAAGTGCTTGGGCGCCCGTACCCGCATGGGAGACCAGGAGGAAGCATCTGGCTCCTTGCTTCGGATCGACGCGGCGTGCCGGCCGTAGCGGCCATTTGAGGGGTGAACCAATGGAAGGAAGACCTTTCTCTCTGTCTCTTTCTCTCACTGTCTATGACTCTGCCTGTCAAATAAAAAAAAAATCAAGTTTACACATTGACATTTATGGATTAACTAGAATAAACCTGTCAAAGTTAAAATTCAATAGTGGACCAAAACAAGTATACATAACGTAACAGCAGAGTTCTCTTAAAACACTTGTCCTAGCTTTCTTTGGAAGACCTCTCAAATGCAGAAGTTCAATTATTGAAATTGTTCTTTTTTAAATTTTTTTTGAAATTGTTCAAAATTTTAACCTGTAGATGAAAAGAATTATCTGCAAGTTCAAAACATACAGTGCATGTCACACACAAACACTGGTATTAAAGTCCTTTTCCCATATCATATATTATCAAATTGTGGGTATTCTTCTACCTATTAAAAACTACCAATTGACCTAAAGTTTAAACTATCTTAGAAATGCTATCCTTTGTTATCACACACTTAAAATTTGTGACATTGACTCACTCTGATTTTATCTCTACTTTTTGTAATCCTGTTACATGTATGACATAGGAATGGACATACAAATTTCTTTCTAATATAAGCCATGTTTTCAAATAGGTTAGTTCCCATGTATAGCATTTATATTTTCTGCATAAGCATAATGGATTAATTTTTTAATTAAAATATACAATTAATGGCTTTATTAATGAGTGTGACTTTTTAAAAATATTTAAAAACTTGAGACATTTCTCAAAAGTAAACTTATTTAGTTTTCAGCTTTGGTTACTAATGCATGTTAAAGAATCTTAGGTGGTCGAACCTTAAAGCCAGATTTATAATAAGTGGAGAGTATTTTTGTGTGATTAAAGTTAAGTTACTATTGATTTAAAATAGCCTGTTATCACTATAAGATGTTTTTTTGCAAGCATCATATGGTAACCTCAAAGCAATGTTCCATAGCAGATACATGAATGATTATAGATATAGAATCAAAACATGTCACTAGAGAAACTGCATAATCACAAAGGAAGACAGCAATAGAGGATAAAGAACAAAGGATATGCAAAATAACCAGAAAATAAATAACAAAATGGCAATAGGAAATCTTTTCATATCAATAATTATCTTGAATATAAATGGGTTAAACTTTCCAATCAAAAGACATAGAGCATCTGAATGGGTTATAAAAACCAAAATGAGACCCAACTATATGCTGTCTACAAGAGACACACTTCACCTCTAAGGACAAAAATAGATTGAAATTGGACAGAAGAAAAACATATTCCATGCAAATAGAAATGAAAAGAGAGTAGGAGTAGCTATCCTTGTATCAGATAAAATAGACTTTAAGTCAAAAATTATCAAAGTAAGCAAACAAGGTCATTATATAATGATAAAGGGATCAATTCATTAAAAACATTTAGTAATTCTGAATACACACCAAAAGAGTCTCAACATATAAAGCAAGTATTAATAGATCTGAATGAAGAGATAAATTCTGATACAATAATAGATTTCTGTATTTTAATTTCTTAAAAGATTTATTTTTATTTGTTTTAAAGGCACAGTTACAGAGAAGAAGAGATAGAAAATGAGATCTTTCATCTACTGATTCACTCCCCAAATGGCCACACTGGCGAGGGCTGGTCCAGGCTGAAGCCTGGAACCCAAAGCTTCATCCAGGTCTCCCATACACTGGTGCAAGAGCCCAAGCACTTGAGCCATCCTTTCTGCTTTCCCAGGTGCATTAGAAGGGAGCTGGATCACAAGTGGAGTATGGGGTCCATATGGCATCTCATGTGGCAGCTTAACCCACTATGCCACAGCACCATCCCCACCCCAACCCCCGCATTCTAATTTAAGCAATGGAAGATCATCCAGATAGAAAATCAATAAGAAACATTGCACTTAAACTACACTTCAGACCAAATAGACCTAAGAGGTATTTGGAGAAGATTCCACCCAACAGCAGTAGAATTCATATTATTCTCAAACACACAGATTATTCTCCAGGATAGCTAATATGTTAGGCTACAAAACAAGTGCCAAAATTTGAAATGTTGATATAATATTATGTATCTTCTCCAACCACAATGTTGTCAAATTAGAAATCAATAATGAAAATTTTAAAAAATTAAAAAGTGCATGGAAATTTTAAAAAATGCCTGAACAATTGATGAATCAATTGTTCAAGAATTAAAAGGGAAATCTAAAAAATGTTTTGAGAGGGGCCGGCGCTGTGGCATAGTTTGTTAATCCTCCGCCTGCAGCGCTGGTATCCCACGTGGGCGCTGGTTCTAGTCCTGGCTGCTCCTCTTCTGATCCAGCTTTCTGCTGTGGCCTGGGAAAACAGTAGAAGATGGCCCAAGTGCTTGGGCACCTGCACCCGCATGGGAGACCAGGGAGGGAGTACCTGGCTCCTGGTTTCAGATCGGCGCAGCTCTAGCCATTGTGGCCTTCTGGGGAGTGAACCAATGGAAGGAAGATCTTTCTCCCTCTCACTATCTGTAACTCTACCTCTCAAATAAATAAATAAAATCTTTAATCTCTTGAGAAAAATTTGAGCTTAACCAAACCACTTATAAGCTATGGGGCAAATTGGAATTCATGTAATCTCTTGGAATTCATTGTCATCATCTGTAAAATGGATATATCAATAACACTACCCCTTGTGGTATGAGGTAGAAATGAGATATAATTTATGTAAATATTTAACCTGGTGTCTGATAAATGAAAAACTACTTCTTCCTTAGGTAACATCCTCATTATACGGAGAGGAGGTTCTTTCACACATTATTTCCATCTACTGATATCTGTTGTGGTGATACTTTAGATTCACTTAGAGTCCACTGTTCTGGCCCACGTCCTTTACATCTTACAAAAAAAATAATGCTTTCCCATTTATGAGAGTTTGTTGAGTGACAAATGATAAAGATAACGTTGAAAGTGATAAACACACTCCCTAGCTATAGTCTTGATTTAATTGGCTACTAAAATAAACTCATATCAAACTTGTATTTTACTCTTAGAAATTGGCTTAACAGAGCCAAGTTCATGTCTTATCTAACGTTGACTCACCAGAACCTACTCACTTAATAGCAAATGCTTATTGAATTGAATCAATCAAACATCAGACAAATGAAAGTTGTGGTTAATAAGATGGGACAGACTGAAACACTGTTCTCACTGAGAAACTTTCTCTAATCACCTTGTTATTTTCTAGTATAATATAATCATTTATTATAATGATTGAATACTTTCCATACTGAGAAAATAATAGTTCTGTATTATGTTGGTGTCTGCCTGGCAATGAAATAGGTACCTTATCAAATTCAATGGAAGTGTCATGAGAATTGATACCTGCCCCTCTTCCAGGCCAGCTCTCTGCTGTGGCCAGGGAGTGCAGTGGAGGATGGCCCAGGTCCTTGGGCCCTGCACCCCATGGGAGACCAGGAGAAGTACCTGGCTCCTGCCATCGGATCAGCGCGGTGCGCCGGCCGCAGCGCACCTACCGCGGCGGCCATTGGAGGGTGAACCAACGGCAAAAAGGAAGACCTTTCTCTCTCACTGTCCACTCTGCCTGTCAAAAATTAAAAAAAAATCTGCAAGAGTTCACAGATATTGCCTTGTGCCTACAATTGTTTGGGAATAATGAAGTTCCAATTTATAAAATTACATCATGCGTTTTGGGCTGGAGAGAAGCCTAACAAGTCCTCTACTGAACCTAAAGAGGAATGAATTGTAACAAGATGCTCATCCAGAACTGAGTGATGATATAGCGAATGTTGATGATCTCTCCTGGGGGAAAGAGATGGAAGTGCAAGATGCTGCACAGTGAGCATAGTACTCATTATATATTTATTTAGCAACACTGATCTTTGTTAATAAAATGCTGTGTAGATATATGTTTTACTTTATCTCATAGATAAATGCCTGCATTTTGATAAACTTTAGCACACTTTGGTGAGAGAAGAAGCAATTGTCTCATTTCCAAAAAATACTGGCACTGATTTCTTTTGATCAAAGCATGTATTACTGATCAAAATAAAAGGAAAAACTCAAGGGAAGAATGTAAGCTACTTAGCAGTCAGTCATTCGGTTATAAACTGATTCAAGGATAACAGAAAAATACAGTGCTAGGTGTTATCCAGTAAGACACAAAATGGTGTGTATGTTATTTATTCATTCTCATGGTGAGGGTCCTGCACTACACTTAATGTCATAAAACCGTGCTAGAATCTGCACAGCAAAGACAAGTTTCACACAATGACTTTTTTTTTTTTTTGACAAGCAGAGCTAGACAGTCAGAGAGAGAGACAGAGAGAAAGGTCTTCCTTCCATTGGTTCATCCCGCAAATGGCCACTATGGCCGGCGCGCTGCGCCAATCTGAAGCAAAGAGCCAGGTGCTTCCTCCTGGTCTCCCATGAGACCAGGTTGCTCCTCTTCCAGTCCAGCTCTCTGCTCTGGCCCGGGAGGGCAGTGGAGGATGGCCCAAGTCCTTGGGCCCTGCACCCGCATGGGAGACCAGGAGGAAGCACCTGGCTCCTGGCTTCGGATCGGCGCAGCACACCAGCCATAGTGGCCATTTTGGGGGAGAAGCAACGGAAGGAAGACCTTTTTCTCTGTCTGTCTCTCTCTCTCTCTCTCTCTCTCTCACTATCTAACTCTGCCTGTCAAAAAAAAAAAAAAAAGAAAAGAAAATTTACAATGCTTATTTTTATATTAAAGACTAACAATTTCAAGAATACAAAGCAAAACTGTAGGAGGCATTTAGCCTAGCAGTTAAGACGCCTGCATCCCATGTCAGAGTACCTGGATTCGATTCCCAGCTCTGGTTCCTTACTCAGCTCCCTGCAGATACAGAAACTGGGAGGCAGTGGTGAGGGCTCAAGTGATTGTGTTCCTGCCACCAATGTAGGAGACCTGGATTGAGTTCCCCGCTGCTGGCTTCAGCTCTGGACCATATTCAGCCCTTGATGCATTCGGAGAGTGAATCAGCAGATGAGAGTGTTGTCTCTAATCTCTTTCTCCACCTTTCAGATAAATAATTTTAAAATCACAAAGCTGAAAACAAGCCAAACAAAAATCTTGTTAACTCAGTAAATACCACAATTTTCTACAATGTGGTAGCATATAACAAAAACCAAATCAAAGTTGGATGTATGACAGTCAAGAGCAGAAACACAACTGGGATCAGAAAATCTCTAGAAATTACATTATCATTTCCAATAACTCAATAACTGTACTGCTTTGAACAAACAGAGTCTTCCTACGCAAACGTATAGAATCTAGTCTGGAAATTCAAAAGGAGCTCCACTTCTGCTGTGGTAGAATGAATGTATATATTTAAATAAATAAGTATGAATACACACACACACATACATATGGACCAGTGCTGTAGCATAGCAGGTAAAACCACTGCCTGCAATGCCAGAATCCCTTTTGGGCACTGGAGTCCTGACTGCTCCATTTGCAATCTAGCTCCCTGCTAATGGCCTGAGAAAGCAGTAGAGGATGGCTCAAGTGCTTGGGTTCTTGCTACCCAATGTGGGAGTCCTGGAAGAAGCTCCTGACTCCTGGCTTCAGCCTGGCTCAGCCCTGGCTGTTGTGGCCATCTAGTGAATGAACCAGCAGATGGAAGATCTTTGTCTCTCCCTCTCTCTGCAGCTCCAACTTTCAAATAAATAAATCTTTAAAAGAAATACAAACATACAACTATACACTTATGCACACTTTACTAGAAGAAATAGTACAAATTAAAACAAATCAGTAGGTGGATATTTTATAACTGGAACATGAAAACTCAAGACTAGTAAGAACAGGAATTCACTCTGGTGTCTGTGGAGCAATCAGCCCCAAGGCTCATCCGCTGTTATGACTTGGCCCTGGGTGAGCTTGTCAGAGAGGTCCTGTGCCACACCTTCTTCCAGGGCTACGGGCTTGCTACCCAGAACCAATAAATGTCAATGTTTGCACATTTTAGTGACCGAACATTTCCAAATAATGTTGAAGACTCACTTAATTTTAATCATTGTCTAATCCCATTCCCTTCACTTCTTCCCCCAAAACATCATGTTTTTATATTGTAACTGGCACAGACACCAGGGCAGTCAGATTAGCCCTTCCATTTCACCCCAACTCACATAGGTTATAAAGGGAACATTAATACTGGGCTCTCCAGGAACCTGTGGAACTCCTTTCCCTTCCACCCATGGATGGGGCATCTATCTGTGTATGGGGGGGGGGTATGGGGGTAGACTTCAGGACACCTGATTTAAACCTGCCTGGGATTGGCCCTAGTTGTGTAGATGAGAGTTCACACACACAAATCAACCAGACACCTTTAGTTCTTGAAGAACCACATAACTTTATTGTAAACAATACTCAAACCAAAGGGAAGAAACAGGTGAACGTGTGGAACGCACAACACGCCCGTCAGGTCCCGGGGAGTCACCCCGTGGCAGTGGGGACAGTCTCACTCACCCCAGCCCAGCACGAACTTGTGGAGGTACTCCGCCATGCTGGCGTCCAGGCCCCCATCCTGCGCAGGTTGGTCAGGGGCTCGCCCAGCTCCTTGATGTGCTGCACCTGCTGCTGCACACGCTCGGTCTCCAGGTCTCCAGGAAGTGGCAGAGGTGGGCGTCGCCCCAGAGGCAGCCGGCTGGTGCAGCTCCAGCAGGCTCTGGTTGACGCTCTTGGCCAGGTCGAAGGCGCTCTCCACGGCCCTCCCAGTCCTCACAGTCGGGCCTGGGGACGTAGTGGAGGAGGATGCGGCCCCCGCGCTGGTTCTGCAGTCTCATCATCTCCGCGCGCTCCCTCTCCATCCCTGAGCGCCGCAGGAAGTCGTCGGCCAAGCCGGTCAGCGCCACGTCGTCGCTGGAGAAGTAGAAGGCCACGGACTGGGCCACGTAGGAGGCCTAGAGCTGCAGGTGGATGTGGCTGGGGACGGTGGCCTCGCGGTCGCGCTGGTAGTTTTCTTCACGTTAGAGGGCTCGGCGGCCATGGCGGGCAGTGCCAGCAAGGCAAGCAGTAAGATCAAGGAGAAGGCAGGTGTTAACATTGACTTGGTTCTGTGGGTCCCTCAGAGTGAGCGAGGGGACGTTGCCTTGGCAGTTGTCCAGCTGGAAATGGGGGTGGAGACCATTAAGGGGGGGAAGCGGAGTGAAATGGAGAAGGAAGTCAAGGGATATATATATAACATGGTGGGGCTGGGGAGTGAGTGCCCAGTTGTATCAGCAACAATAGAGACACTATGTCATCATCTGACCCACATATTCTGAGTATAATTGGAAACCTTTTAGTTAATTACCTGGATGATTTCTTTCAAAAATATTTATTTAGATCGCTGTAAAAATTAAGAGTGAGAATATGAAAGGGAAGAGGAGGAAGGGTTGGAGCGTGGGCAGAAGGGAGGGTAGGGAGCAGTGTCACTATGTTCCTAAGTCTGTATATATGAAATACATGAAACGTGTACAACTTAAGTAAAATTTTTTTAAAAGTTTAAAAATTTATTTATTCCAAAGGCAGCCTGACAAGGGGCAGGGGATAGGTTGAAAGAAAGAGAAACAGAGATCTTCTGTGCAGTGATTCACTCCCCAAATGACCACAAGGGCTGGGGCCGGGCCAGGAGGAAACCCAGAGGCAGGAGCTTCATCTGGGTCTGCCACGTGGGTGGTAAGGGCCCAAACACCTAGCCCATCTCCAGTGCTTTTCCTAGGTGCATTAGCAGAGAGCTGGAGCCCAATGGAAGCAGCCAGAACTGGAACCAGTACTTGTGTAATGAAGGTCAATGTCCCAAGTGGTGGCTTAACCTGCTCTGCCACAATGTTGTCCCCATGGACGATTTATTTAAGCATCTTACTTGAGTATTGTCCAAATTGATTTATTTAAGCACCTTACTTAAGTATTGTCCAAATGTGATTTTGTGATGTAGTGCTTTTTGGTATGTCATTAGTCACATGAATGTAATAAAAAAGTTTTATTTGAATGGCAATTATCGTCAGTGACTTTAACATGTCAGTGACTTAACCATGTATACAATGACACTTTTAATTATCTTACTCAATTCCTAGACCTTGTTAACTCCACGGGACTCCACTTTTCTCCTCCCGCTCATGACAGCAGCATCCTACCTGTCCACCTTTCACTTTTTGAACTTATTCTTCATTTCCTTATTCTCTGTTCTTTATACTTTCAGCACAATCCTAGAAACACTTTTTGTTCTGTCTGGACTCCCAAATGGACAGTTTTGTAATTTATATATTTGAGAGACGGAGAGACACACACAGAGAAAGAGACAAAGGGAGAGAGTCATCACCTGCTTGCTTATTCCCCAGTTGTCTGTAAGGGCCAGAACCAAACTCGGTGAAGTTGGGAGCCAGGAACTCGATCCGTGTCTCGTATGTAGCTTGCAGAGACCCAATTACTTAAGCCATTTTCCTTGCCTCTCGGGATCTGCATTAACAAAAAGCTGGGGTCAGCATCAGGAGCTGCATATTGTGAAAGAATTAGGCGGGTTAGGGTTAAAATGGAGTTGCTTGAGCTAACTGCATACTGTTCTGCTTCTGTGCAAAATGGCTGGGCTTGCAAAATGCTTTCATAAGATAACTGAATTTTAGCTGAACTTGTAGCATGTAATAACTGTTTTAGGAACTATGTTAAGTTTTTAGGAACCATAAAGACAGAAGTTAACCGAAAATGTACCCAACCTATGTCCTGTAACACCACGTTGACCCCCTATCCTTGCTTGCTCAAGTAAAAAATTGGAAAACCCCAAGGCATGTACAGCATGTAACTTGTTCCCTTTTGGAAACCCCCTGTACTTTGTTCCTTTTTACCCTGGAAAATCCCTTTACCCTGTAATCTGTTGTAATACTGTGGAAATATGCTAATATTGTGGTTTTAAGCCTTAAATACTCTGTGCGATTGATGATCGGGGCCTCTCTTTGCACGGCACCCGAGGGTGTTGTTGTGCTTTGAGACGGCCCATTTGCGCAAATGCAATAAACTTCCTCATGCTCTTTGCATCGATTGGGGTGGAGTTCGTGCATCTGGGGTCGGTCGGATCGTGAGACACCTTTCCGGGGGTCTTACAATTGAACCTAGGTACTTGGTTGTGAGATTCTGGCATCTGATCTGCTAGGCGAAATACCCATTCCTGAATAATTCAGTGATCTCTGCCCTGGTGTCCTAAATTTGCTGACCTCCTTCTCCTAGATTTTAAATTTCCTGTTCTTGAGTAAGTGCAGATTTTTCTGTTTTCAGTTTGCCAGCATTTTTATCTTTACTTTTTTGAGATGACATATTTTAAATTTCATTATAATCAAAGACTAAAGGCCTCCACTTAATAAAAAGGCCAACAAATAAAATGTAAAAAGACCATAGTCCAGCAGGAAAATAGGCAAGGGCTATAGACTTTGTTTTCTATGGCAAAACAAAATTTCTAGGTGGAGTTTTGGAGTAAGCATTTTAACCATGTGGATGTATTCATCTCTCACCTTCTTTGTATTTTATCTGCCACTCAACAGTGTACAAAATAAATTGCTTTGTTTTATTTTTACTTTTTTCCCCTCAGTTATGTTCCATGGCATTAACACAGAAGCTGTGCATAATTTCCTTTTGCTCCAACTCTCAGCAAGTCATTCCTCTTTCACCATCTATGGTGTATTCACTCAATTTTCCTATCACTGATATCAAACTTCTTTAATTCAGTCATTCATTGAAATATTTACTAGTTGCCTAAATATGGTCCAGATTGTGACTATACATTAGTAATGAGAGACAAAAATCTCTGTTCCCTGAGGTTTTGTATTCTAGTGACAAGGCATATCAAAACAAACACAAAACTGTCATCCTTTCCCCCTTGTCTCAAGTGCATGTACAATATATTACACATGTACATGGAAATAAAAAAAGACAAAATATATTCTTAAAAGTCAAGGATTTTGTAGCAGAAATCATGAAACTAACCAATCTTGATTTTTGTAATTAAAGGGTGCGTTAACTCAATAATGATTTATATACTTTAAATATGTGTGAGTCACTTTGGTTCTGGAGATAAGCAAAATAATCCAATGTCGCTTCTATTCTAAAGGTACAAAATAGAATGAGAATATTATCTGTGCATTAAGGGGGCTTTAAAGTTTTAGATAAAATGCTTACATTTCACCTTAAGGTTTATCTCCATGGCTCTTATTAATACAACTTCCTTTTTCTTTTGTATCCTTGTTTCTTTTTTAGAAGTTCATGCTACTTTATAATCAGTGCTTGTTGGAAAAGTAAAGTATCAAATATCAAAATATCACAGTGCAAAATTGTCTAGGCAGTTTTACTGGCGTGTAATCATTGATTCTATAAATAGAATAACAGCAATCTATACTTTGTTTTAATAATAGAACCATATACCAGAGATGAAAAAGAATTACATTATCAATTTTGCAAAGAAAGTCATATATATTCATTATATATATATATGTATATGTATATATATATATATATACATACATACATACAGAGAGAGGAGAGAGAGAGGAAAAAGAGAAATTAATTTATTTTTAAAAATTGGTGGGGCTGGAGCTATGACTTAGTGGATGAAGCCACTACCTACAGTGCCAGCATCCCATATGGGTGCGGGTTTGAGTCCTGGCTGCTCCACTTATGATCCAGCTCTCTGCTATTGCCTGGGAAAGCAGTAGAAGATGGCCCAAGTCCTTGGGCCCCTGCACCCGCATGGGAGACCCAGAAGCTCCTGGATTCCAGTCGGGTCAGCTCCAGCCATTGCGGCCAGTTGGGGGAGTGAACCAGCAGATGGGAGACTTCTCTCTCTCTCTCTCTCTCTCTCTCTCTGCCTCTCCTTCTCTCTGTCTCTCTGTGTGTGGCTCTTTCAAATAAATAAATAAATAAATCTTTTAAAAAACACCTGATGTCCCAAACGGAAGACCTTCAGGTAGAGGAGTTCCATCTTATTTGAAGAAGGTTTGGCCTTTTCTGTTTTGGACTGATTGGATGAAGCTTAACCACATTAGGGAATGCAATCTTCTTTACTTAGTCTAGGTATTCAGATGATAAGCTCATTCAAAATCACCTGCACACTTACACTCAGAATAATGCTTGACCAAATATGTGAGCATTCTGTGCCTTTGTCAAATTGACACATAGAATTAACCATCACAATAAGTGCAGAATAAACCAATAAAACTCTAGTGCTATAATCTGGGAAAATTCATTGTTTTGACTTTTTATTCCATTATTAAAAATTATTACAAAAGTAATAGCTGAGGCCAGTGCTGTCGCAAAGGTGGTGCCAGCATCCCACATGGACACTGATTTGAGTCCCGGCTGCTCCACTTCTGATCCAGTTGCCTGCTAATGGCCCGGGGAAAGCAGTGGAGGGTGGCCCAAGTCCTTGGGCCCCTGAACCCATGAAGCAGACCCAGAAGAAGCTCCTGGCTACTGGCTTCAGCCTGGCCCAGCCCTGGCCGTTGCAGCCATTTGGGAAGTGAACCAGAGAATGGAAGATTTTCTCTCTCTCTTTCTCTCTCTCTCTCTCTCTCTCTCTCTCTCTCTCTCTCTGTAACTCTGCCTTCCAAAATCAATAAATGAATCTTTTTTTAAAAAGTAATAGCTATGTAGCTGGTAATAAACAGTAAGTTCAGACACTGCCAGTGATTACTCTGATTTACTATTTCAGTACAATTCTGTTGAGTATCTATTATATGCCAATTATTTTATTTATTTATTTATTTATTTTATTTTTTATCTCTTCTCTCCAATTTACTTGTTCAGTCAGTCATTACATCATTATGGACAGGTGGGTATTTATTTTATACTTTGAGTTGTAATGTAAAACTTTTTAGTTTGTTGCTGAAAATGTCCTAATGACCTAGCTTTGGCCATTGGATGCTCTTGTCAGTTGGCTGCTGTGTCCTTCTGACATTCCCTTATTTTTGTTTTTTTGTGTGTTGTGTTTTGCGTTGTTTTTGAGTACTTCCTTACTTTCTAAAACCTAGCACTATACCATGCTCCAGGCTCATCCTGGATATTTCTTACACGGTTCTAGAATCAGCCATTTTCCCAAGGAGCCCTGGTTCTTTTTCATTAGAGAACAGTAAGAGCAGGGTATTGAGTGTGCTCATTGCTACTAGTGAGGAATGGTTGCTTCCAGGCACTCTCAGCTGACAGAGTAAGGAAACACATGTGCATATACTACCCATGTATATAGACATATCTACAAATGCTTCTGTGTATTATATCTTATATTAAGCTAAATAGGAGCTCATGCTGATGACTTCAGTTCTTTTTTTTTTTCATTTATTAAACTTTTATTTAATGAATACAAATTTCCAGAGTACAGCTTATGGGTTACAATGGCTTCCCCCCTCCCATAACTTCCCTCCTACCCGCAACCCTCCCCTTTCCCACTCCCTCTCCCCTTCCATTCACATCAAGATTCATTTTCAATTCTCTTTATATACAGAAGATCAGTTTAGTATATATTAGGTAACGATTTCAACAGTTTGCCCCAATATAGCAACACAAAATGAAAAAAATACTGTTGGAGTACTAGTTATAGCATTAAATAACAGTGTACAGCATATTATTTTTTAAAAAAATTAATTTTCTATGCCATTTCCAATTTAACACCAGGTTTTTTTTTCATTTCCAATTCTCTTTATATACAGAAGATCAATTCAGTATATAATTAGTAAAGATCTCATCAGTTTGTACCCACACAGAAACACAAAGTGTAAAAATACTGTTTCAGTACTAGTTATAGCATCACTGCGCATTAGACAACACATTAAGGACAGATCCCACATGAGACGAAAGTACACAGTGACTCCTGTTGCTGACTTAACAATTTGACACTCCTGTTCATGGCGTCAGTAATCTCCCTAGGCTCTAGTCATGAGTTGCCAGGGCTATGGAAGCCTTTAGAGTTCGCTGACTTTGGTCTTACTCCAATTATTTTTATAATTACTAACATGAAAGCTTGTATAAATGCCTCACATTTGCATTTTTAGAGTTGAATGCTATTCAACGTTGATAGAATCTTTTCTTTAAAAAGAAGTACATGCAGGTGGCTACATGATTATTCATAAGGAAGTAGACCATAAGTAGTAGCAGCTGGTAGCTTATCTCTTTCTCCCTCTATGTGTGTATATATGTATATGATTGCATATGTGTGTATGCATATGTGTGTGCATGTTTATATATAATTGTACATATATGCAAATGAATAAATAAAACCATTATTTACTGATAGTAGTGAAAACTGATGTACTGGGGCCAGCTCTGTGGTGCAGTCCTGGCACCCAATATGGACACCAGTTCGAGTCCTCGCTGCTCCACTACTGATCCAGCTCCCTGCTGGTGGCTTGGGAAAGCAGCAGAATATGGCCCAGGTCCTTGGGACCCTGTACCTATGTGGGAGACCCAGTAGAAGCTCCTGGCTTCAGCCTGGCCCAATCCTGGCCGTTGCAGCCATTTCGGAAGTGAACCAGTGGGTGGAAGATCTCTCTGTCTCTCTTCTCTCTGTATTTATAACTCTGCCTTTCAAATAAATAAATAAATCTTTTTTAAAAAGAAAAGTGATGTTGATCCAAAATCAATATTACCAGTCTTTCACTCTACATTATCTCCTTATTGCTGCTCCTCTCTGAGCCAATTTTTAATATTATCACTCATATTTTACACATAGAGAAATTTTGAATTAGGCAATATGTGATACAGTCAAGCACATATCTCTTTTTCTTATTATTGTGGTAAGAACACTTAACATGAGAACTATCCTCTCCACAAATTTGAGTGTACAATCTCCTACATTGCTGTTGACTATAGATGCAACTTTCTATAGTAGATCTCTGGAACGTGTTCATCTTGCTTAACTGAAATTCTGTCTTTGGATTAGAAACTTTCCATTGTCCACTCTCCATAGCCTCTGGCAGCCACCATTCCAACCTTTAATTCTAGTAGTTTGATTATTTTGGATACCTCATATAACTGGAATTATGAAGTGTTTGTCATTATGTGATTTGTCTTATTTCACTTAGCATAATACCCTCAAAACTCGTTTATGCTGTCACATATTGCAATATTTCCTTCCTTCTAAAAATTAAATAGTATCCTATTATACGTGTATACTGCATTTTCCTTTTCTGCTCATCTGTTGATGGACATTTAGATTGTTTCCACATTTCTTAAGATTAGAACCTGGAAATACTAGAGACTGTTGCCCCTTATTGGATTCTTCCCTAGGTAGTTGGGAAAATTTGGCAGGACCATGAGTTCCTTTAGGACAAAATTTTTTTCTGGCTTCTTCAGTGATGAATTCCATATAGTAGGGGCTTGAAAATACAAATTAAAGGATTGGGTGGCCTATTAAACGTTTTAGTCTCATTTCTCCAAATAAAAACAATGAACAAGAATGAATATAGAATATGTATTTAAACAGCACTTCCTTTGGATGGGAAAAAGATTTCATATCTTCCATAGGTGAAAAATTATGATTATTCTTAAATATGTACAAACACAAAATTAGTTATAAAATTCTGTATGTTTAAAGTTGTGTTCCTATATCTATACACAAAACAGTAAACTAACAAAATTCAAGTGAAAAAGTTCATTTATACTTCAGAATTTGTTTTTTCTTTTTATGAAACACATTAAATTTTCATTGAGAATAAATCTAATTGCCATGGTACAAGTTTCACTTTGAGTATGCCACGCCCATATACCATGAAACCTCTCAATTCTTGATCCTTCTTCACTGGAACAATTGGCCCATTTATTTGGCAGGGACCCAGGTACTTTAGGCATCATTTTCTGCCTTCCAGCGTGCAAATTAACAGGAAGCTGCATCACAAGTGGAGCCAGAACTTTGAACCAGACACTCTGATGTGAGATGCAGTTGTCCCAATTGGTATCTTAACCATTTGCACCAAACTCCCACTCCAGTAACAGTATTAGACTTGACCATTTATTTCTACTGTCACAGATTAAGAAATTTCTTTGACTTTTAACAACATAGTTTTTCATTCTTCTTTTAGCTTTTTATTCTTCAGTTTTTGCTCATACATGAAAAATGATGTCTTTTTGACTCCCTTTCTTGAAGACTTTTTCAGTTTTCCACATAAATCTGAATATTTACACTCAGTTTTAAAAGTTTAGAGAATGTCAAATTTCTAGTTTTCTGCAAAGATTATTTCAGCAATAATGCTATTTTTAAAAGATTTATTTATTTGAAAGTCAGAGTTACACAGAGAGAGGAGAGACAGAGAGAGAGAGAGAGAGAGAGAGAGAGAGAGAGAAAGAGAGAGGTCTTCCATCCGATGGTTCACTCCCTAATTGGCCACAAAGGCGGGAGCTGAGCCAATCCAAAGCCAGGATCCGGGAGCTTCTTCTGGGTCTCCTATGCAAGTGCAGGGGCCCAAGGACTTGGGCCATCTTCCAGTACTTTCCCAGGCCATATTAGAGAGCTGGATCAGAAGTGGAGCAGCCAGGTCTTGAACTGGCACCCATATGAGATGCCAGTGCTTCAGGCCAGGGCATTAACCTACTGCACCACAGCGCCAGCTCCAGCAATAAAGTTTAAGGAAGATAGATTTGGTGGCATTATGGTAGTAAGCCGAAGTCCCTGAGTCTCTTGATTGAAGCTGTATATATTTTATTTCACTAAAATCAAATGTAAGTTTATCTAAATGTATTAGGAAAAACATAAATCATATAAAATATTCTTTACAATTCCATACCTTGTTATAGTATTAACCCATATGTTAATAGAGTAAGCTATTTATTTAATATGGTTGTTACTCTATAATTTAACATGGTTATGTTTTCTCATTCTTTATTTTTTGGGACTTTGTTCTAAATCGTTTTTTTGCTGTTTTCTTCTTTCATAAACATATGATAATGATAATGACTTGCATGAAAAACAGAATTTATGAAAGTAAAAATTTTGGAAAGTGTTGCCTGTGTATTATTCACATTTATTGCCTTTCCTCAGAGCTTTTCATTCTATAGTTCTTGCTCAGACATGAAAAAGAATGTCCTTTTAACTTATTTTCTTGAAGGCTTTTGTCATTTACACATACATCTCTAAATACATCTCAGTTAAAACTGTTTAGAGTGCTTCATATTTCTAGGAAATACCTGGTTTTTAGTAGTTTTCTATCAAAATGATTTAAACCTCATTTATTGTAATAGGAATTAATGGATTGGGATATATTCTTTAGGTAGAAAAGGATTATTAGCATTTCATTTTTAGTTATGCTGACTGTAGTCTTAAGTTATGAGTTCTTGATGAACAAACAACCCATGAGGAAAGTCTCATTAATAATCTGCAGTACAACCTGATTCATCGTTAATAGTTTTCCTTTTATTTCCTCATGCCAGAAAAGTGTTGACTCTTTGAAATGATTGGCAGTAATATGAATTTATAGAATATATGTAAAGATGGATTGAGTGCAAAGACAAAACTTAGCATTCCTTAACAGGAATGAATTGAATATTTGTTGTAGAGTAACTAGTGGTTTGACAAAGAAGGGTGAGGTGAACTGCAGCCCATCTGAAAGAGATGAAGCTGTTGAAAGTGGAAATTGAGGAGAAGGGAACTGTTGGAAAGAATTCTTGAAAAGCAACACAGTTCATTTGCACTGCCTATGTGGATGCTAAAGTGTTTGGCCTGGTGCAAAAGAGGAAAGCTGTGTTGAGAGCAGTTCTGGTGGCAGGGATTATTATTTTCTTACGCGTGAGGATATTGAAACTTTGCTTAGCATTCCCTTAGATCCTAAATTATTGTCAAGGACTAAAAATTGCAATTGCAGATGTAACTGGAAATGTCTCTTCCCTATCCAAAATAACTTTAAGAATAGATTCTCTCTTTCACTAGGTCTCTATCAAATGCAAATGTTTTAAATTTCCCCTAAATCACTTTAAACTTTGATGAAATGTATTCCTTAGTTAGGCTGTAGAGAAAAATGCATTTTCTTCTATGTGGGCTTCCTCTGTCCCCTAATTTTTTCCTACATTAATAATCTCTAATATATAGAAAAAACAATATTTTATAATCAAGGTATACAACTGGTCAAATCATGAAGATGAATTCTTAAATAATCAACTGACTGATAAATATATTGATCAAATCAATGTAACTATTTCAGTTAATCAGTATTTTTTTTAACAGAGATCTCAGCTAAAAGATTAAAAAAATTCAGTTTTATTCAGTTGTTATAAATGTAGAAGGGGCAAAAAGAACAGAAATCACAAAGTGTTATGCAAAACAAAAGTCCACTTCTCTTCTCTCATAGACACTGTTTGGCAAAACACATAGTTGCTTTTCCCTATGAGGATTAACAGTAAAGCTAGTCTTCAAAAAGTACTTTATACTTTGTGTGTCTTGTGGGTGCAAACTGTTGAAATCTTTACTTAGTATGGAGTTGATCTGCTATAAAGATAATTAAAAACAAATCTTAATGAAAAATTGGATGGGAGAGGGAGTAGGAGGTGGGATGGTTTGAGGGTGGGAGGGCGGGTATGAGGGGAAGAATTGCTATATTCCAAAAGCTGTATCTATGAAATTTATATTTATTAAATAAAAGCTTTTTAATATATGTTTTAATATAATATTTTATATATTTATATATTTATATTTTTATTATATTTATATACTCATATAAATATATTATAATATATTATATTACATATAATCATATATAATATATAATAATATATAACATATAATTATATATAATATATAATAATATATTACATATAATAATATATTACACATAAAATATATTATTATATATGCGTATACATTATATTACATATATTACATATAATTACATATAAATATAATATTTATATTACACATAATTACATATAAATATAATATTATATTTAATATAATATATGTGTTTTAGCTACCTTCTGAATTAAACAAGTTCATTGAACTAAATCTCTGTGTGGGATATTTGGCTTTATAAACTTTATTTTATAGGAGGATAGTACAGAACATATCGCAGACTATCTTCTTGCAAAGGAGTGCTGTCAGGTCAAATGAATAAGATGAATGGGTAACAATGTATTATTAGAACTAGTTTTATAAAATAATTCTTCAATTCATACTTTGCAATAGATTCAATAATATTTTAGAAAACTGTGGTGTGTGTACATATATACTCTATTGTATGCATTTTTAAATGATTTATTTATTTATTTGAAAGGCAGAGTTACAGAGAGCCAGAGGCGGGAAAAGAGAGAGACAGAGAGAGAGAGAGAGAGAGAGAGGTCTTCCATCTGCTCTTCACTCCCCAGGTGGCCGCAATGGCCGGAGCTGGACTGATGCGAAGCCAGGAGCCAGGAGCTTCTTCTGGGTCTCCCACGTGGGTGCAGGGGCCCAAGGACTTGGGCCATCTTATGTTGCTTTCCCAGGCCATAGTGGAGAGCTGGATCAGAAGTGAAGCAGCAAGGACTCGAACCAGTGCCCATACGGGATGCTGGCATTGCAGGCAGCAGCTCTACCCACTATGCCACAGTGCCGGCCCCTATATTAAGCTTTAATCACTAATATTAATATCAACTAAAATTTAGACCTTAGACCTTGGGCTGGTATTTGGCATAGTGGTTAAGATGTTGCTTGAGAAGCCTGCATTGTGGTATAGTGGATAAAGCTGCTGCCTGCGACATCGGCACCACATATATGCACTGATTTGTCTCCCAGCTGCTCCATTTCTGATCCAACTCCCTGATAATAACCTGGGAAAAGCACCTAAAGATGCCCCAAGTATTTGGGCCCCTGGTACCCACATGGAAGATCTGGATGAAACTCCTGGCTCCTGAATTCGGCCTGGTTCAGCTCTGTTTGGAGCGGCCACTTGGGAAGTGAACCAGCAAATGGAAGATCTCTCTCTCTCTCTCTCTCTCTCTCTCTCTCTGTAACTCTGACTTTCAAATAAATTAATTAAAAAAAAAAAGATGCTGCTTGCGATGCCACATTCACAATCAGATTGCCCAGGTTTGAGGTTGAGCTCTGCTTTGCATTCCAGCTTCCTGATAATGCATACCCTGGAATACAGCAGTGATTATTCAAGTAGTTTGGTCCATGTCACCCATGTGTGAGACCCAGATTGATTTCTCAACTGTGACTTAGGCTCAACCCTGACAGTTGCAGGCATTTGCAGAATTAACAAGCAGAAGTGGGAGATATCTCTCTCTCTCTCTCTTTCTCTCTCTCTCTCTCACTCTCTCTCTTTAACTAATAGCTAAAAAATAAAATTTTGACTTTGATGTGAATATTTCTGAGTACATAGAGATAGTATGATTTTTCTAAAGAGATATTGTTGGGGCCGGTGCTGTGGCCTCAATGGCTGGAGCTGCGCTGATCAGAAGCCAGGAGCCAGGAGCTTTTTCTGGGACTCCCACGCATCTATTTCTATTAGTCAGTTTGAGCAGCGGATCAGGTGATGAAATATGCATGAAAGGAGAGGAGGCATTCTCTGTATTTTTTCTAGTATTTACCTATATAAGAAAATAAAATGATTCTTCCAGTAATATGATAAGCTAACCAAGTGTTGTTCATTCTTACCTCTTTGGGAAATCAGTATAAGCCATTTATTCTCCCTGAGTCTCAAGTTCTTTATTAAAGACAGTCATGTTATGCTATCTGCTCCCTGAATTACTGTGGTCAAATTATTTGCTATCCAGGCATTTCAATACTTGACTGTGAATCAAAATCAATTGAAGAAATACTGATTCGGCAGGTTTGGGATATAACCCTGCCATATGTACCTTTAAGAGGTACCACAAATATTTCCCATATTCAGCCGGGGCATGGGATAGTTTATATGCTATTTGGTACAAAAAGTAAAATGGGAATCTTGAAGTTATATATTGCTTATAACTTATCTATATTTTATACATTGCAAAGCAAAAATGTCAGTAGGTGTAGCAGTGATAAAATAGCTCCAGAGAATCTCATTATTAGAAAAGATGAGTACAGTGCTACTGGTAGAAACATGCTCTGAATGGACAGTGAATTAGTGAGAGTTCTCCAGAGAAATGGAACTTATGAAGAACTTCAAAAAGGTCATGGAAAATGGAATTATTATCAAGCCCCTTCTGTGAGGTTCTATTTGCCTCTCAGTCAGAAAACTTAATTGTAGCTTAGACAGCACCTTTCTTAGCTCCTCTAATAATGACTCTGTCCTTTGTTCTAGACCCTGTCTAGTGTACTTGGGCCTCATTCCTTCGTAATCATAACCTCTACCACCAATGGCTCTACTCCCAACCTGTGTGTACTGATGGTCCTCTTCCCCACTTAATGCTGTATAATTGTTCAAACCTGGTAAATGCCACTCTTAGGATCATTGGTTACTATCCTCACCCTGTCTTTTATGACCTTGTCTAAATATGATCAGAGTCAGCAAACTTGGAAGGCTTCCATAGCCTTGGCAACTCATGATGAGAGCCTAGGGTGGTTACTGGCGCCATAAACTAGAGTGTCAATTTGTTGGGTCAACAACAGGAGCCACTGTGCACTTGCTCCTCATGTGGGATCTCTGTCCTTAATGTGCTGTACATTGTGATTTAATGCTATAACTAGTACTCAAACAGTATGTTTCACTTTGTGTTTCTATGTGGGTGCAAACTGTTGAAATCTTTATACTAAATTGATCTTCTGTATATAAAGAGAATTGAAAATGAATCTTGATGCAAATGGAAGGGGAGAGGGAGCGGGAGAGGGGAGGGGTGCGGGTGGGAGGGAAGTTATGGGAGAGGGAAGCCATTGTAATCTATAAGCTGTACACTGGAAATTTATATTCATTAAATAAAATTTTAAAAAAAAAAGATAGGTTTATTTTGATGGAAGAATTTTTGAAATCCATGCACAGTTTTTTCATAATACACATTTTTCATGAACTTCTTGAAGATCCTTCAAATATACATATTTATATATAAACACATTAATACTAAATATAAAAAGTAATAGTAGAGGGAGAGACAGACACACATGCACACACAAAGAGAGAGAGAGACACACAGAGAGAGACAGAGAGAGACAGAGGAGAAATAGAGTTTTTATGGAGTTTGCTTATGAGACTATGGGGGTTGGTGAATGAAAATTCTGCAGAGCTAGTTAGTAAGCTTGAAATTCAGCAAAAATTATCTTCAGGCTGGAAACACAGAAGGAATTTCTGTTTTGCATTCTGGAAGAATTACTTGGGTGATTTTGGGTTTTTCCTCTTAAGACTGTGAACTGATTGGATGATGCCCACCCACACTGTGGAATGTAAATCTGATCTATTCAAAACATACTGTTAGATGTTAATCAGATGCAACAGTACCTTCACAGCAACATATAGACTACTGTTTGAGCAAATAACTGGGCACCATAGCTAGCCAAGTTGACACAAAATTAACCGTCATAAACATTTGTGGAGTTGAAGCAAGCAAACGAATGCCAAATTGGTTTCAATCAATGTGTGTGTGGTTGGATACCTAAGAAAGTCTGCGGAATGATGGATATGAGTTTAGGAGGCAGCAAGCCTGCACACCACATAAATCTGTTGTAGCATGAAAAGGATGTCTCGAGTTAAGTCTGTAGCAAGGGCGGCAGCAAACTCTGTGCCGGCAGAGGTACAAGAAGTATAATAAGTGGGATCAATTAAACTTCAAGAATCCAAGAAACTTCATCTCATTGACTTTTGTTGTTTATTCTCATTCTCTATACACTTGTTCAAGATATGCTGCTCTATTTAGAGCCTTTTGCCTTGCTTGAGCATTTGTTTATTAGCATAGTGGTGTTGGTTTTGCTTCCCATTATTAAATTATCCATTTCTGGAGTAAAAATCTGTAACAAGGCAATTGTTGCCTGTTGATTGAGCATGCTAGTTGCAATTTATCTGCACTCCATAAGAATGTCAGTTTTCTTCAACCCAGGAATGGTTTCTTGACTAAATAAGGAATTTCTAATTCTGGTCATTTTACTGCCACTTGGATTCTTGACAACTGTATCTTCTTGGCCTCCTCTGTCATGACTCCATTACTCTGTCGGCCCAGCAGTTATAAACATAGTACCTAAAGGAATTATTTTTCTCCAGGCTTTTCTATCTGATTTTTACTTTCCCATGCAGCACATTCTGCTTTAATTTTTTTTTCCAAATTTGGTTACTTTGGATAATATCAATAGTATGGTGATTTTTTAAAGATTTATTTTATTTATTTGAAAGGCAGAATTAGAGAGAGAGAGAGAGAGAGAGAGAGAGAGAGAGAGAGAGAAGCAGAGACACAGAGAGAGGAGGTTTTTCATCTGCTGGTTCTCTCCCCAAATGGCCACAACAGCTGAGACTGGACCAAGCTGAAGCCAGGAATCAGGAACTTTTTCCTGGTTTCCCATGCAGGTGCAGGGACCCAAGTACTTGGGCCATCATCTGCTGCATTTTCCAAAGTGCATTAGCTGGGAGATGGTTTGGAAATGGAGCACCCAGGACACAAACCGACACTCATATGGGATGCTGGAATAGCAAGTGATGGCTTTACCTACTATGCCTCAAGGCTGGCCCCAGTACTGTGATTTTTAAAGTCATTGAAAGCCTTTGGGGCCTATAAAAAGGACAGGACTCTACAAAAGTAAGTCTCCAATATTGATGTTTATAAGAGTCCTATAACAAATGCTGGCAAGGATGTGGGGGAAAAGGTACTCTAATACACTGTTGATAGGAATGTAAACTAACACAACCATTATGGAAGACAGTATGGAGATTACTCAGAAAGCTAAAAATAGATCTACCATATGACCCAGCCATCCAATTCTTGGGAATTTACCCAAAGGAAATGAAATCAGCATATGAAGGAGTTATCTGTACCCTATGTGTACATAGGTGTGAGCAGCTCAGCTCACAATAACTAAGATATGGAATCAACTCAGATGTCCATCAACTGATGACTGGATAAAGAAATTGTGATGTATGTACATGATGGAATACTACTCAGCCATTAAAAAATAATGAAATCCTGTCTTTCACAACAAAATGGATGCAACTGGAGAACATTATACTTCTTGAAATAAGCCAGCCCACAAAAGACAAATATCATATGTTTTTCCTGATTTGTGGTAACTAACATGCAGAATACCAAAAATGTAATGTATATGAGTGAAATTGACATTTTTGAGATTTGAATATCTTGTCCATACTTTTGAGGAACAGTGGTTTTTCAATTTGATACTTGTTGAATTCTTTGTTTGGTGGAGGGTTAGGCTTGTGATTGTTAAATTAGTTGAAGGTATATCATTGTGAAAATTAAAAGAAAAATAAAAAAAGGAGGAAGGTAGGTAGGAGTGAGGGAGGGAGGGAGGGAAGAGTGGGAGGTATCATTGTGCTCTTAAAACTGTATATATGAAATACATAAAATTTGTTCCCTTTATATAAAGTTTATTTAAAAGTTTTTTTGGGGGGGAGCTGGCGCTGTGACTTAGCGGGTAAAGCCACTACCTGCAGTGCTGGCATTCCATATGGGCAACGGTTCAAGTCCTGGCTGTTCCACTTCTGATCCAGCTCTCTGCTACGGCCTGAGAAAGTAGTAGAAGATGGCCCAACTCCTTGAGTTCTGCACCCGTGTGGGAGACCCAGAAGAAGCTCCTGGCTCCTGGCTCCTGGCTTTGGATCAGTGCAGCTCTGGCTGTTGCAGCCAATTGGAGAGTGAACCAGCAGATGGAAGTCCTCTCTCTCTCTCTCTGCCTTTCCTTCTTTCTGTGTGTGTAACACTGACTTTCAAATAAATAAATAAATAAATAAATAAATAAATCCTTTCAGGGCCTGGTTTTGCGGCACAGTGAGATTAGCTGCTGCTTGTGATGCCAGCATCCCATAACCCAGTGCTGGTTTGAGTCCTGGCTGATCTGCTTCCAATCCACCTCTCTGCTAATGTATCCGAGAAAGCAGCAGAAGATGGCCCACACACTTAGGCCCCTGCCATCCATGTGAGAGATCAGCATTGTGTTCCTGGTTCCTGGTTTCAGCCTGATCCAGACCTGGATATTGTGGCTATTTGAGGAGTGAGCTAGCAGACGGAATATATATCTGTTGTCTCTCTGCCCCCCCCCATTGCTCTGATTTTCAAGTAAATAAATAAATCTTAAAATTTAAGATTAAAATTAAAATAATGCTTTTAACGACTATGCTAAATGTAAATTATTGGCTTTATTTCTAGAAAATTCTGATATACCATATATTGGGAAAGTTTGATTAACAACCACTCAGGGATAATCCATCATAATACAGTATATACTTTAAGAAAATGAAACATTTGATTTAAAAAAAATTAAGTCTGTAAAGCAATTGCAAAGATAGTTCAAGAGCTGTGTACTCTTCACTCAGCTTCCTTTAATGTTAGTATCTGCTTTGGTTTGAATATGGCTTGTCTTCTGTGAAACTGATGCTGAAATTCAGTCACCCCTATGAGATATTAAGAGGTGATTCAGACTCTATTCTTTTTAAAAAATATATTTTTCAAATTTTTTATTTCAAAGACAGATGGAGAGACAAGGTGAGACAGAGAATGAGCTCTTCAATAAACTGGTTCACTCCCCAAATTCTGGCAACAGGCATGTCTGGGCCAGGCTGAAGTCAGAAGCCAGAAACTCCATCCTGGTCTTCCGCGTGGGTGGTAGAGACCAAAGTACTTGGACCATCCTCTGGACCAGGCACATTAGTAGGAAGCTGGATCAGAAGCATAGGAGTTGGGACTTGAACAGACACCCTGATATGGGGTGCTGGCATCACAGACCACAGCTCAACCTTATGCACCACAAAGTCAGACCCTGAGACTATATTCTTGTGACTGGATTAATCTATCCATGTAGTCAATGATTCAGGGTAATGGGTTTGTTTATGTTGAGACTGGGTCTGCTATCTAAGCTAGTTTGGCAAAGTCTTTCCTTCATTCCCTGTTTCAACATGTGAGACAAACCAATTCAAAAATCTGCCAGATGCCATCACCAGATGCCACCTCTTTACCAGTCATAATAAGCCTCTTTTCTTTATTACTTAACCAGTCTGTGGTATTGTGTTATTAGCAATAGAAAACCGACTGCTATATTTTAGATGAGGTTTATCCTCCAAGGGTTCATACGTAGGAAGCTTGATCTGTGGTATGGTGATGGTGTGCTACCTTTAAGAAGGTGGGTCTTAAGGGGCAGGTATTTGGCATAGCAGTTAAGGTTACTGAATCCCATAGAGGAATGCCCAGATTTGAGCCCAAGCTCTATTTGCAGTTTCAACTTAATGCTATCCTGCAGCCTAGGAGGCACTAGGTGACGGCTGAAGTTCTTGGGTCCCTACCACCCACATGAGAGGCCCAGACTGAGTTGTAGGCTCATGGCTTCTCCTTAGCTATTGTGGTTATTTGGGGAATGAATCAGCAGATGTAATATCTGTCTCTGACTTTCAAAAAAGATGAAAATGCATAAATAATTTTTTTAAAAGATCTGGAGCTTAGGAAGAAGTAAGGTCAGTGAAAGTGCTGTCTTTGGAAGGAGCTGTTGCAGTTCTTTGGTTAGCTCTTGCTAGAGGGTTACTATAAACCAGCAAGTCTGACCCCTGAATGGTTCTCTGGATTCCAGTCTCGTGATGTGTTCTCTCTCTCTCTTGCATCCACTCTTACCATTGTGATGCCTTCTGCTATAAGGCCTTCACCAGAGCTGAGGTTATGTTGGAGCTATGCCTCGTACTTCCAGGACTGTGAGATAAATAAACCTCTATTCCTTATAAAGTACCCAATCTCAGATACTTCATTGCAGTAACTGAAAACAAACTAATACACTTACTAAAAGTAGTATGTAGAAACATACAATAACACCAAAAAGTTAACATTGGCACATTACTATTAACTGAACTCAGATTTTTCAAATTTGTAGGCTTTTGTCTCAATTTCTTTTTCTGTGCCAGGGTCCAGCCAAGCACACAGCACATTGAATTTGGTTGTCACAGCTCTTTCCTCTTTGTAGCAGGTTCTCAACTTTTTCTTGTTTGTTTTTTATAGTTTTGAGGAGTACTAGAGTGTTTTATAGAATGTCCCTAGATTTGGAGTTGTTAGGTATTTTCTAGTTATGAGCCTGGAGTTCTGGGCTGTGGGGACAAATAGAGGTGGAGTGTCTTTCCCATCACGTTATATTGACTTGTCACTGCTGATGTGAAAATTGATCACTTGATTAAGGCAGGGCCTGCCACTGAATACTTACTATTTAGCCCTTTCCATACTTTATTATTTGCATGCCAGCCCACACTCTGGCGAGAGCATTTAATTCTACCTCCTGGAGAGAGGAGTATCTACATTTATTATTAGAAATTCTTGATAACGATTTATACATTTCTCCCCATGTTTTTGTATAATTATTTATTTTGGTTTGGAATCATGGCTGTTAATTTTAAATTGTGTTACCCTTTTTAAATTTTGATTAATATTGTTACTCAAATTGTTCTAACTCTGGCCCCTGGGTGCTCTTTCAGTTAACTCCCGAATCCCTTTGATCTATTTGCATCCTTTTGGTTTTTGAGCACTTCCTTGTCTGCTGGCACTACATAGTATTCCCCACTCATTTGTATTTTCACTTCCCCAGCTCTGGAATCAGTCATTTCTCCAAGGACGCCTGTTTTATTTTGTTTTTGTTATTTCTGGGCGCTGAGTGTGTTTGTTGCTACTTTGGCATCATTGTTTCTACTCTCTCAGTAGAGATATAAGCATATGTATGTAAATATATGCATATCTATTCAACAGTATGTGCACACAGCTGTAATTATTTCTTTGTACTTCTGTATGTGTATTTACCTATTATATATTTTATATATTTGTTTTCATGTTGTTGATTTTCTTACCATCGAGTTTTATGTCTCTTTATACACTATTCTAATTTGAAAAGTAAAAAATGATGAAGTGCTTACAAGGAATAAAAAAAAGTCTTTAATGAATAATCATGTTAAATATTTGAAGATGCCAAATTGAACTTTAGGAAATTCCATGCATGTTTTCATCTGGGATAATTTAGAACATATGAGGGGGTCTTAAAAATTCATAGAAAATGCATATTATGAAAAAACTATGCATGCATTTCAAAATATTTTGCATGAAAACAAACATCTTTTATTTTCCTGTAAATTTTTTGAAGTACTCTTACAGATTTTTTCCCAAAAGCTCATCCATTTTACATAAGTGACTACTCATATAAGCTTGCTAGTTAGAGTATTATTAAAGGGAGCTGTTGGAACATTGGCTTTTGAATTTAACAAAGTTTCCATGGAATTTTTCCAAATAAATAAATTAATAAGATATCCATATCAAAACTCTGTCTCACATCATGAAATCTGCTTAAAATGTCGAGACTTTAATGCACTCTTGTACTCAATAAATGAGTCTATTTGTGATATAAAAGCAGATCTCTATGTTTTCGTTTCCCCTTTATTTGGGAAATGAATACAGCTTATTTTCATGTTTTGCTTATAGCAACATTATATAAAATAGCAAAATTTTACTGGCTAAATATTGTGTGCCAGACACCATGGTATTCATGTTACATAGACTATTTTGGTTCACACATAATTCAACTGTCTCATTTCATGACCAACTTAGGAGGAGTATGTATTGTGTCTATTTCACTGAGGAGAAGACAGAGGGAAGATAGGCATTTATCAAGCCTCATTTACAAGGAAGAATTAAGATAATGATAGAAAACATCAATCAGCTACACTTAACATGGGGAGTAATAATAACTTCCTTGGCATATTAATGAACATTTTCAGAAAAAAACTTATTCTCTCATGAAAATTATATGGTAAAAGAATAATGCCAGATGAATTTATCAAGATTTAAATTTTTTATAAAGCAGCTCTTATATTGGCATTCTCATAGGTACATCAAAATAGATTCAAAGTTAGGGGCAGGTGTCTGGCACACTGCTTAAGATACTGCATGATATACCCATGGTCCACTCCCGATTCCAGCTCCTGCCAGTGTATACCTTGAGAGGCAGCAGGTGATGGCATAAGCAGTTGAGTTCTTGTCAACTACATCCAAGACCCAGGTTGAGTTCTTGGATTCTGGCATTGATCTGGCCTTGGCTTTGACCTGGTCCAAGCCCCAATCCTGGCATATTGTGCACATTTGGGGAGTGAGCCAGTAGATGTGAGATTTCTGTCTCTCTTTCTGTCTGTCTCTCTCCCTACCTTCCAAATAAATCAAGAAAATTTTTAAAGATAAAATTTAACTGATTCTATTCAAGGTAAAATAAAGAATTGCAATTAAATCTATGGATCCAGAAATTAATTATGTGACATTACTTGTCTACTTTATAAAAAGAAATTGTCTTAATTTTCAAAGTCTACTGTATTTATTTTTATTCCTGGGCTTTTTTCTTTCTTCTTAAAATCATGTTTTTCACTACTATTTAAAATATATCATTCCTTCTTTTAAAGTTTTTTAAAAGAAATTTATAAATAATTGATATTTTTTATAATTTTATAAAGAATTTTTATAGAATTTTAAAAATGAGTACATTTGCATATTTGTTTTATTTTACAGAACTGATAAACAGAAAATAAACTGTCTCATGGAGCAGTTTTTTAAAAAAGATTTATTTATTTATTTGAAAGGCAGAGTAACAGAAAGAGAGGGAGAGATATTCTATCCTCTGGCTCATTCCTCAAATGACAGTAACAGCTAGTGCTAGTCCAGGCCAAAGCCAGGAGCCAGGAACTCCATCTGGGTCTCCTACGTGGGTGGTGGGGAAACAGGTACCTGCTACTTCCCCAGCACATTAGCAGGAAGCTGGATCAGAAGCATCCCAAACAGTGGCTTAACCTCCTGTTCAACAGTACCCACTCCAGCAAAACTGATATAATCAGGCATTACTTTTTGATGTCTAGTATTCAACATTTCCAGACAAAGGTTGAATAATCATCTTTAATACTCATCTGACTCTTATTTGTAAGTACCTTGCTTTTCCACTCTAATTTTTTAAGATTTATTTTATTTGAAAGGCAGAGTTACAGAGAGACAGGGAAAGACAGAAAGGGGTGGGGGGAGAGAGAGAGACAGAGAGAGAGACAGAGAGAGAGAATTTTCCATCTGGGGGCTGGGCCAGGTTGAAGCCAGGAGACTCGAACTCCATCCATGTTTTCCTGTGGGTGCAGGGCCCCAAGTTCTTGGGCCATCTTCCATTGCTTTTACAGGTGCATTAGCCGGAAGCTGGATGGGAAGTGGAGCAGCGGGAACTTGAAAAGTGAACAGCTGGAAGTTTCAAAGGCTTCATTCTTTAGATCCTGAAATTTCATCAGAAGATATCTTGGTATGTGTCTTTTCTTTTAGATTGAATGCAATACTTTACTCTATAGACTTATTTTAATCTGTAGACTTGGATTTTTTCAGTTCAAGAATTTTTTTTCTAACTTCTTTGTGATAATTTGTTCTGTGTCTAATGTTCTTTGATTTTAGAATTGTTTTGAATTGGACTTAATCACCACGTTTCTTAATTACCATTCATACCTTTCATCACTTTACCTTTTGCTCAAAATTTGGTAATGAATCTTAGATTTGATTTTATTTTGTCTTATTCTGACCACTGTATTATTTAGTTCATATACTGATGGCTTAAATTCCAGAAATACTATCTAATTTATACTTATAATGTATAAATTCAATGTGTTTCAAAATATTGATTTATATTATTTTTTATAGTAAACTGTAAATACAGGTGACATTCTCTTAACTGAACATGTTAAGAGATGTTCTACTTTATCTGTGAGTAGTTTAATAGTTATTACTTAAAAAAATCCATTGTGAGATCAAATGTGTTTGGGAAAACATGCCTTTTACAAATATTAGACACATTTCTTGAACTCATGATTGCAAGTAGCATTTAAAAAATTTAAGGGCACTGAGAGACTCTAGAAGTGATTTTATACACAGAATTTTTCTGATTTATTTTACTAAAATACTTATAAATTAAGGAGCATATCAAGGCACAAAGAAATTTAAGAAATGTAACAAATCCACTTTAGAGTAGACTATATCAGGAATATATTTCTTGCAACAAAGTATTTTAAATGTATTATATGTGCAAGAATTTCTAATATTTCTATGTTGAGAAGTACCTCCTGAATACAAGAGAAAAGGATTTTCATTTATTTTTCACTGATTCATTCCATTTTCTGATCCAGGATTTAAAAATGAATTTTCTGTATCTTTGCTTTGGTGATAGTTTTGAAGCATGGCTGTCTTTTCTCTGGTGATTGGGAAGGTTTAATTGAGGAGAATTGAAGGACAGACACTGCTGAAAGGCTTGACTAAGTTTATTTCTGCTTTTCTCCTTTCCACCACCAGGTGAAAAACACTCACAAGATCTGTCTGAAGGGTTCATAACTGTTGACAGGCTCTAAGAATAGCATTGTATAGGATTATTTCTTGCATAAAATTCATTATAATCAGAACAACAGTAAAACTGGTTAACTTGCACATCAACTGCTTGTATCTTTGTAATAAAGATTGTATTAGATATGATCTGTTTTGTGACCAAATTATAGAGAAGCATTTATTTATAACAGTAATTTTGCCCCCCAACAAGACTGACAAAGTTTTCTTAGAAATATGTGAAGGGACCAGTGTTGTGGTACAGCGGGTTAAGTGTCCACTTGGGATGTCTGCATCCCATATAGAAGTGCTGGTTTGAATCCTGGCTGTTTTGCTTCCAATCCAGCTTCCTGCTGTGCCTTGGAAGGCAATGAATGATGGATCAAGTACTTGTGTCCTTGCCACTGACATGGGAGACCGGGATGAAGTTTTTGGCCTTTCTGACTTTGGTCTGGCCCAGCCCTAGTTGTTGCTGACATTTGGGGGAAATGAACAAGTTGATGGAAGATATTCTCTCTCCCTCCCTCTCTCTCTCTCCCTCTCCCTCTCTCTCAAATAGATATATAAATCTTTAAAAAGAGAAATATGTGAAATCTTTTCAGTATAGTTGATATTGGATTACAACTATTTTTAATTGATTTAACTCATATGAGTGTTTGAAAATCTCTTTACACATAAATCTTTGATATATCTTAGTGCATTATTGAATTACAGTTCATTAGATAATGGAATTTTACAAACTTTGTTTTTTTCTGTTCTTACCAAGGGGTAGATAAATATGACTATTGTAAACTATTGGCAAAATGGTTTTATGTTTTAAAGGGCAAACACAAATAAATTTTAAGAAGTGAAAATGTTGCTACTGTCTTCTGCCATCACCATCTTGCAGAATACAATTTCATGTTCACATTAGAAAGATGTTGATCATTAACTAAGAAAATGAGCCATAAGGGATACATTATGCTAAAGAAGAGTTAAATGAGACATATTCCCAAGATGCTTGCCTCTTGAAAACAATCTATAACTGAAAACTTTTAAACAGCATGATGTTTTATAAACCATTACATTAAAAGATAAAAAGCATCCCCATATATGAGAAGTAACCACTTCCTATATTGTAAATTGAAGTCCCTTTACTTAATTTTGGTTATAATAGTGGCTATCTTGGCAGTTGGCAAGAAGTTGTAAATGATAGCTATATATTATAGTAGCAGCCTTTGGAAGTGAGGTAATTTGTGGTGTGTATTCTCAGAGTACTGCTTCTTCATGTGACAAATACAGTAAGACTTCCTTTATTCTTTTCTGAGCAGCTAAGGGAGGATACTGGGTCCTGTGTCAAATAGTGCTCAGTTGAAACAGGGACTCTCCCCATTCTAAGCTGTGTGAACTTGCATGAGACTAAAGACTATCAAAAATATAAGAAGCTGTAAGTATTAAACTAGGTGGCACATTTAAGATAATGTAATATTGCACTTAGCTCATTGCCAAAAAAGTAGGGTGCCTCTGAGAGTAGTCAATTTATTATGTAAAATCTCACCTTAATTTTTTAACTTTAGAATCATTATGTAAGTTTAGAAGAAAAATATGAATATAAAACATTTTCTCTTCCTTTTTATGCTCCCACATTTTTTCTTTCCCAGCTTGTCATGGAGATCTCATTTATATTATTTCTCTTGAAAGTGTGACCAGTTAGTGAAGTTCCAACATGTGAATAGCTCTTGTAACCAAGAAATACCAAATAGTAGTCTGAGAAAGAAGAAATAAAAGGGGCCAGCACTGTGGTGCAGCGGGTTAAAGCCCTGGCCTGCACCACCGGCTTCCCATATGGGTGCCAGTTGGAGTCCCAGCTGCTCCACTTCTAATCCAGCTCTCTGCTATGGCCTGGGAAAGCAGTAGAAGATGGCCCAAGTCCTTGGGTCCCTGCATCCACATGGGAGACCCGGAGGAAGCTCCTGGCTCCTGGCTTCGGATTATCTCAGCTCTGGCTATTGCAGTCATTTGGGGAGTGAACCAGCGAATGGAAGACCTCTCTCTCTGTGTCTGCCTCTCTCTGTAACTCTGTCAAATAAATAAAAAATAAATCTTTTTTAAAAAGCTTATAAAAGTAGCTTATAGAGTTATTTTAGACCACTGAATACAAATCCACTAAATACCAGTATCATGATGTGAAAAATTTGACAATTCAAAAAGCTGAATTGGTGTGTTTTTTTTTTTTTAAAGAAATGAAGGAAACTTGCAAATATACACTGTATAATAGATTTGCGGGATCTTTAGCAGTTAGATACTTCCTTTGGACTCCAGAAAGAAAGTCTGGTGCATAAAATGTAAATGATCTTTGACAATGGTGACAAGATTACACAAGGTCGAGGACAGGCTTTTCAACAGATGATATTGGGAACACTGCAGAGCCACATGTAAAAGAATGAAGTTGGACACTTATTTTATGTGCAACCATCAATTAAAAATGGATTCAGAGCTGCATCTTTAAAACACCTAGAAGAAAAACATAGGAGAAGACCTTCATGATATTGGGTTTGGTAATAATTTCTTAACTATGGCACCAAAAGCACAAGAAACAAAACCAAAAATAGACAAGTGGAACTACATGAAACTGAAAAGATTCCTCACAGTAGAAGAAGCAATTAAAGGAGTGAAAAATCAGTTTACATAATGGCAGATAATATTTACAAATCCTATGTCTGATAAGGGATTGATATTCAAAATCTACAAGAAACTACCATAACTCAATAACAAAAAAATCAAATAACATGGTTTAAAAATAGAAAAAGGACTTGAACAAATACTTCTTCAAAGAGGACACACCAATGTCTAATGGATATATGAAAAGATACTCAGTATCACTAATTGTCAGGGGGATTACGAATCAAGAGCACAATAAAGGGGTGGATGTTGGGAGTAGTAATTAAGCCATGACTTGGGATATGGGCATCCCATATCAGAGTGCCTGGGTTCAAGTCTCAGCTCTGCTCTCCATTCCAGCTTGCAGCTAATGTGCACACTGGGAGGCAGCAAGTTATGACTAAAGTACTATAGGTTCTTGTCACACACATGAGAAACTCAAATTGAGTGCTTGACTCTTGGCTTTGGCCTGGCCCAGTTCTAGATCTTGTGGGTATTTGAGGAGTGAGTGAACCAGTGGATGGAATATCTCTGTCTGTCTGTAAGCTTTTCAAATAAATAAAATTAGTAAGTAAGAATTTAAAAAATTAAAAAATTACAAGATATGACTTCACACCTCTTAGGATGGCTATCATTATATTGAAATAAGTGTTTGTGAGGCTATGGAGAAATTAGAACCCTTAGATACTGTTGGCATGAAAGTAAAATGATGAAACAATTATGGAAAATAGCATGGTGATTCTTAAAAAGGTGAAAAATAGGCTTACAATATGATTAACAATGTCATCCTTAGGTATATATTCAAAAGAATTGAAATCAGAATCTAGAGGAAATATAAGAAGTTCTGTGTTCAATGCATCATTATATATAATAGCCATAATATAAAAGCAACCTAAATAATCATTAGCACATTAATGGATAAAATAAATGCAGTATGTACATACAATGAGATATTACTATTTAGCCTTTAAAAAGAAGGATATCCATGGGGCCCGTGCTGTGGCAGAGTGGGTAAAGCCGCTACCTGAAGGGCTGGCATCCTATATGGGCACTGGTTCGAGTCCCGGCTGCTCCACTTCTAATCCAGCTCTCGGCCCTGGTCTGGGAAAACAGTAGAAGATGGCCCAAGTCCTTGGGCCCCTGCATCCACGTGGAAGACCCAAAAGAAGCTCCTGGCTCCTGGCTTCAGATAGTGCAGCTCCAGCAGTTATGGCCAATTGGGGAGTGAACCAGCAGATGGAAGACCTCTCTCTCTCTCTCTCTCTCTCTCTCCCTCTCCCTCTCCCTCTCCTTCTCTCTCTGTGTAACTCTTTCAAACAAATGAATAAATCTTTTTTTTAAAAAAAGAAGGAAATCCTGCCATATGCAATAACATGGATGTACCTAGAGTGCATTATGCTAAATATAAGAAGCCTGCCAAAGGAGAAATATCATATGATTCCACTTATATGAGGTATCAAAACACTAACTCATAGCAACAGAAAGTAGAATGATAGTTGTCAGGGGCTGATATCGGGGCATAGGAAGTTTCTGTTCCAGAGATATGGAGATTTAGTTATACAAGACAAACAAGTCCTCGAGTTCTATCATTTTATGTGTTTTTATCTCAATATAGTAAACGATATCACATGTAGCTGTCAGTCACATAACACAATATTAACTCCAAAAGATACTTTTTGAACAAATATTTAAGTAATTTGCAAGTTGGAGCCCACAAGGAGTCACACGTAAATTTTTTTAGGGTATAGTAAATAATTTTATTAATTCTTTTTCCTCTGAAGTTTAGGCATCTGTTTTGCTACTCCCACATCCTTACATACAAACCCTCATGACAACAATATTCAGTCTGACTACTACATATCACACATCAAACGTGTTAATTGAGAATTAGGCCTCTTTCTCCAAGCACTTGCTGAGAAATGAAGCTTATCACTGTTGACCTTCTAAAAAATTATGCTTGAAAACCAGAGAGATGGATTCACACACACACACACACATACACACACACGGGGGGGGGGCGGGGGAGGGAGAGAGAGAATGAGCGAGCGAGCGAGCTTCTATCAACGGGTTCACTGTCCTAAAACAATGGAGTGGGAGGGCCAAGCTGGTGGTAGAGAACTCAATCCAGATCTCCCACATGGGTGGCAGGAACCCAACTACTTGAGCCATCACTGCTGGCTCCCAGGGTCCTCATTAACAAGAAACTGGAATCAGGAGCCAGTTCCAGGAATTGAACCCAGGTACTCAAATGTAAGATCTTAACTGGTGTCCTAACTGTTAAAACAAACCCCAGCCCCTCTGCTGCCTTTGACATGATGTTTTGTCATAAAGATCTCTTCTATTTCTGAATATACAAGGTGATCTGATACTGAAAGTTCATCGAAATGCAATTATTTTTATTGAACTAAATGATCTTTATTGTCTCTGGCTAAGAGTCTATTTCAGGTCAAAAGAAGTCAGGGTGCATTGTGCCTCACTGATGCTATGTAATGGACTTGTGTTTCTGCATGCATACAGATCACAAGTGTCCTTAACACTGGCCATTTTAGTCCCTGTATTTGGACGGCACTCAGGAATTGGTAAAAGTGGTGTAACTTATTATATTCATGGGCTGCTCTTATTTTACTAATCCTCAGCACTATCAGGAAGAATTGGAAAATGAGAGAGTAATAGTGGTCGCATTTTAGATTGAAATATCATAGAATATGATTAAGTTTTTAAGTTCTTAGGCCATTGCATGAAAGTGTTATTGAATATTAGCAAGGGATATTTTCTGATATCATTCATCTTCTGATGTTCAGCAAGGCACACTTCATTCCATTCCAATTGAGTTAAAAATTCATGTTTCAAATAAAAATATTATAATTCTCCATGGTCCTTGGAGGGAGGCAGCTTCAGTTCTTGTGTTTTTTTCTCGAGATTTATTTTATCCAAGATATAACTTAATGGAGAGATATAAAAACGTTATTGGTAGAATATTATACTTCAATTCATTAGCTCCTTGGTCATGTACACTGAGTCTACCTATTAGAATGCCTGAAACTAATTAGCTTTCCCCGATGCCCCCTTAAGTTTCCTCTTTACATTAGGGAACTTAATGCAAAGAGTTAATTCATGTTTAGCAGCACAATATCACTCATGAATAAGAAAAATTAATAGACAATCAAAGCTTATACAATCATTCGTATTTCATTTAACCTTAAAAATTCCAAATAATAATGTTATTCCAAGTTTGAGATGAAGAAGTAGATTCTTTTTTTATTTGTCCAAATTTATTCTCCCACATTTTTTAACTTTTATTTAATAAATATAAATTTCCAAAGTACAACATTTGAATTATAGCAGTTTTTCCCCCCATAACCTCCCTCCCACCCACAACCATCCCATCTCCCACTCTCTCTTCCATCCCATTCTTCACAAAGATTCATTTTCAATTATCTATATACAGAAGATCATCTTAGTATATACTAAATAAAGATTTCAACAGTTTGCACCCACACAGAAACAGAAAGTATAAAGTACAGTTTAAAGACTAGTTTTACCATTAATTCGCATAGTACAACACACTAAGGACAGAGGTCCTACATGGGGGGCAGGTGCACAGTGACTCCCGCTGTTGCTTTAACAATTGACACTCTTATTTATGACATCAGGAATCACCCCAGGCTTTGGTCATGAGCTGCCAAGGCTATGGAAGCCTCTTAAGTCATTAACTCCTATCTTATTTAGACAAGGCCATATTGAAAGTGGAAGTTCTCTCCTCCTTTCAGAGAAAGGTACCTCCTTCTTGATGGCCTGTTCTTTCCGCTGGGATCTCACTCACAGAGATCTTTCATTTAGGTCACTTTTTTTCGCCAGAGTGTCTTGGCTTTCCATGCCTTCAAAACACTCATGGGCTTTTCAGCCAAATCTGAATGCCTTAAGGGCTGATTCTGAGGCCAGAGGGCTGTTTAGGGCATTTGCCATTCTATGAGTCTGCTATGTATCCAGCTTTCCATGTTGGATTGTTCTCTCCTTTTTAATTCTATCAATTATTATTTAGACTCTGGTCTTATTTATGTAATCCCTTTGACACTTAATCCTATCTTTTTGATCAATTATGAACTTAACCTGATCACTTTAACAAATAAGATGGCATTGGTGCCTGCCACTTTGATGGGATTGAATTGGAATCCCCTGGCATGTTTCTAGCTCTACTATTGAGGGTAAGTCCAAGTGAGGATTTTTGCATCTATGTTCACTAGGGAAACTGGTCTGTAATTCTCTTTTAATGCTGCATCTTTTTCAGGTTTAGGAATTAAGGTGATGCTGGCTTCATAGAAAGAATTTGGGAGGATTCCCTCTTTTTCAATTGTTCTGAATAGTTTGAGGAGAATTGGTGTTTGTTCTTCTTTAAATGTCTGGTAGAATTCAGCAGTGAATCCATATGGTCCTGGACTTTTCTTTGTTGGGAGGGCCTTTATTACTGATTCAATGTCTGACTCCGTTATGGGTCTATTTAGGTTTTCTATGTCTTCATGGTTCAATTTAAGTAGGTTGTATGTGTCCAGGAATCTATCTATTTCTGATAGATTTCCCTGTTTGCTGTCAAACAACACTTTGTAGTAACTTCTGATGACTTTTTATTTCTGTGGTGTCTGTTACATTTCCTTTTTCATCTCTGATTTTATTGATTTGGGTCTTTTCTCTTTTTTTAGTTACTTCGGCCAATGGTGTGTCAATTTTGTTTATTTTTTCAAAAAACAAACTCTTCGTTTTGCTGATCTTTTGTAATTTTTTATTCAATTCTGTTGATTTCTTCTCTAATTATTTCTGTTCTCCTACTAGTTTTGGGTCTGGTTTGCTGCAGTTTTTCTAGATCCTTGAGATGCATTGAAAGCACATTTCTTTGGTTCTTTTCAGGTTTCTTCATGTAGGCACCAATTGCTATAAACTTTCCTATTAACACTGCTTTCGCATGTATCCCACAAGTTTTGATATGTTGTGTTGTTATGTTCATTTTCTTCCAGAAAGTTTTTTATTTCTCTTTTGAATTCTTCTATGACCCAATGTTCATTCAGGAGCATGTTGTTCAGTCTCCATGTGTCTGCATATGCTCTATTTCTATGATCTGTCTATTTATGAAAGTGGAGTATTGAAATCCCCCTATACTATTGTATTGGAGTCTAAGTCACGCATTAAGTTCCTTAACATATCTTTTAAATAACCCAGTTCCCTGTAATTAGGTGCATATACATTGATAATCATTATATTTTCCTGTTGAATTGATCCCATAATCATTATATAGTGCCCCTCTTTGTCTCTCTTAACAGTTTTGTGTTAAAGTTTATTTTTTTTACCTAAGTAGACACATTTATTTCCTCAAAGCACAATTTTTTTTTCATTTTCAATTCTCTTTATATACAGAAGATCAATTTAGTATAAAGATTTCAACAGTTTGCACCCACATAGAAACACAAAGTGAAACATACTATTTGAGTACTAGTTATAGCATTAAATCACAATGTACAGCACATTAAGGACAGAGATCCCACATGAGGAGCAAGTGCACAGTGGCTCCTGTTGTTGACCCAACAAATTGACACTCTAGTTTATGGTGCCAGTAACCATCCCAGGCTGTCGTCATGAGTTGCCAAGGTTATGGAAGCCTTCCAAGTTTGCCGACTCTGATCATATTTAGACAAGGTCATAAAAGACAGAGTGAGGATAGTAACCAATGATCCTAAGAGTGGCATTTACCAGGTTTGAACAATTATACAGCATTAAGTGGGGAAGAGGACAATCAGTACACACAGGTTGGGAGTAGAGCCATTGGAGGTAGAGTAGAGGTTATGATTACAAAGGAATGAGGCCCAAGTGCACTAGACAGGGCCTAGAACAAAGAACAGAGTTATTATTAGAGGAGCGAAGAAAGGTGCTGTCTAAGCTACAAGTAATTTTTCTGATTGAGAGGCAAATAGAACCTGATAGAAGGGGCTTGATAATAATCTGGTGGGCTTTAGGCCTTGTAAATTCAGAGGCCCAGACCTATCTATCTCTTCACATGGGGTATATCCTAAGGGAGGTGTGAACCTCCTAGGGGAAGGCACTCTGTTGACTTTCATTACTTGGCTGGCCTGGGAGGAGAGCTGGCCAGGTAAAGGCAGGTGGCATCTCTAACAAGAAATGTACAGTTCTGCCTGCAATGTTGCTGACCCTCCTTGACCATACCCTCAGCTGCAGTGGTCACTTTGGAAGTTGGGCTGAGTGAAGGGCTTTTCAGCTTAGAGCCAATAAGATCTGTGGCTCTGACCTGGGCATCCTTCGACTCCAGGGCAGGTCCATTTCCAGTGATCCAACTCTTGGCAGAGCTGCCAGGGCTCTTCACAAGCTGACTTCTGCTGAAGCCCAGGCTTACCACCTTGAAAGCCACTGCAGTGGACTGGCCTGTTGGGTCTCCTTGAGGGCAGATCACTGTACAGATCAGCCATTAATAGGCCTGCCACCCATGGCTTCTGATGCCTGGCTTTCTTTTCCTCCTGGTTTGTGTTAAAGCAGACCAGAGGATGCAAGTCAAGGGAGTGCCCAAGTCCCATCTCTAAACTTCGGTGGCCTGAACTACAAGTCTATAGTCACAGGCATGTTCTGTAGTAGTTTGTCTAAGGTAGACAATGCCCATGAGGAAAATTATATTCTCACTTTAAAACTTTCTTTCCCTTTGGTCTGAAAGGGAGGTTTTTTCTACTTACTGTATACTTCACTGATGGCGAAGTGAATCTAGCTATGAGATTATTATTTAAGTTCTTATTTTGGCTATGCTATTACAGAAAAATGTTAGCCATCTCTTTTATAAGGTCTAAAGATTAAATTGTGCGTCTTACAGATTCCTTTATTATAGAATTAGTTTCCTACCTTGAAGAGAATAGAGAAATGAAAGAACAAGTTGGGCTTAGAATAGAGAAATGAGGGAGCAAGTCCTACATCGCTTGCTGACAACAGCAATATTACATGAATACTTAGCAAACCATTTCAACCAATAGATAACAACTTAAGAAAACATTTACCAGAAGGTCCAATGCCTTCTATAAATTTTAAGAATCATGTATTTGAAAACACCTCTTAAATATCTAACATGGTGTAGTTTGTTTAGCCAGTAAACTTAAGCACAACCATCTAAAATGTTTTTAGTTTCTTTCTACCAACAAGTTTAAAACATATGATACCCAGATTCAGGTCACACAAATTAAAATGTATCTTTATTGATTTTAGCAGCTTAAATTTATGGACAATCTTATCTATAAGCCCTTTAAAATAAAACTCTTAATAAAATTTCCCCATGTGGACATACAATATATACACACATATAACATAGCATAATAGACCAATATAGCAATTTTAATAATAGCTTTTAAAATCTTTAACTCTTTTTGTAGATTGCCAATTGATTTGAATTGCTTTTTGTTTTTAGTAACCTCAGTGAACCATACTTTCTCTCAGTTGGTACTGTTAATACATTATTGGCTTCATCTGTTTACAGAGCCATCCCAAAGTATTGAATACAATAAAAGTGGCTGGAAAAAGTCCATAGGAACCTATAGGAGGACAGCTAAACACAGAACCAACAACGCTTTAGTTTTATGAGCAGCACATCATATATAACTGTGGATGACAAAAGACTTTAAGTCGCCATGTTTAAAATTATAAACTCATCAACCAACAAGAGGCACTTGCTTACTTCACAGTATTTTTGAAAGCACCTGTAGGATTTTACAAGTATTTAATCCTTTAGGCCTCTGGGGCTTTCTCATTAAGATAACTATCATGTCTAGTAACACAAGATCATTAGACTTTTTAATTCTCAAACATTTGTATTAATAGCATTTTCCATTATAGAAACCTAAAGTCCAAAATATCTGGTTGAAATAAGATTCCTTAAAATCATGACATAACATAGACCAAATTTGATCATTGTTACAAGGTGATTATTCAAATCTTTGAAAATAAGCACCTATTTAAATAACCCATAGATCTTAATAAAAATTCAGCTGTTTTTGAACAATTAGAATTTAATAGACATCAAGAGAACATAATAGATTACTTTAACACATTGATTTAACAGAGCATCAGAGTTTAATTCTATGTCAAAGAGAAATTGAGCTTCCTGTGATCTTTTACTGGGAGGTTTCCTTCCTTTACCTTCTTTCATATTGGTGACCATGTTTCTGTGTTTCTGTGTGTAACACATCTTTAAGCATCTTTTGCAGGGCAGGATGAGTGGCAACAAATTCTTTCAGTTTCTGTTTGCTATGAAAAGTCTTAATTTCACCTTCATTCACAAATGAGAGCTTTGCAGGATATAGTATTCTGGGCTGGCAGTTTTTCTCTCTTAGTACCTGGGCTATGTCTCGCCATTCCCTTCTAGCTTGTAGGGTTTCTGATGAGAAGTCTGCTGTGAGTCTAATTGGAGATCCTCTAAGAGTAATCTGACGTTTCTCTCTTGCACATTTTAGGATCTTTTCTTTATGTTTCATTGTGGTGAGTTTCATTACAACATGTCGTGGTGAGGATCTCTTTTGGTCATGTTTATTAGGGGTTCTATAAGCTTCCTGTACTAAGATGCCTCCGTCCTTCTTCAAACCTGGGAAATTTTCTGCTAGTATGTCACTGAGAATGCCTTCTAATCCTTTCTCCCTCTCCATGCCTTCAGGAACTCCTAGAACCTGAATGTTGTTTTTTTTAATAGTATCCTGTAGATTCCTGACAATATGTTTTAGATTTCTAATTTCTTCTTCTTTTCTTTGGTTTGCCTGTTTCCTTTCCTGTTCTCTGTCTTCGAAGTCTGATATTCTCTCTTCTGCTTCGCCCATTCTGTTTTTAAGGCTCTCTAATGTGTTTGTCATTTGATCTATTGAATTCTTCATTTCATTATGATTTCTCGTCACCATCACAGTTTCTTGTTCCACTAGTTGTTTCATTTCATTTTGATTCCTCCTTAATATTTCATTTTCATGGGAGAGATTTTCTATCTTGTCCATTAAGGATTTCTATAGTTCAAGAATTTGTTTTTGAGAACTTCTTAATGTTCTTATCAATTTTTTGAGATCTGCTTCTTGCATTTCTTCGATCTCATCATCTTCATAATCTTGAATTGGGGAGTCTTTTTCATTTGGGGGCATCATAGTGTCTCCCTTGTTCTTGTTAGCTTGGTTTTTGCGTTTGTTGTTTGGCATGTTGGAGATATTTGGTTTCTTCACTGTGGTGTTTTTTCTTGTTACACTATGGCTCTATATTAAGTGGACTGTCTGCTTTCAGTGGAGCCTTAGAGGCTTGAGATGAGTGTGGACTGAGAGCTGTGTTTGGTTCCTCAGGGTTGAGGGTGTGTCAAAGATGACACTCCCAGGTTAGGTGTGGTAAATCTCTCTTTCTTTTTTTGATTCAAAAGGGAAGTAATTCCGCACAGCTGAACGTAATTGGAGGTAGTTAGCAGGCAAATGATATACCCACAGGAGCCAGAGATTGGAAGCTCTTTCCCAAGGACCACACAGGGAATCTCTGCTGCCCTCAGTGTGGCTCCAATTCTCCTGCAGTCTCCCACTGGGTTGCCAAGTTAGATGCTAATCTCCTGTTATTTCACCCCTCCCCCCAGAGTCAGGTTTTTCTGCTAGGCTCAGGGCCAGTGCAGACCTGAGGTTGCCCTGCTTATGACGTATGTCCAAAATGGCGCCTGCTCTGTCTTGCTCGCCTTTGAGAGGTGAGCGGAGAGAGAGAAACTTGTGTCCGTATCGGTCACTTTTTTTTTTTTCCTCTCTCTCTCTCTTCTAGTTAGCCTGGTGAACTTTTCCCCACGGAGTTTAAAGCCTCGTTCCCTCTAGTCTCCTCTTTCCGCTTGCCCACTGGTGTCTCGGGCTATTGAGGTTCGGCTCACCTCGCGTTCCAGCGCTGGTGTGTTGAGTCTGCCGCTGGTGTCCCGAACTTGGGCTCCCACGCTCTCCACGCAGGTCCACTGTGAATCACTAGTTCCAGAAGAGTTTCCTCTGCTGTTTCATCCCCTACTCTTCCTTGACCCTGCAGTATCTCCACTTATATTAAACTGTCTCTGCCCCCGGACTAATAGTGTGCTCCCTGCCTATTCCGCCATCTTGCCGCTCTCCTATCGCCACTTTTTTAAAACTATCTTCTCCTAGGCTAGAGCAGTAAGCTCCCTCCCTGCTCCGCCATTTTGGAACCCCCTGCCCCATGCTCCTTTTGTTATATTTAATTGAGTTTTTAGAAGTGATTAAAACTATAACCTTATATATAAATTACCTGAAATTGTTAGTAACACATTCTACATATGTAATTCATAATAGCATTAGTTTATTTTATGAGAATTTCCATTAAAACACATTTAGCATCATTGACACAATGCTAAGAAGTTATATTGTTTATCTTATTATTTTTATGTGTGCATGTATTTGTGTGTTTGCTACTAGAGAACTGGAAGTAATGCAACATTGGTAGTATTGTTGTTTTTGAAATACCAGCATGTAGCATGAGGGAACTGTGGCTTGCTGCCTTTACAACCTCCTAAATTTCTAGATTGTTTTGACTGATTTTCCTAGTGAGGTGCTGCTATTCTTTTTCTTTTTACTACTCCACTTGTATTCTTCCTGAAGCTAACATCTTTCACAAGATAAAATTTGCACTAGTTTAAAAATTCATTCATTCATTCAATTAAAATAGAATTATCATCAAAGTGGGATTATTGTAATGTGAACATTAATCAGTTTCACAAATATTCTTGATCTGCATTTTTATTTATTAATCAATTTAGTAAAGAAATATATTATGGATTCTTTTTGTAAGTTACTATCATTAAGACTGGTTAGACTCATGATTTTATTTCTTAATAAGGGCAACAAATGAGAAAAAAAACAGAATAGCAGGTAATAAAGAAATCCCTGGCTTCTCACAAGATAAATACAAGGATATGTCAGAACATTTTGGAGAAGATAAAATGAATTCCTTCTTGCAGTAAGAGTTAATGAGGTGGATGGATTTTGTGTGGACATGGCCTTAGGGAGATTATTTAATGTGAGTGGAAATTGATGTGAAAGCTTTCAGAGATGTACCATATATGATATTTTCAGCAAATATGAAGAAAGTCAATGACAGAAAGGTTGAAAAGGACAAAAATTATCAATACTTGAAAGCTAGCTAACAGCAGAGATTCTGAAGTTGTACTGTCTTGATGCAAATCCAAGTTCTACTCTTTATTTTGTGCCTCAGATTTTATCTATATAATTTAGATAATAATTATAATGTTTTCCTTATAATGTTTGGTAAGAATTAAATCAGTAACTGCTGAGTTTTTAAAATAGCCTTTGTCATATGACAAATGTGTTGGATGAAGCAAGGTCCATGATGAAATGATAATATATGGAATCCAGAACACAGATGGAAGGACTATCAGAAATGAGGAAGAATACTTCAGTGGATTAGGAAAGAGAAGGGGATGTGATGCAGATAAATTATGGAGAGTTCATAGAGTTGAGGATTGCCTGTACATGTTTCTTGCATTTGTGGTCCATTTTACTTCACTGCATTGTGATATGTGGGCAGAAAGTCAAGTTGATTTTAAAAAGTCTTTTTTTAAACTTTAGATTCTCAGTGTTTCTGTTATATCTATCTACTTAGAGTTCCCCCTAATTCTGCTGCTACTCCACTCTTACCTCCTTACTGAAATTAAGATAAGACTATAGCATATTAATGAAGAATGGAATGGGAGAGGAAGTAGGAGGTGAGATGGGAGTGAGGGTGGGAGGGCGGGTGTGGGGGAATCACTATATTCCTAAAGCTATACCTATGAAATTTGTATTCATTAATGAAAAGCTTTCTAAAAAAAGAAGAATTCAGAGGGTCGTGATTTTCATTTTTGTAATATCACCAATAAGCATTGCAATGTCACTACAGCTTGTAAATCAGTGCAGGTGAAGTAGGCAGGTGTACTCTAGTAGGCCAGACCTACAAGACGAGCCCTTGGAAAGTCCAGATGCTGAATGGTTTACTGATGGCAGCAGCTATATGAAGGAAGGAGTTAGAAATGCAGGCTATGCCATAGTGGATCTTACTCAGACGATAGAAGCCCAAGCACTACCACACAATACTTCAACCCAAAAGGTGGAGTGTATTGCATTGACTAGGGCTTTACAACTGGGAAAAGGCCAGCGAGTTAATATATATATGGATTCCAGATATGCCTTCCTTGTGTTACATGCACACACAGCAATCTGGAAAGAGAGGGGCTTACTGACTTCAAAGAATTCCTCTGTTAAATATGGAAAAGAGATACTGGCTCTACTTCAGGCAGTACTGGAGCCTTTAGAAGTGGCCGTCATCCACTGCAAAGGACATCAGAAGGGAGATAATTATGTTAACCAGGGAAATGCATTAGCAGATAGAGCAGCGAAAAGAGCAGCTACACAGGAAAGTTTGGAAATGACCCTTATACCTCAATCTGTGGAAGTGGCTAAGGAATCTCACTATACGGAGCCTGAGGATGAATGGGCCCAACAGAGAGGCTATACTTAAAATGCAAACGGATGGTGGATGCTAAATCATAGAATTATGCTGCCAATGGCCACTCAATGGAAAATTATTAAGGAGATAACAACTCTACCCACTTGGGAAGAGATGCCTTAGTACAACTGGTCTCCCGAGCTTTTGGAGGAAAGGGACTAAATAAAGGAAGTGACTCGCTCTTGCCCACTATGCTTACAGAATAACCCTCACCATGTAAGGCCACCTCCCCTGTTGACTCCTGTGCAGAGGAGGGGAACGTACCCAGGTGAAGATTGGCAGGTTGATTTTACCAATATGTCCCCAACAAGCAATTATAGGTACCTTCTAGTCTTTATTGATACTTTTACAGGATGGATAGAGGCCTTTCCGACCCGAACAGAGAAAGCACACGAGGTGTCTAAAGCCTTGTTGAAAGACATCGTGCCGTGCTTTGGACTTCCACGGTCATTCCAGAGTGATAATGGACCTTCATTTATATCTAAAATAACCCAGCAGAACCCAGAAGCTTCTGAGAATAATGATGACCATGCAGGAGACAAGGAGGATAGTGATGACTGAAAGAGCTCCAGCTCATGAAGTGAACTCATTAGATGAGATAGGCAGAGACTTCCAGACCGAGAACAGGCAGGGTCTGTGCCCCTAATAAGCAGGAAGCAACTACAGAAGATGGTGACTCGATGTCCATCAACATCCCCTTAAAATTAAGGTCTGGAGTCTTTGCGGGGGGAATGTAGTAGGGAGATATACAGGCTAAAATTGATTAGATTTGTCAGCTGGAAGACCACGCCTTCGCCACGCCCCTGTGTGACCTCATCTCACTACCTGGCCACACCTGGGTGCCTACCAGCCAATCAGGTCAATTAACCACTTCCCTTTGGAAGTGGGTTAAAAGCCCGGACATGGTGTGGCCCAGTCCTTCTCTTTTGCTTGGTCTCTTGCCAGGAGGGGGCGCTTGCTGTTGTCCTGCACCTCTAGGCTTCCTGGCCTAGATACTCCTCCATGTGGCTGGTTCCTGGTGCTCGGTATGAACCCATATTTACCTCTCTCTCCTAAATAAAGCGCTCAGCCTCTGCGGTGCTGCCGGTGATAAGCGGTGGATAGCAGCTCAAGGTGCTTGCTGCACGTGGCTTTGGCCTGCTCTCTGAGTGGTATGGATGCTACCCTAGTACCCAGACTTTCCCCTCTCTCCTACCTGAACTAAAGCCTTCACTTTCCTAGCTACCTCTCGCACTAAATAAAAGCTTAAAACGTACCATGCTGCCTCGTTTGTCTGAACCGGTATTTAGAATTCTTCTCTAAATATTAGGGAAGAACCCTCTTGGGCTTATTAATATTGGGGGTTTATAAATAAGCATATAGTGAAATTGTATGGCACCCCAAATTCCAGTAGCATATGTGGCACCCCAGATACCACTTCTGGGGAACTTTAAAGGGCCACATTTTTGGTGTAAATTTTAGGGGGTTATGTCCAATTTCACAGGAAAGGGGCTAATTGATTATTAATGATCTGTCTGGCAAAATGTAAAGCATACTCACTAAACTTCAAGAGGGCACTGGCAGTGGTTGATTTGCAATTTAAAATAATTTGGATAAGTTACTAGTTTTTTTTTTTTTCTATTTGCTTCAGTGCTTCATCATTTCCTAAGACCATTTGTTTTCCTGCTATACTCTCACCTCATTTACCATTTCTTGGTTAAAAAGATGGTAAACATCTGATTACAGACAGCCTAACTAACTGAACACTAGGTGGAACTGGAAAAGAAAAGGTAAACAGATTAAACTCAATTTTTGATGTCTAACACATAGTATCACATAAACAAGTGATTGCAACAATAATAGGTGGAAGAAATTTAAAAAATACTCTTTACATTTTTGTTTGGTTTTGTTTATCAAATTTTCAGAGCAGTGGAAATGAATCTCAAAAATGGCCAATAACTTGGTTCAAAGGAATAAACGTGCTAAAATTATGCACACACCTATTGAGAATTTTGTAATGAAATTATACTGTGACCAACATTGTCGCTAAGTGAGTTGTCACAACCTGAGATGCGGGCATTCCATATGAATGCCAGTTTGAGTCCCAGCTGCTCCATTTGCGATCCTGCTCCCAGCTAATGTGCCTGGGAAAGCAGCAGAAGATGGTCCAAGTTCTTGGTCCCTGGCCACCCACATAGGAGGCTTGGATTGATTTCCAGGCTCTTGGCTTCATCCTGCACCAGCTCTGGCTGTTGTGATGATTTAGAGAGTGAACCAACAGATAGAAGACCCTTCTCTCTCTGTCTCTCCCTCTCTCTCTGAAACTCTGCCTTTCAAATAAGTAAATAAATCTTTAACAAAATTATATTACATGCGTTTTTAAAGCTCTCCACTTTCCTGAATGAGGAATAACTCAGAATGTAAGGCAAGTTGAAAAATTTAAATAAAACATGAAAATAACTTGAAACATAAAATGATTATTCCAGACTTTGGTGTTTGTGTAGAACAATACTAGGTGGTTCTTTAAAAAAAAAGATTATTTATTTATTTGAAAGTCAGAGTTACACAGAGAGAGAAGGAGGGGCAGAGAGAGAGAGAGGTCTTCCATCCGCTAGATCACTCTCTAATTGGCCTCAATGGCTGGAACTGGGCTGATCTGAAGACAGGAGGCAGGTGCTTCTTCCGGGTCTCCCACGTGGGTGCAGGGGCCCAAGGACTTGGGCCATCTTCTACTGCTTTCCCAGGCCATAGCAGGGAGCTGGATAGGAAGTGGAGCAGCTGGGACTCGAACCGGCGCCCATGATGGGATGCCGGCACTGCAGGTGGTGGCTTTACCTGCTATGCCACAGCACCGGCACCAATAGTAGGTTCTTAATACTAATATATTCACACATGGTACATAACCCATACAGATCAACAGCAAAAGCAAGCAGAATCACACAAAACTTGGACCAATGCAGAACCAGAAGCCAGATAATACGGCAACATGGTTTGCAACTACTAGGAAAAATGAAACATCTGAAACCAACAGAACCTGCTCTGTGGTAAGAGACAAGAATGGTCATAATACAGGCTATGGAGAATCTAAAGGAAGGGACCTGAGAGTATGGGGCCAGAGAAATAATCATAGGAATTCACTGCTTCCAGAGGAAAAAGAGCAACTTGGAAGTGTAGAGTGTGTGTATCCATTGGACTTTTGTAAATGAAGAGAAAAATTATAGCAAAAGGAAAAGATTAGAGGTTCTAAAGAAACAAAAGTGTAATGCAAAATTAAAATATGCACTGTTCCTCTAATTGTGCCAATCGTTAAAGAATTTGCACTTCGCTGTGGCAAATATATTTTAACTCAGTAAAAGAATTTTTAAAAAGACTTAGAAATAATTGTAGAGTTTTGATATGTTGCCTGCCTGCACCAAAGAGCACAAATAACACTGAGATCTTGGTTTCTAATTTCCTGTGGAAAATTAACCAGGACTCCTTGGAGATATGGTTGCATGTAGCAAAGGACAGAAAAAGTACAAGGTGAACCAAAAAGCAAGTGCTCAAGCTCAACTGAATCATATCAAAAGGATTCAAAAGCTGACTTGAAGGTGAGCCCAATGGATACATTTAGTACAATGTGATCATTAAAGAGGATATGATGAAATGTATTAATAAGAAAATTCCATGAATAAGAAAAAATGGAATATTCACAATGCTTTTTAGAAAGAGATGAGAGAAAAAAACAAGAAATAAGTTCCTTAATAAATGATCTCAGTATACATGCATATAAAAATATAAAAAGTAGGAACATCATTTTGTAACCCTTGATATTATAATAGATTCTTGCATCAATGACTAAAGTCATCCTGTAAAAAGGCATGAACAAGATATTCACAATGGAGATCAATGACCATCTCATAAATTGTGAACAATGTTAAGACCTGACGTTATTTGTCTATTTATGAGAGGCAGTGAACATTTCACAACATCACCTATGCAGTATCTTTGTCATAAATCCTTAACGGAATCTAAATACGTGGAAACATTCAAATGAACCTGAATGCGGAACATACTAAAGAATAACTGGCCTTGACTCTGCAAAGTTGTCAATGCCATCAAAAATGGAAGATAACAGATAAACTCCTCCAGATTATGGAAAACTGAAGAGCTGTCATAGCAAAATACAGTGGTTGAAATCAATTGAATCACAGGAAAATACAGCAGGTAAATATTGAATTAGGGACAAAATGAGGAAAGTTTCACTCTAGTGAAAAACAGTATTGATTTTATCATTTTCTCTTTTTTAAAAAAAAAATATTTACTTATTTATTTAAAAGCCAGAGTGGAAGAGACAGAATCTTCCATTAGCTGGTTCATTCCCCAAATGCTCACAACAGCCCCAGGGCTGGACAAGGCTGAAGCCAGAAACTCAGAACTCCATCAATGTCTCCCATGTGGTTGGCAGGAACTCAAATACTCATCATTTGGTGCTTCCCAGGCACATTAGGAGGCAGGTGGACTGGAAGCAGAATATCTTGGACTCGAGTCAGCACTCCAATGTAGGATGTGGGTGCTGCAAGCAGTGGCTAAACCCACAGCAGCATAATATCTTCCCCATTACTTTTCTTAAGTAGAGTAATGGTGATATGGGGAGACAAAAAAATTTTTACTGCGTGGAGATGCACAATGAACTTTTTAGGATGAAATATGAAAATCTCAGCTCTGAGATCAGAGGTCTCCTAGATAGGTGGCAGGGCCCCGATTGCTTGAGCCACCACCATTGCCTCTCAGAGTGCACATTAGCAAGAAGCTGGAATTGGAAGAAAGTGCAGGATTCAAAACAAGGCACTGTGACAAAGGTTGTGAGCATGGCAAGCAGTGTCTTAACTGCTACATGAAATGCATGATCCATAAAAAATATTTAATATGTACTTACTACATTCCATATACAAGGGTTTGTACTAGAGGTAGATAAGAAGGAAAAGGATGAGGAGAGAAGAAAGAGTGCTCCAAGGAGGAGGAGAGGAAAAAGTATAACCCAAAATTCAAGGAATTAGTAAAGGACACAGATCCATTAAAAACTATTTAAGAAGTTTGATTTATTTATCTGACATGCAAAGAGACACAGAGGTACAGAATAAGGGAGAGTTAGAGACAGACATTTAGAGCTACTATCTGTTGGCTCATGCCTCAAATGTCCCCAAGGCTGGGCTAGGGCTGAAGTAGGAACCAGAAACTCAATCTGTTTCTCCCATGTAGGTTTATAAATCCAATTACTTGAGGCATCATTGCTGATTCCCATAGTCTGCACTGGCAAGAAGCTGGTGTCTGGAGTCAAGACCCTGGAATTGAACCCAGGCACTCTGATATGGGATGTGGGCATTTAACCCAGCAGTTAAATAAATTTAAATAAATTTAAATAAATTTTAAATTTTAACTTATTACAATTTATTTCAAACTTAAAAAATGGAAAAAAGAATTGCTAGTATATCCAAAATCAGAGTCATGATATAATTTTCTGTTCAACTGATAACTTTGCTTTTAAAATAAAATGTTACCATGCTCATAAATCAGAATAGTTAATATTGCCAAAATATCCATATTACCTAAAGCAATCTACATATTCAGTGCACTCCACATCAAAATACTGATGACCTTCTATGCAGAATTAGGAAAAAAATCTTAAAATTCATTTGGACTCACAAAAGACCCATCCAGAATAGGCAAAAGAATCATGGGCAGTAAAATTCAATTAAGCTGGAGATATCACAATAGCTGATTTCAAAGCACACTACTAATACATAGTCATTAAAACAGTATGGTACTGGCATAAAAACTGACATATGGATAAATGGAATGTAATGCAGAATCCAGAAATTCACATACATACAACCAATTAATTTTTTTAAAGATTTATTTATTTATTTGAAAGAGTTACACACAGAGACAAGGAGAAGCGGGGGGGAGGGGAGCGAGAGAGAGAGAGAGAGAGCACGAGAGAGGTCTTCCATCCACTGGTTCACTCCCCAATTGGCCGCAAAGGTTAGAGCTGCACTGATTCAGAAGGCAGGAGCCAGGAGCCTCTCTCAGGTGGGTGCAGGGGCCAAAGGACTTGGGCCACCTTCTACTGCTATCCCAGGCCATAACAGAGAGCTGGATCAGAAGAGGAGTACCCAGGTCTTGAACTGGCGGCCATATGGGATGCTGGCACTGCAGGCGGTGGCTTTACCCACTATGCCACAGTGCTGCCTCCAGCCAACTGATTTTTGACAAAGATGCCAAGAATATACATTGGAGAAATGACAATTTGTTGGCAAGATTAGAAATACATATATAGAAGAATGATATCACAACTCTTAACTTTTACCATATGCAAAAAATCAAGATGGATCAAACATCTAAATGTAAAACCTAAAACTATGACATTGCTAGAGGAAACCATAGTGAAAGCACTTCTACATGTAAACAAAGATTTTTTGTTTTTTGGATAAAATCCCCATAGCACAAGCAACAAAAGCGAAACTAGACAAATAGCATTATATCAAAATAAGAAGGTTCTACACAAAAAAGGAAATAATCAATGGAATGAAGATGCAACTAACAGAATGGGAGAAATATTCACAAATTATTTATCTGACGAAGGTGTAATAGTTAAAATATATAAGGTACACAAATGATTCAACAACTCCTTGCCAACGAACCTGGAAAAAGAGCAGAAGATGGCCTGAGTGCTCAGGCTCCCGCCACTCATGTGGGAGACAGGATGGAACACCTGATTTTGTCTTGGCCTAACTATGGCCATTGCAGCCATTTGTGAAATGAACCAGCAGATGGAAGATCTCTCTCTCTCTCTCTCTCTCTCTCTCTCTCTCTCTCTCTCTCTTTGTCGCTGTCTTTAAAATAAGTAAATCTTGAAAAGAAAGTCTTTAGAAAAAGAAATAAAATATTAGCACACACTTGACAGCCCTCAAACTCCATGGCATTTCACTTCCTGCTCAGAATTATACCCTGCCTTGTATTGTTTTATTTTTTTATTTTTTATTTTTTTAAATTTTTTATCCTGCTTTGGATTGGACTATAGCCTACCATACCTATTTTCTATAGTATGCATATCTTTCCAGCTAAAATGCATATTTATTCTAGTTGTGTTTTAACTTTGTATGAATACTTATTTCCTTTTGTAATTTGCATTTTTCAATCAAATATTTCCCCTCAATAGACTTGGTGTTGTGGTACTATGAGTTAAGCCACTACCCCTTTGACGACCCCATCCCATGTCAGAGTGCTGGATTGAGTCCTTGCTGCTTTGCTTCTGATCCAGTTTTCTGCTAATGCTCCTAGGAAGGTTTCAGATGATGGCACCCATGTGGGGAACCTGGATGGAGTTCTTGGCTTCTGGCATCAGCCTAAGTCAGTCCTGGTTGTTGTGGCAATTTTGGAAGTGAACCACTAAATGGAAGATCTCTCTCAGTCTGCCTGTCTCTCCCTCTGTCTGTCATTCTGCTTTTAAACTAACTAAATAAATAGAACATTAAAAATCTTTGAAATCTATTCATATTTTTTTCAAAATACAAATTTTCCATCAACTTTTAGACAACTTCTTGTATGTATAAATTTCAAATTTTGTTTGAATCAAAATTAACTTATCTTTTAATTCTGTTGTCCACAAACTTTTTGAAATCTCATCTTATAATTCAAGTGCACAGGATTGGGGGCTGGTGCTGTGGTATAGCAGGTAAAGCTGCTGCCTGCAGTGCTAGCATCACATATGGGTGCCAGTTCAAGTCCCGGCTGCTCCACTTCCAATTGAACTCTCTGCTATGGCCTGGGAAGGCAGTAGAAGATGACCCAGGTCCTTGGGCCCCTGAACCCACATGAGAGACCCTGAGGAAACTCCTGGCTCCTGGCTTCGGATCAGCACAGCTCTAACCATTGCCACCAATTGGGGAGTGAACCAACGGATGGAATACCTCTCTCTCTCTCTCTCTCTCTCTCTCTCTCTCTCTCTCTCTCTCTCCCTCTTCTTCTCTCTGTGTGTACCTCTGACTTTCAAATAAATAAATAAATAAATAAATAAATCTTTAAAAAAAGTGAACAGGATTGCAGAGTAAGAGGAACAAAGCAGGGAAGGAGAGTGATCTAAGTAAGAAATCATGGTCAAGCTAGGAGATGACTTCAAGGAGTCCTATAAATTGCATTTCAAAGCTATGGTGAAAATATGTGGAGAACGGAGAAAGAATCCACTCACTGGGTCCACTTTTGGGGCCATTGGGAGTGTTGTTTTGGCATCAGCAACACCAGTTCGAGTGCATAATGGTGGGATTTTAGGTGATTATGAACAGTAACACATTAGGTAGCATATATGGGTACTTCAAAACATTCATGGAGGCTCCAGCTTCATGAAGCAGTGAGTTAAGCCACCACTTGTGACACTGGCATACTATATGAGCAGTGGTTTGAGTCCCAGCTGGTCTACTTCCAAACCAACTTTCTGCTAATGTGCCTCAGAAAGCAGCAGATTGGGGCTCCTGCCACCCATGTTAGATACCTGGATGGAGTTCCAGGCTCCTGGCTTCAGCCTGGCCCAGACTCAGCCATTGCAACCATTTGGGTAGTGAACCAAAGAATGAAAGACATCTCTGTCTTTCTCTCTCCCTCTCTAACCCAGTCTTTCAAATATTTTTTTTTAAAAAAAGCTAATGGAAAATGGAATGAAAAGATAAATATTTTTGGTACAAAAATTAGGAAAATACAGTTTTTTCATTATATACATTTTCCGCAAACATTTAGAAGTATCCTTGTGTAAAATGTCTGCCAGAACCCAATTCACAATGGGATAAGGGAAGGATAAGGCCAAAGTGACTTATTTGATATGGGTAAATAGTCATGTGTTCATTTTCATTTATTTTACTGATGATTCCATGTACTTCTTCATTTGAGAAGTGGGTGTCTTTACTACTAGACAAAGTGCTTACATCCTAACTAATTTTTTCCTCTGTGGTTGGTTGATTTTACAGACATGAAAGGCTGATTGTATCCTGAAAACTGATTGCATTTCTTTTTCTTTTTCCAATGTGGTCATTGGAAAAATTTTAATTACATATGTGGTTCACATTGTGCCAGTCTTGGACAGCATTGATGTAAACCAGGGTGGAGGGGGGCAAACTACCACCAGTACCCAAATCTTTGCCCTTGTTTCTTATTGAAATGAAATAGTGGGTATATTCGCCTTCAAGTTTAAATAGTCCGAAATTCTATTCCTGTTGCTGGAGTTTTCAGTTCGTTTATATTGGATTTAAAAAGTAGAAAAAGTCGTGGGCATTTGGCACAGTGGTAAAGACAGTGGGATGCCCGCATCCCAAATAGGAGTGCTAGAATTTGAGGCATGACAGCATTTCTGAGACAGTGTCCTGCTAATGTGCACCTTCAGAGGCAGTAAATGATGACTCAAGTCCTTGGGTCTTTGCCATCCATGGGAGATCCAGATAGGATTCCAGACTCTTGGTTTCAGCCTGACCCAGTCCTGGCTGTTGGAAGCATTTGAGAAGTAAACCAGTGGTTGGAAGATCTCTAGCTCTCTCTCCCTCTCTTTCTCTCTCTCTCTCAAATTAAAATAAATGAGAATAAAAAAAATAAAATGTACAAAAGAAAATATGCCGTGGTTCTGCTTGTGGGCTGATCATGTATACTCATTATCTTTGCTTCACAAGAACACATTTAAGATCCGGTTCTCCCACCGCCCCCGCCTTGGGTCCCAGCAGCTCGGCAGTGGGAGGAGCGGCAGCGGCCAGGCAGCCCAGCTCCACGAAGGCTCTTGGCGCACCGCAGCCCGCAGGCACCAGGCACGTGCCCTCCGCGCCGCCAGGATGCCCAAGAGGAAGGTCAGCTCTGCCGAGGGGGCGGCCAAGGAGGAGCCTAAGAGGACGTTGGCGCACTTGTCTGCAAAGCCGCCCCGGTGAAGGTGGAAGCAAAGCTTCCTGCTTATGAGGAGTATAGTGCAGGCCCTGTCTGACCTGGGTCTGGAAGTCTCTGCCTTTCTCATATAACAAATCTGCTTTGCCAGCTGGAGCAGTCTTGGTCACCACCAATGTCTGTGTCTCCTTTATGGCTGGTCTGACTATATTATTTCCAGAAATTTGTCTTCTAGTTCTGAGATTCTTTATTCTGTTTCACCTATTCTATTGTTAAGGCTTTCTACTGCATTTTTTATTTGATTTATTTAATTCTTCATTTCTAGTATTTCATTTTGACTTCTGTTTAATATCTCAATTTCTTGGAATTGTGTTTCATTTAAATTGTGAATTTGTTTCTGATTGCTTCTAAGTAACCTGGTGATTAATTTTCTGAATTCCTTTTTATGGCATATTCTCAATCTCTTCATCAGCTTATATTATTGAAGAGTTGTAGTGTTCCTGTGGGGGGCTCAAGGTGTCTTCCTTATGCTTATTTAGGGTTTTTTGCTTTTTTTTGGCATTTCTGGTTGCTTTACTCTTTAATTTGTGTCTTTGTGCTTGTGGTGAGATTTCCCTCTGCTATAAGCTGCTATGTGTCTGTGCATTGCAAGTAGAATCACACAGCACCACCTCCTGGAGTCCTGCTCACATCTCAACTGTGATGGGGGTGGGCACGAGAGTTCTGGTTCATTAAGCCCTGCCTATTGGGGCTGGGCTTGCTTCTCACTGGTGTGTGAAATAAGCTCCAGTTTTCAATATTTAGGACTTCTCTTTGGTGCACACCTTATATGATGGGGAAGAAATTACTCTGAAATGTTGTGATTCTTATTCTTGGGCAGGGAGTGTTGTGAGGTGGCCCCCGTAATTGATGGATGTGTGCATGGGAAATAAATGCAATAGCCCCGTGCTTACATTCAAAAATGTAAACAATATGAATTCTCCCAGCCGGCTGCGGGTCTAGTCGAGGGGAGGGGCAAGACATAGATGGACAGGGGCATCCCCAACCTCTCCATTTGTTCCCCTATACCTTCTCTTTCTCCCTGCGTGGAACTTCAAAAGCAGTTCACCAGGCTCCCCCACCTGCTGCTATCCACAGCTCCATGGACTCACGATTTTCCATCTCACCTGGTCTTCTGGGAGGGTGGCACCAATCTCCCTGTTTAGCGTCTCTGCTGTGCCTCTGCAACTTCCACTTCCACTTCTTTTTTGCTTGCTCTGCATGGACCTACCCAGTCTCTGTTGGACTCCTGGTCTTCTCTGCATGAATTTCTCATGGCTCTGTCACCAGCTTGTTTCCCCTCTCCTAATTAACTATCTATTCTGCCCCATGTGACTTGGAATGTCCTGTTGTTATACCACCATCCAACCATGGCTTCTTAAGAGTGTTAGTCTCAGGGTGATAAACTGTCCCAGGGCTGATGCTGTGGCACAGCAGGTTAAAGCCCTGGCCTGAGGCGCCGGCATCCCATATGGGCACCAGTTCTAGTCCCGGCTGCTCCTCTTCCGGTCCAGCTCTCTGCTATGGCCTGGGAAGACAGTGGAGGATGGCCCAAGTCCTTGGGCCCCTGCACCCACGTGGGAGACCTGGAGGAGGCCCCTGGTTCCCAGCTTCGGATCGGTGCAGCTCCACCATTGTGGCCATCTGGGGAGTGAACCAGCAGATGAAAGACCTCTCTCTCTCTCTCTCTCTGCATCTCTCTGTAACTCTTTCAAATAAATAAAATAAATCTTTTTTAAAAAATATTGTTCCTTTACCAGGTTTCCCTCTGATGCCCATATTCAAAAACCTCTTATTATGTTTCTCCATTCTTTTCCTGGAAATTCCCGTCTCATACTTTAACAATACATAGTATCATTTTGTGTTAAGCCCCTACTATTTAGGACGTGATTGTGCATGTGCAAGGGAACAGAGGACTGGGTGGAATGGAACCAGAGAACGCGCAAAAAGAAAATGTAGCTGGCAGAACCAAAGAAACTAGAGCTCCACGAGAACACTAGAGCCCTTTCAGAAGTGAGAGGTCAGCTGAACATGGAAATTTGAAATTAAAAGTCCATTTTACCATATTGACCTGATTCTAACCCCATCACCGACTCCTGCCCCAGTATGAACTTTCCTCTCTGGGTGTTTCTGCATAACAGCTTTCTCCTACGTAATCCATAAAGCTTTCCCCAAGACCTCTGATGGGGGAGGTATATTTTAATCCTGTTCTCCTACCTTCTCTTAGTCAGTAACAAAACCTCTCACTTCTCAAAAGACCTGGTATCACAGACTATGCTTGGACACAACTGGCAATTGACCTACTTCACTTGTTTCATAACAAGGGTATTTCAACACCTCTTGAACTCCCTTCATTCTTTATACATTTCAGTAAGTGGTCCCTTAATTAAATACCATTGGATTATCCTTCTCAGGTACCCTTTTGGCCAAGACCCTAATTGGAACACTGGTAATGGGTAATGGAAGAAACTTTAACTTACTATATACCATTTTCCTGTATATAGGACATTTATACAACTTAAATTGAACAATAAACATATTAGTTATGGTAACTTTGAAATAAATATTATGTTGCTGGAAATATTTCTGATATTGGAAACTTGAGACTTAATGGGTTAAGGCAGTATGAGAGGGTGAATAAACTGCTGGGAATAGGGAGAAAAAGAGAAAGTTTTTAAGGCTTTTTGCTCCATGCTGGGCATGTAACACCACTTCTTTATGTAAATAACTCTAATAAACTCTTAAATTCTTCTTAATTATTTCTGTTTGGTTGCTGTCTCTGCATGCAGAGAAAATAGGTATGACAGGACCATGAAGTGTCTGAGATTTACATGACTAGGTATGACTATTAAGAGCTATCTGGAATTGATTATATTATGATAAGACATTTTTCTGATGGAAAGGGAACATCCCAACCCAATGTACCTGCTAAGCTTCAAACAAAATTCAGTGACTCACCATGTTGTGGAATTGGTGTTTATTCTCAGATAGAACATTTTTTATTTTTAATATTTACTCTTATTTTGAATCAGAAATTTAGGAAAGTACAATCATTCTTTCAGGAACCAATGATTCAGTTCAGGTTGTTTCTTTATGTATGTGGAACTCCAAAAGTGTACGTAAATCAAATAAATGTTGTTTGTCAATCTGTGTAACAATTTATATAGCTAAGAGTTCAGATATCAATGAGAATTCTCTTTGTTATCAGAATCTGTTACTTCCTGGCGACAAATAGGACAGGTAGTGTTTTCAGACAGCCAGCGATCAATGCAGTGGGCATGATATTCATGGAAGCAGGGTAGTACTCGAATCTTGTTGCCTTTTGTAAATTTTGTAATGCAAATGATACAGGATTTCAATGTATCATCCTTGCAAGAAGATGTTACTGTTAAGTTGTTAATCTGTTGTTTAGTAAGTCCTGTAGATTGGTCACGATTATTTTCATGATCATCTGCATGTACGAGGAAATGCTGAAATACATCAGGGAAGGACAAAGAGTCACTTTCATCAGATGCTACTAAGCTTCTAAGTAGATTTTCATGACTGGTCATTGATGATGAATCTGATGATGAGTTTCCTTCATTACTGCCTTCAAACAGCACTGAACTACTTTCTGAGTTTTCAGTACTGGAACTTTCAGTTCCAGTACTTTCAGAGATGGAACTAGATATAAGACTGGAGAAAGAACTAGACAGATAGGGAGGGCTTGAACTGTAATATAGCGTTAAACTTGAACATGAATCAAAGCTAAAATTTGAATTAGAATCACAACTGCTACCATCCTCAGAATCACTGTTTCCAGTCTGTGACCATCCCATTTCCGTGTTTTGACTTGATGAGACACTAGGCTCAAAGTTGCTATCACTGGCCAAAAAATTACTCAACTCACCAAATTCTGTCTGTAACTGCCTAAATCTTCTTGGAGCTGTAACAAATGCTGTATCATTTAAACTATTAGTTAAAGCTCTATGGAAAGGAATTATAGTACTGGAAGAAGGTCTCACTCTTCCATGCTCAGAACATGAACACATATTTTTGACTCTTCCTTGGTCACTTTCAGTGACAGTGTTGTTTGGTATCTCAGATGTTAACCGAGTTCTGCTATCTATGCCATCTCTTGCTGAAAATTCTTCAGGATGAAGTCTTCTTGCTTCAAGATCAAAAAGTGTGGTTGGACTGTTTGATCTCAATCCTCCAACTTCATCATTGCCTATTGTGTCTGCAGACCATTCTCCTTGAGAGGCACTTCTTGTTCCAGAAGCTGCAAAACGATGGCTACTTTGCAAATCAGGTCTAGTTTGTTGTTGCCTCAACAGCTCACGTTGATGAAATCTTGCAAATACCTCAAACTCATTCATCACAGGCAGTTCAAAAATTTCAGGTGCTATATTATGATGGAATCTTAATAAAAGTTCATTGAACGTATCCTCAGGTGACTGAGTTTCAACTCTTGCTCTTGTCCTCTGACAGTCAGGGCTCCTGCTTCTTGCTCTTCTTTGACCTCTGTTAGGTAGGACTTCTGTTAATTTATCAGTTGCACTTTGTTGTGATCTAGATGGACTTGCAAATCTTGGGTCAGATGGTGGGCTTTCCATTTGCCTTTGACTATTTTCTGTATTTTGCCCCCTTGGAAGTCTTTCAAATGGTGCATATTCATTATCTGGATTTGGGCTCCCATTATTAACGTTGAAATTCATCCCTACACTGCAATTGAAATCACTACTGCTTGTATTACTCTGATTTTCTGTTGTCCAAAATTGATTTTCTCCTTGACAGCTCTCTGCCATATTTTCAGTTTGTTCACAACAGGAAAGCCAGTTTAATATAGACTCACCACTAGAAACTTCCTCCAAAGAGTCTTCTCTACCTGTTACCAAAAGAGCAGAGGAATAATAAAAGAACTACCAAACTGAACCATCATAAAATAGTTCCCTGGAACTTTGTTTCAAAGATAGCAAAATAAAATAAGAACTTACAGATTCAGATATTTTAAGCAGATTTTGCATTTATAGAGTTAATATTTCTGTAAACTAAACAATTCAAATTTAAAATAAAGGCAGGACGATTTCAATTCAACCTGGAAAGAGTGATATAATACTAAATAAATTTAAGAAATTGTTTCTATATAAGTAATCTGGAAGAAATCTATTTTCAGTATTTCATCATATATGCAGATTCACATATCACTGAGGAAGACATGTCAAATGACACATTTTGCCAGGGTTGAAGTCTTGGCTCCAATTCTGATCCAGCTTCCTGCTAATCTGCAACCTGGGAGGCAGCAGATGATGGATTAAGTCCTTGGGTACTTGCTACCTATGTGGCAGACCTAGATTGAATTCTATGCTCCCAGCTTCATTCTGGCTTAGCCTCGGCTGTTTTGAGCATTTATGGAGAAAACCAGAAGACAGAAGATCTCTCTGTGTCTGTCTCTGTCTCTATCTTTCAAATAAGTAAAATATATAAAAACAAAAATTTTAAAATGATGATTTTTCAATCCAATGTGAATATTAAGTTACTAATACAATCAAGGTAAACACCAATTATAAGATTCAGTGTTAGTATTTTAGCTCAAATTATATTATTGCCCAAATTTTATTAGTCTATATAACATTGCTTATTCTAGGCTGTGGACTGATGGGCTTTTAATAAAGCAAGAGAACTTCAAAAAGTTCATGGAAATATACAATATCCTTTAATATATATTTTAATTCAACTTTTCCAATGAACATTTAGGCATCCTTATACATTTTTTTAAATATGGCTATTTAAATTTCTAAACAATTTACTGATTTGTGTGTGGTGGCAGAGGGAAAGGGAGAGGAAGAGGGAGAGGGAGAGGGAGAGGGGAAGAGAGGGGGAGAGAGAGAGAGAGAGAGACTCCTATCCTCTGGTTTACTCCTCAAATGCATGTAATGGTGGGGTGGAATGGCTGAAATTGGGACCTGGGAACTCAATCCAGGTCTCCCATGTGGGTGGCAAGAACTTGAGGCATAAAGAGTGCCTCTCAGGCTCTTCATTAACAGGAAGCTGGAAGCTGGAGCCAGAGGTGAACATCAAGGACAGGCATTCGGATATGGGATGCAAGTGTCCCAACCTGTGGCTTAGCTGATAGTCCAATTTTGCCCGTTTCTGAAATATAAGACTATTGAATCATTACCAAAATACAAGCAAAGTCTAGAGACTTAAAATAATTTAACTACTACTTAAAGTTATCAAGATTTTAAATTGATGTGAAATTGAAGATGAGAACAAATGAATAAGCTAAATTTAGTGTAGTACATATAAGGGCCATGTTTAAGAACAAAACTGTTGGGATCAGTTCCAAGATGGCAGAGTAGGGAGAGAGCTTACTGCTCTAGCCCAAAAGAAGATAGTTTAAAAAGAGTGGAGATGCTGTAGTGTCAGGGAAGAGTTAGGGAAAAAACGGCAGAGGAAATCCTACCGAAATTAGAGGGACATAGTGGACCTATGTGGAGGGTGTGGGTGCCCATGGCTTGGGACTCCAACAGCTGAGAGCCTACACACAAGTGCCATAAAGTGAGGTGAGACCAGACCACAGTAGCCAGAGCCGCTGGTGAAAAAGCGGCAGGAAGAGAGAATGAAGCTTGAAGCCCCATTGGGGAAAGTGTGCCAGCCAAATTAGGGAAGAGAAAAAAATTTAGACGATGCAGACACTTTTCTCCCAGATCACCTCACAAAAGCATACAAGCCAATAGAGCCAGCACCAGCTTCTGTCTGCGCCCAGTGATCAGCTGAATGGAGACTCCTGCCACTGGTGGAGAGAAGTAACAGGGCCCCATGAGCTTGTGACTCTGTGAAGCTTCTGAATCAGAACTGTGGGAAAAAAAAACCCGAGAGTGTGTGGGAGAACTCACGGTGTGGCTGGGACTTTGAGCAGTCTCAGTGGGAGACGCCACGAGCTTGGGGGTTCCTGGTTACCTGGTGAGAGACATTGCTGAGGAATCTGAATTTACACTAAGGACTACACAGAGCCTTTGGTCCTTGGCACAGAGCAGACGAATATTATACTCAGTGGGGCTAGTGCTCAGGCAATGGTCTCCATTAAGGAGAAGATCCCAGCTGAGCAGAATATGCTTCCCTACTGATTAAAAAAAGAGAAGATTTACCACGGCAAACCTGGGTGTCTCCATTCACCTTAGGCACACCCTTACACTGGAGAACTGAACAGAGCTCTCTTACCACACCCACTACAAACCTCTAGAGATTCACTGAAAGAAGACAGTCCACTAATTTACAGAGTCACAGTACAATGATAAAAGCTACCACAGTGGGAAAAAAAAAAGAAACCAACGAGTATCTCCAAAAATGCTGAACAACGAGTGCAACAATCCAAGAAACAAAAATAAGAAAGACAACATGATGCTCTCAAAAGAACATGACACTTCAGTGCTAGATTATGAAGATGATGAGATAGAAAAATGCAAGAAATGGAATTCAAAAAATTGATCATAAGATTACATAGATCAAAAGCAAACACATGAACTACTGAAATCATGCAGGACATGAAAGAAAATCTCTCCAATGAAATTGAAATCTTAAGTAGGAATCAAAATGAAATGAAGAATTCAATAGAACATGAAATTGAGATATTATAGAGAAATAAAAATGAAATTAAAAATTCAACAGAAGAAATAAAAAAATGCAGTGGAGAGGCTTAAAAAGAAAATCAGTGAGATGGAAGAGAGAATATTGGACTTAGAAGACAGAGCACAGGAAAGTATACAGTCAAACCAAAGACAAGAAGAGGAAATTAGAAATCTAAAAAACAATAATGGAAACCTACAGGAGACTATTAAAAAAACCAACATTCAGGTTCTAGGAGTTCCTGAAGGCATGGATAGAGAGAAAGGATTGGAAGGCATTTTTAGTGAAATACTAGCAGAAAACTTCCCAGGTTTGGAGATGTCCAAGTACAGGAAGCACACAGAACTCACAATAGATATGACCAGAAAAGATCCTTGCCACGACACATTGTAACCAAACTCATCACAGTGAAAAATAAAGAAAAGATTTTAAAATGTGAAAGAGAGAAGTGTCAGATTACTTTCAGAGGATCTCCAATTAGACTCACAGAAGACTTTTCATCAGAAACCCTGCAGGTTAGGAGAGAATGGCAAGATATAACCAAAACACTAAGAGAAAGAGCTGTCATCCCAGAATATTATACCCTGCAAACCTCTCATTTGTGATGAAGGTGAATTAAAGACTTTTCATAACAAACAAAAAATTGAAATAATTTGTCATTACTCATCCAGACATGCAAAAGATGCTTAAAGATGTGTTACACAAAGAAACACAAAAACATGGTCATCGATACGCAAGAAGGTAAAGGAAGAAAATCTCTCAGTAAAAGATCAAAGGAAGTTCAAAGTATAAATTAGGAATATCTTTGGAAAATTGGCAGGACAAATTCATTACTTATCAATACTCACATCAAATGTAAATAGTCTCAACATTCCAGTTAAAAGGCACAGATTGACTGAATGGAATAAAAAACAAAACCCATCTATTTGCTGTTTACAAGAAACACATCTTTCCAACAAAGTTGCGTGTAGACTGAAAGTGAAAGGTTGGAAAAAGATATTCAATGCCAAAAGAAACCAAAGAAGAGCTGGCATAGCCATCTTAATATCAGACAAAATAGATTTTAACACAAAAACTGTTAAAAGAGACAAAGAAGAGCACTATATAATGATTAAGGGATCAATTCAACAGAGAGATGTAACTATTAAAAACATATATGCACCTAATTACAGGGCATCAGGTTATTTAAAAGATATGTTAGGGACTTAAAGGGAGACTTAGACTCCAATACAACAGTATTGAGGGATTTCAGTACTGCACTTTCAGCAATGGACATATCAACCAGACAGAAAGTTAAAAAGGAAACAGTAGATTTATTGACACTATATACCAAATGGACCTATCAGATATCTACAAAAATTTTCATCCTATAGTTGCAGAATAAACATTCTTCTCAACAGTGCATGGAACTTTCCCTAGAATTGACCACATACTAGGCCATAAAGAAAGTCTCAGCAAATTAAAAAAAATCAAAATCATACCATGCATCTCCTTGGACCAGAATGGAATGAAGCTGGAAATCAGCAACTCAGGAATCTCTAGAACATATGCAAAGACATGGAGACTGAACAACATACTCCTGAATGAACAGTGGATCATAGAAGAAATCAAAAGAGAAATCAAACAATTTCTGGAAACAAATGAAGATAACAACACAATATATCAAAACTTATGGGATACAGCAAAAGCAGTGTTAAGATGAAAGTTTATAGCAATAGGTGCCTACATTAAGATACTGGAAAGGCACCAAATAAATTAACTATTTACGTACCTCTAGGATTTAGGAAAAAAAAAACAACAAACAACCCAAAAACTAGTAGGAGAAAATAAATAATTAAAATTAGTGAGGAAATCAACAAAATTAAATCTAAAAAACATTACAAAAGATCAGCAAAATGAAAAAAATAAAGAAAATTGACACACCATTGGCCCAACTAACCAAAAAAAACGAGAGAGAAGACAAAAATCAATAAAATTAGAGATGAAAAAGGAAATGTAACAACACACACCACAGAAATAAAGGGAGTCATCAGAAATTACTACAAAGAGTTGTATGCCAACAAACTGGGACACACAGAAGAAATGGATAAATTACTGGACCCATACAACCTACTTAAATTGAACTATGAAGACATAGAAAATATAAACAGACCCATAACCAAGACAGAAATTTAATCAGTAATAACGCCCCTCCCAACAAAGAAAAGCCAAGGACTGGATAGATTCACTGCTTAATTCTACCAGAGATTTAAAAAATGAGTAACTCCAATTCTTCTCAAGCTATTCAAAACAACTGAAAGAAAGGGAATCATCCCAAATCACAAATTCTTTCTACGAAGCCAGCATCACCTTAGTTACTAAACCTGAAAAAGAGGCAGCAGAGAAAGAGAATTACAGACAATTTCCATGATAAAAAATCCTCAACAAAATTCTAGACAATAGAATCCAACAACACATCAGAATGATCATCCACCAAAACCAAGTGGGATTTATCCCTAGTATGCAGGGATGGTTCAACATTAGCAAATTAATCAATGTGATACACCACATTAACAAATTGCAGAAGAAAAACCAATAGATGCAGAGAAAGCATTTGATAAAATACAACACCTTTTCATGATGAAAACCCTAAGAAAATTGGGTATAGAGGGAACATTCCTCAACACAATCAAGGCAATTTATGACAAACCCACACCCAGCATCCTATTGAATGGGGAAAAGTTGGAAGCTTTACCACTGAGATCTTGTACCAGACAGGGATACCCACTCTCACCATTGCTATTCAATATAGTACTGGAAGTTTTAGCCATAGCCATTAGGAAAAAAAAAAATCAAATGATACAAATAGGGAAGAAGTAAAAAATCTCTCTTTGCAGATGATATGATTCTTTTTTATTTTATTAGACAGGCAGAGTTAGTGAGAGAGAGAGAGAGAGAGAGAGAGAGAGAGAGAGAGAAAGGTCTTCCTTCCTTTGATTCACCCCCCCAAATGGCCACTATGGCCAGCGCACTGTGCCAATCCAAAGCCAGGAGCCAGGTGCTTTTCCTGGTCTCCCATGCGGATGCAGGCGCCCAAGTCCTTGGGCCATCTTCCACTGCCTTCCCAGGCCACAGCAGAGAGCTGGACTGGAAGAGGAGCAAATGGGACTAGAACCCTGCGTCTATATTGGATGCTGGTGCCACAGGCAGAGGATTAACAAAGTGAGCCACGGCGCTGGCCCCAATATGATTCTTTACTTAGGGGATCCAAATAACTCCACTAAGAGGCTACTGGAACTCATAGAAGAGTTTTGTAAAGTAGCAGGATATAAAATCAATGCACAAAAATCAACAGCCTTTGTATACACAGGCAATGCCATGGCAGAAAAAGAATTGCTAGGATCAATCCCATTCACAATAGCAGCAAAAACAAATACCTTGGAATAAACTTAACCGTGGATGTCAAAGATCTCTATGATGAGAATTACAAAACTTTAAAGAAATAGAAGAAGATAACAAAAAACGGAAAAATCTTCCAAGTTCATAGATTGGAAGAATCAATATCATCAAAATGTCCGTTCTTCTGAAAACAATTTACAGATTCAATGTAATATCAGTCAAAATACCAAAGACATTCTTCTCAGATCTAGAAAAAAAACGATGCTGAAATTCATATGGAGGTACAGGAGAACTCGAATAGCTAAAGCAATCTTATACAACAAAAACAGAGCCGGAGGCATCACAATACAAGATTTCAAGACATACTACAGGGCAGTTATAATCAAAGCAGCCTGGTACTGGTACAAAAAAGATGGTTAGCAAATGGAACAGAATAGAAACACCAGAAATCAATCCAAACATCTACAGCAAACTTATATTTGATCAAGGGGTTAAACCAATTCCTGGAGCAAGGACAGTCTGTTCAACAAATGATGCTGGGAAAACTGGATTTCCACAGGCAGAAGCATGAAGCAAACCCCTACCTTAAACCCTAAACAAAAATCCACTCAGCATGGATTAAAGATCTATACCTACAATTTGACACTATCAAATTATTAGAGAAGATTGGAGAAACCCTACAAGATATTGGCACAGGCAAAGACTTCTTGGAAAAGACTCCAGAGGCACAAGAAGCCAAAGCCAAACTTAACCACTGGGATTACATCTAATTGAGAAGTTTCTGTACTGCCAAAGAAACAGGAAACTGAGGAGCCAACCGACAGAATGGGAGAAAATATTTGCAAATTACGCAACTGATAAAGGATTAATAACCAGAATCTACAGAGAGATCAAGAAATCTACAAAGAGATCTAGAAACTCCACCACAACAAAACAAGCAACCTAGTTAAGAGATGGGCCAAGAACCTAAGCAGACTTTTTTTTTTAAAGAGGAATTCCAAATGGCCAACAGACACATGAAAAAATATTCAGGATCACTAGCCATCAGGGAAATGAAAATCAAAACCACACCTCATCCCTGTTATAATGGCTTTCATATAGAAATCAACAAACAAGAAATGCTGGCGAGGATGTGCGGAAAAAGGGACACCAACCCACTGTTGGTGGGAATGCAAACTGGTAAAGCCACTATGGAGTACAGTTTGGAGATTCTTCAGAAACCTGAATATAGCCCTACCATATAACCCAGCAATTCCACTCTTTGGAATATACCCAATGGAAATTAAATTGGCAAATAAAAGTGCTATCAGTACCTCAATGTTTATTGCAGCTCAATTCACAATAGCTAGGACATGGAATCAACCTAAATGCCCATCAACAGAAGACTGGATAAAGAAATTATGGGATATGTACTCTATGGAATACATACAGCAGTAAAAATGAAATCCGGTCACTTGCAACAAAATGGAGGAATCTGGAAAACATCATGCTGAGTGAAATAAGGCAGTCTTAAACAGAAAAATATTGTACATTCTCCTTGATCAGTGACAACTAACTGAGCACCTGTAGAAGTGAAACTGACACTCTGAGAAGCAATGACTTGATCAGCCTTTGTCCTATCAAGGAAGAGCTTACTATTTTATTCTATTTAGTATTTTCTTTTTCTCCTTAATACCTTTGGTTGAACTCTTTACTTAAGACAAAATTATTCTTAGGTGTTTAAATCCAATTGAAAATTTATCCCTGTTAAAAATAAGAGTGGGAATGAGAGAGGGAATAGATGAACAGGTCGTCACACATTCCCTCGGACTTATCCTAAGGGTAAAGCTAAAAACTTGCCATGGGACTCCAAATCCCACTAAGTTGGCAGGTATCAATGCCATCTTACTAGTTAAAGTGATCAATTTTTTTTTAATTTTAAGAATTATATTTTTATATGACTTGAATTTTATTTCCAAGCTATGGTAAGAGGTTGCTGAAATTTTCACATTTGGAGTGATTTTCTTTCTTTTTTTTAAATCTTTTATTTAATGATTATAAATTTCCAAAGTACAGCTTATGGATTACAATGGCTTCCCCCACCCATAACTTCCCTCCCACCCGCAACCCTCCCCTTTCCTGCTCTCTCTCATCTTCCATTCACATCAAGATTCATTTTCAATTCTCTTTATATACACAAAATCAGTTTAGTATATATAAAGATTTCAACAGTTTGCCCTCACATAGCAACACAAAGTGAAAAATACTGTTGGAGTACCAGTTATAGCATTAAATCACAGTGTACAGCACATTAAGGACAGAGATCCTACATGATATTTTTTTTAAAAATTGATTAATTTTCTATGTAATTTCCAATTTAACACCAAGTTTTTTTTTCCATTTTCAATTATCTTTATATACAGGAGATCAATTCAGTATATACTAAGTAAAGATTTCATCAGTTTGCACCCACACAGAAACACAAAGTGTAAATATACTGTTTCAGTACTAGCTATAGCATTACTTCACATTAGACAACACATTAAGGACAGATCCCACATGGGACGTAAGTACACAGTGACTCTTGATGTTGATTTAACAATTTAACACTCTTGTTTATGGCATCAGTAATCTCCCTAGGCTCTAGTCATGAGTTGCTGAGGCTATGGAAGCCTTTTGGTTTCGCCAACTTCGATCTTTTTCCGACAGGGTCATAGTCAAAGTGGAAGTTCTCTCCTCCCTTCAGAGAAAGGTACCTCCTACTTTTATGGCCCCGTTCTTTCCACTGGGATCACACTTGGAGTGATTTTTTTTTTCTTAAACATTTATTTAATGAATATAAATTTCCAAAGTACAGCTTATGGGTTACAATGGCTTCCCCCTCCCAAAACTTCCCTCCCACCCACAACCCTCCCTTTTCTCCCTCCCTTTCCCCTTCCAATCACATCATGATTCATTTTCAATTCTCTTTATATAGAGAAGATCAGGGAGAGAAAGATCCAACATGGGAAGCAGGATACACAGCAGACTCATAGAATGGCAGACGTCCTAAACAACACTCTGGCCTCAGAATCAGCCCTTAAGGCATTCGGACCTGGCTGAAGAGCCCATGAGAGTATTGTAGGCATGGAAAGCCAAGATACCATGGAAAAGAAAAAAAAAAGGAAGACGACCTAAATGAAAGATCTCTGTGAGTGAGATCCCAGTGGAAAGAACGGGGCCATCAAAGAAGGAGGTACCTTTCTCTGAAGGGAGGAGAGAACTTCCACTTTGACTATGACCCTGTCGGAAAAAGATCAAAGTCGGCGAACCCTAAAGGCTTCCATAGCCCTGGCAACTCATGACTAGAGCCTAGGGAGATTACTGATGCCATGAACAGGAGTGTCAAATTGTTAAGTCAGCAAAAGGAGTCACTGTGTACTTACATCCCATGTGAGATCTGTCCTTAATGTGTTGTCTAATGTGAAGTGATGCTATAACTAGTACTGAAACAGTATTTTTACACTTTGTGTTTCTGCGTGGGTACAAACTGATGAGATCTTTACTAATTATATACTGAATCGATCTTCTGTATATAAAGATAATTGGAAATGAAAAAAAAAAAACAACCTGGTGTTAAATTGGAAATGGCATAGAAAATTAATTAATTTTTTAAAAAATATTATGTAGGATCTCTGTCTTTAATGTGCTGTACACTCTTAGTTAATGCTATAACTAGTACTCCAACAGTATTTTTTTTCACTTTGTGTTGCTATATGGGGGCAAACTGTTAAAGTGATCAATTTAAATCCATAACTGATCATAAAGAAAGGATTATGTGTCAAAGAGATCACATAAATAAGACCAAGTGTCTGCTAATAATAGCTGATTGAATTAAAAAGGAGAGAATAATCCAACATGGGAAGCAGGCCACACAGCAAACTCATAGAATGACAAATGCCCTAAACAGCACTTGACCTCAGAATCAGCCGTTAAGGCATTCTGATATGGCTAAAGAGCCCATGAGAGCATTTCAGGCATGGAAAGCTGAGAGTCTGTGAAATAAAATATCCTACATTAAGCATCTTTGTGAATGAGAACCCAGTGGAAAGAAGGGGTCATTAAAGAAGGATGTACTTTTCTCTGAATGGAGGAGAGAATTTCTACTTAGATTATGGCCTGGTCTAAATAATGTCAGTTTGTGGATCCTAGAGGCTTCCATATCTTTGGCAACTCATGACAAGAGCCTCAGATGATCAATGACATCAGAACTAAGAGTGTCAACTATTAAATCAACAACAGGAGTCACTGTACACTTGCTCCCCATGTAGGACCTCTGTACTAATGTGTTGTACTATTAAAATGGTAAAACTAGTCTTCAAACAGTAGTTTATGCTTTGTGTGTCTGTGTCGTTGCAAACTGTTGAAATCTTAGTATAGAGTTGGTCTTCTGTATATAAAGATAATTAAAAATGAATCTCAAAGTAGAGATAAGATGGTGGCACAGCAACAAGACATTCTGAGTCTCGAAGGGGAAAATAAATAGTTAATAAGGAAAGGGGATATTGGTTGGTGACAGAGCCGCAAGAGTTTCGAGCAGATAAACCTGGGAGTCCAGCAGAGACTGAGCAGGACCACACAGAGGGAGCAAAGTGTCACTGAGACACAGCAGTGGTGTGGTGGAGAAGCCAAATGGGGTGACTGATGCCACACCTTCCCCCTTCCCCAAGCGGACCAGGTGAAACACAAGATCAGGAGTCCATGGAGCTGTGGTTAGTAGCAGGTGGGAGAACTGGTTGAACTGTTTGAAATTCCAAGAGGGAAGAATAGGTGAAAAGACGGAGAACTAGGGCATATGCCTACCCCTACCCATCCTCATCTCCCCATCCCCCTAGTTGGACTTGCAGCTGGCTGGGAGAAGCCATATTGTCTCTTCACATCTCCAAATGTAAACACGGTGCTACTGTATGTACCTTCCACACACACACACCCATCAATTGTAGAGCTGCTTAACCACACACCCCTCACCCAGAAACAAGGATCACAACATTTCAGAGTAATTTTCCACCACCACCACATGAACTGTACGACAGCAAGAAGTTCTAAAAATTGCAATCCCTAGCTCATCTCACACACCAGAACCTGGCCCAAGTAGGTAGGGCTTAGTGCACCAGCGCTTTCCTATCTGCTCCCATCACCATCCAGAAGCAAACAGGGCTTTCAGAGGAGGGACTATGTATTTCCACTGGCAACACACAGACACATAGCAGCTCATAGCAGAGGGAAATCTTTCCACAAGCACCAAGACACATAATAAAGATAAAAGGAATTAGAAATGCCAAAAAAAACAAGGGGAGGATGGAGCCAAGATGGCGGAAGAGTGAGGGCACACACAACAGTTCAGGAAAAGAAATTTTAACAAGGGTGGAGTTACTGTACCCTTAAGAAGAGACTCAGAGGAAAAAACTGCAGAGGAAACTCTTCCAGATCTAGTGGATGTGACACGGAGGACCTACGGGGAGAGCAAGGTGGCCCACTGCCGCACCGAGCGACACCGAGCCGCACCGACCCACAATGAGCCGCACCACGGACACGGGGGCCATGAGTGTTGGGAAAAGAGCAAGCCCAGCTACAGAAGCCCAGCCGCAGAATTTGAGCCCCGGCGCTGGAAGGAAAGGTAACCTGAGACATTGGCCGCGAAGGTTAGACCGTGGTCTGAGCTCACGCGGGGGGGAGGGGGAACTACACCAGGCTGACTGGAAGAAAAAAAAAGGGGGAACCAGCTGGGACACTAGCCTCTCTCTGTACTCTCCTTACAAAGCCCAGAAAGACAAAGAGCAGGGACCGCTTTACATATGTAAAACAAACTCCTTAGCCTAGGCAACCCTGAAGAACCAAACAGAGCTCTTTGGCCACACCTCCAAGATGCCAAACAAACGTAGAAACCAAGGTAACAAGAGCAAGGAAGACACTATAATGACCCCAAATGAAAAAGACACCCCAATTCAAGATTATGAAGATGATGAGATAGAAGAAATGCAAGAAGCAGATCTCAAAAAATTGGTAAGATCATTAAGAAGCTCTCAAAAACAAATTCTTGAACTACAGAAATCCTTAATGGACAAGATAGAAAATCTCTCTTGTGAAAATGAAATATTAAGGAGGAATCAAAATGAAATGAAACAACTAGTAGAACAAGAAACAGTGATAGTGAGAAGAAACCATAATGAAATGAAGAATTCAATAGATCAAATGACAAACATATTAGAGAGCCTTAAAAACAGAATGGGCGAAGCACAAGAGAGAATATCAGACTTAGGAGACAGAGCACAGGAAAGAAAACAGGCAAACCAAAGAAAAGAAGAGGAAATTAGAAATCTAAAAAATATTGTCGGGAATCTACAGGATACTATTAATAAACCAACATTTGGGTCCTAGGAGTTCCTGAAGGCATGGAGAGGGAGAAAGGATTAGAAGGCCTTTTTTAGTGAGATACTCACAGAGAACTTCCCGGGTCTGGAGAAAGACAGAGACATCCTAGTACAGGAAACTCATAGAATCCCTAGTAGACATGACCAAAAGAGATCCTCACCACAACATGTTGTAATCAAACTCACTACAGTGAAACAGAAAGAAAAGATTCTAAAATGTGCAAGAGAGAAACGTCAGATTACTCTCAGAGGACCTCCAATTAGACTCACAGCAGACTTCTCATCAGAAACCCTACAAGCTAGAAGGGAATGACGAGACATAGCCCAGGTACTAAGAAAAACTGCCAGCCCAGAATATTATATCCTGCAAAGCTCTCATTTGTGAATGAAGGTGAAATTAAGACTTTTCATAGCAAACAGAAATTGAAAGAATTTGTTGCCACTCATCGTGCCCTGCAAAAGATGCTTAAAGATGTGTTACACACAGAAACACAGAAACATGGTCATCAATATGAAAGAAGGTAAAGGAAGGAAACCCCACAGCAAAAGATCACAGGAAGCTCAATTTCTCTTTGACATAGAATTAAACTCTGATTCTCTGTTAAAGCAATGTGTTAAAGTAATCTATTATGTTCTCTTGATGTCTGTTAAATTCTAATTGTTCAAAAACAGCTGAATTTTTATTAAAAGCTATGGGTTATTTAAATATGTGCTTATTTTCAAAGATTTGAATAATCACCTTGTAACAATGATCAAATTTGGTCTATGTTATGTCATGATTTTAAGAAATCTTATTTCAACCAGATATTTTGGATTTTGAGCCTTCTTGGCATTCTTGACAGGCATTCAAAAAATCAAAGTTTCAAACAATCAGGACTCTAAAATTTCCAGTAAATCTTGGACTTTGGTTTTTCCAGTTTGGGCCCAACTGAAAAAATCGAAGGACCTATGTCTCTCATCTTATAGAGACACCAACTAATCAGGCTATTTGGATTATATTAGAAGTACTGTCAAGATGTGACGTGGTACTAAATTTTAAGTTTCTATAATGGAAAATGCTATTAATACAAATGTTTGAGAATTAAAAAGTCTAATGATCTTGTGTTACTAGACATGATAGTTATCTTAATGAGAAAGCCCCAGAGGCCTAAAGGGTTAAATACTTGTAAAATCCTACAGGTGCTTTCAAAAATACTGTGAAGTAAGCAAGTGCCTCTTGTTGACTGAGTTTATAATTTTAAACATGGCAACTTTAAGTCTCTTGTCATCCACAGTTATATATGATTTGCTGCTCATAAAACTAAAGCGTTGTTGGTTCTGTGTTTAGCTGTCCTCTTATAGATCCCTATGGACTTTTTCCAGCCACTTCTACTGTATTCAGTACGTTGGGATGGCTCTGTAAACAGATGAAACCAATAATGTATTAACAGTACCAACTGAGAGAAAGTATGGTTAACTGAGGTTACTAAAAACAAAAAGCAATTTAAATCAATTGGCAATCTACAAAAAGAGTTAAAGATTTTAAAAGCTATTATTAAAATTGCTATATTGGTATATTATGTTATGTTATATGTGTGTACATATTGTATGTCCACACGGGAAAATTTTATTAAGAGTTTTATTTTAATTGGCTTATAGATAAGATTGTCCATAAATTTAAGCTGCTAAAATTAATCAAAGATACATTTTAATTCGTGTGACCTGAATCTCTGTATCATATGTTTTATACTTGTTGGTAGAGAAAAACTAAAAACATTTTATATGGTTGTGCTTAAGTTTACTGGTTAAACAAACTACACCATTTTAGATATTTAAGAGGTGTTTCCAAATACATGATTCTTAAAATTTATGGAAGGCATTGGACCTTCTGGTAAATGTTTTCTTAAGTTGTTATCTAATGGTTGAAACTGTTGGCTAAGTATTCATGTGATATTGCTATTGTCAGCAAGTGATCTAGGACTGGCTCCCTCATTTCTCTATTCTAAGCCCAACTTGTTCTTTCATTTCTCTATTCTCTTCAAGGTAGGAAACTAATTCTATTATGAAGGAATCTGTAGGACGCACAATTTAATCTTTAGACCTTATAAAAGAGATGGCTAACATTTTTCTGTAATAGCATAGCCAAAATAAGAGCTTAAATGATAATCTCATAGCTAGATTTACTTTGCCGTCAGTGAAGTAAACAGTAAGTAGAAAAAACCTCCCTTTCAGACCAAAGGGAAAGAAAGTTTTAAAGTGAGAATATAATTTTCCTCATGGGCATTGTCTACCTTAGACAAACTACTACAGAACATGCCTGTGACTATAGACTTGTAGTTCAGGCCACCGAAGTTTAGAGATGGGACACGGGCACTCCCTTGACTTGCATCCTCTGGTCTGCTTTAACACAAACCAGGAGGAAAAGAAAGCCAGGCATCAGAAGCCGTGGGTGGCAGGCCTATTAATGGCTGATCTGTACAGTGATCTGCCCTCAAGGAGACCCAACAGGCCAGTCCACTGCAGTGGCTTTCAATGTGGTAAGCCTGGGCTTCAGCAGAAGTCAACTTGTGAAGAGCCCTGGCAGCTCTGCCAAAAGTTGGATCACTGGAAATGGACCTGCCCTGGAGTCGAAGGATGCCCAGGTCAGAGCCACAGATCTTATTGGCTCTAAGCTGAAAAGCCCTTCACTCAGCCCAACTTCCAAAGTGACCACTGCAGCTGAGGGGAGGGCCAAGTAGTGTCAGAAACATTGCAGGCAGAACTGTAAATTTCTTGTTAGAGATGCCACCTGCCTTTACCTGACCAGCTCTCCTCCCAGGCCAGCTAAGTAATGAAAGTCAACAGAGTGCCTTCCCCTAGGAGGTTCACACCTCCCTTAGGATGCACCCCATGTGAAGAGATAGATAGGTCTGGGCCTCTTAACTTACAAGGCCTAAAGCCCAACAGATTATTATCAAGCCCCTTCTGTCAGGTTCTATATGCCTCTCAGTCAGAAAACTTAATTGTAGCTTAGACAGCACCTTTCTTAGCTCCCCTAGTAGTGACTCTGTCCTTTGTTCTAGACCCTGTCTAGCGTACTTGGGCCTCATTCCTTTGTAATCATAACCTCTACTCTACCACCAATGGCTCTACTCCCAACCTGTGTGTACTGATGGTCCTCTTCCCCACTTAATGCTGTATAATTGTTCAAACCTGGTAAATGCCACTCTTAGGATCATTGGTTACTATCCTCACCCTGTCTTTTATGACCTTGTCCAAATGTGATCAGAGTTGGCGAACTTGGAAGGCTTCCATAGCCTTGGCAACTCATGATGAGAGAGCCTAGGGTGGTTACTGGCACCATAAACTAGAGTGTCAATTTGTTGGGTCAACAACAGGAGTCACTGTGCACTTGCTCCTCATGTGGGATCTCTGTCCTTAATGTGCTGTACATTGTGATTTAATGCTATAACTAGTACTCAAACAGTATGTTTCACTTTGTGTTTCTATGTGGGTGCAAACTGTTGAAATCTTTACTTAATATATACTAAATTGATCTTCTGTATATAAAGAGAATTGAAAATGAATCTTAATGCGAATGGCAGGGGAGAGGGAACAGGAGAGGGGAGGGTTGCAGGTGAGAGGGAAGTTATGGGTGGGGGAAGCCATTGTAATACATAAGCTGTACACTGGAAATTTATATTCATTAAATAAAAGTTAAAAAAAGAAATTACTCAAAGAGCTGCATGCCAACAAACTGGAAAACCTAGAAGAAATGGATAGATTCCTGGACACATACAACCTACCTAAACTGAGCCACGAAGATACAGAAAACCTAAACAGACCCATAACTGAGACAAAAATTGAGTCAGTAATAAAGACTCTCACAACAAAGAAAAGCCCAGGATCCAATGGCTTCACTGCTGAATTCTACCAAAAATTTAAAGAAGAACTAACTCCAATTCTTCTCAAGCTATTCAAAACAATTGAAAGGGATGGAATCCTCCCAAATTCCTTCTATGAGGCCAGCATCACCTTAATCCCTAAATCTGGAAAAGATGCAACAGAGTAAGAAAACTATAGACCAATTTCCCTGATGAACACAAATGCAAAAATCCTTAACGAAATCCTGGCCAATAGAATTCAATAACACATCATGAAGATCATTCATCCAGACCAAGTGGGCTTTATCCCTGGTATGCAGGGATGGTTGAACACTTGCAAATAAATCAATGTGATATATCACAATAACAAATCAAAGAACAAAAACCATATGATTATCTCAATAGATGTCGAGAAAACATTTGATAAAATACAACACCCTTTCATGATGAAAACTCTAAGAAAATTCAGTCTAGAAGGAACATTCCTCAACATAATTAAGGCAATTTATGACAAAACCATGGCCAGCATCCTATTGAATGGGGAAAAACTGAAAGCATTCCCACTGATCTGGAACCAGACAAGAATGCCCATTCTCTCCATTGCTATTCAATATAGTCCTGGAAGTTTTAGCTAAAGTCATCAGGCAAGATAAAGAAATCAAGGGATTTAGATCGGTAATGATGAGTCAAACTGTCCTTTTTTGCAGATGATAAGATTATATATATACATAATATATATATATGAGAACCAAAAGACTCCATTAGTAGATGACTGGAACTCAGAAAAGAGTTCGGTAAAATAACAGAATATGAAATCAACACACACACACACAAAAAAAAACATCAAAAAAACAAACAAAAAAGCCCAAAAAGACACAGAAGTCAAAGATCTCTATGACGAGAATGACAAAACTAAAGAAAGATACAGAAGGAGACATAGAAAAATGGAAAAAAACTTCCATGCTCATGGATCAGAAGAATCAATATCATCAAAAGGTCCTGTCATCTGAAAATAATTTACAGATTCAATGCAATACCAATCAAAATACCAAAGACATACTTCTCAGATCTAGAAAAAAATCATGCTGAAATTCATTTGAAAACATAAGAGGCCTAGGATAGCTAAAGCAATTTAATACAACAAAAATAAAGCCGGAGGCATAACATTACCAGATTTCAAGACATACTACAAGGCAGTTATAATCAAAACAGCCTGGGACTGGAACAAAAATGGATGGATAGACCAATGGAACAGAATAGAAACACCAGAAATCAATCCAACCATCTATAACCAACTTATATTCGACCAAGGAGTTAAAACCATTCCCTGGAGCAAGGACATTCTCTTCAACAAATGGTGCTGGGAAAATTGGATTTCCACATGCGGAAGTATGAAGCAAGACCCCTACCTTAGAGCATACACAAAAATCCATTCAAAATTGATTAAAGACCTAAATCTACAACCCAATACCATCAAATTACTAGAGAGCATTGGGGAAACCCTGCAAGACATCGGCCTAGGCACAGAGTTCCTGGAAAAGACCCCAGAGGCACAGGCAATAAAAACTAAGATTAACCACTGGGATTACCTCAAATTGAGAAGCTTCTGTACAGCAAAAGAAACAGTCAGGAAAGTGAAGAGGCAACCAACAGAATGGGAGAAATTATTGCAAACCATGCAATTAATAAAGGATTAATAACCAGGGTATATAAAGTGATCAAAAAACTAAACAATAGCAAAGCAAACAAATCAGTCAAGAAGTGGGCAAAGGAATAGACAGTTCTCAAAAGTGGAAATCCAAATGGCCAACAGACACATGAAAAAATGTTCAGGATCACTAGCCATCAGGGAAATGAAAATCAAAACCACACCTCACCCCGTTATAATGGCTTTCACATAGAAATCAACAAATAAGAAATGCTGGTGAGGATGTGGGGAAAAAGGGACACCAACCCACTGTTGGTGGGAATGCAAACTGGTAAAGCCACTATGGAGTACAGTTTGGAGATTCTTCAGAAACCTGAATATAGCCCTACCATATAACCCAGCAATTCCACTCTTTGGAATATACCCAATGGAAATTAAATTGGCAAATAAAAGTGCTATCAGTACCTCAATGTTTATTGCAGCTCAATTCACAATAGCTAGGACATGGAATCAACCTAAATGCCCATGAACGGAAGACTGGATAAAGAAACTATGGGATATTTACTCTATGGAATACTACACAGCAGTTAAAAATGAAATCCGATCATTTGTAACAAAATGGAGGAATCTGGAAAACATCATGCTGAGTGAAATAAGCCAGTCCCAAAGGGACAAATATCATATGTTCTCCCTGATCAGTGACAACTAACAGAGCACCTAAAAGGAAAGCTGTAGAAGTGAAACTGACATTATGAGAAGCAATTACTTGAACAGCCCTATTCTTGACTGTTGAGGAACACTTTATTATTTCACTTTATCTATTTTTTATTCTTTTTTTTCTTCTCTACTTAATACCATTGGCTGAACTCCTTGCTTAACATAGAATTAATCATAGATGTATTAAGTCAATTGAAAATATATCAGTTAAAAATGAGTGGCGGGAGCGGCGCATTGTTCATTTGGCTAATCCTCCGCCTGTGGCACTGGCATCCCATATGGGTACCAGGTTCTAGTCCTGGCTGCTCCTCTTCCAGTCCAGCTCTCTGCTGTGGCCCAGGAAGGCAGTGGAGGATGGTGCAAGTGCTTGGGCCTCTGCACCCGCATGGGAGACCAGGAAGAAGCACCTGGCTCCTGGCTTCAGATACTTCAGATAGGTGTAGCACCAGCCGTAGCGGCCATTTGGGGAGTGAAGCAACGGAAGGAAGACCTTTTTCTCTGTCTCTCTTTCTCACTGTCTATAACTCTATCTGTCTAATAAATTTTAAAAAATAAGAGTGGGAATGAGAGAGGGAAGAGCTGTACAGAGCAGCACACATTCCCACAGACCTACCCCTAAGGATGAAGTTAAAACTTGCCATGGGACTCCAAATCCCATTTTGTTGGGTGGCACGAATCCCATCTTTTTTTTTTTAGAAAACTTTTATTTAGTAAACATAAATTTCAGAAGTACAACCTTTGTATTATAGCAGTTTTCCCTCCATAACCTCCCTCCTTTCTCTGAAGGTAGCCTTGACAAATATCATCTTATGTGATAACGTGATATTAAATATGGAATTGATCATATACATAAGACCATCAGTCAAAGGAATCACATAAATAAGACCAAGTACCTGGTAATAATAGTAGATAAAATTATACAGGAGAGAATGTTCCAACATGAGAAGCATTCCACACAGAATGACAAACACCCTAAACAGCACTTGACCTCAGAATCAGCCCCTAAGGCCTGACTGGAAACACTATGAGAGCATTTGCAAATAGCCCTGGCCCTGGCTAGAAACCGACAGTTTGTGAACTCAAAAGGCTTCCATAGCCTTGGCAGCTCATGTCAACAGCCTCCAGTGATCACTGATATCATAAATAAGTATGTCTGTTGTTAAATCAACAACAGGAGTCACTGTGCACTTGCTCCCCATGCTGGACTTCTGTCCTTAATGAGTTGTACTATGAGAATTAATGGTAAAACTTATCTTCAAACTGTACCTTATATTTTGTGTGTCTGTGTGGGTGCAAATAGTTGAAATCTCTCCTTAGTAAAGAGTTGGTCTTCTGTATATAAAGTCAATTAAAAAAGGAATCTTAATGGAAAATGGAGCAGGAGAGTGAGTGGGAGGTGGGATGGGAGTGTGGGTGGGAGGGAGAAAATAGGGGGAAGAAACACTATATCCCTAAAAGTTGTACATATGAAAATTTGTATTCATTAAATAAAGACCTTCAAAAAAAGCGAATATATCATAATAATAGAAAAGTGAATCTCAATGAAGAATAAATAGGATGGGAGAGGGAGTAGGAGGAAGGATTGTTTGGAGGTGCAAGAGCGTGCATGGGGGGGGAAGAACTGCTATAATCCAAACGTTGTACTTACAAACCTTATATTTATTAAATAAAATCTTTGTATAAAAAAAAGAACAGTAAGGATACAAAAAAAAGAACGAAAATGTTGTTGTAGACTCTTTTTGATACTTAAGATTCCCTTCTTTGCGATGGGAGAGAAATACCAGAATTGAGGTTAGAGCAGGCTTTTCCACATTAGCACTATTTACATTTGGGGCTGGATAACTTTTTGTTTTGGGACGCTGTCCTGAGCATTCTCCCACTGAATGCCAATAACACCCATCCACTCTGTTGTGACAATCCAAAATATCTCCAGATACTGCCAAATGTCCCCTTGGAGAGGAGCAAAACTACCTCAGTTGAGAGCTACTTGATTACAATATACAACAATTATTTTGGCTGATATAGAGTGACATATCAGTTTAGAAGAAATAATTCAGGAAAGAAGAGAAATTGTCATTGGAGTACAAAAACAAGAAAAAACTCTATAAGCTATTTCTCACTTTTGCTAATTCAAACCCAAATATGAACCAGGAAAAACATACTTTCATATTCTCACCAAAGATCAAATGAATGTATTCTCCTTTTATGGGCAGTAACTTAGTATAAAATCAATTTGTGCCGCCTCTATATACACTTTGGCTGACATTTACTGCTACACAGTTCCTCATCCATCCCATTCTATTCCTGCCCCCAAGCGAAGCATACCTTCATCTTCATGTGATTCCAATATTGTGTCCTCTTCAACGTGTAGACTTCTCCCTAACTCTGCTTCTGTACGTTCATCCATGGTGCCTATCAAATTACTACCCCTCACTAGCCTGTAATCTTCCTCACCTAGGTGACTTACAATTCGATAAAATTCTGTATTCTGAACCAATTGGTCTACCTGATTTCTGTCCTGGGCTTCAAATCCATCTTCATCATCAGAATCTGAGTTATCCATCTAAAAAAACAAATGGAAAATTAACTACACTGACATAGTGTTGAAATGCAAAGTCTGCAGTTCCGTTTTCTTCACGTTTCACTTCACTTTGGGTAGCAGGATCCCATTCAGTAGGTCCTGCCTGCACATGGGCCTCTCCTCTGCGCTTGTGAATTACAGCCCTCAGCTTCCTGAGGGTCCTGCTGAGACCTGCCCTTGACATAACACTTGCCAGTCATAGTTGCCTAGGCACCCATTATTCCCCCATTATTGCCAAATATAAAGCACTCAGGGTAGGTTTCATTTTATTCAAAACTAGCAGATACTGCTGAGCACTCACTGTATACCAAGCACTGCCCTTCACCTCCTTCCAAACTTCAGGAGGCTTCACCTAGTTCTTGTGTGCTCCAGTTGTTTGAAAGCAGTAGGTTACATCACATAGCCTGGATTCTTCAAAATGCCATGTCAGTCATCCTGGTTAAATACAACAGTTCTCATTTTCATATGTCCAGGAACTTCTCTGTCTTTTCTCCCCATATCACAGAAGCTTACTAAGAAAGCCCACAGTTTTTGATAATTCACCAAGGGCCAGTGTTGAATCCCTTGAGTTGGGTCTTTTCAGTTTTGTCACCTAATGGCATCACCTTGAACTAATAATTAGTTTCTACTAACCCAAAATATTTCTTAGGAATTCTCCACAAAGGTGTCCAGTTTCATTTTGTGTTTCTTTTCTCGCAAATGTTATAAGTGTGAAACAGAACTAGCTAAAACATTACAGGCACTTCTAAAACAGACAGTAATACTTGTATGCTATAAAATACTTATATACTAGTATGTAGTTATCACGTAGGTGCAAACAACTGCCTGACACCGACCATAAAATGGTTGGGAAACATTTCACAGATATATTACATTTAAATTTGAATCTTCAAGGGGAATGTGTGAGTTCGAATCCTGGCACCACACCTGTTCCAGATTTCAGCTTCGTGGTCTTGAGTTGGCTGGGATCAGCACTAGTTGTTACAGGAATTTGGAGACTGAATCAGCAGACGAGAGCACTCTCTCTCTCTCTGCCTTTCAAAATTAATTTTGAGTCTTAAAGATAGTTATGGTTTTCTGCAGGTAGGACCTGGCAGTAGGATGTGTGTTGATGGAGAGAAAACTATTTCAGACAGAAGGAAGACTTGAATGACCTTTGGCTACACTTTCTGGTTGAGATGGATGTGTTGTTAAATTATTTCAAGAAAGAATAACATATACTACAAATTGGATTGTGAATTTTTCCCTGCAAGAAATGAGACAAGCACAGGGCTGGCACTATGGTTCAGTGGCCTGTGATGCACTGGTTGGAATCCTGGCTGATTTCTGATCCAGTTCCCTGCTAATTCCTGGGAAAGGAGCAGAATATGACCTAAGTCCTTGGATCACTACCAACCACATGGAGACCTACATGGAGTTCCTGGCTCCTAGCTTCAGCCTGGCTGTTGCAGCCATCTGGGAAGTAAACCAACAAATAGAAAATCTCTTTCTCTCTGTCTCTGTCTCTCTGCTTTCCAAATAGAAATAAATAATTTAAAAAATCAGACAAACAAAACACATTATTTTTTCAAAACAGATTTTGTTATTTTTGCCTACTTTGCAAAACCACTTATCATACTTACAATATCACCTGGAATTTCCATGGAGGAGGGGATTCCAATCTCGTTACAATTGCTTTAGGTGCAGATGAATTCACTGCCATGGATAAAGGAGAGGACACATGACTGAGCCATGTCCAATCAGCCACCTCAAATTGCTGAAACTGGTAAGCGCTTAAGCATGAGCATGTAACCAAAAGTAGTCCAATCAAGGGTTAAATCTGAGCTGTTAGCTAGAACTGCTCAGTGAGAAAATGAGAAATTATTTTCCACTGTGGTTGCTAACTGCTAGGATATAAAACTAAAGATGCTTGCGTCTGTCTTGTTTACCAGATAATGAGAAAACCAACAGAGAGACAGAAGAAAACAAACATGGAGAAAGAGATAATAAAGAAAAATTTTGAGACCTACTCAAAACTAGGCATGTTTTAGATATTTTAGATAGGCATGTTTTAGATATTTTAGATCTATAAACCAATATGTTCTATTTTAAAAAGAAATTAAGCTTGGATATGGCTGAAAAGCCCATGAGAGCATTTCAGGCACGGAAAGCCAAGACATAGTGGCAAAAAATGACCTACATGAATGATCTCTGTGAGATCTCGGTAGAAATAAGGGGCCATAAAAGAAGGAGGTATCTTTCTCTGAAGAGAGGAGAGAACTTCCACTTTGACTATGACCCTGTCGGAATAAGATCGAAGTCGGCAAACTCTAAAGGCTTCCATAGCCTTGGCAGCTCATGTCAACAGCCTCCAGTGATCACTGACATCATAAATAAGAGTGTCAATTGTTAAATCAACAACAGGAATCACTCTGCACTTGCTCCCCATGTAGAATCTTTGTCCTTAATGAGTTGTACTATGAGAATTAACAGTAAAACTTGTCTCCAAATAGTACCTTATATTTTGTGTGTCTGTATGGGTGCAAACTGTTGAAATCTTTACTTAGTATAGACTTGATCGTCTATATATAAAGATAATTAAAAATGAATCTTAATGAAATTAATGGGAGAGGGAGTAGGGGGTGGGACCGTTTGGGGGTGGGAGGGTGGGTATGGGGGGAAGAACCACTATAATCCAAAAGTTGTACCTATGAAATTTATATTTATTAAATAAAAGCTTTCTGTATAAAAATGTAAGCTTGAAAGGATTTTGTCACTTACAACTAAGAGCCCTAATTAAGCTTCAACAGGAGAGTGATATGATCAGTAATGTAATCAGATGTCAGAAAGTAGTTTTTAATACGTTTGTCATGGAAAACATTTTCTACTGTGCATTCTTGAAACATATTTCTGTAATTTAGTTTTTAGTTTTATTTTTTCACGAAAAAAAGAAAATTTTTTGTCAATCATTTGTTTAAAAAATATCAGATGCCAAAATTGAGATTGTAATTATATTGGGGAAAAACCACTTTTTCCATTAGATTCTGAAATAAATGTGATCATGGAGTGGGTTAATTCTGTCAAATAAACATCCTACTTCTCTGTGACAATAGTTTCTTTCAAAATGCCCATACTTGTATATTTTTTTTCACACACTGTACTATATATTTTGGTATCTTGGCCCAGTAATACTCATTTGATTCTCAAATGAAGAGAAAAATATCCTGAAGTAAAGGACACAGAGCATTTGGTTTATATTAAGGAAGAAAATGGTCCTGGTGGGAGCTCAAATGTCTTTTACTGATACCTTAATAAAGAGTGCGATAACATTATGTAACCAATTAACTCCCTGGTGGGATTTTTAAGATGCCTAAATTTGGTAAATTCTTAATTAGTGTGAGGAGTGTACGTGTGTGTGTGTGTGTGTGTGTGGTGTATATACTTAAAAACTTTGAACAGATGCTTCGTTAGATTAATAACCACTGCCTTCACTGTAGTTTCTGGCTAATAATAGATTGATTTCACTTTTCTTTGAAATTTTTCTGCAATGAGATTGTACTTCATCCTAAACCTTGAGGCCATACAATGTTAAACGTACTGTTCATTTAAATTTTACTTTTTTCCCTTGCTTTCTTAAAGCAACAGAAATTTATTACAAGTTTGTTTTATTTATTTATTTTTATTTTATCTGAAAGCCAAAGAGACAGGGAGATTTATATAGAAAGAGACAGACAGGCATATTTCACCTGCTAATTGAGTTCTCAAATACCAACATTAACGGGGGCTAGGCTGGGCAGATGGTAGAGTCCCAGAACTTTTGGGTGTCCCACGAGGATGGCAGGGACCCCAAGTACTTGAGCCATTTCATTACCTGCTGCTTCCCAGCACGGACATTAGCAGAAAGCTGGGATGTATGCAAGACTTTTACTGGCAGACATTTATTGAGAAGTGAACTATTGAGGCTGGCATTGTGGCGTAGCTGGTAAAGCCACTGCCTGCAGAGTTAGCATCCCATATGGGCACTTGTTGGAGACCTGGATGCTCCATTTCCAATCCAGCTCACTGCTGATGACCTGGGAAAGCAGTGGAAGATGGCCCAAGTGCTTGGGCCCCTGCATTCGTGTGGGTGACCAGGAAGAAGCTCTTGGCTCCTGGCTTCAGATTGGCTCAGCTCCGGCCATTGTGACCACTGAGGGAGTGAACCAGTGGATGGAGGACCTCTCTCTCTGTCTTTCCCTCTCTATATATAACTCTGCCTCTCAAGTAAATAAATAAAACTGAGAGAGAGAGAGAGAGAGAGAGAGAGAGAGAGAGAGGAGAGGAGAGGAGAGAGCAAAAGCTAGAATATTGACTCAGGCCCAAACTCCAAAGTCAAGTCAATCTTGGGGAACAAAGCCCTGAGGCACTAGCAGATGTGTGGTACTTCGAGTGCAGGTTGCTAAATTAAATTACTTACACATTGATTCTCTGAAGTTTGGTACCCTGTTGTCTTGATAATTTGTTGTTCATAAGGCAATATTTTTTTTGACAGGCAGAGTGGACAGTGAGAGAGAGAGACAGAGAGAAAGGTCTTCCTTTTGCCATTGGTTCACCCTCCAATGGCCGCTGCAGCTGGTGCACCGAGCTGATCCGAAGGCAGGAGCCAGGTGCTTCTCCTGGTCTCCCATGTGGTGCAGGGCCCAAGGACCTGGGCCATCCTTGACTGCACTCTCGGGCCACAGCAGAGAGCTGTGCTGGAAGAGGGGCAATTGGGACAGAATTCGGTGCCCCGACCAGGACTAGAACCCGGTGTGCCGGCGCGGCAAGGCGGAGGATCAGCCTATTGAGCCACGGCGCCGGCCTCATAAGGCAATATTTGAGATGGACAGCCTTAATGTCTTTTTGTTTTACAGTTTTATGAACGAAAATATAATTGAACTTTTAATTTTTTATTAAAACACCAAGAAAAACTTCAAAAAGTGTCTATAGTACAGAATATGCATATGCAAAACAGCCAGAGTGTTATCAGTACTTAGAAATAAATTATTTGCTTTCCTAACATTTTTCATACTTAATTTCACAAATAAATACGATCAAATTTACCATTGTGGGAACGAAAAGGGGAAAAAAGATGTATTTATTATCCACTAATGTGCTTATTTTACTCTGTTATATACTGCCAAGTCCAGAAAGATTGAGTACTGCTGTCAGACATTTTAATAAACTGGCCACTCATTTGTTTTTTGCACATCACATCACCCTTACAGAGGAGCAACCAGGAGAAAACATTAGCTAGCCAAACTCTGCAAAATGACCCCATAACAGCTAATCAGCATTACTCAACTTTTATTCATCTGTGCTTAATGCACAAAAATAGAGATTAAAGTTGTATTTGATAAATCCCTTAAGAAAATGAATTCTTTCCATCTGAAGTATCTTCATACAAATGTGGGGTCAGATTACCATTTAAAGCAGAAGATAAACAGCACATGTAAATAAATCTAGACTAACTTTAGTGGGTTTTTAATTTTAAAACATGAAAGCAATAGTGTGGTAATCATAATCACTATATAGTTTTATACTATTAACAGGAAATGGCTGCACACATTTTCTTACATCAGGGGGCCACAAATTAAGTTTCTAACCTGTTGACTTGCAAACAAAAGCCAGCACTCTAACTAAAATTTAAATATCTAAACCAATAATGAAAATCTTTTACATCACCTTATAAGATATTCAAATATTATTATTCAACTAACAGCAACAAAATGTCATATAAAATGCAGTTAACTACCTGAAGCAAGGCTTAAAACAAATTACATAACACAACTCGCCCTCCCCCTTCAATCACTAGCGATTTTTTCCAAGGACTTAACTATGGGTAACCCCCTTGACTCTAGTCCTCCGAAGGCTTGTTGATAAACAGCTAACTTATAAGGGTACCTCTCCTTCATCTTCAGGGTACTTGAAGGCCCACTTGCACAGCGATCTGGATTTGCTTCCCCTCAGGTATCTTGGTGGAAGGCTGCTGGACCTGGTCAGCTAGCGAGATCTGGACACCGAGGTGGACTTAGACGTAGACCTTCGTGTAGATCTGGATGTGGAGGTTGATGGAGATCTTCTGTGAGTGCGCGAGCGGGGCCGAGACCTTGACTTCCAGCGATTGAAATGCGATCTGCTCCAAGATCGAGATTGCACACGGGACCGGGCACGAGATCTGGCACGGGACCGGGCACGGGACCGGGCACGAGATCGGCCGCGGGACCGGGCACGAGATCGGCCACGGGACCGGCCGCGGGACCGGCCGCGGGATCGGCTGCGGGATCGGCCACAGGACCGGGCTCGCGATCGGGCGCGAGATCTGGCTCGGCATCGAGCTCGGGCTCTGGCTCGGCATCGAGCTCGGGCTCGGGCTCGGGCTCGGGCTCGGCCTCGGGCTTGGCCTCCGGCTTGGGATCGGGCTCGGGCTCGGGCTCGGCCTCGGCCTCGGCCTTGGGCTCGGCTTTGACCTCGACCTTGGCTCTGGCTCCGGCTCCGGCTCCAGCTTCGGTTCTGGCTTCGGTTCTGGCTCCGGCTCCGGCTCCAGCTTCGGTTCTGGCTTCGGTTCTGGCTCCGGCTTCGGCTCCAGCTTCGGCTCCGGCTCCAGCTTCGGTTCTGGCTCCGGCTCCAGCTTCGGTTCTGGCTTCGGCTCCAGCTTCGGTTCTGGCTCCGGTTCCGGCTCCGGCTCCAGCTCCGGCTCTGACTTTGGCTCCTGGAACGGCTGGGTCGGGTGGGTTGTCGCCTTGGGCTGCGGTTTTGACGTTCGTAGTTGTCTCCGTCCCACCTGTAGGGTTTCGTTCCCCAACGGTAGTCGCGGTAGGAATCTGAGAGGCGACCATAGCGCGCCATGTGGACCCGCAATTCACGGCCATCCAATATGATCCCATCTAAAGCGTCCATGGCTTCCTCAGCGTGGTGCTTGTGGTAGAAGCGTACAAATGCAAATCCACGGGACTCTTTAGTGAAGTGGTCCCGCGGAATGTACACGTCGCCAAGATGCCCATATTTCTCGAAAACACGCCGCAGAGTGTTGACCGAAGTGCGGTAGGTCAGATTGTACACCTTGAGTGACGTCATTCCCTCCACGTTGGGAGGAGGACGGCTGTAACTCATGGTCCTTGAAAACTGGGTCTGGAGTGCCTGTAAATTGATCACCAAGAAGCTAATGACCTGAGAGACAGTGTATCCCAGGCAGGCCACTATTGGAATATACGCTAAAGTAGAAGCAGTTCCAGATTCTGGCTCTTAGTTTACTTCTTGTGGTTGCCTAGACTCTAGAATGTTCCACACGGCTCTTCCCTTCCATCACCGTAGCTGAGATCACTTGAGAAACAGAAATGACTGCAAAACAACTGTTTTTTAAAATGAGTGTCCCTGATCACAACACGCTTTAATTACTGTTGAAAGCAGATATATATCCATATATAGTTATTTGATTTGAAATATTTTGCAATGTTAATTCATACAGGCCAGAAACATTTGTCTTAAGACAAAATAAAGCTAACAAATCATGAACATGGAGGAGTTGTTTGAAAATACTGCTAGGCAAAGAGATTGAAAGCACTTACAGGGTTGTGAACTATAATTAGACGTTTTGCACAAAAGTTAATACACCACTTGGGATGCCCGCATCCAGTAATGGTGTACTTTGCTTTGAGTCCCAACTCCACTTTTCATTCCAGCTTCCTGCTAATGCACACCCTGGGAAGCAGCAGGTGATTACTCAAGTAGTTGTGTCTCTGCCACCCAGGTCTGAAACTTCTATCAAGTTCTTGATTCTTAGCTTGCAGTCCAGTATTTGGGGAGAGAATCAGCAAACAGATGATCACTTTCTCTGTGTGTCTCTCTGCCTTTCAAATAGAAAAGAAAGAAAAATATTAAAAAAGAGAAACTCTTGACCATAAGCTGCTTGGAAAAAAAAGAGTAAAAGGTGTTATGACTTATGATTACAAATTATGTAAGTGAATCTAATATGTTCCAAATTACTAGAAATTACTGCTTCCTCATTAATTGATCCAGTATATTCTCTGATGTAGTAAAATCATTTGCTATAACTTTTAAAAATGTTTTTAACACCACTACACCAAAAAAGAAAGTGATAACTATGAGGTAATATGTATGTTCAGTATTATGATTGTGGTGATTATTTCACAATATATGCATATATAAAAATATCAAATTGTACATCACACATATAAATAATGTGTATTGTTAATTACATCTCAATAATTTACAAAATATGAAAACAATTTTAGAATAAATATATCAAATATTGGACATCTTTTCTCATTAATTGTATTCATTGTTCTCCAGTATATAGAATTTGAGAATAATCAGAAGTATAAAATGAAGTTTTAATAAATATTTCTCACCTTCAGTGAACATTCCGTACTCTTTGCAAGGCATAAGATTTCACATTATGAATGTATATATAAGTGTTCTGGTTATCCTTTGTTGAATAACAACCTACATAAAAAAATTAATGGCAGGCCAGCATTGTGGTGTGGCAGATTAAGCTGCCATCTGTAGTGCCTGCACCCAAATGGGCACCCTTTCAAGTCCCAGCTGCTCCATTTCCAATCCAGCTCCCTGCTAAAGCAGCAGAGGATGACCCAAGTCCTTGGGCCTCTGCACCCATATGGGAGACCCAGATGAAGCTCCTGGCTCCTGGCTCCTGGCTCCTAGTATTGGTCTGGCCCTGTGGCCCTGCCCTAGCTGTTAAGGCCATCTGGGGAGTGAACCAGTGGATGGAAAATCAATTTCTCCCCCCCCCCTTTGTAACTCTGCCTTTCAAATACACAAATCTTTACAAAAACACAAATCATAATGGCTAAAACCAACAATTCATCATTATTTTTTCTCACAAGTCTAAAAGTCAGAAAATCAGAGAATGGGCAATAGGGCTTATTTGTGCTCCATGTTATCTCTGGGGTCACTAAGTACTTGATGGAGAACAACTGATTGTTGGCTGGTTGCTGCTTCCCCCTCTTTCTTTCACTCTTTCCACAGCTTCTCCAAGTAGCTACCATAGAAGCAACAGGATAGTCAAATTTCTTACACAGTGGCTCAGACTGAGAAGAAACCATAGGACCAGTACTTTCTAAAAAAAATTTATTTATTTATTTTAAAGTCAGAGTTACACAGAGAGAGGAGAGGCAGAGAGAGAGAGAGAGAGAGAGAGAGAGAGAGAGAGAGAGAGAGAGGTCTTCTTTCGGTGGGCTCACTCCCCAATTGGCCACAATGGCTGGAGCTGTGCCAATCTGAAGCCAGGAGCCAGGAGCTTCTTCTGAATCTCCCATGAGGGTGCAGGGGACCAAGGTTTTGGGCCATCTTATCTTGCTTTCCGAGGCCATAGCAGAGAGCTGGATGGGAAGTGGAGCAGCCGGGACTAGAACCAGCATCCACATGGGATGCCGGCCCTGCAGCTTTACCTGCTATGCTAAAGCGCTGGCCCCAGGACCAGTACTTTTAAAACCAAGGTCCAGGTCAGTATATAACACTGCTTCTACAGCTTCTCATTTTTCAAAGCAACCATAGGCCAGAGTTGGTTTAAAACAAACAAACAAAAAAAGGCCATGACAATGAACAGAGCACTAACGCTTTGTAGTTATGTTTAACCTACCATAATCGGATCTCTTGATAATATTTACATTCTCACAAGGAAAAATACATTCACCCCACTTCCAAGACCTCCAAAGCCTTACTCCCTTATGACAATGGCATGCATATCCAGGATCTGGCCATCTAAATTAAGACCAGGCACAGAAGAGATGCCTCAGATACAATTTCTCTCAGTCAGAAGACTTGTGAAGTAAAGAAAAGTTATCTGCCCTCCAAATTCCTGATGTACAATAATAAGATAGGCACAGGATAGCTTTAACTCACAATTCTATTCAAAAGGACTAGTCCATAGCAATGCTAAAGTTCAACTGAGTGCCTGCTTCTAGATACTTTGTTACAGCTCAGTCCCATTCCTGAGTCACAAATTGGTCTTCTGGGATCTTAGTTCAGCCGGGTCAGCCATCCTATCTTCCACAAAATATATATGTTTATAGCTGAGTAGTTTTCTCAATATAATTGCTCTTTGTAGGTGATTGAGAATACCAAGGATTTTTCTCATTTTGAACCATCCCTGTCTCTTTTGATTTAAGTTCTTGATGCTTCTAATCATATTCATTCATTCTTCCTATTATTGTCTGGTTGCTTTTGATTCTTATTGGATGTTCACTCCTTTAGATAAAAGCCACATCCACTTTTCTTTCTGAGATTCTTATCTACTTTGGTTGGTGTGTGAGGCTGATACCAGACTGCATTTTTAATATTCTTAAAGTCTTCTTGTGTCTACTAAAGAGTATTTGTGAAGAATACTCTGAAAACTGAGGTTTTGCAAAAGGAACCTACAGCTAGACTCTATTTCATGTATTTCCTGAGACTGCATGTTACTCTTCTGAGGCCATTATTCGATCTTTAACTTTGTCTTAGCTGAAAAGACTGTTCTAGGAACTCTATATTTTGTCTATATTCTGTTCTAAAACGTGACAATCCCTTACATAATTCTGTTTTCTCCACATACACACACAAACGCACACACACAAATACACATAGGCATTTAGAAATCATTAATTTTTTAAAGATTCATTTATTTATTTGAAAGTCAGAGTTACACAGAGAGAGAAGGAGAGGCAGAGAGAGAGAGAGAGAGAGAGAGAGAGAGAGAGAGAGAGAGAGGTCTTCCATCAGCTGTTTCACTCCCCAGTTGGCTGTAATGACCGGAGCTGTGCTGATCTGAAGTCAAGAGTCAGGAGCTTCTTCCAGATCTCCCAAGCGGGTTCAGGGGCTCAAAGACTTGGGCCATCTTCTACTGTGTTCCCAGGCCATAGCAGAGAGCTGGATCAGAAGTTTAGCAGCCGGGATTCAAACTGATGCCTATATTGGATGATGGCACTGCAGGCGGTGGCTTTACCTGTTACGCCACAGCACCAGCTTCACTTTCTTTCAATTGTTTTGAATTTTAACAGAATTGTTTTATGACTTCTAAGGTACACATATTATGCATATTTTTATTTTCCAAGTTATTTTATCACTTTCTCAATAAAGATTTTAGCTCTCAATTTCGTGAGTTTCCTTAAGACTAACCTTTCCAAATTAATGTGAATATACGGAATGAATCTTTGGAAATTTTTTCACAATAAAAAAAGCAAAAATAAACATGTCAGAAGTGTTAAAATAATTGTATCAGTTTTTTACCCCTTTAAAGAATTCTTTACCTTTGCCTTAGTTTTATGAGAACAAGTCATACATTCTTCATGAATATCAGGTCTGATTTATATCAGAGAGCATACAGTACTGATCCTGTCCTAAATCAACCACAAATGAACCCCATTAAAAAAGAGAAGTCACATCCTGGGCTCAAATTTTAATCTATCTTAAATGAAGGAGTTGCACCAGTCAATTTCTGTGTTCTATTCCACCTGTAAAATATCACTTATCTACAATTAGTTTTAGAAACTTTGACAAAATAAATTTACTTGAACTAATATTATAATTAAAATAAAAATCTTTTCAAAATCATAGTTTAGGGCCAGCACTGTGGTGTAGTGGATAAAGCCTGCAGTGCCAGTATAACATATGGGCGCCGGTTCGAGTCCCAGCTGCTCCACTTCTGATCCAGCTCTCTGCTATGGCCTGGGAAAGCAGTAGAGGATGGCCCAAGTCCTTGGGCCCCTGTACCCACGTGGGAGACACAGAGAAGGCTCCTGGCTCATGGCTTTGGATTGGAGCAGCTCTGACCATTGCTGCTCATTGGGGAGTGAACCAGCAGATAGGAGACCTCTCTCTCTCTCTCTCTCTCTCTCTCTCTCTCTCTCTGTGTAACTCTGACTTTCAAATAAATAAATAAATAAATAAATCTTTTTAAAAAATCATAGTTTGCAGACATCTCTTGTTGGATTCAATTTTCTAGCAACAAGTTTCTCATTTAAAATTTTTACTATCATTTGATTTAAATCAGGTAAAAAATTATTTTAGAAACCTTAGAGGTTTATGTCTAAAGGGTATACCCTGCATTGACAATTGAGAAATGTTTATTCCTGTTTTATTTTCTCCCTCCATTCTCTGTGAGGTAATAACAAATATCAATGCTTGTTGTAATAAATGGGGTTCTGTAATTAATGAGCTGATTTGGTAATTTGCTATGTATAGAATCACCTTATTCTCTGCAACTAAAATAGTGTAAAATCTAATGAAAACATCTTTCTAACGATTTTATTCTTTTTGCTTAATATTCATATTTCTTTTACTTACTATGATTTGAACAGAACTGCTCTAGATCCCATATATTTATTTTTTCAGTTTATATATCACATAAAATAATTAAAATGAATTAGTTAAATATGGTCTCTGGCTGCTTTAGAATCACTTTACTTCATATAAAGCTTTGGGAGAATTCTGTACTGTACATTGTACATGGGAAACTTGGACATCAGTAATGTGAAGATAGGGAAATGATGCTATAGGATTTCAACTATAAAATTAGCGTATTAGGTCAGAAAAGGAATACATGATTTCTGCAAACTTAGGATAAACCTATAATCTCAAAGTCTTGGTCATTAAGTGATTACATGAATTAATATGTGAAGAGGTTATTTATTAGTCATTGTGCTTCTACCACAAGCTACTACCTATGTCAAGCAATTGAATATCATGTATAAACAAAATAGACATTGCTATTTTCCTTTTTGAACTGGTGGCATTTACAGGAAATTTTTGACTGGAAAGTCAAAAGAAGGATATGTATCCCCCGAATAGTAAAACATAATTGTTCATCATAAAAGCATAAAAAAGGGAGACAAATGTGGGACAAATGCCTTCATTTTTATCCTTTGAACAAGAAAAGTTAGTGTAGAAGTAGATATGTCTTTGCCTTGGGGATAGATATACTAGTCACTAAGATGGTCCAAATAACTCCCTTTGTTACAGTTTCTTATCATAAAGTAATCTCACAATTGTGTTTTGCATTCTTAAGTAGGTATGCTTCCTGGGGAAAAATATGTGGGTCAATGTATACTGAAGTCCATTTGAAACTAATATTTACAAATGTAATACAGATTTTTAAGATTTATTTATTTATTCAAAAGGATTACACAGAGGGAGGAGAGGCAGAAAGAGAGAGAGTGGTCTTCCATCTGCTGGTTCACTCCCCAGATGGCCGCAACAGCTGGAGCTGAGCTGATCCGAAGCCAGGAGCCAGGAGTTCCTTCTGGGTCTCCCATGCAGGTACAGGGGCCCAAGGACTTAGGCCATCTACTGCTATCCCAGGCCATAGCAGAGAGTTGGATCGGAAGAGGAGCAGCTGGGACTAGAACCGGTGCCCATATGGGATGCCTGCGCTTTAGGCCAGGGCGTTAACCCGCTGCGCCACAGCGCCGGCCCCTGTAATACAGCTTATTTTTTGAGTTTTATCCCCAAATTTCTTGACTTTAGGATTGTGAGCCAGGATTCCAAAACTGGTAAATTATGAGTTTAGAAACTAATACATAAGGTAGCCTAGTAGCCCAAGCTAGAAGCCTCGAGCATGATTGACCCTCTTCAGATCTTTCCACTTGCTATACCGTGTGGGAGGCTGATCAGCCTCTTCAAAGCTTATCTTGTCTTCAAACTGCAGCACTCAACATACAACTGTGATTTGGTTGAGTTAAGGCTCTTCAGTCATGGAAAAAACTGTGTGACTCTGACTGCATAGGCTTCTGGTGAATTAGTAGAGGAAAACATATAGGAGAGACTTCTTGGGAAATGTTCGACACAAATACGATCACACTATATGTACTAAAGGAAGTTGGACTCCTATCCTCAGAAGACCCATCCAGGGCTTTCCCTAGTATGTTTAGACAATCACTGTTTTCAGTGGGAATTCTAGGATTTGTATTGAAATATGTTTGTTAAGGGTTATATATAAATATTCTTCCTAGAAACTGACAGAGAATGTCAATGTATTAAACCTAAATGACAGAAAGCAAAATATTTGTCTAAAATTTGTGGTTCCAGAATTTTACAAAAGAATTTTCCCAAAGAGCACATTTTCCTTTCTGCCAGTGAAATACACACACACCCACACACACACAGAGGAACACGTGCAGCCATATGAACTATAAGATCACACTATACTGAAATACACTTTCTTCTGAAAGTACTTAGAGAAAACTCCAACTACAGACTTCTTTTAAAGTCACGTGAACTATTTTCTGTCCTGTGCCTGCTTATCATTCAGGCCCTGACAGGAAATAGAATTTACTCCATATTTTTTAAACTGAGCAAATTTTAATTAAGCAAATTTTAATTAAAGACATGTGTGCAGGTTAAGGCCCCCAAACAATGTTTCATATTCATAGAGAAGCAACATCACCAAACTTTTACCACCTCTGCAGCTGAAGGTCAAGAGTTGGAAAAATTATTACTAAAATTTGTGAGAACTCGAACAGTGGAAATGGGCCTGTCCAGGGAGAGAGGTAGTCATGGCGGGTTCCAACAGTTGTCCAGCACATGAATATGGAGCTTGGAAAGAGAGGAGGAATTATCCCTCAACCTGTCTTCTCCCCACTGATATCCAGTTGTAATGCTCCTCTTTGGCTGAAATCAAACAGAAACCGACAAGGGAGCCTGAAGGATGCAGTTTGAATGGAGCGAACTTCAAGACAACAATGTACAGATGAGCAGAAAATGAAGCAGAAGGTGTGAGCAAGAATAAGCAGAGTACATTTTGTATGTGAGTCCTGTCTCCCTAAGATTATGACTACTGAGTTAGGCAAATGTCTTACTCTAAAGGATCCACAGTAAGAGGTCACAAATAATCTCTTGTATTTCCCTACTTGATAATTTAAAATGACTGCTTATCTTGCAAGAAGTATTTTTTAGAATGTTTTGAGCTGTTTGCTTCAATTTTTACCTTTAAGTTCCATGTTCTTACTGAAATAACTATCCACCTTCTAAGCCATCTGTGTTTGTGGTTTGATTTTTATGGCATTACTGAATTTAAAATTTCTAAGTCAGGAGGCCCGTGCTGTGGCATGGCTGGTAAAGCCGCCGCCTGCAGTGCCAGCATCCCATATGGGCGCCAGTTTGAATCCCAGCTGCTCCACTTCTGATCCAACTGTCTGCTATAGCCTGGGAAAGCAGTAGAAGTTGGCTCAGGTCTTTGGGCCCCTGCCTCCGTGTTGGTTACCCGTAGGAAGCTCCTGGCTCCTGGCTTCGGATTGGCACAGCTCTGGCCGTTGCAGCCATATGGGGAATGAACCAGCAGATAGAAGATTGACCCCCCCCCCAAACCCGGCAGCCTCTGCCTTGCCTCTCTGCAGTTCTGCCTTTCAAATAAATAAATAATTTTTTAAAAAAAAATTATAAGTCAAAGTTGGTAAGTGACACTACACTAATGCAATCTTAAGAGCCCTTTCGAGTCCTTTTTGAATAATTCTCATTCTGTTCGAGTTTACTGTCTTTTTTAAAAAAAGATTGATTGATTGATTGATTGATTTGAAGGGCAGAGAGAGAGATCTTTCATTGTCTGGTTCACTCCCCAAATGGCTGCAACGATCAGAACTGGGACAGTCTGAAGCCAGAAGCTAGGAGCTTCTTCTGGGTCTTGCAAGTGGGTGCAGGGGCCCAAGGGCTTAGGCCATCTTCTGCTGCTTTCCTAGGCACATTAGCAGGGAGCTGGATCAAAAGTGGAACAGTAGGAACTCAAACTGGTGCCCATTGGGATGCTGGTGTTGCAGGTGGTGGCTTTACCCACTGTGACATAACGCCAGCTCCTAGGTTTTACTTTCTATCTTAATCCTTCTGTTGTGATGGCTTGGGGCTTCCTTCAACTACTCCTTTTGTGCAATTAGATGAATTTACTTATTTACCATGGTTTGTTCCCCAGCCAGTGAATTTTGGTCTAGTGTATCTTAATTTTTGGACCACAATTTATGACTTCTTGTCTGTTATCATCTCACATTAACTTTATTAAAAACAAATAGAAATCTTATCTACTGAGGCAGAAAAAAATGGATTGGATTTGATATTTCTTATGTTGTTCCAATGCTTTTTCATGAGAAACTTAATATAAAGTAAAAACTTGAGTCATAATTTAGTTCATGGTGTGATCAGAATAGCATGCAGCTAACATTTGCCTTCTTAAATCTGATTCAACAATCAGTGGTGTGATTATGAGAGAAGTGCTTCACTCTATATATCAGATGATACATCAATAAAATGTGATAACTGCTTTACATTTTTTTGTTTTTTTGAAACTTTTATTTTTTATTTATTTTTATTTTTTTATTTTTGACAGGCAGAGTGGACAGTGAGAGAGAGAGACAGAGAGAAAGGTCTTCCTTTTGCCGTTGGTTCACCCTCCAATGGCCGCCGCGGCCGGCGCATCTCGCTGATCCAATGGCAGGAGCCAGGTGCTTCTCCTGGTCTCCCATGGGGTGCAGGGCCCAAGGACTTGGGCCATCCTCCACTGCACTCCCTGGCCACAGCAGAGAGCTGGCCTGGAAGAGGGGCAACTGGGACAGAATCCGGCTCCCCGACCGGGACTAGAACCCGGTGTGCCAGCACCGCTAGGTGGAGGATTAGCCTATTGAGCAGCGGCGCCGGCTTAAACTTTTATTTAATGAATATAGATTTCCAAAGTACAGCTTATGGATTACAATGGCTTCCCCCCAACCATGGCTTCCCTCCCACCCCTTTCCCACTCCCTCTCCCCTTCCATTCACATCAAGATTCATTTTCAATTCTCTTTATATACAGAAGATCAGTTTAGTATATATTAAGTAAAGATTTCAACAGTTTGCACCCACATAGCAACACAAAGTGAAAAATACTGTTGGAGTACTGATAACTGCTTTACATTTAATATCACTTAGAACTTTTAACGTTCTTAAGAACTGAACTGAAGGTTACTGAAGTTTTTTCTTCAATACCATATAACATGGAAAGTGAACATCGAAGAGAAGGTAACATTCCTTAATAAAATGGTTTTGATTTCCAGAAGAAAAAAAGTTGTTGACTCATTTTGTTCGAACTCTGTTCTGTTACTGATTTTTAAAAACAAAGAAATAGGCCTGCGCCATGGCTCACTTGGCTAATTTTCTGCTTGCGGTGCCGGCACCCCGGGTTCTAGTCCCTGTTGGGGCACCAAATTCTGTCCCAGTTTCTCCTCTTCCAGTCCAGCTCTCTGCTGTGGCCCAGGAAGGCAGTGGAGGATGGCCCAAGTGCTTGGGCCCTGCACCCACATGGGAGATCAGGAGGAAGCACCTGGCTCCTGGCTTCGGATCAGTGCAGTGCGCCGGCCGTAACAGCTATTTGGGGGATGAACCAATGGAAAAGGAAGACCTTTCTCTCTCTCTCTCTGTCTAAATCTGCCTGTCAAAAAAAAAAAAAAAAGAAAGAAAGAAAGAAAGAAAGAAAGAAAGAAAGAAAGAAAGAAAATGTGCTCAGAAGTAGAAGTCATTGAACTTGTAGTTTTCCCTTTTCCTCAGCTGAAAACTAATTTCTTAAAATCTGTTCATGATTCCATGTCAGCTGAACCAATTCAATTTATTGCTTCTTTCAGCTAAACACCAACACTTCATTGTAGTGACTATAATGATCATGGGGGCTTAAGTTTGGCCAATGCCCTCATTGTTTATGTATTTTATATGATATGATATATATATATATATCTCAGTATATATATGCTGAGAATTTGAGAATGATGAAAAGAAGTGTGAAAGTGGATTCAAATGTCTCTTTGTACTAATGGAAATCAAAAGATATTGAAGAGATAAAGTGGCACTGTCAGGAGAAATGGTCAACAAAAAAGGGATTAAACGGGGGAGAAATGAGTGGTGAGACTCGCAAAAAACAATTGGATTCTTGCTCTCAAGATTCCAATTGATTCAAATTTTTAAAATGATTTAATAGTGGAAAAGAAGTTCCTAATGTGTTAACGTTCAACTGGCTTTTTTTTTCCATTTTCCTGACCCTGTGCAATTGTTAAGATTGCATCTTAAAAATTTAAATGGATATTCTTTTCAATAAATTCTTCTCATTTAAAAGGTTTTGGTCATTATTTGTGCATTTTGAAAACAATCGCAAATTAGAGCCAGATACAGACATTTGAAACCGACCCAAATAAAGTGTCAGAGAATTCAGTCTAAGGATGACTTTAAGCTCACATTTGTTTTCCTGAGCTCATTTCCATTAAGATACTTCCTAAGGTCTACGGGGCTTGGCTTTCAAGAATCTAACCATTCTTTCCAAAATTTTCATTTATTTCTTTGTATTCTTGGAGAAGTTCTTATTAGAGCTTCAAATCTCTCCCTTAGGGATGAAAAGTAGCACATTAGTTGTAATGAAAGGGCTAAAATTGTTAGTCACTTTTTATGTGAGCTTGAAAATTCTCAAATTCCATGGGTTCGTCTTTTCTCAATCACTGCCCTGGGGGATGAATAAGAAATTAGGCAATATTGAGCATCTACTTGCTTAAAGAAGCAATAGAAATATTTAAGTATTCAAGGGAAGTATGACATAAGAGAGAGAGAGGTTGGTAAGGAAAATGGAGGGAGTATAAAGAAAAATGAAGCACTCTCATTTGCCCATTATAATTTCCTTAACTGAAGAGTTTGTCAGTGAGTCACTTAGAAGGCGAGGACTCTTCTTCATCACAGTCTCAGTCAATAGTACCTCACAGAGTATTATATAATATACACCAATAACTCCTTGAATATTTTATTGTGATGAATAATAGAGACATGATTGTCAATGCTTCTAGAAGTTTCATATTCTAGCTAAATTTTAAAACAACTATGAGTGATATAAAGACATTGCACTAGTTTTAAAATTGTGTTTTATGTCCAATATGATGCTTGAACTAACCATCAATTTATGTATCTTTGATTAGGTTAAAAAAGAATATTCATGGCACTTGTTAAAGACAGTATGACAGACTTTATGCAGGGAAACCACTGCAGTGGAGTTTTTTTAGTAGGGTAGAGAGATTGAGCTCAGCTCCTGATACAGTACAGGGACAAGTGAGATTCAGTTGCCAAGGGGCAGAATGGAGGTCAGTGGATGGAAAATTTCTTTTAAAAAAATCTGGTATTAGAGATTCTTTCTAAACCAACTTGACAGGCAGACTAAGATGATAACATATAGAGAGAGGGCAGATTATAAAGGATTTACTAAAATATGAAAGGTGGTGAGAGACCAGAAGTCCGGAAGTGGGGTGGAGTGAAGAATTTAATCAGATATTAATGGAAAGAGAGTTTTTGCTAAATTTTTCATTTATTTAAGCAAGATTTGTTTAATTGAAAGATAGAGATAGAGAGAATGAGATCTTCCATCTGCTGACTCACTCCCCAAATGGCTGCAATGGTTGAGGCTGGGCCAGGCTACCAGGAGCCTGGAACTTCATCAGATCTCCCACATGGGTGGCAGAAGCCCAAGTATTTGGGTCATTTTCCACTGTCTTCACAGCGTTAGCAGAGAGCTGTTTGGAAGCAGAGCGGTTGGGATTCAAACTGGCACTCATATATGGGATGCAGTGTTGCAGGTGGAGGCTCAACCCACTGTGCTACAACTATAGCCCTGAATTTTTGCTAAATTGATTTAGAAGGATTCTTGCTGAAATTGGAGCAACCGTTCCAAGGAAGGAGCTCACTGGCAGGGACCAATCAGAAAGATGACACAAGTTTGGTCAAAGGAAAGTCTGTCAGTTGCTAAATTTAATTATTTTAATTATATGTCATTGAGCTGCACAAGAGGACAGACACTCTAGGCCCTTATAACAGTGTTTCTCAAACTTTAACATGTTTTAAAACCACACAGGAGAATTGTGGAAATGCAGATTGTGATTCACAAGGTGTTGGGTGGGGCCTGATGTACTGTATTTCTAACATGTTCCCAGGTGGTCAATAAGCCTGCACCTACGTACAGCAATATGTAATAGCAAATGGTTATTGTCTAGGATTTAGAATAAGGTAGATCAGAATTTGAATCAAGGCTTATTCATTTATTGTCATTACATTTTGGCGAATTTAAATGTTTTCTAATCTATACAACTGAAATAAAAATACCTCTCTAATGGTGTTTTGTGGGCATTCATTAAAACACTATTAAATGCTGTGGGTACTAAATGAAATACTTAGAATATGCATTTATGTCATTATAGTAAATAATACATGCTAAGTCTTTTTAAAATGATAGTTACTTTTATTTTTGGATATAATGTGTTATTATATTTAATAGTGATTTCTGTTTGTCTTAAGATGGTAAATAATATAAGGAGTTAATTTTTTCCTAAAAGTAAATCAGACCTCATGATGCATTCATTTTTATTCTGCTATCTAAAGCAAAGGGTATAGAAGCACTAGAAAGGCGTAGAAATTCCTTACAAAATGGATGCGTGCCCTTGAAGCATGGTGCTGTCAGAAAACGGTCAGCTTTCATCCAATCCAACGACATTAAGCTTGTCAGATCAAAACAAGTGCAGAGACATAGCAACGACAGAAAAAGATTCTGATGACAGGAAGATAGAATTGAATGTTTTTTTTTTAAAGAACAATAGCATGAAAAACTAGAGGTTTAATTATGAATGAAATGATCCTATACCACAGGATGGAAAATTAAGAGTGCTCGTTAGTCCCTAAACGCTATGCGTGGACATCCACAGTGCTTTGTTTTCCTGTTCCTTTTTGTAATTTCCAACCTCACAGCTCCCTCCTGTGTTTGTAGTAGAACTGCACTTTTCCCATCTGCCTGTACTGTATTGCCATATCAGACACAGGGACTCAGACTTCAAATTAAAATGAAAATATTTTGTAGTTTTGATAAGTTGCAGGAGAGGACAAGGAAGGAATGTTCCTGAGTAAAGTAACAATATTTATCCAAAACCATGTGTGTACTCACTCGTCTTTCTCTCTCCTTTTAAATACAGTGTTTATAGTTATAGAAACTCCTTATGTAAAAGTAATATTATTTCATTAACCTATTTGGAAGCTATTGACAGGGTCTGCAGGCTACATCCCTAAAAATAATTCATCATGCATTTAACATGGGTAATTTATTATATAAAGCACTACAAGAAAAAAAGACCCCATTCCTCTCGATATACCATGAAAAGCATATTACTTAAGCCTGAGCATTTTTAAAAATATTTATTTATTTATTTGAAAGAATTACAAAGAGAGAGAGAGAGAGAGGTCTTCCATCCACTGATTCACTCCCCAGATGGCCTCAACAGCCAGCACTGGGCCAGGCTGAAGTCAGAGGCCAACAGCTTCATCTAGGTCTCCCATATTGGTGGCAGGGGCCCAAGCACTTGGGCCCTCTTCCACTGCTTTCCCAGGCCATTACCAGGATGCTGGATAGGAAAAGGAGCAGCCAGGTCTTGAACCGGTGCCCACACAGGATGCCAGTGTTGAAGGCTGCGGTTTTACCCACTATGCCACAGCACCAGCCCCTAAGCCTCAGTTTTCAAGTCTGTCTCTAATTGTCTGCGTGAGTTTTGGCCATGGTGACTATCTTCAGGTATCTGGCCTATGTAATGAGGGGAGTTGACTGGGCTAGTGTTTCCCAAATTTGACTTGTTGTGAATTTACTTGGGATGTATTTAATAATACAGATACCTAGGCTTCTTCTCTAGTGAAGAAAACTGGGAACAACTTCTAGACATGCACCTCTTAAGTTTCTTCTATATGGAATAGTCTAAAATTTTGTGATTTCAAACATAATCACAATTCGATGAGATGTAGAGTATTACATGGATGATATGCAAATGCTACTGGAGTTTATTAAATAACAAAAAGATTCATAGTTATTCAGCCAAGAGTATCACCTTTAAAATGTACATATAGGGTTAATACGCAGAAAAAAAGGTGAGTGTGGACAGTAGGGGTACAGAGTGAGTAAGATTTAGAATAATGAAAATAAATATAAAGTAAGTTTGGAAATACACTGTATTAAGAGCACATGGATTATTTAATGGAGTAGTGCAAGGTAAAACTGAAAACTTAGATTAGATCATATTTAGAAGGAGCTTGAGTGTGGCTTATAAGTGTAGACTTAATGTATACTCATATAAATGCAACCCACTGAAAGCTTTTGGCTAGCACTTACTTAAGATACATCTTTATATTGAATGAGGAGTAGATTGAAACTAGAAGAAGTTGTGGTAGAACAGGGATGCCAGCAATTAGATTTGTATCAGTGAAGATATGAAATGAGTCACTACCGCGGGTGTGAACATGATTTTGGTCAAGGGAGAAGAGACAGCGCTGGAGTTGGGGAGGAGCTGGCTCAGTAGAAAAACCGTGACTTAAGGAGAAAATGTCATTTCCATCTTAAAATTCAATGAGACAACAGATTCTATTTTATGGATCTGTTGAGTTATATGTCTCTTTCAAATATTAAAATATATTTGTAGGAACAGTACAATCATATTCCTAACACCCT